>NW_024038980.1:0-1415025 GCF_016077235.1 Cyprinodon tularosa | reverse complement strand
AAAATACCCCCCAAAAAAAAAGCCAATTTTAAATTTGAAAAATTTTTTAAAAAACCAAGGGGAAACTTTCCATTTTTTTGTGTAAATATTAAGAATAAATCGTACCTATAATTTAACTCAAATGTAACCCTTTTGATTACAGAAGACAACATTAATCTTTTTGTTTGTTTTATGAAACATTAATACATTAATTTAGAATTTATTATTTTAGGAGCATATGACAGTCATTTTAACATTCTGTTTCAAGCTATCTATAAGAAATAGGTTTTGAAGGTTGGGTTACTAACAATAAAATCTCACTGGAAAGCTTGTCTGATGTTTATAAACATAAAGAAAGGGTCAGCTTTTCGATGCTTATTTCTGTAATCAGATCTGTCTATAGTTACTCTAAAATTTTAGGGTACAATGTTTTTAAAAGCCTCTTGAGTTACATAATTTTTTTTCTCACAATCATGTAAATCAAACCATTCCTTTGCTTGCTTGTCCAGATCTTCCACGGCATTATGTCTGCAAGGAGGAGAAGGAAATCAACGACCAGCAGTTCTGCCACCAGAACAGAAATTCCATTATGAGTCCTCAGCAAACAAAAGAGATGAAGGTTGAAGCAGAACCTCAGGAGGAAGTGATGGATGTTGAACTCCCAGAGATAAAGGACGAAGAAGAGGAATTCGTTATTGGTTTGGAGAAAGAGCAGCTTGAATTGAAGCAGGAAACTGATACAATTTCAATAAATTCTACTTATGGGGAAAAAGACCACAGAGACCAACACCTTCTTCAGATCCCTTATGAATCCGAGAACCAAGAAATAATAAATGACTCAGGATCAAATAAAGAACCCAAACCGAAAAAAATTCATCAAAGCATCAGAGGTTACAATGAGAGTGTAAAACTTCCAAATGTAAAAAGATGTAAGATAACAAGCACAAATCAGAATCTCCGTTCTTGTAGATTTTGTGGTAAACTTTTTGGTCGGACGAATTTACCTAAACATGTCAGAACTCATACAGGGGAAAAGCCATTTTCCTGTGTGACCTGCGGAAAAAGTTTTTGTCAAAGCGGTGATTTGAAGGTTCATATGAGAACCCACACCGGTGAGAAACCTTTCTCGTGTTTGACTTGTGGAAAAAGTTTTACTATGAGTGTGGCATTAATCCGTCATACAAGAACCCACACGGGTGAAAAGCCTTTCTCGTGTGTGACTTGTGGAAAAAGATTTAGTCAAAGCTGTCACTTGACTGATCACATGAGAACCCACATAGGTGAGAAGCCTTTCTTGTGTTCGACTTGTGGAAAAAGTTTTACTGTGCAGATTTCTCTAACCCGGCACATGAGAACGCACACAGAAGAGAAGCCTCTGCCATGTACATCTGTGGAAGATGTTTCGGTGAAGCAGGAAATTTAACTCGACACATGAATATCCACACGAAGAATGTAGCCCTCGGTCCTTAACCTTAGTTAAAGAGTTTGATGGGTTAAACTGGCAATTTAAATATTATATTATCATAATATATATATATAGTATATTTTTACTCTGGCTTCCTTCCACAGATCAAAAACATGACTGTTAGGTTAATTGGCTTCTCTAAAAATTTTCTTAGAAATGAGTGTTTGTGTGAATGGTTGTTTGTCCTGTTTGTTTCTGTGTTGCCCTGCGATGGACTGGCGACCTGTCCAGGGTGTACCCGCCTCTCGCCCATTGACTGCTGGAGATAGGCACCAGCACCCCTCGCGACCCCACTTGGGACAAGCGTGTCAGATAATGTATGTATGGATATTATATTATTATATGTTCATATAATACATATATAAATGTATAGAAATAATTTTATCTTATTAATTTTATGTTTTTAATTGTATATGTTATTATTTAAAGGGTTAGGGTACCAAATTGTGCATTTTATAATTTTTTTAATAATTTTAAATTATTCGAATACATTAAATAAATAATTTGTACATCTATGGTATGTTTGTGTAATGTTGCATTCAGATTCATTCATCAAACAGTATATTCATGTATTTGATTTTGTCCATTTTTCCCCTCCATGTTTAATAGAATTAGCTGATATGAGCAGTTAGGGTCTGATATCTAGTTAACTAAAGTTAAATTACACTTTCTTTTCCAAATATCAATTTCAATGTATTGTTTACTGTTCCAACAATTAATATAGGGGCAATAAATCCTAGTTTCATTAAGTTTTAGGATCTCATAAGCAATTACAAAATGTATGAAGAAAAGATCTAAAAGGGTTAATTATATTTAAATATACTTTATTGATTCTTTAGGATTAAACAAATGTATTTCTGCTTAATGACTGTAAGAATCTAAATAAAAAATAGAAATGAAGATTAATAATCTAATATGAAATAACCTCTTGTTTTGTACCTAGAATGTGGTATTTGTGTTTTTCTCCAGTAGGTGGCAACAGTGAGTTTAGACGCTACTTAGAAACCCCGGCGTTTGTTTTGCTCTGTTTTTTTCTTTTTTTTTTCGTACAACTTTATTTGTTTCTGCAAAGAACAATACAGAGCAGCCATATAGCACCATAGGAATTCACAACCATTATTTACAGACATTTTCAACAAGTATAAGTTCACATTAAACAAATGTATTTCTGCTCAATGACTGTAAGAATCTAAATAAAAAATAGAAATGAAGATTAATAATCAGACGTTTGAATCAAACCTCTTGATGGAACGGAGTAGTTTATCTGCCAATAAGTGGCCTCTGCCGGCAGCAGCAACCATCAGCCTCTCCGATGGCAAGCTCTGCCGGCAGCAGCCACCATCAGCCTCTCCGATGGAAAGCTCTGCCGGCAGCAGCCACTCTGATGGCAAGCTCTGCCGGCAGCAGCCAGCATCAGCCTCTCCGATGGCAAGCTCTGCCGGCAGCAGCCACTCTGATGGCAAGCTCTGCCAGCAGCAGCCACCATCAGCCACTCTGATGGCAAGCTCTGCCAGCAGCAGCCACCATCAGCCACTCTGATGGCAAGCTCTGCCGGCAGCAGCCAGCATCAGCCTCTCCGATGGAAAGCTCTGCCGGCAGCAGCCACTCTGATGGCAAGCTCTGCCGGCAGCAGCCACCATCAGCCACTCTGATGGCAAGCTCTGCCGGCAGCAGCCACCATCAGCCTCTCCGATGGAAAGCTCTGCCGGCAGCAGCCAGCATCAGCCTCTCCGATGGAAAGCTCGGCCGGCAGCAGCCAGCATCAGCCTCTCCGATGGAAAGCTCTGCCGGCAGCAGCCACCATCAGCCTCTCCGATGGCAGGCTCTGCCGGCAGCAGCCAGCATCAGCCTCTCCGATGGAAAGCTCTGCCGGCAGCAGCCACTCTGATGGCAAGCTCTGCCGGCAGCAGCCAGCATCAGCCTCTCCGATGGCAAGCTCTGCCGGCAGCAGCCAGCATCAGCCTCTCCGATGGCAAGCTCTGCCGGCAGCAGCCAGCATCAGCCTCTCCGATGGCAAGCTCTGCTGGCAGCAGCCACTCTGATGGCAAGCTCTGCTGGCAGCAGCCACCATCAGCCACTCTGATGGCAAGCTCTGCCGGCAGCAGCCAGCATCAGCCTCTCCTATGGCAGGCTCTGCCGGCAGCAGCCAGCATCAGCCTCTCCGATGGAAAGCTCTGCCGGCAGCAGCCACTCCGATGGCAAGCTCTGCCGGCAGCAGCCACCATCAGCCACTCTGATGGCAAGCTCTGCCGGCAGCAGCCACCATCAGCCTCTCCGATGGAAAGCTCTGCCGGCAGCAACCAGCATCAGCCTCTCCGATGGAAAGCTCTGCCGGCAGCAGCCACCATCAGCCTCTCCGATGGAAAGCTCTGCCGGCAGCAGCCACCATCAGCCTCTCCGATGGCAGGCTCTGCCGGCAGCAGCCAGCATCAGCCTCTCCGATGGAAAGCTCTGCCGGCAGCAGCCAGCATCAGCCTCTCCGATGGAAAGCTCTGCCGGCAGCAACCAGCATCAGCCTCTCCGATGGAAAGCTCTGCCGGCAGCAGCCACCATCAGCCTCTCCGATGGAAAGCTCTGCCGGCAGCAGCCACCATCAGCCTCTCCGATGGCAAGCTCTGCTGGCAGCAGCCACTCTGATGGCAAGCTCTGCCGGCAGCAGCCACCATCAGCCACTCTGATGGCAAGCTCTGCCGGCAGCAGCCAGCATCAGCCTCTCCTATGGCAGGCTCTGCCGGCAGCAGCCAGCATCAGCCTCTCCGATGGAAAGCTCTGCCGGCAGCAGCCACCATCAGCCACTCTGATGGCAAGCTCTGCCGGCAGCAGCCACCATCAGCCTCTCCGATGGAAAGCTCTGCCGGCAGCAGCCAGCATCAGCCTCTCCGATGGAAAGCTCTGCCGGCAGCAACCAGCATCAGCCTCTCCGATGGAAAGCTCTGCCGGCAGCAGCCACCATCAGCCTCTCCGATGGAAAGCTCTGCCGGCAGCAGCCACCATCAGCCTCTCCGATGGCAGGCTCTGCCGGCAGCAGCCAGCATCAGCCTCTCCGATGGAAAGCTCTGCCGGCAGCAGCCAGCATCAGCCTCTCCGATGGAAAGCTCTGCCGGCAGCAGCCAGCATCAGCCTCTCCGATGGCAAGCTCTGCCGGCAGCAGCCAGCATCAGCCTCTCCGATGGCAAGCTCTGCCGGCAGCAGCCAGCATCAGCCTCTCCGATGGCAAGCTCTGCTGGCAGCAGCCACTCTGATGGCAAGCTCTGCCGGCAGCAGCCACCATCAGCCACTCTGATGGCAAGCTCTGCCGGCAGCAGCCAGCATCAGCCTCTCCTATGGCAGGCTCTGCCGGCAGCAGCCAGCATCAGCCTCTCCGATGGAAAGCTCTGCCGGCAGCAGCCACTCCGATGGCAAGCTCTGCCGGCAGCAGCCAGCATCAGCCACTCTGATGGCAAGCTCTGCCGGCAGCAGCCACCATCAGCCTCTCCGATGGAAAGCTCTGCCGGCAGCAGCCACTCTGATGGCAAGCTCTGCCGGCAGCAGCCACCATCAGCCTCTCCAATGGAAAGCTCTGCCGGCAGCAGCCACTCTGATGGCAAGCTCTGCCGGCAGCAGCCACCATCAGCCACTCTGATGGCAAGCTCTGCCGGCAGCAGCCACCATCAGCCACTCTGATGGCAAGCTCTGCCGGCAGCAGCCACCATCAGCCACTCTGATGGCAAGCTCTGCCGGCAGCAGCCACCATCAGCCTCTCCGATGGAAAGCTCTGCCGGCAGCAGCCACCATCAGCCTCTCCGATGGCAAGCTCTGCCGGCAGCAGCCAGCATCAGCCTCTCCGATGGCAAGCTCTGCTGGCAGCAGCCACTCTGATGGCAAGCTCTGCCGGCAGCAGCCACCATCAGCCACTCTGATGGCAAGCTCTGCCGGCAGCAGCCAGCATCAGCCTCTCCTATGGCAGGCTCTGCCGGCAGCAGCCAGCATCAGCCTCTCCGATGGAAAGCTCTGCCGGCAGCAGCCACTCCGATGGCAAGCTCTGCCGGCAGCAGCCAGCATCAGCCACTCTGATGGCAAGCTCTGCCGGCAGCAGCCACCATCAGCCTCTCCGATGGAAAGCTCTGCCGGCAGCAGCCACTCTGATGGCAAGCTCTGCCGGCAGCAGCCACCATCAGCCTCTCCAATGGAAAGCTCTGCCGGCAGCAGCCACTCTGATGGCAAGCTCTGCCGGCAGCAGCCACCATCAGCCACTCTGATGGCAAGCTCTGCCGGCAGCAGCCACCATCAGCCTCTCCGATGGAAAGCTCTGCCGGCAGCAGCCACCATCAGCCTCTCCGATGGAAAGCTCTGCCGGCAGCAGCCACCATCAGCCACTCTGATGGCAAGCTCTGCCGGCAGCAGCCACCATCAGCCTCTCCGATGGAAAGCTCTGCCGGCAGCAGCCACTCTGATGGCAAGCTCTGCCGGCAGCAGCCACCATCAGCCTCTCCGATGGAACGCTCTGCCGGCAGCAGCCACTCTGATGGCAAGCTCTGCCGGCAGCAGCCACCATCAGCCACTCTGATGGCAAGCTCTGCCGGCAGCAGCCACCATCAGCCTCTCCGATGGAAAGCTCTGCCGGCAGCAGCCACTCTGATGGCAAGCTCTGCCGGCAGCAGCCAGCATCAGCCTCTCCGATGGAAAGCTCTGCCGGCAGCAGCCACTCTGATGGCAAGCTCTGCCGGCAGCAGCCACCATCAGCCACTCTGATGGCAAGCTCTGCCGGCAGCAGCCACCATCAGCCTCTCCGAGGGAAAGCTCTGCCGGCAGCAGCCACTCTGATGGCAAGCTCTGCCGGCAGCAGCCAGCATCAGCCTCTCCGATGGAAAGCTCTGCCGGCAGCAGCCACCATCAGCCTCTCCGATGGAAAGCTCTGCCGGCAGCAGCCAGCATCAGCCTCTCCGATGGAAAGCTCTGCCGGCAGCAGCCAGCATCAGCCTCTCCGATGGAAAGCTCTGCCGGCAGCAGCCACCATCAGCCTCTCCGATTGCAGGCTCTGCCGGCAGCAGCCAGCATCAGCCTCTCCGATGGCAGGCTCTGCCGGCAGCAGCCAGCATCAGCCACTCCGATGGCAGGCTCTGCCGGCAGCAGCCAGCATCAGCCTCTCCGATGGAAAGCTCTGCCGGCAGCAGCCAGCATCAGCCACTCCGATGGCAGGCTCTGCCGGCAGCAGCCAGCATCAGCCACTCCGATGGCAGGCTCTGCCGGCAGCAGCCAGCATCAGCCTCTCCGATGGCAGGCTCTGCCGGCAGCAGCCAGCATCAGCCACTCCGATGGCAGGCTCTGCCGGCAGCAGCCAGCATCAGCCTCTCCGATGGAAAGCTCTGCCGGCAGCAGCCAGCATCATCCTCTCCAATGGAAAGCTCTGCCGGCAGCAGCCAGCATCAGCCTCTCCGATGGCAGGCTCTGCCGGCAGCAGCCAGCATCAGCCTCTCTCCGATGGAAAGCTCTGCCGGCAGCAGCCAGCATCAGCCACTCCGATGGCAGGCTCTGCCGGCAGCAGCCACAGTGGCGGATCTAGACCAAATGCACCAGGGGGCCAGGAGGGGGCCAGCATGTTTTCATGGGGGCACAGAAAAGCATGAAATAAAAAACAGGGCAAGGGATTTAAATATATTAAGAGAGCTGCATGAAGTGAAATTTCTTTTTTATTAGGTTCAATAAAAATTGTATTTCTTATGAGGTCAATATACATTCATAATTTAGGAATTTTACATATCTATTTACTTAAGTTAAAATTACCATTTTCTATTAAATCTGAATTAGAACTCAGAAAAACTGATAAATTCAGCTATAAAAATCAGATCACCTTTTTTTATTTGTTTAGAAAAAAAAAACATTTAGCAGATGAAAAATGGGATCCTATCTCAATACCACTGAAGCTATCACCTTACTGTTTTTAAATAATTAGTAAAGGAAAAAAATGAAATAGATCCAAAGGACCTATTACAGGGGCCAGGACATGATTTACAGGGGCACTGGCTCCCACTGGCCCCTGTCTAGAACCGCCCATGAGCAGCCACCATCAGCCTCTCCGATGGCAGGCTCTGCCGGCAGCGGGCACCACCGGCCACTCCGATGGCAGCATCGGCTACTGGCCACTTATTGGCAGATAAGCTACTCCGTTCCATCAAGTAAATGTGACATTATATATATATATATATATATATGTGTGTCACCGGAACTGCTGCAACGCAGCCACTGCCACGAATTGAGCTTGCTGTCTCTGTCAAAATTATTATCGTAAAACCATATTTTATACTAAGGAAACTGGGTTAAATTGACATGAAATTAAGATTAATGACAATATTAGGGTGAAATCTTCTTCTCTTCTCCATTTCACTGAGTCAAATCAGCTGCCTGTATCCTCATGATGCCTACAATTTACATTCATTAAAGAAAATCCCCATCTTCCATAGAGCCATCTTGTTCATTTTTTGTTCATGCTGTAAGTTTTGATTCTAAACCTATTATTCATATTTACTGTTAAACTTCAAACCTAAAGCCAACATCAGTTTCTCACATGTTTAATTGCTGTTGATTCATCTGACAAAAACACATTGCATACTTTAGATTGAGTAACCAAATAAATGAAAAGCCCTACCCAACTTTCTTTTCTCATCTCCTATTCATATTTGGAAGAAACCCTTTGCAAACAAAAACAGTCAATATCTGATTTCAAAATTAAAGTCCCATCAAATCATTCAAAATGTATATGTTTTTATTAAAGAAAACACATAAGTTTCATAAAATTACTGCTTTCTAATTAAAGTGCTTTTAAAATAAGTAACATCACTTTTTTTTTTTTTTTTACTTTAAATGTGTAAATATTTAAAAGCAAAATGATCACAGACTGATTCCTCTTAATAATTATGGACTAACTTTATAAAAAGTCTTCATTATAGCTGTTATTATTTTATTTGGATCTTCATAAAAAGAATCAACCCTCTGAAATAATGCCCATAAGAGATGCCTCATAAACCTGTGGAAATTATCCAATACAAAAGTTTAGAAATAAAAAAAAAAATGGATAGATCATTTGTGTTTCATTATGTTCTGTCTCACTATAGACTATACATAATGGACGATTAAAGCAGTTTTTGCTTACTTAAACTTTATTGGCGTGCCGACATCAACACTCTGCAGTAGCCACGTTATACGAACATTCCCGTCTGCTGTGCAACCTCTAAATCCGTCCCCCGTGCAACAGTGCTTAATAAACAATCCTATTGTTACATCTTTCTTTTTCTTTTTTTACGTTAATTTTTTATTTGATCTGTCAACATAAGCAATAATCACTCAACAAGCGTAAAACATCTGTTTTCCCCCAAGTGTAACAACATTTGCAACCGATCTAACAACATAAGCGATAGTAACTCAACAAGTGTAAAACATCTGTTTTCCCACAAGTGTAACAAGTGTATAAAACAACACATTACAAGTGTCACAAGTGTATAAAACAACACATTTCCATTTTTTTTTTTTTTCTTTCATAGACCATACTCTAATCACTGAGAATAGTCCATGAGGTAGTGGGGTCTGACAACTCATCGTCCTGACCTGGTGACCGTCTCTTGGTTCACTGGGCCACCCGGTGGTATGGCCGCCTCCGTCACTGTTGGTGTGGGTGTGTTTTGTGTAATCGCGCGCTTGGTGAGATCGTGCCTGAGGTGGCGACGATTTCGTCTCAACACCCCTCCTGACTCTAACTCCACCTTATATGATCTATGGCTAACCTGCTGAACCACTTTCGCTGGTCTCCAGCCCTGGTGTGTGTCACAGGGCTGTACTCTCACACTGGCCCCTCCTTCCAGAGAGTCCATGTCTTTTGCTGTGCGGTTGTAGTACTTTTCCTGTCTCTGTCTGTTGTATTTCAGTCCCTGTTCGTTGTGTGTTACCTCAGGCTTCAGCAGAGTGTCCTTAGTGGGAAGCAGGGTCCTGGTCCTCCTGCTTAGAAGTCTCTGCGCCGGGCTTGTGTTGAGGCCCTGGCTCGGTGTGTTGTGATGATCCAGCATGGCCAAGTATGGATCCTGTCTCGCTGCTGCAGCCTTCAACATCAGGCGTTTGGCTGTTTTCACCGCTGACTCTGCCTTCCCATTACTCTGCGGGTATCCCGGCGACGATGTCCTATGTTCAAAGCCCCACTTCTGGCTGAAGTGCTGAAACTCTAGTGATGCATATTGGGGTCCGTTATCTGAGATAACAATGTCTGGGATCCCCTGTCGGGCAAAGTGGGCTTTGAGTTTTTTGATCACTGTGTTACTTTTCGTGTCGGGCAGAAAATCAACCTCCCAAAAATGTGAATAATAGTCTACTGTTATCAGATAGTCTTTATTGTGAAAGGAGAAAAGGTCTGTTCCTACCTTGGCCCAGGGTCTGCTTGCCATGTCATGTGGGTGTAGTGTCTCTCTTTGTTGCTTTGGGTCCACTGACCTACATATGTCGCATTTGGAGATGAAGTTCTTGATCTCCTCATTCATTCCAAGCCAGTATACACATTCTCTCGCCCGTCTCAGACATCCTTCTACTCCCAGGTGAGAGGAGTGGATCCTGTGAGTGATGTCCACCCTGAGTGCGTCCGGTATCACGGCTCTGTCTCCTCGGAACACAATGCCATCCTGGAAGCTCAGTTCCTCTTGGAAGGTGTGGTAGCGTCTGATGTCACTTGGTAGGTCTTGTTTCCTCTTGGGCCACCCTAACAGTATTCTATTTGCCACACTCTGCAACTTTGTGTCATCTTTTGTTGCAGCCCTGATGGCACTCAGCCTCTCTGCTGAAATGGGTAGGTAGTTGACCATATTTACAGTCTCTATATCTGTCTCACTCTCTCCTCTGGTGCTCTCTGGTAAGTATGCTCTACTCAGCGTGTCTGCGAGTAGCATATCCCTGCCTGGAACATAGGTTACTCTAATATCATACTGCTGCAGCCTGAGTAGCATTCTCTGTAGTCTCTTAGGTGCACTAAGTAAGGGCTTACTGTGTATATTCTCGAGAGGCTTGTGGTCGCTCTGTACTGTGACCTCTCTGCCATAAGTATACTGATGAAATTTTTCCATACCAAACACGATGGCTAAGCATTCTTTTTCTATTTGGGCATAACCTTTTTCAGTTGGTGTGAGTGCCCTACTGCCAAAAGCTACCGGTTTGCCTTTCTGTGTCAGGGCTGCCCCCAGTCCTGTGTCTGATGCATCACATTGAAGTGTCAACTCCTCTTCCTTGTTGTAGTACTGTAGTACTGGTGCTTGAGCGATTTTGTCTTTCACCCTTTGAAACGCCCCCTCTTGGATATCTGTCCATTCCCACAAGTTCTCCTTGCGTGTGAGTTGTCTCAGAATTTCACAGTCATCTGAGAGGTGGTCATAGAACTTAGACAGATAGTTGACCATCCCAACCAGTCTTTGTACCCCTCTTACATCTGTTGGTCTTGGCATCTGTTTGATTGCCCGTACTTTCTCCGGGTCAATCCTCAGTCCCTCGGCCGTGAGCAGATGACCTATGTAGGGTACCTCTTTTTGTCTGAGCTTTAATTTGTCCACGTTCAGTTTGATGTTGCGCTCTCTGCACCTGCTTAGAAAGATTCTGACTTTCTCGTCATGGTCCTTGTCTGCCCCCTCTTGTGTTACCCCTTCCCCCGTGATTAACACATCATCTGCTATGATGAAGACTCCTGGGAGGCCCTCCAGGGCCTGCATGAGCTTTCTTTGGAAAACTTACGGTGCTGGGCTGATTCCCATTGGCATCCTTAGCCAACGGAAGCGACCAAATGGGGTGGCGAATGTTGTGAGGTAACTCGACTGTTCTTCTAGTTTGACGTGCCAGAAGCCTTGCTTCACGTCACAGACTGTGAACACCTTTGCCTTTGACATCTCCGCCAGGATGTCATCTATAGTTGGGAGTGGATAATGACTTCTTTTTAGTGCCCGATTCAGAGGTTTTGGGTCTATACAGATCCTCATCTTCCCATTAGGTTTTCTCACTGCGACCATGCTACTGATCCAGTCAGTGCTGCGTTCCACCGGTGCGATTATTTGTCGTCTCTCTAGATCTTTGAGTTCCTCTTGTAGAGGTGTCATCATAGCTACTGGCACTCTGCGCTTTGGCAGTTTCACTGGTGGTACTCTGTCATCTATTTCTATTTTATATTCACCCTCCATGCAGCCATCTCCGGTGAACACATCCCCAAACTCTTCCTTTATTTTGTCCATGGTCACGTGTTCTCCTCTTGTCACTGGGTTCGGCTTTTTCATCACTATGCTGTCTATAGCCAAAATGTTCTTGTACTGTACTCTTATCAACTTCATTGCCTCACTGGCCTTTCTGCCCAGTAAAGGGATTCTGCTATTCTGGTTAACCACTTGAAACTCTAATCTGTATAGCTTGTTGTTTCTGGGGTTTCTGACTTTAACCTTACATGTACCCAGAGGAGTCAGCTTGGTCTTGTTATACATCACTAACACTTTCTTAGTGTGCTCTAACTGTATATCTGGGTTTAGTAGGTTGATAGGGATGATATTGCAGGTGGCCCCACAGTCTATCTGGAAATTAACTAACTGTTCACCTTCATTCCTGCGAAGAGCTGCTGGCTCTGACTGTGGCTGTCTTTAACTTGGTTTACAGTTTCATCCTCTCTATTTACTTCAGTTATGCTGCTGACATCCTCATATGAGTCACTAGCTATGTTTACATGGACACAACTAATCGGATTGAAGGCCTGATCAGATCAAAAATGTTTCATGTAAACATGTCAGACTGAAGATTCTAATCCGATTCGGTCCGATCGGATCTAAATTTAATTCCGAATGAGAGAGGTGGTTTTTGCCGATCGCCATTCCGATTGGTGTCCATGTAAACACCCATTCGGATCTTAAGAGTAAAATAATCTTCACTGCGCATGTGTGCGACGTCAGCGTGACGTTTTTCCGCCTTGTCAACAACAGGAAACCACCGGTCGCTCTCGCTGTGAAGAACATGACGGGGGGAGTCTAGGAACGCCGACTTATATACTCAAGTTCATTTAAAGCTGCAGGAAGCAGGAATTTATCCTCTTCCTCTTTTCTCTCTCCACAGCCCACTCGCTCTCCCACGCCGGTTCAATCGCTCATTCTCTACAATTTCTCTCGGACATTTCGCTGCCAAGCGCTTTTTTCCTCCTCTCTCCTTTTTTCTTTCCGCTCGCTCCGAGCGCATCGTTTGTCAGGCCTCCCAAAAACCAGACGCAGACAGAACTGCCAAGTTTGGCAGGAAGTTCTGCGCATGCTTAAAAGATTTAATCTGATCCAACGCTTGGTACATGTATACACACGTCATGATCGGATCATTTCACTTAGTGTCCATGTAAACTGAGATTTTGAATTTCTGATCAACCAAGGTTTGGATCGGATCGGGGAAATTTTGCGCATGTGAACGTAGCTACTGTCACTAGTCTGTTCTGTAACTGTATGCACGTTCTTGGTTTTCCGACTGCTCTCTCGTCTCGATCTGCACTGAGCTGCAAAATGATTGTCCTTTCCACACTGTTTACACTTTTTCCCAAAAGCTGGGCATTTTTTCTTATTCCTCTCGTGTGTTCTACCACAGAACTTGCACAATATCTCATTGTGTCTTTTTGTTTCTTCCACTGCCTGTTTTACTGTATGTACCTCCTCCGCTGTCTGTCCTTGTAGCGTTCTGCTATTTTCCTTAGACAGCTCCGTAGCTCTACAAATGTGCAGGCATGTATTTAGAGTCAGCTTCTCTTCCCTGAGTAATCTCTCCCTCAGCGCTGAGCTATTTGTACCACACACGAGTCGGTCTCTAATCAGTGAATCTCTAATGTCCCCAAAATTGCAGCTGCTAGCAAGCCTTCTTAGGTCAGTTACATAGCTGTCCACATTTTCATCCAAGCCTTGGTTCCTTGTGAAGAATCGGTATCTTTCCACCGTTTCGTTTACCGTGGGATTGCAGTACTCGTCAAACTGTTTGATCATTGAACTCACTGTGGTCCTCGCTGAAGGGCTAACAGTCGACAGAGTTGTCCAAAGTTCCCTGCCTTTTTCTCCGATGAGATAGGTGAATAGTTTCACTTTCATGGTTTCTTCGGCGTCTGGCATGGTAAGGTCCACGTACAGCGTGAACTCCTCCTTCCAACTTTTCCATGACTTCGCCAAGTTGTTGTAGTCCAAAACCAGAGGTCCCGGGGGGTTTAGCCCTTCCATCGCTACCTGAACTTTCACTTTCCTTGTTACTTAATTCTGACAACTTTCGACGTGCACACCGCTGCCACCATGTTTCATTATGTTCTGTCTCACTATAGACTATACATAATGGACGATTAAAGCAGTTTTTGCTTACTTAAACTTTATTGGCGTGCCGACATCAACACTCTGCAGTAGCCACGTTATCCGAACATTCCCGTCTGCTGTGCAACCTCTAAATCCGTCCCCCGTGCAACAGTGCTTAATAAACAATCCTATTGTTACAATTTGGAGCTACAATTTTCAAGAGAAGAAATAGACATATAAGTAGGTAATTATCTTTCCTTCTTTATGTTTCTCAGTCTGTGATATACACTATATTGCCAAAAGTATTTGCTCACCTGCCTTGACTCACATATGAGCTTAAGTGACATCCCGTTCCTAATCCATAGGGTTCAATATGACGTCGGTCCACCCTTTGCAGCTAGAACAGCTTCAACTCTTCTGGGAAGGCTGTCCACAAGGTTTAGGAGTGTGTTTATGGGAATTTTTGACCATTCTTCCAGAAGCGCATTTGTGAGGTCGCACACTGATGTTGGACGAGAAGGCCTGGCTCTCAGTCTCCGCTCTAATTCATCCCAAAGGTGTTCTATCGGGTTGAGGTCAGGACTCTGTGCAGGCCAGTCAAGTTCATCCACACCAGACTCTGTCATCCATGTCTTTATGGACCTTGCTTTGTGCACTGGTGCACAGTCATGTTGGAAGAGGAAGGGGCCAGCTCCAAACTGTTCCCACAAAGTTGGGAGCATGGAATTGTCCAAAATGTCTTGGTATGCTGAAGCATTCAGAGTTCCTTTCACTGGAACTAAGGGGCCAAGCCCAGCTCCTGAAAAACAACCCCACACCATAATCCCCCCTCCACCAAACTTTACACTTGGCACAATGCAGTCAGACAAGTACCGTTCTCCTGGCAACCGCCAAACCCAGACCCGTCCATCAGATTGCCAGATGGAGAAGCGCGATTCGTCACTCCAGAGAACGCGTCTCCACTGCTCTAGAGTCCAGTGGCGGCGTGCTTTACACCACCGCATCCGACGCTTTGCATTGCACTTGGTGATGTATGGCTTGGATGCAGCTGCTCGACCATGGAAACCCATTCCATGAAGCTCTCTGCGCACTGTTCTTGAGCTAATCTGAAGGCCACATGAAGTTTGGAGGTCTGTAGTGATTGACTCTGCAGAAAGTTGGCGACCTCTTCGCACTATGCGCGTCAGCATCCGCTGACCCCGCTCCGTCAGTTTACGTGGCCTACCACTTCGTGGCTGAGTTGCTGTCGTTCCCAAACACTTCCATTTTCTTATAATACAGCTGACAGTTGACTGTGGAATATTTAGGAGCGAGGAAATTTCACGACTGGATTTGTTGCACAGGTGGCATCCTATCACAGTTCCACGCTGGAATTCACTGAGCTCCTGAGAGCGACCCATTCTTTCACAAATGTTTGTAAAAACAGTCTGCATGCCTAGGTGCTTGAATTTATACACCTGTGGCCATGGAAGTGATTGGAACACCTGATTCCAATAATTTGGATGGGTGAGCAAATACTTTTGGCAATATAGTGTATATATATATATTTTTTTGCCTCTTTTACCATTTTTCTGTCACTGACTTCCTTATTTTGCCTGCGACCAGTTTTCATGCCCCAAACATTGTTAAGGTTTTTCTCTTTTTTTTTTTGTTTCTCAATAAAAGCTTGTCATTTTATACTTCTCATTTTTAGTACAGGAAAAAAAAACAAAAAAAAAACAAAACGATTCCATTCCCTTTTTTATTTTAGACCACAGTTTAGTACAGGAAAAAAACGATTCACTTCCATTTTTTATTTTAGACCACAGTCAACAATGAAATATCAAACCTTCATTATGGCAAGGATTAGCTCAGTCAAAACAAAATTAACACTCACAAATACCATAATATTGGGGACAGGGGGCCCAAAACAGGGAGCTTTGGTCTCTCTATCATTGGCACTCAATTTGTAGCTTAAACTGACGTCCTACTGCTGTTAGCCATGGACTTCTTATGTGTGGTAAAGGTCTTCACTCAGGTACCCAATGGGTTGTGGTGCTTTCTGTTTTGCTGGATTCAGTAACTTCTGGCTCATTATAGACTTTAATGTCTATAATACAAGAAATCTGTTTAAAAATCAAATTACCAATAATTATTATAAATATACTGAGACATACAGCTCTTATTCAATATAGTCTTAATTTTACTCGAAGAAAGAATCAGTTTAGTCCAACAAAAATCTCCTAAGAAGTTGGTAGCATTTTTATCGTGGGGCTTTTAGTAAAGCCCAATTAGTATGTCAATAAAAATAATCTGGATCAGTCACTGCAATTTTCTTATATAAACAAAATGTTTTCAATGAGCAGTGCTTGCTCATTTAATCATGATCAAGACTATTAACCCTAAATTTCATTGAGAGATTTGTATTCATATTTATCCTGAAATTAGTCCCATCAGAATAGCAGTAGCACTCTCTATATTCATACTCTTTGAGACCCTAATGCCTGCATTTCAATATTTCTTATAGTTCTTGAAAATACTGGAATGTGCTAAAAATAATCAAATTTTCAGGATTTTAATGTCAGCTTAATTATATTGATAAGTTAACAACTCCTTAGACAAAACCTTTTGTCTTTTAATAGCTTTCCTTTTTAATTCTTCTTGGATTTTATATGCATAGCAACGACATTAAACTGTGACACAACAGTGTACACAATTATATAATAAAAAATTGTAAAATCTTTAAGAACTCAAGTTAAAAAGTCACCTCAAATTATTCACCAACAGTCTTGAAGGAGTCCCTACAGGTTGTTTGAAGACTAACCATTGTATGACAAAGTGTGTCTAAACTTTATTTATATGTATTGTTTGTATAAATATTAAATTGCATGTTTTTAGAAAATACATGGTTCTTCAAATTTATTATGTTAATAAACAGTTCATCCCTTTTCCTGTTCAGATAACCAACAGCAAATTGTCCAAAGGGAGGAGAGACTTCATCTTCACTATTGTTTCTGCAACCAGCAAAGACTCAAGCCAGAGGAACCAGGGCCTCCACAATTAAAATACTGACAAGAAACAGTCAAACCTCTCCAGATTCAAGAAAACAACGAAGAACTAGATCCTGTGGGGAGAGAAGAAAACCCAGATGAAGGTGAAGCAATACAGATTGTCGAATACCAGGTGGAACCAGCATCACCCACGATAACGGATAATCAAAAAGCAGCGCCTTGGGAGCTAAAAGAGGATCAAGCGGAACTAGAATATCTGTCGCTACAATGCTGTATAGTAAATTATAAACATGTTATTCACATCCAATTATTAGTAGGGATAAAAAGGCCGGTCCAAAATGTTGGTAGGGACATGTCCCTATGGTCCCTATGCAAACCTATGGCCATGACATAAACACACAAAGAGAAGCTCTGTCGCTGAAATCTAAGCCGAATATACCACCTGAATGAGCTTTAAAGAATCAAGCAAGCACTTCACCACCATAAAAAACAGTCAGAAATCTTATGCTTCATGGCCTCTTTTCTGTGAAGGACTTTCATCTGTTGGTTCAGAAGAGTTTCTTGAGCTTATGTCTCCACCTTTATGGATTTCAGGACCACCACAGCCAATCTGCTCGTCTCACCCAGCATCATAGGGAAGCAGGGAACAGATAGTTTGTTTTTTAAGGGCTGACTTTTGAACAGTGGCATTTTCGGTGCAGTTTTCTTAAAGCCATATTTATTATTATTTTTTTGCAAAACAGAAAAAACCTTTCTACAACTGAATTCTTGACTTAGTTGGTAGGTTGCATTGTGCATTGTTTACTGTGCACTCATAAGACATTGTTATGAGAATATTGTTTTTAAAAAGCAAAACATTTGATGTTCAGAAGCACTATCTATCCCTGCTGCACCATAAAGGCAGCTTTCAAACCAAAGACAACTAGAGCTGTTTGCTCAGAATACCTGCTGAGGGGAACAGAAGTCCTATTGACGGTTACAGGAATCGCTTGATTGCTGTGATTGAGTCAAGAGATGGAGGAACAAAAATATTAAGGATACCATCATTGTTTTCCAGGCTTGTTTCATCAGATTTGTTTTTAAATAATTATTTAAGCATGGCTGAATAGAAATGTATATTTTTCATTTTTTTATTTTCATTGATTTTTTTATTTATATTATTTTTATTCGATTCTAGTTAATTCTCTGATCTTTAGGGTTTTTTTTTATTTCATCGAATGTGGCATACCAACACTTTTGTTTATGTGCATAGAAGGCTGTTTCTGTTGGAGATTTTTTTTTAGCAGTAAATCATCTTAATAGTTCCACCTGGACTAGGAAAAGACAATAATAATATGTAAAATAATAAAAGTTTGGCTCTTCTTCAACAATGACTGATTACAGCTCATTTAGCCCCATGGTAACAGAGTTTCTCTGGTTTTCACTCCAAGCTTACGGTTCTTGGAATGAAAGCCAGTCATTTATTAAAACCTGTTAGTCTTCCATTTAAAAGTCCTGGTCAGGTAGTGTGAAATACATATCAAACATGTAAATGTATGGGTGAGCAGACTCTTACTCTGTATGGTGAACATCTTGACAGAGTCAAGTCATTTATTTCTGTTTCTTGGACTTATGATGGATGACCAACGTAGATATGCACAACATTAAGATTGATATTTGAGCCTTTAGAGCTACCCCAATTCCTACGCTTTTGGTTGAATGAGATGTATAAAAGTTGGGACTATGGTGAACTTAAAGGGGGCTGGAGAAGCACTTGTGTCATCTTTGAAAAGGTTCAAGTTTGCTCAGTAGAAGCTTTCTGCATTAAGTGAAAGGTTATGTACACAAGCCTCATCTTGGCAGTAATAATGATGTTGTTCCCTCAGTAAACCGCCCAGTAAGTGTACATTGGTTATGGCCTAATCTAGATATTCATTTTATTAAATGAGTTCAGGAAAGATGTGAAGGATGTCTGGTGACATCCTTTAAAAGACATCAGAAAAGAGAGTGTTTTGTGGAAAGATGATCTGAGGTCGGTAAGGCTAAGGCTGGGACATTTTGGGTTAAACAGTTTCTCCATGTGATGGGTTTCTGGGACCTCTGTACTCAGTAGAAAGAAGGATTATGTTTATTGCATTGACTGTTTTATTAATCACACATTGTAGAAAATTACACACATATATATATATATATATATATATATATATATATATATATATATATATATATATAGAGAGAGAGAGAGAGAGAGAGAGAGAGAGAGAGAGAGAGAGAGAGAGAGAGAGAGAGAGAGAGAGAGAGAGAGAGAATATATTGGAAAATAGAGGAGCGTTGGCTCTATTCTAATAATAAAGTTTTGATAATTGTTTATATGTTAAGACCTGAGGGGGGCAGCACTGCACTCAGTATGCCTAGACTGCCGGAAATCAAGAAACGAAGAAGTGGAGGTGTGGAGTCATACATCCGTCCAGCAGGTGGCGATGATGATTCTTTCTGGCCTGATAGGAAGCAGACTGCCTGGACCTGCTAGCAGAGCTAGCTTAGACGTGTTCTCCTGTCGTTAAGGCTGCTTATTTCTGTGTCCGTAGCAACCATGTCTTCAGCTCAGCCTTTAAGGGAGTTGATCAAAGATAGACTGACCGCTGCTGCAGAGGAAATATTCACAGAGTTTGATAAAATTATCGTCCAATATGAGGAAGAGCTGGATCGTCAGCGCAGACTGCTGGAAATCTGCTTGAAACCCCAAATAAACCTTCAGAGTATTGGTATGAACTATGCTTAAAAATCTTCAAAGAAAACCATAATGTCTAAAGTTGTTGAGACATAATAACTTACAAATACCAATGATTATTGGACTTTCTTTCATTATAAATGTTTGTGGTAAATAATAAGAAAAATCGTACCTATAATTTAACTCAAATGTAACCCTTTTGATTACAGTAGACAAAATTAATCTTTTTGTTTGTTTTATGAAACATTAATACATTAATTTAGAATTTATTATTTTAGGAGCATATGACAGTCATTTTAACATTCTGTTTTAAGCTATCTATAAGAAATAGGTTTTGAAGGTTGGGTTACTAACAATAAAATCTCACTGGAAAGCTTGTCTGATGTTTATAAACATAAAGAAAGGGTCAGCTTTTCGATTTTTATTTCTGTAATCAGATCTGTCTATAGTTACTCTAAAATTTTAGGGTTCAGTGTTTTTAAAAGCCTCTTGAGTTACATAATTTTTTTTTTCTCACAATCATGTAAATCAAAACATTCCTTTGCTTGCTTGTCCAGATCTTCCACGGCATTATGTCTGCAAGGAGGAGAAGGAAATCAACTACCAGCAGTTCTGCCACCAGAACAGAAATTCCATTATGAGTCCTCAGCAAACAAAAGAGATGCAGGTTGAAGCAGAACCTCAGGAGGAAGTGATGGATGTAGAACTCCCACAGATAAAGGACGAAGAATTTGTTATTGGTTTGGAGAAAGAGCAGCTTGAATTGAAGCAGGAAACTGATACAATTTCAGTAAATTCTACTTATGGGGAAAAACACAACAGAGACCAACACCTTCTTCAGATCCCTTATGAATCCGAGAACCAAGAAATAAGAAATGACTCAGGATCAAATAAAGAACCCAAACAGAAAACAAGTCATCAAAGCATCAGAGGTTACAATGAGAGTATAAAATTTCCAAATGTAAAAGGATGTAAGATAACAAGCACAAATCAGAATCTCCGTTCTTGTAGATTTTGTGGTAAACTTTTTGGTCGGACGAATTTACCTAAACATGTCAGAACTCATACAGGGGAAAAGCCATTTTCCTGTGTGACCTGCGGAAAAAGTTTTTGTCAAAGCGGTGATTTGAAGGTTCATATGAGAACCCACACCGGTGAGAAACCTTTCTCGTGTTTGACTTGTGGAAAAAGTTTTACTATGAGTGTGGCATTAATCCGTCATACGAGAACCCACACGGGTGAAAAGCCTTTCTCGTGTGTGACTTGTGGAAAAAGTTTTACTATGAGTATGGCATTAATCCGTCATACGAGAACCCACACGGGTGAAAAGCCTTTCTCATGTGTGACTTGTGGAAAAAGATTTAGTCAAAGCAGTCACTTGACTGTTCACATGAGAACCCACACAGGTGAGAAGCCTTTCTTGTGTTCGACTTGTGGAAAAAGTTTTACTGTGCAGATTTCTCTAACCCGGCACATGAGAACGCACACAGGAGAGAAGCCTCTGCCATGTACATCTGTGGAAGATGTTTCGGTGAAGCAGGAAATTTAACTCGACACATGAATATCCACACGAAGAATGAAGCCCTCGGTCCTTAACCTTGGTTAAAGAGTTTGATGGGTTAAACTGGCAATTTAAATATTATATTATCATAATATATATATATTATATTATTACTCTGGCTTCCTCCCACAGATCAAAAACATGACTGTTAGATTAATTGGCTTCTCTAAAAATGTTCTTAGGTGTGAGTGTTTGTGTGAATGGTTGTTTGTCCTGTTTGTTTCTGTGTTGCCCTGCGATGGACTGGCGACCTGTCCAGGGTGTACCCGCCTCTCGCCCATTGACTGCTGGAGATAGGCACCAGCACCCCTCGCGACCCCACTTGGGACAAGCGTGTCAGATAATGTATGGATGGATATTGTATTATTATATGTTTTATATAATACATATATAAATGTATAGAAATAATTTTATCTTATTAATTTAATGTTTTTAATTGTATATGTTATTATTTAAAGGGTTAGGGTACCAAATTGTGCATTTTATACTTTTTTAAAAAATTTTAAATTATTCAAATACATTAAATAAATAATTTGTACATCTATGGTATGTTTGTGTAATGTTGCATTCAGATTTATTCATCAAACAGTATATTCATTTATTTGATTTTGTCCATTTTTCCCCTCCATGTTTAATAGAATTAGCTGATATGAGCAGTTAGGGTCTGATATCTAGTTAACTAAAGTTAAATTACACTTTCTTTTCCAAATATCAATTTCAATGTATTGTTTACTGTTCCAACAATTAATATAGGGGCAATAAATCCTAATTTCATTAAGTTTTAGGATCTCATAATAAGCAATTACAAAATGTATGAAGAAAAGATCTAAAAGGGTTAATTATATTTAAAGATACTTTATTGATTCTGTAGGAGCATTAAACAAATGTATTTCTGCTTAATGACTGTAAGAATCTAAATAAAAAATAGAAATGAAGATTAATAATCTAATATAAAATTCTTGTTTTTTACCTAGAATGTGGTATTTGTGTTTTTCTCCAGCAAGTGGCAACAGTGAGTTTAGACGCTACTTAGAAACCCCGGCGTTTGTTTTGTTCTGTTTCTTTTTTTTTTCTTTTTTTTTTTCATACAACTTTATTTGTTTGTGCAAAGAACAATACAGAGCAGCCTTATAGAACTATGGGAATTCACAACCATTATTTACAGACATTTTCAACAAGTATAAGTTCACATTTTTACCAGTCAAGTAAATGACTTCGCTTTGTGCAAAACAAGAAACAATAAGGAAAAAAGACAAGAAAAAATAAACTAAGATCTTACATTTATTAAACAAAAGTTAACGCTAGGGGGAAACAGCTCTCTAAATAATGTTGAAAAGGACAAAGGCTTCTCGAGTTTTGAGTGCTTTCTTATTTTCTGATTATTGTATGGTGTCAATATATTGTTTAAGTACGTGTTTAAAAGCAGTAATGCATGGTTTGGAGCCTCTATATTTACATTTATGTATAAAGAACTTGGCCATAATAATAATAAAGTCAATTATATATACCTTATCCGATCTCTTTGTTTGAACCTTGCAATTTCCCTTAATGCCGAATAAAAGAAAATCTTTGTCTATTTTTCTATTAATTAAATAATAAATATCGATAAAAAAATAAATTAAAAAGTCTTTATTCACAATTACAGACGTGTATGCCCCTGAAAGTATTCTGTATAAATGCATATCCCTTTTAATCCACATTCAATATTATGCTCAGCGTCACATTATGGACGGCATGTCACGTGATCTTTCATCCGTATCTTAGTACCGCTCGCAAGTTCGTATCCCATTCATGGCATCGTCAATGTTTTAAAATCTTCCAGTTTACATTCAGAGAACTACCGAAATGTTTATCATACAGAAGTATGCCCAAAACAATCTCAGTTTTTTCTTTTTTCCTCCTTTTTTCCCCTTCCCCTTACCCCCCCCCCCTCTCCCCCTTCTTCCCCCTCCCACCTGGCCTAATGTTCCCCAGCCTGCCACGCTTTCATCATCTCCTCATCCATCCAGCCCTTTTCTTTGCGTTAATATCATATGTAATCAGAGCGCTGTGTCTGTCTCGCTGTCAGCTCCCAGATCAGCTTCTCTGATTGGTTGATGCGGCGCATCCAGCAGCAAAACTTCAATTTTTCCATCTCGAGCAGCAGCAGCGCGTTGGCGGTGCGTCAGATGCTTAAAGGCTGCGGGACCTTTTGCTGCACCTATACGCGCGTCAACCATTGACTTTGCATGTAAACTCGCTGCTTCTGCTGCACCTGCTGGGTCCGGTTCACACCGATGTCGAGCGGTTGAACAGCGAGCACAGCGTTAATTTGTTTCCCCATGTTTTTCACATCAGCTGTGAGATGGGCACGCATGGAGTCACATATTAACAGCGATGGTGAGGGGTGGAAAAAAAAAAACACCTGGTCTCCTTACATTCAGCCACTCTTTCATCATCTCCTCAATGAGGTGGTCTCAAAAGTCGCAGTTACAACACACCAGGGGCGTGCACACATAGACACTAGGTGGTGCTAAAGCACTAGGAAGTTTGCCCTCTATCAAAGAAAATGCCCTTTTGAAACTCGTTTTTTTTATTATTATTATTATTAATATTATTAAGATTTTACTGAGGTCGGTTTTGAAATGATCTTTTGAAAACCTGAGCCATTAAAAACGACTGAAACAATGCCCCGAAATGACCGACCTACTTGCGCACACCCGACCAGCCTCTCTCTCTTCCTTTGTCACGTGAACTCGCTTGGTCGCCCGCAGGGCATGCCAGATGCGCAGCATCATAGCAGTTTTCAGATAGCAGGAACGGTCGCTGACAGGCTGCTTCTCCCGTGCCCCATTAGCCAGGTAATATACAGATCAAGCAGAATCATTTTGTTGTGCATTAAAATGTCTCATTCAGCAGCACCAAACACGCATTTTGCCGACTGGTCACCAGATAAACTAGTTGTCTCCTTGTAAGATGCTATTTTACTTTTTATATTTTGTATCCATATTTTTTATCTTAAGTGTATACATTAGTCTATTTTATTGCATGACGTATACCCACAGTTTTTAGATATTTTTATAATTTTATTTACCTATTCCATATTATATGTTTCATGTTGCACGATTGTACCATAAAAAATTCCTAGTTTGTGAACTCCTTCACTAACAATGGCAATAAACCTGATTCTGATTCTGAAAGTTTTACACTGTAGCCCAAGTCAATGACAGATAACGTGAGGACGACCACATAGGCTACAAATAATTTTGGTAGAGTTTGCAATTGCAAATACTGAAGAGGATTAAGGCCACTGAAAAAAAAAAAAGTTAACTGATTTTTAAATTTTATCTAAGTTTAGTATGGGAAAAAAGTCAGAATGCTGACTTTAATCTCATAATTCTAACTTTTTTCTCATAATTCTGACTTTTTGCTGAGAATTCTGACTTTTTGCTCAGTATTCTGACTTTAATCTCAGAATTCTGACAATAAAAAAAGTCAGAATTCTTACTTTTTTCCCATGTTAAACTGAAATAAAATTTAAAAATCAGTTAACTTTTTTTTTTTTTCAGTGGCCCTAATCCTCTTCTGTACAAATCTATGTGTTAAGACAAACGTTTTCTGTTGTATAGGTTTTGTTAGGCAACATAAATTAACACATTTTGGTCTCTTTATTGTGTATTGATTTATTAATTGCAGCACAATACCAAGAAAGGAGGGTTAATCATATTGAAAAATCTTAAAAGCTGTTCACATTTTATTTTTAAGTGGTTTGTGCAGCAGGTATTAAAATAGCTATTATTTTGTAGGCTACCATAAGTCATATCCACGTGACAAGACTTCCAGTCATGTTGCCCTAATAGCCCATTATTTAAACTAATGTGGCATATTTGTGAAAGCTATTATTATTATTATTATTATTATTATTATTATTATTATTATTATTATTATTATTATTATTATTATTATTATTATTATTATTATTATTATTATTATTATTATTATCATTATTATTGTCATGATGGTTATTATTAATATATTGTAGCCAGTCACAGCAGGGAAGCTCTATACCATCAACATCTACCAGGACAGGAGATGAGGAAGAGTTCAGGGAAGACACAGAGACAGAAAAAGACCAGGATGAGGGAGAACAGATGGGTGAGGGAAAACAGGGAGATGAGCCAGATGAAAGAAGTATGCTTTAGTCTGTTCTGTTGGTGATGTGACTTTTTTCCATTGAAAACTCACGTTTAGAGAATGTTACAAATAAAAGTCAAATTTCATTCAACATGCGTTTATTTTTTTTTATAATTAAGTGTTACACGTGCGCTAAAAAGTGCCCTCCCCTCCCCTCCTGAGCACCTGCCCCCCAAAATGTCTGTGCACGCCTCTGCAACACACATAAGGCGCACCGCACCAAAGGGCGCACCGCACATTTTGAGGGAAAAAAAAGACGTTTAAGTGCGCCTTATAGTCGTGAAAATACGGTATATATTTTGCCTCTTTTACCATTTTTCTGTTACTGACTTCCTTATTTTGTCTGCGACCAGTTTTCATGCCCCAAACATTGTCAAGGTTTTTCCCTTTTTTTTTTTGTTTCTCAATAAAAGCTTGTCATTTTGTACTTCTCATTTTTAGTACAGGAAAAAAAAAAAAAAAAAAAAAAAAAAAACCCGATTCCATTCCCTTTTTTATTTTAGACCACAGTCAACAATGAAATATCAAACCTTCATTACGGCAAGGATGAGCTCATTCAAACAAAATTAACATTCACAAAAGAAAGAATCAGTTTAGTCCAACACAAATCCCCTAAGAAGTTGGTAGCATTTTTACCATGGGGCTTTTAGTAAAGCCCAATTAGTATGTCAATAAAAATAATCTGGATCAGTCACTGCAATTTTCTTATATAAACAAAATGTTTTCAATGAGCAGTGTGTGCTCATTTAATCATGATCAAGACTATTAACCCTAAATTTCATTGAGAGATTTGTATTCATATTTATCCTGAAACTTAGAAATGAGTCCCATTAGAATAGCAGTAGTACTCTCTATATTCATACTCTTTGAGACCCTAATGCCTGCATTTAGGGATGCACGATATTGGGATTTTGGCCGATAATCGATATGCCGATATTTTAAAACTCATGTAGCCGATAACCGATACCGATGTTAAAGCTGGACAAAAATAAGTAGTCATTGAAAATAGCAGTTTTGTTATCCATTTCTGACACTTTGAAAAATAATATACTCAAATATATTTTCATATGCTGATATCAAATAGATTTTTTAAAACGCGGTATCGATCTATTTTACTTTCAAAATCTCATGAAATTTCATCGTTCTGTTACAAACTCTCGTGATATTTTGCAAATTCTTGTGAGATTTTGTTAGTAAAATAGATCGATACCGCGTCAATATATCAACATATAAAAATATGGCAAAATTTCGTGAATTTTCGGGGGATTTCGTTGCAAAACGATGACATATAGCAATATTTCATTAGTAAAAGAGATTGATATGGTGTTTTTAAACGGCAATATATCAGCATATGAAGATATGAGATTTTTTCCCTCGTCTTTAAAAGTTTTTAAGTCTGTAAAAAAGAAGTTTTTGAGGAAGAAGTAGTAGTATTTTTTTTTTTTTAGACTTTAGAAACTCAGAAGCTGATCAAATATCGGGTTAAATATCGGTGGGGTGGCTGATGTCCGATATTCAGTTTTAAGGCCGATACAGGCCGATACCGATAGGGGGCCGATTATATTGTGCATCTGAATCTGATAACTGGAATGTGCCAATGTCAGCTTAATTATATTGATGATATGTTAACAACTCCTTAGACAAACCTTTTGTCTTTTAATAGCTTTCCTTTTTAATGCTTCTTGGATTTTATATGCATAGCAACGACATTAAACTGTGACACAACAGTGTACACAATTATATAATAAAAAATTGTAAAATCTCTTAAGAACTCAAGTTAAAAAGTCACCTCAAATGATTCACCAACAGTCTTGAAGGAGTCCCTACAGGTTGTTTGAAGACTAACCATTGTATGACAAAGTGTGTCTAAACTTTATTTATATGTATAGTTTGTATAAATATTAAATTGCATGTTTTTAGAAAATCCATGGTTCTTCAAATTTATTATGTTAATAAACATTTCATCCCTTTTCCTGTTCAGATAACCAACAGCAAAGTGTCCAAAGGGAGGAGAGACTTCATCTTCACCATTGTTTCTGCAACCAGCAAAGACTCAAGCAAGAGGAACCAGGGCCTCCACAATTAAAATACCGACAAGAAACAGTCAAACCTCTCCAGATTCAAGAAAACAACGAAGAACTAGATCCTGTGGGGAGAGAAGAAAACCCAGATGAAGGTGAAGCAATACAGATTGTCGAATACCAGGTGGAACCAGCATCACCCACGATAACGGATAATCAAAAAGAAGCGCCTTGGGAGCTAAAAGAGGATCAAGCGGAACTAGAATATCTGTCGCTACAATGCTGTATAGTAAATTATAAACATGTTATTCACATCCAATTATTAGTAGGGACAAAAAGGCCGGTCCAAAATGTTGGTAGGGACATGTCCCTATGGTCCCTATGCAAACCTATGGCCATGACATAAACACACAAAGAGAAGCTCTGTCGCTGAAATCTAAGCCGTATATACCACCTGAATGAGCTTTAAAGAATCAAGCAAGCACTTCACCACCATAAAAAACAGTCAGAAATCTTATGCTTCATGGCCTCTTTTCTGTGAAGGACTTTCATCTGTTGGTTCAGAAGAGTTTCTTGAGCTTATGTCTCCACCTTTATGGATTTCAGGACCACCACAGCCAATCTGCTCGTCTCACCCAGCATCATAGGGAAGCAGGGAGCAGATAGTTTGTTTTTTAAGGGCTGACTGTTGAACAGTGGCATTTTCGGTGCAGTTTTCTTAAAGCTATATTTATTATTATTTTTTGCAAATCAGAAAAAACCTTTCTACCAACTGAATCCTTGACTTAGTTGGTAGGTTGCATTGTGCATTGTTTACTGTGCACTCATAAGACATTGTTATGTGAATATTGTTTTTAAAAAGCAAAACATTTGATTTTCAGAAGCACTATCTATCCCTGCTGCACCATAAAGGCAGCATTAACCAAAGACAACTGGAGCTGTTTGCTCAGAATACCTGCTGAGGGGAACAGAAGTCCTATTGACGGTTACAGGAATCGCTTGATTGCAGTGATTGAGTCAAGAGATGGAGGAACAAAAATATTAAGGATACCATCATTGTTTTCCAGGCTTGTTTCATCAGATTTGTTTTTAAATAATTATTTAAGCATGGCTGAATAGAAATGTATATTTTTCATTTGTTTATTTTCATTGATTTTTTTATTTATATTATTTTTATTCGATTCAAGTTATTTCTCTGATCTTTAGGGGTTTTTTTTATTTCATTGAATGTGGCATACCAACACTTTTGTTTATGTGCATAGAAGGCTGTTTCTGTTGGGGATTTTTTGTTAGCAGTAAATCATCTTAATAGTTCCACCTGGACTAGGAAAAGACAATAATAATATTTAAATTAATAAAAGTTTGGCTCTTCTTCAACAATGACTGATTACAGCTCATTTAGCCCCATGGTAACAGAGTTTCTCTGGTTTTCACTCCAAGCTTACGGTTCTTGGAATGAAAGCCAGTCATTCATTAAAACCTGTTAGTCTTCCATTTAAAAGTCCTGGTCAGGTAGTGTGAAATACATATTAAATATGTAAATGTATGGGTGAGCAGACTCTTACTCTGTATGGTGAACATCTTGACAGAGTCAAGTCATTTATTTCTGTTTCTTGGACTTATGATGGATGACCAACGTAGATATGCACAACATTAAGATTGATATTTGAGCCTTTAGAGCTACCCCAATTCCTACGCTTTTGGTTGAATGAGATGTATAAAAGTTGGGACTATGGTGAACTTAAAGGGGGCTGGAGAAGCACTTGTGTCATCTTTGAAAAGGTTCAAGTTTGCTCGGTAGAAGCTTTCTGCATTAAGTGAAAGGTTATGTACACAAGCCTCATCTTGGCAGTAATAATGATGTTGTTCCCTCAGTGAACCGGCCAGTAAGTGTACATTGGTTGTGGCCTAATCTAGATATTCATTTTAGTAAATGAGTTCAGGAAAGATGTGAAGGATGTCTGGTGACATCCTTTAAAAGACATCAGAAAAGAGAGTGTTTTGTGGAAAGATGATCTGAGGTCGGTAAGGCTAAGGCTGGGACATTTTGGGTTAAACAGTTTCTCCATGTGATGGGTTTCTGGGACCTCTGTACTCAGTAGAAAGAAGGATTATGTTTATTGCATTGACTGTTTTATTAATCACACATTGTAGAAAATTAAAAAAAAAAAATATATATATATATATATATATATATATATATATATATATATATATATATATATATATATATATATATATATATATATATATATATATATATATATATATATAGAGAGAGAGAGAGAGAGAGAGAGAGAGAGAGAGAGAGAGAGAGAGAGAGAGAGAGAGAGAGAGAGAGAGAGAGAGAGAGTATATTGGAAAATAGAGGAGCGTTGGCTCTATTCTAATAATAAAGTTTTGATAATTGTTTATATGTTAAGACCTGAGGGGGGCAGCACTGCACTCAGTATGCCTAGACTGCCGGAAATCAAGAAACGAAGAAGTGGAGGTGTGGAGTCATACATCCGTCCAGCAGGTGGCGATAATTCTTTCTGGCCTGATAGGAAGCAGACTGCCTGGACCTGCTAGCAGAGCTAGCCTAGACGTGTTCTCCTGTCGTTAAGGCTGCTTATTTCTGTGTCCGTAGCAACCATGTCTTCAGCTCAGCCTTTAAGGGAGTTTATCAAAGATAGACTGACCGCTGCTGCAGAGGAAATATTCACAGAGTTTGATAAAATTATCGTCCAATATGAGGAAGAGCTGGATCGTCAGCACAGACTGCTGGAAATCTGCTTGAAACCCCAAATAAACCTTCAGAGTATTGGTATGAACGATGCTTAAAAATCTTCAAAGAAAACCATAATGTCTAAAGTTGTTGAGATATAATAACTTAAAAATACCAATGATTATTGGACTTTCTTTCATTATAAATGTTTGTGGTAAATAATAAGAAAAATCGTACCTATAATTTAACTCAAATGTAACCCTTTTGATTACAGTAGACAAAATTAATCTTTTTGTTTGTTTTATGAAACATTAATACATTAATTTAGTATTTATTATTGTTTTAGGAGTATATGACAGTCATTTTAACATTCTGTTTCAAGCTATCTATAAGAAATAGGTTTTGAAGGTTGGGTTACTAACAATAAAATCTTACTGGAGAGCTTGTCTGATGTTTATAAACATAAAGAAAGGGTCAGCTTTTCGATTTTTATTTCTGTAATCAGATCTGTCTATAGTTACTCTAAAATTTTAGGGTTCAATGTTTTTAAAAGCCTCTTGAGTTACATAATTTTTTTCTCACAATCATGTAAATCAAACCATTCCTTTGCTTGCTTGCCCAGATCTTCCACGGCATTATGTCTGCAAGGAGGAGGAGGAAATCAACGACCAGCAGTTCTGCCACCAGAACAGAAATTCCATTATGAGTCCTCAGCAAACAAAAGAGATGAAGGTTGAAGCAGAACCTCAGGAGGAAGTGATGGATGTAGAACTCCCGCAGATAAAGGACGAAGAAGAGGAATTTGTTATTGGTTTGGAGAAAGAGCAGCTTGAATTGAAGCAGGAAACTGATACAATTTCAGTAAATTCTACTTATGGGGAAAAAGACCATAGACACCAACACCTTCTTCAGATCCCTTGTGAATCCGAGAACCAAGAAATAATAAATGACTCAGGATCAAATAAAGAACCCAAACAGAAAACAAGTCATCAAAGCATCAGAGGTTACAATGAGAGGGTAAAACTTCCAAATGTAAAAGGATGTAAGATAACAAGCACAAATCAGAATCTCCGTTCTTGTAGATTTTGTGGTAAACTTTTTGGTCGGACGAATTTACCTAAACATGTCAGAACTCATACAGGGGAAAAGCCATTTTCCTGTGTGACCTGCGGAAAAAGTTTTTGTCAAAGCGGTGATTTGAAGGTTCATATGAGAACCCACACCGGTGAGAAACCTTTCTCGTGTTTGACTTGTGGAAAAAGTTTTACTATGAGTGTGGCATTAATCCGTCATAAGAGAACCCACACGGGGGAAAAGCCTTTCTCGTGTGTGACTTGCGGAAAAAGTTTTACTATGAGTATGGCATTAATCCGTCATACGAGAACCCACACGGGTGAAAAGCCTTTCTCATGTGTGACTTGTGGAAAAAATTTTTGTCAAAGCTGTCACTTGACTGATCACATGAGAACCCACACAGGTGAGAAGCCTTTCTTGTGTTCGACTTGTGGAAAAAGTTTTACTGTGCAGATTTCTCTAACCCGGCACATGAGAACGCACACAGGAGAGAAGCCTCTGCCATGTACATCTGTGGAAGATGTTTCGGTGAAGCAGGAAATTTAACTCGACACATGAATATCCACACGAAGAATGTAGCCCTCGGTCCTTAACCTTGGTTAAAGAGTTTGATGGGTTAAACTGGCAATTTAAATATTATATTATCATAATATATATATTATATTATTACTCTGGCTTCCTCCCACAGATCAAAAACATGACTGTTAGGTTAATTGGCTTCTCTAAAAATGTTCTTAGGTGTGAGTGTTTGTGTGAATGGTTGTTTGTCCTGTTTGTTTCTGTGTTGCCCTGCGATGGACTGGCGACCTGTCCAGGGTGTACCCGCCTCTCGCCCATTGACTGCTGGAGATAGGCACCAGCACCCCTCGCGACCCCACTTGGGACAAGCGTGTCAGATAATGTATGGATGGATATTATATTATTATATTTTCATATAATACATATATAAATGTATAGAAATAATTTTATCTTATTAATTTAATGTTTTTAATTGTATATGTTATTATTTAAAGGGTTAGGGTACCAAATTGTGCATTTTATAATTTTTTTAATCATTTTAAATTATTCGAATACATTAAATAAATAATTTGTACATCTATGGTATGTTTGTGTAATGTTGCATTCAGATTTATTCATCAAACAGTATATTCATTTATTTGATTTTGTCCATTTTTCCCCTCCATGTTTAATAGAATTAGCTGATATGAGCAGTTAGGGTCTGATATCTAGTTAACTAAAGTTAAATTACACTTTCTTTTCCAAATATCAATTTCAATGTATTGTTTACTGTTCCAACAATTAATATAGGGGCAATAAATCCTAGTTTCATTACGTTTTTGGATCTCATAAGCAATTACAAAATGTATGAAGAAAAGATCTAAAAGGGTTAATTATATTTAAAGATACTTTATTGATTCTGTAGGAGCATTAAACAAATGTATATCTGCTCAATGACTGTAAGAATCTGAATAAAAAATAGAAATGAAGATTAATAATCTAATATAAAATAACCTCTTGTTTTGTACCTAGAATGTGGTATTTGTGTTTTTCTCCAGCAAGTGGCAACAGTGAGTTTAGACACTACTTAGAAACCCAGGCGTTTGTTTTGCTCTGTTTCTTTTTTTTTCATACAACTTTATTTGTTTGTGCAAAGAACAATACAGAGCAGCCATATAGAACTATAGGAATTCACAACAATTATTTACAGACATTTTCAACAAGTATAAGTTCACATTTTTACCAGTCAAGTAAATGACTTCGTTTTGTGCAAAACAAGAAACAATAAGGAAAAAAGACAATAAAAATAAAAATTAATTAAGATCTTACATTAATTTAAAAAAAAGTTAACGCAAGGGGGAAACAGCTCTCTAAATAATGTTGAAAAGGACAAAAGCTTCTCGAGTTTTGATTGCTTTCTTATTTTCTGATAATTGTATGGTGTCAATATATTGTTTAACTACGTGTTTAAAAGCAGTAATGCATGGTTTGGAGCCTCTATATTTACATTTATGTATAACGAACTTGGCCATAATAATAATAAAGTCAATTATATATACCTTATCTGATCTCTTTGTTTGAACCTTGCAATTTCCCTTAATGCCGAATAGTATAGTCTTCTAAAATAAAAGAAAATCTTTGTCTGTTTTTCTATTAATTAAATAATAAATGTCGTACCAGAAGTACTGAATAAGTGGACAGTACCAGAATAGATGAACAAGTGTTTCAGGATTATTACAGCATGCTGCAAGTGACGTCAATGTTTTTTTTAAAGCGTTACTGGATAAAGACTTTGGTAGGATGAATGTTATGGATTATCTTAAATGAGATTTCTTTAGTTTTGTTATTTATCAAATATCGAAGCAGCCAGACTTCTTTCCAGTTAATGTAATCCAAGAATCTTCCCCAGTGTGAGATGGCATAAGGTACCACTTTAATGTTCATTTGAAATAAGGCTCTGATTGATTTATTTTTTGAATCAACAAAACATATTTTACCTACAGAAGAATCCACTGGTGATAACAAGGACAATTGAGAAATGTTTAATTTAGGACGTGACCAGAAAAGCATACAAATAGCCGAAGAGATGAATCCAAAGACTTTCATATAATCCCCTGGAGGAATCGGAAGATTAAATTCAGTTAAAAACTCCTCATATGAGAAAAGGCGACTATCTTTGTTAAATAACTGAGCCACGTGTGTAATGTTATTTTGGAACCAATACTCAATAAAAAGAGATTTATGCTTGTAAAGAATGTCCCCGTTATTCCATATAAGATACCTATGGGGGGAAAAGTTGTGTTTATAGATCAGAGTCCATGATAAGAAGGCCTGGCGGTGAAAAGCTGATAACTTAATGGGAACTTTATCAATATCATAATTGCACATTAAGAAGAAGTTTAATCCACCAAAGTTAGAAATCATATACAAAGGTATAGCATTCCAAATAGAGTTAGGATGTTTGTATATATTTTCTAGCCAATTAATTTTAAAAGTGTTGTTCAGAGTAGTAAAGTCTAGGAAGTTAAGATCACCTTCATTGTATGGATTCATAAGAACAGTTTTTTTTAAAATAGTGAGACTTATTTCTCCATATAAAGTTAAATAACATTTTGTCAATGTCATTTACAGGTGCTGGTCATAAAATTAGAATATCATGAAAAAGTAGATTGATTTCAGTAATTCCATTTAAAAAGTGAAACTTGTATATTATATTCATACATTACATACAAACTCATATATTTCAGATGTTTATTTTGTTTAATTTTGATGATTACAAATGACAACAAATGAAAATCTCAAATTCATCATATCAGAAAATTAGAATATTGTGAAAAGGTTCAAAATTGATGGCCCCTGGTGCCACACTCTAATCAGCTAATTAACTCAAACCACCTGCAAAAGCCTTTAAATGGTCTTTCAGTCTAGTTCTATAGGCTACACAATCATGGGGAAGACTGCTGACTTGACAGTTGTCCAAAAGACGACCATCGACACCTTGCACAAGGAGGGCAAGACACAAAAGGTCATCGCTAAAGAGGCTGGCTGTTCACAGAGCTCAGTGTCCAAGCACATTAATAGAGAGGCGAAGGGAAGGAAAAGATGTGGTCGAAAAAAGTGTACAAGCAAGAGAGATAACCGCACCCTGGAGAGGATTGTGAAACAAAACCCATTCAAAAATGTGGGGGAGATTCACAAAGAGTGGACTGCAGCTGGAGTGAGTGCTTCAAGAACCACCACACACAGACGTATGAAAGACATGGGTTTCTGCTGTCGCATTCCTTGTGTCAAGCCACTCTTGAACCACAGACAGCGTCAGAAGCGTCTTGCCTGGGCTAAAGAGAAACAGGACTGGACTGCTGGTGAGTGGTCCAAAGTCATGTTCTCTGATGAAAGTAAATTTTGCATTTCCTTTGGAAATCAAGGTCCCAGAGTCTGGAGGAAAAGAAGAGAGGCACTTCATCCACGTTGCTTGAAGTCCAGTGTAAAGTTTCCACAGTCAGTGATGGTTTGGGGTGCCATGTCATCTGCTGGTGTTGGTCCATTGTGTTTTCTGAGGTCCAGGGTCAACGCAGCCACATACCAGGAAGTTTTAGAGCACTTCATGCTTCCTGCAGCTGACCAACTTTTTGGAGATGCAGATTTCATTTTCCAACAGGACTTGGCACCTGCACACAGTGCCAAAGCTACCAGTACCTGGTTGAAGGACCATGGTATCCCTGTTCTTAATTGGCCAGCAAACTCTCCTGACCTTAACCCCATAGAAAATCTATGGGGTATTGTGAAGAAGAAGATGCAATACACCAGACCCAACAATTCAGAAGAGCTAAAAGCCACTATTAGAGCAACCTGGGCTATCATAACACCTGAGCAGTGCCACAGACTGATCGACTCCATGCCACGCCGCATTGCTGCAGTAATACAGGCCAAAGGAGGCCCAACTAAATACTGAGTGCTGTACATGCTCATACTTTTCATGTTCATACTTTTCAGTTGGCCAACATTTCTATAAATCCTTTGTTTTTATTGGTCTTCAGTAATATTCTAATTTTCTGATATGATGAATTTGAGATTTTCATTTGTTGTCATTTGTAATCATCAAAATTAAACAAAATAAACATCTGAAATATATGAGTTTGTATGTAATGTATGAATATAATATACAAGTTTCACTTTTTAAATGGAATTACTGAAATCAATCTACTTTTTCATGATATTCTAATTTTATGACCAGCACCTGTAGAAGTTTTTTCTCTAAGTGGAGAGATAAAGCTGCAAAAGTATGACGCGAAATACCCTCTGTCTTGGTTATTAATACTCTCCCTTTAAAAGAGACCACTGGCAGATTGGATGAGTGAGAATTTTCACCTGCACTCTCATTAGCAGAGTTAGCTTTGCTTTGTTGTTTTATGTGTCTTTCGAGCAACAATGCCAACCTCTCGGTCGCTGGGAGAGATTATTCGGGCGCGTCTGACCGATGCTGCTGAAGAAATATTCACAGTTTGATAAAATCATCGTCAAGTATGAAGAAGAGCTGGATCGTCAGCGAAGACTTCTGGAAATCAGCTGGAAACCTGAAATAAACCTACAGAGGATAGGTATGAACCATCAGGGACACTACTGGGGTTTTACTCTTCTCACACCTGCAGAAAAGTCCCTTCGATCGCACTTTACGGTCAAAATTATTATCGTAAAACCATATTTTATAATGTAACTGAGGAAACGGGGGTTAAATTGACATGAAATTAAGATTAATGACAATATTAGGGTGAAATATTTTGATTTCTTCTCTTCTCCATTTCACTGAGTCAAATCAGCTGCCTGTATCCTCACGATGCCTACAATTTACATTCATGAAAGAAAATCCCCATCTTCTATAGAGCCATCTTGTTCATTTTTTTGTTCATGCTGTAAGTTTTGATTCTAAACCTATTATTCATATTTACTGTTGAACTTCAAACCTAAAGCCAACATCAGTTTCTCACATGTTTAATTGCTGTTGATTCATCTGACAAAAACACATTGCATACTTTAGATTTAGTAGCTGAATAAATGAAAAGCCCTACCCAACTTTCTTTTTTCTCATCTCCTATTCATATTTGGAAGAAACCATTTGCAAAGATAACTCAAAAAGTCAATATCTGATTTCAAAATTAAAGTCTCATCAAATCATTCAAAATGTATTTTTTTTTATTAAAGAAAACACATAAGTTTCATAAAATTACTGCTTTCTAAATAAAGTGCTTTTAAAATAAGTAACATCACTTTATTTATTTTTTTAATTTAAATGTGTAATTATTTAGAAGCAAAATGATCACAGACTGATTCCTCTTAATAATTATGGACTAACTTAATAAAAACTTCTTCATTTTAGCTCTTATTATTTTATTCAGATCTTCATAAAAAGAATAAACCCTCTGAAAGAATGCCCATTAGAGATGCCTAATAAACCTGTGGAAATTATCTATGAAACTCGTCCAATACAAAAGTTTAGAAAAAAAAAATGGATAGATCATTTGGAGCAAACATTTTCAAGAGAAGAAATACACATATAAGTAGGTAATTATCTTTCCTTCTTTATCTTTTTCAGTCTGTGATATATATATATATATATACCGTATTTTCACGACCATAAGGCGCACCGTACTAAAAGGCGCACTCTCAGTTATGTGTCCCATTTCTGTATTTAACACACACATAAGGCGCACCGGACTATAGGGCGCGTTTTTTATATACAGGTACATGTCCTCTACTACCTTTAAATACCTCTACTGCGTATTTAAAAATACAGCGGGGGCAAAACTGAGTATGACTGTGCTTTATTCATGTATTTATTACACAGTATTAATCAAACCTGGGTGCTGGCTGTGAGACAGACACATCGCAGATGACACAGCGCTGTGATCACTCCTAAATTAACTTAAAATCCTGAAACCTGCCGACGGAATATGTTCACTTTTATTACTGGTATCCTGGTGCCTGCAGCTAAAATTATTTAGATGAAAAACACCTGCCAGCAGCCGCGGTGAACCCGGAGGCTGCCCAGCTTAGAGGCTGCTGATGAAAGGATTTCTCCTGTCGGTGCACCGCTGGTATGTGGGGGTCTGAGCGGCTCCGACAGAAATAGATAATCTGGATGAACTGACTGCAATTATTAAGTTTTCAGGTGGACTTTCTCACTTAAAAACATATTAAAACTACTTTATTCCCACTGATCACAGCAAATATAGCTGCAAGATTTAGATTATTTAGATGAAAAAACACCTGCCAGCCACCGCGCTGAAGAGGAGGAGAACCGGCCCAGAGGCTGCTTTGAATTAAGTTTTCAGGTAGAAAAATAGAGCGGGAGCAAAACTGAGTATGATTGTGCTTTATTCGTGTATTTATTACAAAGTATTAATCAAACCCATCAAAGTCATCATCCTCTGTTTCTGAATGAAACAGCTGCGCTAAATCAGACATGCCAATTTCCCATCTTCGCTGTCAGTCACTTTCCATGCAGCGCGGCTCCTCAGAAATAATGCCTGCTTTTGCGAAAGCTGGAACAACAGAGCCAGCAGACACGTTAGTCCAAGCATCTACAATCCATCCGCTAACGGTGGCGTAACTTGCCCGGCGCTGCGTTCCACTTATCCTGAAACTGGTCTCTGTCGGTCATCCATCGCTCCCACGCCGCTCGCAGCCTTACTTTGAACGGCCGCTTCACACCGATGTCGAGCGGTTGAAGTTCCTTTGTCAGACCTCCCGGGATAACGGCGAGCACAGCGTTTATTTCATTCACCATGTTTTTTCTCATCAGCTGTGAGATGGGCACGCATGGAGTCACAGATTAACTGCGATGGTGATGCGTGGAAAAAAACACCTGTTCTCCTCACATACACCTCCCTCAGCCACGCTTTCATCATCTCCTCATCCATCCAGCCCTTTTCTTTGCGTTAATATCATTATGTCATCAGAGCGCTGTGTCTGTCTCGCTGTCAGCTCCCAGATCAGCTTCTCTGATTGGTTGATGCGGCGCGTCCAGCAGCAAAACTTCAATTTTTCCATCTCGAGCAGCAGCAGCGCGTTGGTGGTGCTTCAGATGCTTAAAGGCTGCGGGACCTTTTGCTGCACCTATACGCGCGTCAACCATTGACTTTGCATGTAAACTCGCTGCTTCTGCTGCACCTGCTGGGTCCGGTTCACACCGATGTCGAGCGGTTGAACCTTATTTTGCCTGCGACCAGTTTTCATGCCCCAAACATTGTTGAGGTTTTACTCTTTTTTTTTTTTGTTTCTCAATAAAAGCTTGTCATTTTGTACTTCTCATTTTTAGTACAGGAAAAAAAAAAAAAAAAACCTGATTCAATTCCCTTTTTTATTTTAGACCACAGTCAACAATGAAATATCAAACCTTCATTACGGCAAGGATGAGCTCATTCAAACAAAATTAACATTCACAAATACCATAATATTGGGGACAGGAGGCCCAAAACAGGGAGCTTTGGTCTCTCTATCATTGGCACTCAATTTGTAGCTTAAACTGACGTCCTACTGCTGTTAGCCATGGACTCCTTATGTGTGGTAAAGGTCATCACTCAGGTACCCAATGGGTTGTGGTGCTTTCTGTTTTGCTGGATTCAGCAACTTCTGGCTCATTATAGACTTTAATGTCTATAATACAAGAAATCTGTTTAAAATTCAAATTACCAATAATTATTATAAATATACTGAGACATACAGCTCTTATTCAATATAGTCTTAATTTTACTTGAAGAAAGAATCAGTTTAGTCCAACACAAATCCCCTAAGAAGTTGGTAGCATTTTTACCATGGGGCTTTTAGTAAAGCCCAATTAGTATGTCAATAAAAATAATCTGGATCAGTCACTGCAATTTTCTTAAATAAACAAAATGTTTTCAATGAGCAGTGTGTGCTCATTTAATCATGATCAAGACTATTAACCCTAAATTTCATTGAGAGATTTGTATTCATATTTATCCTGAAACTTAGAAATGAGTCCCATTAGAATAGCAGTAGTACTCTCTATATTCATACTCTTTGAGACCCTAATGCCTGCATTTAGGGATGCACGATATTGGGATTTTGGCCGATAATCGATATGCCGATATTTTAAAACTCATGTAGCTGATAACCGATACCGATGTTAAAGCTGGACAAAAATAAGTAGTCATTGAAAATAGCAGTTCTGTTATCCATTTCTGACACTTTGAAAAATAATATACTCAAATATATTTTCATATGCTGATATCAAATTGATTTTTAAAAACGCGGTATCGATCTATTTTACTTTCAAAATCTCGTGAAATTTCATCGTTCTGTTACAAACTCTCGTGATATTTTGCAAATTCTTGTGAGATTTTGTTAGTAAAATAGATCGATACCGCGTCAATATATCAACATATAAAAATATGGCAAAATTTCGTGAATTTTCGGGGGATTTCGTAGCATAACGATGACATATAGCAATATTTCATTAGTAAAAGAGATTGATATGGTGTTTTTAAACGGCAATATATCAGCATATGAAGATATGAGATTTTTTCCCTCGTCTTTAAAAGTTTTTAAGTCTGTAAAAAAGAAGTTTTTGAGGAAGAAGTAGTAGTATTTTTTTTTTTTTTTTTTTAGACTTTAGAAACTCAGAAGCTGATCAAATATCGGGTTAAATATCAGTGGGGTAGCCGATGTCCGATATTCAGTTTTAAGGCCGATACAGGCCGATACCGATAGGGGGCCGATTATATCGTGCATCCCTACCTGCATTTCAATATTTCTTATAGTTCTTCAAAAAACTGGAATGTGCCAAAAACAATAAAATTTTTCAGGATTTTAATGTCAGCTTAATTATATTGATGATATGTTAACAACTCCTTAGACAAACCTTTTGTCTTTTAATAGCTTTCCTTTTTAATGCTTCTTGGATTTTATATGCATAGCAACGACATTAAACTGTGACACAACAGTGTACACAATTATATAATAAAAAATTGTAAAATCTCCTAAGAACTCAAGTTAAAAAGTCACCTCAAATGATTCACCAACAGTCTTGAAGGAGTCCCTACAGGTTGTTTGAAGACTAACCATTGTATGACAAAGTGTGTCTAAACTTTATTTATATGTATTGTTTGTATAAATATTAAATTGCATGTTTTTAGAAAATCCATGGTTCTTCAAATTTATTATGTTAATAAACATTTCATCCCTTTTCCTGTTCAGATAACCAACAGCAAATTGTCCAAAGGGAGGATAGACTTCATCTTCACCATTGTTTCTGCAACCAGCAAAGACTCAACCAAGAGGAACCAGGGCCTCCACAATTAAAATACCAACAAGAAACAGTCAAACCTCTCCAGATTCAACTAAACAACGAAGAACTAGATCCTGTGGGGAGAGAAGAAAACCCAGAAGAAGGTGAAACAATACAGATTGTCGAATACCAGGTGGAACCAGCATCACCCACGATAACGGATAATCAAAAAGAAGCGCCTTGGGAGCTAAAAGAGGATCAAGCGGAACTAGAATATCTGTCGCTACAATGCTGTATAGTAAATTATAAACATGTTATTCACATCCAATTATTAGTAGGGACAAAAAGGCCGGTCCAAAATGTTGGTAGGGACATGTCCCTATGGTCCCTATGCAAACCTATGGCCATGACATAAACACACAAAGAGAAGCTCTGTCGCTGAAATCTAAGCCGTATATACCACCTGAATGAGCTTTAAAGAATCAAGCAAGCACTTCACCACCATAAAAAACAGTCAGAAATCTTATGCTTCATGGCCTCTTTTCTGTGACGGACTTTCATCTGTTTTTTAAGGGCTGACTGTTGAACAATGGCATTTTCGGTGCAGTTTTCTTAAAGCCATATTTATTATTATTTTTTGCAAATCAGAAAAAACATTTCTACAACTGAATCCTTGACTTAGTTGGTAGGTTGCATTGTGCATTGTTTACTGTGCACTCATAAGACATTGTTATGTGAATATTGTTTTTAAAAAGCAAAACATTTGATTTTCAGAAGCACTATCTATCCCTGCTGCACCATAAAGGCAGCATTAACCAAAGACAACTGGAGCTGTTTGCTCAGAATACCTGCTGAGGGGAACAGAAGTCTTATTGACGGTTACAGGAATCGCTTGATTGCTGTGATTGAGTCAAGAGATGGAGGAACAAAAATATTAAGGATACCATCATTGTTTTCCAGGCTTGTTTCATCAGAATTGTTTTTAAATAATTATTTTAAGCGGGGCTGAATAGAAATGTATATCTTTCATTTGTTTATTTTCATTGATTTTTTAAATGTATATTATTTTTATTGGATTCAAGTTATTTCTCTGATCTTTAGGTTTTTTTTATTTCATTGAATGTGGCATACCAACACTTTTGTTTATGTGCATAGAAGGCTGTTTCTGTTGGAGATTTTTTTTTTTAGCAGTAAATCATCTTAATAGTTCCACCTGGACTAGGAAAAGACAATAATAATATGTAAAATAATAAAAGTTTGGCTCTTCTTCAACAATGACTGATTACAGCTCATTTAGCCCCATGGTAACAGAGTTTCTCTGGTTTTCACTCCAAGCTTACGGTTCTTGGAATGAAAGCCAGTCATTCATTAAAACCTGTTAGTCTTCCATTTAAAAGTCCTGGTCAGGTAGTGTGAAATACATATCAAACATGTAAATGTATGGGTGAGCAGACTCTTACTCTGTATGGTGAACATCTTGACAGAGTCAAGTCATTTATTTCTGTTTCTTGGACTTATGATGGATGACCAACTTAGATATGCTCAACATTAAGATTGATATTTGAGCCTTTAGAGCTACCCCAATTCCTACACTTTTGGTTGAATCAGAGGAAACCCTTTTAGATTTAAGATGTATAAAAGTTGGGGCTAAACAATATATTGTATGGTGAAGTTAAAGGGGGCTGGAGAAGCACTAATAATGATGTTGTTACCCCAGCGAACTGGCCAGTAAGTGTACATTGGTTGTGGCCTAATCTAGATATTCATTTTAGTAAATGAGTTCAGGAAAGATGTAAAGGATGTCTGGTGACGACTTTATGAAAACATATTTTTTTCCATCATTTCAACATCAGAAAAGAGAGTTTTTGGCGAAAAGATGAGCGGAGGTTGGCTAGGCTTAGGCTGGGATATTTTGGGTTAAACAGTTTCTCCATGTGATGGGTGATGTGTGTTTTGTGGCATCTATGAAATAGTTGTTCATGTGATGTTGCTGGGACCTCTGTACTCAGTAGAAAGAAGGATTATCTTTAGTGCATTGACTGCTCTGGGATGCAATTGATTTTAATTTAACTTTATTGATCTCATTTTGGAGAAATTTACCTCTGCATTTAAACCACCCCCTTGGGGAGCAGAGGGCTGCCATTGTGTAGCACCCGGGGAGCAGTGTGGGGTTAAAGCAGTGGTTCTCAAACTTTTTCTGTCATTCCCCACTTTGGACAAGGGGGAATTTTCAAGCCCCGCCTGTCCCCATCGCCCCAACACAATGCTAATGAAATATTCAACAATCTTAAAATGTTCCAATTTTATTGAAGTAACAAGTAGTATCTAAATACAAATCTACATCAAATAACAGCAAGCTCAAAAATAAAGAAAATAAAAATGCAGCTGTGTCAAAATTTGTATCAAGCTCAAAGATAGAAAAAATTAAAGTGCCACTCTGCAATCTGTTAATAAAAGAAAAGAAGTGAAATCCATCTGGCAAGACAGGTCTATTTATCCCTGCATTAGTGGCTGCAATGAGCCTGTTTTGCATTGCAGTTTCTCAAAACGGGGTTGCAGGCTTGATACTGCCACTCTCAAGTCATGCTCAATGTTCTGCTGAGATCTGTATTTTGTTTTCATTGAAGCAGCAGCTGAAAAGCCCATCTCACAGAGATATGATGTGGCAAAGGGAAGAAGAATGCACACAGCTCTCTGCCCGATGAGTGGATACTCCCTCTCCACTCCTAACCAGAAACATGAACATGTGGCTGTGTGAATCAAACGCCGTTATTTATTTAAGATAAAATATTTCAAATTCAGTTATTTATGATCAACCTGCGCCGTCAATCCCGGCGCATGTGCGCTTTATTTGCAGTCTGGACGCAAAAGTTAAACATGCTGTGTCTCTGCTCTGACTGCAGCGCTGATAGGGACTCCTGCGATAGCGGGGGAGAACGGGGTGGGGATGGGGGAGGCGCCCCACGGCAGCACCTGCCGCTGGAGGACAAGAAAAGGAACGATACGTGCTTTCACGTAAGAGTCTCCAAAAGGCGCTAGATTTGTTTTTTTGAAAAAGAGTCGCTGGAGGGGTCTGAAATATAGCGACAAAGTCGCTGAGTTGGCAACACTGGGGCGCGAAAGTTTATTCTGTTACAAATAATATGCAGACGTCACGTCAATCATTATTTTGGCACTTCAGTTCCAGGGGAAATTTTTCTCATATCTAATGTTCTTTTAATTAGACTGCATGTAGGCTAGTAATGATTACTTTGTGGGTTTGATTGGTCTAAAAAGCGGCAACATACAGCTATAAGGACAGTTTGCTCTCACACGTTCTACATTTATAGTCACACACACACACACACACACCGGAACTTGGCGCGCCCCACCTGTCACGTCTGAATTCCCCACCAGTGGGTCGCGCCACACACTTTGAGAACCGCGGGGTTAAAGGGTCTTCCTCAGAGAGCCAGAATGGAGGCTGTGGGGATCGAACTGGGTACTTGTAACCTTCTCAGCCAACACTCCCCATTTTCATTAAGAGCAATATTGTTATATGGAGCTTCCCCAAAAATGGAAGGTAATTTGGGTTGTCTTTTAAAAAAACAAAAACAAAAAACAAAAAAACAACTGGAATATATTGGAAAATAGAGGAGTGTTGGCTCTATTCTAATAATAAAGTTTTGATAATTGTTTATACGTTATGACCTGAGGGGGGCAGCACTGCACTCAGTATGCCTAGACTGCCGGAAATCAAGAAACGAAGAAGTGGAGGTGTGGAGTCATACATCCGTCCAGCAGGTGGCGATAATAATTCTTTCTGGCCTGATAGGAAGCAGACTGCCTGGACCTGCTAGCAGAGCTAGCTTAGATGTGTTCTCCTGTCGTTAAGGCTGCTTATTTCTGTGTCCGTAGCAACCATGTCTTCAGCTCAGCCTTTAAGGGAGTTTATCAAAGATAGACTGACCGCTGCTGCAGAGGAAATATTCACAGAGTTTGATAATATTATCGTCCAATATGAGGAAGAGCTGGATCGTCAGCGCAGACTGCTGGAAATCTGCTTGAAACCCCAAATAAACCTTCAGAGTATTGGTATGAACGATGCTTAAAAATCTTCAAAGAAAACCATAATGTCTAAAGTTCTTGAAACTTAATAAGAAGTAAAAAATTCATATGATTATTGCAATGTTTGTGGTAAATAAGAAAAATCGCACATATAATGTATCTCAAATGTAACCCTTTTGATTTCAGAAGGCAAAATTTAGCTTTTTGTTTGTTTTTTGAAACATTAATTTAGAATTTATTATTTATTATGAACATATGACAGTCATTTTTACATTCTGTTTTAAGCTGTCTATAAGAAATAGGTTTTGAAGGTTGGGTTACTAACAATAAAATCTTACTGGAGAGCTTGTCTGATGTTTATAAACATAAAGAAAGGGTCAGCTTTTCGATTTTATTTCTGTTAGCAGATCTGTCTATAGTTACTCAAAAATTTTAGGGTTCAATGTTTTTAAAAGCCTCTTGAGTTACATGATTTTTTCTCACCATCATGTACTGTAAATCAAAACATTCCTTTGCTTGCTTGTCCAGATCTTCCATGGCATTATGTCTGCAAGGAGGAGGAGGAAATCAACGACCTGCAGTTCTGCCACCAGAACAGAAATTCCATTATGAGTCCTCAGCAAACAAAAGAGATGCAGGTTGAAGCAGAACCTCAGGAGGAAGTGATGGATGTAGAACTCCCACAGATAAAGGACGAAGAAGAGGAATTTGTTATTGGTTTGGAGAAAGAGCAGCTTGAATTGAAGCAGGAAACTGATACCATTTCGGTAAATTCTACTTATGGGGAAAAAGACCATAGAGACCAACACCTTGTTCAGATCTCTTGTGAATCCGAGAACCAAGAGATAAGAAATGACTCAGGATCAAATAAAGAACCCAAACAGAAAACAAGTCATCAAAGCATCAGAGGTTACAATGAGAGTGTAAAACTTCCAAATGTAAAAAGATGTAAGATAACAAGCACAAATCAGAATCTCTGTTCTTGTAGATTTTGTGGTAAACTTTTTGGTCGGACTAATTTTCTTAAACATGTCAGAACTCATACAGGGGAAAAGCCATTTTCCTGTGTGACCTGCGGAAAAAAATTTAGTCAAAGCGGTCATTTGAAGGTTCATATGAGAACCCACACCGGTGAGAAACCTTTCTCGTGTTTAACTTGTGGAAAAAGTTTTACCATGAGTATGGCATTAATCCGTCATACGAGAACCCACACGGGTGAAAAGCCTTTCTCATGTGTGACTTGTGGAAAGAAATTTAGTCAAAGCTGTCACTTGACTGTTCACATGAGAACCCACACAGGTGAGAAGCCTTTCTCATGTTCGACTTGTGGAAAAAGTTTTACTGTGCAGATTTCTCTAACCCGGCACATGAGAACGCACACAGGAGAGAAACCTCTGCCATGTACCATCTGTGGAAGACATTTCGGTGAAGCAGGAAATTTAGCTCGACACATGAATATCCACACAAAGAATTTAGCCCTCATTCCGTAAAAGTTTAAAAAATAATCCACTGGACCTGGTTTCCAAGGTTTGAAGACATTTCATCTATTTCGACTCAAACTCACTGCGAATCCAGACATTTGAATTGAGAAAGCTTCCTGGAGGGGAAGCGAAACGTCTTCAAACCTTGGAAACAAAGTCCAGTGGATTGTTTTTTTTTTACTTTTACGGAATGGCTATGACCTGGATGGCTGAGAATCTTCATCAGCAAATCTAGCCCTCAGTCTTTAACCTTGGTTAAAGAGTTTGATGGGTTAAATTGGCAGTTTAAATATATTATTATAATATATATATTATGTTACTATTTTTTTAATATAATACATATATAAATGTATAGAAATAATATGATCTAAATATTCTAACATTTTTAATGATATATTTTATTATTTAAAGGAACATTACCAAATTGTGCGTTTTATAATTTATTAGAATGTTAAATTATTCAATGATGTTAAATAAATAATTTGTACATCTACGGTATGTTTGTGTAATGTTGCATTCAGATTTATTTATCAAACGGTATATTCATTTATTTGATTTTCTCTATTTTCACCCTCAATATTTAATAGAATGTGCTGATATGAGCAGTTAGGGTCTGATATCTAGTTAACTCAAGTAAAATTACACTTTCTTTTCCAAATACCAATTTCAGTATGTTGTTTACTGTTCCAACAATTAATATAGAGGCAATAAATCCTATTTTCATTAAGTTTGCGGCTCTCATAAGCAATTACAAAATGTATGAAGAAAAGATCTAAAAGGGTTAATTATAGTTAAAGATACTTAATTGATCCTGAAGGAACATTAAACAAATGTATTTCTGCTCAATGACTGTAAGAATCTAAATAAAAAATAGAAATGAAGATTAATAATCAGCCGTTGGAATCAAACCTCTTGTTTTGAACCTGGAATGTGCCATTTGTATTTTTCTCCAGCAGGTGGCAACAGTGAGTTGAGACGCTACTTAGAAACCCCTGCGTCAAACATGAAGAAGAATCTTAGCTTCCACTGGCAGATTGGATGAGTGAGAATTTTCACCTGCACACTCATTAACAGAGTTAGCTTTGCTTTGTTGTTTTATGTGTCTTTCGAGCAACAATGCCCACCTCTCGGTCGCTGAGAGAGATTATTCGGGCGCGTCTGACCGATGCTGCTGAAGAAATATTCACAGAGTTTGATAAAATCATCGTCAAGTATGAAGAAGAGCTGGATCGTCATCGAAGGCTGCTGGAAATCAGCTGGAAACCTGAAACAAACCTACAGAGGATAGGTATGAACCATCAGGGACACTACTGGGGTTTTACTCTTCTCACACCTGCAGAAAAGTCCCTTCGATCGCACTTTACGGTCAAAATTATTATCGTAAAACCATATTTTATAATGTAACTGAGGAAACGGGGGTTAAATTGAGATGAAATAAAGATTAATGACAAGATCTTTTGATTTCTTTTCTTCTCCATTTCACTAAGTCAAATCCGCTGCCTGTGTTCTCACGATGCCTACAATTTACATTCATGAAAGACAATCCCCATCTTCCATAGAGCCATCTTGTTCATTTTTTTGTTCATGCTGTAAGTTGTGATTCTAAAACATATTATTCATATTTGCTGTTGAACTTCAAACATAAAGCCAACATCAGTTTCTCACATGTTTAATTGCTGTTGATTAATCTGATAAAAACACATTGCATACTTTAGATTTAGTAGCTGAATAAATGAAAACCTCTACCCAACTTTCTTTTTTCTCATCTCCTATTCATATTTGGAGAAACCATTTGCAAAGATAACTCAAAAAGTCAATATCTGCTTGTCATTTTGTACTTCTCGTTTTTAGTACAGGAAAAAAAAACGATTCACTTCCATTTTTTATTTTAGACCACAGTCAACAATGAAATATCAAACCTTCATTATGGCAAGGATTAGCTCAGTCAAAACAAAATTAACATTCACAAATACCATAATATTTGGGACAGGGGGCCCAAAACAGGGAGCTTTGGTCTCTCTATCATTGGCACTCAATTTGTAGCTTAAACTGACGTCCTACTGCTGTTAGCCATGGACTCCTTATGTGTGGTAAAGGTCTTCACTCAGGTACCCAATGGGTTGTGGTGCTTTCTGTTCTGCTGGATTCAGCAACTTCTGGCTCATTATAGACTTTAATGTCTATAATACAAGAAATCTGTTTAAAAATCAAATTAGAAATAATTATTATAAATATACTGAGACATACAGCTCTTATTCAATATAGTCTTAATTTTACTCGAAGAAAGAATCAGTTTAGTCCAACACAAATCTCCTAAGAAGTTGGTAGCATTTTTACCGTGGGGCTTTTAGTAAAGCCCAATTAGTATGTCAATAAAAATAATCTGGATCAGTCACTGCAATTTTCTTATATAAACAAAATGTTTTCAATCAGCAGTGTGTGCTCATTTAATCATGATCAAGACTATTAAGGACTATAAAAACAGGAGTAAAAAGTAACAGAGTTTATTCCAGATCAGGTCGTTACAGGACAGAGAAAAATGCTTAGAGCTTGCACAGCTGTGGTCTCAAAAATCACGTCCGCGAGCGTCCGGCAAAGTTTGAGCCCCGAACAACATCATCTGCTTCTTATACCTTCTGAGTCTGTGTTGCATCATGTGGATGCTTAGCTGTCCGTATCAGAAACTGACACGCCATCCATGTCTTGAACTCCATGCAGCTTGCTTCTATGCTTCAGGGTTACAGATACAGTAGCTCTCCTCTCAGACCGGCTCCAAGATGTGCCCATATTCTGTGTATTCTTAAAGACACGAAGGCTGTCCCGATTAGATGACCTCCGTACACACCTTGACATCCACAATGTGAAGGAAGGCCTTCTGCTCTGTCTAATCTGACTAACAAAATAACAATGCACATGATGTATAAATAATAAAACCTAACAATGTTAATAAACATTTCATCCCTTTTCCTGTTCAGAAAACCAACAGCAAATTGTCCAAAGGGAGGATAGACTTCATCTTCACCATTGTTTCTGCAACCAGCAAAGACTCAACCAAGAGGAACCAGGGCCTCCACAATTAAAATACCGACAAGAAACAGTCAAACCTCTCCAGATTCAAGAAAACAACGAAGAACTAGATCCTGTGGGGGGAGAAGAAAACCCAGATGAAGGTGAAGCAATACAGATTGTCGAATACCAGGTGGAACCAGCATCACCCACGATAACGGATAATCAAAAAGCAGCGCCTTGGGAGCTAAAAGAGGATCAAGCAAAACTAGAATTTCTGAAAAGAAGAGTGGAACAGGAGGAGCCAGAATCTACAGAAATAAAGGATGAACAGGAGGAACTCTGCATCAGTCTAGAGGAAGAGCTTGAAATCAAGCAGGAGAGTGATACCCAGTGTTGGGAAAGTTCTCTTTCTACGTGAACTAGTTCAAAGTTCAGTTCACACATTTTAAAATGAACTAGTTCAGTTCATAGTTCATAATTCAAAACCAAAAAATGAACTAGTTCATAGTTCTTTTTTTTTTTCATATATTGCTCAATTACTCCATAGCCTACTGTAGAACCACAGACAGCAATTATTTTATCAGTTATAACTCTGAAACTGTGCGTCAGATTTCATCTTCATATCCAGTTTTGAATCCTTATCCAACCAGGGTTTACATTAGCATTGAGGGGACAGCATTTCCCCATTGTTGCTTTAACGCTTTGTTGCTGTCCATTCACTTCACACTAGTAGCAGCTGCAGCTTTCACCCCTACAGTATATTCTCAAAAACATCAGGAAAAATGTGCTGCTTGAATGGTCTTTTTTATGAGTAATTATTAAAAGAAAAATAGGAAAGTAGTCTTTAAGGTGCAAATGTTTTTTTTTTATTTTAATAATTTTTTCCATTTGAAATTCCATTTCAATACATACTAAAAAGGAATCCTGGAAAATTATACCAGGCAGGTTTAACAAACAAGTTACATGGATAGTAAAACCCTCAAGAACAGGGGTCTTCTATGTTTTCCAGACCAAGGACCCCCAAACTGATGGAGCGGGGACCCCCTAACTATATATATTGTATGAAATTGTGTCCTATAGTCACTCTATTACAGATGGAGTAATGTAAAGAAATTAACTTCTCCCTGGGATTATTAAAGTTTTTCTGATTCTGATTCCTGGTTGTTGTGAAGGAAACGGTGCCCAGCTTGAAAGAGCTCCTGTGTGTCGCTGAATGTGTGCATTGATGACTGAAAGACATCTTTTGTCTCCATTTATCTGTTTACTACAGCGTGTTGGTTTCATGTTAATGTGGATTTAAAGACATTTCAATTAGTGGGGGAAAAAATTGCAGGGGGGCAATATAAAAATATCAACTAACCATGCAGACCCTCATGCAGTACCTCCGTAGACCCCCTAGGGGTCGCGGATCCCCTGTTGAAGACCTCCGCTCAAGAAGATTTTACTAACACAAACTGAGGGACCAGGCTGAGGTAGGAATTTAAGGTTACTGAAGTGCGGATTTTTTTACTGAAAGCCGGCGGGCAAACTTGTTGCCATCGTCCTCACCGACCACCTGGTCATAAACCTGTTTTAAGTGATCATACTGCTGTTTTGTCGCCTCCACGGTAGCCTACATGCTGCTGTAGCTTCCGCGCTGCATTTTGTTTTGATGACGCACGCGGCTGTAGGCTACGACGCTGGTAGCTGGTGTTGCCAGATTGGGTGTTTTCCCCGCTACATATTAAGGCCTGTTTATGGTGTGATTTAGCCGGGGTTTCGCCTGGAGGACTCTATAGAAATCTGGCAACCTATTGAACGGAGCTGAACTGAGAGAGCGTGCTGTTCACAGACACCAGAATGAACGAGTTCACAATAACGTTCACCAGGCAGTAATACGGTACGTTCAGTTCACGTTCGCCCAAAATATGAACGAGTTCATGAACTTTCGTTCAATGAACGCGTTCAGGCACAACACTGGTGATACCTTTGTTATAACTTATGAGGAAAGAGGAACGGACGCAAACAGCAACAAGCTGCATGAAAACCAGTATAATAAAATAATTGATGCTGAGGGTTCAGGATCAAATGGCGATGGGGGTAGAAGTGACAAAGGAGACAACCTTAGACTAAAAGAACAGAAAAATAAACACACATCTTGTTCCTGTAAAGTTTGTGGAAAACGTTTAGCTCGTACCTATTTAACTGAACACATGAGAATTCACACGGGAGAAAGGCTTTTCTTGTGCACAGTCTGTGGAAAAAGTTTTCGGCAAAAAAGTCATTTGACTGTTCACAACCGAATTCACACAGGAGAAAAGCCTTTCCCCTGCGTGATTTGTGGAAAAAGTTTTACCCTACTAATGATTTTAAAAAAACATAAGAACTCACACAGGTGAAAAACCTTTTTCCTGTCTGACCTGCGGTAAAAGTTTCAGGCATAATGGAACCTTATCTCAGCACATGAGAACTCACACTGGTGAGAAGCCTTTTCTCTGTTTAACTTGTGGAAAGCCATTTAGTGATAAGAGAAATTTATCTCGACACATCAGAACTCACACAGATGAGAGGCCTTTCTCATGTCCGACTTGTGGAAAAAACTTTCGTCAAGGAGGTCATTTGACTGTACATATGAGAACTCACAGTAAAGAAGATGTATTTGTGTGAAATCTGCGGTGCGTGTTTCACTCAAAGTGTTGATTTAACTGATTACACAAAAACTCACTGAGGTAAGAAGGTGTAAGCTTGTTTCTCAGAAGGGGTATTTCATAAAGCCCTGCTAAGAAGTCTTTTGATTAAATCAGTTTATTTCATAGGCTCAGTCTCCCTTCATTAGGTTGCATTTTCCATATGCAAAGTAGATGATCTCCCTGTGTATCAGGCAGTGGGTGTTTTCTCTAAAAGACACTAGTCTACTAAGTAATCTATAAAATACCCATACATTTTTATAATGCATGTTTATGTGATCTCTCTATGTGGCATGGTCCTGATCCCCATCTGGTTATGGCCAGCTAGTTCTGCCTATTTACTTGTAAGATTCGTGCACTGATATAAACCAAGGGCGTAGGTTTGATTTCAACTTTGGTAGGAACACCATTGGTCTTCAGTTTCATTGCTCTGATGTCATTGGTCCTATGCAAAAATATGCATGCTCTTTTTTATGCTTAATGTGAGCATCAGGACACTTTTTGTTTTTTTGAAGAGAACAGCAGCATTTCTTCCTACATTAATACAAATCTTATAAAAGGGTTCCCACGGGTTCTTAAAAAGTCTTAAAAGGCATTGAATTTGATAGCGGAACCAATAAAAGCGTTGTTGTTTTCGCGACATTTGGGAGATGCGCCATTTACTTTTTGTCTGGAAAATATGAGCAAGTGTAAATGTAACAAAATTGGTTATCCAGCCAAGAGTTTTCTCCATGGCTAAAACCAGTACCAGGGAACATACATGAGGCACAATGGATTTTGTGCAAGAAGCTATTCAAGCTCGGAAAGATGGGAATTAAGGCAGTTCCACCCTTGTCTCTGCAACGCCTCCACTTATCACCAAATCAAACATACTAAGAAAATGATACAAAGAAAAATAGCTGCAAAAAAGACTTAACACTGGTTATGTTGTGGCCTTAAAAACGGATTTGTTTTGTTCCCTGCTAAAGCAAAGTTTTTGAATTCAATTAAATAGTTGTTAAAATATATCTGTCATCTGTGTGGTTTTAGCTTTCTTCCTGTATGGGAAGCTTTTCAAAATTTTAAACATTAGTGCAGGGATTTATGTTAAAATAAACCTTTGGGTTAAGTTGTCGCAAGCAGGTTTTTCTTGTGTTTCTTGTCAATTTGGTCTTAAATTTTTATTTCAAGTGGCATTAAAAAGTTTTAAGTCTTGAATTTAACTTGCCTTATGCTGAAAGAACCCTGTATAAGCACTACACTCACTAGATGCTGTTTATCAATGTTTAAAGCATCACTGGCTCTGATGAATGTGCAATTAGGACTTTTTTCCACTTTGAAAAGGTTTGCATTTAAACTTACCAGCGACTAAGTCAGTGTCTATTTAACCAAATATAGTGTAATTATGTCTGTTATATGTGGATTTATCCTGTGTTTTCTTTTGAAGATATAGAATTGTGCAGAGGTAAACAGAAGTAAACCCCATTCCTATTTTTATCTAATATGCTCTCTCTGTGTCATGCAAAATAATACATTCAACGGACAGCAAATAAATGTATTGTATTTACATGTGCACTGGAACTATAAGAGGAACTGACACTGAGCATTTTGAAATATTAACTTCACTATATAAGTTGTACATCTGGGCTGTAGTCACTCTGTGTAGCCCATTTCATGTATTTTATCCAGGGTTGAAACAATCATATTAACCGATTATTTGAATAATCGTCAACTAATTTAGTAATTGATTAATCATTAACTGGAGTATAGGGCCACTAAAATGTGCCATTAGCCGACAGAGTGACCCACTTAAAGCAGGAAATATACCAAGATTGTAAAAAATATGTAAACATTTTGCATTTGTCTGTCAATATTCTCCATTCAGAACTCCTCAAGAGGAAACATTTCTGTTTCACCTGGTTTCATTTTGTAAAACATCTTCTTTAAGGAGTCTTTGGCTTTCTGATTAAAAGATAAAATAAAAGAAAGCCTAACGTTGTTAACGTACATTTCCCAGGGTTCCACAAATCAAAAAACTCTGTGCAATCAGAAGCGTTCCCCTGTTTTAGCGTAGATAATATTTCGTTTTTTAATTTGGACTACTTTCGTAGCCTAATATTAATTTAAGTTTTTTTTTATATATATACATAGGTATAGGTATATATATATATATATATATATATATATATATATATATATATATATATATATATATATATATATATATATGTATATATATATATATATATATATATATATATATATATATATATATGTATATATATATATATATACATTAAAATTACCTTTGGGGAAAGGGGAAAGAAAATCAATTATTAAGAGTTAAAAAATGGCAAAAATGGTGGAATGAAGATAAGAAAGAAAGAGCATTATATAAAATACGAAGGTCAGTATTAAATACAAATATTAATAAGAGAAACAGAAGGGAAGAAGTAATAATGATCAGATTAAAAGTGGGTCATACCTATTTAAATGACATTTTATATTTAATAGGGAGGGGGAATAGTGATAAACTTGAAGGATGTGGAGAGAAAGAAAACGTGGAACATGTACTGATGAACTGTAAAACTTATGAACCTGAAAAGGGAGAAATTGAGAAGAATGGTTGGAAGGAGAGGAAAAGAATGGAGTCTTAATAGAATATTGGGAAATGAAGGAATTATAAAGGAGATTTACAGATTAAGGAAAACATTATTTATTTATCTTGTTATTATGGATTGTACAAAATTAAAAAACTGAATTTGATAGATGGGACGTGATGTTGCTACACACTCATGTACAGTAGGGGGCGGTATGCGCCTTAAGTGCCTTGCGATCCGCCATATTAGAACACAAGAAGAATGCCACGTTAGCCTATGTCATCCCACGAAGCACCGTTAGTCGGATGATTAGATTTGTTAATTTCTGTTTCTGCAGCCACAATAATGTCTTTAGCTCAGTTTCTGAGAGGGTTTATCAAAGAGCGGCTGGACGCTGCCGCCGAGGAAATATTTACAGAGATTAATAAAAAAATCGTCCAGTACGAGGAAGAGCACAAACTGTTGGAAATCTTATTGCAACCTCGAATAGAAATACAGAGAATAGGTAAGCTAACAATCATCAGGTGTATTAATGTTTTTTTTTTATTGATCGCTTTGCTAAAATTAAGTCTTGGAGTCATTTTATTGTTTAACTGTGAGCACTTGAAAATTGAGTGAGACCTGTTGCTCAATACTGCCACCTACTGGATCTGAAACTATTGCATCAGACACACAAAGATGAATTAATTTATACAGTCATTTCATTAATTGTATGATGTATTATTATATAGGTATTTTTTTTAAAGATAACTGGGTTTAATTGTTAATTTGAATTATCTTTTAAATATAGAACCTATAATATGAATGTGTCATAGTCTGAAGCTTTTGTGGATTGATTGATAGTTTTTTTTTAACAGATATTTTATTGAAAGAAAAAAAGTTGTTACATTAGAAAGAAATTTTAACAGGATGATCTTTAAAAAGAAAAGCTTGTAAAGTGCTGCTTACAGTATCTGTAAGGGTTTATCAGTGTTAGGTATTTCACAATGACTGGGGACCTTTAGTTTGCATTTTCAGATTACAAGGCAACAGTGATACCGAATGTCCCACCATGCAGCCCCAGTAACTTTTCTGTTTTCTAAATTTCAAAAGCAGATCATTTAAAATTAAGTTTACTTATAATCTAATTCACAACACATGTCATCTCAAAGGGCACTTTACAGAGACATTTTCACTTTTTGCCTCAAAGTTTTCTATCCAAAACAAAATCCATCTTTTTCCATTTTTATACATTTTTGAAAAAGGTCCAGGAAGCCGCAAGGGGGGCATTAAGAAGGAGGTGGTCAATGACAAGCTGTTCTGTAATGGGGAGAGGAACTTAAGTTTGGACCAAGAAAAACCAGATCTGCAGCAGAGAGAGAAGGAAAAAGGCCAGGACCCGAAAGAAATAGAACTTGTGCAGATTAAAGAGTGCATGGATGAAATAGAAATTCAGGAGATGAACAACAATGAAGAAGGACCAGAATCTTTCCATGTTAATGAGGAACATGAGGAATCAGAGCCTAGGCAGATAACAGATGAAAAGAAGGATTTTGAACCTTGTCATATGGCAGATGAACACCAGGTCCCAGAAACTATACAAACTAAAGAGGAAGAGATCGATGTCAGTTTGGAGAAAGACCAACTTGGGCTGGACCAGCAAAGTGATACATTTACAGTCAATCCTCCTTATGAAGAAAGAGACCACAGTGAACCAAATCCAAATGGAAATGTTGTCATCCAGATTGCCTCTGAACTCGAGAACCAAAAGCTGCAAAGTAGATACAATTGTGACTATGAAGAAAGTAAAGAGGAAGAGTTGAAGGAAATTGAGAGGTGCCCTGAAACCACAAGTCAAGGTGACAATGTACGCAGTTCAAAAGCAGTTGGTCACATGCGAATTCACACAGGTGAGAAGCCGTACTCTTGTTTGACTTGTGAAAAAAGGTTTTCCCATAAAGGCAGTTTACCCAGGCACATGAGAACTCACTCTCGTAAAAAGCCTATATCGTGTAAGATCTGTGGAAAAAGTTTCAAATGTGAAAGAGGTGTATCTTATCATATGACGGTTCACAGAGGTGAAAGGCCTTTCTCATGTGGCACCTGTGGAAAACTGTTTAGCCACCGTAGTAATTTGACTAATCACTCAATAACTCACACAGGAGAGAAGCCTTTCCACTGTATGTTCTGTGAAAAGCCTTTTGCTTTGAAATATCACTTGACTGCCCATATGTACAAAGACAAGGGTAGGAAGCGTCACTCATGTGTTGCTTGTGGAGAAGAATTCTTATGTCGAGGAATTTTATCCAAGCATATGAAGACTCATGGACAAGAAAAGCTTTTCTTATGTTTGACCTGTGGGAAACGTTTCACCAGCAGATCAAATTTAGTTCAGTATAAGAAAATTCACACAGGTGAGAGGCGTTTCTAATGTATGATCTGTGGATTGACTTTCCGTCAATCACACGCTGGTGAGATGTAATCAAGTGAATGTTATTGATTCTTTTTCTCAGATTGAAGAGTGCAAGATAACTTTTAAGAAATGTATTTAAAAAATGTTGTTACTGAGATTACCTAGAATAATTGAGGGATGAAGAAGGAAATGAAGGAATAACCAACGGAGTCAAGTAAGAGAGGAAGGAAGGTGACAGGGAAGGACTGAATTGCATGAAGGAAAGAAAAAAAAAGACATCAGGTTGGAAGGGAAAGTAACGATGGTATGACATAAGGAAATAAGGACTCAAAGAAAAGTGGGATGCTGAATGGAATGTTGAAATTAACTATATTAAAGCCTATTGCTCATTGAGCCCTTGAATTGGTTTTCAATACATTTTGAATTCTAAGAAAGAGAAAAAAAAATCTTTGTTCTGTTGACAAATGTGGTAAAGATGGCTCTGTAAACAAGTTTGTACCTCAGATATGTTTTCATTTGAGTAGTTGTGTTAGAACTCTAAATAAACGACATTAAAATGACCATCAGTTGTGTATGAGGAATTTTCTTTTTTTTCAGTGATTAATTGATAAAGTTTGTTCTTTCCATCCTTCATTTTTTTGTTGACCCCCTTTCCAGTTACCCGCAGTTATAAACTTAGCTGGTAAAAAGGATGCACTGAGATCAAAATGGTGCTGATATGTAAACGATAAATAAATAAACTGTAGAATAACTTATCCAAAACATAAATGGACAAACGTAAATCCCAGCGAATTGCATTTTGTTTTTTAACTTTTTTTGGACAGGTGAGTAATATGCCCATTTTTCTTCTTCTTTTGTGAAGGTTAATTGCGGCTGGCAAACATTTAGAAAGTGCATCACAGCACCTACTGGTTTGGATTGTGGAACAAAATGACAGTATATTAACCAATAAATGTATCTACTTCTTTTGTATCTATAATATAATAAACCAATATCCTATATCTTTATATAATATAATCACTATTTATTATATCTTAAACTATTATGCTCCACGTGCTCCTGTTCTTCCCACCATCTCCAACCGTGTAACAGAGCTTCCCAACTAACTTTTGAATCCCAAAAACTTTTCAGCTCCTCTTGCAATGATTTTCTCTCATAAAACCTATTTTGACTCTTTTTGGTAGACCTGACTCTATCAGCAGTGACATGTTTGTCACCCTTTCCTTGTATGTTTTTATAAAGCCTCTGTATCTTGTTAACATAGCCTCCAATAATGTTATTATGAAATAAACCCAGATTTTTGTTAATTGGTATTCCTGTTATCACTCTTTTCACCTTTTTATTCTCTTCTATAACTTTTATATTGATATCCTCTCTGTTCCCTACTTGTCTAACATCCAATGCCTAGATTTTTTTACTCCTCATTTTTTCAAAGTACCCCCAAGTTTCCATCTCTGTATTTCATCACAAATTTGACTTCCCTAATTTTCTTTACTTTTTCCCTGGAAATCAAAATAGGACTCAGATAAATCTGTTTATCTTCTGTTTATAATCTAATTATTTTTATTTCTCCTCTGACAACCTTCCTTTGCAAAACTCTTTCTTCATCTGAACTGCTTTTTTCTAATTCCAGTTTATGTCCTTGATTCTCTGTTAGGTTTAAACACCAAACATTTTATGCAGTAACCTGTACAAAGGAAGACACAGAGAATTTTAGTATGATTTACTTGCAAGGAGAGTGATCAGAGACTGTTCAGTTACAATTCTCCAAACCACTCTGAAAAAGTCTCCGCTCTACCAAGCTTTTTATTAAGGAAACGCCCTGGCTACAATGTGGTTCCGACTGCTAAGGGGAGGGGGAAGGGTGAAGCCAGTCGGAACCAGAAGGGAGGGGGTGAAACCCAGTCGGTACCAGAAGTTCTGCATCACATCATACAATATCATGAGATAAGAGCTTTCACTCCTTTCTCCGGTGTTAGTACGTGCAGTTCCCCGTGTTCTCTCCTTCAATCAGCACTCCTTCTGCACAGACTTAAAACATTAGTACAGAACAAACAAGTAAAATACTTCAACACTCTTTATGATATAAGTGAAATAAGGATAACAAAATGTGTGAGCATAATAATATGATCTCAGTGTGTAAGCGTAATAATATGATTAAAGTAATATGATTAAAAGTAGAATAACTTGTACAATTAATCCAACATTTCCCCCCTGTTTATTCACTTTAAGCTATTTATTTTATCATTCAGTAGTTACTCCTTTTCAGATTTTCAACTATGAAATCATGTTTTAGCTGTAAAGGGTACACTCAGAGGTACTTTAAACTGGTGGGTTACTGGTAATATCATTGGAATTAGGATAAAAGTCAGGAAAATGCAAAGAGATTTCATCCTCTTCGTTGTCTTCATCATCAGATGGGTATTTTTCAGTGGGCATGAGGGCATACATTTCTGCTTTCATGGGTTGTATTGCTGTGGTAATCAGTCTATTTAGCAGCGCTCTAATACATGGAATACAACAACATCCACATAAGGTCAAGATGGCGGCAAATACAGCTATAGACATTAAAATAGAAAGCACCAATTGTTTGTATTTACCAAAAATGTCTCCAAATCCATCCCACATTTTTGTGTCAACTCCAGAATGGTCTTTCATTTTGCTGTTAAGAGAGCGAAGGCCTTCAAGGGCCTTTGTGAGGCTGCCATCTGCAGCGGTGTTGTTGGGAATAAAGGTGCAACACTGATCTCCAAAAATAGAGCACACACCACCTTTTTCAGCTAACAACATGTCAACAGCAATACGGTTCTGGAAAGCCATCAGGGAGGTAGCTGACAATTGTTCATGGACGGCGGAGAAGCCTTGTTCTGTTTTATTTCCCAGCCTCTGGACGTTATAATGGATGTAGTTGATTCTGTCTACATTTTTATTTAGAGTACACCACCAGCATAAAAAAGATTCAAATCCTGCAGAAACTTGATTGGCTAGTTTATACTCATCAGGAACACCTCTGGGTACACCAATGCTATCAATATAAGTAGGGTCATCTCCACTCCATGCATTTTCAGATGCCCTCCTCCTTCTAGTATGCTCTGTGTGAGGTAAAATGCTGTTTGCAGTCGTTAACAATTCATCCGTTGTGAGTGATGTAACAGAAACAGGTAAAATCAAAGTGACAGCAGCACATAATCCAGTGGTGTTACATGGAAGTTTGTCAAACAATTTGTCATCTCCACACCACCACCAGATGTCGCTGCGGGATTGAGGTTTAAAAAAGGTGGATACCAGTAAAATACTTGCACATTGTGTTTCATTTAGTGTGCCTAGTTTCGGGCCCGCTCCGGTCCTGTTTACACAGGTGAAATTTGCCACAGCTACTTTTTTCAAAAAGATTGGTTTCTTTTTCTCAGCTGTGGTCAGGGGATAGATCTTATCCCAATAGGTGCAATTATCAGATGGGGCCGTATAATTCATTATATTTAGAAGACATTGAGAAGTTATGGTAGCAGGAACCACACGTAACAGCGGTCTAGCTCCCATACACACAAGACAATCATTAGACACTGTTTTAGCTGCTTGTTCTGCCATTAAAAGCCAGTTGTTTGTTTGCCCAGAGATTCCAGTGATGACTTGAAACAATTCATCTGTTTTAAGCGGACCATTAATATTTTGAATTTTTATCTGTTCACCTTGGGCAGAAGTAAGAATACCTTGTATCTCATCTCCTTCTTGTGTACGGTAATATTTACGGGGCACAAATACAAAGGCCAACATGGATCGGTTCCACTAGACCGTGCATTTAGAAATGAGGAAGAACAGCCTTCCTTCTCAAGGGGTTCTGCTGTGGAGTTTATTGTCAGAGTGAAAACTTTGGAGGCATGGTTAACAGTGAACCCTGATATTCTACTCATCCATTTCTTAGCTAAAGGTGTCCATCCATATGATCCCTTTTTCCACTGTCCAGTGGTTCTAAATACGTCTCCCCAACCATTATGAGTTCTTTGAACTACGCGAGGAAATAGGTAGAAATCAAAACCGTGCCAATTTCCCGGGTCATGTTTAAATCTTTGCGAGAATGTTTGAAAAGGAATAGTCACCAAACTGATTACTCTAGTAGAGTTATAGCAGAGATAGACGTCCCTTTTACAAATAGCTGGATCATGAGGGCAACAAGAATCCTTGCTCTGAGCGAGAGCTAAAAACAAAACTAATATGAATAATCGCAACATCATCTAGGTTCAAACTTCAAAAAGTGTTCTATGGATAATCTTTTTACACAATGGTCTACTTCCTATGACCTCTCGGCAGAGTTGTTGAACCTTCACCAGTTTGAGATGGTTGTATGCTAAAAAATACAACCCCCTTTGTACGATGGACTTCCTCTGGAGGTCGGTGAAGGAGACCAAATGTGTATTCTATAACAGGTACCACAGTAGAATTACTAGAGTGCTAAGCAGTACGGTCAGGTTCCACAGAATAATTAAGAAAGTGATTTTACTTATTACTCATCTGATCTAACTATCACTTTCTTGCAATCCATTTAGAAAACAAATCTATTATAACCAAACAGAATTGAAAGGATAAATAGGTTTAGGGAAAGAACCTTTTTTAGGTCTTAGACATGCTTTACAAAAGTTTTTTTTGCATAAAATATAAATCCATATGCTATATAATGATGCTCAATGCTCAATCAATCCTACAATCCCCCCGTTTGAGACATGAGTAAAATCATGACTCAATATAGCAGCTCATTCAAAGAATTTTTTATTTGGAAGGATTGGTTTATGTTCTAGTCACATATAGGTGCCATTATGGATTTTAAGATAGTTTGGCTGATTAACATGTTTGTTTTGTTGAATGTCATCCCCATTTCACATGTTTTTAATAAGAAATGTTATGTTTAATAGAATGTTACGATGAAATTAGGACAGCAACTAACAATTATTTCGTAAATCGATCAGTCTATCGTTAATTCTTTCGATTAATTGGTTAGCCAAAAGTTCTGTAAAGAAGATTACTAATGACATTAAACCAGGTGAAACCAAAACATCTCCTCCTGAAGAGCTCCGGACGGAAAGTATTGACAGACAAAAACATTTTATAATCGTATTTGCAAAATGTTTATAAATTTATTTTACAGTTTTGGTATGATTACTGATCCAAGTGGGTTACTCTGTCGGGGAAAGCCAGATTTGACATGTATATTATGTGTTAGAGTCTCTATACTCCATTTAATGATGAATCACTAAATTTTTTTACGAATATGCAAATAAACAATGAATATGATTCATGTTTTCAGCCACAGATAAAATACATTGAGATTGGCAACACAGAGTAACTACAGCCCAGATGTTCAACTTTCATAGTGAAGTTATTATTTTTAATGAAGCATAGTAGGTAAAAATATAAGAGTGGGGTTTAACTCTGCACGATTCTATATATTCAGAAGAAAGTACTGTATTTACCGTCTGTCTCAGTTGTTCAAATAAAATCATTTACAAAGTGGAAAACAGTCCTAATTCCACATTCATCAGAGCCGGTGATACTCCAACATTGATAAACAGCATCTAGTTAGTGTAGTGCTTAAAAATGTTTATTAATGTAGCAAAATGCTCCTTTTCTCTTTAAACAATGAATTCCTCTCATCAGTACTGATGCTCATATCAAGCATAAAAAAAGAAAGGCATGCATAATGCATAGTACCAATGACACCAGACCAATAGTGTCCCTACCAAAGTTCAAATCAAACCTACGCCCTCGGGTGCCATCCTTCATTGCAGCGCCCCCTTTTTTTTTATTTATTTATTATTTATCCAATTAAGTTTTTCATAGTCTTTATCAGGACCTGGAGAGTCTTTGTGCCACATGGTAATATGTAGGTCATTCGGGTCCATGGACTGCTGTACAATTCGAACAGACTGTCTTCCCTCCTGAAGCAGCGCTTCTCCGATGTTCAAAGGAGGTTTGTTGGGAAAGTCCAGAGTATAATGGTAATGTGGGATGCCCAGCCTCTATCTAAACAAAGCATAGAGCATCCCTGCCTAAGAGGTTAACTGGACATTCAGGTAAAGTCAGTACAGACAGCCGGCAGGAGAGTCCTTCAGGGTCTCTCAACCACACAAGCTGGATCTCCTGCACAGCCTTTAAATGACCTTGAGCTAATCGGACTATGACAGTCTCAGGTCCTTGGCCAGCACCTGGAATTTGTTGTTTAACAGTTGTTCTGCATGCACCACTGTCACACAGGAAAACTGTTGGGGTGCTATTCACATGTATAGTTAATACAACTAATCCTTATTTGTGCATATTAATTATGTTTTTGTTTTAAATGCTTTGGCTAAAATGCCATCAGAAGGCTGATAAATAGAGAGGAAAAGAACAAGAACAGAGGGACTAAACCTAGAACAAATAATGAATGTCTATTCTATTAACATTTCTCTATCTGTAGAATGGGACTGTTTTATAGGTTTTCTTGTCAGGGGGGGGCCCCCTGCCCATCCATGCCCAGGGCCCCAAATTTCCTAAATCCGCCCCTGCCTATAGACCATCATGACAGGAAAAAATGGATTTTCAGCTGGCCCCTGACCCGCCAAAGGATTTGGCAGCTCAATTAAAGGAAGCACTCAATTTCAGGTTTGGGTTCAGGGGCTGGCTGTGGGGAGATTAAGCCTCCCCCCATATCTTTTGATCAAGCCCCCACAGGTCCCCCAGAACGGGTAACCCTTGTGGAGGTGCTGGGCATAGGAGAATAAGCCGGTAGATTCTCAACTTTAGGAGCTGGCAAGACTGGGGCTGAAGCAGAAGCAGCAGCAGCACCAAGTTCATTTGGGTCTTGCTGTAAAGCTGCTTGTGCTTGCTGTAATAATGCTGAATATGGACCTACAGGTAAATCATCTTTACGATGGGTATGTGCAAGGGTATGGGTTCTTTTATTGTGGTTCTGCAGGCTCCTGTATCACACAAAATTTAACAGGAGTGCCCTGGACCATCAGAACTATTTCTGGTCTATAACATTTCTTTAAAAAAAATCTTCTAGGTTTAAGACATCCATATTTTCACCCTCTATCTCTCTAATAGAAAATGGTTGCTCATCTAGTCATGCTGAGCTTCCTGCTTTTGTGGTTTACTTTGACAGTGTCTAGCTATGTGGCCTTTTTTTCCACATGACCAACACGCTCTGGAATTATCAGTTGAGCGTGATCCAAAACCTCTTCCCCTTACACGGCCTCGGCCCCTACCTCTGGACTGCTGATAAAACACAGTGTCCTCTTCCTCCTGATAAAACACAGTGGATTCTTTATTGTGATTCTTTTTACTTTTTATGACTTTCTCTGCATGCAGGGCGTGATTTATATACTTTTGGAGTGTTGCACCACTCATCTCTATGTGGTGACGATTTACCCATTCTTGAATTATACATTCTTCCACATCCTTCTTTGGAGAGGGAATTCCTTCTACTGCTTTTCTAACATCTTCCTGTGTCCAGGTTCTGTATACCATTACTGTGGCTGGTTGTTGGGCATTCCCCTCAACCTGGCCTGCTAAGGGGTTTGGTAATTCTATTAAAGGAAGCGTGAGGACTGCTCCTTCACCTTCCAGGTTCACAGGCATCACTCGGGGTGTCCGTGGAGACAGAATGTCATTAAATGTTGTCGCTAAAGTTTTTGACCAATCCCCTACAGAACCTTTGGACCTAGTAATATATCCCTGGGAGGTATCAGCTTGTGGAGGGGCTATTTTCAATGGTGCTTCTACATGTTGTGGGGGAGTATATCGTGGAGGATCCCCCGTGGGTGAGAGAGCTGAGGGATCGGCTGCAGCGGCAGCACCTCCCATTGGTGGGAGATTATGTATTTGATGTATCAGGTTAGAATAGGGCCCTGCGTACTCATCATCCTCCTTTCTATGAAACATAACTGATCTTTCCTTTTCCTTTTTTCTTTCTTCACTTTCCCTTTCTTCCTCTTCTTTCTCTTTTCCTTGTCTCTCCCCCCTCTCTCTCTTAGCTCTGCGCTCTCCCTCTTCTCTCTGTCCTGCCAATTTCATCCAGACCATGGTTTGCATGTAACCTTCTTTTGCCATCAAAGTGTCTTTATTTTTGCTCTTTGTTTTTATTTTTTGTTGCAATTCTTTAATGTTTGCGGTGCTCAATTTGCCTATTAAAACCGTAGTTTTTTATCCAGTGACACAATGGCTCTACTGCCAATGGGTCATCATTTTCGACTGCTTTCCAATCTTTGCACTGGAGTTTCTCTAATAACTTCTGTTTTTCTTTACTTTGCCCTTTTCCCATTTTGAACTAAATTTGGGCCCAGTGGGTTTTCAACACCTGTCGTGTTCTAAACACTGGGGCTTCAGACAAGATGGTGATCAACTACTTTTTGTGGTAAAACTCACTTCAACCTTTACAGGTGGAGTTTTCTTGTCTACAAACATCCACAAAAGCTCACCATTTAACCCTTGTCTTTTTGGTATGAAATACAGATATCTAGTGATATCTATATTTCCTTTCACACACACACACACTCACACACACACTGCGCAGTTAACTTTTACTTTATTTTAAACACAGAGGACGCCGCCATCCTACGCAGAATTTAACTAGTTTACAACTCGGGGAGCCTGCCCTTACAAACTAGGGGAGCCTGCCCTCCCGCGGACTTTAACTGTTTTAAAATTTCTGTTTTACCTGATAGAGTCTAGAATTGTCAGGGTTTTAGTACAAAAGGGGAATCTCGTGACCCCACGCTGAGAGGACTTCAAAAGGGGAATCTCGTGACCCCACGCCCTTCACTTCTATCTTTTTTTTTTTTTTTTTCATATTATTATATTTTTATAAATTTTTTATATTTTTTATATATTTTTCTTCCAATAATTCACTCACTCCTTATTAAAAGAAAAACTACTCACAATTCTCTGCGTCCTCGAAATGCTTCAACCGTCGGACCCCAGCTTGTAAGGGAGAGACCAGTCCCGTAAAGGGTCTCTTTGCTGCGGCCGCAGGCTTATCTGGGTCTCACTTACCTGCTGGGGGTCGTCGGGTATCTTGCAATCCGGCTCGAAGGACCAATTAATGTTAGGTTTAAACACCAAACATTTTATGCAGTAACCTGTACAAAGGAAGACACAGAGAATTTTAGTATGATTTACTTGCAAGGAGAGTGATCAGAGACTGTTCAGTTACAATTCTCCAAACCACTCTGAAACAGCTCCGCTCTCACAAGCTTTTTATTAAGGAAACGCCCTGGCTACAATGTGGTTCCGACTGCTAAGGGGAGGGGGAAGGGTGAAGCCAGTCGGAACCAGAAGGGAGGGGGTGAAACCCAGTCGGTACCAGAAGTTCTGCATCACATCATACAATATCATGAGATAAGAGCTTTCACTCCTTTCTCCGGTGTTAGTACGTGCAGTTCCCCGTGTTCTCTCCTTGAACCGGCTGACCTTCAGCAGCCAGCTCTCACAATCAGCACTCCTTCTGCACAGACTTAAAACATTAGTACAGAACAAACAAGTAAAATACTTCAACACTCTTTATGATATAAGTGAAATAAGGATAACAAAATGTGTGAGCATAATAATATGATCTCAGTGTGTAAGCGTAATAATATGATTAAAGTAATATGATTAAAAGTAGAATAACTTGTACAATTAATCCAACATTCTCAAACAACCTTTCTCTCCTTTTACTTCCTCTATCTCCCTCTTTCACATTTTAAATTGTTAACCAGCCTTTATCATCCTCATCACTTGCAATTTTGTTCCATCCAGTAACCTGTAAGGCAAAAAACGTTTTTACCAACTGTCTACTGGCTCTCCTCTGTCGAGCTCTCCAAGCATTCATAAAAAATTCTGCTTTCGTCCACATGCCCATTTACAAATCTCCGCCCACATCTAGTTGACCCATTCCTCTAAAAACTAAAAACCAAACAACAGGGACTTGCACAGCTAGACACTAGGTAGTGCTCTGGACAAAAAAAGTGCACTCCTAAAAGTGTTTTTTTTTTTTTTTTTTTTTTTACTTTTTTATTCCATGGCCATCAATACCATTTATGAATTTAAAAGTGTTTTAAACCCAGAGTCTGGATTTTTGCCGCTTTTATCGACGAGACATGTGGCCCCCCCTCAATAGAGGCTTGCTGTGGTGGAGGGCCAGCAAACCGTCTAGGTAACTAAACAAGCATATTAACCTCCTTCAGCAACCGGTTAGTTCATAACATAACATCTTTATTGGCCTCTACAAGGCACCAATGAACAGTTTCAAATGCAACACTTTCATTAAATTAGAAAAAATAGATGTAATTGTTAATTTGCTGTAATGGTCCCTCTCAGAGACTCCCTGAAGACATCTATTTCACTGTTTTTATGACAACTACAGCACAAAAATGACCTTTTGTCTGTTACACATTTCATTTCAAAGCAAACATAAGGCCCAATGATCACAATCCGTAAAAATAACTTTAATAAAGTGCTATCCAGTTAAAGTGTGGCATGTAGATAAAGCTGCATTTTCAATTTCTGTTTTGATCTTGGACTGCAAGAAATCAGCTGAAATCAGGGAAACATGAGGATCTATCTGTGGAACAAGAGTTTTAACCTTAAATAAGATTATTACATATTATGCACTTGAAATGCGATAATAGAGTACTGTAGGTTTTTTCATATTTTAAATGTAAATCTTAGATCATCTGCAAACTGTCATATATACTCAATAAACTTTTCTGCAATCTTTGGCTTTATATTAATGGTTTTGAAATTATTTATTTAGGGGACACCAATGTTGTCATTATCTTGGCACTGATCACTGGCTTAATTATTTGTTCCATTCACCTGTCTAACTCTGCCCATTTTCTCATTACTCCTCATGTGATCCACCTGCTCCTGCCTCTATTTAATGTGCTTGCATCTTGACATCAGTGCCAGAATAATCTCGTTCTCTCTAGCCAGTGGTGAGAGGGTTTTTTTTTCAAAGTACCTGAGTGTTTCTCATGACCTGATCCAAACCTGTTCTGCCTTTAAACCACTGAGCCTGTCTGTTCCCATCTGAACGGTTCGTGTGAACTGTCTTTGGACTCCTGGACCTCTGAACCAGCCTGTTCCTGTTCTGATCTGTTTGCCTGATCTGTCTCTGTACCCCTGCTTGTTCTTTGGGGCTGCAGCACCTGGGACACTCTGGGCGGCGCCCTGCTGCATGTTGTTGGCAGCCTTAGACGCCCTAGTCACTGCTACTGCAGAACCGCAGATCCTTCATTTTTAAATAAACACTTTTTTAATAATCCCACTGTCTGATTTTTGCTGAATACTGGGTGCCTCTGTTCACCACCATGACAGGCACCGCAAACCTTAAGGTCACAGCTAGAAGCAGCTATAGAAACACTTGACTCTACTTTAGACAGATTAGAAAACTGCAACAAATTGGGTTAATTATATCGCATATAATTCAGTGTTAATATCTGAAGCTGCTGGACACTAAAGACATCCAGTTCTAAACTAAGCAAAGCAGCCCCTAACATCACACCACCACACTTGACTGTCAGAATTATAACATCTTTATTATAAATATGGACCCATAATGAAATTGGGACAATTTGTTAAAAATGCATACAAATAAAACACAGAAGAAAATAAAACATATTTGAGGTAAGAGAAATAAAACACATCAGGAGTAGAAGTGGCTCACTTATAGCAACCAAAAAGCATCCCTAAAGAGAAGTATAACATATATACTGTACATGGGGATGTAGCATTATGTATTTACATAAAATGTAGCTCATTTTTACCGGAGCCAATGAATGGACATTGCTCATGAAAATAATATCTTAGGTAGCTGATTGGTTGTCATGACGCAGCAACCAATCAGGAACAGGGGTTAGCTGAATCTTTTTTCGGTTAAAATGAAATACTGGCAAAATAAGGTTAAAGGTCGAAATAAGCAGTGCTCTCAACATGGCTTTAAAAAAAAGCCGTTACCAATCATAGGTGCTTTCTTCGTGCGTAGATTTACAAGGAGGTATTGCCTAATCAGACAGTCATACAGCTTAATTAACCAAAGTCAATTCTTGCTTCATTGCTTCCTGGGCTTTTCCAGAAATTCATGGCACCTCAAAACTGATTCTAAAGTTGTGCATAAAGAGCAATTTAGCAGCAGTCCTTGACGTTAAGTTTCACCTGTGCTTTTATTGTTAAACACCTACAGCGAGACCTTAACAGGAAAAGCAATGGGGTTGCCAGTGGTAACAGCAGGTCCAAACTGAAGGGTCTGGGAGGCTGGTGATTTTACTAAATATTAAACAATCATTCCAGCCACTAAATAAGGTGAAAATGCCCACGGTTATATTCAATACCTGCACAGGAATGACATGCTACGTTATGCAATAGCTTTATATCCTGAAAAAAGCTCAGCACTAGTGCTTGCTGGTATGGCAATGTTAATTTGCTGTAATGATAACATCTTAAAACCAAATCAACATAAACGACAATTCAACCTGCACAAATCAAGTAGCACTGAAAATAATAGATAATATTTTGTGCTATTCGGATCTTAATGGATTAGATTATCTCTGAATGACCTAATAAAATAATCCTTTCCAAAGGGTCCTACATGAGCAAGGCCTTTATCATGTGTGATTTCTACTGTGATGAAATAAAGATTTCCTATCACTAAACTCTTGTCCACACACCAGACAGGAGAAGGAGACGGGTCTCTGACGTGTGTGAGTTCTAATATGACGAGTCAAACCAAAACTCTGAATAAAACGTTTTCCACAAACTGAACATGAGTAAGACTTCTCACCTGTATGGATTTTTATGTGCCTGGACAAAGTATCTTTCAGAGAAAACCTTTTTCCACAAGTCAGACATTGGAAAGGTTTTTCACCTGTATGGACTCTAATGTGTCTAAGCATACTTCTTTTTTCAGAAAACTTTCTTCCACAAGTCAAACATGAAAAAGGCTTCTCACCTGTGTGAGTTTTCATATGGTCCGTCAAAGTCCCATAAACAGCAGATTTTCCACATATCTTACAAGACAGCATAATCTTATTTGTGTTCTGCTGTCGTTTTAAACTTGGACTTTGTACATCATCACTCTGACCTCTGATTTTCTGATGCCTATTATTATTTAGTGTTTCTGTCCTTGATTTTGTGTCATAATGATCTATCTCTTCCTGACTTTGGTTATCAGAATCAGAAGATGTTTGGACAAGGAGGTGGTCCACATCTGGGTCTGGTTCCCTGTGGAATCTTTCCTCATAAGTAGGAATTTCCATAAAAGTATTCATCATCTGCTTCATTTCAAGCTGCTCTTCCTCTAGACCGATACACAATTCCTCCTGTTCACCCTTTATTTGTAGGGGATGCTGTTGTTCCTGTTCATTTTTAATAGGATAAAGTTCTTGTTCATCTCGTTTCTCTTGCATCTGTTCAGGTTCAAGGTCTTCAAGGCTCTCCATCGTCTGGCACGGTTCTGGTTCCTCTCGATGATTGTAGATCTGTTGCTCATTTAAATTCTCCCGGTTATTCCGGAGATGAGGCTGTGGGAGGTCTAAACAGACACAGAGAAAAAATAATATATAAGAGATGACAGTAGCTATAGCAGGAACAAGGGAGCCATTGAAGTTTTCTTAGGATGGGCTGCACACTTATAGTGTAACAAAAATGTATATATAATTTTTCAATAAAATGTTCTTTATTTGTTCATGACTAGTTCCTGGCCTTGGTGGTGGGTTTATGAATGCCAATATAAATAACATGCAAGAGTTGTGAAGAATTTTTACAACACTGAAGCCAAAGGTGTCGAGTTAGGTACCATCTAATAGAGAAAGACTTAGTCTACGGTCACACAGCGCCCTGAAGTGACCCAAATACAAACAATCTGAACAACACAGATCCAATTTTTTTCCAATGCGACCAACATCACTTGGATATGTGGTCCTCAATCCGATACGTATCTGATCTTTTCAAATGCGACCTGTGAGTCAAAGGCCAGGTCGCATTCATTCGACCTGTACGCCCTTAATACTCAAAAAAAGGTCACTATTCTGTGTCTTGCTACGCAGAGGCAGTAGGAAACACAATTAACCATGGCGGACGATAATGCGGAGAGCAGCCTTTTTTTCTACCATCTAAATAAGATTGTGATGTTAATGCACTAGTTAAGGTTGGGAAAGATTGCTAGATGTGCTCCAGCACTACCATCCATGTTTACTTCCGTTAACACAGGACACGCTCGAATGTGATGTCATTGCACCCTCTACTGCATATGTGGGACACTTGAGTTGTATGAATGCAGTTCACACAGATAGACCGATACACAATTACTCCTGTTCACCTTTTATTTGTAGAGGATGCTGTTGTTCTTGTTCCTCTTTAATATGACAAAGTTCTTGTTTCTCTCTCTCTAGATCTTCAAGGCTCTCCATCATTTGGCACGGTTCTGGTTCCTCTTCATGTAAACTAGAGTTCTTCTCCTGATTGTCGATCTGCTGATCACTTAAATCCTCCTGGTTATTCCACAGATAATGCGGTGGGAGGTCTAAACAGATAAAGAGAAAAATAAAAACAGAATGTGACATAACAACAGAGATTACACTGTTTTTTTAATTACCTAAATATGAAATTGACTCTTCAGATTTTCAGATAAACACTCACAGTTCCAAGTATAAAAATGTAAATCCAGTAGCCAACTATATGTTCAGCTTTTTACAGTACAGTTCAGTGCTCAATTAAAAAGCCACATGCTATTTTCTGCTTTATATGTGAGGTAGCAATGCAACTTTATTGCTTCCTTACATTCCTTTGTCTGCCATGGTACCATTTTCTTATCATTTTTACACCGTACTCTCTTTATAGAATTATCTGCTGCTTCTATGATTATCTTACAAATTTTTAAATTCACATCATTTATATCCATTCTCATATGTACTTGTCCTAAGTTTATTTCACTAAAGTATCTAAATGTAATCCAGCCTGCCTTATTGAAATTCATTTTTATTGACTTTTATATTCTTAATACCGTAATATAATATAATTTAATATTATATAATTCAACTTTATGAATCTCACACTGGAGAAATTAATCTCTGCATTTAACCCATCCCCTTGGGGGGCAGTGGGCTGCCATTGTGTGGCACCTGGAGAGCAGTGTGGGGTTAAGGGTCTTGCTCAGGGACCCAGAGTGGCAGTCTGTGGGAATTGAACCGGTTACTTGCAACCTTCTCAGAGCACAAGCGTACCGCTTTTTCATTAATGAATCACTCACATATACCAGCGAAGATATTTGAGACAATTATTAAATCAATAACTGATTATATCTTTGTTCTCAGACTAATTCTTCTTCCCCTCCCATCATTAATACATACAAGGTTTTTCATTTCCATTAATTCTTCTATAGATTTTTATCATTACTTTCCCTTCCAAATATTCCTTTAGCTCTTCCCTTATTTCAATTGACAATGTTTTACATGGAACATACCAATTAATTATTTTAAAATGTTCTTTTTGTTTCAATGTCTCAATTACTATATATTCAAGTTAATCCCATTTCCCTAATACTGTACTGATATTGTAACCTTTGCTTTATAAATATTCCACATCCTCCTCCACTTCCCTCCTGCCGATCTCTTCTTACACTGTCATCTAATTTGATCACCAGATCTAATGTTGTTTTTAACAAGGTTTCCTGAACACATCTGATTTCTGGTTTATCCTTTAGCAATTAAATTTCTTGCATGCCATTGTAATATTAACATGTACTACATTCACCTGATGGTCCTGGTCTCCCATCTACTTCCAACTTTCTATTTATGTTCTCCTATGATGCCCCTTTAAACCCAAAAACCCTTTCAGCTCCTCTCATTATCATTTAAATCTCAGTTTTATGCTTGGCTTGCTCTGTACAGTTAATGACATATGCTACGGATAATATTAATTGTTTTACTGATATTGTGATATTTTCCTCTGACTGTACTTTGTCTTGCTGTGGAATTTGACTCGTTGTTTGCTCACTCTCTCTTGTTCCTTTAAATTTTTAAATGCGTCTGCATATCTCCAGAACTGGAGAGCTCCTTCAGTGACAGACTGCTGCACCATAAATGTACCAGGGAGTGTTATCACAGATCCTTCCTCCCAGCAGCTCTAAGACTCTATAAATACCACTGCTCCCAACAACCTCAATAAGTTTTTACATTCCTGCTGATTTTTGCAGTTTCTATCTTAGTCAGTTAAATAACATGCTGCTGTCATTTTGCAAATCTCTGATGTTGCTGGTATTTTCAAATATATCCATTACTGTAAAAATATTCATAGCTGTATATTGGTTATTTATTCTCCAGGTGCACAGCTTTTATATTGTTAAAACACTTTACAGTATTTTTTTGTTTATCTTTTAACTATTGTTATTCTTAAAAGGTCAACATTTGTGTGACCATTTTTTCTATAAACTTTTTGTTGCTGTTAACACCAATAAATTGATTTTCTATTCTATAGCTTATGTTTTAGTCATTTTATTCTGTATGATTTTCTTTACCCCCTCCCTTACTTCACATCCTCCATACATAGCTCTATATTGCTACATTTTTCTTGCACTTCTTTAAATTCTTCAAACTTGTGATGTTCACCATATTTTGGACAGGCTGAATTATCTCCAATGAGCTTCTCAATTATCTTCATCGTGTTTTTAATCAGGCATTGATGCAGCCACCAAAAACACACCTACTGCACCGTTTTATAACCTCAATCCAAAACACCCCTCAAATCAGAGTATTTTACTGCAGCACTGTGATCAGCAAACATACATAGTAAACCTCTGATGGTTCATACCTATTCGCTGTAGCTTTATTTGTGGGTTCCAGTAGATTTCCAACAGTTTTCTGTGGCGATCCAGCTCCTCCTCGTATTTAACGATGGTTTTATCAAACTCTGCGAATATTTCTTCAGCAGCAGCGGTCAGTCGCTCCGAAATAAAATGTCTCAGAGACTGAGCCGAAGACATATTTGCTGCAAAGGCACAACCCAAACCTGAAATCAAACAAAGCTACAGCTAACTGCTAGCGAACACGGGGATCCTTTCTGGTTTATTGAAGGCTCACACTCGCCCCCTGCTGGACAAAAGGAGAATGTCACCAGAGCATGTTTACAGTGAATTGTTTGGTAAATAACCTGACACCTTTACACAGAGACAGGCCCTTTGAAAGTATCACATGATGTTTATTTGTGGAGATAGATTTTTTTTTTAACCTTCAACAGATAAATACAGGGAAATGCAGTGTTCCTTTATAATCAAACCCTAAATTCAAAAATTGTAAATTCTATTCTCAATTTACTTTAATGGAAAAGTATACAATGAGTCTTTGTATGATGCAGCAGCAAATAAGCTTTTGAAAACCTGAGAAAATCAATGTTTATAAAAAGATAGCGCTAAAAAGAGCTTTATTTTATCTTGTCAGCTCAATTTGGACAGCAGTATTTTTTTTTCTATTTTCCCCATCACCTTTAACTGCATTACAGTTAAAGCGTCCCCTTAGTGAGAGGGGAAGCTTGGATTTACTGCAGGTTTGGGTTTATTACTATTCCCCAGTATGATGATTTGCCACTGAGGCATAATATGACATGATGTGACTATGTATAGCTCCAACCTTGGCACTACTTATGTAAAATCTTTATTTTCTTAGTACTAAAGCGATTACAGCGGTAAAGTTACTGTATATTTACATTAGGTCCTTCTTGATCAGCGTTTCCCAGACTTTTTTGACTTGTTTTCCCCTTTAGGCAATTTTTCGTACCATGAGTTCCCTTCTCAGTAAAAAGTATTGATGATTTTCCAAAAGTGGAACATACAATAACCAAAAAAAAAAAAAAAGACTATTTTACTTTAATTTGCACATTTTTAAAAATAAATGTATGATTTCCTTCTTAAAAAAACAAATATGTTGCCTGGAAATTAGTAAGGGATCAAAATAAAATCATATTATTAACCTGTATTTATAAAATTAGAGCCACCATTATTCCGGTCCCAAAGAAGCCTCAGGTCACCTCACTCAATGATGACCGGCCTGTCGCGCTGACTCCAATCATGATGAAGTGCTTCGAAAGGCTGGTTAAAGAACACATCGTCTCCAGTCTGCCGCCAACATTCGACCCATTCCAGTTTGCCAACCGACGAAACTACTCCACCGAGGACGCCATCTCTACTGCTCTCCACCTGAGCCTGGCACACCTGGAGGAGAAGAACACACATGTGCGGAGGTTGTTCTTGGACTTAGTTCAGCTTCCAACACTATCATCCCACAGCATGTGATGGGCAAACTGAAACAGCTGGGATTCAATACACCCCTCCGCAATTGGATGCTAGACTTCCTCACCAACAGACCTCCGTTAGTACGGGTCGGACAGAACATCTCTGATGTCATCAGTTTAAGCACAGGCTCCCCTCAGGGCTGCGTCCTGAGTCTCCTGCTGTTCACCCTGATGACACACGACTGCGTCCCCAGGTTCACCACCATCGTGAAGTTTGCAGAGGACACCACGGTGGTGGGCCTCATCAGAGACGACAACGACCTGGACTACAGAGAGTTGGTGGAGCAGCTGGTGGACTGGTGCAAAGATAACAGCCTGATTTTGAACGTGGAGAAGATGAAGGAGATCATCTTGGACTTCAGGAAAACCCGGCCTAACCACGCTCCACTGGTCATCAACAGCTCAGCTGTTGAGGTGGTCAACAGCACCAAATTCCTGGGGGTGCACATTACAGACACCCTCACCTGGGATGTAAACACCACCTCACTGGTCAAAGGGGCACAGAAGCGCATGTACTTCCTGCGGAGGATGAGGAGAACCCACCTTCCCCCACCCATCTTCACCACCTTCTAAAGAAGCACCATAGAAAGCGTTCTGACCAGCTGTCTAACTGTGTGGTGTGGAGGCTGCAGCGCCTCAGACTGGAAGAAAGTAAGGAGATTGGTGAGAACAGCAGAGAAGATCATCGGGGATCCTCTTTCCTCTATTAAAGGCATTTCATCCCAGCGCTGTGTGTCCCGAGCCCGTAACATCATTAATGACTCCTCACATCCCCACCGTGGACTGTTCTCCCTGCTGGTGTGAGGTGTGACCAAAAGTGGAAAAAGATAAGTCAGCCAGCAGCATTAATTAAAAATCATGTGTTATGCAGAATATATTTGTACAATAATCTTCAGACACCATCAGTAAAACCTTTAATCCAAACAGAAGCAAAACAAAAATACATATATGTTTATCCTAGCCTTAACATTCCTCTTGCTGTTTTTTTGGCAATTTTTAAAATCTAAAAAACTTGACAAAATTCAAAAGAATAACCTGTTGAGTTTTCATATCAAGGGTCCTACATGAGTGAGGCTTTTATCATGTGATTTCTGGTGTGATGAAATAAAGAACTCCTTTCACTAAACTCTTGTCCACATATCAGACTCACGTTCGATGTCACTTCCATGAGATTGCATGTGATAAGTGAAACACAATTGATCACTAAAACGTTTCCCACAGGTCAAACAAGAGAAAGGGCTCTCACGTGTGTGAGTTCTGATATGGCGTGTCAGATTAAATCGCTGAATAAAACTTTTTCCACAAATTGAACATGAGTGAGACCTCTCACCTGTATGGATTTTAATGTGCCTAAACAAAGTTCCTTTTTGAGAAAACCGTTTTCCGCAAGTCAAACATATGAAAGGCTTCTCACCTGTATGAGTTCTAATATGGTCAGTTAAAGTCCCCCTAACAACAGATTTCCCACAAATGTTACAAGACGACAGATTCCTATTAATGTTTGTTTTCTGCTGTTTTGTTAAACTTGGACTGTGTACATCATCACTCTGACCACTGATTGTCTGATGCCCATTATTCTTTTGTGTTTCTTTCCTTGATTTTGTGTCATAATGATCTATCTCTTCCTGAATTTGGTTATCAGCATCAGATGATGTTTGGACAAGGAGGTGGTCCACATCTGGGTCTGGTTCCCTGTGGACTCTTTCCTCATAAGAAGGAATTTCCATAAAATTATTTGTCATCTGCTTCATTTCAAGCTGCTCTTCCTCTAGACCAATAAAGAGTTCCTCCTGTTCACCCTTTATTTGTAGAAGTTGCTGTTGTTCCTGTTCCTCTTTGATATGACAAAATTCTTGTTCATCTTGCTTTTCTTGCATCTGTTCAGGTTCTAGATCTTCAAGGCTCTCCATCGTTTGGAACGGTTCTGGTTCCTCTTGATGCAAACCTGAGTTATCCTGATTGTAGACCTGCTGATCCCTTAAATCCTCTTGGTTTCTCCAGAAACGATGCTGTGGGAGGTCTAAACAGAAAAGAGAAATAAAATTTGAAAGGGATGAAACAAAAGAGAATCCGTGTATCATTCGTTCTTTCTATTTTCAATTGCCAATCAAAAAACAAAAAATAAAAAATTGACTGGTTATTTTGTTTTTTGTTTTTTATGGTTAAACCAAAAACGAAAAAAGGATTTGTTTTTCATATATCAATTCTAAGCTCAGATCAAGAATACGAAATGGAAAAACGGACAGCAACGCATAATTTGATTTTAATATTTAATCGGTACAGTTTACGTGACCCGGAAATAGCTCTTTGCGCAGCAGTTGGGGTAATGAAGTGGTTACCATGGCGACGCTAGAACCATACACTATGTTGATCGAGAAGCTGTTTGTTGTTGCTAGTTAAAAGTACAGTGCACAGAAAAGTTTCAAGACAAAAGTTATACCTGGAAAATCCTGCTGATTTTCTCCGTTGTCATGTCCTCCTCCTTAAGAGTCACACGCTTGGATCCTCGAAATAACACGTAACTGTCCATGGCTGATAGGTCCGACTGCCTTATCTGGTGCAGCTTGATCGAACGTGGTGGGGGTAAGCCAATTGTTTTTTTAGCTAACGCTCCACCAAACTTCCGGGTCACGTAAACTGTACCGATTAAATATTAAAATCAAATTATGCGTTGCTGTCCGTTTTTCCATTTCGTATTCTTCATCTGAGCTTAAAATTGATATATGAAAAACAAATCCTTTTTTCGTTTTTGGTTTAACCATAAAGAACAAAAAACAAAATAACCAGTCAATTTTTTATTTTTTGTTTTTTGATTGACAATTGAAAATAGAAAGAACGAATGATACACGGATTAAAGAGATCTCACTTTCTTTTTCTTTTCTTTTTTAAATCGAAATATGAAACAGACTCCTCAGATTTTCAAATAAACCTCCACAGATCTATACTTTAAAGTATAAAAAATGGTAATCGTAGTAGACAACTGTATGGTCAGCTGTTTGGAGGAACAGCTCATTGCTCAATTAAAAAGCCAGATGCTATTCTCTCCTTTATAGATAATTAGGTATCAATTCAGCCTAGCCAAAGAAATACAGTCGGCACCTAAATTTAACTAAGAAAATAAGTATTAGCCTCCAATTAGATAATTTCTGAACGGGCAGTCATCTCTTAGCTTCCAACACGGTATTAAAATCCAGTGGATGCAATGAGTATCTTCTAATGTCCTAAACAGCCATGTCCAAAGACTCATTCTGTCAATTCGTTAAACGATGATACAGCTGAAAACATTAACAGAGAATGCAGAAACTAAAAATGAGGTAAGAACTGTCCATGGCTTTTATTAAAACTGGAGGGAGTAGGGAACCATCATCCTTCAGGAAGTAATGTGGCTAAAGTAAAATACTGAATGATTAGTGTTCACACAAACGTTTTGCTAAATTAACTTGAAGAAAAACAACCAAAGACCTCTGAGGTATGTTTAACAGTGAAAGTACAAAGGGAACTCAAGAGATTGGGACTTAAAAGTCCCTCAATCATGCCTCATGCCCAGGTCTCTGTTATTATGCCTTCCTTCCTGCCTTACCTTCTCCTCCAGCTCAGAAACTCAGCCTAGCATGGCACACTCAGGTAAATTAAATAATAAAATCATATTATATGACACAAGTACCTGAAGCATCTCAAACTCAATATCTGTAAATGTGTTTCAATAATGTTTTACATGATAAAGGTCCACTTAAAAATGTAACTCTGTGGAAAGAAAATTCATTAGATTATGTTAGAGTTAATAGGTTTTATAATTATACAGTGGTGGAAAATAACCATTATAATTTATAGTGACATTGACGCAAAGTTTGATGTTTTAAAAAATAAATTCAATTGAGAAGTTCAGACTATTTTATGCAGATGGAATTGTATAGATAGCATCGTGCAAAGACCTACATTTGGGATATCACGCCATACAACTGTGCGCTGCCATTAAAGTAAGGGTAAACAAATGCGTCGTAAGGACTAGTTTCGACTGTAAATAGAAAGGCCTACTGTAAAATTTGTCCAGTCAGCTGGTACATGGTTGTTTTTGTAAACAAACCAGGGGTCCACAGGATAGATCATAATACACATTATCAAAGACCAATCCTTTAAAATACTAAATAATAATAATATACTATGTATAAATATATATTTGTAAAACATAATATTATAATGTATCCATATAAAACTTTGTTTATCATATTAATATTTATTTGCAAATATATAACTTGCATATATCTCATTGAATTAAGTTTAAATACTTTTAATCTGAATAAATATGTGTAATATAACGTAAATGTTATTTTAAAAATTGTTTCGTTCTTTTAAGGGGTTGTGACATGTAAGATTATTGTCGTATTATCTCTGACTCGTCTTTCATGTGATTAAAATGAGATCTAAGGGTCTCCTATTCATTCTGACAGCAGCTGTCTGAACTGTGGTCCGATCCAAGATGGCCGGCCTCTAGGCACGTCGGCGACGCTGCCGACAGCGTCCAATGAACCGTCTACGTCTGTCTGTGTGTAGCACAACTTTAAATCAGGCATGAATGCAGCCACCAAAAACACATTTACCAAAACACCTCTCAAATCAGAGGATTTTACTCTACCACCGTGATTAGTAAACACACATAGTAAACCTCATACCTATTCTCTGTAGCTTTATTTGTGGGTTCCAGCAGAATTCCAACAGTTTTCGCTGGCGATCCAGCTCTTCCTCGTACCGAACGATGGTTTTATCAAACTCTGCGAATATTTCTTCAGCAGCAGCGGTCAGTCGCTCTGTGATAAAATGTCTCAGAGACTGAGCCGAAGACATTTTTGCTGCAAAGTCACAAATCAAACCTGTAATCAAACAAAGCTACAGCTAGCTCTGCTGACGAACACAGTGATCCTTTCTGGTTTATTGAAGGCTCACAATCGCCCCCTGCTGGACAAAATAATAATCACACGAGTGCAAACTGTATTTTTTTGTCAATAAAACCAAACTTTTGCATGTTTTTGCCACGAGACAAACCTTTTGAAAGTATCACACGAATGTTAGGTACAGAAATGCGTCACTTTTTAAAGAAATAGATACAGAGAAGTGCAGTTTTCAATCCTGTGAACCTTTGAAATTTTGGTTTATATAAAACTAAAGATTTTGATATTTTTGCATACTACTCCCACTTTTTTTAAATATCTGTTAGAGACTATTTTTCAAAACACACCTCGACAGGAAACATAGCGCTTCATTTTGACAGATATGAATGAACAGGAGCAAAGAATAGGGCTGTTCCCCCAGGCCTGAAACTGGTGGTGGAGTGGAGATAGATGAAGTTGGTCAGTCTGTAGACTGCTTGGTAGCGAGACGGTATGCTGAGCTTTATGGGGAGATCCAGTGGACTGTATGAGCTGATACTAGAGCTTCACTCAGGGACCTGGAAGATGGAAGTCCAGTTGGATAACACAGGTTGAGAGAACCTGTCGATGATGAGCAAGCATGGAGTGACAGTGGATAGGAAAAACTCCCCGTTGGGAAGAAACCTCTGGCAGAACCAGGCTCAACATGGTGGTCTTTTACCGGACTGGTTAAGATGAGACAGGAAATGCAGTAAGAGTCTGGGAGGAATGACATTCTAATGAAGCTTTAGCTACGATGGTGGAGGAGGGGCTGGAGGTGGGTTGAAACGGTGTCCTCTGAATGAAGTCACACAGCACATCCACCGCCTGCGCACAGGAGCAGACAGGTGCGTATTGGAGGCCTTTTAAGATGAACTTTGGATGCCGATTGGCTTTCGTGGAGGTTTGGTTCAAAGCTGATTGGATAAAGGAAAACAATGAGTTTCTTAAATTGAATTTCTGCCTAGACTCCATTACTCATCAATAATGTCATCGAAACAGGGCTCTACCACAATTATTAAACATCTGCCTCCATTACTCCATAAACACAGTGGATATGTCACTGGTGTTAGGTCCCTTTAAGTTTAATTAAGTAGGTAAGTAAGTTGGTGCCAAACATGTAATTATTTTGCATCATCATGTTTTTAACTACTTTTTCATTTAGTGTAGATTTTACATTTCTACCCAACATATTGTACAGCATTGAGACTTTTTTGTTGAGAAAAGTTAACAGCTTCCATACAGAGCAGTTGTCCGATTTCTGTACACCTTTCAAAACAGGGTTTATATCAGCATGCTAAGCCTAAAAACAATGTATGAACTGCAATCCATCTTAATAAAAAAAAAGAATACTTGTACTTCCACATTATGAATTTTTATTGTAAAGTGGAAAAAAGACTACACTCATGACAATACAGAGTGGAATAAAGGTGACAACCACAGGGGGCATGAACAAATAAAAGCCAATGTAATGATATAAAAGATGTAGAAAGATACAAGTAAATCTATACAATGTATGTGTAAAAAAATATATCGGCAAAATCTCTTATATCCAACAACAGTGAAAAAAATTGTTAAATTGTGCAAAATAGCAATAAAAAAATTAAAACATAATTAAAAAAATTAAAGAAAAGCTTTTCAATAGTAAATTAGATAATTAAATAAATATATAAACATTGACAAGGAACAACTACTACACTGAAAAAGATTAAGAATTAAGAATGACATTCAGACAGAAAAGCATAGTCTTTTAGCACTGGTGGTAGACATTTTCTTTAAGGACAAAGAAAATATATTAATTTCATTAAATGCTATGATTATAGGAAGGGTTTTGGTAAGATGATATGTGTGTATTTTTTCATACACAAATGTCATCTGGTCATAATAATTATATATATTTAATTACAATTTTTTTTTTCTTGGGCAAGAATATCCAATTTCATTGCAGAGAAAATCGATACTTAAGGATCTAAAGAGTAACCAGTTATGAACTGAGGATAAAAATGCCTGGGTTTTACTATAATTAACGATAAAATAAAAGATGTTCAGTTAATTCCTGTTATTGCTTGCATAGACCACTTTTGTCTACAGTGGTTTTAAAATTGGAGCTCCTGAATTGGTTATAAGGATAAATGTCATTTAAAGTTTTGAAATGAATTTCTTTATATATGGGCAGAATAGCTAATTTTAGATATTTGGTTGTCAATGCACGGATATAATTTTTGGGGTATTTTTTTAATAGGAAAAGTCTTTTAATTGGATTATGATATATTTGTTGACACTTTTCTTATTATTGATTGATTTTCTCATATTGATTCCTTCAATAAACTCATTATTGATAGGGAGTGGAATATTACTGAGGCGACCTTGAAATAAATTGATCGATGTTTTTGGAATATTATTTATAATTTGTCCATATTCCTGGTATAAGAATTAGGCATTATATTTATTATATAAAGCATGCATGGTTAGGTTTAGGGTTAATCTGGCCTTCAGAGGACGCAGCACCTGAATTTGAACTCAGCAAAATAAGAAAACAATGTATAAAGTTAGCAATAGATGATGACTGGAAGATCTTAAAGTCGCCCCTGAGAAATGATAAACAATAGTGTTTGTGAACATTACACGATCACACCTACTGCTCACCAGAGTGAGTTTTCATGTGCTCAGCCAGGTCTTTACTTTCAGAAAAACATGAGCCACAAATTGCACAAAAACTAATTTCCACATTTCTGTGACTTTTCATATGAAAAGTCAAACTACCATTCTGACTGAAGCTTTTTCCACAGATCTGGCACGAGAAAGGCCTTTCCCCAGTGTGAATCCTCTTGTGGTAACATAAACCTGCTCTGTTACTAAAACTTAGTCCACAGATGCGACATAAGAACGGTCTTTCGCCTGTGTGAGTTCTCATATGATCACACAAGCTACTTCTTAGCGTGAAAGTTTTTCTACAGATCGTACATGAGAAAGGCCTCTCACCTGTGTGGGTTCTCATGTGACAGATCAAATGAATTTGCTGGATGAAACCTTTCCCACAAATCACACATGAAAAAGACTTCTCACCTGTATGTGTTTTTACATGTCTTGACAAGTTCCCTCGCTCACTAAAACGTTTTCCACAGGTCAAACAAGAAAAAGGCCTTTCCCCTGTGTGAGTTCGAATGTGCTGATTTAAATAAGTACGGGCAAAATATTTACCACAAAATTTACAAGACATTTTATCATTCATGTAAGTTTTTTTCTGTATTCTTACTTCTGGACTGTCTGCATTCTGAATGTGACCTTGGACTTTTGAAGATTTCACATTGTGTTCAATTTCTTCATCTCTACTTGATCCTGACTCTTCATGATTGCTAACTTCTTGAATTTGACTATTTTGTTCAAAGATCTGATCCCAGTTGGGTTTGTGTTTTCTTTGCTCCTTTTTCTTGTAGGTAAGATTTACCATACCAATATCAGTCTCCTGCTCTAATTCAAGATGCTCTTTCTCCAGACTGACACAGACTTCATCTTGTTCATCCTTCATAGGTGGTAGTTCCGGTGCTTCCAGGTCATTTTTAACACAGATATTTTTTTGTTCATCTTCGTTGTCCTGCATGTGTGGAGGTACTACTTCTTCCTGTTCATCTTTCATTCGTAGCAGCTCAGGTTTTCCCTGTTTCTCTTTAGTTTGAGGCTTTTCCTCCTCTTCGTGGTTCTCAATTGGCTGAGGTTCAGGCTCCTCTTGGTGCAAACTTGAATTCCGCTGATGGTTGTGGAGTTGCTGCTCAGTAAAAGCCTCCTCCTCCCTCTGGAAATCACGGAGGTCTGTATAGGCAAAATAAAAATGAAAAAAAAAAACAACAAAAAATGGTGATCAATGTGACTATGAGAAAGAAATTAGCAACATTTATAACATTGCTTCACATAGTGGTACAATGTATTTAAGCTTAAAACACATTCAGTTCTCAGTTTAGATATTTCTAGTATTTCCGCAGATAAAAAATTCACATCAGATTTCTTTAACAACCTAAACCACATTAAGAAAAATGACTCAGAAAGCAGCTGGAATCATATAGTGTATTAATAACATGATCACTGCTCTGTTTAAATATAAGAAATGAGCCAGATATGGATGAAATGATGACATATGAAATATTTTGATTACCTGCATTATTAATCCATAAACCATTAGAGCAGATTTTTCCCTTGTGTGATTTTTGACAGAAATCATAAATTTCCAGGAACCTATGCTGCCGATCCAGCTCTTCCTCGTACTAAACAATGGTTTATTTGTATTTTATGATTGTGAATAGCACTTGAGTCCTGTTGGGTGTTGAAAGTGATTTATAAATACATTTGTTATGGTATGGTACAAAAGCTGAATAAACAATCTAAATAGTTTTTTTTCAAGAAACAAGGATCAGTAGCAGAGAGCTACAAAGAAACCAGGAAATATTAGGTATACATTTTCTATAAATAAATACACCCAAATGCACCCCCCACTCTTACTTTGCATGATTCCCCATCTAAACAAAGCAAGTGGAAGTTTGCTAAAGTTTTGCTCAAGTAGACTTGGGTGCAATTACACTGGGCAATTATAATCTGATCAGAAGAGGTCAAAGCTGCATTCTCAATGTCATTGCACACATATTATTTGGAGGGAGGATTGTGGTGTACATAACCTCCCCAAAAAAACATGATGCATATTGGCACATTACAGCCTGTGTTGTTTTAGATCATATAACTTGATATAAAAAACAACCAAACAAACAAAAAGGCTGTAACATTAAAGCAGCAAAAGATGCTGTTCATTGCTTACATACTGTAGGTCTGTATTCAATAGAAAATTTATATAATTAACTGGAAATCAGAGAATGAAAGACTTCCGGGTTTTTAAGTTTGTGTGGAAGCATTGCTCAATGTTTAAATAATGATTGTTTGATTTCCATGTGTAAATCCAAGAATAATCTCATTAAATTGTAACATGCATTTGCATACATGTTACAATATAAGTAGGTTCTGCTGATCCAGCTGTTGGTCTATGTAAAAGACAATGGCTGAGGCAACACTAGAAAACAGGAAATAATCAAAAATAATGATCGATCATATTCTAAGGTAAGAATAATACCGCTGGAAGAAAACAAAAGCAGTAAAACATCCATCGACACGCTTTATCCCCAGCTGGGGTCGTAAGAGCTGCTGGTGCCTACCTCCAGCTGTCTGCAGGGTACCATACCGTACCATACCAACTTTATTTATGAAGCACTTTATACACCGAACAGGACCAAAGTGCTGTACACAATCATAAAATACAATAAAATTATAAAATAGAGAAAAAACGAGTGTAAAATACATATTAGTATACAAAAAGAATAAAACAAAGTAAAACCTCTCAAATAGTGCCAAAAGCCAAGTAAAAAAGATGAGTCTTAAGAAGGGACTTAAAAACAGCAAGAGAAGAGGCCTGTCTTATGGTCAGAGGCAGATCATTCCACAGCTTAGGAGCTGCCACAGAAAAAGCACGGTCTCCTCTGAGCTTGCATTTTGTCTTTGGGACCCTCAGAAGCAACTGATCAGCTGACCTGAGGGAACGGGAGGGTGTATAAGAATGTAACAGCTCAGACAGATAAGAAGGGGCAAGGCCATTAAGAGTTTTAAAAACAAATAAAAGAATTTTAAAATCAATCCTAAAATGTACTGGCAGCCAGTGTAAGGAAGCTAAAACAGGGGAAATGTGGTCGAATTTTCGTGTACCTGTTAAAAGACGTGCAGCAGCATTTTGAACCCTCTGAAGATGAGAAATATACAAGTCACTGACCCCTGTATAAAGTGAGTTACAGTAATCGAGCCGTGTGGTCACAAATGCATGGCTCACTGTTTCGAAATGCTGTCTGGAAAGAACGGGATTTACCATTTGGTAGTCCACCACAGGGCAACACAGAGACAAACAACCATTTACACTAAGGGGAATTTAGAAAAGCCAATTAACCTAACAGTCATGTTTTTGGACTGTGGGAGGAAGCCGGAGTACCCAGAGAGAACCCATGCATGCTCAGGGAGAACATGCAAACTCCATGCAGAAAGACCCCGGGCCGGGAATCGAACCCGGAACCTTCTTGCTGCAGGGCAGCATTGCTACCTACTGCTCCGCTGAGGACGTGTTACGCCCATCTGCAACAATAGAGTTGATATAGCTATATAGTACATAAAATAAGAGTAACAGTTATTGTTTATACCTTTTTTATCCTGGTTTATTTGAGGTGTCCAGCAGATTTCCAGGAACCTTCGCTGCCGATTCAGCTCCTCCTCGTACTGAACGATGGTTTTATCAAACTCTTTGAATATTTCTTCAGCAGCAGCGGTCAGTCGTTCCCTAATAAACTCTCTGAGAGATTCAGCCGAAGACATTTTGTCGCAGAGACGCGTATCTCGGGCTATAACACAACAAAACAACACAACACAGGTATCGTTCTGTCAGCTGACACCCTACTTCCTGGTTTAATAGAGAACAAAAAGAAACACCGCGGCTCATCATCTTCTTCTTCTTCTTCTCTTCTATTATGGCGGATCACAAGCAACTTTAAGGTGCATACCGCCACCTACTGTACATGAGTGTGTAGCAGCGTTACTTCACATCTATTAGATTCTATTTTTTAATTTTGTATTCTTAAGATACAAAAACAATGCTTTCCTTAGTTTATGAATATCTGTTATGTTTCCTTCATTTCCTAATATTCCTTTAAGATTCCATTCATGCCCTATACTTCTAACTATTCTCTTTAATTTTTCCCTTTCGTGTTCATATAACTTACAGTTCATCAGTATGTGTTCTACATTTTCTTTTTCACCACATTTCTCACATTTCTCACTATTTTTCCTCCCTATTAAGTAAAGCATGTCATTTAAGTAGGTATGACCTATTCTTAATCTACTAACTATTATTTCTTCTCTTCTGTTTCTTTCATTAATGTTTCGAATTCGAACTGACTTTTGCACTTCATATAATCTTCTTCCTTTCCTATCTTCGTTCCATATTTTTTGCCATTCCTCCATTTCTTTACTTTTAATAAGTGATTTCCCTTCCCCTTTTCCAAAAGGAATTGAAATCGTTATTTCCCCCTCTAAAGCCCTTTTAGCTAATTTATCTGCCTTTTCATTGCCTTTTACTCCTTCATGTGCCGGCACCCAACAAAACCAAACATCAATGCCACCCCTATATAGTCTAAATAAAATATGATGAATTTCTAATACCAAATCTTTTCTATTATTTCCTTCTCCCTTAATACTTTCCACTACTGCTTTAGAGTCTGTGCACACCACCACCCTGATTGGTCGAATCTCCTCCACCCATTGCAAGCCTAATATAACTGCCACCATTTCTGCTGTAAATACCGACAATTGATCTGATATTCTTTTGTGAATACATTTTTTAAACTCTGGGATATATATTCCTATACCCACATAACCTTTTAGATTTTTAGAACCATCTGTATAAATTTTAAGGTAATTATTATATGTAGTTCTTAAATAAATATCAGTTTTTATCCCTATTTCATTTATATTCCAATCATTTTTCATTGTATTGATTTGCAAATCTACATTAACCTCAGGTATTAGCCATGGAGGAATAACGCTAATTGGGTTAAATTGAGCTATTTCCTTGTCTTCTAGTCTATACTTTTTAATCCATTTCCTAACCATCCATCCAAATCCATTACTTTGGAACTTCACATATTCCCAACAATTTTGCAGAATAGTTGAATTCACATGATTATCTATATTACTTTTAATTTTCATCCAATATGCTAAAGCTAATTTAATTCTCCTCATTTCAAGTGGAGTTTCCCCACTTTCAATTAATAGAGCATTAATAGGTGTTGTTTTTATTGCTCCTGTACATATTCGTAAAGCCCTACACTGTAATCTTTCTATTTTTTGTAATGATGTTTTAGCTGCTGCTCCATATATAATGCTGCCATAATCTATTATTGCTCTCATTAGAGCCCTGTATATGCTTAATAATGACTGTCTATCTGCCCCCCAATTGTTTCCAGCCACAGCCTTTAATATATTAATAACTTTTTTACATTTGGTTTCTAAGTTATCTATATGTGTTTTCCATGAGTAAGAACTGTCCAACCATAAACCTAGATATTTATATTCTGTTACTCTTTCTAAAGTCTGTCCATATAATGTTATTGTTTCTATATTAATATTTCTCTTCTTTGTGACAACCATATAGCAAGATTTGGTTGCTGATAATTTGAAACCCCATTCATAAGACCATTTTTCAACTTTACTAATTGCTTTTTTAATATTTTCTACAACATGTTTAATATTTTTCCCTTTCATCCATATGGCCCCATCATCTGCATATAGTGCAGATTTTATACATTTATCAGTTTCATAGAAAATATCATTGATCATAATATTAAATAAAATTGGACTAATTACACTACCTTGTGGTATTCCATTTTCAACATTATATTCATTTGAATAGTCATTCCCAATTTTTACTCTTATTTTTCTATTTAGTAGAAAATTTGCTATCCAATTATACATTCTCCCACCTATTCCCATCTGTTTCATTTTTATAAGTAATCCTTCTTTCCATAGTGAGTCATATGCTTTTTCTATGTCAAAAAATACTATAATCATTATTTCCTTCATTTTTAAAGCTTTCTCTATGTCATTACTGACTCTAGTTAGAGCATCTATTGTTGATCTTCCAGTTCTGAATCCACATTGATATCCATTTATTAGATTATTCTTCTCAAGATAGTATCCTAATCTATTAACCATTATTTTCTCCATCCATTTACTTAAATGGGAAGTAAGAGCAATTGGTCTGTAATTATTTGGATAGGAAGGATCTTTACCTGGCTTATTAAATGGTAAAATTATTGCCCTTTTCCAACTATTTGGTATTGTTCCTTCTTTCCATATTTTATTAAATAATTCTAATATTAATTTCAGTGTTACTTCCGGAATCTGTCGAAACATAGCGTAACATAACTGGTCTTCCCCTGGAGCTGAATACCCTGTCCCTTTCAATACTGTTTTTATTTCTTTCATGGTTATATTCATATCCAATGTTGACATATATTTTTGACATTTTTCTAGTGAGTTTTTATGATTTCCAAGTTTTTGAATCATCTGCCTTCTGTGGGTATTTGTCAAGTGATCACCACTATGAACTGCCGCAAATGTCTCTCCTAATAACTCTGCCTTATCTTTATTTAAAACCAATACCTCCTGTCCTCTGACTAAGGATGGAATATTGACATTGTTCTTTTTCCCCGTCATTTTTCTAAACATTGACCACACATTCTGTAAATTAACTTCTGAACCTATTGATGAACAATAGTCTCTCCACGTTTTCTTTTTTGCATCCTTTATAGTTTTCCGAGCTTTTGCTCTTTTCCTTTTATAATCAATAAGGTTTTCGATTGTTAGATTTTTCTGTAGTATTTTAAAAGCTTTATTACGATCTTTAATAGTTTTACTGCATTCATTATTCCACCAAGGAACTACTTTCTTCTGACCTTTCACTTTTATTTTTGGTATGCTGTAATTTGCAGCATTTAGAATATTTTCTACTATTTGATTTGTACACTCTTCAATATTACCTTTTAATGTTACTATATGTCTTGTTTCTTCACATTTTGTTTTAAATTTAAACCAATCAGCTTTATTAAAGCACCATCTTATTAATGTAAACTCTTCTTGTCTATTTATATTATCATTAATTATTGTACTCACTGGAAAGTGATCACTCCCTAGTGTAGATTCCCCATTTACATCCCATTCACATGCACTAACAAGACAGTCAGATACTAATGTAATATCTAGACATGAGATTGAATTTTTATGTATATTTATTCTTGTACCTTTTCCATTATTAAGACAAACTAATGACCTTTCATCCATTAATTCTTCCACTATTTCACCATTATGATCCGTTTTCTTGCTACCCCATAGACTGTTGTGAGCATTAAAATCTCCACACCAAACTTCTCTTCTATGTATTTTCCCTATTTCCTTAAATATTTCATTATCTAGATTTTTACACGGATTATAATAATTAATGATTTTAATATTTCCTTGTTTCCTTAAATTAAATATTTCTATATTTACACATTCTATTTTTTTTATTTAATGAGTTTTTCTTGTAAGCAATTCCTTCCTTAATTAAAGTGGCACATCCTCCGCCACTACCATTACTTCTATCCTGTCTTTCTATATTATATCCAGGAATTTTAAAATCCAAGTTTGAGTTTAACCATGTTTCTTGTATACATATTACATCTGGTATTACTTCTAATTCATAAATATACTTTTTAAATTCTTGTCCATTAGCTATTATACTTCTGGCATTCCATTGTAGAATATGAATGACCATCAATAAAGCTTGTATCCTAATCCTGACCATTTTCTGTTATTTCAGTGGCACTCAAAATGGTATGTATTTGATCTGCTTGAATTTCTTTCATATCTAGGAATCTCCCTGCTGCTGTTACTATTTCTTTTATTTTATCACTTTTCTTCTTCATTTGGACTGTAACATTAATAACATGACATATAAATGCTACAAAGTTTTCTTTTTTCACCATCATTGTATTTTCCTCTATTTTACATTTATGTAAACATGTATTATTTGTATTTGTTGTTGGCATTAGTATTTGTCTCTGACCATTCATTCCTTGATTTGTGTTCTGAGAAGTGTAACTTTGATCTGCTTCTCCCAGCCTCATTCCTCTTTTACTATCTTTCTTTATTCTTTTTAATGCTTCTGCGTAAGAAACTCTTTCTGTTATCTTTATTTTCTGGGCTTCTCTAGCTTCCCTTTGAACTATACATCCACCATAGGCTGCACTATGCTCACCACCACAGTTACAGCATTTGATTTTGGCGTCTTTGTCACACTTTTTCCAAATTCATGTGGTCCTCCACATCTTGCACATCTAATTTTTCCCTTACAATCTTTTGCAATGTGTCCCATTCTTTGGCAGGTAAAACATCTGAGCGGTTTCGGGATGTACTCTCTAACTTTATAGTTCATAAATCCTAGCTGTATATTTTCTGGCATGTTATTTTCAAACTGCAATATCACAGCCATAGTGTCTTTGAGTTCCCCTTCTCTTCTACTTTTAATCCTGGTGGCATTTGTTATTTTCCCTCCTTTGATTTCATTCTTCACCTCCTCCATTGTCATTTCAAGTGGAACTCCTGAGATTACTCCTCTCAACCTTGCCATAAAACCTGGTATATGTGATTTAACTCGTTCTCCCATCAGAGTTTTCATTTTGATTATCTTCTGTTGTTGTGCCTCACTGATAGCTTGAATTATCACTTTTCTGTTGTTCATGATTCTGGCCGTTTTGATTTTCCCTATCTCTTCCTCTATTGCTTTGGTTATCTTTATCGGATGAATATAACCCCTTTCTTGCTGAAATTCCACCACAACTTTGTATTCCACTTCTGTATTACTGTTATCTTGTTCCCGTGAACTCACTCTCTGGTTTATTTTTGTCCTTTTACTTCCTTCCGCTCCTAGCTCACTTTCATCCGACCAACTTCTTGCCCTTTCATGTCTCTTTCTGATTGCTCTTTTCATTCTTGCTGACCTCGATAACATCCACTCCATTTCATTTCCACTACTTCCTCCTGATGTAGAAGCCATGCTACTACAGTCAATGTACAGCTTATGTGATCCGCCAAATTAGCTCCTACCGCCGTCTTTGTTTGTTGAGTTCAATCACCGCCTTCTGTGTCCTTTCCCCCCGCGGCTCATCATCGCCACCTACTGATCGGCTTTATAATAGGCAAATCTGGAAAAGGGGGGAAAAAAAAAATATTAGATTTTATACAATAGTTTGCCAAACTAATTTTTGCTGCCAACTGTACGGAAGAGGATTAGAGCCACTGAAAAAATTAAAAAAAGTTAACTGATTTTTACATTTTATTTCAGTATAATATGAGAGTCACACAGACCCATTGTAAAGTTATTTAACGTCATTACAAAAGTAATCAAAAACAAATAATTGATATAGAGTTCCCAGTTTTAATATGATTTATAAAGCTTAAACTCGGAAAATATGATCAGTTTATCTAAAAAAAAAAAAAAAAAAAAAAAAAAAAAAAAAAAAACCTTGCACCTTTGATAAGGAAAATGTGTTTTAAACAAAGGGATAATTAATTCATTTTACTGGTGACTCCTTTGGGAAAAAGTAAAAATAAAATAAAAAACATGTACAGCTGCCTCGTACATTTATTAGCTAGTTTGAGGGGCATAAGAATGTTTCCATAATGCTTTCAAAGCAGAAATCTAGTTGTGAGATAAGATACATACAATAACATGTTTGCAATAAATAATTACTTTTTTGACTATATGAATGGTTACCTCATTTTGACTATTTCTTAATAAGCAGAGAAAGTATAGTTGTACTGCAAGTAAACTTCCTCTGGTATATCTGAGCAGCACAGAAATAAAGTGCTGCCTCCTCTTGTTTGTATCTGACCAAACCTTTCCAGGATTCATATTCTAACTTGGGTATACAGACATGTAGACAATTTGGGATACCGTTTGTAGATTTTTAAAAAATAAATCATAAGGATTTATGTAGTGAAACAGCTTAGCAACGTGGCATGAATAAATGTTTTTTATTCAGGTTTATACTAGACATTTTTAAAGGACTGTTATGAATAGAAGAATGCAAACATTTAGAAGAAGGATTTACTCTCAGTTTTTGCCTTAGAGTTTAATTGCTAAAAGCCAAGATTAACTATGTTGAACCCAGATATTCCTAATACCAGTTGCAAAGATGAGGAAGCTCACATATGCAAGAGGCCAACGGTGTGTGGTCGTCATGGGTCAATCAAGGTTCAGTGCCTCGTGAAAGTATTCAGCCCCCTTAATCTTTTCAACATTTTGCCACACTTTAGACTTCAAACAAAGATATAACATTTTATGTATTTGTTAAGATTCAATAACTGGGACACAATCATGAAGTGAAGCAAAATTTATTGGATATTTTAAAGTTTAACCGATTTAAAAAGAACTGACAAATTGGGTGTGCAAAAGTTTTCAGCCCCCTTGAGTTAATACTACTCTAATCACAGCAAAGTGCCACCCTTTGCTGTGATTATTGATGCAAGTTGCATGGGGTATGTTGCCACCAGTTTGCACATCGAGAGACTGACATTTTTGCCCATTCTTCCCGCAAAACAACTGGAGCTCAGTGAGGTTGAATGGCGTGTGTTTGTGAACAGCTGTTTTTAGTTCTTTCCACAGATTCTGGATTAGATTCAGGTCTGGACTTTGAGTTGGCCATTCTAACACCTGGATATGTTTATTTGTGAATCATTCCAATGTAGATTCTGCTCCATGTTTCCCCGGTCTCCGTCCCAGTCTCAGATCTTTTCTAGGCTCCAACAGTTTTTTCTTCCAGAATGGTCCTGTATTTTTGCATTGATTTCGAAAAAGTTTGATTTTGGCTTCATCTGATCAGAGCACCTTCTTTCACATGTTTGCTGGGACTCCCAGGTGGCTTGTGGCAATCTTTAAACAAGACTTGTTACTACCATCTTTAAAAAATGGCTTCTTCCATAAAGGCTAGATGTGTGCAGTATATGACCTATTGTTGTTATATGAACAGAGTCTCCCACTTCAGCTGTAGATGCAGTTCATCCAGATTAATCATGGGCCTCATGCCTGCTTCTCTGATCAATCCTCTCCTTGTTTGAGCTGAAAGTTTAGAGGTATCCTCATAGATTTGCAGTGGTCTGATACTCCTTCCATTTATATATTATCGCTTACACAGTGCTCTTTGGGATGTTTAAAGCTTGGGGAATCTATTTGTATCCAAATCTGGCTTTAAATTTCTCCACAACAGTACCTTAGACCTGCCTGGTGTGTTCCTTTTTCTTCATGGTCTTGATTACACACAATTGGATTCTATTTATCATCATCAGTCATTTAGATCAACATTAGATAATTCAGAGATTCTCACCTAACTCAGTTTGCTGCACTGAAAGAGGCCAATAGTTTTCGCATGCCCCACTCTTCAGTTTTTATTTCTTAAAAAAGTTCGAAATTTTCAATAAATGTTGTTTCTCTTCATGATTGTGTGCCTTTCACTGTTCATTCTTTGCAAATAATTATAATTTACCATCTTTATGTTTGTAGCCTGAAATGAGGCAAAAGTTTGAAAAGTCTGATACTTTTGCAAAGCACTGTAGGTGAAAATCAGAATTTGGATTCAAATCACTGACAAATGTATCTCCACAAGATGTCAGCATCGGTCTGGGGGACCAACATTATGTTTTTTCTTTCCTCCTTGTTTTCAAAATCAGACCAGAAGAATACAGTTTGTATAAAGACAAACCTGTTGCAACGCTTTTTGACCAAATGTGCATTTTATTATTACATTATTATTCAATGAATTTCAATGAATGGCTTTTAACTGCTGCATAACAATCATCCAAATCAATTCTGTTTATAGTATGTGTTGCTAGACAGATTGTTGATAAGCTGAAGCTGTTGGTTGTGAACAAAGCAGAAGATCTATGCTGGCAAATGAGTCACAGCTGAAGAAGGTGCCTTTATAAACCCAGATGATTTGAATGTGTTTAATTACATAAAATATTTGGGTTAAAAATTCTTGCAGGGAGAATCATTGGTGTGGACTGTAGCATTGCAGTTGCTGAAGGTAATTAGAAATTACTACTCAAGATTTACTTGTTTTTTTTTTTGTGGGGACTTTTTAGGAAGGGGGGGTATAGACATGTGGGAAAGGATCACAGGCCGGATTCGAACATGGGTCACCCGCGTCAAGGACTAAGGCCTCTGTACATGGGTTGTGCTTGCTAAGCACAGCGCCACCTGCAAGCCGATTTACTTGTTTTACAGTATTTCCTTGTTGTCAGATAAGCTCTCTATCTGCATTTATGCATTTAATGGTGTCTGATCTACTCAGAAAACTTCTGGCTCCTTGTTTTTACTTAACTTAAACAGTAGTTAATGTTACCCAAGCTCTTGAAATCACTCTAATATCCTCCTCTTAGTAAAGATGTTGTGTTTTTTGGCTGTGATAGTAGAGAGTTATTCAACAATTCAATTTCAGTTCTGGAAGTATCTAGTAATGCATTAAATATGATCAACTAGATTGTAATTTCAAAAGTGAATTAAAAAAATGTTAAACCTCTCCCTGCTCCTTATGAAACACAGCTTTCTAATACATTCCTAGAAAGATCGAGAGAAGTAGAGTGTGATGTAATTCCCTGGACCAGTTTATACCTCATTCCTCTTTTAATTACACCATAAATCTCAGGATGTTCTGTCTTGTGTTAGATTCTTTCAGGCGCTTTGCAAAAATTCTTCAGATAATGTCCCTTTTGCTTAAAAAAATTTGATTATATAAATCTTCTGAATATATTCTACAGTTTATCCACAACATCACGTAGACAAACAATATATGCTCTACATAATTATTTTTAATACAAAAAATCTTAGTGGGTCATGTTTGACAGCATCAACATTTTACTTAAAGCACTTTTCAGATGAAGGAGCCTGAATTCCAACTTGCCATATGTACATAGTGATGAAACTCAGAAAGAGATGTTTTAAATTCTCATTCAGTGTCTTCGGATATTTAAAAGAGTCAAAAAGTTATTGTATCCTATAATTTTTACCCACAAGAAACAAAGAGGTGGGAGGTGGAGTTTCTGTCTCATGCCCTTTCGGTATAAAGGCTGCTGCAGCTGTTGGGTATCCAGCTTAAAAGAAGCTTGCATTGCATGCAGCCTTGGCTTACCCTGAGACATATGACTGGATCGCACAGCACAAAGGTAGGGGTATGTTTTCAATGCTCACTGAGGTGTGCAAAGTGCATACAGAAAGGAAAATGATTGAAATACAGATTAAGAAAGTTATTACAGAGAGCTAATATTTATAATAGATACAAGAAAATATTCAGGCTTATTGTTCTGATGCTTGGATAAATGTTTTTAATACATTATCATTAAAAGATAACGAAATAGGAAGGAAACAGTAAGATTTTATTGAAACAGTAAGTTAATATTTAATCTCTTCATGTTGATAAAGTCAGGGGAAGAATATTTTCTTATTCATATTTCAAGGACATCTTCACTGTGACAGAGCTACACACTGACATTTTTAAAGGTCTTTATTGTCATCTGCTTGTTAACATAAAAAAAAAAAACTAAGGGGCATTAGATTGCATTAACAGAAAAGAGAAGGGATGCAAAATGAGGAAAAACAGAGCCAATAATGGGCTTTTCTTGCGGCAGATTGCTTAGATAGAAGCAGCAGGTATAAAATATACACTATAATGAAAAAATGGATTATACCACTCCTTTTTCTTTATTACCCTGTTGTAAAAGTATATTACCTACAATCAGCACAAATGAAAAGATCAAAAAGCATAGTCTAATATTTTTTCTGAAACTGTATGTATAAACATAAAAAGCATAAAATACTAAAAATACAAACAGATATATAAAAATATACAACGGTAAATGTACACAGTAGTAAAATAAGATTTAAATATTTTGCTGTTATGGTTTAAGTTTAGTGCAGCATCAGAGCTCAGGGTTGTTCTTCCTGATTCTCTTAGTTTCTAGAAAGATGCTGCATTTCAGCCTTCCTGCTTTTGCCCTGATGGTGTCAGAGCCTTTTATGTGATGTTAGAAGGCTAAACAGTCTGTGTTCTTGATGGGTGGAGGCTCTCATAATGCAGGTGGCTCTGTTCCTGTATCACTATATTAATGTAAAAGGGCTCTATGAATGGGAGGCTGCAAAGGGTTTGTTAGAAAAATGTATATCTTATCATTAGATCTATTGTATCTGTAGTATTTATTACAAAAGAAAGGGCTTTTTTTAGGCTTTAACATGTTCAAAAACTCACCAAACTTGGCAGTAAATTGCCCCCCTGCGAAAATGTATGTATTTCAATGGATTTCAAAATGGGTGTGACCAAATGGCTCTACAGCGCCCCCTAAAGTGAGATGGGGAAAACCGCATGTCGCCGCCATTTGATTTGGCAGGTAAGTAGATCTCGACAAATCATGAAAAGTCTCTTGGAGGTATGCTCTAAAACCTACAGGAAGTCAGCCATTATGGGTCAAATTTTTCAATTTTGTTGACGTCAAACTTTAACTATCTCCTCCTAGGGCCTTTAGTTACTTTATGATACTGGCTAGACAAATGATGACATCATCAAAGCCCCATCACTTTTTTCACTTGGGAGGGTCCCTTTATGTCATTTTTGACCTTATCACCTTGAAACTAGGTCAGAAGTCAGAAAACACGATGGTCTAATCGAAGAGTTTTAGTTTAAAACTGTTGCCATGCCGACCCGGCAAAGTGAGGCGTTTCGCCATAAAAATAGGATTGGCTCTCATTTCCTCCTTAATTTTCAGATCTGCACCAAAATCACAAGAGATGATCCTAGTCCAACCTCAAACAGGAATACAGAGCAATATTCTGTGGGTGGGGCTTAATTTAACAACAGCACCCCCTAGAATAAAAGAAATTAAAACCATCAGCCATTTTGAGCCTGTTGAAAAAGGATTGACCTGTTTTCAGAAAAAAAAAAAAAAATCAGCCTTTCATCCAAATGAGCTGAAAGTTTCAAAATAGGTTCCTTTCAGAGCATGTTGTAAGTTGGTTAACATGGCAAACGCCCTTCTTTAGAGTCTGTCACTCTGACTTTTCGAAAGTTTGCGTTCTTAGGCATTCGTTGGCATTCTTAGGCATTCGTTGGCCATTTGCACTGACAATCATTCAGCCCCGAGCCATGCTCTTTCTAAGGATTATAAAATTTGGCACACATCTGTATGAGCCCAGCACCTACAAAAAGTTGAATTGGAGCCATGGTCTGAACCCCACAGGAAGTCTGCCATTTTAAATCAAACAACAAGAGAATTAGTTTGCTAAAATATTTCTAAAAAAATCATCCGTTTGCCCAAAAGACCTAGTATTTTTAGAATAGATTCCTTTAACTTGTTGTTTGGTGGTAAACGAAACACAGCTCCTCTTTAAAGTCCATCACTTTGATTTTTCAGAAATTTGTGTTCACAGGAAATTGTTGTTTTTCAGTTTTAAAACAATCCAAGCCAAAGTTATACCAGTTATGTATCCTTTGATATCAGTCGATATTCCCAAGTTTGGAATGAATCTGTTGATATTTGAGCATCTTATGGGGACTTCCACCTGCCTGAGTATATGGCTTTCAGGTTTAAGAGTTTTCTTTCTTTGAACTATTTAGTAAAGCATCTAAAAAAATTCTAGGATATGCAGGATGTAATCCTTGTCATTTTTGATTTTTAATGATTTTTTATAGTTTTGAATAGGGTGTGATACTGCTTTTCAGTGGCTTTTGAGGGCGCTGTTTCTCCCTCTTTTGAAAATATATATATTAAGATAATAACTTGGAAAATGTTTGAATTTTCTCAACAATCTCAACATTTTACAAATATATTTCTGGAAAGACAGGATAAATTAAAGCCTCTTTATTTATAAAATGACATTTCTGTTAAACCCTTTACACAGAATGGTGTTTACTTATTTAAGCCATGTAGTATTTTTTGATACAGCTCAAAGATGCTGGATATCTGGAATTAATGTGTTTTCTCCTCTATAATAGGCATAATAAAAACGTTTTTATAAGAACATACTGTTGATGTTCACATTGAGAATAACTTAGTGTTTTACCACAAATCAGTGCAAAAACAATTCAGAGTACTTTGTGCCAGGTAATGTCTTTTAACTACAGTTTAAACCTTGCTGACTAAAGCTTTGGATGTCCACTGTTCATCTAATGGTGAAGTCTGGAACTTATTGGCTTACTGGAAGAAGCAAGGAGGTGGCAGTGGATGGGAGCCAATTCAAAATGCTTTACATTAATTAAACAATAAAATACAAGTGACTAGTAATGGAATATAAACTATTAGGGGGTAAAGACATCATAGAAGCAGGCAGTAAAGCAAATAGAACTGTTTGACCACAAACTTATACTAATGATATTTCAGTTCAAGTTTAACTTAAAGCTTTGCTTTTTTATGACTGTGTAGAAACAAGAATAAGATATAAGACATAGATGCAACTATATCCCGAAAGATTGAAGTCCCAAACATCATCTCACTTGATGTCTCTAAGCAAATATGCAGTCAATGTGTAGACACAACGAAAGCTTACATTGTCATGTGGTGACATCACTTTAGACCCACCAACTGAGATGGCCATGGCATCTATCCGACAGATGAGATTTGTCCCAGATATTATATTTTATCCCTAGTTTAACTCTTCCTGACCAAAGCTGTGGTTGTCTTCAGCTGGTCCAGAGGTGAAGTGTTGAACTTTTTTTGCTGGCTGGGAAGGGGAAAGGAGGGGGTAGTTGCTTGGCTCCCATGGTTGTGATAGTCCTTGCTGAGCTGCAAGGGCATCCCAATGCCGCTCGCAGCTTTAATTTTATTTCAAGTTACAAACATCTGGCCCAGGGATGTTAAGTGTTGTTCTAAAAGAGGAGAGCAAATATTTCTCTCAGGGCCTGGTATTATCCAGCTATGCTGCCGTAGGTGACTAATAACTTCCAGAGGTGTCAAGTAACGAAGTACAATTACTTCGTTACTGTACTTAAGTACACTTTTTAGGTATCTATACTTTACTCCATTAATTATTTGCTTCCTACTTCTGACTTCTACTCATTACATTTTCACACAAGTATCTGTACTTTCTATTCCTCACATTTTTAATTCAAAGGTTACTCGTTACTCTTGGCTTCTGTTTAATGCAGAGGTCAGGGATTAGCAGACCACGGTCCGGATCCAGACCCACCTGCTGGCTAATCCGGACCCAACCTGATTTAAAACAATTATAAATTATCGCATGTTGTCTGATGACAGTGTCTAAACGACACTTGCCCCACTTCTCCTGTTACCCCTAAATCCCCAATCCTCTGTCTCCACTCTGCCCCACTCTGCAGAGCTCCAGACAGCCTGCGCAAAGCAAAGCCTAATATTTATAAATACTTATTTCACGTCATTGGTGCCATCCACATCTAGTGAAAACTAGTTTAATTGATGAGTCATATAACGCAAACACTCATTGGTTAGCTAAAGGAAATCATCAGAAGCAAGCAGGTGTTCTTCAAACTGCAAATGCGAATTGTATATGCTATGCTACAATGTTGGATTCAGAAAAAGAAATGTCTGAAAGGTCGGACACAGGCGAGAGCGTATCGGGAGATGGAGATGGAGACCAACAAGACCTCCCTCATCCTTGGCCGTATCTCAAAGAATTTTTCGAAATAGCCGAAAAATAGAGCTTTCAATTCATATAGTGGCATCTGGCTGTTTCTTTTAAAGGTTACTTTATACTTTTAAAATTTAAGTAGTTTTTGGAGCACATACTTTTTCACTTTTACTTCAGTAAAGAGGTCAAGTTGATACTTTTACCAGAGTGTATTTAAGCTGCAGTATCTATACTTCTACTTAAGTTCCAAATAGGGGTACTTTTGACACCTCTGATAACTTCTGACCCCTCCTGGTAACTTTTGACCACTCTTCTTATTCCTTTGAAGTCCGGTAATGCATGGGCGTAGGTTTGCATAGGGACCATAGGGACATGTCCCTACCAAAATTTTGAACCGAACTAATTGTCCCGACCAATAACTGGATGTGAGCAACATGTTTATAATTTACAGCAGTAGTTGTTGCAGCAGTGGCTTCTTTTCCTCTCGCAGCTCCTCTGCCTGCTCTCTCCTATCCCTTTCATGTAGCAGCGCATGGAACTGTGCTGCGCTGTTTAACTCAACTCTCATTGGTTGTTCTGCCTTAGGTTCCGCCTTCTCTCTCTCTGATTGGCTGTTTTCTAGTCCGCGTAAGCTTGGAGCACAACATTAAAAATGTATTCACATTAGAATGCTGCGGTTAATATTAGGCTACAAAACAAGTCCCAATAATAAAAAAAAAAAATTTAATATCATGTACACTAAAAAACAAAAACCTTTTTTTTTCCTTTATAAAACAAAATATTCTGAGTCAGCCAGGAGTTCTGGCTGCTGGAAAAATGGGCAAATAAAGGCTGTAAGGTATCAACATTTCTGATTCTTAGCCACAGCCAACTAAGAAAGAAAATGTGAGGGTTTCCTTTTTACCTAAGTTCAGGTATAATTATTAGCAGGTGTTATTTCTCTTATAAAGTAGCCTATAACAACAAGAAATGGTGGCTAAACATCTGCTGTTTATCGTTTAAAAAGCATAATTAGGGTTCCACATAATAATAGTAATTTAATTGACTATTTATACTTCTAGAAATAGGATAAAGACAAGAACAAACAGATGAAGAATATCAACATTCATTTTATCTTACATAGATTTCCACACAGTCTATAAGTAAATTAGTACAAACATTAATGTCTGGTAAAAATGCTTGAATATGGCTGTTTATTTTTGATATTATTAAATTACAGATAAGATAGTGTTATATTGTCTTTTATAATTGTTAAAAGTGATTTTATATTTTAATACACTTAGGCTCATTCTTAGTGTTGTGTTTGTAGATGATGCCACTGAAAAAGAAAATAGACACGAGGAGCTATTTAAACAGTCAGACAGTAGCAATATAGGATGGGTTTACATTTAATTCTTTACTATTAAAAATGCACTTATACATTATATGATTATAGGAAACACAGATATCCAGTAATAATGATGCAGGGCAGCTTGTACAGTAGGTGAAGCAGCTGCCATTCAGTGCTTAAGGTCTAAATAAACCAGGTGAAACTAAAATATTTCCACATGAGGAGTTCTGGATAGAGAATATTGACAGACAAAAATTTTTTTTTTTTTTTTATATTTCATATATATATATATATATATATATATATATATATATATATATATATATATATATATATATATATATATATATATATATATATATATATATATATATATATATATATATATATATATATATATATATATATATATATATATATATATATATATATATATATATATTATTTTTACAATTTTGGTATAATTACTGATTTAAGTGGGTTGCTCTGTCAGGGAAAGGCACATTTTACATTTAGATTATGTTTTATAGTCTCCATTCTTCAGTTAATGATGAATCACTTACTAAATTAGTTGACAATTATTGAAATAATCAATTAATATAATTCATTTTTTCAGCCCCAGATAAAATACATGAAATGGGCGACACAGAGTAACTACAGCCCAGATGTTCCACTTTTATAGTGAAGTTAATATTTTAATGAATGTATTATTTTGCTTGATATAAAGAGAGCATAGTAGGTAAAAATATAAGAGTGGGGTTTAACTCTGCATAATTCTATATCTTCAAAGGAAAATACTGTATTTCCCTTCTCTCTTAGTCATTCAAATAAAACCATTTTCAAAGTGGAAAACAGTCCTAATTCCACATTCATCAGAGCCAGTGATACTTCAAACATTGATAAACAGCATCTAATGAGAGTAGTGCTTATAACATTTTTATTAATGTAGCAAAATTATGCTTTTCTCTTTTAACAATGAATTGCTCTTATCAGTACGGATGCTCACATCGAGCATAAAAAAAGGCATGCATATTACATAGCACCAATGACACCTGGCCAATTGTGTCCCTACCAAAGTTCAAATCAAACCTACGCCCTTGCGGTAATAAAAGCAGCAGAAAAGAGAGGTTCTGGCAGAGTTGAGTACAGACTTTTCAAGGATTCTCATCCTCTGTCTGTTCTCTCTCTCCTTTTCTGCAGATAAGAAACTTGCTCTGTTTGGTTTTCATTTCTAGGACAATAAGGGATCATTATTATTAATCCTATCAGTTTTCATTCCTGTGATACATGCACCACTTGAAAGTTGGTAAGACTTAATGAGTATCTTTTGTACAAGAGTCCTCATATGTAAGACATAAATAAATGAAAATAAAAAAACACATCCTTTAGATAATTAGGGGCTGTCATTCTTCTTTAAAAATCAAAATGGTAATTTAGATTGAACGCATTAAGTGATAAAGGAGTAACTCTACATCTACTTAGCACTTTTAAAATTCTCTTCTCTTTTCTTAGGATATTCACAAGAATATCAGCAGATCCACTTCTTCACCAAACAGCTACGCTGCTCCAGTCCTTTTCGTAAGTTTGTGTGCATTATGTAATTTAAGCTCATCTACATTGAAGGAGCATGTGTAGCAGTTCAATGACTCAATGCACTCAACTGTTTTTTTTGTTAGAAAATTTTAACTAATCTGTACTGTCTCTGAAAAGTGCCTTGAGATTACATGTGTTGTAAATTGGCACTATATAAATAAACTGAATTGAATTAAGTAAAAGGATCCAGTTTAATTAATATCACACTTTTGAATGCAGGAGCTCCATCCCCTCATGGCCTTTCCTGAGTGCAACCCCTCCCAGGAAGACGGGATTGAGGGCAAATCACAGCCCACAGAGGAATCATGTCTACACAAGGCCTGGGCGCGCTTTCTCAAAGGTGTCTCCTACTTCTCAGGAGACATGGAGGTGTTTGGAAAATGGATGGAGAGTAAGTTCAACTTACTACATCTTCCTATGTTTTAATAACAAAACAGTGCTGATGTACAAAATAGAGAACACCCTGTCCTTAAAATTGGCTGCAACCTATAAACATTTCCAACCCTTCATCTTGTATTTTGTCAACTGTTCCTCGAGGTAATATTTTTTCCCTGCTCTTTCCAGAACAGTTTATCTTGCTGCAACTGCTGGACTGGGTTCTGCGTGGAGCGTCCCAGGTGATGTTTGTTAACAACCCTCTGAGTGGCCTTATCATTTTTGCTGGCCTCATTTTACAAAACTATTGGTGGGCTCTCAATGGTTTTGTTGGGACTCTCTTTGCAACCATTTCTGCTCTCATTCTGCAACAAAGCCGGTAAGAAAAGTACATAATTTGAATAAATCAATTCGATAGATTAAAAAAATAATTTCCTAAATAAAATTAGGCTGCACTGATCAGTTGCCATTGCTTTCTCTTAGGGGTGCAATAGCTGCAGGACTTTACGGGTACAACGGCATCCTGGTGGGTCTCCTGATGGCTGTGTTCTCCAATGCAGGAGACTGGTACTGGTGGCTTCTGCTGCCTAACATCTTTATGTCTATGATGTGGTAAGTAGCTATAATAAGGGAGCAAGAAACAAGATTTATCCATTGTCAAACCAGGCTTCAACTTTTTGATGAAGGGATTTTTTTTTTCCCTCGTGGTACCTATTTTCTAAGCCAAATCAGTATGTTTATTTTATTTTAAAAACATTTTCCTGCTTGTTTCTCAATTTTCAAGATAAGAATATCATGATTTTGAGCTTTCATTTTCAGAAAAACAAACAATGTATATTAGATGAAGTTTCAAAGTAAATATCTGGTGAAACTACCTAAATTTACATTTAGATATAATTTGTGCTGGCATGCACTCCATCTATCTTTCATATCACTAGGCTCAAGTCCTTACCCAGTCTGAACCATTGACTATGAAAACATCATAGGTATTTGGTTATTTCAGAAATAAGTGCCACTCATCATATATCTCAGAGTTGTGCATTCAATCCTGTTTCATTCAGTCAAAGGGAAATCAGTGGTTTGGGTGTTCATATTAGAAAAAGATGCACTTCATTTTCCTGAACTCATTCAATAAGTAATATTCTGTTTGTTGTGTTTTAGCCCAATTGTGTCCAGTGCCCTGGCATCCATTAACAGCCGCTGGGATCTGCCAGTGTTCACTCTTCCATTCAACATCCTGGTGTGTCTCCACATGGTTGCAACCGGCCACTATAACCACCACTTCCCTCAAGTCCTCATTCAGCCACGCTCAGAGCTCCCCAACATCACCTGGTCTGAAATTGACCTGGCTAAGGTCAGCAATAGACCACATTTTCCTTGTTTTTCATTTTGCTGCTTCACTTCTAACAAGATAAAATGTTGATGTACTAATATGCTATAGAGGACCTTTTAAGTTATATCCGTCTTAAAAGCCTTAAAAAGTTTTTTTAAGATTATAATTGATTGCATTTTTTAATCTTTTTAAAAATTCTTTTAGCTGTTCAGGTCAGTACCAGTGGGAATAGGCCAGGTGTATGGCTGTGACAACCCTTGGACCGGAGGGATCTTCATCATCTCCCTCTTCATCTCTTCACCCATCACTTGTGCGCACGCCATCCTAGGATCTGCTGCAGGCATGGTGTCAGGTGAGGGATCTAAACTAAGGCTTTGCATGCAGATGATAGAACAACAATAAATTACACTTTATATGTGATACCTTATGTATTTACAGATTCAAGAAGTTGTGATGTCATTAAAGAATAAACAAGGTTTAAAAGTGCACAATTTGGCAAACTGTACTGACTGCAGGCTCTCACATTTCAGCAAATTTTTATATTCAAAATAGAGTAGATATGTGGAGCGGAAGAAAAAGCATAAATAATTTTTCAGAGTAATTTTTCAAACAAACATCTCAAAGTGGAGTTTTCATTTATTCACCGCCCCACTAGACCCTGAATGTTTTCTTACTGTACTTTACAAATATGTGACATTTCTTTGTCAGATACACAAATACAAATAAAATAAGTTTAATGTAATTGGTGAAAATGTTCAATGGGTATGGATATTCTGCAAACCACTACATAACTGTTAAGGTTTATATTATGAAGTAGCACAAAAAAAGCACAAATATTGAGTTCAACAGAACACTGTGCTGCCTCTGTTTCCTTGACATTTGATGTTTATGTGCTTATAAATTAATTTCTTTTTCTCACAGGTCTGGCTCTGTCGGCTCCTTTCGAGGACATTTATTTTGGTTTGTGGGGATATAATTGTGTGTTAGCCTGCATCGCTATCGGAGGAATGTTTTACGCCCTGACTTGGCAGGTGCACCTGCTTGCCATCACATGCGGTGAGTAGATATGCACAGATAAAAACCTCCATCTAAAAAATGTTAGCTGTAAGCAGCTGAGTCAAACATACATCTGGTATTTCTGCTATGCAGTCATGCTAGTTTTATTACTTTATTTGAAAGACCTCTTCTTCTCTGCAGCTTTTTTCTGTGCATACCTCGGCTCAGCCATAGCTAATATCATGTCCAGGGTAAGCACACAGAAAACCTTACACTATAATTTTCCATCTGTTTGTATCTCATTCTGTATCCATATATTCCAGTTTGGTCTGCCGGCATGCACTTGGCCTTTCTGCCTCTCTGCTCTGACATTCCTTCTCTTGACAATGGGGACCAAGAGGATATTTAAACTGCCGCTGGCCAAAGTAACTTACCCTGAAAAAAACCTGGCCTTCTACTGGAGGATGAAGAAGGAAGAGAAGGCAGAAAAAACAGAGAAAGAAAAGAAGACGATAGAAGAGCAGCTGAATGCTATTAATGAGGAGAGGATACTGGATGAGAAAGAACAACTACAACAGGAGCTTAGTAGGATGGAGGAGGGTATGCAATGTTGAAAATGACGGGACAGGTGAAGGTGATGACAGGGTCAATACAGAAGAAAGAAACAGAAAAAATAATTTCACGCAGGTTGTTTTTGCTGATTATGTCTGAAACAATACAGAAGAACTAAAAATGTGTGGTGTCACTGTAATGTGTGAATGTAAAAACATGTACTTGTAAATAAATTCATTTTAACCATACCATGAAAAGACTGATATCCGATGGTTTTATAGAGGGTTTTAAAAGCTTGCCTTAAAACAAAGCTGATGAAGACGACACAGTTCAGGGTGTTTTTGATCTGGCAAAATCTGTGAAAAGGCCTGGTATCTGTCGCTAAATGTTTTGTATTTTATTTGATGAACTTTTATCTATGTATGTGAAAAATATTCATGGGCTCTTATGTCAGCACTATTGTAATATATTTTATTTGATTGTGTCCAACAAGTCCACGAGGGCTACGAAACAATCAAGTGTTGATGTGATATTGATTTCATATCATTTTGAAATAAAATCATGCAGCATGAAATACCAGGTGGTTCTGAAATTATTATGAATCAAACAAACAAGTGGGTCAGAAATAAGCCAAACTTGGTTATTTCCAGCCAAGCTGCAGGGCTATTATAGCACTGGCCCAGTATTGGTCGATTTGACCCGGCAAGATGGGCTGGTTCATTAGAACCCAACAAATGGGCTATAATATTCCAAATTATTATGGGTTGAACTAACTGCAAATTTGGATAACTCCAACCACACATATTTTATAACAAGTCTTTAAGCAAATGTTTGGTTGAAATAATAACAATTGTTGGTTGTTTTAACTTTTATAATTTATTTCTTCTAGCCAAATGCTGGGTGAAATTAACCAAAGTTTTAGATTGTTTCAAAAGCTACATAAATTTGTTTAGTAATCTTTTTAAATGCTTGGCAAAATTTTGAAATACCTTACCAGATTCTAAGATATTACAGCACATTTATTAGGAATATAAATTGCAATAGACTTATCATATCTTTAAAAAAGATACATGCTAAATATGCTCATGCAAACATGTTATATGTAAGAAACACCATACTGGAATCTTTACATGGCACCGTTTTAAAATGTATCAATACTTAATACTCACATTACAAAAAGCAAGCAGTCAAGTTAAACAGGGAATAATTTAAATTTGTGTCATTAAAACAATGCACAAAAATAACAACTGAGAAGAGCAACAGGCCAGCTGTCAAACTTTACAACAAGCTGTACTTGAGGCTGTTGGCTCCATTAGCTACCAAGTGTTTTAGTTTGAAGAAACTACAAGTTCAGACTCTCCTCCTGGCTTTTCATAGACTGCTCTCTGTAGGAATTCCCAAACATATTCACACTGCTTTGGGTATTTAATGTGTAAGATAAAAAATGCCTTAAAGCAAACATTGATGGCTGGAAGCAGTGTAACATGGTGCAATGGCTGTCCAGCAGTGGTGACAGAGGCACTGTGAGATCATTTCTCCCTTGCCGGAATGTAGAGATGAGGTCTGGATGCCCTGGCCTCATGGAGGTACTCCACCATGTTTATACCAGCAGAAAAAGGCAAAAAAAACCAAAAAAAAAAACACCCGTCCATCTATTGTGTGATGATCCACAGTTAAATATTTTCCAGTTGGTTGTCGAGTGATTTAATGTTGGCAAGGATCATAATGAGTAGAGCTGGTCTGTATGGGTTAGCTGTTCGCCTGGCACAAAACACGACAGTTTTACCTTGCTTTTGTTTGCCCCCCTGTCTCAAAGGCTAAGTTCACACTCCGGGCAAATACAATCAAGATCCAATCCTTTTGTCCCTATGTCACTGGTATTTGACTTTTTCACAGCAGTCTAAATCGCCCAATTCCAATTTTTTTACCTCCTCCAAAATTTGAATGGAGCCCATTCTATAGTGGTCCTAGATCAGAAATGGATCTAATAATTATCAGTTGCTACACCACAGACAAACAGAGATGGCAAAAGTACTAACTTTCCGTACTTGAATAAAAGTCCAGATACTTGTGTTAAAACATACTCTGGTAAAAGTGGAAGTACTGATTAAACTTCTTTACTAAAGTAAAGGTAACAAAGTACAGGCTTGTAAATGTACTTAAAGTATAAAAGTAAAAATAGAAACCACATTTTTCATGCCGTTGCCTACATTTTAAATGGATGTCTGCCAATAGGACTAGATCTCCGTTGTTTTCATTTTCAATCATCTCGTCGTCCATGCACGTCTATGCTAACGCCACCACCACCAAGCTGCAATGATTTGCCGCGAATGAATACCGCAGAATCTGTCGATTCATCGTGCTTCAAATGCAACGTAGATTCCCATCCAATTAGATTGAAGTTGGTATTGATGACGTGAAAAATAACTCCATTGAAATGATACAAAACTAAAGTAATGGGCCAATTTTTTTTAAATGTAAGGAGTAGAAAGTACAGATATTTGTGTAAAAATGTAAGGAGTAGAAGTAAAAAGTCGCCATAAAAATAAGTAGTAAAGTAAAGTAAAAATATCAGAAAAATCTACTTGAGTACAGTAACGAAGTATTTACTTCCCATCTCTGCAGACAAATGTGGTGCAGTCTGATTCTTTTGACCTGAAGTGACTCAGGTGAGATTCTTTCATAACTGTGTGACCAGGCTAAGTCACATGGAATCTGACGTTTTTGATCCAATCTGGAATGGTAAAACCGTCAAATACCTTAGTTGATTCTAAGGTGTTACATCACAGTTAAAGCCATCATGAATAGTTCAGCTCTCTTCCTCCTCACTATCCTTTTTCCGCATTATCACCCGACTATTTCCCCTGCTTAACATCCATAGACACTGACTTCAAAGGCTGCTCTCTAAAGGACTCTTAGACACCTCTTGTACAGTAATTGATCTTCTCTGCATCTCAGTCACTTATGCTCTAAGCATGGTTGGATGTGATATGTTATTGTTTTTCTGCACATTCAAGCTACTTCAGTCATGTGAACAGCTACAGAATAAAAATCAGATCTGACAAATAATTGGAATTGAGTATTAAGTCCTGTAGAGGTAATGTAGCCAATGTCTAAACGGTCATGCTGCATTTCATCTGACTTACGTCATTGCAAGTGCTCCCACTACACATACACAGAGACTCTTTGCAGCAGTAGTCACTGATTGCTTTTTCAAACCACCGTTCTTAATAGATATGCCATCTTTTCTTACTTTCCTCCTCTGTTAATGATAGGGCCATTACGTCAGCTGCCATGGCCCAAGAGACACCGGCATCCCCTTTAATAAAGCTTTGTTACGGTATACGCCTCTAGAGAGCATAAGATTCACCATTACCTCTGTAGACGGTGGGTTGCTGAGTGACATCTACACTCCTTTTTTTGCTTGTGTGGGTTGCTTTGGTATCCTGAATATCCTGATATACTGGAGTTTGATATTTATATACATTTAAACTGTAGTATAAAAGTCTATGCCAAAAACATTGGATTCTAGCAAGAAATTAGAATTATGTATCAAGACCTGTGGTGTAAACATAGCCATAGGCCTGGGGTCAGCAACTTTTTTAAGGCTTAGACCCGCTTCATGATCATAATTATTAAAACAGACATAAATATTCCAAAAGCCCTGTAAGGGGGGTGTTTAAGCACCTAGGGAACCTTACTGGCGGGGTCCCTTCTGATAGGGGGTTGTCTACCTGGCCAGTGGGGCAAGTCGCAATTGACTGCATGTAAAAAAAAAGATGTATCCATGTGCCCTCTTGCAACTATTAAGGACTTGAAAAAGAAAAAAAGGAAAAGAAGAAACAAAGGACACAAAACATTGTTTTTTTTTATTGTTGTATTTTAGACAGGGGGATGACTTTCTGTACAATCACAACACAGCTTTCCCTGTTGAGTTAATGGAAATTATTTGCATAATTTAGGTGACATTTTTGTAGTCTATTTCCCAACTGCTTTCATGCTTTTAAGGTAGGTAAAAGCTTTGCTCTAATGAAATTATGTAACAGCAACCTGTATGGAAACCTGCTATGCTACTTCTTCCTCAATCCAGGAAGAAGAAGTATGGAGATAGAAAGACATGATAAACGTTAGACGAGATGATAAAACTCAACATAACACCCCCGAGCATGCCAGAAACTTCTTTAGAAATCTCGGTTGTAAATCTGTCATTTGCAGTCACATGCCTCACAGAAAGCTCATACCACTTATTGTTTATCAACTAATGTTTTTGTACTTTTTTATTGATGGCAATCATCTAATAATTGAGAGGGTTGGTTTCCTGCATGTGTTTATTGGGCTACATCTGAATTTAGAACGCGTCCCTATCATGCAGTCACACTCTACAGAGCTCCATACATGGTCTACAGTGTCTGAGTCTGGTGCATTAATACAGAGACACATCTATGTAGAAGAAGCAGAACAGAAGCCCTCTAAGATTTGATTTAGAGAAAGACATCAAGAATTGTTTGCAGTGTCTCTGCTCTGCAAACATATAGATCAGAAATGCATTGTGATATCTAAAAAATGCGAAACACGGGCCATTGAGGACCAGCGTGAACACCCCTGTCTTAAAGAACCTTAAACCAGCTCCTCCTAAAATTTTAAATTTTCCAATTTGTTTACAAGTCCAAAAACGGACTTAATTCACTGGTTCTGCTTTGTGCAGAGCGCAGCAGGCTGATAGACAGCTACTTCTCTTGTTATATAACATCAGGTTATAAGGTTTGGGTTAATTTAACTGCTACCAGTGCACAAAAAAGTGAGATTAAGATTCTGGTTAATTGATGCTTACAAACAAAATTCTTTTGCTAAATTAGTAGTTTTCATAGCAAAGCTGTTTATTAGGAACATAGATATGTGGAAAGTTTTGTTGACTTTTATCCTGATCTAAATAGGGTTTTGTGATGTTTTGGTAGTGCTGTTGATAATGTTTTTTTTTCCTAATCAGAATGCAAAGAAGGTGGGAATGCTTCCATCTGTTTATTTTACAGAAATTACTCCAGTGCTTATGGGAGACATATGGTAACCTCTGTTAAATTTAATGTTGAAATGCCAGCAAATTACCAAGGCCTCAGACTGTTCTTTACTGTCATCACATAAGAATCATGTCCTTTGAGGTCACTATAGACCAGTGGTTCCCAAAGTGTGGGGCGCGCCCCCTAGGGGGGGCGCAATGCCATTGCAGGGGGGGCGCGGGAAGCGGTATGGATGAATGAAGAAAAAAAAAAAAAAAAAAACAGCGCTTGCTTGACTGAGCATAATGGACAGTTGTGATACTGCAACCCAGATTTGAGAAGATCTGCAGCAACAAGCAGGCTCACTACAGCCACTGAAAAGATGGGAGGATGAAAGTACAAAGAAAAAACTCTCAGGGAGCTGTTCAATGTTTTCACTCCATTTTGCACAGGGGGGGGGGTCGGGGGGGCGTGGAAATTTAATTGTAATCCAAAGGGGGGCCCAGAACAAAATCTTTGGGAACCACTGCTATAGACTAACTGTCTACCTGTTCTCATGATGAGCAATCCAGGTTTGCTTTTGTGATACAGAGTGAACAATGTAAAGCTCTTTGCTTTCTTTTGGAAATTATTGGACCACATTTAGCAGAATAGATTTTTATTTAGTTTGTGGGCACGGATGACTGAATAAAATCCCCTATATATATATATAGTTTTGAAATTTTAACTGACAGTCTTGTTTAAGGATTGAAATTTGAAACCAACCAGGAAGAGGGCTGTTTTTTTGCTCCATAACAACACACGCATTAAACATGTGATCATACCTTTACATTCAGCCCATCATAAGCTACGGTATATAAGAAACAAATACAATCCATCCAGTTAACTGCAATCTAATTCATAAACAGACCATATTTGGGGTTATAGACACACCTCTAAATTAAACTGTTATATAAAGATCAAAAACAGCAGAAATGTCAGGGGGAAAGTTGTAGGGACATGGGATGTACAAAATGTTTTGAAAAAAATCAAAGCACTGATCTACAGTATCAACCATGCTTAACTGGAAAGAGTATGGATCCACCAATAAATCACTATCCATTGCCAGACAGAACAGAGAAAACATTATTCAGAGAAGCAGCCAAGAGATTCAGACCTTGGAGGATCAGCTAAGGTGGGAGAATCTGTTGCTTGTTAGATGTAGATTACCCAAATCTCAAATAAAGTTTCCAAATCTAGTGATCAAATGTTATTGTAGGTTTTAAAGGTCTCCTCCCACTTTCACTTTTTAAATGTTAAGAAAAATTTAATCAAACGAAGGATAAGAACCTTCTTCTTTTTTTTTTTTTTTTTTCTTTTTTTTTACATATCTTAACATGGGTGCATTCCTGTAAAGTCACAGCATATATTTGTCATGATCTGCTCTGATAGCTGGCCTTGATTGCTCATTTCACTCACCTGCCTAGTTTTGCCCAGTTCCTAATAATCTCTGATCTCATCCACCTGTAGGTTCTGCCTTATATTCAGTCCAGCCCAGCCACAGTGGCCAGATCATGGTTTGGTGTTTGTTTGCTGTCTGTTTGTTTATGCCCTTTAGTTTGTCTGTTTAGTTTATTCTATGGTTTAGGTCCTGTTTCCTGGCGGCCAGTGTAGTGAGAGGGTTTTAGTGTTTGACTTGTCCTCTGATCATGGCCTCGTCCTTTTCCGCGGAGCCCTCAGGGTTTTGGCTCAGAACACGGAGAAGGATAGTTTTATTCCTGTAGGCCTGGCTCCAAGGAGGAGACTAATTTAAAGTCCTGCTGAAATCCTGGTTCCACGTCTCGTCTCTGCTTTCCTCTATCACTGAGCCTGCCCATCTGCATCTGTGCCTGGCTGCTTCTGTGCGTGTCTGTGTGGGCACGCTTCTGCACCTGTCTGACTCTGGACTCTGAACCTGCCTTCACGCACTAATGGATTCCTGGAACCTGAATCTGTACCTTCCTGTGTGGATCGGAACCCCTGACCGGACTGCGGGCTCCTGGATTCCAGAACTACTTAAGTCTGATCTAAATTCCTGTCCTGGAGTCCTGCTTGCTCTCTGGGGCTACTACATTGGGGAGGATCTGGACGGCTCAGAGCCGCTTCTCTTTGGCAGTGCATCGGCTTATCTTGCCTATGATTGAGAGGGTGGACTGAACTCTTAAACCAGGTAAGTGACTCACTCTGATAATCGTCTCCTGTTCAGACGCTCATGGTCACTTACCTGTGTTTCTCTTTAACCAGAGTGTCAGTGATTGGGAGGTTCCCCGCTCCCCTCCTGCAGTAGCTGTGAGCTGCAGATCCACAGGAGCACGCGTCTGTTCTGTTTGGTTATCTTTATTTTGAAAAAAGTTTTCAACTTTCCTGCTGACTGTCTCACCTTACTGGGTCCATTTGTCCCGCTTCATGACAATATTTTCCCATTAGTTAATGTTATGAAAGCGGTCTCACTCCATTTTTTTTTCTTTGAGGATTTAAGTAAAAGCTTTGCTCCAATGAAAATATGTAAGAACAACCTTTATGGAAACTTGCGAACCCTTTCATCAACCCAAACGTGGAAAGTGGGAAGACATAAGTTTTAAACATGAACATACCTTGGCAGAAACTTCCAGGCGATTCTGCAGAAAACTCTTTTACATACAAAATCCTGCAAGAGCATCAGGGATCAACAGCTCAGGTGGGAGAATCTGTTTCCAGTTGGTTGTGCATTACACAAATCAAGCGTTCATAGAATGGCGGGGGAAAAAGAAGAGCTGTTTGGGTGGTGTATACAGGGGAGGGAAAGGGTGACCTGGCCAGATTAGACCAAATATTAACCCTCTGACTTTAATTTAAGACACTATGTCTAGTGGAAAACAATTTTCATCAGCCAGCAATCCATCAGCCAACAATCTATCCATTGGCTAAAATAATGAGGTGGAAATATCAGGCTGTAGGGATGATTTTCCCCTTAAAGCATGTTTAGACCCTGATGGACCTGAAGGTAAACCCATCTACAGTTATTCAACTCATAATGCTGCACTACTTTCTGTATAGTATAAAAATCCAATTGAAATAGATTTTTTGGTTAATTTCATCTTAAAGGAATAGTACACCCAAAACATGATTAGCCTTCATTTTCTACTCACCCCCATGCTGAACAACACTCTGGAGTACTTTTTTGATATCTCAAATGCATCTGGAGATCTGGAAGGCTTCTTGCTGTCTGCTGACATTCAAATAATGGAGGTCTATGGTGCCCGAGGCAGAAAGGTCCATAAAAGCCCACAAAAAACGTGTCAATATTCCTCCATACTGCTCGTCCAATGTATTCCAAGTGTCCTGAGTGGGTAGTATCCATAATTTACTCAAAACGAAGTCATTTAGAATGTTTTTAGAGCATAAACAGTAGTGTATAGGATTTCCTAATAAAAGCAATAAAAAAAGGGTAATTTCTTAAAAGTCAGTAGAATGTTTAAAAAAAAAAAACATTGAACCCTAGTTCAGCAGTATTTTAGCTCATCTCCTTAATCCAGTGTTAAAATGCTCACTTTCCCCAGCATATTACTACGTTCACACCTAAAGAGGCAAAGGCAGCAGGAGCAGCAATTTTACATGCAAAATCAATGGTTGATGTGCATCAAGGCAGAGCAAAATGGCTGGCATCACATTTTGAGCAGCAGGTGCACGCGTCTGAGCAGCTGAAGCAGCGTGTCATGAGAATCTGAGCATCTGGCGCCCGGAACGTGCTGCAAATGCAGCAGCTGCTGGAGTTGGAAAAATTTTACTTTTACTGCCTGACATGCCACATCATCATCATGGGAGCTGGCAGTGAGAGAGACACATCGCTGATGATACAGATCACTATGGTCACTCCTCTGAAATGGTTTATTAAGTTAAAATGCTGAAATCTGTCGGCAAAACATGTTCACTTTTATTATCCTGGTGGCTGCAGTTTGGATTACGTACATGAAAACTGCCTTCCAGGCGCTGCAGCAAACCGCGAAGAGACGACCGGGCCATAGGCTGCTGTTGAATGGAATTCCTACTGACAGCGCACCGCCGGTATGTGGGGGTCTGAGCGGCTCCAACAGTGAAATAATATTTGAATGCACGAAGGTAATCTGGATGAACTGACTGCACAGATTAAGTTTTCAGGTGGACTTTCTCAGTGAAAAACATATTAAAACTACTTTTCACCCACAGATCAGAGCATATATAGTTGCGATTGTTACAGGCAGAGAGATGATAGGTTAGCTCCTCCCAATGCGCATCAGACTCACTTTTTTCCACCACGCAGCTGGAGCAGCAAAGCTGTTTCAGCCGTGCATCAGAACTAAACTTGTACAAGCACCAAAAATGAAGCAGCATACGCATTTTTGCATCTCTTGCTGCTTGTGGTCTGAACGTAGCATAAGTGCTCTTACATTTCACATTACAGTCACATTTCATCATACTGGTTAGTCCTGTATGATCTGAGCTGATAAACATACAGAACAACCCGTCCTTGGCAGCCGTGCTAATATCATCATAAAAATGTCAGCATGACCTTTTGATGAGCTGCATTGTTCGGATGACTGCTATACTTCTAGTAAGTATTGTCACTGAATGTAGACTGTCAGGTGCCCTAAAAAGCAGTAATACCTAATAAACTTTTTGGTATTTTCTCTTGTTAAGCATAAAAAAGTAATATGTATGGCTTCTACTAGACAAAATGTGTTTTCTATACACTCTTTGAATACAAAATCCCAATAAAAATTGTCAAAGTCTGAGTCTAATTTCTCATTTGCTTTTACAAAAAACATTTTTGAAATGTCTGTCGTCGTTTTTATTTGGCATTTTTTATTCTTGTATCCCAGGAATGAGATTCAAGAAACAGAGCTCATAATAGGAGAATCCTGGATAAAAAAAAAATTTAAAGGCTGTAGAAAGTCTAAAAGCAGAGGTTTATGGGATATGATGGTGGTACAGGAATTAATGGTTCAACCCGTCAAAAGTGGCTTGCTCCTCAAATATCGTCACATGTTCAAGTCCCAGCCTGTTGGCCTTTGCTGCATATCTTCCAAGCCTCTAAGTAGCTGTTCCAAGTATGGCTCTGGAATGGATCTTGAAAACTAGAGCTGGACGCAGTCAGACAAACAGCTTGTTGTTTCAGCTCTCCTTCAGGATCACTCTTGGGGTTGATAGATCAGGCCAGTAGCTAGCTTTAGGAATTTAGGTCAATTTGTCAATCTACTGCCTTTGCCGATGTCTTGAAAAATGAAACCATGAGTAGACCTCCATGTGGAAGTTTCCTTCATCTCTTGTATTTCCTCCACACGAGTACCCACGAAAACCTTGTATTTGCAGGAGTCTGAGGTTAGGACTGTGGCTAAGTCGGACAACAAGATGCAGCTGCGTATGGGAAGAGTTAACTCATAGCTAATGACCTTGTAGAGCTGAGCACTTTTAGAGCAGCACACAACTCTAACCGAGGAACAGATTGTTGCGTCTTTGGAGTAACACTAGACCGAGCTGACCGGAAGGCAACCTCAACTTCTCCTTCAGGACTCTCTGTCCTGAGATAAGCCACTGATCCATATACCTGTTCGGAGGCCTCACAGAATACATGGATATCTCTCATGCAGTTGGGCTGGTCTAGCCTATGACTGGTGTAGCACCTAGGCAGTGATTCCAGTTCTGCTTCCCATGCATACCACTTCTGCAGGAGGACCTCAGGGAGTTGTGGGTCTTCCCAACCCCTTTGTTTCTCCATAGGTGGTTTACAATAACTTTGGCTTGGGTGGTATAAAACACTAACTGAAGATCATACTGGCTGGCTAAACCTTTATAGATGGTCCGCATAGTTGCCAATGAGCAATCAATGCGTCTGTGTTTGTAAGTGAGGGTGACTTATAGTTCCAGTGTAGGTCAAAGGCTGGCTCTCGGATGTTGGACTGACCTTGACTGCAGCTTCAACAACAGCATCATCATCATCTTCAAAATTCACTGCCTGCCTGGAGGAGATAAAGACGTGGAAAACATGGTTTTCTCCAGTTCAACAGCTCCAAAACTGAGGCATCCTTGTTGGCACATCACACCAAGTCTAGTCATCCTCCAGTACCGGTATAACCAGTACCAGTATAACCATCTCTGGCCAGGACATTCCCCTCTCCACAACAGTCACCAACCTCGGTGTATGATTTGACCCACAACTAACCTTTGAACCCCATATCAAACACCTCTGCAAAATCTCCTTTTATCATCTAAGAAATTTTTCAAAACTCCGTTCTACACTCACCTTGGCTGATGCAGAAAAACTGGTCCATGCCTTTGTCTCCTCCAGGCTGGACTACTGTAATGCACTTCTCATTGGGCTCCCTAACAAGATTCTGCAGAAACTACAGTGGATTCAGAACAGTGCTGCGAGGATCCTGACGAGAGTCCGAAAGTACAACCACATCACACCCATTCTTCACTCCCTTCACTTGCTTCCTGTTTCCGCAAGGGTGAATACAAGGTCTCAATTCTGACCCACCAGTACATCTATGGAAATGCCCCACCATACCTGAAGGAACTGCTCACCTCTCTGACTACAACATGATCCCGCCACTCAAAAGACTCAAGCCACCTCCTCCTCCCCAAGACTAAGCTAAGTACCATGGGCCATGGGCCATGGGCGATCGTGCCTTCAGCTTGGCCGCTCCTCGGAACTGGAATCAGAATCAGAATGCCCTCCCTGATCATCTTAGGGAGCCACAGACTATTCAGACTTTTAAAAAAGGATTAAAAACATTTATTTTTAGAAGGACGTATGACTTTTAACATTTTGCAATTATGCTATTGATTTTATTCTTAAGTGTTTTAAAGCGATGTTTAGTTTTAAATTTTGATTTTACCCTTCTATGATGATCTTACCTGTAGCACTTTGAGATTTTTTCTTAAATGTAAAGTGCATTACAAATAAAATTTATTATTATTATTTTTATAGCCACAGCTCTCAGCTGGATGACTCGTGGTCTGGAGGCATATCATGGATGACATGTGGATCGTTACTAGCCCACTGCCTCAACTCAAAGCCCTCATCAGCCAGGAGGTGGCGCAGTTTGTCAACAAGTGCCTATTGGACATGCGAGACTCTGGAAGCAGTTGTCAATGTAAGATGACTTATTAATGGCAACATTAACATCTTCTTTAGGTTTACTATGGTCAATGATGTGTTTTTGCAATACTAACGTTATGCAAGAAAGGCTACAAGCAGTTTCCAAATGGAAGCACCTGCCACTCGTAGACATCGAGAAGCTTGTCTCGGTTCATGTCCCGCTACAGAAACTGAAGCAGGGATCAATCTGCAGGTAGGAGCCTCAATTGATGGAACAAGCCACAAATATTGCTGCTAAAAGCCATAGTATATTCTCTGAAACGTAGGGTCACCGCTAGCAAGGCTGGACCGAGAGTGGGACCTGGTAAGAGGAGTTGATTTAAGTTGCAGCCTTGGTGCTGGAATGAACAGTTGTAGACCATATATGTAGACCATATATACCAAACTTCATCACTGGTCTCAGATTGATGATCCACCAACATCTCCAACTTTTCTATCTCCTTCTGCTTAGCAGCAGCTTGTTCTTGGGAGTAGGCTAGGCACTTCTCTATGCCTCTCAGGAGAGGCAACACTGTATCTGGTGTGGCATTCTGGAGAGGCATGTTCTTGATACAAAGAAGGGGTGTAGCATAATGCTCAACACCACTGACAATGACTCTCTTTTTTGTTCTTCTAGGAGCATAACTGTCTCTTGATCTTGTCGAGACCTAACTAGTAACTTCTTACTGCAATAAGTGAGCACATCCATCTGCCATAATTTCCCTACACAGGAGAACAGCTCTGGGGGTGACAATATAGAAGAGGAGAGGAGGTGAACCTTTGTGATGGATTTAATGGCTTGAGCTGGTCCCTGTAGTGTCCACCCAAGGAGAGTCTTCACTGCTGCTGGCCCACCAGGTGGTCCTAGTCTGACCGGCTCCACAGGTGTAATGAGGTGTGCGTAATCAGCACCACTCAGCAACATGGGATGGACTCTGTTTAGAGGAAGCAGAGGCACACCTGACAGATGTTTATACTTCTGCTGGAGTGAGACAACTGGATGGGAATGTTGTGCTAAACTCAGTTGCTCGGCTGTAAAGGAATTGTGGATGCCATACACTTTGTTCGGGTTGGCTGCTGGGAAAATTGTGAAAGACACACCCCTGGACCTCCTTATTTCCTTTAAGGCCTACAGGTAACTGTTTGGCAGCAGACTGAAGCAGTATTGTCCGCTCTGATACATTGTCTAAAACAGTATACATCTCAAGGGGCTTGTCACTATTTCTCAGGAGTACCGTACTGATCTTTAGTAGCACCTTGCAGTTGTAGACTGGCCGGTCAACATACATGATTTTGTTTGCAGTGTTAACAAGGCAGCTTTCTGCTGAAGGTGAAACTGATGCTTGTTCCTCCTCTGCTTTCTCATTCACCTCATGCAGCACTAGCAGATGTCTCTTACCACAGGTTTTGCAGGGAGCTCCAAGTGTACACTTTGCCGCTTGGTGATATCGTCCACAACACTTAGTATTTGTTTTAATCCAAGTCACCTTCTGTTCTTTGCTCAAAGTCTTAAAGTTAGAACAGTTGTTCAGGAAGTACTTTTCGTATTCTAGCCAATCAGCAAAGTCAATAAGGGTAGGGATGGCTACTCTCAGGGGGTGGATAAATCTCTTAAAGTTGGCATTGAGGTCATAGGTCAGAATTGCTTCATTCCTGCTTTATTCAATAATGGAAGAATTTTATTATATCTAAATATTAAGAGTATATAAGTAATTTATCTATGCAATAACAGTGATTTAAAGATGGCAATACCAATACACAAATTAGCAAACATATACTCTAACCATTTTAATTCTGGATGGGTTGGAGATTGAATGCACAGTACAGTATAAGTTGTCTTTTACTTCTCAGTAATTTCAGGTAGTTGGATCTTTCTTTAAACACACAATTTACATTCATAATATGAATGTTCAAAATGCATAACTTGATCTTAGTGAAACACTTGAAAATGTTTGTTAATTCAACCCTTCTTGTTTCTGTGTGTAGCTGTGGCTGTCAAATAACTGTCTCTCTGACCCTGTCCCCGGACGCTCAAAGAGACGGTGTGGCTCACATATTATCTGATGACTAAGAACAGAGGGACTCAGTATTCAGGCACTGTTGTCCCACAGACAGTTGGATAACTTAAAAGCATTTATCAAAGCAACAACAAAGAGTTTGCAGATCTGCAGCAGCAGCAGCGGCTAGGGTATCCAGGGCATGTATCTCTGGCAAGAGATAACACAGGTTAGTGACCACGAAAACCTGACGGAGGATGATCTGAAGGTGTGAGTCACTAATCTGGTTTAGAATTCAGTCCATGCCCAGAAAACGAGGTTGATACCAGCCGGTCAGGTGACAAGACACAGTGGTTGCCGAACAGAGAATTCCAGATGCCGAAGCCTTGACGGACACAGAACTGACAGGAGATCAGATCTGAGAAGATGACAGAAGGCAGAATATTCAAAGGGCGAAGTCAAGAGGAAGATCCAGGTACAGTCCACATTAGAATAAGACAGAATCTGAAGACAGGTCAAGCAAACAGATCAGAATGGGAATGGACAGGCCTAGAGGTCCACAGAGTGAAAAGTTTAGCATCACAAACAATCATCTCCACTAAAATACTCTTACCACTAGCTTGAATATTCTGGCACCGATGACTGGGAGCAAGCACTAGAGGCAGGGGCAGTTGGATCAGATGAGCAGTTATGAGAAAACCGGACAGAATTGGACAGGTGAATGAGAGGAGCAGTTAAGCCGGTCCTCAGTGCCCAGATCATGACAGAACCCCAAAACCCCATAATGGTTCTCCTTAGTTTTAACCATTATGTAATGATTCTATACACAAGAAGGGGAGCAACAAGGCTTTATACTTGTTGTCCTTCTCTTTTAATTTGAAAGCTTCTCACTCAAAGGTTAATTATCTGCCTAAAAGTACAAATCCACCAAAACTGATTGGTGCAAGCAAAACCTGAGAATCGTTTTTACTTTAAGAGCTTCACTGCCATCTACTGGTAAGATATATAATGGCCTAAAAGTGAAAGTAAGAGTAGTGCCACTTATATTATGCCTTACAGCACTGCTGTGGTTCTTTGATTACCTTTTTACACATGTACTTACACTCTGATTGTCAGTGAGTTGCTTTGAAGTAGAAATCCCTTTAAGTAGTCTTCAGATGAGCTGTTCTCTCAAGATTTATATTTTAATTTACAAGTGTTAAAACATTTAGGGTTAGAAACTTTTTTTTTTTTTAGATTTTTATCTAGAAGTAAACGCTAACTCTGTATTCTTGCTACAAGTGCAAGTGAATAAACAGGAAGGTTAAATAATTTACCTCTAACCACATTTGGCAGCTATGAACACTGAATTCTCTTCAAAAGATGGTCTGTGCTGATGCAGATGTGTGCTGAAAACTAATAAAATGATTGAAATTCAACTGTACAAACGGTGAAAAATAGGAAATTCGTAAAACCTGGGAGTTAAGAAAGGAGGGGAAATAAAACAGTTTAAGCTACATGAGGAGCTTAAAAAAAAACAATTACGCGATTAATGAATGACCAGTATTTGACATAAAAAAAACTGTAGTTTTCAATGAGACTTAGTTGCAGTGATTTTATGTCGTAGAGAAGAAGGGGTATTATGTTTAAGAGCGACATGAATGCATACTTTTGTCAGGCTGAATCTAATCCTAAAGAGGAAGTATTATCTTAAATAAACAGACGATTGATTAATGATACACCAAATAGGTGACTAAGACAATAAAACTGTGTTAATCCACAGAGTTAATTATTTGCTAAATCAACTAATAATGCCAACAGAAATCTTTACCATGCATCAATAAAGGCTTTTTGTGCAGCCTTGCAACTTTGTAATGGATGTAATATTTAATATATAGACCATTAATCTACCTCAGAACTAGGATACATAATATTCATTATTTTATCAAAATGATTGCATCTAAAGCTCTGATAAAAATCAAAGATTATCTTATGAGTCAAAAATGTATTTTTGGTAAGGCAGTATACTTCCCAAAAAGATTCGGATGCAGCTTTATTTGAGGTTTCAAATTTCTTGGTTGGTGATTAATAACTGCTGATAGCAATAGTCTAATAAATTACTATATTGGTGAAAGAGAACTGGATTCTAACAGCCAGTCCAGGAGTCCAACCTTTTATGGGAAAGACCCTGGTAAGAAGATTACAGTTATAATCATCTGACTAATAGTTACTTGGTTTTACCCTGGATTTGAATGACTTGTTAATTAATTAGCTCCAACTTCTAGTTATAAGTACTTAATATATTAAATCTTTTCTGATAAAATATTGCATTTGACTATTCAATTTAATGAAATAACATTCGGATAAGGATAATTTAATAGCATCTAGTAGAGCCTTGCAGTAATGTATAAATGCAGTGTAAATAAAAGCCTCATACAATGTTTAATATATGTGAATTATTTTGACATAGAAAGAACCAACACGTCGTAACCAAAGACTAAGTGATGTAAGATGTGAATTAACTTTTATTATTAACTTTGGTAACTTAAATTACAATTCATAAATAACATCGCTGGAGAGGGGCCCAAAAAATACAGTCAGCCTAGTTTAGATAATTTATTTAATCCAGCTCTGTCTCCATCAATGACAAGAGCTTTGTCAACCCGTCCTTTTTCAAGGTACCATTTAGAGGAACATTTCTTCAGATCTCTTACAGCATCTTTATAGGTAGGAGTGGCACTCGCTGTTATGTAAATACACAGTCTTTAAACATGTGAAACAGAAGAAACTTTAATGGAAACGTTAATAAAGGTAGCAACAGGGAAGTGAAAGTACCTCTCTGGACGTGGATTTGTCTTTTAAAAAACATTTCAATAAATAACTAATTCTGAGGCGTGACACTCCTGCTTAACACCAGAGCAACAACAAAACGGTCAACATGTACGAACAGATAACATCTGCCTGGAATCTAACATCTGCCTGGTATCTCTAACATCTGTCTTGTACCTCTAATATGCACAGTAGCCCTTGTAACACAACATTCATGAGAAAAAAACCTTCTTTTTGGTTGTCTAAATACAGAAGTAACAAAAAAAGCTTTGACCTTAACTCAAGATAACCTGGACTTTACAATGTACACAGACAACAGAGACCAGGTTGTGAAATATTCAAATTCAATGTCTAAAATTGTACATTTTCAAAAGCTCACTGCTGACCATATTTACATTAAAGTTACACTTTACACAGGTATATACTCAAAATAAAAAAGGTTAGAGGCAATAAAAGCAGAATAAAACATATGGATCAGAGCTAGGGTTGGAGTAACTAAAATAAAGAGACCATTTGGCTCCAGTGTTTGCTGCCTGCTCTCACCTGCTGTAAGACACATTGGGTGATTAAAATCTGCCCTGGTTTTCAGTCCATCCTTGACTTCACACAGTGGGAAGGTTTCTTACTACATTCAACTAATGCCAAAACAGTTTGGCATTTTAAGCAATCAATCATCTAACCTATGATCCCCATTGCTAAGTGCTCTAGTAAAAGGAGTGATAGGGGTTTATTTAACAACTGCATGTTTCTCCTGCCGTGTCTTCACACACATACATTAGGGATGTTGACATCAATCTTAAATTGGATTTATCAAGAGGACATTTTATAGCTTAAACAGCTTGGTGTCTGAGATGCAGCAGGAGCTACAGGAGGTTTGTTTCTTTCTTTGAAGCATGATTGTCTAATAAAGCACAAGGTTTAGATGAGAACTGCGGAGGAGGTTTGGTCGACAGCATAAAATACGAGGAGTGTATGTTGAGTCTGACACCGGCGAGTCAGACTCACAATCAGAACCACCCTGAGCTATCAAGTAAAACTGACAGGACTCATCTCAGAAACTTTTAATCCAGAATGAGCTCTTAATTAGTGCTCTAATCCAGATACTGGGAGTTAAGGGACAGAGTCCAAAAATAGTGCAAACGCTGCTGCCGTCTTGAAGATGCACCCCACCTGCTTGTTATTGAGGTGGGTTCAGGTTGAATTAACATTCTTAAAGCCATTTTCCCAAAGCTTGCAAGTTGCTTTCCATCCAGCGTTTGTTCAGCCTGATGGTTTCCAGAGCCTCTTGGACGCTCCTCATCTGGGAGCCACGCTGCTTCAGGTTGGAGAAGAAAGCCTGGACCTAAACAAGACAGAAAGGATCAAAGAACCTCTAGTCCCTCAGGTTTACAGGCTTTAATATACTATTGTTCTGAAATTATTCCCTTTATGTTTCATTAGAAGATCTATGTATTCTCTTGGTTTTTATAACCTGGTAGCACAAGTAGTGTACATTTGGATCTTATTTTTAAGTTCTATGGGCCGGATTTATCAAGATCCAATTTTGCGTGCAGTAATTTGCGCGCGCAAAGTGGAATTTTGCGCGAGGGGCTGAACCATGGTTTGCGGGTGATTTAACAAGAGCGATTGCGTAACTGGTGGCAGGTGCAAAACTGTTGGAGACGCCCTATTTAAATGATGGTTTTGCGCGTTTTGTGGTTTGCGGCAAAGTAGTTTGTAGTTAGTGCATTAAGAAATTTTAATCTTACAGTGACACCACCCCCTCCAAAAAAAGAAATATATATATATATATATATATATATAAACTTTGGCAACCTTTATTCCCTAAGGTGGTATGTTGCTGAATTTCTACTTCACCGCAGTAAGAAAAAAACAAACAAACAAAAAAAACAGGTGTTTTGTATCGGCCTGTAGAAAAATGCACATACCAAATGGCTCACAAGAAGTGACTGTGGATAAGATGACTGCATTGGCATGTTGCTCCACAGGCGCAGGGTGTTGGGGTTCTCCGGTAGGGCGTCAGGGCGACATGGCATTTAGAACATCGGACAGCACTTCTGAAAAACGAGATTGGGAGATCCCAGATGCAAAAAAGTGCAATGTTGCAAGGAGTTTTGTGATATCTGGTATTGCGTGGGTCCTCCTTGTGGCTGGCTCCAAATCCATTCGGAGTTCCCCCAACAGCTCCAAAATGGCAATGCTGGATAAACGATATGTTTTGATGATCGTTTCCTCCGTCATTCCAAAAATATTCACACAGAGTGAAAAAATGCGTTCTCTGCGTCTCCTTGCTTCATTTCGATGTCTCCTTCTTGCGACAATAACCGCTGCCATGTGTGCGCAATTACGCATACAGACCATTTGCACCTTCTTTTGAAACGTGTTAAATATAGAGTCAGATACTGTTAGCAAAATTGCTTTCAGGTTTGATAAATCACTTTGCGAGTGCTAAATTAATATATTTACATGTTCTCCTCCCACAAGACGCACTTTTGCGTGTAAACGCCCCATATTGCATATTCATTGCAGAAAAAGTACTAAATGGATAAGAGACGCTATTTAGCACGTTTTAAAGACCAAATCCTTTTAGCACGCTGTAGATAGATCAGTTTGTACATTTTTTAGCGTGCGCAGTGAAATAGCTCACGTTTTAATACACGCAAACCTTTGATAAATCCGGCCCTATGTGTATAAAATATAAAAAACCCTGAAAATAAAAAAAACTTGATTCTATAGTTAGCCTCAATATTTTATAAATCCTGCTTTAGGTTTTTAGGGGGAATTTTCTTTACCAGCTTTAAAGATGGTTTCTTCTCTGTCGCTACTTCTGTGCTTCACAGCTTGGGAACATCAACCAGATTATAAGATATGAAGTACCACAAATTCCCAACTTCCAGGATATACTTTTATCCAAATCATTTCACTGCTTGCTCGAAAGTGAAATTCTGTATAAGTTTTGGTTTGTCAACACATTTTAGAATTGCCCCATATTTTACTCATTGGAGATACCCTTAATCTCCGCCCAACTTTCCTGACCCCAATAAAGAAAAACAGGCTTTTACAGAAAAACTGAATTTATACTGACATCAAATTATACTTATCTGGACTGTACGTACTAATTACGTAATTTCTTAAGGCAACTGCTTACACTAGATTTTATCTGAGCAGACATCTGAGCAGAGGGGGTTGAATATGTGTTACTACTAAGTTCATTATTATGCGTTACATCATGTTGGTCAATCATGTGGTATATTTCTGTCATATTTATAAATACCTGGTCAAAATGTGCCTGTGTGGAGAACTGGGAGGTGGTGGATTTGATGATTGTCTGGATGGCAAAAGAGCCCACAGGAAACCTAGTCAGACAAAGGGAAAGCTCTAAGGACACTCAGAATCTTTGACCTTTTTATTGCAGGTTAAATTAAGACCTAAATGTTCTTAAAAAGGAATTGATATTATGATAATTACTTCTCTATGAGGCGGTCCCAGTTTATTTGAATAAAATCCCAAGCAAACAAATGACCAATAAAACCGTTACAGACGGTGTTGATGATCAGAGGCAGTTCCTGTGTCTGGATGATAGCGCCATTCAGACTGGCCTTCAGAATCCTGCACACATGGAAACAACAAGTTCAAATGTCGCTTATAATGCACAAGGTCACAAGTGTTAAATGCTTGGAGAAAGAAAGAGAAAAAGTATTATATATTTTCAATTAATAAGTCCTGTCAGTACTAGACATTATTTTTATTTTAGTGTGAATTATATCCAGAGCATAGAAATAAAAGCTGTGTTGTTCAGGGTAGTAAACACATGTGATATCATAGCTATAGTAAACCTTCATGAAAATGTCACTGAGACGTTTTCAGACAGCAGCTTGAAATTAAATGGGAATCCAACCTGGTGCTGGTATTATGGAGTGCTGCATTTTACATAAGAATTCTACATAACTGTGAACTGAAAGAATTCGAATATGTTTTTCTTTTAGATAAGAAAACAAGGAAAACTGTGGTGTACATTTGAAAATTGAAAAAACATTTCAGAAACAATTTTTCTGCGATTACTGCTACCAGACTTTAGGAGGTTTGTTTCCACCCACTTTGTACATCTGGAGCCTGAAATTGTGCCTATTGTTTTTTTTTTTTTTTTAAAAAGCTCAGATTTTTAACTGGATCAAGGTCTGGAGTTTTACTTAGTCATTCTGACAATGGTAAATGTTTTGATCTAAACTTGCAATTCTTTAAATCTTTGGCATTATTTTAAGGCTCATTGTTGTACTGGAAGAGGAATCTCATCCAAGACTCTGGTCTTAAGCTTCTGACAACTTATTTTCTTAGACTGCCTGTATTCAGCTCCTTTCAACTTGCAAATAACTTAAACCAGGTTCCTCGTCCCTGCTGAGGAGATGCATTTCCACAGCTTGCTGTGGCGCCCTCCCTGTTTTGATGTGTTCAAGGTGGTAGGCATTGTTTTTTTTTTATCACAAATACGGTTTTGTACTTGTTTTGGACACTCTTATCTGACCAGAATACCTTCTTCCTCCTGTTTGCTGTAATCATGTTTCAATCCATGACTGGTGGCAAACTGCAAACAGCCTTTTTAAGAATTTATTTCACAATCTTCTGAAAAATCTTAGATAAAGTCCAGTTCATGAAAAATAGCTACTATGGGAACAGATTCATACAAAGCAACGTCTCCAAAGTGAAAAGTTTGACCAACTAATAGACAGACTACATTTACTAATTTGTTGAATTCTGAACACAAATGACTGCACTAGGTTTTATTTAGGGGTATTAAACTAAAGTTTGTCATATTGTTTTTTTTTTTTTGCTTTGATTTTCATCACATGAAATCCCCAAAATAAACAATGTTTTGTAACAACCTGAAAGAACTGGGAAGGAATTCAGTTTAATAAATCTGTTCAAAGGCATTTAGACCCTCACCATACAATACGACGCGGGTCCTGAGTAGAAGCCAGGCCTTTCAGTATCTTCCGCTTCTCAGCATCATTGCTGGTAGTTGTGTACAAGGTGAGCAATGTTTTCCAGTCATCTTCCGACTGAGCTGCCACTGTAAAGACAGCCTGCTGCAAATCACCTGGGATCCTAAAGGAATACAAAATAAAGTCTGTCAACTTTTAATCCATTTCAAGACAGTTTGCAAAAGATCTTAGATTATATTATTAACTCAAAGGTCACACAGATATTGCACTTACTTCATGGTGAAATTGGAGTCCTTGTATTGTTTGAACAGGCTTTTGGCTTTGTCGATGCAACTTTCTTCATTCAGAATGCAGGCTGTGAAGACAAGGCTTGAGCGCAGTTCCTGTTTTGATAGACTCTGCTCCTCTTCCCATGATTGAGTCTTCATTAAAGAACCAAAATGATTCAGAATGTATGTCTATTGAATGAAAAGGAAAAAAAAAATCATGAATACATTATCACCATAAACGGAGGAAAAAACAAACCTTTGCAATCTCACTAATACAACATAAAGAATTGCTACAGCTTTCAAATTACGACCTACAGATAATATAAAATAGTTATTTTTAACATTTAGATTCTATTTTGATATTTACTGACTTTCCAAAACATTTAAATAACAAGTACCTTCATGCGAGCTACCAAGCCAGACTCCTGTCTTTTATCGAGCAGTCTGTTGATGCGGTTGAGCTGCAGCAGGGCTTCTTTTACAGGTGCAGTCCCCGTTTCGTTGGACATGGCGTTTAGCAAGCTAAGGACTTGTTCAAATGGTACCCGTCCCAGTCTAATGATCAACCAGCGCAGTGAGGAAAAGAGGCAATGTTACAGTGAAATATTAATTAACAATTGATCTTTAATAAAAGAATATAGAGAAAAAAAGAAGCTTCAGGTAGAATTATGGTGAAAATTAAAAAGAGAGATAACATTTCTCCTTTTTGCTTCCCTTCATTGGATTCATGTTAAATCCAGAATTGAAGCTAAAATTGTCCTTATCTATAAAGCCCTAAATAACCCAGCAATCAACATCTTTCATCTTAGATGATAGAACTGGGTCTGTTTTTCAGTGTTTAGTGCTGTTTCCCTCCTAGAAATAGCTATGGGCTCTGCCTTTACTGTGACTAATTACCCATGGCTACAGGCTCCAGTTCTGACACAGGCCTCCCCCTCATGCCGTGTCAAAAGGAGCTTTCCTCCATCCTGGGCAAGGGGGCAATTGAGGCTGTAGATCCTCTACGGCAACCCAGATAGTACTACTCAACATAATTCCTTGTGGCAAAAAAGACAGGTTCTTTTCGCTCCATTTTAGACCTAAGGGGACTCAATTGGTACCTGAAAGTCCTTCCCTTCCACAAGCTCACTAGACTCAAGACCTACTTGATTGGTCCGTGTGAACTAGTCTGACCAAATCTCCATCTATCGATCAATGGAATTTCTTTCATGATAAAGATGAAATACACCTAAGCTGAGGGTGCAGATTAACTGAAGGGTGATTTTAAATCAGCTTAAATTTCCTTTTATAGCCGAACGGCCATCACCTACATCCTAAGACTGGATCGATGCATTCATTCAGTCAAAATGTGCTTTGATAAATTTGAATCAATTAAGTAAATTAACTCTCAAATGACATAATTTATTTGGGTCCCCTCAAAGTTTGAAAACAATGTTGAGATGTGCTGTGTGTACCTGGACAGAGCAAAGATGTTATGTATTAGTGAGGCTCGGTCTTCTGGCGTGAGAATAGTGCTGTTGTTGGACAAGGCATCAGTGAGAGCATTCCAACCATCGTTCCCATAGTCGACAATGTAGAAACCAGTGTTCTTGTAGTTCAGTTTTAGCCACTGCACACTTTCTGGCACCTTGAGATTTTCTTAAACACACAAACATTCATCATTAAACACAAAACCCTGAACAACGACATCTACATCAAACTAAAGCTTTGTACTCTACCTGTCTTGCTTTTCAGTGTGAACATCTGTCTGCACTCAGAGGCCAAACTGCAGCTGTCATTCACGTATGTGATGGGAATGTTCCACAGTCTACAAACAGAGATCGCAGCAGAGTTGGGTTTAATGTTGCATTTCTGGAACTGACTGGCCTGATGATGAAAAACCCACCTGGATCCTTTTGTGGTGCTGTCAGATGTGAGCAGGAAGGGTTCCTGAGAGAGGATCACTTTATCTCCTTTACGACTCATGGTGACCAATGGGAAACCTTTCTGTGATGCCCATGTACTCATCATCTTGGAAATATTCTGACTTTGTGTGGAAACCTCCACATCCAGACAGGAAAGCAAACAAGTAGTTTTACAACTAAATAATGAAAACTTTATGGAGAATATAAGAAAATATATTCTAACATTTAGGTCAAGCTTCTGTTTAAAAAATGGTGCAAAAGTCATTACCAAATCTTTTACATGATCCACATTTAGTTTTTTTTAATTTAAAATAAAGATCATAAGACCTAAACAAAGTATATAGAACTGTAAAACTAATGAAATAAGATCACTGTTGGGTGGGAACAGAATTTTGCTTTCAGGCTGCGAGAAACAGTAGTAATGATAACAGGTTATGGCTATTATTGCACTGATTAGTTTAACTGCCGGTGCAGATTTCTGTTTTTTCTTTCATGATTTTCACTGGAACATATTTAAACTCATTTTGTTAGAATTTTTTTTTTACCATGAAATTCAAAACTGATAAAATATACATTTCTGCAGCCAAACTAACAAAAGTGCCTATTTTGAATCCAGCAGAATATCTAGTACTTATGTAAAAATTAAACCAAGAAAGGACTTTTTCTGATCTTCACCTGATTTTTTTTTGCATACTCAAAGCAATGTGCAAAACAATTGCTTGTTTGGGGACTAAAATATTAAGGGGTTTTCAGCCATGATTCGTTTTACTGAAGATGAGATTAATTACAACTTTTCTGTGTTTTAACTGCATATTAAGGACAAGATCAAATCAAATGAGAATGGAATCAATGTCTCACTGACTGATTCCTAGTGATTACGTATGAAAACAATATCAACCATTTTTAAAGTAGACACATACCTGTGTAAGGCTGTTCCAAAGGTCATTAGTTTCTGTATTTAATCCACTAAATGTTTTCAGATACTGAATTATCCCTTTTTTAAATTCCTGCTCCTTTGGCAAGGACGCATTTAGCATCAGGAGAATCGATGCACCCTGGAGAGCAGAGGGAAATAAACATCCACAGTTAGAATCAAACAGATAATTTACTAGATGAGTATGAGGCACATTGGAGCATAATTGGATATAGGATTTAGGAAAATAAAGAATTTCTAGTGGACCAGATAGGTCATAAACAACCTTAACATATGTTTATATTTGAATCGGACAAACAGGGTTTCTAGCAACCTGACGTTTTAAAACTCTTTTTTTTAAGCTTTTCTTTTAACTTAAAGGAATAGTACACCCAAAACATGATTAGCCTTCATTTTCTACTCACCCCCATGCTGAACAAAACTCTGGAGTACTTTTTTGATATCTCAAATGCATCTGGAGATCTGGGAGGCTTCTTGCTGTCTGCTGACATTCAAATAATGGAGGTCTATGGCGCCCGAGACAGAAAGGTCCACAAAAGTCCACAAAAACGTGTCAATATTCCTCCATACTGCTCGTCCAATGTATTCCAAGTGTCCTGAGTGGGTAGCATCCAGAATTTACTCGAAACGAAGTGATTTAGAACGTTTTAGAGCCTAAACAGTAGTGTATAGGATTTCCAAATAGCGCCCCCATGCACGCTCACGATTCTACGGAAGCCGGCAGACCAAACCAGCGCATTCAGCTCGGCAAAGAACTCATGCTCTTCCTCAACACTGAAGTCCTCAGACATTTTTCTTTCGTTGTTTCTTTCTTTGCACAGGTAAACAGCACATTTCTTCTTCTACGCTTGCATTATCGGCAGACCAGACGCTGAATGCGCACTTTCTTCCGGTTTGGTCTGCCGGCTTCCGTAGAATCGTGAGCGCGCATGGGGGCGCTATTAGGAAATCCTATACACTACTGTTTATGCTCTAAAAACATTCTAAATGACTTCGTTTCGAGTAAATTCTGGATGCTACCCACTCAGGACACTTGGATTACATTGGACGAGCAGTATGGAGGAATATTGACACGTTTTTGTGGACTTTTATGGACCTTTCTGTCTCGGGCGCCATGGACCTCCATTATTTGAATGTCAGCAAACAGCAAGAAGCCTCCCAGATCTCCAGATGCATTTGAGATATCAAAAAAGTACTCCAGAGTGTTGTTCAGCATGGAGGTGAGTAGAAAATGAAGGCTAATCATGTTTTGGGTGTACTATTCCTTTAAGCTGATTTTCAAGCATATTTACTCAATTACTTCTCAGAATCATTTCAACAATTGCAAATTGTTCACTGCAATCTTAACAATATGAAATGTAGGAAGGAAAAGAAAAGGATCATTAGGTAACAAACTATTAACTGGAAAATAATCCAATAAAGATGTAGGACGTAATACAGTATGCTAGCATTAGCCCCAACTTTCCGACCTCCTTTCTTCTTTTTACTCGATGCAGCAGGCACAAAAAAATCATCTAGAGACATGTCGGCGTTTACCACAACTATTGTTTCAGTTCACACGGTGGGTTGTTGTCTTAAATTGTAGATTTACTTCGACCTAGACAGGAGACAAAAAACACACGACTATTCCGCAGCGTGTATCACGTGGTCCCCAATATTCTTTATTTTATTATGACCTCAGCCAGCTAAACTAGCTTCATCAACACCAAAATCCGTCCCATGTGTTTACTTTTTACAATAATCCTTCCCCTGCTCTTTGAGTGCAATGGCTAAGTGTGTTTCACAAAGTTAGATTACATAAGGTTGAACTGAATATTATGGGTGTATATATATATATATATATATATTATCAGTTCTGAAAACTCACAGCTGCTGTAATCTAATTCATTCAGGTTAAACTGAGTACTCCATCCTCAAAATAAACAAGTTACTCTAATCAATTTAAGATAATTTGAGAACTATAAACTTAAAATAATGAAGTTATAATCCAGGTATTTAAGATAATTTAAGTACTTCTGACTCAAAATAAACAAGTTACTATAATCTAATCATATAAGATAATTTGAGTACTGCAAACTCAAAATAAACAAGTTACTATAATCTAATCATATAAGATAATTTGAGTACTGCAAACTCAAAATAAACAAGTTACTATAATCTAATCATATAAGATAATTTAAGTCCTGCAAACTCACAGTAATTAAATAAATCCAATGTAATTCATCTAAGTTGACTGTAATTACATTTTTTGAGGCAGAAAGTTTGCATATTTTTTTAAGTAAGGTCAACTTATAAAACTTTACAGTGTAATTATTAGGTATAATACTGTGTGATTGTAGCTAATAAAGGTTCCATTGTATTTTAACCCAGTTTATCACGCAGGCTGGATTCCCTCTTCTTTCAGTAGCATCCAAATGAACAGAAACACATTTATTTAGTTGGTGGTTCATACATTTGCTAACAGCCGTAGCCTAAATTACTAAATTGGTGAAAGATAACTGTATTTTTAACAGCCGGATACAGTAGTCCAAACTTCTTGGAAAGGGGCTAAAACCCTCGTAAGTAAGCAAATTACAGTTATAATCATTCAACTCATAATAAATAATGAGTTTTACCCTTGATTTGAATGGCCTATTAATTAACTATAACTCCCAGTTCTATTTATTTTATATATTCATAATCTTCTGGAAAGCTGGCATAACATATTGATCTATATTGGTTGAAAAAATATTTTCAGCTCTAGTTTTAAACCGCTCTTAGTCTGGCCTGTCACCCAGAGACGCTAACATAGCCACTGGGATCATCCCAGCACTGAAACCCCTCCACCATGTTAAGGTGGCGGTTCAAGGAGGAATTGCTTCCTCATCAGGGTGTCGTGTCTTGAACACCCTGCAGAGGAGCCAAGGAGGACTACATCACTTTGTTGGTGCTGAAACACCTCTAGCTTCTCCCAGAGGAACTAAATGAACTGTCTTGGTTTAGTTTATAATAAGACTCTCCAAGTCCTTAGACCCAAGGGGAGTTCAGAGAGGCCAATTAACATGTTTACCATTGTCAAACATGTCTTTTTTTTTTACTATGTGGGGGAAGCCGGGGCACCCGGAGTGAACCCACGCATACCCGGGAAGACATTTCCCCCCGTGCAGCCCTTGCTTTTTAAATTCAATTGAAAAAAAAATCCTATTTTTCTGAACCCCCCCACCACCATCCACCATTAAACCCCCATACCCCCCCGCCCCCCTCCACCGCCGACTACCTTCCTAACCCCACGTGATGCAAGCCCACCACCACTGGTACTCTAAATCATCAGAGTCTGCGCTAATGGTGCATCCAGTCTGTTTTTTCCTGCTGCCATCTTTGTATAGGCGCTTATGTGATGGAGTAAGAGCTTTTTTAAATCGCCTCCACAATGAAACCTTTTTGATTGGGACCTCTAATTCTTCAGAACTACTGTCCTGCAATGGCAACTCAGTTTCTGCCTCTGTATCTAATCCCTGAGGTGGTTCGGGGATGATGATTGGTTGGTATGGGGAGATTCTTGGTGGTTTGGGTGGTGGTATATTAGCTGGAAGCGATGTTGCGACAGCTTTACTTTCATCTACCACCACTTCTCTAGGAACTGTTACATTGTTGACAGTTTGAAGCTCAAGAGCAGTCTTTGTTTCTGGCTTCTCATCCAACGATTCTTTTGATTCCAGTGCCTCACATTTCTTGATGGATGTTGGTTGGTATGTAAAGATTCTTGGTGGTTTGGGTGGTGGTGTATTAGTTTGAAGCGATGTTGCTCGGTTTGATATTGCGACAGCTTTACTTTTATCTACCACCACTTCTCTAGGAACTGTTACATTGTTGACAGTTTGAAGCTCAAGAGCAGTCTTTGTTTCTGGCTTCTCATCCAAAGATTCTTTTGATTCCAGTGCCTCACATTTCTTGATGGATGTTGGTTGGTATGTAAAGATTCTTGGTGGTTTGGGTGGTGGTATATTAGCTGGAAGGGATGTTGCTCGGTTTGATATTGCGACAGCTTTACTTTTATCTACCACCACTTCTCTAGGAACTGTTACATTGTTGACAGTTTGAAGCTCAAGAGCAGTCTTTGTTTCTGGCTTCCCATCCAAAGATTCTTCTGATTCCAATGCCTCACATTTCTTGATGGATGTTGGTTGGTATGTATGGATTCTTGGTGATTTGGTTGGTGGTGTCTTAGCTTTTCGGATTTGATTCTCCTTTTGACAGCTCTCACTTTCAGCAGAATTTGCCTGCTCCGTATCATTTTTTGTTTCTGAAACATGGCAAAGTTTTGTCTCTTTATGCTCGAAAGCTGTCTGAGATAACTCTGTTTCTGTTACTGCCAGAATGTTCTGTGTCAGAGTCTTGCCCTGTTGGACGTCATTTTCTTGTGTTTCAGGGATCTTTTCCTCTTCGGGGACCATTGTTGGTGGAAACATCACAGTTTTATTTGTATGACTCTCATTTGTTGAGGAGGCTTCCTGATCCTCAACCATTTCAGGTTTTGAAACTTCCTGCTGTTCAACACGTTCTTCAGAAACCTTTTGGTCATTGACGGTTTCTTGCTGGGCGGCTGCCTTTCTCAGCAATGCTGCCCTTATCCTGTTCTTACGTTTGGCTTTTTTTGATAGTTTTGGCTCCACATGCTGCTCATTTATTTCTTGTGCTTCAGAGATCTTTTCGTGCTCAGCAACCATCTGTGTTAAAGACACCAATGTTTCATTTGTATGACTCTCATTTGTTGAGGAGGATGTCTGATCCTCAACCATTTCAGGTTTTGAAACTTCCTGCTGTTCAACACATTCTTCAGAAACCTTTTGGTCATTGACGGTTTCTTGCTGGGCGGCTGCCTTTCTCAGCAATGCTGCTTTTTTCCTGTACTTACGTTTGGCTATCTTAGGTTGCTTTTTCTTGTCCCTCTTTCGGACCTGATTTTTTTGTGTTTTAGAGACTCCTTTTTCTTGAGTGACCAGCTGTGGTTCAGAAATCATGGTTTCATTTGTAGAATTATCATTTCTTGAGGAATCTGTCTGAACCTCAACTATTTGCAGTGTTAAAACTTGTTGCTGTTCAATATTTTCCTCAGTCGCTTTTTGACTGTCATTGGTTTTTTGGTCAGAGGAGGTTTCTTGTACGTTTTCCCCTTCAAATAATGCTTCTTTTCTGATCTCACTTTCAGACTGTTTAGATAGACTGGTCCATTGTTGATCCCTACTGTGTTGTGTTTCCGAGACCTCTTCCTTTTCACAATTTACCAATACATCTGTTCCTGTTTGTGTTGAAATCATCTGATGGACAGGTGATTCAAAACTGATTTCCAGTACATCTGTCTCACTTTGTGTTAAAACATCTTGATAATGGACTGATTTCAGCTTTGGGCTTTCCTGTAAATCTGTCTGAGATTTGTTGGAAACCATTTGCTTCTGCAGTTGTCTTTGTTCTGAGACAGGCTGCTCCTGGTGTTTGAGTTTCTTACTTAGCTCAAGATTAATGTTGAACATCTCGCTGGCTTCTTTTTCGGTGACAGGTGGAGGAGAGGTGTTCATATTTTCTTTTGTTGAAGCCTCCACTTGAGTTTTTCCCAACGTTGAAACATCTTCCTTTTCAACTTTTTCCCCACAAAGACTTTGTACTTTAAGTTCGTATGTTTCTATCCAAACTTTGAATGGTACTTTTTTCTTTTTGTTGCGCCTAATAGATGGCTTTTGCTCCCCTTGTTTATCGGTGACCTGCTGTGAAACCATTTGATCACTCGGGGTTTGTGGCTCAGAAGCAGGAAAAGTAATTTCTTTAATGCTTTCTGAGGTTTGACTTGCTGAAAGATTCTCCTTCTGGATCTCCATAGTCTGGTTGGATGTCATTGTACAATTGTTTAAATACTAAGATAAGCACTTTTTTTTTGCAAAGCAATAAGAACTGAACTCAGAACTTGATGTAAATGTTCAACAGTGTTTTAAAACAAAGCTGAAAGTTGCTTTAAGCTGCGAAAAAAATCTGCACGTGAAAAGGTCTGTACCATGGAACTGCAAAGCTGTTGTGATACAATGACCTATTCTGACTGGCTTCTAAAGAATTCTGCCACTAGACTGTGATGTAATCATGCTTTAATAGACTCTGATGACATCATAGAATTCCGCATTTTAATTAGGTTGCCAAACTCACCCAGAGACATAGTTCTATTGAACCGTCCATCCCACCTGCTCTTAGCAGTTATGTCTAATCTTATTTATCTTTATATATAAGATTGATATTAAAACACCGGGTTTAGACTGCTTTGATCCAGTTGAACTTTCAAAGTTAGCAAAACTGTTGTCTTCATCTAAGCCTTCAACTTGTAAATTTTCGATCCACTTCCAACCAGGTTATTTAAGGAAGTATTTTCTTTGATCTCATCCTCCATTTTATATGTGATCAATCTCTCCCTGTTACAGGGATATGTACCAAAGGCTTTTAAGGTTGCTGTAATTGAACCTCTGCTTAAACCTTTATAGGGAAAGTGACAGTTTTTGGTAACTTTCGTACCACTAATAAATTGAATCACACCCAATCCCCTTTTAGTTCCAGAAACTCATTATTTATATCCAGCCAATCAGCAAAGATCTTACTACGTGGTCATACTCATCATTTCTCATCATTTCGTTGACCCAAAAGATTTGGTCAACTATAGACCTTTATTCAATCTTCCTTTCTTATCTAAAATTCTTGTAAAAGTAGTTGCCAAACAAGTGTCCGACCCTGTACACCGTTGTCATAAACGGCAATATTTGATAAAGAATCTTCCTGACGACCACGTTTGCAGCTTGACGAACACAGCTTTATTAACCAACGTGCACCTAACAACCAGTAGACGTACAGCGTATATGCGTCACCCAGCTCCTGGCTACAGAAGCCCAAACGTGCCATATCACTACATCTTTCCCCTTTTCAGTAGCAAACATACATGCTTAAACTCACTTTTGCACTTTATGTAAACCCTTAACACTTAGTTAAAATAACAACTCTGAATACTAGGACATTGGGGTAGACTGCCCTCAGTCCGCAGCAACGTAGGGATTATTCTGCCCTCAATAGTTGCTGTTCCTATCAACATTAGAATCAAACATGAAATAGAACCTTTTTGAGTCACTAAATGTCTCTATATCTCAGAGGAATTCTGACTATTCTTCCTCTGGATGTAACCTGTGAACCTTCAGGTGGAGCAGGACGCTCCACCTCTGGGTGCAGCTTCTTCTGAAGAGGGCTTCCGGCTGTGGGGTCGGAGCTATCTTCAGATGGTAAGCTCCCGGTCAGTTCCACTGGGGAATCAGGAGACTGTGGCTGATCTGGTTGATCGGCGAGCTATGGAACGGCTTGCAGATGTCTCCGATTCCGTCGCAACACTGCTCCATTCTCTGTTTCCACCAAGTAAGACCGTGGCTCCTTTGCATTTTGCAACAATCCTAGCCGGTGTTCTCCACCCTTTTTCCCCATCGAGCTTTATCTTGACGTTCTGTCCTGGTTGTAGTGTAGGAAGTGGATGTGCAGAATGATGGCGATCATGGAAGAACCGATAAGCTGACTTTGTCTGACTGTCTTTTTGACAAACCAGATCTTTATCCACTGGAGCAGCTTGCAGTTTGTTCTCCAGCATCGGAAGTGTAGTTCTAATCTCTCTTCCTGTCATAAGTAATGCAGGGCTCACTCTTTTAGCAGTACTCGGGGTTGCTCTGTAGCATATCAGAGCCATATGGGGGTCTGGCTGCTACAAGATGTTCTTTGCAGTCTGAACCGCTCGTTCAGCGGCACCGTTCGCCTGAGGGTAATGGGGACTAGTGGTTGTGTGCATGAATCCATACTCCCTAGTGAAATCTTGGAATTCAGTAGACGTTAATTGTGTGCCATTATCACTGACCAGCTCCAATGGAATCCCCCACCTCACAAACATGCTCTTCAGTCTACTAATGACATCACGACTGGATATAGAAGACAGGCGAGCTATTTTGATATCTCTGGAATAATAGTCAGTCACAATGAGATAATTTGATCTCTCAAACTCACACAGGTCAGAAGCAATTCGCTGCCAGGGTCCTTCTGGCAGAACCGAAGTCAGGAGAGGTTCGTGCCTCTGGGTTGGTTTATTTTCAGTGCAAAATTTATATGTAGACACTAACTGTTTAATCTCAGCACTGATGCTCGGCCACCACACAGCCATCTTAGCGCGTGCCCGGCACCGAGTTAGTCCTTGGTGTCCTTTATGTAGCTCTGAAAGCACTTCAGCCCGCTGATATAACACCAATCCATCCGTTTCAGAGAGATTTGCTCTTGCGGAATAATAACAACAAAGGGATGGATTCATCGCCGTTTTGGGCGGCCATCCATTCCGGATGAATCTTGTAATCTGCTGCAACTCGTGATCGTGCTGAGTAGCGTCCCAGATCTTAAACAGTCTTGGAGATGAGAAAGGAGCATTTGCTACAATCGACTCAACATATGCTTGTACTATATGGTCTGTGGTCTCATCACTCACGTTGTCCTGGGGCCTCCTGGATAGTGTGTCTGCCACCACCAACTGTTTGCCCGGAACATGTTGTGCTTCCACATTGAACCTTAAAAGGCGCATCAGGAGTCTCTGACACCTTGGAGGGGCCTTATCCAGATCATAGGTGTTTATAAGTGGTACCAGCAGTTTGTGGTCTGTTTGCAGAAGGAAACTGTCCATTCCTTGTACATAGCGTGCAAACCACTCACACGCCCATACCCCTGCCAAGCACTCTTTTTCGATTTCAGAGTATCTTCTCACGGCATCTGACAGCGTGCGGGAGTAGAACGCTACTGGTTTAAGACTTCATTGTGTTCTTGCAATAGCGCTGCCCCTAAGCCGTAACTGCTTGCATCAGCGCTGATGACAGTCTTTTTATTTGCATCATAATATGCCAGAGCTGGGGCTGACACAAGCATGGCTTTAACAGCGATGAACGCCTGTTCTTGTGTGTCGTCCCATACCCACTTGTTCTCTCTTCTTAACAAGCTGGTGATTGGGTGTAACTTGGTGGAAAGATCTGGTAAAAATCGTCCCACGTAATTAATCAGACCCAGAACCTGACGAAGCTCCTCCACATTTGTGGGTCTCTGCATGCGTGTGATGGCTTCTACCTTGGTCGGGTCCGGTTTAATGCCCTTGGCACTGATGATGTGACCGAAATACCGAATTTCTGATTTGCTGAAATGACACTTTGCTTTGTTCAGCTTTAATCCACTGGTCCTGATGGTCTTCAGAACAGCATTTAGGTGGTTGTCGTTTTCCTCCTTAGTCTTTCCATAAATGAGAATGTCATCCATGACTACCACGACACCTTCATGGTCCTTTAGCAGTGTGGATAACTGTCTTTGAAAAATTTCTGGAGCTGACGTGATTCCAAATGGCAGTCGTCTGAAGCAGAATCTACCAATAAGGGTTATAAATGTTGTCAGTTTTCTGCTCTTGGCATCTAGAGGGATCTGCCAAAATCCACAGGAGGCATCTAAGGTTGAAAACACTTTAGCCCCCGCCAGCTTTAGAGCGATGTCTTCCAGAGTTGGTAAGATGTAATGCTCTTGTTTCACCGCTTTGTTCAAACGTTTCAGATCCACACATACTCTTACTTGATCTCTGTTTTTCTTTTCAACAGGAACCACGAGAGCGCACCAATCAGTAGGCTCGGTAACCTCTTCTATGATGCCCAAATTTAGCATGTGCTTTAGTTCTGTTTCAACCTTAGCCAGGAGAGGAAATGGGACACGGCGTGGTGTAGTCAGGCTGTAGGGCTGTGCATCTGCTTTCAATTCTATTTTAACAGGGTCGCAATTAAGCAAACCAATTTCTCCAAAAACGTCCCCTAGGAGGTCTGTATTTATGCTGTTGATCCTCCTGACCAGACCCATCCCACCACCTACACCTCCTCCCAGCAAGTTGTGAGCATAGGGTCCCTTTATGACAGTAACCCAGAAACAATATTTCTGGCCCTTGAACTGACTTGTGGCCAGAAACTTGCCCACACAATGGACTTCACCTCCAGGACTGGTAACCAGTGGCATTTTATTTGCTGTGACCAATCTAGGGCTCTTTGGCAGTCTGTTAAATGTAGCCTCAGACATCACTGTAATGTCGGCACCTGTGTCAATTTTAAATCTGACAGGGAAGCCATTTACAGGAAACTGTACAAGCCACTTATTTTCTGCATTTGACTGCTCAATTATGGATGGTTCAGTATTAGTTACTGCTCCAAGAAAGAACATGTCATCCCTCTCAGCTGGGTTATTAAAAGCCACCGAGACCTCCTTCAGCATTTTTGTTTTACAGACTACTTCAAAATGTCCAACTTTATTACATTTTTGGGACTTTTTGTTCTTAGCTGGGCATGGCTGCGTTTTCCCGTGTTGCCTATTACAGCGAGAGCATGTAGGGAGATATTTGGACTCACCCGGCTCCGATTTTCTCCTCCAATGTGCATCATTACTGCTCTTTTCAGTGTGGAAACGCCGTCTTCCTTGACTCATTCCATCCACAGCATGTTCCACACGCAAGCTTGCGCTCTGCTGTTTAACTTGTTCGCTTTGGCGTGCTATCTGAATAGCTTGTTCTAGTGTGAGATGCGCCTCCAGCTGTAACTTTTGGGAAACCTCTCGGTCCAATATGCCGATCACAATCCTGTCCCCAATTTGTTCATCTTTGGTGCTTCCAAACTCACAGTACTGTGCAAGCTCATATAAGCTTCTGACGAATGCTTCAACAGGTTCCCCGGCTTTCTGCACTCTCTTGTGGAAGCAAGCTCTGTCATGGATGACGTTCCGTTTAGGCACGAAATGGTCGCCGAATTTCGCCATTACCGTCATATAGTCCAGCTCGGGATGAGCTTCTGCTGCTTCTTCGTCTGCCACCGCTTCATCAGTTTGCCTCTCGTACACGAAAGAGTCATAAATAGCCTCTGCCTCTCTTCCCAGGGCGTATAGGAGCGTGTTAACTTGTACTTCCCCGCTCTCCTTGTCCAGCTTCGCTGCTACTCTGAAGCGGTCGAAGCGGCGGGACCACATCAGCCAGTCCTCCGGACGGGAGAAATCAAAGGTTTCCGGCGGTCCGAACTTTGCCATAACTCACTCAGTAGGCGCCCTGTCGGCCACTCCTGACACCATGTCATAAACGGCAATATTTGATAAAGAATCTTCCTGACGACCACGTTTGCAGCTTGACGAACACAGCTTTATTAACCAACGTGCACTTAACAACCAGTAGACGTACAGCGTACAGTAGGTGCATGGCCAATCAATCTGTCTTTTACAGTGTGCCAGACATTCTGCTAAAAACTCTTTCTTGAAAAGTAAATATAAGCTCATGATACTGTTTTACTATCGTTAGGTTTATCAAGATGTTTTAAATGGAGAGCCAAAGACAAGCAGTACTTTCAGGGATGGACTAAAGGGCTAAAGAACACAAATCATTTATCCTAGAAAACAAAATCCGATATCTTCCTATGGATCTAACACAGAGTCTAAAAAGTATCAAATTCTGTCGATGCATTTATTTCATTCAACATTTTGGATTGTTCTTTTCTGAAACACCTATTTCAGATGAATATGAGCACATTAAGCTCACTTGGTGCACAATGGTCCTGCCTGGTGATTAATGGTGCTAACACACTATAGGCCAGACGCTGATGTGGAGTTAGGGAAAACAAACTCTTTTTCTGGTACCAAGCTTTTAATAGTTTCATGCTGAATTCTTCCTCCATGAAAGGCAGTTTTAATCTGTTAAAACCAGCAAGCAGCAGAGCTTTAAGGGCTAAAATAATTTGTGTTTTGTTTGCACCAAGTTTTCTGACATAATACATTATTTACTTTCCTCCTAATCTTCCATACATATTTTTTAGGCATATAATTTGGCTTATAAAGATCGCTCTAGCAAATGAATCCCAAATATTTAATTTAGAGAAATCTGAAGTATTGAAAGTTGAAATAATAACACAGTTCAGGTGGGTGAGTATATCTATTATGTAACAGAGACATCAGCACATCTGTTGATGCTCTTGTTGTTGACGGCACCCCACCAGGACTGAGTTTATCTGCCAATAATGGTACCTATGAACGAGCTTTTCTGCCAGTTGTAAATAGTTGTGACTTATTCATGGTCTGATTTTAAAGGAATCTGCCTGAATACAGTTTAATACCAGCTCTAATTAGAGCAATTTTATGCCAAATTCATAGGTCAGAGTCAGAAATCTTAACAAAGTTTGTATCTTGGGAAATTATAAGGTACTGAATGGAGCATATGTGCAAATTCCGTCAGTTTAAAGTAAATAAGCAACGAAAACTGCAATTATCCATCAGGGCAGTTGTACAGGAAAACAGAAAGTTAAACTATCCTTTAATCAAAATCTAAAGAAAGAGGATCAGCCATATACATTTGCATTGCATTGTATATAAAAATTAAAACAGTACCTTTTCGTAGGAGACGGAGTCAAACATTTCTTCCACTTGTTCAGGTGTGTTAACCTCTGCTGACACAGGGTGGGAGGAGTTTAGTGCATCTTTGTCCATGGCTCTGAATCGCATAGAAAGGAATAAATTGCCCTGCAAAAAAAAAGAAAGAAAAAGAAAATACAAACAAGATGTTAAAAAGGAACAAAAATGCATCTGCCATCAAAGAAATCCTGATTCAAACTGACAGTGTCGAGGTCGGGCATTATTTCCTGCAGTGACATATACTCCATGTAGGTGGCGAAGCCCTCGTTGAGCCACAGGTCATTCCACCAGCTCATGGTTACCAAGTTTCCAAACCACTGCAACACAGACATAGGTCAGAAAAATGAACAGTATCACAGTCACTCCTTCTTACATAGAGGAGTCCATAAATAAAAGTAACTACCTGATGAGCCAGCTCATGAGCTATTACAGAGGCTACCACTTGTTTCTCGAGAGAGGAAGAACTGTTGTCTAACAGTAAGGTGGTCTCCCTAAAAGTGACAAGCCCCCAGTTCTCCATGGCTCCTGCCAGGAAGTCAGGAATGGCCACCAAATCTGACAAAAGATAAATTAAGAATAAATGTGTGCAAAGGGGACATGATAATAACCAAGAGAGGCGTAATAAGGGACACATTATGCAAGTGTGTGGTTCTGCTCACCTAGTTTCTTCAGCGGATATTTAATCTCAAAGAATTCATTATAAAACTGCAGCAGTTTGGAAGCTGCAGCCAAAGCAAAGTCAGTCTGCTCCTTCTTTTCTGGCACAGCATATACAGAAACCTTAAACCAACAGAGGAGTATAAACATCATAAATACAAACTGAAATCCCCAAACCAACAAAATGTTTATAAATTACACAGTTTATAAATTATTAATTATTACGGCCTGAACTGACAGTAAACAATGTCTTTTTGTAAACATGCCTTTGTTCCTGAAGCAGTGCTGCTGACAGAAGTGAAGTTAGCAACGACGAATGCCACCAGATAAGTGCTCATGTTGACATTGGTCTTCTCAAACTCATCCTGCACAAGGCCATTGCGGAGAGGCGTGGTTTTGGCCTGAAACACAGAAAGCAGGAATTATATCCCTACAAGCTCATCCTGCATGTTAAAAACAGGTTGGCTTTAAAAATACGGAAGACAGCAAATAAAAACAGTTTGACGGCATAAGAAGCCACAGATCTCATTAGGTCAAAGTCCTTTAGTATAAACATAAATAGAACCTGTCTAGTTAATGTAACCATAATAAATAGTGTAAGCTATAACAGTCTAAAAAATGTTCATACAGTTAAAATGGGGTATACTGTGTTGACCTTTTAGGAGAGAGATTAACATAGTACCATTTAGAATAAGCCTGTTTCATTACTAAATATGGAAAATTTTCCAGCTGTGAATAATTTTAGATGCAAATAATATGTTTCTAATTATTACAAAAGACAAAATTTTTTAATCAAATGGTTAAAAGGGGATTCTTAGAAGTTTAGTCAAACAAACAAAGAACGTAGACAACAATGGGCTGTTAGTCTGGGTACATAAACATACCAGCAGGTGGCGGTAACAGAGCATAATATCAGGATTCAGACTATTTTCTTTTCCACTCCTGTCTAAAATAAGTGACTTGCTTTTATTCCACAATTAAATATGAGAAAATTATTTTATTTTTAATAGTTTTTTTTCTTCATATGCTTTAAGGTTTTCAGAGGCAGTTATGAGAGATCATTTTAAGTTTTTGCTTTGTTCTTAAACATTTTATCATTTCTACGTGGCCAGAGGAAACAACACAAATCAACCTAAATTTAATTGAAAATACTTTGTTCATAGATGTCACTCTTTATTTTATTTCAACATAAATTATGACCCAGATCCTCCAGAATTTGGTTGAAATTTCAAAGACATTTGATTGAATGTGACTTTCTGTGCATTCTAGTTAAGCTTATGTTAATAACGCTCTTCACTATTTATTTAGACTTATCTTTGAGTGTGTTCTCTATTTTTCACATTTTATCACTATATAATCTTCCTTATCTCAGACTGTAATGTAATTTGTTAAACTGTGTTATGTCGAAGAGTATATTATTTTTATTAACACAAGGTTTTTCAAAAGAATAAAAATTGCTTAGTTTTAACAGTGTTAAAGCCTCTGCTTCTCATTGGCTGTTGGGAACAAGTATTTGAAATTATGACTCAGATCGTCCAGAATTTGGTTGTCAAATCAAAGACGGTGACCTTCATAAGCGTTGAAAGAAAAACAATCCTATAGTTGTTTTTTTCCCCCCCCAGCATTAAGGTGTGAAACAATTGTACATATTTTTTTCCAGCTTCTTTATTGTCATTACACTGTCACAAGTACAGAGCAACGAAATGAACACTCTGCATTTAACCCATCCCCTTTGGGACCAGTGGGCTGCCATTGTGCGGCACCCAGGGAGCAGTGTGGGGTTAAGGGTCTTGCTCAGGGACCCAGAGTGGCAGTCCATGGGAGTGGTGCTCAAACTCAGAAACTCAGGATTCCAAGCTCTTTGCCCTGACCACTAGGTTGCCACTTCACACATACATGTAATATAATATCTGCACTTTATATTATAGTTTATAACAAAAATAGAAAAAATACCTGAGGCATGTTGGAAAGAGTCATGTAGGTTGGTTTTCTATTGATTCTTATCAGGAAAGTAGCTTTGAAAGACGGCTCATCAAAACAGGGGAAGGCCTTTCTGGCTGACAGTGGTTCAAACTGTGTTGCTGCCAGAACTCTATGATAAAAGATGAGGGTTATTAGGCAGATGTTTTTAAATCAGTAAAAATAGTTAAACATTTTGTTTTTAATTGCTTTCTTCACATTATTTCTTTCATTATGGCCCCATTAAGGGGCGGGAAATTTGGCTGCAAATTGCCTTCGGTGCACAGGGTTAAGAAAAAACATTTTATGAAAATGTACCTTTTGTTTCCATCTTTATCAGTGTACGAGCTGTTGTAGAAACCATCATAGGTGTGTGAGAGGTTAGCTGAGTAATCAAAGGTTAAAACACAGTGCTGTCCTGTTTTTAGCTCTTCTGAGAACTTAACAGCAATCTGCTGCCTGGGTTTGTACTCCAACACAGTCACATCCTGGGCCCCCCCGTCCCCGAGCTGGAACAGAGGACAGGTCTAATAAGCAACAAGAAATGGAGCAAGGTATAATGATTTAGCTGATCTTCTTTCATCTGACCTTAAACGTAGCTTTGGTAATGTTGAGATTAGCAGCATGGAGCACAATTCGCTTTGTGTTGTGAGATACAGACATTTCAATGACAGCTATGCCAGTAAAGGTCATGTTGTCGAGGTTGGGGGTCAAGGTGAGCTCATAACTGAGTGGTCGGATGCTGCGAGGCAGTCGGAGTTCGGCCCATGGAAACAGTTCACCGTTGGTGGAATTAGGGTAGACTGGCTCAAGAGGTGCGGTCTTATTGGCCTTAGGACAGCCGTCCTGTAGAAAGACAGGGTTAGGGAGTAAACCAGAGAAGTGTAGAGTGATGGAGCAAGAAATAAAAGAAAAAAAGAATATCAACATTTTTTTCCTACCCTGGTAAAGGTGCAGCCAGGTAAGAAGTACAGCACCATTGCCAACGAGGCTACTATCACTAAAACCAACACACATACAACCATGGTTCGAGCTGAAGGTCGTGAACAAGTCCTAAGACCGAAAAAAAAAGGTCAAAATTAGTCTTAAAAATCAACTAATATCTAAGTGAATGTCAAAACAATTTTTTTTTCATAGTAAAACAGGGTTTCATTTATAAGAAGAAAATATTTTTTGGGAACTTTAAGAATATTTAGTTTAGGACTAAAGTAAAATACAACAAATAAATGTTAAGCTAATAACTTACCTGCTTATTGATAATTCCTTTATAGAACACATAACGCCTTTGTTTAAGCATTTTTAATCTGGTTCCCAGATTTCATGCATTTCTGTGTTTTCCTCACTTCTCCATCTTTGGGTGGTCTAGCTCCAGCATAGATTAATGACCTTCTACATCTTCATCACCCCTCAGAACCTCAGACTCATTTTCAACAAATGGTGGGAGGTATTTTCAAGATGTACCTAACATGGACCTCCTTCCTCATGCTGCACTTATTCGCTATAAATAAATAAAAAACAGCTAACAATACTTTTTTTTTAGAGCAGGTTTGACTGAACGAGAACCAGACAGCAGGGTTGTCACATTTTCACATTTCCCTTTGCATTTATATTTTATGTTCTAACGTTTAGCACTTTTAAATATTTATACTATAAATTAAACCTACTGTGCTTCATCACTAAAGACTCATTAATAAATCCATGCAGCTCTGATTGATGACTGACATATCAAATGTTGAAAAATAATGAATAAATGATTCAAAACTAAGAAGTCCCATCATTTCTGGTGAGTAGAACAACAGCTTAAAATGTGATGCAATTTATTGGAGCTTCCTGAAAGAAACAAACTAAACAGACAGGTATGCTTCAGCTAAGAAACACGTGATCAGTGCACTTACAAACCTGACAGCTACTGATGAAGGTTTAGCCAACTTAAATCCCCTGTTCTGAGACCAAACTTTATTAAATAAAGGCCCTTTCAGAATGTCTGTTTCTAAATAAACAAATGCCAAGGAGCCAGATAAAAAAAAAAAGACAAGCTGGGAAGGTCAGCCATTAGTAGCTCATTCAGTCACAGCGGCTCTGGCTAAACCTTCATCTGATCTATATAATTTTGTTTTATGTAACCTGTATGTATATTTGACAAATAAAGCATATAATCTTATCTTATATCTCATCTTATTAAGAAGTACAACTCTTTGGTGTTTTCACTCAGGCAGTCTTGTGATGCTGGAGTAGTCACAAGGGCTGCTGGGTAATATCAAAATGGGGAAAACATTATAATTGTGTCCTAGTTTTGTGTTAAAGAGGGTTGTTTATGTTGATAGTCTGTTCATCCTAAGCTAACATTATGTCCTGGAGGTTTCCGCTGTAGGTGTTAACATTGGCACCATTGGAAGAATGTTTCCCCAGTTGGATATAAAGGAACAAGCATTTCCAGTTTTATGTATCGTATAAACAAAGATCGTCACCGCTATACCTTTATTACTGCGTGAATAACTTGCTGGCAAACACGCTACTATATCAAGGTGAAAGTCATCATTACAGATTCTGCTCCCAACCCAATTTTGAGAATAGATTATTCTGGCGTTAACGCAGCACGTTAACACCCATAACAGCCAACTGCTAAAACAAAACACACTTTTTTTAAAATCACATTTTCAATTATACGTGCAAATTTGACAATTTTTGTTGAATACAATGGAAATTAAACGAGTAATGGACAAATCTATAACTGCTTTTAAGATAAAAAACAGCTATTCTTACCAATCTAAAGGAAATAGTTTCCAAAACAAAGATGTGCACTTTACAAATAATATCAGAATCTACTCCTTCATTATCAAATATCATCACTAAAAACACACAGAGAAATTGTCTTTCGACTAGAATATGGTCATTTGTAGCTTAATTGGTGAAAAGTTTATTTAATGCAAGAAGCTAAAAGGAAACGATCTTCTACGATATGCTGAAATGTCAATGATTCCTTCAGATTGCAAGAAAGCAAGAGTTTCACCAGATAACAAGAAGAATGAATGCAGCCTAGCAGCAGTTGTCTAATTTTTACTTTACTAAGCTTTCAGCCTTGATGTTCTAATTAACTGGACTGAGAACTGTAGGCAATCTTTTGGAATTCTCAGATTAGAAAGAAAGGATTTAAAATCTCTAAAGAACACGCACAGGGATGGATATAATCACAATAATTTCTAATTAATGATATTGAGGACTTCAAAATCATTCTCTCTCCTTTAAATGAACAGTAAACTGATTCCTGATCCACACATGGTGTTCGATAACCTGTGCTCCTGGTATTAACATTAATTTCTCACAGCAGAAAGGTTAAAGATATTTCAAATGCTTTTCTTTTATCATCTTATATTATAGTTCTTCAAGAGAAGAGAAAGCTTAAAAACTACCATATTGAAAGTTGGACACATTACAAATAAGCAGTACTATATAATCGGCATGTTAATGGTACAGACGGGTATGGGCTAAATATCAAACATCAGCCAATCCACTATATGCGGGTCCAGAGAGTGAGACAAAAAGCCCTGTTTTTATGACAAAAGTGAGGTTTAATCTTGCAGTGCCATAAGATCAAATGCATGACTCTGCAACCAGAGAGACGCTGAAGTAAAAATACCAGTGCTGTGGATGTTTTTCTTTTTTAAGTTTCAGAAATAATTAGCCGAATGGCTTCAGGAGGAAGAAAACACAGTCTGTATATATGTCTAAGGGAGAAAAAAATCTGGTATTGATTATTGGCAAGTTGAGCTCTAAAATTTCTTTCATTGGAACATAAGACATTGTTGAGTTTTACCTCGGTGGAGACTGCCTGATGTAAGGAGATGAGTTGGATCTGTGAGAAGAGCTCCGGTTCATGAAAGACATTCCCAGGAGACGCGCAGAAGATTCGCAGTCCTCTTCATCGTCGTCCATGTCGTTTTCTCCCAGGCCACGCACCAGCAACCGTGAGCTTCGAGGCTCATATGCCACTTCATCAGGGTCCAGTGTGGGAAATGCCTGCAGAGATTGTGGGTAAACTACTAAGATAGTGTGTAGTAGGAAGAGAAGGACCAAACCCTAATTTACAGGGACTCCTTCTCTATAAAATCTTTAATTTTTCATATTTTGTCAAAATAAAACCACAAACTTTTAAGAATTGTATTGAGATTATGTGATGGACCAACACAAATGAGGGAATAATATGAATATGTTGTCTTTTTGAAATAAAATAAAACTAAAATTCTAAAGGTATGTATTTGTTTTCTGTCCCCTTTACTGTAGCACCAAACTAATTCCAGTGAAATACACAGCATTCTGGCATTAGTAAACGACTCCACCTGTATGTAATTACATTGGAAATTTATTAAAAAGAGAAGTTGGTTCAAGTTGATGACTAGAGGACCTATTACATTCTCCACGAGGCTTTAAAAAATAGCCGAGCTTTACCTTACAGCAGCAACGATATAAAACAAACTTCAATAATGTCAATTAAAGCATATTCATGTGTTAGAATGGCCTAGTCAAAGAACAGAACTTAATACAATTTCAGTGACCTGGCCTAAAAATTAATGTTCACATACACTCACCGGCCACTTTATTAGGTACACCTGTCCAACTGCTCGTTAACACTTAATTTCTAAGCAGCCAATCACATGGCGGCAACTCAGTGCATTTAGGCATGTAGACATGGTCAAGACAATCTCCTGCAGTTCAAACCGAGCATCAGTATGGGGAAGAAAGGTGATTTGAGTGACTTTGAACGTGGCATGATTGTTGGTGCCAGAAGGGCTGGTCTGAGCATTTCAGAAACTGCTGATCTACTGGGATTTTCACGCACAACCATCTCTAGGGTTTACAGAGAATGGTCCGAAAAAGAAAAAAACATCCAGTGAGCGGCAGTTCTGTGGGCGGAAATGCCTTGTTGATGCCAGAGGTCAGAGGAGAATGGCCAGACTGGTTTGAGCTGACAGAAGGGCAACAGTGACTCAAATAATCACCCGTTACAACCAAGGTGGGCAGAAGAGCATCTCTGAACGCACAGTACGTCGAACTTTGAGGCAGATGGGCTACAGCAGCAGAAGACCACACCGGGTGCCACTCCTTTCAGCTAAGAACAGGAAACTGAGGCTACAATTTGCACAAGCTCATCGAAATTGGACAATAGAAGATTGAAAAAACGTTGCCTGGTCTGATGAGTCTCGATTTCTGCTGCGACATTCGGATGGTAGGGTCAGAATTTGGCGTCTACAACATGAAAGCATGGATCCATCCTGCCTTGTATCAACGGTTCAGGCTGGTGGTGGTGGTGTCATGGTGTGGGGAATATTTTCTTGGCACTATTTGGGCCCCTTGGTACCAATTGAGCATCGTTGCAACGCCACAGCCTACCTGAGTATTGTTGCTGACCATGTCCATCCCTTTATGACCACAATGAACCCAACTTCTGATGGCTACTTTCAGCAGGATAATGCGCCATGTCATAAAGCTGGAATCATCTCAGACTGGTTTCTTGAACATGACAATGAGTTCACTGTACTCAAATGGCCTCCACAGTCACCACATCTCAATCCAATAGAGCATCTTTGGGATGTGGTGGAACGGGAGATTCGCATCACGGATGTGCAGCCGACAAATCTGCGGCAACTGTGTGATGCCATCATGTCAATATGGACCAAACTCCCTGAGGAATGCTTCCAGCACCTTGTTGAATCTATGCCACGAAGAATTGAGGCAGTTCTAAAGGCAAAAGGGGGTCCAACCCGTTACTAGCATGGGGTACCTAATAAAGTGGCCGGTGAGTGTATGCCTTCAGTCTAAACAAATTGAGCTTGAGTTATTTCAAAACGAGAAAGGGCAACAATTTTAAAAGTGAAATCCTGATAACTTAAAAGTTTGCAGGTCTCGCCTTGTATGATAGGTTTTACAAATACTAATTGGTAAAAAAAAAAAAAGCATGCAAAACCTTTTAGATTCTTTCTAAGAATCTGACAAATCATGTATAATTTTCTTTGTAGTTCATATTTTTGTTCTTCTCAAACATACCATCCCGATTCAAGGGTAAAGGGATACTTTTCCAATCTCGTATAAATAGGACTCAAACAAAACACAGTAATTCAGTCTGTATATGAGGAGCCATTATGGAGTTTCTGATTGGTAGCTTGGGGGCGTGTTGGCCTAGTGGTTAGAGCAGTGCACTTTTGCTCTGAGAGGGCTGGAAGTATCTGGTTCGATGCCACACAATGGCAGCCCAATGCTCCCCAAAGGGATGGGTTAAATGCAGAAGTAAATTTCTCCATTGTGAGATAAATAAAGTTCAATTATTTTTATTTATTAATAATCCGTTACGTTTATTTTTCATCTTCATTAACCACAGCAGTTTGGTGAACCTTTGTAGCAACCATCATATTTAGCAAAAGGCTGCCAATGTGTGCAATTTGGACCTTTGTTAATCAACAAAATAGGAAACTGGCATACTGGAAATGCGCTTGAGTCTTTGGCCAAATCCACCACATCAGGCTCTTCTTCAAACATACTGTTCTCGATCATGTTCCTCGGCAGGTTAGCTCGCTCTGTGAAGCACAAGGAAAAGGAAACAGAAAAAGGATTCTCAATCAGTGAACTGAGTTGCATGGGGGGATAACATGTAACTTGACAGAATACATGCTGAATTACAGTGAAAGTAAATGACTTTGATCGGTTTATATCTGAAGACTGAGGTTTTCTTTTTGTCTCGTAAGGACGCAAACACTTTGGCTGACTGAGTTTCTGCAGTTTCCTGTTATTACATCCCCAGTCGTTTATTTCCTCCCCCCTTTTGTAGCAAACTGTCCTAAATAAAACAGGTTTGTTCGCCTACAGAGAGACATTTTAGTTCTCATCTAAAGTGCTTATCAATTATAAGATCTGATCTAGGTGGTTGAATTTCCGCTGCTACGAACGAGACCAACTATAGAAACTGTAAAATAAGCAATGCACATTTAAAGCCTTTGTCTGGTCACATGCATGCCACTGCTGAACAGAAAAGCTTTCACTTTCTTAACCAAAATGCATCTTTAGCAAAAGGAAAAGAATGAAGCTCTGTTTTACTAAATGCAGGCAATTTTCAGACAGCCAGACGTTTTATTTTGTTTACCCCTGATTTGTGAAACAATCAGAAGCACGTGCAGCCTCTCAATTCAATAACTATAGGAGTAAGACACTGCACTATGTCCTCAAAACCCACTCATGCCTTTACAGATACTAAGCAATGCATTATCTCATATCTGATGGATGTGAGCTGAAAGTACAAGACTGTAAACACCCACTGAAGACATGCTGTTCACTTTAAGATAATGTCAACAAACACAGTAACCCCTGCAAAAACATGTCAAAAGCCCAGACGTGAAGGCTGTATTATCTGAGTCTGTCTCTGCTTGGTTACAGTGTTTCCAACATGACTTCAACAGTCTCTCTGTCTGGACCACGCTGCTCTGGAATGGATGTCTATTAATAGGCAAAGAGCTAAGTAGTTTGGTCCTGTGTAATATCCAGAATAGTTTATGACAAAAATAAAACCCGTACAGCCACATTGCACTTTGGATGGGGTCACTTTTGGTAGCTTTGGTGTATTCCTGTAATGCAGGGTGTCTAGCTAGAAAGACATTTGAATAAGAGAAGATTTTATTGGCTTGGTTATCAAGAAATCAGATACAATTTACATGTATAAGTGGTGGCTGCTCACTGCGGTTTTCCTGTTACCAAACACAGTCACCTTGCATTACAGTCAGGAGCCTCTAAAGTGCCTTGCAAATTTAGGTTGTTCACATTTTCTCACAGAATAACCAAAAAAGTGCTTTTTATGGAGCATTTCTGTGATACAAATATACATATTTGCATAATTATTCAGTGGTAAAGAGTAAGAGATGATGGTGTTGGCTGCATCATGATGTAGAGGTTATATTCAGCATATAAGGAAGCGGATTAGATTCAAATGAGACAGCGGATGGAGGTTTAGATATTTTTTTCAGTAGGTAATCTCACTTATTTTGATTTTTTTTTAATGAAAAGAAATCTATGTCACTATTCAATGATACACACATTTGTGTTTATACTATAAACCCCCACTTGAAAAATAGTAGTTTGGGGCTTTTAAAATGACAACATGTGGATCATTTAAGTGATAAATCTTTTGCAAAGATCTTAAGTCCACATTACATACTGTACATTGGGTTTGATTTCATTGTCTTTGGCTATCTGATCAAAAATCTGAACGTGAAATTTAATTTCGATTGTGTGCAAAAAAAAAAAGAAGAGCAAAACCAACAACTAAGATTTCTGAAGAAAAAAAACAACAGAAAAGGGAAGTTGCACCGTCGTGATTTGATTGCTTCTGTTTTATTTATAGCCTTCTGTAATGCTCACAATGACTGTTTGTTTTAATAACACGCGGGGACTAAATCAATGGTTAATAGAGCTGACTTATACCTCGTTAACAAACGTTTAAAAGGCTATAAACTGACTAAACATACATGGACAGGGCTGCTGTGGTTTCACTTTAAACGGAAAAAAACAAGTTCCTGTTTAGCAATGGCTCAATCTTTGCTGTCTTAAATGTCCTGAGAACAACTTCTAGTTTCAAACAACATGTACGTTTTCAAACTTATATATAGGAAATCAACTTTTCATCCAGTAAAAGAGACAGTGATAATAGCAGTGAATGTCATAGTGTCACTGCAGCTCAGACTAAGCAGACAGTTATTAGCTGGCCTGCTGCTGTTAGCTGCTATCCACCGTCTGCCTTTCTTACCTGCGGCGTTGCTGTCAAACAGATCCATAGTAGTTTCTCTCAAAGATTTTATTTTTATCCAAAATGAAGCGAAGCAACACTTAATCTTCAAAGACGTCCGGCTGAGGTAACGTTTTAGGATGGCCTCACCCCACAAGCACACAGTTATTATCAGCAGCCTCCCCCCTGACTTAAATCAGCCTGAACAGCATTCAGACGGCTAATGTTAGCCACTGACAACTCCGACCCTCATTGTTGGCTTTGTAAAAAACGTGTAAACTGGGTATAATTATCTGTATATCCAACTATTCGAGGGGGAAATAAACCCAGATAAAAACAAAATTGAGCCCACCGGCTCAGAAGAGCAAAATTAGAAGACACTTTCCTCTTCAAGCCAGTTGTTGACAACGTTTCGTCAAGTTAGAAAGGTCTCATCCGATTGGATGATGATATTTAGGGGCGGGGCGAAGACCCCATTCTAGGAGTGCACATGATAGGTCATATTTCCTTTGATTTGCACAAGTTACGTTGATCTCCTGTATATGATGATTTTTTTTATTTTCTCTTTTTTGTAAGAATGCAAAGTGGAGATTCCTACCTGAATATGTAATTAGCGTTCTGATCAATAATATATATATATTATTGATATATATATATATATATATAATATATATATATATAATATATATATATATATATATATATATATATATATATATATATATATATATATATATATATATATATATATATATATATATATATATATATATATATTTTTTTTTTTTTTTTTTTTTTTTTTTTTAAGATTACCCCATTAGTCCTCCTCTGCAAAAGCTTAAAATGTGCTAATATAATACATGCTCAAGTTTAAAGAGCAGAAATGTAACTACAAGCAGGAATGTTTCAAGGAGTTGGGGCTTTTGAAAACAGATTTTTACATTAAAAAAAACAAAAAAAAAATCCTTCTGTTATTATTGTCACACAATACATCTAGTTTAACCTTTTCTTAATACAGTTTTTAAACATAGTTTTCACCTATTTGTATAATTAATTTATCTTTACTACCTTTTTACAAAGCCCATTTCTCACACATTTTTGTCTTAGACCACAAATATTCTAAGGATGCTAAGTACCTGTTTCATGTCTTTATCTATAATAATTAATCATAACAATGCTCTGTTATCAGGTTTATTAAAATAATCTGTAAGGTGTCCAGATGGTACAAAATCAAGCAACAGAATGTTTGACTGATACCAGTTAAAAAGCTAAAATAATATCAGCTTGTTTATCAATTGAAGTTTGCACAAAAAAGGAAATTCTACTTTTTTTTTCCAAAAATAATGCTCTAAGCTCAGGTGTGGTGTCAATCCCAGCTTTTGAGACATATCCACACAAGTGTGCCTATATTTAACTTATGTTTGGCTGATTTAAAAACCTTAAAGTTTTCTCTCAACTATCATTAAATTAAGGTATTCCCAGTGTCTGTGAACCTTTGATTTTTCTTTGAAAGCATTTTAGATTATCTGATGTGTAGGGTAAATTTTGTTTGCTGGGGCTACCCATGATGGAGCTGTAGAGTGGGTCTGCAGCTGTTCTTAGCCCAATTATTGACTGTAGGACCTTTGCTGAATTTCTTTTCTCCCTACCTACTGAGTGTAAATAAAGACCACTAATGCCACAGGAAACTGAAAAATTATATATTGGCATTCTGAATAAGGCCTTCAGGACATGTTCCTATCTGGACTGATGGAACAGCAAGCAAGCTGGTCGGAGGTGTTTTAGAAATTGTGGAAAAGAACCACTTTGTTTTTTAGTATTAGGTGGCAAGTCTATAATGGTAAAGGTCACTGAAGTTGTTAAATTTCATATTGGTGACAAGAAGCCATAGGCAGACACTTAACATATTTTGAGGCTGTTGTGGTCGACACACCATGTCATTCTAATTGGATACCGTACTATTCTATCAGAAATCATGAATTGTGCTTATATAGCTTTCCTTTATTAAATAATGCTACAGTCTGATCTTTGGGGATGTCTGTGGTGAAGTCATTATAGAGGTGTTCCACATATTCTCTATCTATGTGGACAAATGACAACAAAAAGTAATGTAGATGCACAGTAGTATGAGTTGGGTAAAAGTAAACAGTTAATACAACACAATGAAGCAAGGAGGCACTATGAATCCATTTATAGACAAATTGATAATCTTTGCTCTCTTTTTCTCACACAAACAACAACAAACTGTTCATGATACCCACTATCTGCCATTTTCCTCATTAACTATTTTTTCTCTAACAGAGAAAATTCAAGATTTTGAATATTTTACGTTTACAAAGCTTTTTATTATCTCAAAAATTAAGGCAGCACGTACAAAATCCTCGAAAAATAATTAAAGTCTCTTTCCCAGAGTTACATTTTTTTTGTTTTCCCAGATGGCTGGCATGTTTCTGCTGTATGTCATTTGACCTGATCATTGAGCCAGTTTCTCAAAGTTTCCAAGTTTCTCTGAATCCATCTGATGTTTTTCTTCATATTGTCTAGGGCAAGCTGCGTTGCTCTAAGCTGGGAGGCTTGCTCTTTAATGGATTCAAAGAAATGTTCCACCTGAGGAAAAACACAGACATAAAGAGAAAATAAATTACTACATAATAAGTATTATTATAATATTGTAATATTTTCATTGCTAAGGTAAATTATTCAAAATGTTTGAATAAGTTAAATAGAGGCAGATGTCAACTTTAAAATAAACACACAAATCTTCAATGATTAAAGTATAAATTTACTTCAGTTAGCTCCTCAGGAGATGAAAACTGCCCTGTGGTCCCAATAATCATGCTCCTGATGCAGGATGAGCCTAACTGGAACCTGCATGTGTGAAAAAATGGAGGACAATTTTTAGAAATACAAAAACCAGGACTGTTGAAATAAACCCAATATTTGCTCCAAAAATCTTCGGATGAAATCTTAAGGGTGCTCTGATGGTAAGAGGCCGTTCATCAGAGAGACCTTCAAAAGCTTTCATATTTATAGACTTAAATATGCTGATATTTTAAAAATGAGTCATTCTTACTTTTCAACCAGGGAGTCCCAGTTCTTTTTGACAAAGTTCCAGGCGAGATCGTATCCCTTTGGGTTCCGAGCAACCATCCAAACCACGTAGGATAGGTCCTGTGATCGGATCACCTTCCCTTCCAGACCAATCGCCAGCAGCCTGCAAAATTAATACATACAATAACACATACTTACACAACGGATTTTCTTTACCATTTATGTCCACAATTGTGCTGTTTGTTTGTTTTTTTCATTTCACAGTTTGTCTTTTACAAACCAAGGCAGCTGCACTGTGATACACATAATAATTTTTGCCACATAATGGTAATACCATGTCTTAGAATAAATTATCCTCCAGCACCTTTTGAGCTTGTCTGGGTCTTTGCTGGTTGCCAAAGCAAAAAGAATCATTTTTTTCTGTGCTTCAGAGAGGGAAATCTTGTACAAGTTCAGAAGCGAGATCCAGCCGTGGTCATCCTGTGCTCCCACAGAGAAAATGGTCTCTGCCACATCAGTAGGTAAACTATAGTAAACACAGGACGTGATGTTAGACTCAGTGACATATAAAGTATGCAACCCATTCTTTCAGAGGATAGATGATATGGAAACGTAACATCAACAGGGAATTAGTCAATCATATTCCCTCACCTCAATACAATTAGCAATTTAAACATAGTTAAGATTAAACTATCACACACTAACAAAGCCCCTTTGGGGTTAAATGGAACAAGTGAATCACAAAAATCCCATAACTACTTTTTAAAACTATCCTATCATTATGGACAAAAATCTCTAAGAAATGTTTCTGACACCTTGTTGAGTCTATCTAATAAATTAGAACTTTCCTGAAGGTACTATCAAAATGTATCATAAAATGAAAATTAAAAGTAAAATTATATTTATTAAAATGTGATTCAAACAGACTTCAATGTTCCATTGGAATGGAGCCAGTCTTTAAAGAGTTTATTTGCACGCTCCAGACAAGGCGGGTATTCCAGGTGACAGGCCAGAGACAGGACCTCCGACCTCAGACGTCGCTCAGACACAGTGCCGCTGTCACTCCATGTCTGCTGGTCAATGACAGCTCCGAAAAACTGCAGGATGTACTTCTGCTCAGAGGCAGAGAAACAGCACGTCACATTCTGACAACGTCAAAATAAAATACCTTTTAGGAAATGCTTTGATATATTGCTCTCTTACTCCCAGATCTTGAGTTAAAACAGGTTCATCTCTCTTCTCGATAATGTGGTAGAAGACCTCTAGATAACCCAGTCCTTGGAGGAGAGGTACAATGTGTTTCTCTTTTTGTAGATAACCAATCAAGTCCAAGGCTTTGTCAAGTGTGAGATGCCCCGCCCTTTACATGGATAGAAAATGTAACCCTTACTTTCTTTACAGACATATAGAAGCTTTTCTTATGCAACATTATCACTTACGTAACCAGCTGAAATGCATTGTGTATCAAGTGGGTCCTGTCCTTGTAGCTCAGAGCAGTGTGGTTTTCCCTCAGTAATTTTACTATCACATCCCAGCCATCATCAGCATAATGAACCACATAATAACCAGTCATATCAGAGTTTACTTTCACCCAACTAACTTCTTCTCCGATGTGTATGCTGTCTAAAAAACGAAACAGCATAAAACAGTTGGATTATCAGAAAGCAAAGGTGAAAATGGTAGACCTTCACACAGGATGATATTTAATCTCTTACCTGTGGGAGAAGTCATCAGATGTCTGTGGATGGTGTTGGATGTATCAGTCTTATATGTCAGAGGAATATGCCAAAGGAAACTATTTAAAAACAAAAGTGTGTATAAAATAAAAAAATGTGTTCATTATAAAAATTGGACCAAAAGTTTGAAAGGACCATTAAGTTACTAATACTTGTGAATTTACCCTTGTTGCACAGCAGCCCACTGAGGATCAGAGGGAAGAACCGTCCTCAAGAACCGATTTTGCCTAAGCAGCAGTCGTGGCCCTTTTCTGCTCACAGTAACCAAAGGAATCCCTTTCTGTAGAGTCCAAGTGTTCATCATGGCTGTCAGGTTCAGGTGTTCCCCTGCAAACAGATACTGCAGGACGACATTAAACATCAGCACTTGCAAACCATATTGTTTGAATGTTTTGACATCAGGAGAGCGAGTGAGGTTTAAATATTTTACTCACTGCATTCTTAGAGGCCTGGCCACTGCTGTAGCAATGTTTTCCTGAGGTGAAGTCATCTTCTGAGCATGTCTAAATAAATATATTCTTCTTTTTTATTAAATATTAAACTTGGATATGAAATATACTGGTCCAATATTAACTAACATTGTTCTATTTTTTTCATTTTTTTCTTTTCATTTTTGTGTCAAATGCTAAGGCAGAACAACAAACTCACTTTGTCCTTTTGTTACTATAAATGTGAAAGATGCACTGCACAGCTTTACAATGCTTCTTTATTAAGATGTTCCCTAATGTAATCTAAGGTCTGAGAAAAAAACATAGTGTCTTACATTTGACAGGCTGTCCCACAGGTCCTGATTGTTAGCATTTCCGTAGCTGTACTTGCGTAGGTATCGCACAGTCCCGCCCTGAAACACCTCTTCAGTCAGAAAATGCCTTAGCATGTGGAGGACACATGCTCCCTAGAAAAAAATTGTAGCTGTTAACTATGAGAGGTAATGAAGATGTACTGATTTCTCCTAGTGTGTAAAAAATATCTTATTATGTAAATTTTGTGTCTGCAACCTCAATTTAGGGCCTATCAATTATGATCAAAATAGAGAGCTTCTACCTTGTCATAGGAAACTGTGTCAAACATCTCTTCAATCTGAGTGGTGCTCTCTGCAGGGCTGGATATAGGCCGGGAGGAGTTCAATGAATCAAGACCAACTGCTGCAAAACATGTGTGCAGTAGATACTCCTCCTGCCAGAACAGTTAAATTAATATCAGTCCTCTCTTTAGGGAATAACTGTGATAAATAATTATTGGATAAAACACTTTACCACTTTGAGATCAGGGTAAGTGGCCTCCACTGAAATGTATTCCATGTATCTAGCAAATCCTTCATTTAGCCAGATGTCGTTCCACCAATCCATGGTCACCAAGTTCCCAAACCACTACAGTGCAAACAAAAGAACTTTAGCTCTAAGTCTTTGTCTAAATCTAGGGCATTTAGAGTAGAATTGTGAGATAATGATCTGAATGCCTTATTGAGCTGAACTTTTTTTTTTACCTGATGGGCAAGTTCATGAGCAATGACCATTGTAACCCAGAGTTTATCAGAGATGGAGGACGTGAGGGGCTCATAGAGAAGGCTGGTCTCTCTATAGGTAGTCAGGCCCCAGTTCTCCATTGCGCCAACCTGAAAATCTGGGATGGCAATTAGATCTGCAAGAGGATGAAAAAGTAATGAAGAGTAGAGGGTAAAGACTAGACACAAGACATAAGAAAGGAAATTAATGTAACCTTGTTTGGGTAAAGGATAGCGAATGTTGAAGTACTCCTCATAGAAGTCCAGCATTTTAACTGCAACCTCCAAAGCATAGTGAGTTTGCTTCCACTTCTCAGGCGCAGCATATATGGAGACCTATAGAAAAATCAAAACCAGTGATGAACCAAAATTCAGGGTTGAGAAAGTTATAGTCAAGTAAAAAAGTGACGGCAGTTTAGCAAACCGTAAGGACCTCACCTTGACCCCTGATGATGTTGTTGCACTCACAGACTTGAAGTCACAAACGATGAAAGCTACAAGGTACGTGCTCATTGTTACGCTCGGGGCAAACTGATCTTCAAAAAGCTTGCCGCTCAGTGGTGTAGTTTTGATCTGAAACCCAGAGGAACGCTGAGGATTTTTCTTTTATCAATGTATGAAATGTATGCAGCGCCTTTCAAAGATGCAGCACTCACTACTGGCATGTTGGAGAGAGAAATGTACTCTGGGCTCCTCCTGATCCGCACAGAGAAATTGGCTTTGAAGCTTGGCTCGTCGAAACAAGGAAATGCCATTCGAGCGCTTGTGGGTTCAAAGTGAGTGGAAGCTAGGTTTCTGTAAATAGATAGTAGCACAGTGGTGGCAAAAGGTGTGTGTTGGATAATGTTTACAGGATTGCTAAAAAAAACAGGAAACTTGCTCTTACCTGATCTCTCCTTCACTGGTTCTGTAGGTGCTCTTATAGAATCCATAAAATCCATCTGCCAGCTCTGCTTCAAACTCTATATACAAGAAATACTTCTGCCCACTGCTGAGAACCCTGGGAGAAAAAATGCCTATTTGCTCGTGGGAAGGGTTGTGAAGAACTGGGAGAACCTAAAACAGAAAAGGATTGTCAAGCTGATAAGTGACAGAAAAAGCCCCCCTTGTACTAGTAACTACCTGATCAGATACATGAGCAAGGTCAGGATCTAAAATTGTGGCCTTGGAGATTTGAAGACCCTTGCTGTGTAAAACAACCCAGTTTGTATTGTTGTGGACATCAATCTGAATCTGCACTGAGCCCGTGAACCTGAGAGTTGTGAGGTTAGGGTGCAGGAGAAGGTGGTAGTGAAGAGGAACAATATACCTGAAACACAGAAACATGACAGTTAATTCATCAATGAGTCAAAACACAGATATCTGCGTTTTTTGTTTTAATCTGACCGTATGTGTTCAGTACCTTGGCAGGCGAAGGCGACTCCAGGGGAAAGACAGATTACCATCAGCCAGAGGTGGCTGTTCTCCAGTAGAACTAGGAGGGTTTGTTGCCTGCTCTGAGGTCTGGGACCCAACCAGAAACACCTTGACAGCCAACAGCACTAATAACCCTACTGGAATCATTGCAAAGGGAATGACTTTGCAATGATTCAATAAAATGACTCAGTATATGACCAACTCTAAGCACTCAGCTCTTTTAACTATAACCTGAATGTTGAAGTCAGTTGCAGCAACCACTCAACATTAATTATGAAAATAAAATGACTACTCTTCTGGGATTCTTCTTTTGAACCTGAAAGACATGAAATAAAATCAAGCATAAGAAGTCAAACATCTGTGTATTCATTGTTTCTTTGCATAAAATAATTTTATTGCAGGTTTGAATGTAAGCAACCTCTTTTCTCAAACTATTCTAGAAGACAGTCTGGGAACTGAACTTGAACGGCAGCTAAATTATTCTGATGTAGTTATACATCCATTTATGAAATCCTACTTTTGTAAAGTAGAAAACAGAAGCCTTTTTAATAGAATTGAATGACTCCTGTTCACTTTAACTATTATACCATTGTTTTATTCCTGCCACTGCTAAAACATTTTCTCTCCTTTTTCTTTCTCAAAAAATTTTTTCTGACGGAGGAATTTTGTGTGCATCTGCAAATGGAGTCGTTGACAAAGATATTGCTACTCATGGCAGTGTAATTATTGCTTTATTTTTCTCACAGGAAGAAAAACTGCCTCTAAACCTTTATGTTTAGCAGTGGCTCTATCCTGGACAGAGTCAGTATATTTAGTCAGTTATCTTCTGTAAACTTCCTTTCAGTGAATTGTACTAGTTTAGCAGCATGTTGTTCCTAGATAAAGCCAGTAACAGATATATGGTATTTGTTCTTTTCTGTGCTGCTTCTTGTACAATAGTCTACCTCCTCCATAAAACATACCGTACTCATGGCCAGTGGTTCCCTGTTTTTTTTATCTTGTTTCTGTCTCCTTAACATGTCTGAATCCTTCCGTTAACAGGGAGTTTTTACTTCCCACTGTCACCACATGTTTGCTAAGAATGGTTTTATACTCTAAAACTGACCTGTTGGAGCTAAATAAGACTTTATGCCATATAACTGGTTTCTGTTACCAGAAAATAAACAGATTGTTTGGGACATAAAACACTTTCTTTGTATATTGATATAACTGCAGCTATCGAATGAATTATCAAGTCAGTGTCCAAAATAAAGAGGCTAAATTATTCCCATGGAGCAGGTGGAGTAAACCTGCTAAGAATAACTAAGCCATACAGAGCACATGCTTAGTTAATCACATGCTTAGTTAATTCTGGCACACAGCAGACCTATTTCTTTAGAGGAGTCAAACATGTGAGCATAAACAAGACAGCCTTCATCATGTGGTCAGAAAGAAAGAAGTGGACTGTAGGTGACAGCAGCTGCCGGAGCACAGCTATAGTTCAAACCAGGCTCCAGGAACATTCTTAAAGCTGCACTGTGCCAGACATATTATTTATGCACATATTTACTGAATCTAAGATACCCTACAACCTAAAAACATTGTTAGAGATTATCTAGACTATAGCTCTATGTCTGATGTGGAAAATGTCAACTATTACAAAACAAGCATTACCTCGATCACTTTAGCTTCATCATGCTTCCTTGATCATCCTGCTTTTCAGTTTCGCTTTCCCTTTTAAGATGCCGCCCACTGAAGATTAAAAAAAAACTGCTCAGATTAGTTTGTAGGTGTGTGTCCACTAGAAAGAGGTGAGATAGTGACTTAAGATGATAGGATACAGACAAGAATCTTTTATTATAACTTAATGAAGAATACATTTTGAGCAACGTGTCCAAATTGATTCATATATTTATTACTTTATAGAAGTGTGTGTGTCTCTGTGTGCAGGTGCTACTGATATCATCTTACCTCAGTGTAACAGCCAAACACAGGTGGGTCTCCAGTTGCCAGTGTTATTCCTAATGCCTTCCTTACTTTCCTGTAGTTTTAAGGAATCCCATAAAACGTTTCACACTTTGTCTTTCTCTCTCTCTTCTGTCTGTGTTTCTGGGTGTTAGAGTTTCCCTGTGTGTTGTGAGGGTGTAAGGGGTTTCCATTGTTAGTAAGGTCACAACAATGAGACATGCCAATCCCCCACAATGCAATGCTCCTGGCAAAGCCCTCTTTTTAATGCAATCACACACAAGGTACACAAACACGCACAAAACTCACACACACGTACAGTAAACACTGAACAGGGCTTGTGAAAGTCAGAGTAACTGCAGGGTAGAAATGGCGGAGCCACCCAGGGGACTTATTTATCTTCCCATTATCTATCTATGGACTGGTGAGAGCTTTAACTGTCCTTCTTATTTTGTAAAGAGGGAAAGTATGCAAAATTATTTCTGTTACAGGAAAATAAGCCTCTATTTGGATTCTGCTCAATTTGCTTGGATTTGTTTATTATATTTTCACTCTTTATGGTACTTTACTACCAACATTTTAAATATTTTTATTGTTTTTAGAAAAAAAAAGTTGATGCATAACGATGCTTAGAGATATCACAGTGCTCCTATTTTATAGCCTCTGCTTTGCCTAATTTTTCATTGTAGAATTGATTTTAAGGTGCTCTGAGTTATGTTTGAAATAACTTAATTTGTATTAGCTGTACAATTATGTCAGATTTTCTTTTAGAGTATCAGACATCAATAATTCTAAATGAAAATTAGGGTTAAGGCTACTTTTTTTTGGGGGGGGGGAACAGCATTACTGAAGATCTGACAGCAAAATAGACTAAGACTTCAAAAAGAAAACCTAAGACTTATTTGTTTGGAATTTTACATTTAGTCATTTCAAACAAAACTTTCCTACTTTAACATCAAGTATTTATTTTCCTCTATTGCTATTATTTATTTAAATTCCACTTATAATTAGAATTGTTTTTTAATTTGTGACACCCTTTTCATGACCTTTCATCTATGAATATCATATTTTTGACTACCTTCAATGTCCCCAGTCTTATCCTCAATGCATTTGTTTTTCTACAGTCTTGCAAACAACCTTCACCTCTCCTAAAACTCTTTTTTTATTGTCGTTGTTTATTTGTTAAGCTCCTGATTTTTTTGCCATACCATGTTTCTGTTTTCCTCTGTTTGGCTCTATGAAATTCATTAAATAACTGATTCTCTCATTTATTTTCTTACTAATGTGTTTGAGCATGTATACCACCAATTCTTGCTGTTTCTTTCAGTGTCCAACTTTTCTAAGTTTACTTATAAACTTTTTAATATGATTTTTTCTACTGTTCTTGTTGCAGGAGCGGTTGAGGGTAATCTGCTGGCTTCTCTTGCTCCACCGGTCCACCTAACAGGGGAGAAGCTTGGCTTGACACTGCTGGTCTGTGTGGTGAGCGACTTCAGGAGAGGCCACCTGGAGATCAACTGGAGGTCAGCCTCTGATGAGGGCTACAGCTACGCCAGTCCATACAACGGTGCTGTGACCAGGAAGCATCGTGGTCACAGTGCTGTGGCGATCATCACCGTAGTCACCAGTAACTGGCCATCTTACAGCTGCTCAGTGCGACGAAGGAAACACTCAAGAGCCAAAAAATTGCACAACATCGCCTCTACAGGTAATGATCAGAGTCTGAATTTATTTGTCAGGAATTTGATTCAACAGCACTTAAGTTAGCTGATAATCCTTCTACTATTCTTAAAGCTGATGCTGAAATGTGCAACAACGATAATGAAGAAAGAGAAGGTATAGCATTTTTAAATGACCTCAATGAAAAATGTTCAGTTTGTAAAGCAGATTCTACTTGCTAACGTGTGTTTATTTACAGCTCTTGCAGTGAGGACGAACATTGTGTTGGTGATGTGTATGAGGCTCCTTCTAATGAAGATAATAGTCTTTGATGCACTAATGACTGTTTATGTTATTAAATGGTAAGAGTGATTCATTAAATAGGACGCTATAACAAAAAAAAATCAACAAAATACATCAGATCTTATGGAAAACAGCAGAACATTTCATCAGTGATCGCCCAGTTGAAGATAGAAGATTCCAGCTTTTTTGCTTTAATAAACGTATTCTTAATTTATTCAATACCATAAAATTAAAACTGGTCAGAGTCCTGGAGCTGGTTACTGATGGAGGTGATTTTGCCTTGACATTTAAGTAACAAGTAGTCATTTTTCAAGATACCAGAACCAAAGAAAGTGGGTCTCTATGTACTGTATGTACATTTAACCATTTTAGCATTAGGACATATCTACTTTATAGGTTCATTATGGTTGAGTTTGAATATGTTTTACTTTTCTTAGAAAATAGGAATAGATCCCAAATAATTAGATGGGAAATTTGAGCAAATAGGCAAATGAAAAAAATTAAAGCAAAAACTAGTATTTCTTCAAAATGAGGTGGATGTTAACAGGTTAAATTTTAACTACTGAAACTGAACTTTTATTCACTAACTGCAACTAAAAAACCTAATATGTCAATAAAAGAGGAAATACGTTTATATATTAAGAACAAATCTTAACAAAATGTTTTTTTTTTTTTAGATTTCTTGAAAGGAAGAGCTCTGGATGCTGAACATGATGGTATAAAGAATATTGAGCAACTGAAGCTTCTTCTTTTGTCAACTCTGAGATGGCTTATACTCCCGAAGATGAAAGGAGCTCTCCCATCCTTTATGGTTGACCTCTAGAAGTTGGTTTTGCAGAGAGCTTTGGTAAAAGCTAAAGGAGCCAGAGAAATAATCCTCAAGTACTTACCGCTCTGAACTGGTAGTGGCGCCTTTTTTGGGGTGTTTTATTTCAAATTCCAGGTGTCGCCGACTGTGGCAGTTGAAAAAGACTGTTTGTGAGGCCAAGTCTGATGGTATCTGATCAAGACATAACGGCACACAGGTGGATCAATGCTTGTAAATTTCACATACTTTTAAAGATGCTTGTGGAGCTCTGGTACTGTATTTTGTTTTGATACATTTATTTTAAAAGAACATGTAGGAAATGGCAAAATACAATTTAAGGTAATTACCAGTTCCATTTCAGACATTTAAATAACCAATTATTCACTGCTTTTTAATTTTTTTATACTTATACCCACAAACAGCGATTGAGGCGTGGACTTTGACTGGGCCATCCCAACACATGATTATGCTTTGAACCAAATTATTTTATTGTTTTCAGCTCTTGTGTTTTTACTGTCATTGTCCTGTTTGAAAATCATCTCTAGCCCAATTTTTTTTTTTTTTATGGTCTAACAGCTTTTCTTCTATAACTGGAGATTCTTACACCCCATGATCTCTGACCAGGTCTCTTATCTCTGCTGAATGCATCGCTGGGCTGCAGTTTGATGCTACGGCCATGATCTATATTCAGAATGGGTTTTTTTTTTTAACCCTAGAATTTGTTAAGCAGTATTGAAATAACTGGGGCAAATATAAAATAAAATAAGTAGTTGTTTTAAAATACATTTTCCCTCAACAATAAGATGTATCATTTTGAATATAAAATTCCAATGAAATGTATAGATTTTGTGGTTGCATCGTGATAAACTGAGAGTAGTTCACATTGTTTGAAAATTCTATAAACTATAAACTGCTGTGTTTATTGGCACAAGCTGTAAGATTCATTGAAATATAAATGCAAAAAAGAAAATTTATAATGCAAAAAAGAGAATTTATAATGCAAGATAAAATGTCTAGTTTATATCGCTACTGCAGTCATTTGAGCATAACAGTTTATTTTAAGGAAATAATGTTCCATATATGCTAGTGTTTAATTGTTTAAAATTTCACTTGTCTTCCTCTAAACCATTTTATCAACAAGTGGGTTGTCAATTGTTGCACTGACTCTAAAAGAGCATTTGTGAATTTATTTCATCTGCATATTTGACATTTTAAATTGATAAAACTTTTTTTGTACTCATTCTTAATTTGTTTTTCTTTGCTATATATTTCTGTTAGTTACATTTTCACCAGTAATAAGGTAATGACCCATTTAATCATTATTTACATACTTTTTCAACCAAATATATTTTTATTACTACTTGAATAACTGTGTTAATTAATGTTTTACTTGTACTTTAGTAAAAATGTCCCAAAGTAATGCTACTCTTACCTAAATACAAAAAAGGCTTCTCCTAAACACAAGAGAAAATGTTTTTTTTGTTTTACATTTAGTGTAACTTATTTTTAATACATTATTGTTTTAGAAATTAATCTATTGTGATTTAAAGTTTAAAACTTGTTTTACATCAACTATGAAGTACTGTAGAGAAAATTGTTCTGCAAAGCTTAATGTGACATTTTTTTTATGGACTGCAATGGTTAAGTTTAGCATGACATTTAACACATGACCAGTTCAGCAGCCTTATATGACTGTTAGTATATTACCTGTTAAATAATACATGAGTGTTTGGACTTCATTCTGTTTAAATAAAAGACCAGCACACACTTTAATTCCTCCATTCTTGTTTTTTTTTTAGTCTTTTGAGCGCTTTTAGTAACACAGTAACATAGCAAGGGAGCACCACTAGGTGGCAGCACAATCACATCTGACGTTTTTATTTAAATAATTATCCAACAACAAGAATATGAAGCTTAACTTCCCCTAAAGGACACTACGTTCATAAATAAGTTAAGGTATTTCATCACTAACCAGTCACTCTTCACCAAACCGACACTCACATGATGAAAGAAGATCACACAATAGCTAAAACTTAAGCAGATCGAACCAACTGGGAATAAATATACAGAATGGTACATGTTCCATAGGGTAGAAATTTCTACAAGGCATTGATTCCCACATCACAGTGCTTATGCTGACACATTTCAATAAGATACTTTTTAACCTCCAATATTTCACTTTTATCTCAGTATGAAACACCGGGCCAAAAATTAAGCTGGTTTAAAGTAGCAAGGTTTAAAAAGAGACAGAATGAAGGTGCTGGTTTGGTGGGGAGTACACTGAACATGCCATTTGTCTTTGGTTAAAATCAAACCAAAAAAAAGGTAGCACAGCATAACATAGTCTGTACTTTCTTTTGACTTTAAGGTCAGATTTTGGCACAAACAAGATGCATTATTAGAACTTTTACTATTTTTCAGGGATCTACCAGGTACTCCGCTGAATCTTAGAGCTTGCTTTCTGGAAATTGCCAGGTACTCTCCTGGAACTTCTGTCAAGTTTATCAAGAGCAAAGTTTCCTCATAATATAGAGCTGTACCTCAGAGCAGCTTCTAGGAAAGTGCTTATTTCTATGGAAGGTACAGGAGAGTGTGTGGTAAGTTTTAGAAAATGAGCCTTAAGTTCAATGAAGGTACTTGGTAAAATCTTGATAAATCACCAGTAGGTTTAATGAAAGCTCAAAGAATATTCCCAGATGTAATCAGTAATTTGAATTAAAATGACAGGGAAATAATTTGTAAATTCCAGAAAGTATCTTTTAAGGTTTTGGGGAAAGTGCTTGGTAAGTACCGGTACCAAGAAAAGTCCTAAAAGCAAGCTCTTGCATTCAGGAAACTACCAGCTATATGTAAGCAAAGCAGTGAAAACAAATCACTATGATCATTAAATGTTGGCAAAAACAATAAAATAGTTCTGATGTAAATCACATAAAATAAAGCAAACATTCATTTGTTTTTCAAAAATATTGAAAACCCCTGAAAACACACAGACAGAAGTAGAATCCAATAACAACAGAGTAGTACTGATGGTATTTGCAGCGACAACAGACCCAATACATTCAACAGAAAAGCTCACATTAATTGTCCTTAAAATAAATGCTCACGCAGATCAGCTGCTGGAAAAATGGTTCATTTTAGCATCAAAGCTAAAAAAAAAACAGGACAAATACTTGAATAATTATTGGTTTAGTGAAAAAAAGGAGCAGAAACACTGACTGGCATTGTGTAAAAAAAAAGTTAAAATAAAGTGCTTTTCTTAAAAAAAACAAAATTCCTCTGTTTGAGGTATTTGGAAAAAAAAATCACATAAAATCACATAAAGAAAACAATATTTATACTATCACGCTGTGCACTTAAGAAACTAGATAACTATTTACAGATGATTCACCCACATGGAGATGCTCTCATTGTCAGTTGCATTTGATGATTCTGACCATGCCAGGTAAGATGCAGTCAGTGCTGGCAGGCCTTCCTGTTCACACAGGGGAGGGTCAGCCCACCTCCCCGCATCCTAAAACATTTCCAGTTCCCAATAAATGTCTGATCTTCTGGGTTTTTTTTCGCTCTGCATCAGTGCTCAGTGTCGTTTCTCAGCTAAACAAATCCTCTGTAAACTCCTTTTGTAGTGCACTTATACAGGCCTACATGCATTCAGGCAGACATTGGGGGCCGTTCTCACATGAATACAATGCTTAGAGTACACAGCAGGAGCAGAGCAAGCTTTTTGATAAGCTGAGAGTCAGAGTAGAAGAAGGAGGCTGCAGAGCCACGGGGATATATCCTCCATCTATCCCGGTGTGGATGAAGGTTCTCCATGTCCTTCTGGGCACTGTGTGCGGCCAGTGTGAAGTTAGGATCTCCAGTGGTCAGGAGATCAAATACACAAGAGTGGAAGTAGATGTCCAGGACCTCCAGCTGTTCGCTGCAGCGCTCCTTTGCCTCTTCCATGCCAAAAATAGGTGAAGATCCAAATTGGTATGCGTGCGTGTGTGAGGAGTAGCTAGGCCGGCGCAGCTGCTGTCGCTGTAGGCCCAGTGCAGGGGGGGAAAGCGGCAGAGGGAGGTGTCCCGAGTGGTCGATGCGTTCGCTGCTGGGACAGCCGTTCAGGCAGAGCTGCAGGTCCTGGGTATCATCGTAGGCCTGAGCCAGCTCTTCTGGGATCCGCACAGCCAGCGTCAGGTAGCGCCCCACCTGGCGGATGATTACTGTCACACCGATGTAGCCAGCATGCAGTTCCACGTGGCGCCCAGGGCTCCGTTCAGAGATCCACAGAGCCCGGACTTTACCGGAGGCACCGCCAGCACCGAAGAAGGTGTGGATAGGGTCTCCGCTGCTCACTGTCCCATCATCAAAGGCAGCTGGAAGGCTGTCTGTGACAGCCTGGTAGACCCGCTGGTCTGTGCAACCCTCATAAGGCTTGAAGATGATGGTGATCTAAAGTGGGAAACAGCATAGACATTTTTTACATCATCAGACAATTGGGAGACGATTGTGTACATTGTCTGCCATTTTGTTCAGGTCAAAATGCAAGTAAAAAATAGCAAAGCATTGGTCGGAAATCACCAAGGGCGTGACACAAGTAGTCTGGCATTGATTGTCAACAGCTGAAACAATTGCCATTAACTTTCATGCTGTCATAGTGTAAACTTTAAATAATATGTGTGAACATCTCTAAAGGAATATTCACACAATTAATAAATGTGAATAAAGACGCACAGGAAGACACAATCATCTCAATATTCAACAAAGGACTTGATGACTTTTTAACAAGTTGTAATTTGACACAGCTAAGAAAACATGCTGACACATGAACACACACACACACAGCTCCATGGGTGTGCAGACGCAGCGGTGGATGCAGGGTGTGGTGGGTGAGCATTACGGTTAGCTCCAGCATCATAGTTCCGGTGAATGGCTGCTTTGTTCACATGACAGCCGTGAGGAATGAGGCCTGGCAGCCCATTAAGCCTGGAGGGCTGTTAATGTGGGTGTATATGAAAGTGTGTGTGCATGTGTGTGTGTTCGAATCTAATAGTCGTGACTAATAACTTGCCCCACCTCTGACACAAGGTCAAACCTTCAGCTGCAAAGTGTAGAAAACCTGCTTTCTACTCTCTCTGGGAATGCCATGGTCTTAGTGAATAGCTGTGTGTGTATGTGCCTTAATAATTAAAGCTATCCACTAAGCTAGAGAGGGCAGATCATCAGGGGAAACATCAACATTGCTTCTTTAACACCACAAAGATCACCTTGTGTGGCTCATATGCTCCATGTAGCGCCATGCTTCTTTGCTGTTGCATAGGGGCCTTTTAACATGCCTAGTGCTTTAAGCTGACTGCAACTTATAGGACCCATATTTCCTCACATGGACACACAAATACTTCCAAACGAGCTTGCAAGTAAACAGAGGCTTCTTTCACGCATCTCGTTTAAACGTATTAGCGGTCAAGTTATGTGCAGCCGTTAACCGAGTTAGGTTTGCTGCACTGCTGCAGTCACAAGAGGTGGTCACAAGATCGAGGCCGCTTGCTTTGCACCTGTGTGCTTGTTGAAGCCAGAGCGACACAGGCAGCCTAGAAGAGAATCAAGTAGAGCTACAGTGTTTGCTGTCTCCTCACTGATAAGATTTCTTATTTTTGTGGCAAAGAAAAGAAGCACACACACACAGGAAGGTTAAAAAAAACTATGTCAGCCTTGTTGTAGGCTGTTACAGATGTTCAGTGACATACTTTCAGCCCTGAACCCTGGTTTCCTCCTGAAATCCAAAATACAACCTTTCATACTCACTCTGCAGAATGAACTTCATGTAACACCCTTCAGTGCGGACTCAGTTACTACAGGGAGATGACTCTAAGTAAACTATATTCGTTATAAGGTCAAGTGTGACAGAGCACAGATATGTAAGTTGTGTACTAAGCACTAAGTCTGCTCAGTCAGGCTGCAGAGAGCCAGAGGGAGGGAAAGAATAACGGGAACAGGAAGTCTGAGAGAATTACAACAATTTGAATCAGTTTAATATTTTGCTTTCTATTGCCGCCAAAATCTGTCTGTTTGAATGTACTGGATTTGGAAAGAGCCAGAGCACTGCTAGAAAAGGCTAACAACTGTATAAAATACCAACTTTTTGTCTTTTATTATTATTTTTTTTAAACCTATTTTTTTACAACCCTGTTCTCTCCAACACACTGTATGACAGCCTCTGCTCCTGATATAGATAATACTGACAACAGGAAGGCTGCAACGTTTTATTTTTTAACCATTTCAGAAGTTCTCACCTTGTTGGTGGCGGTTGCACTTGAGCCGGGAACCACAGGGACATTAGTGACCTGCACTGACAGATAGTCATTATCGATAAGAGGCCACGCCCCCTCCACCTTGCAAGTCTGGAAGCTGTCCTTAAATGTTCTCAGGTGAGGGTCCCCAAACAACCCGCAGAACAAGTACCCAGGCCGAGAGCGCCCATGGCCGTGGCTGTGAGAGTGGGTGTGGGAGTGCGTGTGGGTGTGCTGGGTGCGGCTGTGATAGTTGCAGGGTTCAAGGTGGACCTCTGGGTGGGCAGAGGGGGTCGGGCCATCTCTGGAACAGTTTCTCTGACTCATGAGGTCTGAGATCCCAAGCACGGCTGAGTGGAAAACCAGGTCTCCCCGGCAGGCCTTAGCTGTCCTCTGGGTACAGGCTGAGTACGCACGCAGAGCTTTGCAAAACTCAATGTGGAAGCCATCCACAACGGGCGTCAGGTGGGAGGTCAGCGAGACGAAGTCGGTGGTGCACCTCTGGATGCGACACTGGGAGGTAGCCAGCTGGCAGTCACCTGTACGGGAAAAGATCAGAGATACCTTTAAATAATAACATTATATACATGTGTGGTAATTAAGAGTTAAAACCTTATCTTTACAAAAAAATCTATGCACCAACATGGAGAGGTTAAGGACAAGTGTGAGAAGACTTCCTTTGATCTTAGACTGACAAAGGTATATGCTGTTACAGCCCAACCCAATAAAAGTAGACAAAAGAACCAGCATCTGATTAAAACACTTGATCAATCAGCAGTGCCGCTTTGTAAGTGCAATAAACCTTAAGTGTAATAAACCAAAGAGCACCCAGACAGAACGATGAAGCAACATCACCCTTCCAATAGTGAGATAATCCTGTCTGTACAGCCTGCAAAACGGAGATTCACAGGGGGAGGCAACGCGTCCAGCAAAAAATTCCTACACACAAAAATATATCCTGTTTTTTCATGTTAGAACCAGAAATCATAAGGCTTTTATTTGGGATTTAATTTAATTATAATATAATAAGAGCAGTTTGTCTTTAAGAATACAACAAATTTCTGCTCTCCATCTGATTGACCTGCAACACAATAATCTGAGAAGCGGCTGGGAAGCCCATAGTAGCTCTAGAGGAGCTGCAGAAATCTATAGCTCAGGAGGGAGAATATGTTGACAGGACAACTTAGATTCTTCTGTGAATATGGATTTAAGAAGAATAAAGAATAAAATAAAGCATTAAGCAGCCATGTTTGTACTTAAGGCATAAAGAGGAAACAGCAAATATTCTAAACTAATTAAAAACTGAAATTAAACTTCTTAGTCTACATACAAAATGCTAATTATGGAGGACACCCAAAATGGTAAATAACCCTGATCACCTCACCCGCTTAAAACTGGATAAATATAAACAATATGCAGGTTAGAATGGCATAGTCAAAGCCCAGACATAAATCCAGCTAAGAATCTCTGGCAAAACTCAAAATTATTCAATATGATGGTAATTATCCCCCTTTGTCTCTCTGCTTGGAGACCTAAAGGAGTTGCAAAAAGTAATATTTGAGCCAAAATGTCTGTTTATGTTGTTTTCACATGTTGATAGAGAGAAAATCAAAAATCAAAAACATAAATGTAATTTTCCAAAGCACCTGTGCTCTTAAAACAAGCTTATAAAATATCAGTTTAAAGACGTATCATTTACCTTCCACTCCACAAGTAAGTGCATCTGTCCAATAAAATGTCCAATAAAACACCCAAGTTTGTGGCTGTAACATGGAAAATTATGAAAAAGGTTCAAGGAAAATGAATGAAATGTTTTATATGTGGAAACTGGAATGAGTGGTTTGTTTGTTCGCATTGAAAAGAACAAACACATGATCAAAAATCAAATTCACCATCACACCCCTCTAGAACTGATTCCTTGGTGTGAAATTTAATCTTTGATTTTGTATCTGTTTCCACATTTCTAAGTGGAACGAGGGTCAAAATGAGCCTTTTGTATCACTGACCATCAGATGTACAGAGGGAGTTAGAGGCAGAGAGAGATTAGAGACCAGACCTAATGCATCAGTCACAGCGTGCTCCTATTAGATTAGTCCAGAAGGAAAGAGAGGGAGAGGAAGGCTCTGCATAAAGGGACAGGCTGCACAGAAACACAGGCAGTGATCAGAAAAAAAAAACAGTGGTACAGTATGGCTCCTATGTTCAAGCAAAACAGGAAAAGAAAATGATCCCTCTTTATCATTGTAACGTCTACTTAGACCACTACCACCACTTTAACCTTCTACAAGCTCTACCCTTTCTAAAATTACCAAGGACTAGTGTCCAACCATGTGGGGGCAGTGCTGCTCTGAGTTTCAAAAATAAATAAAAAAATCAGAGTGCAGATGTGGATCGGACCCCCCCCCCCCCCCCCCTCCACTCACAGCAAGCTTTAGAATCTCTCCCCTGGCTGTTAAATACTGACACCAGCCCAAAGATATGTCTTCACATATGTGCAAAGGCTGCACAGACCGTCTGAGCACTGAGGGAGCATTGTGTCTGCTGCCCTAGCACTCCCAGAGCTTCCCTTTTTTTTTCCCCCTCCTATCAGGCCTGCAAGACTCAAACACTGCTGCAAGACATTCAGTCAGGACCATCTTTAAACCACATATAGATCTCAATGGATGTCTTCATGATCCTATCTGTTCACATTTCATTTTTTTAACCACAATATCACAGTGCACAGACTTAAGTTAAAAAAAAAAGGTTATTGTACATCCAAGTAACTCGGTGGACTTACTAATATTAAACCCAACAAGAAGCCCTTGAAGAAAAGTTTGCACCAGTAAAAAACCAAAGAGCCATCGCTGGATTCTGGCCTTCCATAAGGAGCTTTTCATGTTATAATTAAATATGTTCTGACTATCTAAGGTTGCTTATTAAAGAGAATTATCTTATCTTTTTTTCTCAGGGGATTCTAGTGATCTTATTAAGTATTCATAGCTGTTCTTTCGAAGAAAGTCTAATCTATGCATATGATTAAGGGACGTATGGTAAAGCAAGTAAAGGTGGTGAATACTGAAAAGGCTTAAAAATGCTATTAAGAGGAGATTAAAGAAATCTCTATGTAAGAAACTAATGTGTTCAGAGGATTTGTTTGAATTATTCCCAGGAGCCAGTGTTTCTATTAAAGACAAGATAGGAATCAGATGTTTTTTTTTGGCAAAATGTACCGGTACCCACAGCTCCATATTCTAATTATTTTACATTTTTCCTCACGTTGCATTTGCTTAGGCTTTAAAGCAGCGGTTTTCCGTTCTACAGCATCTCTAAGCAGCTTCTCCACCATCAGAGAGCTCCAGATATCCCAGACTGGTGTTTATCTACCTGTTCTTTGTCTTTTTTTTAATCTCAGGAGATCAGATTCTAAAAAATAAACAAATAAAACTTCTGCAACTCTCTCTCAGCTGAGGGAACAGCTTGTGAAGAGCTTATCGATCACAATGTTGTGTGCACGCTCTCACGTTCTCCACCAGCAAGCAATCACCTAAACCCCCAGCAACAATAGTTTCAGATAATCCAGACGCTCCCTTCTTTTCTGTGCAAACATGCTCAGAGCTGACAGCACATGTACATATGCATCAACAAAACGAAACATTATTCACACCTTTTAGCAAATAAAACACTGTGTTTGCCTCACCAAAACCAAATACACATTCTTTCCTGCTGAAGCATGTGGGGTAGGAGGTAGTGAGAGGGGTTTAAAGCAAGCAGGGTTCAGTGTGCTCCACAGGGCTGTGTGTGTGTGCAGGAAAAAAAGGGGGGTCCTGCTGACCAACAGTGTTAAACTAATTACAGGAGGTGTGACTGCCTAACAAACAGTCTGCACAAACAGAAAATACAAAGCTGGGAAAACATAAAGCAATCTGCAAAAGATAAACTGAAAATGTACCACTAACCTCACATAAGTTTCAATTAAGCAATTTCCTGCATCACTAAAATATCTATAAACATTAAATGATTTTAAGCGAATCTTTGACTACTTCCAATGTTTTACTTTTTAAGCCTCCAGTCAGAAATAAATCCCAGTCTGTGGTTTTATGTTCTCCAACACCACAGACTGAACTTGCATTTCAATAGATCTGTTATGGACATGGGGAGAGGTAGCAGCCCTGTTTTCCCTTCTCCTCCCCTCCTCCATGAGCCATTAAGGGGCAGACAGGAGAATGACGGCCCAGGAGAGTGGAGGAGAAACTCGATCCGGACTCAGACTGCTGCACTGCCGCTTTGGAGAGAGCCATTGTCAGACAGGAGAGGTGCTGGGCCCCGGCACTAAACAAACCTTTAATTACTTATTAATTACCTAAAGCCCTAATAAGTGCATACGGGAAATGAAGTGTTTAAAGTTACCTAAATCAAGGCAAAGTGTTAAATGACAGCGGGATAGTTACCTATGTGAGCAGCGCAGCAGAGAGCGGTGATAAGCAGCAGCAGCGGCCGGAAGCGGCGCACCACAGACGGTGAAGCGAGGCGCTCAGCCCCGCGGCAACAGCATCCGGCTCTCCCCATCCCCGTCCATGCAGGGCCAGGAGGGGAGAGTGGACGGAGTCCCGCAGAGGGAGGACGGGTGGTGTCCAGGCCTCCTCAACTCTTCTCCTGCCTCTTCTTCCTCACTCTTCTCTCCGTCCTCTCCTTCTCTGGTGCGCATTAAAGCACAGCTGCTCAGCGGAATGCAGGGAGGAGGAGGAGGAGAGAAAACAGTCAAACAGTCCAGAGTCACTTTACTCCGAAGACACTTTTACTTTTCTTCCAGGTCCCACGTGTTTTAGAAGCGCTCCCTGGCTCTGCGCTCCGACTTTAACTCTGATTAGGATCACTCTCCTCTCCAACAATCACATCTCTCCCTCCCCTCATCAAACAGGGATTTCTCCTCCACTCTCTCCACTCCCCTTTCACTTTCTCCTCCTCCTCCTTTGGCTCTCCAACAAATCAATAGCGAATCAACCAAACCCTGCTGGCGGAAAAACCCGCCTTCAGACAACCGGAGACGACTTTAACAGTGAAGACAGCAATAAAAGTAGTAAAACAGTCACATGCAATGATTACTGTGCAGAGAAGAGCTGGAATATTTTGGAAGAGTTAAAACATGTCCATAATATGAAAATCTATTTTTCCCCACCTTCTTTTGATTTTATCTCATATTTCATCTGTAAATAGTTTGCAAAATTAAAAGCACAATAATACCATGATCATCACTGTTTTGACAATGGGGGATTAAGATTAACACACCATACACTGTAAAAAACTATCCAAAAATAAGTAGAAATTTTGTATTTACCCTTATTTTGAGTAGGAAAATGAGAGGATTTGCCAATGCAATGAGTGTTTTTACTCTTAAATTAAGATATTTAGATAAAATGCATTTGAAATAGGACATTATTTTAAATGTAAATGTTCTTGTTCTATTGGCAAAACCTCCCTTTTACCTTCTCAATTCAAGAACAAATTACGTATTTAGATTTTGATTTTTTTCCAATGTATCTCAAAACCTGTTATCAGAGAAAACAATGGGCTCTAAAATGTCCTGCCAAAGAATATATAGCACCACGAATGTCATGCTGAACATCTTGCTTACAAATGAATTGCTGGACTTTGATCTGCAAACATAGCTGTGGACAATTAAGCATCAGTTTAATCCTTTTCTTCCCATAAACACCTTTGATGTTTTCTCCAGTTCAGGAGTGAAATAACAGAAGGAATGTGAACACTGCAGCAGTTGTCCTGTTTATGACAGGGTGTGGAGAGAAGCTGTTTATCTTCTGAATCTTCCCCATGCTTTTTAATAAAATGTGATTTTTCAATATAATTTTTCTTTACACTAAGTGATCTATTAATTTGTTTTAAACCAGCAACATGAACATCAGCTCACTCAATAGGCTTTGCTGAAACCAAATAGCATCCACTATAAATAGAAACACAAACTGTTTTTTCTCTGTCAGCCTGGATGATCCCAAATACAAATTTCTGTCTGCTAAATCAAATTCATATGTTCACATACATTGACTTAAAAAAAGGGAATTATAAATTAACCCATTTTTCATCCTGGAGTGACAGAAAGGTTTTATTCAGTTCAATTCATTTTATACGTATATTGAGCGCCATTCCACAACATGCCGCACTCCACAGAGACCACCTAACAAGATCATTGCTCAAAAGTTTCTATCGGAGGAAAACCAGCTGATTGTATAGAATCATTGACTCTTCAGCAATCCCTCACACCGATCATGTGTGCAGCAACAGTAGGGAGAAAAACTCTCTTTTAACAGGAAGAAATCTATGGCAGAACCAAGATCATTATGACCAGGGCTTAAGGAGACAGAAGACGATATGCAGATATTGACATGAATGAAATAAGTTCTTCGACGCCCGGCCCACAAGCTGAAGACTTAAGGCCAGTTTTTGCTTCTGACGCATAGTCTCTGCAATCGTCAAATCTGTCTCAAAAAAATCTTGAGTATGCGTCGGGCGGTCGCAAACCCGCGCAGACTTCAAGCAGAAGTGCACAGACAAAAAGCAGCTGTGATTGGTTCTTGGTTTGCCTTTCTGTCTGTGTGGTAGTCCCTCTGGATTCGGTGCCGGGGCGCGTCATTTTTAAAAACCGAGGAACAACTACAATGGACAACTACGACGAAAGGTTAATCTGTCTTTATGCCAATTCCATTAATTGAACCTGTTCCTGTTTAATTTCTAGCAACTCTAGATCCATTTCTGTGATTGTGATATCTTGCGGATGCGCCATTGTTGTTTTGGAAGATAAACACTCCCGTTGGCGCTGCCGAAGTTCTCGTGACCATTCGTCGAAGTTCTCGTGAGTTCTCGAATAGGCTACCCCTTTATGCTTTGGAGGAAAACCGCTGTGTGTCCCTAGAAATTCCAGAACGACGGTGCAGAAGCAGACCAGCAAAGCTGATTCGTGAACAGACCCAAGCGACATTTGATGTGTGACGTTGGAGAAGTCTAATCTGTCCTTTAGATGCAGAGGATTGGCGTTCGCTTGGATGAGTAACTTAGCCTCTTACACCCTAAGGGGGTATAAATAAATTTCTGCCTGACAAAAACACACAAAAGTAAATAACTTATAGCCTCAAAGCTATTAGATTTAAGAAGAAACTTTTGGTACGTCTGTAAAGGTAAGATGTCATAGAATGGTTTTCTGGTGTCAGCACCATTGTAGCTTTGACCCTGCCTGAAATATTAGGGACAAAATACAAAATATTTTGCATTTTCTGAACCTCGCCAAAATTTTCTTTGAAATAAACATTGCAAAACACTACCAAAATATTATTTATAGCACAAAAAAGTAGTACAGACTTTTAAATCTAAATGTTGTGTAAAAATATACCAAATTTGGACTCAATCAGATGAATTATATTTATTTTAGAATGGTATTAGTGAGAAATTTCTTAGGCGGAGAGGCCATTTTGGCACATTTATCCATAAATGTCACCAAACTGTGCCAAATATGTTTTTTACATCAATACTGGGGGTTTGGTAAAATTACGAGGTCACGTAGCAGCTGGACCCGCCGGTGGGTCCGTAGGGTTCAAGGGGTTAGGAAAAGGATTAGTCTTCCCTCAGGGCACGGATACTGGTTTGTTGAATAAGCCAGAGGGTGAGTGAGATAAGACATGGGGGGGAGGAAGGTGTGTTGGCGAGCGGGAGAAAAGATGATTGGCTACGGAGGAGATGATTGGCTGAGTTGAATGAAAAACATCACAGGTGGTTCAGGTGAAGCTGATAAACACTTTCACTATAGCTTCATCATACCACAATATATGTTTTCACAAGATTTCAACGAAAGAAGAACCAAAAGGCCATCTGAAACAGTAGGAATGCACATTCATCGATAAAATTAACCTGATGATATTGATGTTTTAGAAATAGCTACTGATATTAATAACAAAAAATAGATACATAAAGTATAAGTGCTAAAAATGTGAACTCTGGTCAGCTATGATTAAATATAAGGTATAATAATTCTTCCCTTTTTTACATACTGCACTTTCCGGACTATAAGCCGTTACGTTTCCCCCATGCTTTGAACCATGCGGCTTATACGAAGGTGCAGCTTTTGTCTGGACCACCAGGGGGAAGAAGTCAAAGTTGGAAATCAAAGAAGATAGGGGCTAATTTTCATTTAGCACAAGCACATGCTAGCAGCAGCCACAACTGAGAACAAATTTCTCGAATTCACACATTTTGAAATTTGTTTGCCACATTAAAGCTGTCGAACCAATGAAGAGATTATACACAACTTCTGCAGAGCTGAAATAAAGAAAATCTTACTGCTGCAAGCCAAAAAGCTAACGAGAGCTAGAATTCTGTTTGTCCCTAACCTATGGGTCATATGTAGAGCTCCCCCTACAGGTTTGGCAGGGGACAGTTCAGTAAATATCAGCAGATTATAGCCCATTGTGGTTTAAATTTGTACATTTCCAGTTTAAAAAAAAAGACTTAAAGAGACTTATAGTGTGGTGCTCCATATAGTCTGGAAAATATTGTGCAGTATGTCTGCCTTGTGACGTCAAAGTGTATTTATGGAGTTAAATAAGCTCAGTGATGCAATGTCAGTTCGTTTTTTTGAACTATTATAGGCTTTATTTCTGAGCATTATTTGTTTAATCAGAAAGAAAATGTATTGTTCTTCACACACTATGAGACAAGTTATGTGAGATAAAGACAGTGCATTGAAGACAGACAGTAAGGAGTAAACATGCCCAAACCTCGTAAATCTTAAAGTCAAATCAAGAGAAGCGCCGCAAGGTTCACAAGGCGGACTAAATACCATTCAGCGGTTATCTCAGGTACTAAATATATGCAAAACAACTTCTACGTTACAATTGTTCCCAGTTTAACGGATAAATGGATAACTTCCCACTCTGTTTCAGGATGGATCACGACTTTATTGCAAAGGTTTGGCCCTGAGCCAAAACTTGTCCAACTAAAGAATATTAAGTAGGTCAGGGATCAAAGGGAACACCAAACCTCTAAAGTCCTAGATAATCTTTTACACACCCTATATGGTGCATATCTGTGTTGGTTCTTTGTATGTGAACAGTGTTGTTTCTGGTCTTATCTTCCTGGCTCAACGTGTGTCTCTGCAGTTAATAAAGAAACTCTGTCGTTGATAGTTTATGAGCTTCCATATGAGTCAAATCCAACTTCTTTCACTCTGACGTGACTCATAACCAGCTTTTTGACTGGAATCACTGGTGGCAAAGGATCGGTTACTTGTTTCATCCTAAATGTGACAGTATAGATAAACCCACACAGAGTCACTTTAAAATGCATGGAAATTTCACAGTAAGAGAATAGCCAGAGGAGACGTTGTGTACAACCTAAACAGGCTCTTCAATTAGATTATGTTTGCTCCCTGTTTGCAGCAGGAGCCTCTGATCTCACCAGTGAACGAGGCTATGTGTGTCTACAAGGAAATCATGTCTAGTATGGTATCGTTGTTGATGCGTTTTTCCAAACAAGTCTGAAACAGGTCAAAAGGCTTCAAAAAAACATTTTAGAGAGATTAAATTGGTGGGATTACTAATAACTATAACCACAAATAAAAAAAAAAATTAATCAAATGAATCAAAAAGAAAATAAAACTTGTTGACCTCTCAAATGGCATACACAAAATGTTCTACGCACAACATCATGCTTTATGTTACACTCTATTAAGAAAACAGCTTTTATTTTGACTAAGCTAATAAGAACATCACGGGCATGCGGATCTCTGTATGATTTAACCCTCAAATTTACATATTTTGATGGGACATCAACCCTTGCTGAATCAATTATTCATAGTTTCTTACTAAGAATTTTACTTCTAAATTTAGAGGGATATATTTTAAGTAAAGAATATAAAATTTGCAGACATTAAAGGAACTTAAACACCAATAGGACGGTACTGAACCACTAATAAACAAAGCAGGAACAGCAACCTAATAGGAAGTGATGGGAAATATGGAAAATATGTGTATAGCCAACAAAAACAGACTGGTGTGATTCACACATTATATGTTCGCTGATTAGCCATCTGTTGTTTTAACATAAATATTTCACCATGCAACATATCGTTTCCTGGCCTTGAATATTCTAAATAATGAGATTAGTTTGAACAAAACTTAAGCTCTACATGTTTGCTATACACAAAAACCCATTTGAATGTTATTCTTTGACATTTGGAACAGCACAGATTGAAACAAGCATCAGAATGGAAATAAACTTTGGTCACTGGTAAGTTGTGAACCAAATACATTAATTTAGGATCCGTTATAAATTGGAGAAACCTTAACTCTATCTCTGTAAACAAGAAAAACATTCTCTCTCTTTCTTTCTCTGTAAATATATAAATATATATATGCTTTTTTTCAGTGAAACCATCACAGATAACAGTTTCTTCTGGCCTGGGTCATTTGTAGGTATTACTCTGGGCTCTATGATCAGCATGCCAGATGTATAGTCAGTCAAGACTTCCTCTCACTGTTAAATGTGCAACAAACCCTGTATAGTAAGTACTGGAACATGTCTTATTTTTGCACTGGTATCAAGTTTGCAACTTTGTAGCCACTACTTTTTTTTTCTTGGAAAGTCAGGGTTTATTTTCCTTTATAATAAATAAATATAATAAATGGTGTCGATTTGGATAAGATTGTGGACTTCCAGAGGAGTGGCTGAGCAGCAAACAGCCGAGGAAGGCCTGGAAGCAAAGCTTCAAGCTAGGAGTGGCTTAGATTATAACTTACCTATTATAATCCGCTCAATTTTCTACTTAATATGCTAAGGTGATTTTTCAAAATATCACATGTATTGTTCAACCTTTCACACTGATATTCATCCCATAACTAACAAAATATACAATTTACAGCTTTACAGCTGCAAGATGTATATTAAATAGGACAAGTCTCTGCTTTTGTTTTTGATTAGCTGTAAAGCCTTTCTGAATATGGGATCAATCTGGGTATCCGTGTGGTGTTAGTAGCTAAATCCCTTTTGTGCTAAAGAAATAACACCGCTGCTGCATTAATGTCTTGTAAGAAGCTCCCAAAAATGTTGAAACTCATATTAAGCCCCAAACCTTGTAATATAGGAAAATCTAGTCATTGTGCTTTATCATGTCACTTTTCAAATATGTCAGGGGTGATTACAAGTGTTTTCATCCCACCAAGCACAGGAGCATTTTAGATATGACTAAGTATCCATTACTTTCAGAAACAGCAAATAAAAGCTATAAATGGTCTAAAAGGGTACCATATAATAGAGATGTGTTCATCTTGCCAGTGGAGTAAAAGCAGTCTGAGCTTCCTGGTGGTCCAGTCCAGCACCCTGCTTAGACACTTAATGCTGTTTAACTTTAATTTGCCACCCAGTTGTACATCCTGGATACCAAATATTGGGGCTTGTATTAAGCTACACTGATCTGACAGTTTGACAGCTTCCCTCTCCGGCCTGTCAGCAGGTAGAATATCTCACTACAGAAACAGGTGAACATTTCATTCAATGTAAAACAACAAACGTAGAGGGGCTTATTCAATTATATGCATACATATGGCGTTATTAATCAGCACTAATTTCATATTTAATTCTAATCACACATCTGATTAAAAAGACAGACACATGCACAACGCACAATACCCTTTTCATAAAGATTAATACGATACTCTATAAAGATTCATCTAATCAATTACACCACAGCTGAGACAAGGGAGCAGAGGTAGCCAACAAACCCCCCCATCCCTCCACACAGACACACACCTCCCCATGGGCTGCTCTGCTGCCCCACAGGCACAAAGACAGTCTGTTTCTGAAGGTTGAGCTTGTCTTCACCTCCACACCTCTGCCTCCTTTCTCCACTTCTACCTCTATTCACCCCCACACCCCGCCCAAACTCCAAACAGACCATCGCTCAACAGCTTGCACAATTTCACACAGCACCTGCGTGTATGGGTGTGTTGCTGAAGTATTTGTGGTGGGTGCGCAAGTGTTAAAAGCTTGAATTGTTGCAAACACATCAAAGGCTGAGTTTGGACAAGGTGGAGTGATTCTTTCTTTCAATACCAGATACATAGTTTGTTTAACAGAATCTAGATAACAAGTGGAGACTTTTCCAAATAACATTTTCATGTGTTTCATTTAATTTGTTCCAAAGAATATGTTTTAACTGGTGATTTATTGTATTTATTCAATTCAGATATTCCTTGCTTTTTTCACTTGTTTCAGGAATGGTACATCTCTTTTCCCTCTGTGTTCTGATAGGAGGCGCTGGATTCATTAGAACTTGGAGTTGCTCGGGTTGATCTTGGACTGGGCTGAGCTGCGACTTTACCCCAAGGTATCTCAGGACGGCCGGGCTCTATTAAGTAGCTGCATCAATTTTCGCCATTTTTCTTTCTGATAGCTCCACGTTGCTACCAGCAGATGGCGTACATGTCAGTTTATGTCTATGCAGCGCACCTATTAGAGGAGTTCTATTTAGGCTCAAAAATGACTATCTAAACACTATCATTGGCAAATGGTTTTTGATCTTTTTTATTTAGGCGTGACTATGCACTTTTAATCAGAACAAGCTCTATCAAAGCTCAAAATACCGTCATGTTTTAGTAGTTTTCAGATCCATTATATTAAAGCATGTAATTGGATCAATATAGTTTTAAGTTTGATATTTCAATGATAAGTCATTTCCAGCTTCTTTTAGAAGCCCAGTACCACTAACTGAAGTTGTCAAGTTGTGCTTAGCAGTGAGAGAAGCTGTGGAATAACAAAGATACTTTTTAGTGCATTGCAAATGATATTCCATAAGTATGGATTAAACATTTAAACACTGTGCTCTTAAGTGCACCGATCTTTTTCAGCAACTCACACGTCTATTTAGCACAACTTCACATATTATATCCTGTTAAACATGTGTTCATGTGTGCTTAGTATTCAGCCACCTGAGTACTGAGTGATGAATGTAAAATGAGGCACTGCAGGTGTATGGGGTTAAATTCCTGATGTGAGACGATAGTTGAACAGATAAAATCCAGGAATCAAAGCCTGCAGTAATGCGAGTGGAAACAATGTCCTTTAATAGCCTGTTTGAAAGCAAGGATTCTGCATAGACGAACTTGCATAGTTTTACCAGAGTGAATCTTATCGGGGCCCACTTGTGTCCTTGTACATTTACTCCACTTTTAAAAAGAGAAGGGTTTGATTGATGTTTTATTTGTTCCAGAAAAAGAAAAAGAAAGGACTGAAAAAAATGTGGAGATCTTTTCAGAAAACCTAGATCAGTGTGAGAAAGGGAGATTATCACATTGATCTTTCTCTCTCACTCTATAAGCCCTGTTTCAATCTACTCTGACCTGCATGTCAATGTGCACTGATTGATGACAGTGGCCTAAAACAACAATACAATACTGACACCTCAGCTCAATTGTTCACAATGTGGTCAGCATTACTTTTTAATTTGTAGCGTATGTTCCTCTGAGAGAAATTCTAAAAAAAAAAAAAAAAAAAAAAAAATGATAGTATTGATTTTATTGTTGCAGTGCAAAGGAACAAAAGACAATATATGTCAGATCCCACCTGCATGAAACTCATCAAGATTCGCTGATGGAACAAGAGCAGGATGCCTGGACTCGACCTCTGACCTTCCCAGATGTGAATCCTATCAAGCATCAGTGGGATGCGTTTGAACAAACCTAATTCACAGTGAGGCGATAGGATCCTTTTTCAACATCCTGGTGCTAAAAACCACAGGATATAAAGGGGTTTAATGGCCCATCAGATCAAAAATCTTTTTGGCAGCTTGAAAATGTTTAGCAGCTACCATGTTTAGCAGCTGATCAGAGTTTACTTCAACTAGACACCAAATACAAAATAATGCTTACATGTTTCTACATACCTATTATTAACCATGAAAAGATATGCAGTAACTGTGTGTATTTTTGAACATTCAAATCCTGGATGTGCAGCAAACAAACCAGCAGCCGAGGAATGTTGTGATATAAGTTAAAACAAAAATTTCTAATATGCCAGCAATTAAATATGAGGCATTTTAAAAGAGAAAAGTCCAGTGTTATTAACTAATTTCTTCACTTTGCTCATACTATATATTGGAATTTCTTTTAGCATTTTAAACAGACTTTTTATTTTTAGGTATCTATTAAATTAAAGCTACAGTCTCTGTTTTTGCTAAAATTATGAGGGAGCATCATAGACAATATAAAATAAGATCCCCAGGGACACTTTCTATTTTATTATAGGATTTACTAGCTAGATAAATTAAAGTTTTTTGACAGTTATTTTATTAAACTTTGCATCAGCTTGTTTTGTACTATTTGGATTTTACTCGTCTTTCACTTCATCCTTTGTGTGAAAACATCTGAAGCGTACACAGCTGCATCTGACGGCGCAGTCACAACGAGGCCTTTGTTGTTCTTGAACAAACACACACACACACATCCACATTTGCACACATGGATCTGTAAGAAGGAAACAGCTGAGGGATGTAATAGGGCAGATGAGGATCATGGGGTTGCAGTTTGGTTTGGGTCAGGCTGAATGTTTGGCAGCTGTGAGACAAAAGACGTGCTATTAAAACTGCTCCCTTCTCGCCTCCAGCTTGCTCTGTACTGAAACTTATTTGTCACTCACTCAGGCAGCTTGAAGAAACCCAAGTCTTGTGATTTTATCAACAATCATTTAGTGATGAGAAAAACATCTTTTATATGGGAAGACCATTTTAGGAACATTGAGATTCTGCTTTGTTTGGATCTCTACTTTCTTCCAGCAGTACAAATCTCAATTGCCCCTATGCACAAAAAAATGCATGTTTTGTCGTACTTATTTATTTAAGTAAGCATACACATCTGCACACACTAAAGCCTCACGGGTATTTTGAATCTACAGATGGTCATATTACATCTAAAGAAGCAAACGCATATGCTTGTCAGCACACAAACTCACAGAAGCTATAGGCATCCATAAATCACTCATACTGCAGAGCCATATGCTCATACCTCTTTATAAGGTGGAAGCCCAAACACAGGTGAGAACCTTGCATTCTTTTAACTTATGAAACTGACAGAAATGCAGATTGGGAAACAAACAGGGAGAGGGGGAGAACATTACTCTCCCCCTATACTTCCCAAATACAGATGTGAGTGCCCTCCTCTTTTTTTTTTCCTCCCCCTCTTCTCCCATCTCTTCCCCTTGGGATAGAGAGCTTACAGAGAGGCAGATGGGTGGAATGCATAATACATAGACGATTTTGGGGGGCTGGGAGGATCTGTGTGTGTTAGTGTGTGTATGGGGTAAAGCACTTGCCTTGGAGAGAACCAATTTTTTTGTGTTTCACCAACAAAGTGAGGTCCTTTTGGGAAAGTGAGGACATTGTCCTGTTCCTCACGTTCTTCTACTGTTCTGGGGTTAGGTTTGAAACCTAGGCTTGAATTGAGTGTTGGTTAATTTTAGGGTTAGGTATGTTCTGGTAATGGGTGGTCTTTAGGTTATGGTAATTTATAGGTAAAATGAATTACTGGGAATCAATGCAAAGTTCTCATAAATATGATAAAACACTGACTTGTGTGTGTGTGTATGTGTTGTTAGTCTGTTGGGACTAGGCTACAGTCATTATAGATCTAATGCTTGTGTTTTAGATGCTGCACCGTGTCAATCTCATTTGAAGTGCACCACCCAGATAAGTGTGAAGCATTTCATTACTCAGGCTTTCTTCTTTCTGTCATAACTCTGAAACCTCATGTAAATAAATTGACTTTGAGATTTTTTTTTGTGTGTAGACGTTTGTCATTCATGAGGAAAGGTTGAAAGAAAAGTCAAATTTCAGATCATCTAGAGTTGATTCTTTTGTTCTAGTCAGACGTGCTAGTTCTGGTACCTCGGTCATGCAGACCTCATGTAGAAATTATTTCCCTAATTACTCCCATTACTGCAATGTATCATAATGCTGTGCAATTAGCAATCCATTGTAACCTAACAAGGCCTCCTCAGGCATAGGTAATGGATTTTAGGAAAGACAAGCTGAGCTGAGGCATGACTAATTTAAAACGGGTAAGTATAATTGAGGACTCACAGAAGGAGATTTTCTATCTCAGAAGCAGAGTTGCTGCTATGATATGCTGGCGTTTCATGTTTCTGCCCATCACAGTTTTAGCATAATGTAAATGTCTCTGGTTTAAAATTTAAAATCACAATTTTTCCATTCTTTTAATCAATGTACAAAATAAAAATTATTTTGGGGGGTCAAGCTGGTATACACTTTGGAAATGGTTGCAGGCATTTTACTCTTCTTGGGCTTTGAAACTGACATTCAATCAGTTGTGCTATTTTATGATATATTAATTTTGAACATGTTTAAGATAGCAAATATTCAGCAGCAGTAGTTTTAATATAGATACATATGTTCAAAGAGCTATAGAAAAATCTTAAAGCAGCAGCATTGATTTTTCATAAATCATCAGTGATCGAAGTTTTTAATAGGAGTGAATTTCTGAGGGCATTAGAACTGAAACTCAACATGAGTCATAGCTGGGAGAGTGACCCTGTTACAGCATTGGACAATAGTAAAACCAAGTAATGACTTGGAGGTCTTTACTTCACAGCCGCAATAAAAAATTTTATGTCATAAGACATCTAATTATTTCAATGCAAATAAGAGAGCAATCGAGTAAAGACTGAATTGTATTGGATTTAATTGCAGGAGGAATTGAGAAAGATTACCCTATGACACAAAACATTTGCATACACTAAACAATACCCTGCTATATATCACAGCATGCTTGTGTCATACATAATCATACCCTGTAAGGCAGTTTGTTTGCTGTTTTTTTTTTTTTTTTTTTTACCAGAAATCTGCTTTAAAAAGGCTATATTCTAATCCACAAAAAAGACTTGCTTATTAAAGAGACCGGATGTCAAAATAAAGCCAAAGAAAAGACGTCAACAATTAGGAATCTCCAGAAGATCTTAGTCTTCAACAGGCTTAAGTTATGCTTTTTTGTGTAAAAATTGCTATTTCTGTCACACTACAAGATTCAAATGAATAATTCAAAACTGCATTTGCATATTCAAAGCACATGTCGACATATTCACCCAACTATAAGCCGTACAGCTATTTGAGGAAAACCTTGGGTGGAGATTCTTTTCCAAGGTAATATTTTGTTGAGGGACCTGGAGACTATACTTATTTAGATTTAGACCTAATTAACAAACAACACCAGTGTTTAATGGGTTTGTGGTATTAGTCACAGGAACCAATATGACAATATTTACTCTTCAAAGAAACACTCAGAAGAAGTTTGTGACTTATCCCATCATCTACACAAATGCTGGGGAATTATAGTGCTGACAGTTTAACCAGAAGCTGACGTGGTGATGGAGGAAGAAAACCTTGCGTTGAGATGAGCTGCATTGCCTGACATAGAGCCGAGAACAGAGTGTGAGAACAATGAAGACAAGACAGAACATGAGAAAGCTGGCAGGTAGTTGCTCTCTGGAGATTCATTAGGCTTGTCAGAAATGCTGCCTGTGAATATGCTTGCACAGCTCCTTCGTGAGGACACGCAGACATACATAAACATACACAAACAGACTTTAGAGTGAATTGCTGCAGGTGTGAGGAGCTCGTTCTGCTGACAGGTAGCTCAGTCGGGACAGAGGGATTTGGAATCACACTGTGAAGACAGCATTTGGCATGTCTCCAAACAGCTTCCACAGGACTTAATGTGTTCAGATCAGCATTTAGTCATGTGCTTAGCGGAACACTGCATCTCAAGACTTGAATTAAATATTAATCTTGTCTAAATATCACTGCCAGTTTTTCTTTTAGACTTTTTAAGCATCATAACAGATATTATTGCTTTGGAATTATATGATATAAAAAACAATTTTTATGTGGTAAAATCGATATAATGCATGGATTTGTGTACAGCTGAGTGTGAATTGCTGTCTATTTGATTATGTCAAATTGAAATATTTTTAGTAGTATTTAAATTTGACATATTTATTTTTAATAGTAAACTTGGAAATGGATCAATCTGCATAAATCAGATTTCTTAAAGCTCAACAGAATCGTTAAACTTTTTCAATCAAGGAACTTTAATTCTACAGAAAACATTTCAGTGCTATTTGGCCAAAGTGGAATGTGAATTTAAATAGTGCATTCTAACATGGTTTGTGATGTGTGAACTGTTTAAACTACTTTGTTTGTGAAAAACACGTATATGTAGTTTACCCGAAAATATTTGTTTTAAGAAAGTTCAAATATATATATATATAAAAAATGTGTTTCATTATCAGCTAATGTTCCTGATACCCAAGTGTGTAGATTTCTAAAGGACTTGCGTTATTCACATCATTCCCCAGTGCTCCTTGTTGTTTTTGTCCTCAAGCAGTTTCTTCATCAATTAATTTTTTTGCATTGTTTCTTGGCTAAAGTTTGTTTTGCTTTCTGTTCTCAATGTATTTTATCTTCATTTTGCAAAGTCTTAATTAAAATTCTCGTTCTTTGTTTGTGGCTTAATCACTGCTCAACTCTTTCATGGTAATTAGTCTCCCTCTGTCAGCTCCCCACATTTACTCTGCCTCAACATTTTACTCCGATTACTCTAACCTGCATTCAGTGACACCCTCCACCTTACCCCCTGCATACACTCGCTGGTTCCTGTCATTCTCCACTAGATCGTCCCTGGTATTCTCCATTATTCAATGCCTGTACCTCCTCATGCTTCATGTCCAGTTTTCCTGAGTTTTTGTAGGTTTTCTGTTATTGTCATTAAATTCTCACTATGCTCATTCCACATTCCTGTCTGTGTTGTGGTGCTGCAACAATCTCACACATCATGACAGTTATAATGTGCACTGGGCGAACTGGAATGCCAGAGAGTTCCTCCGTTGTAGATGAAAAACAGTTCTGAATGGGTTAAAAGACGCCTAAAACAATGTTTGATAAGCTTTAATAACAAACAATGTTTTATAACACAAGTAAAAGCTTGAACTAGAGAAAAAAAATGTGGACAAGACACACTGGTTATTCTAATCCACTGAATATATCAGTGCAGGTCATGTGTTTGTTAGTTTAAGGTGAAAAGCTTAGGATGAAAAATGACTAACAGATGATGAAACAATCTGAAATGTATGATGCAAGCTTTGCAAGCAGGAGAGTTCTTTGTCTAAATGTGTGCACATGATTGCATGCATATGCATGTTCGCCTTGGCATGGAGAGCTGTGTCTGGGCTCTGGGTGGTGTGCAAATCCCAGTGTTTAGAAGGCAGACGGAATCACCGTCTGATTCCACAGCTGTTCTCACAGCTCTGTCTCTGCCTTCCCGCTCACAAAGACAAGCTTGCTTTGCACACACAAGGACACATGGAGACTCTATAGCAGAGAAACGAGCACACAGAGAGCTTTTTAGTGATGAATAGGAGGCTTTCTTTACAAGGAAAGGCCAGAGTGTGAAGAGGCAGCCCCCAGATGCTGCCTCTCATCCCGGAAAGCATCTCAGAGCAGGATAGAGAGAAGCTCCATATCAGCAGCTGGAGGTTGATGACTGTTCCATGTGTTCATGTCTCACAGGAGATCCATAAAGTTTGACCATGAAAGCAAGGGGAGCATTGTGTGTGTGTCCGTTTGAGTACTCTGACAAAGCCAGAAAATAACAGAGGACAGTGTGCATAAACACATAATTCTATTGCATTTCCTCCTATCCTCCTTCTGCTTTGTACATAAGGCATACAGATTATCTTGGCGCATATGCAATACAGTCAGTACAGTACAGATTATTATTGCAAAGTGGATTAGTTTCAATGACTCAACTAACTAATTAACTAGTTACCTATAGTTACTGGGGGACAGTGGCGTGGGATGTAGGAGTTTGCCCTGAAATTGAAGGGTTGACGGTTCTAGCCTAAAACATTAAAAATTCTGGCTTTTAGAGTTGTTGTGTGACTTCACCTACATTGCTTACTGATGGTGGTCAGAGAGTCCGGTAGTGCCAGTGTACAGCAGCCTCGCTTCTGTCAGTGCGCCCCAGGGCAGCTGTGGCTACAATGTAGTTTGCCACCATCAGTGTGTGAGTGTGTGCATCACTGAATGTAGTGTAAAGCGCTTTGGTCAAGCCTCCTGGCTTGAAAAAGCAATATAGACCATTTACCATATACAATACATGAAACACATCAGAGAATAATTACTCACAAACTCATGTTTTAATGTATTTATTTCTCCTAATTATTATGATTTAACCCTCAAAACTAATAAAAGTGAAATGAAATTACCATTCCTTATGCAGAAGAAGCCACTATGAGGACTTAAAAGATAAAATCAGAACAACAAGTCTCATCAGAACACATATTCTAATTTAATGATAATGACAAAATATAGTATTTGATAGATGAACACAAGTAGTACATACTATATTTGTGAAAGAAGAGAACAGGGTGTGTGTGTATGTAGGGCATTCTCAAAGTCGGTCCTCGGGGGCCGCTGTCCTTCAGGTTTTAGAGGTTTCCCTGCTTTAGCACAGCTGATTATGATGACTGCAGTTGAGCAAAAGCCTGTTAATCAGCTTTCAATTAAAATCAGCTTTGCTGGAGCAAGGGAACCTCTAAAACCTGCAGGACAGCGGCCCTCAAGGACCAACTTTGGGGATGCCTGAAGTAGTATTACAACTCAGCATCAATGCCCTTACAGTTTCAAACCACTTCTCAACATCTTGCATGTGACAAAAAATCTCTCGGTCTGCAAGGCCAAAAAGAGCATTAATGTAGCCCTAGTGGAGTGGAGTCCAGCATGCATGTAAGTTTTGATCTGCAGAACACTTAAGAGCGGCTTAAGAGCTTAAAACTTTTCCCTCACAAATAGATAAAGCCTTTCATAGGAAGGATAACGTGTTTTCAGTTTAAAAACTAAAGTCTCTTTTCCTCATTTTAGCATCCATTTAGTATTGGACTGAAATGTGTGTTGTATCTGTTTGAATTTATTTTTGCTGCAGCAACAAGTCTTGCAATCTGGCATCTTTCATCACACGCAGTTTATCATTAGGGTTTTATGATATGAAGCTTGCAGCCATTGAATTGTTAAAGTCCAGTACAACTTTGGCAATAGTAGGGCATGTGTTGGGCTTTGGTGGCTGCAAAAGACCTGATGCTGTTGCCAGGATGATTTATTCTAATTGAAATTTACAAAGTAGATTAACAGACACAAACATAACAGGTGAATCAGAGACATTAATAGCAAACAAGGAAGACGGGAGGTAAGGATAAACAGTATGGAGGACCACTGGGAATGGAAGAATGTAGCCACAGTAGCAGATGAGGAACTAAAAGGCTTTCAACTACTGGAAGGGTTAATGAGTGGCACTTGAATCAGGTGTGATGGCTAAGGAGAATGTATGACAGCTGGAGAAGAATCTAAGCAGCGAACTGAGGGAACGTAACTAACAAAAAGACAGGGAACTAGTGAGGATATTAAAAACAAACAAAAGGAGGTGCAAAACAAAGAAACTCAACACAAAGGGCATATATTCAGAGCACCATAGGGACGACAGCAGACAACAGTAAATAATCCCACTCGTCATTAATTGAGGTGGCGCTGGACTGAAGGAGCGGAACAATAGCAGGCACATGTTGATTGGTATATTTGTAAAAAAAAAAAAAATATATATATATATATATATAATTGTATATTTTAAATGCAGCTGAGAAGAAAGAAAACTACACAGAGCACTGGTGGATGTAATTAACAAACACAAAATAGGTGCAAATCATGGCAGATAATACATTTTTTTACATATGTCATGTGTTACAATGAACAAACTGAGTCAGATTTTATTTTAAAGGTTTTTAAAACTGTGTGGATTTAGAAACAAACACTTTACTTTACCATAGAGGGATAATGGTAAAGCATTATGTATAACGTTTGCATAACAGACTGCAGTTTCCCACTAAAGGCCCATTATAGTCAGATTAAGTGGGAAATTTCTACACGAGCACAGTGGCAGCACAGTTATTACTTTCACCTCACCCTTCTTCAAAATGATCTGGCTGGCATCAGGACATTTCTCTCTCTCTCTTCCTTCTTCCAGGGAACTCAGCTGTGGCTCGGGGATCATGGGACTATGTTTCCGTGACAACCAGACATCAACCCCGACTGGTTACGCTAAAATAACAGACTGAATAATTTAGACAGATCCCTTTTTAAACAGCATGTCAATTCATATCATCATTCACCCACACCATCCGTGGTACCCTGCAGACAAGGCCACCTAGGCTGGGCGAAGGACGGAGAAAGACGTTTAACAATGATGTTAGAGCGAGAGAAAAGAGAGCTTTCTCCTCACTAACAATATTCCAGTCCCTTCTGATTTTAAATGTTAATGAAGAATTTGTAAATAGTTCGCACATACAAAGAGAACAGCACATAAAAGAAGAATTTCCAGTAATTAAATGTCAGCCTTGTTTGTGTGGTGTTTAAGGCAAGACAGATGATGGAGGACCTGATAAGTGAAAGAGACACATGGCTTCTGATCGAAATTCAAAAGAAACCATCAATCAAAATTAATCCTCATGTTTGAATGTTACATTTTTCTCCATTTAAAATGATGGCAATTAAATGACCAACAGTGAGTAACCATTTATCAGCTTGCATCAAGCATCATGCATTAAGCAAATTATATGTTTGTTTGAATAATGAAGAGATTTTTACTGAGATTTTAGGAAAAAAAAGCAGATTATGAAAATTATATAGCCGATTTAGGATAACTTATTTCTCCAATTTTTGTTCCTCTTAATCATTAACGATCATCATCGCATAAATAATGCAAACGAGCATCAGAATTAAGATAACTCAGTATTAATGAACTGTTTTTTTATTCTTCCAAAAAAAGAAAAATGTTAAGGAAGAGTTATACATGAGACCACAACACTTACAGCTCCTGGTGATGACTTGTTCATATGGAACCAAATATTTGCACACATAATTCATGCTCTGTTGTTGGAAAATACTCAGACATCATTGTGTCTGCATGAATTAATGTGTGTGTGTGTGTGTGTGTGTGTGTGTGGGTGGGTGTGGAGCTGTATGTGTGCATGCATGTGGTTGAGCATGCTTTCCCAAAATTTTACAAGCTGTCACACACGCATACATATACACCCACACCCAGTCACCAGAGAACTGAACTGGATAACATGGCAGGTTAGGGAAAGACCCTCACGAATATCAAACAACGTCTTATACATATTCAAATTCCTTTTTCATTATTTTTTATGTTTTTAGCACCACATATAGAGTTTGTATTTTACTTATTCACATCACATATTTTAAGTGTCTGCCACATTTATGCAAACATTAATCACTAGAGCCAAACCTTGCGTTTTTTTCCCCTTTGTGCATGTTTTATATTTTTTTCATAGAAATGTTCCATCAGATATTTCATCCTGAGCAAACTGCCCATGCGGTCTCAGCTCTGAAGGGTGGTGTCTTTGCACTGCAACTTTTAGATCAAACCTTATGTTTTAAAGGGATTACGAAATGTGCCCCTGACAGCCGGAGTCCAGTGTTTGGCAGCGATATTTGAGGACTCTAGCTGTATGTTTTGAGTCAATATACCTTGTGAAAAAGTGACTGATCTTTGGCTGAGGATGAGCTGTCTGACACTGGGCAGTGTTTCACCCCAGGTAACCTTCAGACATTGCTGTCTATGCCAAACATTCAAGGTTCCCTGATGCGGTAAGGAAGCAACACAACTAAACTGAGTTGAACTTTAACAGTGGTTTTACTTTCTCTTCAGGTTTTGTTTTTCTTGTGTAAATATCGACATTATATTGTTGGTCAGAAATGAACATTGTGTCTCATCAGTTCTAACAGTGTCCCCCAAAACCTGTAGGTCTTGTCAACATTGAAAGGATTAGAATAGTTCCCTCAGCTCTCGTTAGCAGCAGGAATATTTACCAGGCATGTTTTTAGACGGTCAAGTTTATACTTCATACTTTGCATCAATTACTGCAAGTTGAAGCTGCAGCCTTGGTAGTCTTTAGTTGATTAACTAATTGCCTGCACCAGCTAACCTTCATATACTCTCCCTGCTCCTCATCAGATAATTTTTGCCTGTGGTCTCAGTATTCCAGCTCTGTGTTTTTTCATCCTGTCTTCTTTTACATTCACCTCTCATCCCTTATGGCATTAATTCATGTATTAGTACCAAGAGGATGATTAAGTTTTTACCTGCCTCCATTCCTGCTCTCAACCTGTAATCTGAGGACTTTATCTGTTGACAAAAGCTTTGAATAGGATACAGAGTTATGTCTTATTTTATTCTTACACAGTTGCATGCATTGGAATGTTTTTTGGATCTTAATCTGTTAAAATCAACCTGCTCTCGTCTCCTACTTACTGTATAAATCCCCATTGACTCGTCTTGTCAGAACTCTCATAACCCAAGCAAATATCGCTTCTCCATCACTTTCTTAAACTTTGTTGGCCCTTTTTCCATCATTTTCTTTCTCAGGCCTACTCACCTGCCAGATTTCCTTCCCATGTCTATAATTCCCATTAGGAATCATTGAGCCACAGAAAGACAGGAGATAACTGTCTTTAATTGTAATTGTTGCACCATTTCTTTAAGAGTAATCTTTTAAGAGGAGATCTCTAACCACTGTGATTCTCTCGTGGCTGCAGAGATTAAAGGGGTCTCTTACTTCTATCTTCAACAGAGTATTTCGGCAATAAGGTTTTTATATTTTTCTCCTGATCATGTATTAGTAATAGCCTAGCTCCTTGCATATACACTTGGTTAGTACTCAGTTGAACTTTTTATAGCCTTAGGAAGTGCATTGATTTTCTGTAGATTAAAAATGTGTCAGAAACAATCCTAATAGATTCTGCTCAGAGGGTCATGATCTGCACAGCTATAGGGGCCAGATCATTGTTTGATGTTTGTTTTATTTTTGTTCTTTGTTTTTTGTTTGAGGGATTCCTATGTTCATGTTCCCGTTCTCCGACGCCAGCAGTTTGAGAGGATTTAGTGTTTGTTTTGTTGTCTTCTGATTGTGTCCTGGCTCTTTGGCACTGAGCGCTCTCTGTTCCTGCTTTGGCTCGGCGTTGGAGATGCTATTTTAAAGTTCCGTAATCCTGGCTCCTAGGTGGAGACCAGTTTAAAGTTATGCAGTAATCCTGGTACCATTTCTTGTTTTGTCCCTCAACTGTTGAGCCTGCCTGTCTGTCTGAGTTCTCTGCTGGATTCATGGAACCCTGGATCTAAGTGTTCCTGCGTGGACTGGAACCCCTGACTGGGCTGAGGATTCCTGGATTCCACGATTGTCCTGTTTGATCTGTTTTCTCTGACCTGGATCAGATTCCTGCCTGCTCATTGAGGTTGCTGCATCTGGGACACTCTGTGAGGCTCTGCACCGCAGCTTGTTTGGCAGTCCATCGGCTGGATCCAGCCTTCCTTGGAGACGATGGACTGAACCGTTAAACCATGTAAGTGACTCTCACAGATAATCATCTCCCAACAGATGATTGTGGTCACTTACCTATGTTTCTCTCTCCATAGTGTCAGTGATTGGGCAGTGCCCCGCCTTCCTCCTGCAGCCACTGCGGTCCACACATCTACAGCTCTGCATCTGTTATGCTTTGTTTTGTGTTAATTAACGCTTTTAACTGTCCCACTGTCTGTCTCACCTTGAATACTGGGTCCATCTGTTCCTGTCATGACACAGAGATCTTATAATGTCAGAGTTCATTGGCATAGAACTTATTGTCAAGTATTGGATAGCATATGTATTGGGTTTGAGCAGTGCAGCATAATGCATTCGGCAAATTATCTCCTCATTACCAGCCTCATCTATTGGAAGAAGGCTAGATAGATCCCTGTTTTCCTGTGGTTTATGCAATATTTAGATTGTACTATCCAAATGTCATCACTGAAATCAAGTCTTATTGGGCCAAGCAATTGTTCCAGTCTGTTACTGTCCAATTATCACAAGTCTTTGTAAATTGTTGCCTCAGATTCCCCCTCTTGGCTGAAAGCAGTGGCAACAAGAATGGATTTATCTTGCTGTAGCCCATCTGCTTCAAAATTTGACAAGCTGTTCATTTAGTTAAATGTTTTTTTGAGCTTACATTGCCTTTTTAGAGTATTTCATAACAAATCTGTATATTCTCCAGTGGCAAATACAAGGATTTTTCATCAACACTAATGTTGATCAGTGGCTTTTTCTTTCTCATACAATTCTCTGTATACCCAAAACAACAGAATAAATAGTTGAGAATTATGGGGTTGCAACTGACCCCAATGCAGACACAAGGAAGAATTATGGCGCTTTAAATATTAATAATCTCAGAAAAAAAAGATAATCTGAAAAAACAGAGAATTATGATTAGTGAGGATGCTGGTAACTGGAATGCTATACAGATGAAGTTGAGATAGAGCATGTAGCTGATACACTGAGAAAAAGGTCCTAATAGAACATGAGTCAATACTACTAGTAACTAAAACACATGAAATAACTTAAACACATGAAAAATAGCAAAATGACTGAACTAAACCTAAAGTTTGTGTAATAAACAACAATCTATCTGTCTGTTCTCCATGTTCTTTTTTTAGTGTTTAAGGCACTAGTGGCTCATTTTCTTTGGACAGTAGGCTGACAGGAAAAGGGGTATGAGAGAGGAGGAGAGACATGCAGGAAAGGACCACAGGCCTGATTCAAACATGGGTTGTCCACGTCGAGTACTAAGGCCTCCATACACGTGTCATGTGCGCTAACCACTGCACCACCAAAGCACCCCCATCTTCTCCAGGTTCTTGCTTGATAATTTGTTTTTACCATATCTAGATGTCTTGGTGAATTAAGAGACGACCTTATGGTTGGCAAATTTTTTTTTTTTAACTAGCAACAAAGCAAGTGTTTCTCATAAGGTCAAAAAAGGAGTCAATACTTGACAGTTGCTTTCAGCTGTATCACTTTTCTAGCAAAATTAAAGCTATAGTTCAACGAGCTGTAAGCGTCGCAACATGTGTCCATGTCTGTGCGCAAAAAAAAAGCTCATAACCTTGTAGCTAAATTTCTGAAGTCAGGTCTGTTCCTCCAATTTATTGGTGGTGTTTCTCATTTTTTTTTTTTTTTTTATTATCTTTTTTAAGTTTTCACAGCTTTATATAAACATCAACAAAAACAAACAAACAAATAAATAAACAAACAAACAAAAACAACCCACCCCAAATCAACAAGGAGCACTGCGGTGTTCACATAAAAGAGAAAAAAAAAAAGAGAAAAAAAGAATCATACATACATACAGCCCACATACACAAAATACAAACAGACATGGTTCAAAGTGGTCCACACTGTCGGACAACCAAATGTATGGTATATTGAATAAAAAAAAAAAAAAAAAAAAAAAAAAAAAAGAAAGAAAGAAAAATAGAGAGAAAAAATCTAAAAAAAAAAAAAGAAAAAAAAAAAAAAAAACTGAATTTACAGTTTCTGTAAAAAAGATTGTACCGGGTCCCATATCCTTCGGAATTTGTCCGACTCTTGATGAAGGTCACAAGTCAGTTTTTCAACTGCGACAATAGCAGACATTTGTGATAACCACATATCGACTGTAGGGGCTAGTAATGCTGACCACCTCAGTAGTATACATTTCTTAGCCAGAAATAAGAGAATTGCAAGCAGATGTTTGGTATCTGCATTAAAGAAAATCCCTGAAGTGTGATTAAAAAGACAGAAGGAGGAAGTTAGTGAGAACTGTTTACCAATAATCTCTTGTATCACCAGATGAACTGCCTTCCAGAAGACTTGAATATAGTCACAAGACCAAAATAAATGAATAAATGTGCCCTTATGTATTCTGCATTTATGACAGAGATCTGAAGCATCAGGAAACATTTTCCGAAGGCGAACAGGTGTGTAATATGTTCGATAGAAGAGTTTAAAATTCTGCTCGTGTATAGAAAGCGAAGTGCAATTAGGGAAAACCCCATCACAGATTTCCTCCCAATCTGCTGGATTGAACGTCAACCCCAGATCATACTCCCACACCAGCTTCATGGCATCATAACCTGAGGAGTCAGAGCCAGATAACAAACTATATATCTTAGATATAAGTCCCTTAGAAGATTTGGTCAAAACAATTGTATTCTCTAACTCAGACAATTTTGTACGTAGTTTTCCTGTCCTCCTGAGAGAGTTCACAAAATGACGAATCTGTAAGTATTTATAAAAATCTCTATTAGAAATATTGAAATTAGCTTTAATTTGTTCAAAGGGTTTAACAGAGTCAGAATTCAATATGTCCAAAATATTTGACAATCCCTTCGATGACCATTCAGACAATCCAATGCTTCTAATTTCTGCTGGTAAATCAGGATTCAAAGTCAACGATGACCAAGAGGAGAGGGTGGAAGAGATATTAAAGTATTTCTTCACATCTCGCCAGGCCAGTAAAGTATTATAAACAATAAAATTACTTTTGAGATGGGGTATTTGATCTATGCCATTTATAAAGAAAAGAGAGTTAAGTTTGCTAGGGAAACAAGATTGGGATTCCAAATCCAGCCACAAAGAGTTCCCTCTGTTCATAAACCAATTAGAAACGATTTTAAGTTGTGCTGACCAATAATAAAGCTGCAGGGAAGGTAATGACAAACCTCCAAGGTGTTTTGGCTTAGTTAATATAGAGAACTTGACTCTTGGATGTTTGTTGTTCCAGACAAAACGAGATAAATGAGAATTTAGTGATTTGAAGTGTGCAGGAGATAGATAGCAGGGAAGGTTTTGATATAAATAGTTCAGTCGTGGAAGAATGTTTATTTTTATAGTGTTGATTCTCCCTAAAAGAGAAGTTGGCAGGGGAGCCCATTTTATCAAATCATTTTTTATCTTTTGTATTAAAGGAGAGTAATTAGTCCCAAAAAGATTATTCAGATCAGGTGTAACAAAAATACCCAGATACTTGAAACCTTTTGTAGACATTTGAAAGGGAGATTGCGTGAGACTTTCTGGGGGCATGCTGAAAGGGGTGGCGACAGACTTTCCTAAATTGATTTTATATCCTGACAATGCACTGAATGTAGTCATAGATTCCAGAGTAGCTGGAATTGATTTCTCAGGGTTACACATATACAATAGTACATCATCTGCAAATAATGAGATTACGTGGTTTCTACCGTCTATATTTATTCCAGATACATCTGGATTAGTCCTGATAATCTCGGCCAAAGGTTCAATAAACAATGTAAACAATAAGGGTGAAAGGGGGCATCCCTGCCTACAGCCCCTATGGATCTCGAAGGGCTCAGACATCAAGCCATTTGTGTTAACTGAGGCTGTTGGGTCTGAATAAAAGCTTTTAACCAGCTTGATAAAGTTTGGGCCCAGACCGAATTTATGTAACACCTGAAAAAGAAACTGCCATTCAACTCGGTCAAAAGCCTTCTCAGCATCAAGGGAAACAATTACTGCTGGCTCTTTGTGAGTATTAAGGTACTGAACAACATTAAGAACACGTCGGATATTGTCTGTGCCATATCTCATTTTTATAAACCCTGCCTGGTCTGGGTTTATTATTTTAGGTAGGATGTTTTCCAATCTCCGAGCCAATACTTTTGCCACAATTTTATAATCAACGTTAAGCAAACTAATAGGTCTAAAGGAGGAACAATCCAGAGGATTTTTACCTTCTTTTAAAAGAAGACTAATAGAGGCGTGTCTCCACGAGGGAGGGATACCATTTCTCAAAATGTCATTAATAGCGGGCATGAATATTGGTTGAATCTCTGGCCAAAATAACTTAAAAAATTCCAATGGAAACCCATCAGGTCCCGGACATTTTCTGTTTGGCATGGATTTAATTGCAGCCCAAACTTCCTCTGGAGTAATAGCAGCATCTAAAAAGGCGCGATCCTCTCCCGAGACAGAAGGTAAAGATATACTGCTCAAATAAGTGGAGATATCATCCGGGTCAGCCATATCTGTATTGTAGAGAGATGTATAAAAATCCCGGAAAGTATTATTAATAATTATGGGGTCATGGGTGACTTCCTCGTTCTGCGTTCCTATTATACTAATTAAGCGACTGTTATCTTGCTTTTTTAATAAATGGGAAAGCATGCGACTGGATTTATTACCAAATTCATAGTGTTTCTGTTTGGTATAAAGTAATAGTTTCTGAACCTGGCGGTTGTAGTCTATGTTAAGCTCAGATTTAACAGCCAATAGTGCCTTAAAGTTTGGCAAAGTTGGTGATTGTTTATGTATTTGTTCCAATCTAATCATCTCTTTTTCGAGACTGTTTCTCTTCTCTGCTAAAACCGCTTTTTGGTGGGAGCAGTAGGAAATAAGGTAACCACGCAGAGTAGCTTTTGCTGCATCCCAGATTATACCAGAAGACACAGGGGACTTTTTGTTATCGAGCCAGAACTGCGTAATATTACTCCGGACAAAGTTACAAAAGGATTCATTATCCAGAAAGGATGTATTGAATTTCCAAGTAAATGTTCTAGGCATACGAAACAATAGATCAACACCTAAAAATACTGGTGCATGATCTGACAAAAGTATGGAGTCTATGTTACAGCTTCGAACTGAATGTAAAAGTGACTTAGGGATAAAGATATAATCCAATCTGGAATAAGTATTATGGGGATGTGAATAGAAAGTATAATCCCTTATTTTAGGATTTAAATGTCGCCAAATATCAATCAAACCAGTGTCCGTACATAAGTTTTTTAGAACAGCTGAAGCTTTTGGGTTTGGCAATTTTGCAGAAGACGACCTATCCAGAGATGCGTTCATTGTACAGTTAAAGTCACCAGCCAGGAAACCAATTTCTTTACAATGGTGGTTAAACAATAAGATCATTTGTGACATAAATTGAGGCGAATCATCATTAGGAGCATATACATTGAGAATAGTTATATATTTTCCATGGATCAAGCCCTTAATTAAAATAAATCTCCCCTCCGGGTCCCTCTCCTCATGTTCCAAAACAAAAGGAAGATTCTTGTGTATAAGAATGGCTGTACCCCTTTTACTTTGTGAATGGGAGGAAAAATATACCTTACCTACCCAGTCCCTTTTAAGTTTCAAATGTTCTGTAGCAGATAACCTGGTTTCCTGTAATAGTGCAATATCAAGTTTATTTTTTTTCAAATAAGTCAAAACCTTTTTCCTTTTGATCACATGACCCAGTCCCTGTACATTCCAGGTAACAATCAGACATACAAACTGTAAGGCATAAAACAAATTAGACACCAGGTGTCATATTTGAATAGACTAGTCTGTCCATAGGCATTTATGTATGTATAAAAAAAAGAAAAGACACATTTAGGCTCCTGACGTTTAACACACAAAAAAGAAGAAAACAATAAAAAAATAAAGTGCATAATCTGCAAACAGCAGCGTTCACCCTCCCGAATCCTGTCCCCAAACGACAGAAAAGAAAACCCCAAAAAGATGTCACTGTTATTTCCAAGCAACATGCAACTCCTAATTTTTACAGTTCGATCACAGCAACAACCGGACGCTCAAAACGCCACCATCCGTGGTCCAGGCCAAAATAATGAGCCATGCTGAGAAGTGTCCCAACGTAGTAAGTTAAGAAAGAAAGAAAAAAAAGAAAAATAATGTTCTTTGGGTCCCAGCATGTATATAAAGTCCATCCTCCTCCATATTTCTAAACAAAGCAAGGAAGAGGAAAGAATAATAAAGAATAATACCTCATTTAAGAGAGTCCAAAAATGCAATGGCCGCCTCAGGTGTATCAAAAAACTGGATTCGCCCCTTATGAAGGCACCGGAGGCGAGCAGGATAGGCAAAACCACGGTACTTATCGCAGCGGATCAGCTCCTTTGTCGCCATGCCGAACTCTCGTCTCCTCCTCAGGACCTCCGCAGACAGATCAGGGTAGAATCTCAGTTGAGAGCCGCCAAAACGAATGTCTCGCTTCTTCTTAGCTGCATTAAGCACAGCCTCTCTGTGCGGGTATCGTAGGAAACGAACCAGGATACTTCGCGGTGGCTTATTCGGGGCTGGAGCAGGGGCTAGAGCCCTGTGAGCCCGCTCGATCTCCAACGGCGGATGATCAGCTGGTAGACCGACCAAGGTCGGTAATATGTTTTGGAGAAAATCCACAAGCGGGGTGTCGCCCTCTGCTTTCTCTGGTAAGTTAATGATTTTTAAGTTTTTACGCCGACCACGGTTCTCCAGGTCGTCTATTTTTAACTGCAGCTGTTCAATTAGCTTCTCCACGGCGGCTATGCTTGTCCCGTGGGTCCCGAGACTGTCCTCCGTCTCGGAGATCCTCCCCTCGGCCTCCTCCATGCGTTTCTCCAGGTCCGCCGCTCTATTGGAGAGCAGCGATAGGGAGCTCTCCACCGAGCCGACAGAAACTTTTAAATCGCCCAGTGCGACATCAATAATATCGAGTCGGGTGCCGATAGATGCGTCCATATCTTTCATCCGGGAGGATAGCGACTTTACCTCAGATAAGATCTGCTCCATAGTTATTTGGCTAGTTAGCTCTGAGACGCTAGCATTGGCTTCAGCCTGACTTAGCTCCTTCGAGGCGGTTTTCTTCTTGGTGGAAGAACCGGGCGAAGAGAAAATTGGGAAATCTTTTTCCCGCTGTGGCCTAGGCATCCCCAAAGAGTTTTAAAGTCGATAAAGAGGTATTTAACTGGAGGAAGTTATAAGAATATTTTAAGCCTGGAGCGGAGAGGAGGTGTTTCTCATTTTAATGTAATACCCACGAGCGCTATTGTTTTTTTTCTTCTTCTGGCTCAATATTAGGAATTTGACCTCATTTCTTGTTCTGGGATTTTGGGAAAAGAATCCTCCTGACACACCCTGTCATCTCGTAGCTCACTCACACTCCCCTCACACCCTTCCAACCTTCAGGCAATGCACCTGGGAACAACTCACACACGCAAAGACACATAGATACAGACATTCACCCCCTCAATATAAAAAGAAGTAAAGGTATACCTTTACACTCAAACTATTCCACCTTGTTGATTAAGAACCAGACAGATTTTTTATTTTTTTTACTTCTCAGAACAGCTGTCTTCAGGTGGTCTCCCACTAGGTGTTATAAAAGCTAAAACACCATGGCCACATGGGGAATGACATATACACACACTCAACTTGAAAACCTCCAAGAGACACACAGCAGGATTGATCTCCCTCTGTGGTATTGATCAGCCAACCCCCAACTCAGACCAGAAGATACCAGCTGTGTCGAGCCATTTGGTTCCTGGAGAGTCCCCCTCCTGAGAGGAAGATGAAAATAATGATGCCGCAAGCCTCTTCTTTCAGAGAAATTCTGCAGGCTGCAAAAGGGCAGGAAGTCCACAGGGAGACCACTAAGGAAGGTCGCTCTAAGCTCTTTTTAACCTCTGCCCTCTGTCCTGCCTGTAGTGTGTATGTGCTATAGGGCTTTAGTGCAATACATACTGTAATAACGAACCATTGTGTCTTCTTAGTGTTAACTCCTCTTTAGTTTTTCTTCATTGTTTTACAAAAGAACAGAACAGAGCATTTTTGTGATCAGTTCAAGTAGAATGGAAGTAAATTTTCAAGCGGAGCTACAAGTTGAAGCCACAGCATAAAATAGTATTGAAAAGCATCTTAATTTGCTTTACTGTTACTTCAAAAACAAATAATAATGAGCTGCTCTATTTAGCTTTCCTTCAATGTGAGGATTCATCACCTCTATACAATCTGAATATTTTTTTTAAAGTTCAAAACAAAATTGAAATTCTACTGATCATTCACACCCTGTTTGTATTTTTTTATTTTATTTTTTTTTCAGTTCGCTATCTTTAACTTCCAAAAAGTATGCTGGACAAAAAAATAAAAAAGGAGTAGGGGCGCAATTATATGTTATTACCAACTGAAATTTAACTAGAATGCAATTATATTTTGTATGATTCATTTATATTTCATTCACATCTTAAAGCCACACAAATAATCTAGTAAAGGCATAAAAGTCTCTGACAGATATTATATATACTCTGTATATATATTTGCAGAAGAAGGACTCATCAGGAACATTATCATAACAAATTGTGTACAGAATAAAGAACATGCTGTTTGCTGGTATTAATACTGCAGATGAATATAAAAAGGCAGTTATGACGTCTTTAATGATGATTATTTATGCTTTTGCATTTACACTCAAAAGCAGTCAGAGTTGAGAGTTGTGCAAATGGCGGTTCAACGGAAGCTTCAGGGCTTTACAGGGGATTGGCAATCAAACTGTAAAAACACTTGGACATAAGTAAGGAGAACATAATTGAAAAAAGAAACACCTGAAAAAAGTTCAAGTTTGTTCAAGAATGTTGTCCATATGTGAGGTTTTATCACTCTCCGCATCCAGGTGCAGCTTCCTGCTCCACCTGAGCTTCTCAAGAATCTGTCTGATCTGACAGATTCCTGCTTGGGTTTCAGACAGCCATCCATCTCCTCTCTCTGTTGCTTTGCACATTCTCTTTCTTCCCTTTGGCCTTGCTGTGTTTTTGACGAGCTAGCATGCTCAAAGGGCACTGCCAAGCCTTCAAACTTCATAAAATATGGGAACCAGGAATAGAAGTAAGGACGGCAACGTGGGAGGAGGAGAAGATAAATCGTGAGGATATGAGGGAAGTGTAAAAAGAAGTAGGAAGACAGATTGAGAGCATGAATATAGAGATATGAGCTCTCCGTTGCAAAATACAATAAGGTGTGGAAGATTCTTCCTTTGTTGGATGTCCTCCCCTCAGGGGCTCTGTGACAGAAAAAGCTGCAGAGTCCCACTTTAAAGAGCCAAAAAAAATGACAGGAGCCATTTCTCTCTCTTTCTTACTGCAGCCCTTCAAGAGGAGACGTGTGGAGGAGTCCGTGTCAGGAAGTGACAGAGAGGAGGAATGAGAGGATAAAGCAAAAAGGAAAAGAAAGAGAGGGCAAACCCTTGGGGTCAAGTAAATCAGGCCTGCATTGAACACCAGAGTCCCGGAGGATCCTGAGTGGGAAGACAGTTGTCCACAGTACCGAGGGACAGAGGTTATTTTCAGGCACAACCTATCCTACACAGGACACACATACACACACAAGGTGAAGCTGAAATTACCCAGAAAAAACAATTTCCACCTGCGGTACCTCATTACAATGTAATAGCTCTGGGCTCAATATTTGCTTTCCTTTTAAAAGCAAAACACCATAGAGATCAAACAATGGGAACAAAAGGCGGTTACTTTAATAAACAGTTTATCTCTCATTATTCTGAAGCTTATTGTCTCTCACTATGTTTTCTGCTCAAATCATAAAGAAGACAGACAGCTCTCTCAATGTACCTTCCGACAACATTACCATAGTAATAACTCAGTGACTAAAGTTATGAAGAGGAAATCAAATATTGTTCTTTCATTGAAGAGCTCACAGAAGGATTGTAGGAACACATAGAGATATTATATACGACAAATTGTGAATTACAGGCAAAATCAAGTCCCTGAGTTTCCAAATAGTCACTTTTATGACACCGTCGCTTTGGTGTTTAAGGAGAATCATGCAAATGCTCAAAGAGTGCTTGTGCTTTTATATTTGGATTAGATTAACTAGATCTTAAATTTTTCATGAAAGTTGTAAAATACAATAAGAAAAGGATATTTCACACCAAAACCGTATATATATTGTTTATTCAGACTCTAAGGCTGGGTTTATCACGATTGGCTTCGTTTTAGATATCGTCATATTTCAAAGGGGACAGTAACTGTGGTTCGAACAACATCTTTCTGTTTACTCTACGGGTGGTCGAGTAAAACAGACACTAAGAGAAAGGAAAGGAGAAAAGCAAATATACTTCATAGAAAAGACATTATCTTCAACCAATACTGCTGCTTCAGCGCGCAGATGACTGAGTTTCTGATTTTTAATCAGCATTCTCCAAAGGCATATTCTGTCTTTACAGTTGGAGCAGCAAACAGATACAGTGTCCTAAATCACTGCGAACCAACTAGAGTATAGATGCGAGTGAAATAATACAAAACAGAAACTCTTCTTAAATGTTTAATTAATTAAGGGAAAAAAACATTTCTGGGGTTTTATAAAATATAAAACTGCCATGTTTCTTTACTTTATAGATTTGGCTGCCTTTTCAGACTTGGTTCGTTCTATTTTTAACGCTACATATATAATTGTATATATGTAGCTTGTATAAATTGTATATACCGGTAAATGTAATTTTTAAGCTAGTTTCTACCTGATCTGTGAAATCAATAGGTTTGTTTTAAAGAACCAAAGTAATAAGTGGACCAAAACATCTCTAAAAACAAAACAGCAAGAAAGGGGAAATAAACTCATTAGCATCTATTAATCCAGAGATAATTACCAGGTCAACAGTGAAATGCAATAAATGATCACCAGTTCATTTCAGAGTTAAGGTTGAGAGCACTATAGATAGTCTATATAATGTATAATTCTACTGTTTGAGCCACTTCAAGTAAGGCTATGTCAGTGAATTTTTACCAGTGAAGACAAAGCAGCTACTGTATCATGCACATTGTAAGCCACAAATGTGCACAACTGGTAATAAACTATAAATAGAACTAGATAACTGTGACTCCAACATCAGAGTATTCATGCAACATTTTTATTGCTAAATCCTTTTTGTTACAGGAGGTTTTACTCACTAGGGATGGCTGTATTCCCCAAGCTGCAAAATGAAACCCAAGGCACCTCTTACTGTCTGATTTATAAAACCCAAGTATAAGTAACCAATTGTTCATTTTGAAATACACTTCCTTCATGATGTGTGGATGTTTTAACAAGAAAGACTGAATAATATAATATAAGTATTTCACCTGGCCATATCAGGCCACAAAACACTGTGAATTATATTGAACTGATCTCCAGTACGCAAAGCTTTTAATAAACAAAAGCGGCACACCTTTTAAAGATATGAAAGGACTTCTTTAAAATTGTATAACTGATGGGCAAACACTGGCATTAAGGTCAAGACAGAAAGTATAAGAGCACCACATGGTTACAAACAAAATGAAACTACTCTTAGAATTTGTAGTAACTTTAAAGAAGTAAGTATTCATAAAGTTAGGGTTAATATCTATCTGTGCCTTGGGGTAACAGACTAGGAATGTTGCGTGTCTCTCTCCTTTGTCCTCTATTTCACCCTCAAAGATGTTGAAAAATGAAGACCTTACATGCCACAGACACAAGTGAAAAGTGTACACACCACATCCACACATGCAGACAGTCAAAAAGTGAGGGGTCCTGTGGAGTTCATAAGCTAGTGAATAATAAAAGCTGCACATTGGGCTGGGCTGTCTATCTGTTGTAAGAATGGCTTGTCTGTGACATGAATATGATTTTTCCTGCATGTGTGTAAGTGTCTGTGCGTGCATGCAAATGGGTCTGAGTGTCCTCTCTATGGTAACAATATGAATTATTCACTGCTTACAGATGAAGAAGCATTTAGGCTCCCAGGAGTAGAGCTCAGAAGGAGGCCTCACCTCTATCTTCCAGCTCTTACAGTTTCTTTCACATCTCCCATTCACCTCTTTCACACTCTCATCATCCTCCTTATTGCTTTAGTTGTTGATGCCAGCATAATGTTTATGTTCGCCATGTTTTTTTTTTCTTAAATGCTCCATATTGTGGTATAACTTCTTATCTCTACGTGTCTTGTTCTGTTGAGCTGGTTGAAAAACAGAGATGTCCAGCTGCATAGATTAAGTAGAAGGTTGGGTTTTAGCTCTTCCTCTTTGAAGCAACGTAAGCTTAATTAGCACCACTTCACCGACTGGACTCAGCCGCATGCAAATACTCACACAAGCACAAATAACTGAAAGGCAAATTTAATCTTCTTATGTGAAGAAAATGTTGCTTGCAAACACACACCCACACATATATAGGGTAAAACATGGTTAATACACCCCCTAATCAGGCTCCCATTAGCAGAAGGAGGCTTTCACACCTGGGGACAAAACTCCCTTCATCTAATTGGTCTGCTGAGGAAATGGCTAAGTATTTCACATCTGCTGAGATACAATACACACGCATGCACACACAATTACGTACACGTGCAATAACCCTAGACCAATCGCTGGGCTCCTTGGGCAATGTGCACAGTACCATCCTTTCTTTATCCATTCTTTATCCCCTGGTTTATCCTGTGCTTTCAGCTCCATCGGTCCCAATTACCACAGCCAAGGACCCCGATCCCCGGAATACTACTCCAACACACTCTGGCACAGATGTGCACGCAAACAAACACATGAATAGAATGTGCAAAACGTGTGTCCTCTTTCCTTACCATAATAACACCAAAGGTCAAAGCTGTTTTAGCCTATTTGTATCACCTCTATGGCTCATGTTGTTTTGATAGGTTTTCGTATGTGTGTTTTTGTAGGAAGGTAGTTTCCCATCCGGAGCAGTGGCTGCGTTGCATATTAAACAAAGCCTTTTTAAAGCTGCCCTAATCCTTTCCCATAGCCATCCCTGAATGCACGCAGTCTCTCTTACTCACACATTTCTGAACAGATGCTGGAGTCCGGCGCTCAGCAACACATTTTGTCCTCTGATAAAAGAAAAAAAAAAAGGAGGAACTGAAGATAAAGCACACAAACATTCGCACACTGCTACAAACACTAGTTTGCCGTTATCTTCAGTCCCAGATGGCGAGTTGCACTCTGATCCTTAAAGACCTTATCTAACAAATACGTACCTCTTTTAGATGTCATGTTTCTGGTAAAAGTATAAGATTTGTGGCTATATAGTTGTTGCACTTGTTTAGAAAAACCATAAAAATAAATAAACAAAAATCAGACAAGGATGCAAAAATAAAAGAGCATTTGCCGGAGGTTATCAATGGAGTGCAAAGCAGCTAGGTGCAGTACCGCTGTAAAAATGACAGGATTAGAGGCTTTAAAGATAGTAAGGAGGAGAATTATAGACAGAAATACAGAACAACTTTTTTGGAGGCAACAGCAGGATTGAGCTGACTGAGCAGCTGACAGCTCTGGTGTTCATTCCTTTATGCTTGCTGCTTGTTTTTGCAAGCCCTGATTAGTTATGGCAATCAGCCTGAGTTGGAGCTTCTATGCTAGCATGCTAAGAGAACATAAGACACACCTAAATATTTACATTTAATTTTGCAAGTAATATCCCTTAGTTCTATAACGGCCAGTGAGATGTGAATTTAGCCAATCTAAACTAAGCTGATAACTGTTTCCAATCTGGTTTATTAAGAATCAAATCCTGCATGGGATTTTTACCGGGTTTGAAAGTGTTCCCTGGTGATCAAACAAATTGCGACTCTCAAGCCAGATGCTACTGGTCTTTATGGGTCCTGAAAATATATCACACAATGATGGAGTTGGTCTGGATCTTGTTATTAGTCCAGCTGTAGTTGTTGATAAGGACTTGGAAGAAAGAAGAGATGTTGCTGAGCTTCCTTGGATAATATGCGACCAGGTGGGATTCTCATGAACACTTTCCTCAATGCTCTCCACTTCAGCCTTTCTAATGGTTAGGCATGCTCTGTTTATAAAAGGTAAAGGGCAAATCTATCACATTTAAAGAGACATTATCTAAGTTTTTAGCAAAATATCTATATAATAGCCTTATTATATATGACCCTTTGCGACTTTAACATGATTTAATGAGCAAATTCATTCCTCAGTAGTTCAGGGCCAGTGCATCTTTACCTGAATTTACTTTGGATGATTTACGTTGAATGTAACTTCAAGCACGTCCATTTTAAATGAGTCCAACCTAGCAAACAATCGAAGCGTTATACTCAAGATGGATTTTGTGGAAACTCAGAAGTTACTGGCCTCCAGCTCAAGTCAAACACCATTTGCAATTCCATGCAAGGTGAAAAAATTATAAAAAAGCTTGTCATGTACAAGCGTGAGCTACGAGAACGAGCAGAAGAGGCCTGCAGTTCCGTGTTTTGGCCACAGGTGGCACTATCATTAGAAAACTCCATAATGCCTCTTTAAGGCTAAATTTGAGTTACTACAAAGAACACAAAGAACAAGTTGAAACATTGACCTGATGACTCTGCTAAAAAAGTTATATAATAATAGTTTATTATTATCATTATTAATAATATTATTATTAATATGTATTAATAATACATATCAGTCTTTTTCTAACATAATCTCTTAGCAGCTAAAATGTCAGTTAAAGGTATAGTGGGGGATGTTTGCCACTTTTGGAAAAGACCGGCCCTCTCCACTTTAAAAAGTATGCATATGCACAGTCCTGTACCCGCTCCCGAGAGGGAACGCCTATTAAACACGTGTGAGAGTTTGCACAAGCCCATTTCTCCTTGTGCACGCTCTGTTTAAAAGGTGCTGTTTGCATAGCTCATTCAAGCTTACTTTCCAAAAAAAGATTTGCAATTTTTCCACTATGTCAGTATCATTACCTGTAAGTGAAAATGGTGAGCACATACTGTAAGACGGCCTTATGTAAACATGTCACCAGAATGATTGACGATTAGGAGGACCACTTTTTTTGATGATCCACCCAGAAAAAGAACATGCTCCGTTATACCTTTAACATGTTATTGAAATCTAACTTTTAATAATCCTTTTAACAACTGTATAAAGATGGTTGTGCAGTGGATTATTTATTGAACTAAACATTAATAATGTGCGTAGGTGTGTTCCTACAGAAGTAGTCCCTTTAGAGCCTTGGAGATAAAGCTATGTTTTAATTTGTTGGTGCAGACTTGCATGATTCTGGATCTGCTCAAAATGAGAGTGTCCTGTGGCTCATCGGAGGAGACAGCTCCGCTAGGTCTCCTCCGGGCGTGGAGGGGAGAGCCAATGATCCACTGAGCAGTCTTGATGACCAGCTGCAGCTCTTATGGATGCAGTGCAGTCAGCATGCCACACTGTGGATCCATGACACACTGTTGTGCAGCAATAAAAGTTTTTCAGGTGGAGGGAGTTTGTTCCTCCTGAGCATTTTGAGGGAAAAAAATGTTGCATGTCCATTTTAATGATGTGAGTGATGTTCACAGTAAAGCTCAGGACCTTTTAGATGTGCAGTTCAAAAAGACTTTGAAGAGTTGTTTGACCTACAATTTTTTTCCCATTGATTCTCAGACCCGAGTGCATTGTGGTTTTCAACCTTTGCATATAAGTCATGATTTTTTTTCAACTATGTTTTAGGTTCATGGTAGGCCTATTGATTGAAATCAGTAGATCTACAATCAGCTAAATAAAGCTCCCCGAGCCAGTACCTGGAGTACCAGCAGTGAAATCATAGACTGTTGAGAAGATAGATTTTGGGAATTATATTAATTTGTTTTATTTTGCAAGTAAAACATAAGTGCAACCAAATTACCCCTGTGTTAAGAAGCACTGCCTGAATGTAAACAAAATTTCCTGGTAGTATTACTGTTTTTCTTTCTCTCATTTGTATTCTCATTCACATATCTGCAATGCCTTAAAATGTTTTTGTTGCATCTCAAACTTTTCTTTTAACCACATAACCAAATGTGTTTTATATGGATTTTTCATAAAAAACTGTGCAAAATGCTAAAAAAAAAAAGCTAGTAAGTTCAATATTCATTTTTTGAGTTGCAGTTATTTAAGTTAGCACTTTGCACAATAACATTTCAATGTACAACCTTTTTCCAACAGTAGAGCTTTTAAAATAGGGCTTTACCTTCTACATACTGTAATTTATCCACATTCTTCAATGCAAAATTAACATTATGTCTGCTAAATATAAGATTTTTGCCACAGGTTATTATTTGGACTAAGGTGTGAATTTTGGTTGGGCCAGTCTTGCAGATGGATATGCTTAAATCCAGTCCATTAAGGAACAATTAGTGAATTACGGAGCACGTTTGTTGGTGCATTAAATTTGATCTTAGAAGCCATAATTAATTGCAGAATTTATAGACAGCTATTTTATGGGTTTACTTAATTTAAATTGTGTTTTATGTGCCTCACTGTGAGTTTATTCAGATGAGTTCTTTTTCCTCTCTGTTGTTGTCATTCTTGTCAAAGGTTATAAGGGTCATCTTCCCTTACTCACTCAGTGTATGTAGCAGGTTTTTAAACAGGCCATCAATAGTTATTCACCTTTCATCCCTAACAGTACTACAACTGTTGTTAATAAGTTGCAAGCCCCCTGGCTTGCCTTTACTTTTTAGACAAAACAAACACGCAAACGGATGGAGGGACTCACAAAATTCTAAGCATGAGCTGTCAGCTTTAATGGAGCTAATGGAGCCAATAAAATAGAGACAAATAAAATTACAAACACGCCCAGTGTTATTGACTCAAGACCAATGACAAGTCTGCTTCCTGTCTTGGTAATTATTTTTTATGAGGTATATACTTGAAAGTGCTTCCATCTTACGCTTCAACCTGAACATCTACTATCCCTCAGAATCAGCAGCAATTGCACACATAAGCACAAACTGCAGCATTGTTAGCAACTGTTGGCATGTGCTTTGAAAACAGATTGCATTAAATGCATACAGATACAAACACCCAATAAGTCCAGCAGATGGGAGCAATTTGCCTTTATGTTTGCATCAGATCACAATTGTCTCTTCAGCAACGAAAACAATGAATTCTACTTTTCTTGATATTTCTGCCCTGTTTTGTAAAACAAACATCAAACCAGCAGCCAGCTTTTAGCAGGTGGTATTTTTTTTATGTTGTCTTTGTCTTGTTGTGCCCTAAATTGATCCATATGGTCTTATTTGACAGGGAGTAGACTGTGTGAGAGTAAAAAAGATAGATGCTTACTTAAAACTGTGTCTGAATCAGTTGTTTCAGTATTAGGATTGCAAACTGGAAAAACCAGAGCAAGTAAATTTCCTGATTCCATTTAAGTGTCGTCTACTTCTCAATGTAAGCTGTTGTTGGCAAAAAACAAAAGGCTTGTTTTCATCTGTACACAAGCAAAGGAATTCAGAAACAATTAACTCCCTTTTTTGAAAACCTAAACCTTGAATACTTATGTAGGAAAGTAAATAATTATAAGTGTATCTTGTGTTTTTGGCTGTTTCAACATGAAAGTATGAATAAGCTGGGGGAGTTCAAAAACGAGTATTGCTTATCTTAGGTTTGTAAGCACAATGCCACATAAATCAAAGCACTTATTCCACCATTCATTTTCATTGAGGTTTGTGTGTGACATAGAGCAATAGACAAAATTGCCTCAAAATATGTCTGCACTTGCAAATGATCTCTTATGGAGAGTAGGTCTCCGATTAATTTTATCCATTGACACACAAATACACAATGTCCAATCAGGGAGAGAAAAAAACACTTATGCTAAAGCTGAAGAGAGGTGTGAAGGGTTTGGAGCTTTTTAACATTCTGCTTCAGAGGCTGAAAGTAATTTCAGAGCATTTTTAATGAAGTGTTCTCAACAGGGAAGCAGCTGCCAAATGCAAAACCTGCATAATACACTCACTAAAAGAGCCGTCCATGAACAAGTATGTATTGTGTGCGTACTCATAAGGAGCGGTGTCTAACAAATTTTTGTCCGACTACAATGCTAAACCTAGGAATGAACCCCAGGTCTCCAAAACTAGGAATTGAGTGACCTTTTATGAATATAAAAGGGTGAGGATTGTAACATAAACAGAAAAAAAGAAGAGCAGCAGGTCTAGAGAAATCCTCTTACCAGGAATTTCCCAATGTTAAAAACCTAAGCTCAACTATGAACTTTTTACTATCTTTATCAAAGATGCCATTATTTCTGCTCAATTATGCTCCTTTTCAACAGGCTCTACTTGAGGTGGCTGCTCCACTCCAGAGCCCACTTCGCAAACATTTCCACAATGTTTTTCTTCTTACCAGATTGGGTTCTTTCTAACCTGCTCAGGAGGTGGTATGAGAAGAGCTGAGCAAGGCTGAAATGTGGCTTAAACAGATTGGCCATGGGACTTGGAGAAAAAAGAAATGACTGCAGAGTGACTAAATAAACACTTTAATTTACTAACCGTAAACCATATCTGAAGGAAAAATGAGAATATAAAAAGGACATATCTATCTGAATTGCACACAGGGAGTGCACTGCATTTATCAACCTAAATCTTTTAAATCGGTCTCTGGGGGTAATTATTCTGCTCTGTAGATTCTGTAACTCTTTCTCAATGCAAATACATAATCACCAAGCCAATACAACAAGTATTGCAAACACTAAAATTAGACTAACACACAAAAGATGCAAAAGAAAATGCTTCAAAAGAGAAACGCTGCCATTACAAAAGCCTCTGCAAACATAAGTAATGCTAACAGAGGCGGTGCCAGCCTTTTGGTTGCCCCGTGCGTAGAGGCTTTGTGATTCCACCAACCCACCCTTCACATTTCTGCACTTTTCACAAATGTTTGCATATTTGATAAACTCTTGTAATTTGTAAACCTGTCCACCATTTCTAAAATTTTATTGCAATTATCTACATGAAGATCCATGTTTAACTCATGATTAATCGCATATTTTTTCAATTATTCCCAAATATCCATAACAGAATATTTTCTGTGCTAAAAACATTCATTTAGTCATCAGGGTGGACAAATGTACTTTCTTAGTGGGGATCATTTACACAAAAAAAAATGTTAAGACAGGTCAATATTCCTACACATATGATAATGAAAACTTCAACTGTTGTTTTTAACTATTTACTTATGTTACTTTGAATGCTTTTGTCTAATTTACAAAGATTTCTTTAATGTGTTAGTGTCACATAATGAGGTTCAACGTTGTGCACACCACTGACTGTTGTACTGTAGATAAAGCTCAATATCCTGGTTTAAGTTCGGAGAGTCTGAGCCATACCAGACTGTCTGGTAAGGCTCAGACTCTCTGGTCCAAAACAGACCAAAACAGTCACAGTGCAAGAGCCTGACTGATAATGCAAAAGCCCTTTTCTGTAATCATAACAGCTAAGACTGGAGCTACAACAGTGCAATGTTTTAACGATTCCCTTTACTATTCCCAAAAAAGGATTTGGATATAGCTTTCAAATTTCAACAACTGGCTGCTGTAAGAGGTTTTATACAAAAATAAAATAAAATGATAATAATAATTACTGTATCATATCTGTAGTCATCTCAGAGGTTCTAACCAGTTTTGACAGAAGTTACAACTCTTTTAGTCCCAGCTTTGAAATCAGGCTCTACGCTCCTTTCCAGACTGATGTTCAAGTTTTACTGTGTAAGTCAGTCCAGCTGGTCAGGCAAGAGGCTTAGAGCCACTTTCCCACCTTACTGTTTACAGGAGGACCTCTGTGAAGCTTGTATTCAGCCACACAAGACTTGTGTTAAGAAACAAAAGCATCGAAAGTAGTTTGTCATGACCGTTAATGAATGCAGGCAGGAACACTGGTAGCAGGCTTGAAGAGGCAGGGTGAATTGACCACAGACCTGAGAAGGCAGAGGATGATTGAACAGCGTGGAGGTAGACTTTCAACAAACTGGATGATGACTGACAGAATGGAAGCAGGTCTTGAGCAAACTGGACAGAGGCAGAATAAATCAGTGACAGGCAGAAACAACCCAGAACATGACCAGAGTGTGAAGCTGGTGAGAATTCAATGAGGGTAAACCGAGCACAGGAACACAGGAAGGCTGTCGGTGAAGATTTACACTTGAATGAGTCATATGCAAGTTAGGAGCAAATATTCTACCAGAAGAGGGATGGCATAAATGAGCATGATAACATGATAAACGCTGTAGGTTGAGGTTAATTGGGAGAGTAGCATGTGCATCTCCTTAGTTTAATTAGCATAGCAGAGACTGGAACGGAGAAGGAAGAAGTCAAGCAGCAAAAACACAAGGGAAACTTAACTGGATCATGACACTTAGAGTGGGTCCTTGAAAGCACAAGTTCTGTGGGTAATAGAGAGAGACCTGGAAAAGCGGAACCATGCAGACCTGCAATTTGGAATGGAAAAGCAGCAAAAGATTACAAATGTTTGAGTAATTTATGATTAAACACCTTCATATCTTTCATGCTACATGTGTAATCACACAAATCTACTACTTTAAACCATTTGGGAAGAAGAGTGTGAAATTCACATTATCCTTCCACCTGCGTCACAACATGATAGTTAACCTTTCCATATCCATGTATCAAGCGAAAAAAATTTTTTCTCTATAAATTACATTAAATTGTCAAAAAACTGTTAAAAATCCTAAGAATATATTGCTTCCATCAGTTAGAGCCATTTTTAGCAGTCAGCATGTGAAAATTATTAGATATGTGCAGACAGAGCATCATATATTGTTTAATGATAATTGGTCTTTGCATTTAATTAGCACCTGTTTACATTTCACAACAGGGATTTGTGTGTGTGAAGTAAGTATGACGTCTTGAAGTTCTGTCTGTCAAGTTGGGGGATCTTTTTTGATATGTAAAAATAGAAAAATCACATCAGTTTGGCTTGGCTGCAAATAAGATTTTTTTATTTTTTTTTTTTTTGTTCTTTTGTCAAATGTGTAAAGGGGCAATCCTGGAATAATATTTACAAAGTGTGGTTGTGTATTTGCCAGGGCGAAACTCTTTAGAGCGATAAGATTATTAGTTATCTCCATGCTTTTCTGCCCTATAGTTTAAAAAGTTTATACATAAAACAAAGAAAACCTTTTCAAGTGTTTGAGTTGATGTATATGCTGCTTGATTTTATGAATTGGGCTCCTTTGATAAAAATGGATCACTCAGCACATTACATATAACTATACTAACTATATATTTATATATATAGTTATGTGTGTTATATTTCTCTAAAATAAATAAAAATAATATTCTATGATCTTCACCATAACATTCAGCATTAATAAAGTGCTTTTTGTTAGTACACAATAATATACTATTATTTTATATATTATTAAGCCCTTTAGTTTTAGCAAATAAATTGTATTGAATTGTTTCCAATTATTGTTTGTTCTACCCACATTTACAGCGCTTTGATGAAATACCTTAAATTTAACTATATAAATACAAATAAAAAATATTAATTATTATCAAATAAATAAAAATGGAAATCCATATTAAGGCTGCTGTACATAACATGTTTAAAACTGTCCACCCATGCTTTAACCTACATTTTTAGCACTATGGAGTTAGACCATGAACCCTGGCAGATGAGCCCATTGCTCCATATTCAGGCTGCAATATCCATTAGTAACTATGGCAGATCAACAGAATTAAAATAGTTTTGACATGATCTAGTGTTTGAGTCTGAAGTAAGGGACAATTTTGGAGAAACCAGAGAAGATTTCCAAAAAGTTGTTTTTTTTAAGAAAGAGAACGGAAAAGAAGATGGTCTTGATATAAGCTAAATGATGCGAGTAAAGGTTTTGCATCTTACTTTTTCAGATGGGTTTGGGAGGAAGCTGGTGAGGCTGGCATCTACTTGGGCTTGAGTTTGATGTTGGTGGTTTATTGGTGAAACTGTGTGCTCAAAAATGACCCTGCACATTTTGAGTAGTTTTCTAGAAGACATTTCGCCTCTCATCCAAGGTTTTCCTCAGTTCTAGCTGATGTTGGGGACTACTTAGATTTCTCTATCTATCTATCTATCTATCTATCTATCTATCTATCTATCTATCTATCTATCTATCTATCTATCTATCTATCTATCTATCTATCTATCTATCTATCTATCTATCTATCTATCTATCTATCTATCTTGCTTTTCCCCTAAATCTCTCTTACACCTGCTGTAAATTAATCTCCGTGCCCAGCACCATCAGTTAGAACTGAGGAAGCCTCTGGGATGTCTTCTAGAAACATTTCAAGCTTGAACACGAGAAGGGCGTCTTTGATGGGTAACACGAGCAATTTGAATGGGCTCATGGTAATTTCCTGAAAGGGTTAGATGGAGGGGAAGTTTGATGGGTTATGGTTGTCATGGGGTTACCATCCAGGTTAAAACTTGGATGGAATTAGGAAGGGACTGAAATGGGATCACAAGTTCTTTAACCAGTTCTTAATGGATGGATTTGCATTCTGATCCTGAATCAAAGACGTATAACAGAGTGAGAGTAGTTGGACAGAAGGGTAACCCTAGAAGATGATGAAAAAGATGTCTTATCCATCAGTATCACTAAGTTCACTGACAAGCCTGTGCTTTTGGGTATAGATTGGGTAATAAGTTATATAATGAAGGGGTGAGCCACAATATAGACAACACCTGATATCTAGCCGATGTCTTTTTTCAGAGGTTAATCAGGCACGGCCAATCTGCATTAGCTTGGGTTTGGGCAAACAGTAGACGGGGTTGCCTCTCAGGGACCTGGTAATCTCTGGATAGGGGCAACATGCAAAAATGTCTCTTTACTGGGAGATTCTTCTTGGATTCTAATCTCATTTTTGATGGCCAAATGAATAATATCATCCAAAGAATCAAGGATATCCCGGCAGGTCAATTAGTCTTTTAAACGATAATTGAGGGAGTTTTGGTAATCGTTTTTTAAAGGAGAATCCAATGGTGTTTAGAGCTGGAAAACTGTAACACACATATGAGCATTTAATTTTCCTTTTTCAAAAGGAACAACTCAAATACATCCTCAGTCTATGAGGGTAGTTAAATAACGTAACCTTTTGGTAAGAGCTTACGTTTGGACATTAAAGGGTGATTGTGAGACTAAAAACAACACAGAGAGAAATGAATCAGTTCTTCCTAACAAATATAAACCCACTGGAATACCTTTACCTAAAAATTTATTTATTTGATTAACAAAGCTTTAAGAAAATATTCAAGGTGACCAGCCACAGAAGAACAAAGGGAGTAAAAAAAATTAAATAGACATCTGATACAAATCCACAATGTAGGACGGAGTCTGTGACCTTCTCCCTATGGACCAAGGCATAAATCACTGTAAATTGTGTTTGTTCAAATTAATTTAGCCTTGTTGTGGCCAGAAACTATGAAGTCAGCACTTTTCAGTGAACAAAGTCACTAACCGAAACATGGACAAACGAAAATGTGAATCCTTTATGTTGTTTTTAACATTCATCCCTCTTTCTATCATCAAATTATTTTAAACCCTCAGAAGAAGGTGCAGGCTGGGATCTATCTCTACTGATCAACTGATCGTAAAAGGTGGCCTGTATCCTGGACAGGTTAACACAAACAAACACAGTACATACAACCAAACACATATATGCATGTGCCTTTTAAAGTGGTCAGTTAACTCAACATTCATGGTTTAGAAGGTTGGAGCGAACAAGATTACCCAAAGAAAAGCCTTCAATTCACCAAAAGAATGTGCAGCATGCCAGATTTCAATATGATGGTGAGCCTTTTAAACATGACACGAATAGCAAAGCAGACAGTGGTACTTTTAGTTAATATGTTAATAACTGTGTATAGTTCATTAGACAGTCGGTAAAAAAACACTCACATAATAATTTTCAAACCGCAATAAAGATCTGAAAAGAACGATGTATTTGAGTATTTTCGTTTTTACAATATGACTTGGAATTATGGGTAATCCAGAGCGTAGATTAAAACCATAACGGTTACTTGCAATGTGTCTGCAACGATGGATACCAAAATGAGGTACTTAAGTGCTGCTGGAAGAATGGAAAAAAACTTCCCAAATTAAACACGTTATTTCAAAGAACAGAAGAGGGTGGGGGGGGGGGGTGTTACTTTGTATGGGGCCCACCCTTATGTGCCTATTGTTGTGTCATTACGCCATTGGTCCCCACAGCTATTTCCTGCCATCAGCGGCAGATTATTCAAGCTGTTGTGAGAGTAACTCTAGTGATCAAGTGAGTTTTTCTGTGATTCTGATTCTGACCTGTTTTCTGCTTTGTATATTCAAGTTTTTGCCTTTCCCTTGTTTGCTCTGTATGTTTTTGGCTTTTTACTGCTTTTCCAGGTTACCAATCCTGGACTGTGTCACCAACCTCGGCTTGGATTCAACACTGTTGCTCCCTCCGGGTCGGCTTGCGTCAGCTTAGCTTAACTCGGCCACGGCAGCAAACAATAGACTAAACTTTGAATCAAGTCAATGACTTTTGCTCCAAGTCATGATCAACCCAACATCCCTGTCACCGACCTGTTTTTTCTATCTCTGCAGAGTCCTGCTGACGCCCAGCCGCTTGCTGTAATCCTGTTGTTAAATAATAATACCTGTTGAAAATCGTCCTGGTCCGTCTGTCTAATTATTGGGTCCTGGTTTCTGAGGTTATGACAAAAACAGGCTGATGTGCTCCTCGTGCTCATTGATCCATGTGCTGAGGGAATACTGGCTGTGTTCCAATCACATAGCTCTTGTAACTGAGATCGCTGATTAACTTTCATTTTTTATGCTGTTTGGCTCTTGATTTTGTTAATTGAAGTTTAAAGAACAGGTTCTTTTGCAAACAAACTGCATAAACGTAAGTCCTATAACGTGATATATTTGTCTCTTTGCACATTTGTTCAAATCCTGCTTTTGTTTCTGAAGCTCTCTTTAACAAATGTACTTGAGAATTTTGATTCAGTGTTCAACGTCACCTAGATAGCCATGAGTAGCTGTTCCACAATGGGGGATCAAAGCAGCTCTGTCTCTTATACCCCTTTTCCACTGATCAAATAACCAGTCTATTTAGTGGCTGTGGGAACTGCTCACTGATGCGTCTCTACCCAGCTCAAACGACTCGGCAAGCGACCCGCTTTAAAATCGCCTCGGCTCTGATCGGCATGCTGTGGGAACACACATTAAATTACATGATACCATTGAGTGCAAAGTCCGGATGTCATCACACAGCGGCAGTCGCGTCTGATGTAACAAGCCGAAACAGCTCTGAACATTCGATAACCATGGGGCAGTACTCGTAAGAGGGATTCAGATTATTTACTCTCCTGATTTCTATCGCACTGGTGACATCATCAATGCTAACCCAGCGTGATGGGTGATGTCACCAGACATGGAGCTGCGGGGGGAGAGAGGCAGTGCAGCTTGCCAGCAGGGGTAAGACCCAGGTTTTTTTGACAGTGGGAAAGGAACTAAATGCCAACTTTTAGTGGGTTGACCCATGTTTGAAAAACACACGTTACCCGGTATTTTTAATGGGAAAGCAGCTCAACGTGCCTCCCTAGCAAGTTGGAATTGGAATGGTGACCTTTGGGGTCCTTTGTTATTAATTTTGAGTATAGTGATATAATCCTTTAGCATTTGGTTAGCTTAATTGCATTTATTTACCCAGTCCAAAACAAGCCCAGTCCTTACCCAATAAACATTCCCTGGTCTGTCGAACACTGCCTCCTATAGTTGCATTTTTCAAATATTAGATGTGGGCAGAAGTAAGGCTTTGGTACAGGGGCTACAGGGTCCATTGACAAACAAGATGCACCACATATTGCTAATTGACTATTGTAATAATTAAACATTCAGGGTCCTCAGTACTTCTTGGGAGGACCTCATAAATCCACAGAAGTCTGGCATCTCCCTATGATGCTGGTCTCTTGCTTGGTGTGATTGTGGATGTATTTGCTGCTCTGGCACAAACAGCCCACCCAATCTGTTAAAATCATAAATATGTTTATTGGTGTTTCTATAGGGACTGTGGGCAGCTCAATGGATTCTCCCCACTCCACTGGAGTTAATTTAAGATAAACCTTACTTTGTAGGGGTAAAAATCCTATTGGCAGTAGGATAGAGATCAGTCCATAAGAAAGGAGGTGTGGGTTGCCACTTGTTGGCATTTCTTGAATTGAGTCTGGCTCCATTGATGAGAATTGTTGTTTTTCCAGTAGGGAAGGATCTGCCTGAAGTACATAACATTACCTTCCCCAAAGGAAGCATTTTGGCATTGCCAGCGAGAATTTGGCAAGGTTCCCTTTATCCATGGGTCTAAGTCTGCTGCTCAACCCACACTGCGTTTCACTTCATAATGCAAGATGATTTAAAAGAAATACAGTATATGCTCATTTTCATAGAGGGCTTATTCCCATAAAAGCCATTATGAAATAAAAGAATCAATCAACCACAAATGTTCTTACTTTATAGGCAAAATTTAGAAACTAAATAAATCCTTCTTGATAAAAATCTCTTCTAAACTATTTTCTATGTCCTCTACTTTATTATGCTCTGGCCCTGCATGTTAAAATCCCATCCAGACCAGAGGAATGCTTCAATATTGTTCTGGTCTCTGAGTATGAACACTGCTTTAAAGAGCAAAGGAAAGCAGCTGGGATGTAATCACATAAAAAAGTGAGGCTGTGTTGGTGTAAGCCCTTTCAGTGCTAGGGCCTTTTGAAAAAACACCATTGAGGAGTGATGACAAAGAAGAGATGTCCCCCTACACCTCCAGCAACTCTCTTACCCTTCCCCCACTGTTCATCCTCAGACATCAAGGTCGGACCGTATTTCCATTGTAGCGCCGCTCTACCTGACTCCCGTCCACTCCCCCCCCCTACAGGTTGATGAATGCCTGCTGCCGTGTCCAGCTTCTCATTGTGACATCATGAATACCACACACTGTCCACAGTGACATCGTTAATAAGTGCCATGTTGCTAACTTTTGTTTAATGGCCCTCTAAATTTGACAGGGTTGACATGCTGTCATGCAATTGTCTGGTGCTGGTGTTGTGTGAGTGTTGAGCAGCAGCACCTGAACAGCGGCACCTGATTTACTCAGCAGGCCCCTGTTTGCAGGGTGCAAGCAAATATGCTCCAGAGATGACTACCTGTCTTTTTTACAGCAATTAGGATCACAATTTCTGTCTCTTTCAGTGACATATCCACACACAAACACTTTCACCGATTGGGCAACCCCCTCCTTCTTGATCGCCTACGCTGAGCTAAAGATGGATTGTGAATAATTAGGTAGATAATGGCCAAGGTAGGGGAGAAAGGGAAGATCAATGACTGATCTTTAGGCCAGTTTGTGTGGGTTTCACTCACAAGAACAAAGTGAAAGTTACAGTAGGAAATATATTTGTACTTTTAAGATGCTTTAGGGTATTATCCATACTCCTATAGGCTATAGGACTAAAGGCTATGTCCTGAAGAAAACCCTCAAAACTGAAGATGGAAATTTAAAAACAGAGGGACATCATCTTCAAAGGCAACTTTTTTGAGCCAGCGTTTCATCCTGTTTCTTTGTTTAGCTTGACATAAGAGGAAACAAACATTATTTTATTTGCTTGGCAATAAGAATAAATAAATATAAAACAAAGAGCTGCAGAAAAGAGAAAAGATTATGGCAAGTCAACCTGCACCTGCTCTGCATCGGATATTTCTTGTTGCATCTCCCTCCCTCTGTCCCTCATTCTCCCTCGAACACACAAGCTCACAAATCTCCCAACAAAGGCTGAATAAGAGCCTCCTGCTCTTTGTTCAACTTCCTCTAAATCCTCATTCTTTTCGTGCTCCTGCTGCTCTCCTTCTGTGCTCCTCCTTTTTCCTCCTACAACAGACAAAGGTGAGCACTTGCCAGACTGACAATTGGAGCGGAGATTGGAGCAGGCATATAATTGGCACGCAGACACACAAAAACACACAGACCAACATGCACAGCAAGAAGTCTCACATAGTGGCAAGACAACTAAACCTTTACGACGTTCGTCTCAGTCAAATTTAGCAGCAAGCGGAAGCACAGGTTGTTCTTCATCATTCTTGATGTTTTTATATCTTTACCTTTTTTTATGCCTAGAGATTCTATACTTTCCCAGACATCAAAGACAAAGGAAATGGAATAGTTTCTATGTTTTTAGTTGTTACTTTAGTTTGTTATGCATATAATCAGTGGAAATTGAAAAACCTGAAATATATAAAGAGGATGGAGCAACCACACTAAGAGGGGGAGGATGAAGAGGAGGAGGGGATGTGTGTCATGCATACAGCGACCTTCACTCCAAGGTCCCTAAATAGAATCCACTGCAAACAATTTTCTAAAGTTTAATCTCAATATTCAGTGAATACAGCTGTTTTGTGAAGGCTTTTGTGAAGAGAACAATGAACAAAGAGAAACATTAGGATCAAAGACCAGCAGACAGGTCAGGGAAAACATTGCGGAGAAGCCAAGGTCGAGGTCTGGTTATAAAACAATGTTGCAACCTTTTAAATCTTCATGGAGAACTTTTCAATCCATCAGCTGAAAAAATGGAGGGAATGTGACAGTAATGTATAACAAGCAAAACATTGCTGTCCACCTAAACTGACAGGCTAGTCAACAGACAAGAGGAAGGAGATCCAGACATCAGGAGAATCTAAACATCTGTTAGTTGTTTCATAAAAATAAAAAAACAGGTCTTTACAGGAGAAAGACATGCAGATTGCCAACATATATATGCCAAATAGAGCAAAATAAAATATAATTAAGAGTTTACCTTAAACTATAGAAATACATATTTTAGATCAAAGCACATCTAGAATGGCTCAGCCAAAGGTCAGACCTAAATCTAAGCGAGATGAATATTATTGATGGTTAGTGAAATACATATTACAGACTGAGAAGAAAGAACAGCCTGCATGAGGAGGAGGAGAGGAATGATAGAAACGTATTACAGGCGTGAGGGGCAGCTGTGGTTTTAACGTTTTAAGAGATAGGCAATCGCAAGCCAAAGCCTTGAGTCGTTAGATGCATCTCCATATGAAAGGAGCTACGTAAACCTGTGAACACCATGTATGCATTTCTAATGTAGATCAAACACAGGATTGGGAATTCACCCACCCCTTCATGTTAAGCTCAGAGGCAGCTGTTCAAAGCACAAGAAATAATCAGTCCGATTTTGACCCATCCTCTCTCCACCTGCCACGCAGCATATTGACTATCGGAAATAGAACAGTGGTTTGTTTTTAACAAATTCACACAAAAAAAGGGATATGTGTTAGCAGTGCATCCATCCTTGTAATTACACACTTAAATGAGATTAAGCAATGTCATTATGATGTCTTCATTTGTCAACTCTGCCTGAACAACAGAGAAGGTGAATCCGTTGCAGCGCAGGCCAGTGTGCTCGTTGGCTGATCTGTGATCTAAGGGTGGAATAATAAATCCTTCAGGAAAAGCTGACAGGTGACTGACAACTTAAGTAAAAAAAAAGAAACATAAAATACATTAAGTTTCAGTGACTCTGGATGACACACTGGAAAGGATTGTTGACTTTAATGATTTGTTTGCTTTGGAGGCATGGAAATGTCTGCATCGGTCTGTGTGTGTTTTGTATTACAATTGAAACAGAGTTTTGGGGATGATTTACTCAAACACAGTTAAAGGTATAAAGGATTTTTTTTCCCATCTGAATATGTGGTCCTCCTTATTCATTCTAATTCATTCTGGTGATATGTTTACGTAAGGCCATCTTACGCGCTTGTCCTGTTTTTCTGCACATGCGCACCTTCACCTTTCTCACTGCGGTTCTTTGAAAATAGCTTAGAAAAAATGTCTATTAAGTGTAGGAGAAGAAAAGAAAGGCCTAAGAAGAGGCAGAATGCTTTTGCGCTTTCCTTGTAAAGCATTATGGAATTTACTGTCACAGCGACCCGGTGTCGCCATAGGCTGCCGCTACCCAACAGCGGCGACTAATAACAGAGATGGCGCAGGCACCGTGCAGTGGACCAACAGGGAAGTGATCATCTGTCTGAACGGTAAGTTGATTGAGTTCACTATAAAGTCCCTGCTGTATATAGCAATTGGAAGATTTAGTGGTTAGGGCAGATGTTCAATGTTCAAACACAATAAGCTTGTATGAGCAATGAGAACAGCAACTTTTAAACAGCACAAGGATTTTGCTTGGTAGTGGAGAGGTTGGGTCTTTTAAGAAATTTGAGAAAATCCTCCACAATACCTTTAAATCATTACCTTGCTTATTTGAGCACAAAACATATGAATTGAGTCAATATCTGCTAGATAATAATATAGAATATAATATAGAAGTTGGCAATAAACTAAATAATGAGAACTTTAAGGGGAGTTCAGGAGGAGACTTTTTCAGTCCAATAGCTCTTGCTAACACAGATGTGCCTCATTAAATTGTAATTTTGGAGGATAATCTTTCCAAGTTATTTTATTTACAGATATAGTTTGAAGGATTATGATTTATGCAAGTTAAACCAAAAATTTCATTCTTTTGAAAATTAGAAATTCTATTTAGGACAAATACAAAAATATTTATTACAGACATTTTGGCCTGTGAGCTACACAAGTTACATGAGTTAGGGACTCCTAAAATGACATTGCTGAAAATGTTGGGTTTTGTCAAGCAAATTAATAGAAACTTCAGTGGGTGAAGAAAGGTGTGGTACAAAAAATAACACAAACAACAGGAGTATAGATATAAGCCTTCTTAGTCTTTTGTGTCCAATGCACAGGACACAGGACTAACAAGCCTGTATGTTGATTTACTGAAGGATTCAGAGAGAGAGGTGAGTGGTCTTATTATTGGATGATTTAAGGAAAACGTGTTGCATGGGAGGAGAGAAGGAAGAATCTTAAAAAAACACCAGTGAGGAAAACATGGGACATAACAGGTCTTTCATGAGAAACAGACTAATATATGAGAGAAGAATTAAAGAAGTTTAAAACTGAAAGGAGGTGATTGGTGGGGCGCCACACAGGTACTATAAAATTAATTAAACTAAAGTACTGCAGAGGTGACATGAACCAATGTAACTAAGGGGGACAGAAAATCAATACATTGGAAAAATATGGTAAATGTAAACGATCACTGAGAATTAGCAGAAACATAAGAATGATGGCAAAATGAAAACTGCATATGCTACTTAAAAACATGTGAGCCCATGATAATGGAGCCCATGTCTTTGATCATCCAGGACATAGGCTACAACTGTCTCATTCCTTATGTTAAGCCACTGCTCTCTAAACCTCCAATGTCGACTTTTGAGATGAAAGGGAATTTTTGTATTTCATTTGGAAATCAATGTCCCATAGTCTTAAAGTAGACTTGAGAACTACATGGTCCAAGCTGTTCGAAATCCAGTGTTAAATTTACAGAGTGTAGTTTTGGGGATTCATCTTCTTTGTTTATATTGGTCTGACTGAGTCCAAAGTCTGGGTAGGCATCTCTCCATATATTTTATAGCCTTTTATTATCCCATCTATTGAAAAAAAATTGTGGAGATGCTAATTTTGTTTTACAGCAAAACTGAGACCTGCCAAAGGTGCCACTACCTACTTTAATGACCATCTTATCACCATGTTGGATTGACATGCAACTGGCATTACTTAAACCAACAGAGAAACCTTGGAGAAATATCAATAGGAATATCAGAGACTGCACAGACATATATGCAGATAAGCTGAACCCTGGCTGCATTGATGCATCTTAAAGCAGATGGTGTAAACCACTGAGAACCCAGGATTCAGCCATACAGTGAGTGCATTCCAAAGGTTTATTGAAAAATACAAATTTATAAATGCAGGCAGGCAGAATGGTTGCAAGCTTGAGCTGATAGGTGACAAGTGTAACAGTTAGTGATGGGATGAACTGGTTGATTTCAGACCTAAGAAGGCAGATGATGACTGAACAGATTGGAGAGAGGCTCTGCTGGCTGATCAGACTGGATGATGGCTGACAGGTTGAAAGCAGGTTTGGTTTTAAGCAGATGATGCAGGTTTAACAAACTGATGACAGGCACAAGCAATACAGATAAGTCAATTTAAACAACTCAGTAGCTGATGAGAATCCAGTGATGGCAGGGTGAGCACAGGAACACAGGAAGGCAGGCAGCGCACATAGACACTAAAAAGATTATTATATGGGCAAGTAGGAGACAAACTGGCAAGGAATAACTGAGAGGCAGGTATAAATAGGCAGAGTAACAGCTGGGAGGAATGCGGGTGATTGGGAGAACAGCAGGTGCATCTGTTCGCAGTAATTAGCAGAGCAGGGAGAGGCAAGAAGCCAGCCACCCTGAAAACACCTCAGCAGAAGCACAGTAAAATACATAGCTTACATAGCTTTTATTGTAAAACATGATATTTTAAATTTTGAACTGAATTGCTCAAATTAAATAACATTTTGGACAATGTGCTGCCTTAAAGAGATGCACCTGTACAGCGCTTTTTAGAAATGCCACCATCAAAACAAAGCCAGTAGGAAATTGGCTGTCTGCAAAAAACATTACATCTATAGCAGCCAGATTAGTGTCCTCCAGCAGAATAAACTGTTTTCTTTCTTCAATCAGATTTTGAGGCACATTTTCTCAGTAATTTATCTAAGATTTAAACCATAACCCCAACATCTCTGCTAACTCTATCAAGCTTGATGGGTAAAGTAGCTATTTCAGTAGCAGAGTAATGTAATGTTCACAGACGTCTGTGTGCAGCCAGAAGTAGTAACTGCACGCTGTGACAGAAATGAGAAACAACACCATTATGCTTTCTCAGCAGAACACAGAGCGCCATAATGGAATAATCTGCTAAACACATTAACTAAACATTACACTGTCACAATGTGGTTGATGTACTATTAACAACTGGTACTATTACTGAGCTGCAGGGGCATAGTGATCATCCATAGGAGCTCTGTTACTGCAGATGTAACATTCCTCCTGGGTTTCTAAACATATACACCTGCAGAGACATGCTCTGACTTGGAGTTTATGGTCTGATCATGTTTTTTCTGTTTCTCTCCATAAACAGATCTGACCGAAAAACAGTACGAGACGATCTGGTAAATCCAGTTACCCTCCATCCACAGAGGAAATGACCCGGCCCAGGCCATCTGTGATTGGAAGCGTGCGTGTGTGTGTCGTTGTGTTTTAGCAATAAGAGGAGACAGAATAGGGTGAAGAGAAGACTTTTGCCATAGATGCTCATGTTTCATTCATGAGAGCAAAGAGAATTTATGGAATAAAAGCCTTTTTGAACATTAAGGAAAAGGGGAGGAGGAGCATGAAACAGCAAAGGCAGAAAGTATGACTTCACTTGGCTTTTTGCTGTTTTATCTTTCTCCCTCCATCTTCCATTCTGTGCTTTGTTTCCATTCAGGCTTTCAAATAGAGGAAGCGAGCAGTAAAGGCTGAAAGAGTTTAGTTAGAGACGGGAAGGCAGTGAAGAATGGGAAAACCTAAGGAGGGAAAAAAAGAAAAAATAAAGGATAAGATTTATTAAGATAAGATAAACAATGAAAATAATAAAACAATTAAAAGAAAGAAAGGAAAAGAAAAGAAATGGGGGATTAGTAGGATGGAGTGAAGAGGAAAGGAAAGAAAACAAAACGAAAGGAAAGGAAAACAAATAAGACAGAAAATAAGTAAAGGATAAAAAAGCAAAAAAGGAAATCATACAAAATAACAGAAAAGGAAAGAAAATTAAATGCAAAGGTTAACCAGAACTGCAGAAAAAAGAAGCCCTCTGCCTTCACTGGAAGATCTCTTCAAGTCAACTCAGCAAAGAGAATAAGCGTAGATACTTTCCAACCAGGAAATTGTTCGCATTTAAGTCTGCCTCTCGTGAGGAAGTGATTCAGTTAAAGGGTGAATAACAGTTTTTATCCCATTGCTGAAATGTGTCTAAATCTTTGTGTATTTCATGCTTTTCATGTGTATAGTTATATAGAATAGCTATATATATCAAATAAAAAAAAATGTATGTGCTAAAACCATAAATGCAAAAGAAAAAAACTGTTGGTAAACCAAAAATTAACCTCAGACTAATTTTTTTTGTTTGCAGCGGCTTTAACTTCAATCATTTTTCACGAAGCATTGAGCGATGATGCCATTTTCTTAAACTGAACCTCATTTTAAAGTTTATCTGGTGGCCTTTCTGACTTCCTTTAATGAAAATGTGCAATTAATTAAAATCTCATTAAATTTGCACAAACTGATTTTTTTCATCCCCCTAATGGAATTTTTAATTGCAGTAATTGGTCCCAAGTGATTGCTTCAGGGCATACGCTTGTGATAAATGTTCTTATTAACATTTTTTCCACACTAGAAAACACAAACGTGATCAAAGGCACTATAACTCTCAAACACAGATAAGACAAGAAGATGTTCTAATGTAATTTTCACTAACAAGAAATTGGTCTGATCTCATTCTAAAAGTTACAAGTATAACTTTTATCATTTGTTTTTATATTAAAAGAATTTGGAGAAAGCTTTACAAAGCTATCCTTTCATCAAACATTTTCAAATTTAACATTCTCACAAACATGACATTCCATTCTTAATGCGCATTGTTTAATATCTTTTAAATCCACCCTTTGCAGCTGTAACAGATTAAACTCTTCTGCAAATAATTTTCACCAAGATAAGGAGTTTTTTTTAACTCATTCTTCCAAAAATGCATTCATAACGTAAGAAATTGTTACAGAGAAAGAAAGCCTAATTCACAGTCTCCTCTCTAATTAGTTCAAAAGGTGTTATATGGTGTTACAGTCATGGCTAGCAAGTTCAGCACTAAACAAGCTTAGTAGTATGTCTATGGTATGCTGCAAAGTTTTGTGGAATCTAAAAGTGAACATCCCAAAAGTGTTCCCTCAAAGTTAACTTAATTTAACCAAAATGCCATTGAAGCATTAAGACTTCCCCTCTATCTCAAACTAAGAGACCATGTCCAACTAAAGCAAGAAAGGTCCACAACATATTCATATCTCCACTAAACATTGGAGCAAATAAATGCAGTTAGCTCTCTGCTGTTCTGCAGGCCGCTGCCAAACCTAGACAGACATGTCCAATGGTCTGACAGATAGAGAGAGATATGGTTCGTCACTCTAGAGAACATGTCTTTGCAGCTCTTCACTTTAACAGCAGTTCATCTTTCACGGCTTCATTCCTTTACCTGATGATGTAAGGCTTCATCGTTCCAGGAAGCTCTCTACACAGGGGTTTATGAGCTAATCTGATGGATACGTGTAGTTTTGAGTATTAGCAGCAGTTGAATCTGAATAAGTTTACTCCATATTTTAATTCTACATAGCTTACCACTCCATAGTAAATATTTCATCTAGAATCCCTTCAAAAAAAAAATTTCTACCACAGATACTGTCGTAATGGACAGAAAAGTCAAATAATTTTGCCGTTTTAGTCCATCTTTCCATGATGAAATGAAATTGTACAGTTATACAAAGTTACTTTAGTTAAGTAGTTCTGTTTTGCTCAGACAAACTATTGAGGTTGGTGGCTTGGACATTTTTTTTCAAATGCCCTCTGAATGCCTCCCTCTGGAGGTGTTTCAGCCATGTCTCACTGGAAGGAGGCCCAGGGGACGATAAAGGAAACGCTGGAGGGACTATGTCCCTTGGCTGGCCTGGGAGCGCCTCGGGGTTCCCCCAGCACAGCTGGAGGAGATGTCTGGGGAGGGGGAAGTCTGAGACACTCTGCAGAGAGGGCTGCCACCATGACCCAGTCCCAGACAAGTGGAAAACGATGAACCTCACGGCAACGATCACTTGAGGGGATTCCCTTTAAGAATATAAAAACCCTAGATATATGTGGACGGAGTAGAAAAAGTGGCTTCACTATCTAAACCCCCCTTAAGAACATATTGGAGATACTCACAATAAAACACAACGGACAAAACATTTTTGCAATGACAACTTATGATTGTTTTGCAAAAAAAATTATTTGAACATGTAATCATCTTTTCTGCACATTTTCAAACCAAGTTGTATATACCTGCTTGAATGCTGTTTGGATAAGCAAATCAGCTGATATGTATTTGTCTAATGGTGGAGGGCAGAACAAAAATGTGCCGTAAAAGAGATGTAAATTACTCTGAAAAGTCCAAAATGTTTAAAACAATTCCAGAGGGATCCAGCACTCTTAAATTGCCCAGATATTGGGGCATTGTCACAGAACCATTAAACGTTTTGCTGCAAATTGTCAACAGGGTTGCAAGACACACACTGAGATAAAAAAAAAAAAAAAAAAAAACACAAGTTAACTCCCAGATTTGAGAAGAATCAAAGGATCCCATTATCCTCCAGAGCTGTCATCTTCCGCAGCAACCTGCCTGGAGAGCCCAGAATTACGAGGTGCTCAGAGATATCGCCAAAGTAAGGAAGGCTGAAACTGACCACCAGTAAACAGAGACAGAAGTCAAAATGTCAAGAAACATCTGTGGACTGATTTTTTTGGAATGATGAGATGAGAGTGACTCTTAATGGACCAGATGGATTGGCCCCTGGCTGGATACAGAGCTCAACAATATATATATATATATATATATATATATATATATATATATATATATATATATATATATATATATATATATATATATATATATATATATATATATATATACGGTATATATATATATATATATATATATATTTTTTTTTTTTTTCAAATATCCATTTACCCATGTTTTTTTTAATTTAATTTTAAAAACACGATTCTGTTTTTTTCTGTTTCTGTTTACAAAACATGTGATTTGCCAGCAACAATAATGGAACAAAATTCCCTTCATATATGTGTCCTATATGTGTGTTTCGTTTACACTCAAACAGTCTTACAACAGTTGTAATGTCTTAGTTTTTCCATGTCATTTTTCTTTCAAATATCTTCTGTATTTTGCTAGGTTATTCATTACGCTTAGAGAAATAGTAAAAAATTTTTAGATCAACCATAAACAGTCATCATAATGCACATGACATCTGTCTTCAAAGTTAATAACAGTGCATTTCATTGCAAACAATGATTTAATACAGATGTTTTAAAAACACCTCTATTTCTATATTTGTTTTTTTTTCACATTACATTTGTATTCTGCTGTAAAAATAAATCCTCTCTGACCAACTTGGCTTCCATAAATTGGGTTTGTACAGCTAACTATTTATGGAACGTAAGACAATGAGTGTTCATAACTTCTCCTATTGACCACAAATCAAAACACACAAACAAAAAAAACGATCTGAACTAATATCTGATGACATGGGTACATTTTCAACTAGATAATTTTGAATGTATTGATATATGGCATTGTGTTTTTTTTTGTGCTACTGTGTTTTGTTTTTAGAAGATTATTTTAAACACATATATATACTAATAAAGGAGAGCAAACTAAAACAAAACTTATTAAAATCAAGCTCCCTTCTCATTTATTATACTGAGTCAGAACTGATGTAATGAAAATAGATGAAAGCCCCAAACCCCCCACAATCTCTAAGAGTGAATAAGAAAAACTGTTTGCACAAATAACCTAAAATGCACTGTTTGAGGCAACATGGGATATTTCACTACCACCCAATGAATGCTTTAAACCTGGGGCACAGCGAGAGTGTGTTTGTGAGGTCAGGCCCGTAAAAAGTGCCCCAGCAGGTGGCTGCTGCACTGCTTCCAACAGCATTATGCATTCATTCATACGCACAGACATGGCTGAGAAGACACATCCAGACGTCTGACTCCAGGGTGCAGTGCTACTTGTTTCTTCCAATCATCTTTAAGGGAGGCTTTCTTGATTGTTTGATATTTCAGTTAAAAAAATGTGCTGTATCTGTGATTAGGGCTTCTGTAACAGATACTACTAGTAGTCATAAAACCCCAGAGGTCTGATGGATAAGTGCAGGAGCTGCAGATTCAGTGTGCAGATGTCTGATTAAGATGATACACTGTTATGCTGCGCAGTGCTGCCAGGGGGTTCTGGCGAGCACTAGAATACAAGCCCTTTGATTGGCCGGCCTCTTGGTGACCTGGAGCTGATGTGAGTGTTAAGATAACTCCTTGGAGAGCTACCATAAAGAATGATTCTGTGAAGTTAGTGGAATACCACTTGGGCTGGTGTTGATGACTTCACTTAAGTGCCAGAAAATGGGTCAAGAACCTTTATGTGGTAGTTCAGTAAAAGTGTGTCATTTTGATTCCTGCAGTGATGAAAATGTGGAACTTTTGCAGTGCGTGTGCAGTGCAGTGGGTCTGTTTTGCTTTGTTCCCATCCTAAAAGACGTTTCTGATTTTTCTTCATCTTCTCAGTCAGTTTGTTATAACTCTCAATCATAAACCTATTTACTGTCGTTAAAGAAATGTGAGAAGCGTATTGTTTTTACTAAGTATTTAGATATATCCAGAGGTGGCTAAAGTACCCAAATTAATTACTACAGTAAGAGTAGCACAATATTTTTTTTACTCAAGTAAAAGTAGAAAGTAATCAGGCAAGAACTTTCTCAAGGAAGAGCAAGAAAGTACTTGGCAAATTGGCAACTCAAGTACTGAGTAATTGTTTGCTATTAACATCTGATTTAATGTTTAAATTTTTTTGCAAATTCTGTCATTTTGAAGTATAACATAAACAAATTAAAACATAAATAAATGACATAACAAAATAGCAAATTTGTGCAGGTAAAACACTTTTTAAAACAATTATTTAACATCAGCTTGTAAAACCAATCCTAAAAGATGGCAATGCAGATGTTGGGAAAGGACAAAGAACTTGAGGCAACATTTTTTCTACTATTTACTGAATTTTCACTTGATCTCTGAATCCAGCTTACTTGTGGATTACTCATATCCATCAGCATATTTGAAGGTTTGCCCTGTATTAACATCAGACAGAGGTGAATAAAACAATTAGGGAAGTTGTCTGAGTCCTTCATATCAAATATTTAAACACCTCATAATCCCAATAAAGGATTTAAAGAGCTCTTAAAATAATTTAAATCAGTAGAAAACTAATTTAGAATTCATTTTATTAGTATTAATAAAGTATACTTACTGAAAATTACTACTAATGAGTGTATTTATTTCAAATACATAAATGTGTTTGAATTGAATAAAGGTAACCCTACCTCCAGGGGGGGGCTATAAATTCAAAATAGGCGTATACCAAAAAGCAATAAAATGTACCGTATACTAAGTTATCACACCAGTATATTAATATATAAATGCAGACATCAAAAAACATTATAAAACACTTTATAAAAACAAAACATAATTTCATGTACAGGTTTATTTTTTGTACATAAATGTTGCCCTTCTGAGGCTTTGTGAAGGTAAATCTGTGTGTTTGCATGGTCCAATGTTGTGTTACAAACCTAGAAGAATAATGTACCAGTTTGATAATGGAGAAGCTATGAGACAGCTTTATATTTTTTTATATATAAAAATTATTTATTTCCTGAGAATGTGTTATTGCGAGCAACTATCAAAATTAACAAACATCTAGAAAAAGTACACAGTATTGTATTATTTTCCATGTAAATTCCAGATTGTTAATCTCCTTTGCCTTTTCTAAAAAGTGCTTTAAATCACTCCTATCTGTCTTTATTCATGCTGGGTCAGATTCTGACATTTGAAAAAGGAAGTAGGGAAAGAAGAATAAAGTGTTAGCATTGTTGCATGCAGTTAACCAAGCCTTGTAGCCAGGGCCGGTTCTAGCCCTTTGGTTGCCCTAGGCGAGATTGAGTTTTGCAATTTGTAATGAGAGCGATGGTTCTACTGACTCCCGGATGGGCGGAAAATTTGGCAGCATGCATCCATTGTATCAATCGGGACCTGACGGAAGATGGAACATAGGTTCTGTTAGCCGGACCGTTACCTGGGTCGGGTTCCGAGGCCAGGGCGGAGTTAATGAGATCAGTGATCTCCCAGTTCACAACTCCAACAGTGCATGATGCCGGAAGGACTGGCTCAGGTGTCTCAGGTTGATCGACGGAGTAAAGACGCGAGAGGGAGTCTGGTTTCACATTCTTAGATCCGGGTCTGTAGGAGATAATGAGATTAAATCTTGAGAAGAAAATGGACCACCTGGATTGACGAGGGTTGGCCTGTTTGGCTGACTGGATGCTAGCAAGGTTCTTGTGATCTGTCCAAACTAGAACCAGGTGCTCAGCCCCCTCTAGCCAGTGTCTCCATTCTTCCAATGCCAACTTAATGGCCAGTAACTCACGATCTCCGACGCCGTAGTTCTGTTCTGCTGGAGAGAGCCTACAAGAAAAAAAGGCACATGGATGGATCTTTTGGTCTGTGTCGAGTCTCTGGGACAGAACGGCTCCAACGCCAGAATCAGAAGCGTCAACCTCCAGGATGAACTGCTTAGAAGGGTCAGGCTGAATTAACACGGGTGCTCTGGAAAACAAAGATTTCAGCTTTTCAAAAGCAGTTTGAGCTTCGGGAGACCATTGGAAAGTTCTTTTAACAGACGTTAATGAGGTTAAGGGTAGAGCTGTTTGGCTATAGTTCCTGATGAACCGGCGGTAAAAATTGGCGAACCCCAAAAATCTCTGTAGCTGTTTGCGATTTTCAGGAACCGGCCACTCCAAAACCGCCTTTATTTTGTCTTCAGAAGGCTTAACCTGCCCGCCCTCGAGCACAAACCCCAAAAAGGTCACTGAAGATTGATGGAACTCACATTTTTCAGCCTTGACGAACAACTTGTTCTCCAATAACCTCTGTAACACCAGGCGGACATGTCTTTTATGCTCAGATAGGTTCCTTGAATAAATGAGTATGTCGTCTATATAAACGAACACAAACACATTTAGAAAGTCTCTGAGGACGTCATTCACTAGAGCTTGGAAGCAGGCGGGGGCATTAGTTAATCCAAAGGGCATCACCAAATATTCGAACTGACCTAAGGGGGTTTTGAAGGCAGTCTTCCATTCGTCTCCCTCTCTGATTCTGAGGAGATGATATGCATTTCTTAAATCCAACTTGGTAAAGACTGTAGCCCCCTGGACAGGCTCAAAGGCAGAGGCTAGGAGAGGCAGAGGGTACTTGTTCTTAACTGTTATTTGGTTCAAACCTCTGTAATCAATGCAAGGTCTTAGAGAACCATCCTTCTTGCCAACAAAAAAGAACCCTGCACCCAGAGGAGAAGAAGATGGGCGAATAATTCCAGCAGCTAAAGACTCGTTAATATACTTCTCCATGGTTTCTCGTTGGGGCTTGGAGATGTTGTATAGACGGCTGCTGGGTAATGGTGCTCCAGGTAGTAATTCAATAGCACAGTCATATGGTCTGTGTGGAGGAAGGGACGTAGCACTGACCTTACTGAAGACCGGAGCCAAGTCATGGTACTCAGAGGGAACTGTAGAAAGGTCAGGAGAGTCCATCTCCCCCCCACCTCTAGGAGGCCCCACCATAGGGGCTGCCGCACGAAGGCATGTTTCATGACATAACGTAGACCAGGATTCCACGTGACGGTCGGACCAGTTAATACGTGGATTGTGCTTCTCCAACCATTCGAAGCCGAGCACCAGAGGCGAACATGCAGAGGGAAAAACAAAAAATGTGATGATTTCACGATGGTTACCTGAGAGTAGTAGCTCGAGGGGTTGAGTTTGATGGGTAACTTGGTGGAGTTTCTTCCCATCAATAGCTGAGACACGAAGAGGTTGGAAAGTGGAATAGTTTCAATCTTTAACTGTTGGACGAGGTTGGAATCAATGAGGTTCCGTTCACAGCCTGAATCAATAAATGCAGAGAAGGAGAGGTTCTGATTGTCAAAAAACAGGGTGGCTGGAAGAAACAATCGAGGAGATTTCTTAGAATTAGTTCGGCCCGCCAGACTCCTCAGATCCTCTGGCGGGCCAAGGCTTTTGACTTAGCCGGGCAGGAAGCGATGAAGTGTCCACTCTCACCACAATAAATGCAGTTTACTCAGAAAACGTCTTTGTCTTTCTTCAGGAGTGAGCCTAGTGTGTCCAACCTGCATAGGTTCCTCTTCCATGTCACCAGAATGAGAAGCCTGAACAGGCAGAGGGAGAGACTGAACCTTAGGTCTCAACTTAGGCCATTGTTCTGTGGGAGGAGAAATAACAGACACATTATTTGAATCAGGAGCAGATGAATGAGATCCTAGATTTCCTGGCTTGGAACTGCTTCTAGCTCGGATTCGGTTGTCCAATCTTATTGTCAGTTTGATTAATTCTTCGAGGGAGGCTGGTTCGTCGAGAGTAGCAAGTTCGTCCTTAATATTTTCATTTAAGGCCATAAAATAAGCCCCCTTCAGAGCGCTTTGGTTCCATCCGGAAGCTGCTGCCTTAACCCGGAAGTTGATTGAGAAATCAGCCACAGAAGAATTTCCCTGTTTTATACTGAAAAGGGCACGAGAGTCAATTGTTTGATCCGTCTCCTGGTTAAAAACCTGGGAAAATTCAGAAATAAAGTCAGAATATCGGCAGTTGAGACTTTCATCATTGGGGAATCTGGCCTGAGCCCACTCCAAGGCTCTTCCTGTAAGTTGAGAAAGAATAAAGGTTACTCTTTTATAGTCCGTGGAAAAACTGTTGGGAGAATTTTGAAAAAGTAACCGGCACTGAAATAAAAATCCCTTGGAATCCTTCATATTACCGGAGAATCTCTCAGGAAGGCATGGGCGGAACTCAGGTGACGTCACGGCTGGTGACCTCGGAGGGGGAACCGGACCCGGAAATGGTTGCGCTGCTGGCGTGGCATTAGCATAGCTCTGAAGCATTTGATTGTGAGTGTCAACAAGACAAAACAACTCACGGAGTGTCTGGGTTTGTCCTTGGATTTGGGCTTCTTGCTCCTCCAAACGACGGCAGATGTGATCTGCTGGGCCTTGTGTTTGGCCGCAGTGTTCTGTCATGATTGGTTCTCTATAGTGACCCAATGATGCAGAACACCACTAGACGGAAACAGGTTGAAAGGTTTAACAGAGTTTATTTATATCAAGCACAATGAAACGAGTTCTGGTTCTGGCCCTGGGAGACTGGTACACCGGAGTCTGTGGAGGACAGTTTAGTTAGCGGAGCACTTAGGAACTTGTCTTTAGGATTGTTTCTGGCATGTACCTTGAGGGTCCTTGAATAAGGCTTGGAGAGGAAGATTGTTGGAACTGGAGAAGGTTTGGTTGCAGAGTCCGCAAGCTGTTTCAGCGTCTTGCTTCTCAGGAGGGAGCAGACCTTGGGTTTGAGTTTCCAGCTCTTGGTCCAGAGCTGCATGGGAAACCAGAGGGAGTCTTCAGGTTTGGCTCAGAGGGCAGGCTCGGCAGGTTAGCTCTTCCAGAGCTTCGCAGGAGAAAAACTGGTTTCCTGGAAAGACAGAGACAACGTTAGAATCCAGCTTGGATTCAAAAGGTCAACAAAGGTTCTCAGAGGTTCTAGGCTTAGGTGCTAACCAACTGGATCAACACTGCGGCGTTGAGGCAAGGTCTGAAGACAGCTTAGGTAGTGGATCCTCTGATGATGGTAACGAGCAGCAGCTGTGCAGGAGGCTCTGCTCAGGAGGATCCACGGCGGACTCTGCTGGAGAAGGGTGGAACTTCTCCAGCCTCCAACAGAATCAAGGTTGTGTTTAAGCATTCAGAAAAAACTGTAACTTAGCATGGAGTGATGCATAGACAAATACCAGAATAGGTTTCAGTATCTTTTCTTTTTTATTATTTTAAATAGTTTATTACACACTCAAAGTTAGGACTGTGCAAAAACACTTTTAACCATCTGTAAGGACACTTAGGTAAAGTATAACTAAAAAACTGGATTGAATCATTGAATGAATTTATTTCAGACAATTAACAAATTTAACACACATTAAACAAATATTAAATAAATCAATTTCAGAAATTACCAAATAACAATAAAAAATAATAAATTTAAGAAATTCTTCAACCAAGGACTACATAAAAAAGTAATTGATAAACATTAAATTAAATTTTCCGTTCCAGTTCAATTAAATCATTTGAACATAAATAGAAATGAGATAAACAAAACTTTCCTCTAAATAAAATATATCAGGTATATTTACCCTGATTTCTGACATTGATTAGTGATTAAAGAAAGGATTAACCCTCTACAAACAAAAGTGCTTTTATGAATACCATTAAAAAATTAAAAGTTTGAAGTTCTTGTAGTTCTATCTATCAGTTGTTTCAGGTATTTCTATTCACCTTCAAAATTGGTGCAGCATTAAAATTTGACTCGTCTGGACTTCCTAATGGCAAATTCGTTGATGGTATCATCAAATGAGATTTTATTTGAGACCTCTTGGTTGATGCTCATCAGTGCAAGCCCATTTTGATGATTATTTGTACATCCCTTTTGAATACTCAATGCAGATAATCACTACAAAATATTTTATTTATATTAGTATCTTCTACCCGTTCTCAAGCTAATAATATAGCACATAATTCTGCTGCATATATACTGAGAAAAAAATCATGTCAACATACAAAAAAAATGTTTGAACTGTTAAAAGAAAAAACTTGTCCTACCATTCATCTAATCTCCAGGTGTTATGCCCAAAAGTGCATGCCTGCCGAAATATGCATCCCCAGTCGCGGGAGCGCGCCTCGCTCTGTTGAACTGCATATTGACGAGGAAAACGGATTAAAATATGTTCAAACGAGCTTAGGTTCTTATATTAATGATATAAAAACGTTAAAAAATACCTCTTGTGGGAAAAAAGTTGTGGTTATTTGGCAGATTAATTTACAAAAGTACGGATTTTTTGAACAACATTAAATCCAAAGATTTTGACCATGGTACGGCTGATTTATTTGTTGTGGTCTCTTGTTATTTACACACAACACTAAACCGTGATAGCCAATGTGAGTTTGGAGTTTGCAAAGGTTTCTCTTAAGTGGAAAATCAAACGCGCACCTACAAAGAACAGCGTTCACAGACCAGTGAGATGCATAAACAAAAAAAAACAAAAAAAATACAATACAGTTCAGTAAAATACAGTTCTGTTTTATGCCTCATTCTTGTAAGTTTAAAATGTTCCAATGCTCCTGAATGCACCATAGCTTTCTGGCGCGCAGCGAACGCATCTCACTGGTCTGTGAATGCTGTGCTGTGCAGATGCGCGTTTGATTTTCCACTTAAGAGAAACCTTTGCAAACTCCAAACTCACGTCGGCTATCACGGTTTAGTTCTGTGTGTAAATAACAAGAGACCACAACAAATAAATCAGCCGTACCATGGTCAAAATCTTTGGATTTAATGTTGTTCAAAAAATCCGTACTTTTGTAAATTAATCTGCCAAATAACCACAACTTTTTTCCCACGAGAGGTATTTTTAAACGTTTTTATATCATTGATATAAGAACCTAAGCTCCATTGAACATATTTTAATCCGTTTTCCTCGTCGATATGCAGTTCAACAGAGCGAGGCGCGCTCCCGCGACTGGGGATGCATATTTCGGCAGGCATGCACTTTTGGGCATAACACCTGTTGACGTCCAATCTCCACTCATTGTCCGACTCACTGTTGTTCGTCCGCTGCCTTCTCTTCATCTGAAACATCTGGGTCGAACATGTGAGGCTCCAGACACAAATATTCTTCCTCCGATACATCAGAATGGTCTCCTGGTAGGAATCGCTCGGTTGAAGTCGAAATTTTGCTTTCAGATTTCTCGTTTTGGTTATCGCATTTAGTGCAGTAGACCGGCGTGAACGCTCCCGTTCTGACGTCACGACTTCCGGGTTGGAGGGCGCTTGAAAAGTGATCAGAATCTTTTCCGATTTTCTCTTAAATGTGAAAAAATAATTTAAAAAACGGTGGTATATTTATTTGTTCATATTTTGCTATTTATATATACGTAAGGTTAAGTCAAACTGACGGACGCTTCATAACCGGTTTAATTCGCTTTTTTTTCTAATTCTATGATTAATGGGAAGTGAGCCTAAGGGCGACGCTAGAGGGCGCCCCCAACACATTTGTCGCCCTAGGCAATTGCCTAGCTGGCCTATAGGAATCGCCGGCCCTGCTTGTAGCTAAACCAGGTCCTGGAAAAGGACATTTGTTGTGCCATTTCTCTCTCTCCAATGTGTCTCTTTCTCCTGCGAGTCGACCTGTCAATCACCTCCTACAAAACCCCTGCGCTGTGGTGGGAGGTGGACTACACATCCTCTCACCTCAGGGCACACCAGAGCTGTCCCCCGAGCTCTCCTCTATATATATTCTGTATTGCAGAGAAGCTACTGCATATGTACAACTTTTAACGAGAGTCTGCAAAGATTTTGTGCTCTAGGGCATTAAAACGTCATCAGTCCAACGAAAAATGGAATGGCACTTTAAGGCTGGTTTATGCTCAGAAACCAGGTCGTCTGCGTCTGTGTCGCATTTAACGCAGATATGCCAGAGACCCTTCCGCAGACACTCTGCTGCACCTCTCCAAAATTGTAGGCAATCGTAGACAGTCCCGCAGACAGGTGGCCTCTGATTGGTCAACTCTAAATCTGTTCTACACTATGCGTATTTCCTCTTTGGTACCTTACCATCTTGTTTTGTTAGTATGACCGCCATTGTGGAATACGACTCATGATGATGGACCAGCTAGAAGAGCGAGGTGCACGAGAGCACTGGGACCTTTTTTCCACCTGGATCCCTGCTCTTTTTCGCCCCCATGTCCCTGATGTCCCTCCTTTGTCGCACAACGCATTGCATTCTTCCACTTCCTTACCACCTCTGCCTTATCTAGACCACAGCTAGTTTGTGATTGTCGCTCTTGCGTTGTGGCGTGGAATAACAGCGCAGACCACTCTTCAATATTGGGCATAAATCAAAAATATCTCCGACAAGCTCACTGTGAAACACTGCTGCCGGAGGATAACCAGCCTTATCTTGCACATCTAAAAAATCTAGTAGGCTAATCATAAAAAAATTATAATTTTTTTTTTAAGTCTTAATCAGGGTCATTGGGTGGGTGGGGCGGCTCCCTAGCACCCTCTATTGGCCAGCTGCCACTGCCTAACAGTTATGTATTTTAAATTAATAAAGCTATGTCAAATGAATGAATAGGCAAAATGTAAGCTTTATTTATTAGGTATGCATTAAAACTATCTTTAAAAAGTAAATGGTAAGTTGTTACTTAATTAAACTATATAAATCGTAAAATTTAGTAGAAATATTTTTGTGAGTGAGTGTTCTGGTTGTCTGAGGTAAGAGGAAGCAGGTGCAGGCAGAAGAAAGGCAGGTAAATTTGAAAGAAACATGAATCTGTAATGGTGGTGTCCAAACTTTTGGTTACACAGGCAAAAATCATTAGGGTACCAAGCAATTTTTACAAGGGAACAAGAGGTAGTTTACCAAAATATAAGAGGAAGAATAACTAAAGAATGGAGCACAGTGTATCCGTAATATTATAAGTACAGAACAGGAGTAAACATTATCAAACTCAAAGCTAAATAATGAACTTAATATGGAATAACATGATAAAACCACCATATCAGAGCCTTGATTTTTTATTATGACATAGCTAATGTGTAGAGATTACAAAATAAGACTTATGCATCAAATTTGGTGTTCTTTTATTGATCATAAATTACTTAAATCCACAGTGATTTTGTGCACTGTGTTGTTTCAGTTGAGGATACAGGGCTGGATTCAAACCTTCAGTTACCATTTCTGTCAGCAGATGTGAAACCAGCACACCTATGAAAGATCCTTTAGGTTTTGGCATTGTTACAAACATATTGATCTTTGCTAATAAACAGCAAAGCCTCTGTTCACCACTTCCACGTTCAGATACGGATTCATTTAAAGTCAAGCCACCTCTGCTGCCGCTAGCCTTTTGTGAATAAAAGCTGATCAGAATGGAAATGACTGAATAGAAACAGAGTTTTGTGACAAAACCAGTTCTATCAAACCCTTTCATTTCCGGATCCAAAGTGAAAAACTGTGTAGCCTTTTTTCCTAATACAGGTGAATTTTACATAATCAGTCCACTCATATCCACAGTGGTCTGCTCTCCACTGGGAGCAGCTCGGCTTCACCCGTTGCCTTCAGACATGTTTTAATGGTAAGCCTGAACTTTTAGCTCTGATGCACAAAAACACCCCACACACACACACACACACACACACACACACACAGACACACATCCCTCCAGAACCATACTGAATCGCATTTATATCAGCTCTGTTCAACCAAACATTTTTGCCATCTCATTTCTTCTCTCCTGTTGTCTCTTTCTTCAAATATTTTTTTTCATTCAAATCTTGCACTGCGCATAAATTTAGGTTGCTTTCTCTTTTTTGTCATGTGCTCTCATTACTTATCTTTCTATGCACCTATTCTTGTGTTTAATTCAACTCCACACCCCCTCTCTTCTACTCATTTTACATCTTTTCCTTCCTTTTTATTAATTTCACGCTTCCCCATTTTCTGTGGATGTCATGCTGCTCACATTCAAGAGTCTTTGTGGAAACATGTGAGAACATGATGTTTCTTTCCTAAAGAAAGAGAAGATGAAGCTAATTGTGATCAGAACAGATGGAAGGACACCTGCTCAGTAATGATGTTTTGTTGCACACTCTGTCTCTTTTATGGCCAGTGGCTGAAACCCACACACATCTACCTCAGGGAAGGAAAAATGGGCACAACATGAAGGGACACACTCCTCCTCCCATTTAGGCTGGAATGACTGATGGGATGGGGATGAGGGTTGGATAAAAGAACAATGAGGAGCCATGGAGGCAGGTCTTATATGGGAAAAGAGGAGAGTGAGAGATGAAGAGCGACAAAGGACAGACAGGGTGTGCCACACATTGAAAGAGAGAAACCGACAATAATAAATCCTCCAGACTGATATGTCTGTGTTGAGATGTGTTTTTGCCAAAGGTAAGAGTTTTTCAGTGAAGCAAACAGGGCAGATATCGGCCAGCTCACAACTTGGTCTATGGTTGCCTTGTTTGGATATAGAATAAGAAATAAAAAAAATTATATATATATATATATATATATATATATATATATATATATATATATATATATATATATATATATATATATATATATATATATATATATATATATATATATATATATATATACACTCACCGGCCACTTTATTAGGTACACCTGTCCAACTGCTCGTTAACACTTAATTTCTAAGCAGCCAATCACATGGCGGCAACTAAGTGCATTTAGGCATGTAGACATGGTCAAGACAATCTCCTGCAGTTCAAACCGAGCATCAGTATGGGGAAGAAAGGTGATTTGAGTGACTTTGAACGTGGCATGATTGTTGGTGCCAGAAGGGCTGGTCTGAGTATTTCAGAAACTGCTGATCTACTGGGATTTTCACGCACAACCATCTCTAGGGTTTACAGAGAATGGTCCGAAAAAGAAAAAATATCCAGTGAGCGGCAGTTCTGTGGGCGGAAATGCCTTGTTGATGCCAGAGGTCAGAGGAGAATGGCCAGACTGGTTCGAGCTGATAGAAGGGCAACAGTGACTCAAATAACCACCCATTACAACCAAGGTGGGTAGAAGAGCATCTCTGAACACACAGTACGTCGAACTTTGAGGCAGATGGCTACAGCAGCAGAAGACCACACCGGGTGCCACTCCTTTCAGCTAAGAACAGGAAACTGAGGCTACAATTTGCACAAGCTCATCGAAATTGGACAATAGAAGATTGGAAAAACGTTGCCTGGTCTGATGAGTCTCGATTTCTGCTGCGACATTCGGATGGTAGGGTCAGAATTTGGCGTCTACAACATGAAAGCATGGATCCATCCTGCCTTGTATCAACGGTTCAGGCTGGTGGTGGTGGTGTCATGGTGTGGGGAATATTTTCTTGGCACTCTTTGGGCCCCTTGGTACCAATTGAGCATCGTTGCAACGCCACAGCCTACCTGAGTATTGTTGCTGACCATGTCCATCCCTTTATGACCACAATGTACCCAACTTCTGATGGCTACTTTCAGCAGGATAATGTGCCATGTCATAAAGCTGGAATCATCTCAGACTGGTTTCTTGAACATGACAATGAGTTCACTGTACTCAAATGGCCTCCACAGTCACCAGATCTCAATCCAATAGAGCATCTTTGGGATGTGGTGGAACGGGAGATTCGCATCATGGATGTGCAGCCGACAAATCTGCGGCAACTGTGTGATGCCATCATGTCAATATGGACCAAACTCCCTGAGGAATGCTTCCAGCACCTTATTGAATCTATGCCACGAAGAATTGAGGCAGTTTTGAACGCAAAAGTGGGTCCAACCCGTTACTAGTATGGGGTACCTAATAAAGTGGCCGGTGAGTGTAGATAGATAGATAGATAGATAGATAGATAGATAGATAGATAGATAGATAGATAGATAGATAGATAGATAGATAGATAGATAGATAGATAGATAGATAGATAGATAGATAGATAGATAGATAGATAGATAGATAGATAGATAGATAGATAGATAGATAGATAGATAGATAGATAGATAGATAGATCGATCGATCGATCGATCGATCGATCGATCGATCAAAGGAAGGAAATGGAATGCCTGCCTATTCATGGGAGGCTTTTTTTTAAATAATTATTTGTAAAAGTTATGTTTTTAGTTGAATATTTGTTCTAAACTTAGAGAAGACAAGGGCTCCAAGGTCGTTCTTTTCTCAAACAAACATAAAAAAAACAGGAGTCAAATGACACATTGAAAAAGAAAACAAAATAACAGCTGAAGTAAAACACATTGACTGACATTTGTAGTCTATAATACAGTGCTAAGATGATTACTTATTGTTTTGTGGTTTGCATGGTTAGAAAATGCTTGTTTTTTAGAACTGCATTGATCAGGTAGAAACAGAGTATTCTAATCAGTTTTTAATCGAGCTGATTAAAAAAACAAGATTTACCGTCATAATGTGGAAACAGGATGTATATGTATATTATCCTTGAGCGCAATGATTTGAAATACCCAATTATTAAAGAGAAATACATGGACCTATATATGACCCAACCTGAGCTATTGGTGAATTTGAAAAATAAAATTTAAATAATCGGATGTGCACCACAAGTAGTAAAACAAGAATATTCAATTGTATCACTTTTTGTAAAATGTCTGAGGAGTCAAAGCTTAGATCTGGTGATTCAATTGTCTCCTGTTTCAAGTCCATACCATGGGTTGCGCATTAACTTATTTATCTCTACTTACATTAAAAAAAACAATAACTTATTTTGCTATCTTTTATGTTTTTTAAACATAAAAAGAAATGACAAAATGTTGCAGATTCCTATTTATGGGACTAAATTAATGCGTCATACATTTTTAGAGGTTTGAGTTTATTGCTTCCTAAAGTAACTAGCACTATGGCTTACAAGGTTTTTTTTAAATACAAATGATACTTGATGCTCCAAGCTAAACTGCCAAATAGCTATATTTTAATTGGTACAAGCTTATAGAAGTTAATAGGTTCAGTCAACAGTACAGTATAAGCAGAGGATAAACAATGCATAAGTTCTCAGAGGAGACAAAGCATTAGAGCTTGGCATGCACACAGACAGCAGTGGTACAAATGAGCCTCTTGGCACCATGCATGTCAATAAGTAGAAGGTGAAGAGTACAAAACACACACAGGCATTCACAGTCTTGGCAGAACTCTTCAGAACAAAACAAGATTTTCACCAAGAAAGTCTGTTGACTCCAAATCCTGACAAATACGTGCACGTCTCTCATTTCTCGCTTTAACATTTTATTTACTCAGAATCTGTGTGACATAGCCTGCAGCTGTCATTATCATTTCAAACACACCGAATTATGCAAACACTGCGATGCCAAGCAGTTCTGCTCATTTAACTCAGTCGTCCCGCCGTTGAGATGGAACCACTTTCTCATCAGTCAATGTTCCGCAAAACAAACATGTTGTCAACATCGTAAAATTTTACATTTCCATCAGCATACGCTCCAAACGCTGGGGAGACTGAAACAGACAAAAAAGATGCTTCTAAGAAAGCTCAATTTAAGAGAAAATACACAAGTCGACATTTCACACATGAAAGATGGTTTCAATGAACACGCTCCACTTTGTTCTCCCATCATCTCTTCTGACCTGTTTGGATAGGGTGTCCAGCTATGTCACCTACAAAAGCAATCTGCTCTTATTTTTTCATCCCATGCAATTTGTTCTCGGATGAACTGGACATAGTGTGTGTGGGAGTACGTGTGTGTCAGAGTCCATGTCAGATGGTCGAGGTCTATGTGCAGGTTCTTAGAATATGAGGTGATCAATCACATCATACAGCTTTAGATTAGAGCTCCATCGATCTGGTCTCAGCTCTGACAAACAGTCTGAACCAGAACACATCCACCTGGACAAGACACACACACACACAAACACACACAGTGTTTTTCTTCTGCTGAATTTCATGCAGTGCCTCCCAGGAGCTTACACTACCACATACTCACATACCTGAAATATTCACTGTGCACCGCAGTCTCACACAGCGCAGTCCCTGTGCAGTAAACATATAAGGTGGGAAGAGTTTTACCCTGTGGGTGGCTGCTCATTTGTATGCCCCTTTCACTGTGGGTCAGCTCTGCTGCCCCTGGTCCAGAAAAGTAAACACACACTGTCACAGTTTGATGTTCTCCTCATAATTTTTAACTGACACTGGAATGTCAGACATTTTTCTACCTGTGTGAGTATGCCGACTGCATTTCAGTTATTAATGCTGTGTATGGTCCCAGTCGACGGTGATGTGTGATGAAAGTCCTTGCCCGAAGGCAGAAAGACCAAACAGGGAAAGCTAAGGGATGCACAACGTTTGCAGAATTACTAAGTCCAACCTTCTACCTTTGTCTCCGTAATTTTTCCCGAAGTGTCCATAAAAATAACCAGAAATTACTAGCACTAGGTATTTAGAGAGTGTGTCATTATGTTGTCCAGGTATTGTTTAAAGATGTCAGGTTGTCTGTTTTGTGGAGCATTGATTGGAAAATGAAAGCAATGTAAATCAAAAGCTTGCATGTGTGCATTGTCTTCTCTAACCATTGCAGAGTATAGGTATGAACATGGGAGACATCTGAAAAGATCAAACTTTTCCATGCATTGCTTGTGTAAACTAAAACACCTTAGATAATTACTGAGGGGGGAAAAATCCATTAAAAACTAGTTACATATTTTTACATAAACCTCTTGCTGCAAGGCAACAGTGCATCAACATGCAACCCCACACATCAGCATCTAGCTGATAAATATACTTGCCCAGGCAACATGTTGCTGTCCAACATGAGGGGAAAGGGATAAGCTTTGGTCCGGTTCTGTGTGAGCAGTTGCTTCTAATACGGCTTTGCTCCATCAAGGCCGGATTCTATGTTTTCCTCGGCCGCTTAGGAAACTCAGACTCAGTAAAATATAGGACAGGTGACATTGTAGAATCTTCAACTTTTGGGGCACTAATGGAGCTTTTAAGAGATGCCCTCATGATGCTCTCATCTGAGTTCTACAGCAGTTCACAGCGGAGACAACAGACAGTCACAGCAGCTCAGCAAGTTCATGTGAAGAGAACCTCTCACAGCGCAGAAAGGCACACCAGTCTCTTCTTGCATCAGACCATAGTTCATTGGAAGAGAAAGACAAAATGTTTTCTGGAGGTATTAAAGGTGGCGCGGCATGAGCATGTGATATCAGAGGGATGGACTGCTTCAAGACACATTGTCCAGTGGAAGAAAAAGACAATCCGTAATCTGATGCTCTGACATGGGAGTTGTAGTTCTGATCCGTAACATGTAACAGGTTTAGCAAACTTAAGGAAACTGGCAACACTCACTGTGGCAACATTAAACAGCCTCCCTCAAGGCTTTTGAATATGATACTAGACCATTTGCATCAATAGCTGTCAGAGAACCAAAAATATGTCTAATCACATAAGCATCACATATGTTTTGTTGGCTAACAACAACTTTTAGCTTGTACTGTTCTGGGTCACATGACCTTTTCAATGACTGATGATCTGACCATTTCACATTAAAAAGGATTTTTTTTCAGAAGGGCAGCCCAGCAGAGAGTATTGAAACATGCCAAGTGCTGAATATTGAGTAGCAAATCAGTAGTAGTTACACTGTTTTACTCTAAAACGATAGAGCTCCCTGATATCAACTTGCAGACAAGTTCACCTTGTGGGAAGAATTCATCTTCTAGAAAAGGCCACACAAACCAGCACCCGAGATCAGAAGGGTGATCTTAGGGATGCAGAGTGACAAAGCTCCTTCTGTTGGTGACCTGGCCAGATAGGACAGGGCGTCACGAGGAAACAAACCCACCCGGACCTCTTTGAGGTGCCTTAACAAGGTACTCTGTTGAAATAAAAAAACAAAAGCTTGGAAACAGGATCTTCAGACATTCCTTCTTCAATGTAAAAAAAAAAAAAAGAAAAAACTACAGGAGCATACTGTGCTCAAAACTGGTGGCTTTGGTGCCTGGAGGTGAAGCTCTGAGGAGGATAAAAGAGCAACATTGACCTTTGACGGCCTTGGAGAAGTTTCAAGGTGCCCTAGAGGCTTGGGATGTGGCACTGATACAATGTTTTCTCTCTGGTGGCTGGAGATAAGGTGTAGGTGACCTCTGTCAAAGACGCGTTCGTGATCAAAGTGCTAACAGATGCTCAGAGGAATTATGGATAAATTAAAAGTTTTAATAACATCTTACAAACCGCAGAACATAATCCAGCCATAGAGATGGTAAAGAAACAAAAGCACACAGCGCTGACTTAGAGTAAGATCAAGACTTAAATAGAGTAAGATACAGATGCAGACTGATGAAGAAAAAAGCTGAATGGCATGTGATGTAGGAATTTGTTTTGGCTATATTTAAACACACAAAGAAACTAGTCATAGAGTTAACTATAGAGATGTCACAAGCAGATTGTTCCACTGTTTATTGTGATGTGTTAAAACGTCATGCTCGATTTAGATTTTTTAATTCTGATGTTTCGAGCGAGTCTTGGGGGAAATTCAGTTTTTATCCTGTTGTGATGCAGCCAAGCAGTGAGTTTCATTGGGAAAGCCAAATAACCAATAGCGATGCACTAAGCGGGTTAGACTGACCAATGAGAGAGCTAGTCTGATTGACGTTGATTTACACTCCTTACCTCTTTAACCAAATTACCCAGCATCCTCTGCCCTGAGATCACTGTGATGTTAAGTCACTGCTTGTGTGTGAAGTGTCTGTGAGCACATTATTATGCTGTTCCATTAGCTTATTTTAAACCTAAGGTAGAAACCTAGGAAGAAAAAACAGTTACTTAGGGGGTTCTTCTTAGATTAGTTTTGACATTGCATCTTGTGGGTATTGTTCCCACTGTCCTGCAGGACAAACTTAACATGTTCTGTGTCTATTTTAATTGATTGTAAGTCTGAATTATTGTTGAGATGCAAAGAAAACTTCACTAGACGACAGCAAGCTTCTTTTGTATTTTTTGCTTAATCCATGTGAAGTATAACATAACCAAATAATGCAATCAAAAGTAAAAAAAAAAAAAAAAAAACATAAAATAATATCATGTATTGGATCACCTGACTTCTTAAAGATGATTTTAAACTGAGTAGGGTTAGGTCTCACTTGTCCGATATGATTTTTATCAAAACAATATGGAAACAATAATTAAAGGTATAGTGAAGGACAATTATGAGGACTGATTATTTTGATGATCCAAAAAAAGAACATCCTCCACTATACCTTTAAGCAAGAGTAAACACAAGTAATACATGTTTTGATTTCAATATAATTTCTCTTTTAGGCAAACAAAAACTGTTTAGACAAACTAACTGCAGGCCTGCATTTAGATAACAATTGAGAAGCCAGATATTTAAATACACACTTGTAAATGGAAAATACCTGTTTACTCTTACTTGTGCAATTTTTGGATGACTACTTCTGACTACTACTTAAATAAAAATATAGTGATATGTTATGTACGTTACTTCTGAGTAAAATCTTTGGCTTCTGAAGGAAGGAAGGGAGGAAGGAAGGAAGGAAGGAAGGAAGGAAGGAAGGAAGGAAGGAAGGAAGGAAGGAAGGAAGGAAGGAAGGAAGGAAGGAAGGAAGGAAGGAAGGAAGGAAGGAAGGAAGGAAGGAAGGAAGGAAGGAAGGAAGGAAGGAAGGAAGGAAAAATGAATCTAAAATAGTCATAAAAAAATTAAAAGATACAAACTCAAAGGGAGACAAAGAAAAAGGATGGGGAACAAGAGAGATAGGTGATGATGACCAGCGCAACCAAGTATCCAGTGAGAAACAATGACCAACGGACAGCTCATATGCTGAGGTGTGAAGAATGACATAGGATGCTAGTGTTATAATCAGGAGACATTATGGAACAGCTGAGCCACCGGGTGTGCACGAGAAGCAAAGGGAGGAAGATTAATTATTACAGAATAGCTGAGCCCCAAGAGTACAGCCTATCAAGGGAGAAGCACAAATACTAAGAAACTAAGCACAAGGAAATAAATAATATGGCCCCATTAAATAGATATACCAAACATAGAGAAATTAACCTGATATGGCACGAGTTTATAGAATAAAATAAACGACAAAGAGCAGAAAACATACAACTTACAAACAATGATCATGAGAAGTAGTACTGTTTCATTTGATCTCATTATAATATTCCAAATAATATAATTATATATACAAAACAGAAATATGATCTCCCGGTTTTACTACTTTTAATTACAAAATTAAAAAAATCTAATTGATAAATACATTCATTAAAAAAACATTTAGTAATCATATAGTAAAAACATGAATTTGTTAATTTCAGTTTTTTAAACATACTGTAATACCTTTGAAACCAATCCTTATGGTATGTGGTGTATGCATGTAGAACAGTGCAAAGTACCTCCAATGACAATATCTACCTTTAATTAACATTCATTTGACTTTCAGGTGACATGCAAACTCAGCAAATAGTAAATAACATTTGGAAAAGGAAAGTTGTTAACAGGCAAGTGTACTTCAGAGAAGTAGCTTCAGAAGTTGTGATAAATTGTGTTCAATTAAGAGTAGCATTACATCAATACAATGTTACTCATGTAGATGTTAAAAAGTATTAAGCAGTAAGACCACTCCTAGAAGCAAGAGCTAGATGATGACTCCAAAACTTATATCACACTATGTTTCTTAATTTACTGCCATTAATGCCCACAACAAATGCCTATAAATATAACCATTTTGACATGTTTATAAAACCTTATACTTAACATTTTAAAAATATTTTCTTTAAAAAAAAAACATAAAACCCGAAGGCCAGTCAGCAACAAATGCTTTAATCATAGACTGTAGTGCATATTAAAATATCAAAAATCTCATATCACAATTATTGAATAAACTTATATTGCCATATATAATCATATTGAATTACTGTCTACCCATACTAGAAGCACTCTTTTTTTCTTCTTAATGTTACTCAAGTAAATGAAACACCTTTCTACCCACTTCTGCCTGTATGATGCATTATTTAATTTCAGCTCTCTTTGCCCTCAAAGACAGATAGTGGAACGCTGTCTCATTTCACGCTTGCAGTAGCTAATGCTATTAAACTAGACACAAAGATTTACTCAAAGGCATCGATACAGATATATGTGCAAACCCATAGCAGACACATGAGGCTACAATCTGATGGCCTGTTTTTCCTGCTGCTACGGTAAGGCAGTCATGTTCTGCTTCTGTTCCTACATGTGTGTGCACAGATTTATACCATTCATTTGACAAATGCTTGACCAATACCCGGTGATCCCATTACAAGAGCCTGGGAAGCAAGGCATATTTGTGTGTGCGTGTTTGATGGAAAAGATCATCTCAGGACTGCAGTTATTTAGCTGCACTCTCTATCACTGTGGCATGTTATTATCTGGTTGGAGTCTTAGTTACATCACTCATACTTACACATACACACAGGGGTGAAGGGTGTTAGCTCCCAAATAAACAGCACACACGCTCAAAGATCTGTACTGGTTTTCTGTGTTTTTCATTCTTCAACATCAACGAGCAACCTCCAGGTCTGAAAAAGCTGGGCAAAATAAATGGGGATGCAGGAAACTAATTTGTAGATAAAATAGTTTGAATGGAATCTCAATGTTACAGCTCCTAAAATGAGAAATAGCTCATTTTACAGAAAGGCATAAAATATATAGGGACTATATGGGTGTAATGAAATATTTAGCCCATGACGAGATGACACGAGATTGTAGCAGTACTTTTGGGAAAATAGACATTTTTCATTTTTTGTACATTTTGAAGTCCTATAAATCTCAAATTCTGTTTGAAAGAATCTCTGCTTCGTAAAGAATAAGTAACATTGACAATAAGGGTGTAATGGCTCAGAAATTAGGACCCAGACTTCAGGCAAGATAGACAGTGGATTGCTTAAAAAGCATTTATTCAAACAACGACAGATCGATTCTGCAGTGGCAGCGGCTGTAGCAGCCAGGGACTGAGACATGAACGTCTGTCAGAGAGAAACACAAGTAAGTGACTGCGATAATCTGATGGAGGATGATTATAAACGCACAAGTCACTAACCTGGTTTGACATTTCAGTCTGTGCCCAGAAAACAAGGATAATTCCAGCCGGTCGACTGAACAGTTGCACTGCACGCTGCCAGAGAGTTCCAGACACAGAAGCCTAGAAGGCTGCAGATCTGACAGGAGATCAGATCTGAGCTGACAAAGAAAGACAGGATAATCCATAGGCCAAAGTCAAGAGGCAGATTAAGGTTAAGTCAACAGAAGAATCCGACAGAAGTCCGAAGACAGGCAGGCAAACAGATCAGCCAGGGGCAGGCAGGCTCAAATGTCCAAAAACAGAAACAGATCAGGATCCAGACAATCAGAAAACTATAGTAACGCTAGAGAACTCTCAACAGGCTCAAGAATAATCTGGCGCAGATGGCTGGGAAAGAGGCAGCTTAAATAGGAAACCAGAACAGGTGGATTTGATGAGTGATGAGAGCAGAGCTAGACAGGTGAATGAAAGTTAGCCTCCCCTGAACATAGCATCCCCTGAGTATCACTAAAGTTTACTGTAATACCACCAGTATTACTTGCACCATAGATTAAACCCAGGGATTGGACAAAAACATTACACCAAATAAGTTAACACAGATGCACATTATCTCATAGAGCTTGCATAATTAATTAATTTACTCTCCCTTTGTATTATTTTTTTTGCTGAAATTAAAAGCTAACAAAAGCAAATACATTTCATAGCTTTCAGCAACAGAGAACAGCTACTCTTTATATGCATAACATTATTTTTTATTTTCCCTGATTAAATTGATTAATATAAAATAAAGACACTTAATATGTCTGACTGCTGATCATTTCATACCAAACTGAATTATCCCTCTAGATCACTGGTTCACTAAGCAGGGGTTCCAAAACATTACAGCCTATGACCCCACAATCTAGTACTTTCAGTTTTTACTAATAAACAATTTATGTTTACCAAGTTAAGATTTTGGTAACTGGGCATCCCCAAAGCTACCACCTGTTTGGCTTAAATAGTTTAGCAGGTAGAATGGCCTGTCAGCGAGATTTGCTGCTCCGAAAACTCGTCTTATGGCAGCTTTTGTGTCCAATTAATTAATGGGAGATGGCTGATATCCTGGCTAACATTACAACTAGTCCAGCTGTACCAGCACACGTGATAGTATAAAGCTTTGCCACTTTGAAAACTCTAAAAGCATGTTTCACTATAGGCTAATTTTTGATAAACCGACAACAAAGACAAAAGGTCTCACTTAAAGTTTCCCACAAATTCAAAACTTGTTTTGTGACAAAAATATAAAAAAGGAAATTTGTACACTCACTTTCTTAATTTACTGCCACCATTTGTGGCACAATGCAGCGTGGAATATCTTGCTACAAACAACTCAGCCTTTTCTACAATTCCTGGGAAAATGTCTGATGACCTACCTCTCACAAGGCACCCAAAGCCCTAGGAAAAGGAAATTACCATGATAAATATGTATAGAAATGTCACCCAAACTTTGAAATCACATCCTAAAAGCCCCTAAAGTGAAAACTGTTTAGGGAGTATTCAATATTTAGTTGCAAACACTGCCTTTGAATATGAGTGGCATGAAGATGAGTTAGAGAGGGAGAAGCAGCATGATTGCTTGTCCATTTCAGTGTTTCAGTGTTTCGATTTATGTGTTTCTTTGTTATAAAGTAGTACCGTAGAGAAAATGCCCCCATAACCCAACCGTTTGCGCCACAAAAAGATACCCTCCCAACATCCACACACACAGCACAGTACATACATGCAGTGTCACCCGGTTAAATTGCTTTCATGTTGTTTTCCAGCTCTAAGCCTCGGGGAGAGAATGCTAAATTGAGGCAGGAATTGGAGAAGCTTAGGTGAGTCTGCAGCAACAAGCGTGGGCTTTGTTCCTGGGTTATCATTGCAGTGCCTTCACCAGCCGCTGTGTGTTTGGAAACATCAAATTTGATTAGATTAAAAGAGAGGAGAAGGGATCCACTTTCCCTGCCTGCTCTGCTGCCAGTCTCCTAAACAATAATATGCTCTCAGGTGCCGCTAGAAGAGGCTTATAAAAACGAGAGGCCTGGAGATAATATGAGCCGGAGGAAGCATAACCTTCCATAAGACACAGATTCATCAAGACACATATAGGCACATGTGAAAGACAGCCTTTGTTATCTCTGTATGTCTCTCAACAGCATGAGCTCTATAAAGCTTTAAAAACGTGGATGTATGGAAATCATGGACCAAATAGCTTTTACACATCACATGTATTTTGAAGGATTTTCCTAGTAAAAGCTACATAATTTGAATTTTGTCATCCAAATTGGGATGAATCTGCTTGGTAATTCATAACATGTACAAACATGGGTTGTAAGCCCCAAACCACCACATATTTAACATAATGCAGGTACAAATATATTGGTGTGTGTGCAGTTTGTAGGTTTAGAGTCATTTGCTGAGCTGACTTACTAAGCAAGCAAGCAGCCTCGATTTTCATGCAGGAAAGTTGGCAAACAGTACAAATCAAACAAACATGGTCGTCACCATGAAATAGTCCTTGGTGATTATTCTGCTCCCCGTGAAGCATATGTGTAAATTTCTGATGGACTGTGGGGGACATGTCCCAACCAACATTGGCCTGGTGAGGACAGTCCCCTCCAATAATTTGCACTCTTGTTCTCCTTTCCACTCATTTAATTCAGCCAACAGAAACTCAGGATGGGCGAAGCTCTGTTCAGAGCGTTTATAGCCAACGTTTTTTTTATCTCTTTTCCGCTGCTCCCAAGTACCATCTACTGATGTAACCTTACACCAAATAACATCACTAGATCTTTCAGGAGCCCTGTAGGTCAGGCTATAGGCCCATTTACAAAACCTATCCGTTCTGAGCTTGGATCAGTTAACCGTGCCGTGCTCTGTTCCTTAAGACCATTTACACACCATGCTAGTGCGGTTCCTCGCCTCTTAGTGACGATCTGTGGTACTCCTGCTCTCTAGAGGTAAACAAGCAAACCAACATGGCAGCGCCCATAACATTCAGGAAGTTTGCGGAGACTCTGGCAAAGAAGGCAGACTTTGATGAATTTACTTGACAGAGTCGACTTTTGGTAAGTGAATATGACAAACGATAGTCTAATCGGGGCTTACAAATGCAGGAAATGACAGACTTGAGGTTCATCACACTGATAAAGCTGGCATTACACTGTGTGGTTTTTTGCTTTTTTCAGGCCAACTTCCTAGTCGTACAAGAATTTTTTTGATTGGGCCGCCTTTCAGCGTGATCGTGCGTTGTGTAGTGTACAGGGGGTAATGAGGGGCAATCAGTCTCTCATGACCACCTCCCGATCAGGAATCGTGAGGTCGGGAGAACATCAAACACGTTTGATTTTTAGCTGGCTGTCATGGGCAAAACGCTCAGTGGGCATGCGCAAACAAGGATTTTTCTGCTTCCTCTCAGATCAAAACACGGTAGCATGGCGGGGGTACGGGTGAAAGGCAGTTCCTTCTGTAAAATTGACTGACCGTAGTAGCCACATTTACTCAGCCATGTCTTTGCCAAGGCAGCGCGTTTCACTCTAGTGAGCTTTATATTCCTCTTCTTCTCGTTTGGCTTCCGGTTAGACGAATCTGAGTAGCGCCATCTCACTGCGGAGCTGAGTCCGACAAGGGTTTTAGATGTACAGTGTCAGCAGGTAGATCATATGAGAGCGACGGGCTGAACATGCAACCTGAGTTGTGAACACTGTACAACGAAACCCTCCGTAATTGTCATACAGTGTGAGCTGTAGCTGCATGCAACAATTGAAAAAAATCGCACAGTATATGCCCGGCTTAAGTAGAATCATCACTGGAAATCATGTGGCATGGAGTATCCTAAATGTCATGGTCTGCTCATACGCTCTTTGTTATCTGTGAATCGCCCCAGAACTGAACTGCGCCAAGCCCTACTGATGAACTAGTACCATGTTAGCCCGGTTCAATTGTGTCTGGCGTGATTCAGTTCAGTTCTGCGTACCATTTACATTCAAAAGGTATTTCGGTTACCGATCTCAGCACAGTTTTAAAAGAGTAGTCCATAAGGGCTTATGGGTCAGACTCCTAACTCTAACAGCGTTGTATTGATCGGAGTAGAGGCAACACACAGTAGCAGTAAATTTAAAGCGGAAGCTACTTTGCATTTTATTTTAAATTAAGAGTTTTGAGACTGGTTGGTCTAAAAAAAAAAAAGAAGAAATTGTCATGATGGGTTCAATAAAGCGACCCAAGAATGCAGAACACCACTGACGGACACAAGGATGAAAGTTTAACAGTTCTGGTTCACCGGAGTCTGCGTGAGAGACAGTTCAGTTAGCGTTGCCAACAGAGGTTTGATTTCCTGAAGTTTACTGATTGTACCTTGAGGTTTCTTGAGGTTAGCTTTGGGAGAGTCTCTGTTGGTTCTGGAGATGAGTTCATCAGCAGAGTCCGTTTGCTGCTTCAGCGTCTCACGTCTTATTTGAACAGACCTTGGCTTTGGGTTTCCCAGCTCTAGTCCAGAGCTGCTTGGAGGTTCACTGTGAATCTTCAGGTTTGGCTCTGAGGGTCGGCTCGGCAGGTTAGCTCTTCCTGAGCTTACACAGAGGAGGCACAGGTTTCCTGGAAAACAGAAACAAGGATTAGAATCCAAGCTGGATTCAAAAGTCATCGAATTACTCTGAGGATCTAGGCTTAAGCGCTGACCAACTGGAACAACACTACGGCGTTGAGGCAAGGTCTGAAGACAGCTTAAGTAGTGGATCCTCTGATGATCCTGACGAGCTGCAGCTGTGCAGGAGGCTCCCTCAGAGGATCCACGGCGGACTCTGCTGGAGAAAGGTGGAATTTCTCCAGCTCCCAACAGAAATAAACTCAAAAGCCTTTTGACATATGCAGCTTAGAAAAAATCAGCAGCAACAGAGTGTTTATGCTTCGCAGGTTAGTATTATGAGGCAAAATGTTTGACACAAAATAGCATTTAAATGTTGTGTTCCTCTTTACTAGTTAAAAAAAACAGCAATTAAGCTTAACTCAGTTACAGGTAGAAATCAACTTATCTTTATTGTTTTCTTAACAGAAATTTACCAGACTGCAACAGTTCTAGAGATCCCAAATTATAGAGTTTAAAGTCATGCTTAGGTGACTTGAATATTAGTTTATCATGCATCATTATGTTAGTTGATATCGTAACGCCACATGTTTTTCAGCAGAGCACAGACACATAAGAAGGAATAGCTTCAGATTTAAAGATAAAACAGATTTACTGGGATATGAAACATGCAATAATATGTCAGAAATATTTTACCAGAAAAATCATGTTATATTTAAATTGCACTTTTTTCTTCTTTAAATCAGCAATACTCAGAAATAGCTGTAGCAGCCAAATTAGCAGTAGAGCCACACTCGCAGTCGAGAGAGACTTACAGTTAAATTTACAAAAAACCTGCAAGATTCGAAGTACAAACAAAGACTAAAAATCCGTGAATCAATGATTTGATATAAAACCTTCAATACTCAGACTTTGTGAAAGGTAGAAAAATAATTAGATTTTGCTGCTTTTGAAGGAGAATAATAATCAATGATACAGATGAAATGGAAGCCATCTATCTATCTGGGAATCATAATTTACAGTCTTTGTTAGTTTAAGTACCTTTCAGTGTTTCATATTTTTCATAGTACTGAGATGGATGGATGGATGGATGGATGGATGGATGGATGGATGGATGGATGGATGGATGGATGGATGGATGGATGGATGGATGGATGGATGGATGGATGGATGGATGGATGGATGGATGGATGGATGGATGGATGGATAGTTTTCCTATTTGAAATTGTATATATGTAGGGATGCCCAATATATTGCTGTTGTAATCAGTATCACCTGTTACTATTTGTCTTTTAATTTAAATATTTTTTAAATAAAAAAATCTAATTTTTATTAATGTTCCTGATGATTTAGAGCAATTCATAAATGAGTCACTCAAAGGTATCTGTATATGTATCTGCAATTTTAAAGGTGTATTATGCAGCTGTTGCATTCTTAACAATAGGAAAGCATTAAATACACATATGCCATTGCCATTTGTGTTTGCGCTCTTTTCTATAAAAATATCAAAACCTAACGAAAGCCGCCGGCTCCTGTAGCTGCAGCACCCACCCTTGTAGAGTGTCCGCACCAACTTTAATAGCAAAATTACACCCTCGCCCTGAAGTGACATTTCTATGAGAACCGATGATCAAACAGAATACATAAAGAATGAATAGTGTCCTTAAACTGGGTTTTTGTGTTCACCATACTTTGTTAAATATGAGTCTTTCAATATAAAAATATTTTTTGTTATTTTATAGTTTTATGCTGACAGCTCTGCAGGAGTAAAGAACACAATTTGGATGCAGTGTCCAGCATCAGTCCTCCTTGAGTCCTGCAATTGTCGACTCCACTGTCTACAAATTGTACTTGACATAAAGGTTTGCTTATGATTAGCAATGAACATATGAATTTCCAGTACTTGTGAACCGATTTTAAAAATTATAGTTTTAACTAAAGACATTATTGTTTGTGTTGTGGATATCTTATATATTTACCTGGTGGTTATTACAATATCAGAAAAATTAAATTACATTTCAAGCTTTTCCTTCTTGTGGATCCAGAGCAACTTAATAATGAAAGAGTTATTCAGGTGCTTTGAATGCTGGTCATCTACTATCATTTATCAGTTAAAAAAACAACAGATATTGAAAAGAGGAAGCAAGCTTTAGCTATAAAGAAATGGAAAACTATGTATGATTTCCAGTCCACTTTACCATTATCTACTACTTTCTGTTTTTAAATAAAAATAAAATACACTTGAAGACAAACATTTTGTAAGGTTGTAAATTCTTTATGCCAGACAGGATGATATGAGTTGATATTTTATTGCTTTGAAGTTTTTTTTCCACATTATTTTTAGGTCTATCAATAGGGGGAGGGCTGAATGCTTTGATATACTGTGTGTGCATCAGACGTAGCGATCCCCTCAGTCAGTGCTACAGAGATCCTTTCATCACTTTGACCTGCCCTCTTCTCACTTTCATCTCACACCAACGAGAGCCTCATTAATTTCTTATCAAAGGAAACACTTTCACTGCAGGTCTGTGGAGAATATTCAACCATTTATACACAGAAGCGGGATGGGGTCATCACATTTTAAACAAGAAGGAGCATTGAGAGCTGTCATCAACACGTAAACTTGAGTTGAATTCTATCCGTCACTTTCTTTGGCCATATTTAAAATCAATGAAACCTTAAAACGAAGCTGCTAAGACTTGAAGCACATAGCAAAGGGCTTTCTTTTCCATACATCTGGAAAGAAGACACTCTCTGTTTCTTTGTGCATAGGTCTGTGCACACACAGGAATGGCTGTTACGCCACATTACGCCAGATAATTCCACACTGGGGCAGGAGGGGCAGCATTTTCCCTGTGTGTTCCCAGTTAACCCAGCACATCTATGGCTGCTCTGTCTAAGCTCTGTCAGAGGCTGCTTAACAACATGTTTTCTCTTCAAAACCCTTACTCTTGTAAGCTGAGAGCCGGAGCTTTCAGTCTGTCATATGAATGAATCGATCCAAATCTCTGCCAAGAGAACAGGAATTTCTACAAACAAAACAGTGAGAGACGACTGATGTAAAATTGAGTTATAGGATGGCATGATGATTCAGCCTGAATCAGATGTGGCCTCTAATTTCTTGCAGCCAATTAAGTCAATTATCCAAATTCCTCTCACCAAATTATGATAGAAAAAAGTATTGAACAGCAAATGTATAAATGTTTGGCGTTAGAACAAGGAGAAGCACAACACAAACCAAAAAACAACACATTTGTTATGATGTAAATGAAATTGTAATAAATGTAAAATATCCCTCTTAAATGTAGCATGATATTCATCTAAAGTGAGCTTGCAGGTACAGTTCTCAGTTGTTAGTACCTGACAAGTAAAATAGGCCTTGCTGAGCCCAGTAATATGACATTATTAAACAAGAAGTCAGGAACTCATTGTAAAATCAAGGTTGATAATAGAGGATGTGATGAAGACCGTCCCCAACTCACCCACCATACCCAAACCACTCCATCCTCTAAACTGTAGTTAATCCCAATAACAGCAATTGTTCAAGAAAAGAGGGCCACAATTAAAGACTCCTTATTCCATTACTTTCTTTTACAACACTATTTTAGATCACTACTAAACACAAGGTATAGGTATTGTGTTTACAGAAAATGAGCATTGATTGCTTCAGAAAATGTCTAATAAAGCAACAATTTTTGAGACATAAACAACCATTCATATGATTCTTATTGTGTTACAGCGCCATCTAGCTTCAAAATAAGGATTATACCATCATGTCTTCATCATGGCACTGTGGGTTATCTACCATTGTCCAAACAAGATCCTGTCCTTACACATCCTATCCTGCATCTGCAGATGGTTTGCAACATAGATTCAAGTTTTATCCGATGAAACCATCTACTTTTGCTGTTATAATAAAAATGTACGTAAACATAATTGAACAGTTAGTCTAATTTCCCTTCCACATAAGGCAAATAGTCAGCCATGTTTTAGCTCACACAGTCATAGCTCTCCAGCAGCTTCTTTTAAGCACACCAGTAGTTTAGTTGAATCAAACAATTTGGTAGAAAAGCGTGAACAACCAACAGAGATAATCTTAGCCTTAAGAAGGCTTTGATGGTTATGGGGGGAGGATCACAAAGCTTTGATATCACCTCAAGGCAGAGCTATTTACAGCCACAACACAAATATATTCAGGGCCATGGGCTACAGATGCCACATTCCTTCTATTGAACCAGTATTGAACAAGAAGCATAATTTTTACAAAATCATATTTGGACTTGACTGTTTCTCAGTGGCCCAAAGTCCTGCTCAGAGAGTGATTCTAATTTTTTCTTTTAAAAAAAGATGTCCTACAGTCTGTTGGAAATGTGTCTAAGCAGAGAATCTATGCTGCTTGAGGTCCAGTTTTCAGTCTCCACAGTCACTGTTGATTTTGGCAGCTAAGTCCCCTGCCAGTGTTGGTCCTCTGTGTCTTTTTAAGTAAAAAAATTCAGTGCATTCGCCTTTTCGGAAAAATATGAGTGCTTTGTGCTTGACTTGGCATTTGCCCACACTTCCAAAACGTACAGGTGCTGGTCATAAAATTAGAATATCATGAAAAAGTAGATTGATTTCAGTAATTCCATTTAAAAAGTGAAACTTGTATATTATATTCATACATTACATACAAACTCATATATTTCAGATGTTTATTTTGTTTAATTTTGATGATTACAAATGACAACAAATGAAAATCTCAAATTCATCATATCAGAAAATTAGAATATTGTGAAAAGGTTCAAAATTGATGGCCCCTGGTGCCACACTCTAATCAGCTAATTAACTCAAACCACCTGCAAAAGCCTTTAAATGGTCTTTCAGTCTAGTTCTATAGGCTACACAATCATGGGGAAGACTGCTGACTTGACAGTTGTCCAAAAGACGACCATCGACACCTTGCACAAGGAGGGCAAGACACAAAAGGTCATCGCTAAAGAGGCTGGCTGTTCACAGAGCTCAGTGTCCAAGCACATTAATAGAGAGGCGAAGGGAAGGAAAAGATGTGGTCGAAAAAAGTGTACAAGCAAGAGAGATAACCGCACCCTGGAGAGGATTGTGAAACAAAACCCATTCAAAAATGTGGGGGAGATTCACAAAGACTGGACTGCAGCTGGAGTGAGTGCTTCAAGAACCACCACACACAGACGTATGAAAGACATGGGTTTCTGCTGTCGCATTCCTTGTGTCAAGCCACTCTTGAACCACAGACAGCGTCAGAAGCGTCTTGCCTGGGCTAAAGAGAAACAGGACTGGACTGCTGGTGAGTGGTCCAAAGTCATGTTCTCTGATGAAAGTAAATTTTGCATTTCCTTTGGAAATCAAGGTCCCAGAGTCTGGAGGAAAAGAAGAGAGGCACTTCATCCACGTTGCTTGAAGTCCAGTGTAAAGTTTCCACAGTCAGTGATGGTTTGGGGTGCCATGTCATCTGCTGGTGTTGGTCCATTGTGTTTTCTGAGGTCCAGGGTCAACGCAGCCACATACCAGGAAGTTTTAGAGCACTTCATGCTTCCTGCAGCTGACCAACTTTTTGGAGATGCAGATTTCATTTTCCAACAGGACTTGGCACCTGCACACAGTGCCAAAGCTACCAGTACCTGGTTGAAGGACCATGGTATCCCTGTTCTTAATTGGCCAGCAAACTCTCCTGACCTTAACCCCATAGAAAATCTATGGGGTATTGTGAAGAAGAAGATGCAATACACCAGACCCAACAATTCAGAAGAGCTAAAAGCCACTATTAGAGCAACCTGGGCTATCATAACACCTGAGCAGTGCCACAGACTGATCGACTCCATGCCACGCCGCATTGCTGCAGTAATACAGGCCAAAGGAGGCCCAACTAAATACTGAGTGCTGTACATGCTCATACTTTTCATGTTCATACTTTTCAGTTGGCCAACATTTCTATAAATCCTTTGTTTTTATTGGTCTTCAGTAATATTCTAATTTTCTGATATGATGAATTTGAGATTTTCATTTGTTGTCATTTGTAATCATCAAAATTAAACAAAATAAACATCTGAAATATATGAGTTTGTATGTAATGTATGAATATAATATACAAGTTTCACTTTTTAAATGGAATTACTGAAATCAATCTACTTTTTCATGATATTCTAATTTTATGACCAGCACCTGTATAATACAAGGTTTATAGAGAAAAATATAATTATTTATAATTTGCCAGAAAACTAACCCAACCTAAACCCTAGAATTTAAGATTTTTTTTTCCAGGAAGAAGACAGATATCTGCAACATTCAGCAGAACATTCGACTAACTGATGCAATGATTCATGCAAAACTAACTCTAACCAAGTGCTGTGTGCAAATACATTTCTATATCTGGATGTACTTTTCTACAGCTTTAATTTTGCAATAAATAATGTGTATTGGGTAAATTAGGGGTGATATAATCCTGAAGGTGTGAACCTTAGATCTGCATGATCTCTAAGTTATTAAAAAACAGAAATCAAAGCTTATGTGATTGGCTGCAAGATAAACAGACCAAACTCCTTTAAGCAGCGTACACTATAGCCCTTGTATTTTCTCACTGTTGCTCACCAAACACTAAGATTGCTGGGGTTAATACATACTGAATGCCTAGGGATAAACTGAGAAATATATAAGTCAAATCTAAGCATGAGATAGAAAGGGCATTGATTGTCAATGCTGTGCTTTCAGTGAGAAGCAATGGCTGAACTGCCACCAAAACACTCTCACCATGTGTTTGGACTACCTGCCTCTGGAATGTACAGAATCCAGCTGCTGTGGTAACAGAAAGGGGCCAGTGACTGTCAAATCTTAAAAATGTCTGTCCTTATGGTTAGAGAGGGCTGGCTAGTGAAATACAGCACAGAAGCATCGATCCTGGCAGCACAGGAGCAATACAGGCCCAGATGTACCATACAGAATAAGATCCTACGTGCAGGCCATGCAGAGATGCTACAGAAACAATCAAACAGCAGGGTGTGAAATACTGCCAGGAAAGGAAAACAGAGAACCTTGTGACCAAGTGACTGGTATATAGCACAGAAACATCTATCCAGAACACAAAAAGGAGACCCTCAAAATGAGAACCACCTTCCAGGGTGGGGGGGGAATGACAGAGCTAAGATTACTTAAGTAGATTTAATCATGGATACTTTCTACTTTTATTCAACTACAATTTACATTAAGTACCTGTACTTTCAACTGCACCACAAATTTATATTACATTACATGTTACATTCATGTCACATTGTGTTTACATTTATTTATTGATTGTTTGGGAGTTTGAAAGTAATTAAATGCTAGATGGGGATTGGTCCACTGAACAACTGCAAAGCGAGCAGGTAACATTGGACCCGCCTCCCCCGAGAAGAGCGAGGTGATCATTACTGAGCCAGAGAAGGGGAACTCTGTCCTTGAGGTCTGGTATCCTGCAGCTTTTACATTTCTGAATGATGCAAGAATACTAAAACAGAAGGGAAGCACAAAGAACAGAAACACATCAAAGATGCTCTCCAGACCTGTGGATATCCTAACTGGGCGTTTGTCAAATAAGCAAGGAAGTCCAAAAGACACGCATCAGATCATAACAGCAAAAAGATTAAACACAAAAATATCGCCATCCTATATGTTTCTGGAGTCTCTGAAAAACTCAACAGGATTTTCTCCAAACAGAAAATCCCAGTACATTTCAAACCAAACAAGACCCTTAAACAGAGGCTGGTGCATCCTAAACAAAAAACACCCAGACCTAAGATGAGTGGAGTGGTGTATGCAGTTCAGTGCAGTGAGGAATACTCTGATCTTCATGGTGGAGAAACTTAAGAACCTCTCTATAGATGCATGGCTCAACACAGGGGAGCTACCTCCTCCGGACAGGACTCTACTGTCCACCTACACCTTAAGGACAAAGGACACTCGTTTGAGGACCAGAATGTTCACATTTTGGTCAAAGAAGACAGTTGGTTTAAAAGGGGTATGAAGGAAGCCATTTATGTTAAGGTAAAACCAATCTTAAACAGAGGGGGTTGTCTCAGGTTCTAGCTCTCAAAAACCTATAATGCAGCGATAGAGATGATCCCTTTCTGCTATCATCTCAACCCCCAAGGCTTAACAAGGCTTTGGTTTGGGCCGCTCCATAAGCCTGGAACTCAAACGCTACTCCAGACATTTTGATTGAGAAAGCTTTCTGCATGGTAAGCAAAATGTCTTCAAACTTGGAAAAAAAAGTCCCGTGGTTTGTTTAACTTTTTTGTAATGACTATGACCTGGAAGACTGAGAATCTTCACCTGGAATGGTACAAGAAGTTTTCAGAGTTCTAATTATTTGATTATGGTGTGTTGAATTAAAGACAAATATAAAAGTTACAGGACACTGGACCTCATCAACAGTTTGACAGCCTTGAATTACAAAGCTGTTTTTACAGTATTGTTAAACTTTGGAGTACATGATTAAACTGGAGTTAAAATTCATAGTTGAAAAGATCAGTGCTGTTTAGCGAGTCTGATGTTGTAGCAATGTGCTAACTTTAGATTAAATAAAACATGGCATATTTTTTGTTAAATTATTTCACTTAGCAGATATCCCTGAAATTCCAAAATTATAAGTCCCAAGTGTGAAGTTTGACAGAAGGTAAAAACAAAACATGCATTATCCACAGCATTGTTCATTAAAGCCACATTATTGATGTATTAAAGAAAATATACATATAGTATTATTGATAATCATTGTGAAACATTGCAGTTCATTCGGAAAGTACTTCTAATACTTTAAGTATTTTTAAAAGCAAGTACTTTGTTACTTTTACTTAGGTACAAATGTCAGTGTGATACTTTTACTATAGTATTTATTTGTTTGTTTAGTTGTACCGTTTCTGAGTACTTTTTTCACCACTGCAGCTAAGATACTGTGAAGAACCCTCAAGCCCTCTGGTAAAGATCCCAACCTTTAGATGAGCTTGAGATGAAGAGCCAACAACTCAGCTAGGATCTACATAGATGTTAATTTTATTGCTGGTAATCAGAGAACAGAAAAATAAGTGATGTGATTAATGACTTCAGGATTCAGGAATGCATTAAACTTGGAAGGTGGTTCACTTCAGTTGGGTATCAAGATATTACAAATGTGCAAGTAGGAGAAAAATTGCCTCTATGTCCTGGCTGCAAGATAAAATTACATTATTCTGTTGTTGCCAGTCGGGTTTGGGAAGTTTCAGCTTTTTCTTTGCATGCATTCTGAGCAGACATTTTTTTGATGCGTTCTGCGCTTGAATTATGTTGAAGTATGAAATGTTCCACTCAGAAATATTGTTCCTTTTTTAGTTTAGTTTTCGTTTGTTTGTTTGTTTGTTTTTAAGTAAAATCACAAATTTATTCTGGAACCATTCAATGTATTTAAGCACAGAAGCAGTTGGAGGGAAATTTGTATGTTGATAAATACATTTGATTTAAAGAGATCATTCTTATCAAAAAGTAGGGGAAAAGTTGGGGAAACATTTCTCAGATTACTGACATGACAGTGTGACACAGGAGGAATTTTCAAACACATCCATGATGGAAATTTCCTGCTTCACCAGATCCCTACATTACTCTGTGGGATTGAGATCTGCTGACTGAATCTGCGAGTGTTAGATAAAAGATTGACATGTCAAAGACACCAGTCTGCGATAATTTAAGCCTGGTGAATTGGTGCATAAAAATCAGCACACAGGTTTCCTAGAAGGGTGAGCATACATGGTCATAAACAACTTTTTTTTTTTTTTTCAACAGACTGTGATGAGCATTTACACTATGACACAAAGAAGACTTTGGGCTTTATTTTATAAAATGGTTTTCAACACAACTTGTTTAGGTTAATTAGCTACCCTAACCTTTACACCTCCTTGATTCAGTCTGCCAGGTTTCCAAATACTTCAAAATGGCATTTTTATATATATTTTTCTTTTTCCGGTAGAGCCACACATCTATTAGTTATATTGACAAAGTATTTACCTGGTATTTAATTAATACCTAAATATGCAATGTCTCCCACCTCTCCTTTTTTTTTTATCTTTCTCCATCTTTCATCAAGCTGTGGTTTTCACTACACTTTTTCACGTTATTATAATATACACCTTAGATGATATATCACTGGGGAGGACAGATTCTCAGCTGTCGTTGGTATTTATTAATTATTTTATTTTTTTTACAGTAATAGTACTTGTGATATATTAGCAAAGATGATTAAATAGTAAAGGAAAACCCTTTCCAAAACAAAATTAAACTGATAAAATGTCATGTTGGGGCAGGAATCAGCTACAGGAAATAGTCATAAACCAGCCTAGGATGCATGTAGCTACAAGCAGTTCACTTCATTAAACAACAGATTTCCTTGTTCTGTGTTCAGACACCTGTCAGCCAGAAAAAAAATTTGAAATAAACATAAAATAAAAAATTCAAACATAAAAATAATTTTCTTGTGTAAATAAGAAAGATGCTTACTTTATGATTTTGAAGAAGTTAGGGAGAACCCCAACTATGCTAAGATATACTCGTGATCACAGTTCTAAATAAATGGGACATAATATTTTAACATATTTCTCTTGTAATGTTAAAAAGACTCCAGCAGGTGGCGTAGTGCGAGCATACGCAGGATGCCCACCGCAGCTACAGCAGAAGAAGAAGAATGCACATGTGTTTATCGAGACAGTTCAGAGTATTGGTGTTCAAATAACAAGTTTATAGGATTGTTCTGTTCTCGTCTTTTTTGTAACATGGGGAAGCTTAATGTTATTGTGTTGAGATATTTATCTCGGGATGATTTCCGAGTCCTTACCGCTGTAAGTAACGATCCAACCGCTTCATTAATACTGCATGAGTTAGCTTAGCTCAATCCATCAGTGTATCAAACCATCGGTGTTTTAGTTACTACGCTGTTGCTGATTGGCATTTAAAATACTTTATGTATGTCATTAATATTTTTCCAAATATAATTGCACTTATCGGTCTGTCGCTCGGGCTGAAAACGTAATAAAATGAAGAGTATCTACCGCAGTATAAGAAGTGGCAGTGATAATAATACCTTCCAGGACAATTTCAGTGTCTTTCTCAATTATAAGTGGTTATTTTACAATTTAAATATTTTCATTGTCCTCTATGGCTTGTAATGTGTAAATATAGTTAGTATTAAGTCAGTAAGTAAATCAGTTACTTGAATCAATTGAAAATATAAGGAGTGGAAGCAGCCAGATTCTCAGTGAATTAGATTATATTAACATTTATTTCAAAATCGTAAAACAATATCCCCGTTGCGTTGACGTAATTATTTGATTTACAAATTTCCTATATTGTTAATTAATCGAAGTTTTTGTCTATGAAGATTTAATTGAAGATTTTAAACTAATCCTGTCCTTGTCCTTTTGTAGTTCAGAGTGAAATAATTTTATATTTTATGTGTGTGTCCCCTCATAGCTGATAAACCAGCTCTCTGTGTATGATATCATTTAGTGTTATATTTTAATTGTTTGTTGTGAAACATAATTCTTTTAAGTTAGTTCTTGAAAAGGAATAAATGTAATGTGTCATTTTTATTGTAAAGTTTAGGTGAGAAAAGAATATTAATCCGCTTTGGTAGTAAAAAAACTCAAAGATTAGAATTATAAGCCATGTTTCTCAGTTCCGTTTATTACTGAAGCAGAAAGACTGCGCCTAAACCTTGACTACAGTAATTACTTCTGTACTAAATATTTATACACTATCCAAATTTATCAAAGACATTATATAAAACAAACTTAGTTTTCAGCTCTCATTACGACATGGAGTCTCATAAAAAGCCTGGATACATTTGAATAAACGGTAGAACGTTGCTAAAATAGGTTTCTATGCTACTATCCTTCCCCACTCAGATGTTAACCTGTTTCTCTAAATTCTTCCCTCACAGGTTGAGATGGGGATGAAAAACCATGAAATTGTCCCAGTGAGTCTTCTTTCATCCATTGCCAGCCTCAAACATGGCGGCTGCAACAAGATCCTCAGAGAACTCGTAAAACACAAACTTGTGGTTTACGAACGCTCCAAAAGTAAGATCATACGTTTGTGTCTTACTTTCTAATGGAGAAGACGTTAACGCATGGAGGTCATTTATTATATGCATTATGTGTTTGTTTTAAGCTGTGCAGGGCTACAGGTTGAACTACGGAGGATACGACTACCTGGCTTTAAAGACTTTGTGCTCCAGAGAAGTGATTCTGTCAGTTGGTAACCAGATGGGTGTGGGCAAAGAGTCAGGTGAGGGGAAAAAAAACAAAAATCATGTAAGCTAGACAATATATTACTCTGAACTGATTTTGTTAACTTATTCTTTTAAAACTATTGCTGTGGAAATCTGTGGAAATCTCTACTAAACTGTTGTTCTCTTATATCCCTAATGAGAATTTTCCTCCCTGTTTGTTTCCGTTTCCTGTCTAGATATTTATATAGTAGCAAGTCCAGATGGGGAGCAGTACGCCCTGAAACTGCACAGGCTTGGTCGCACCTCCTTCAGAAACCTTAAAAATAAGAGAGATTACCACAAACACAGGAGGAATATGTCCTGGTTGTACCTCTCACGTCTTTCTGCCATGAAGGAGTTTGCCTACATGAAGGTAGTGGGCTAAATCGGTGGAAGTTTGGGGAAGAAAAAAAAACATAAATCGTGGCAAAATAGCAGTTGCAATGTTTTTCCTCTTCCTTTACCAGGCTCTGTATGACCGAGGCTTTCCTGTTCCTAAACCTGTGGATTATAACCGACACGCTGTAGTGATGGAGCTCATCAATGGATATCCTCTGTGCGTAAACTGGGCGGCCTCCACCCTTGTCCGCAAACGGCAACATTGACGTGTTAAAACTGCGTTCTAATTCAAGCCTATTTTCCCAACGCTGCAGATGTCAGGTGCATGAGCTCCAGGACCCTGCAGCACTGTACAGCGAGTTCATGGAGCTTATCGTCAAACTGGCCAATCATGGCCTGATTCACGGAGACTTTAATGAGTTCAACCTCATGCTGGACGACCAGGACCACATAACGATGATCGACTTCCCTCAGATGGTTTCTACATCACACCAAAATGCTGAATGGTGCGTCCATGCTCCTGAAGATGAGATCAAAAGTTCAAAAGAAAACGGTTGCTCACATCTCCAACTTTTGTCTGCAGGTACTTCGACCGTGACGTCAAATGCATCAGAGATTTCTTTGCTAAGAGATTTAATTATGAGAGTGAGCTCTTTCCAACTTTCAAAGATATCAGGTAACATCTCATCATTTCTCTGATTAAAAAAAAAAAAATGTAAAAGAAAATTTGTGTGAAGCCAAATTTGCTGGGAATTCACAGGATAAATAGATTAGATCAGGGTAAAAAAGGACTGCACATTTCAAATATATAAAATGTTGTTTTCAATTTCAAAACTGTCTCCTGGAATGCCAAATGCCATATTTGTTTATTTCTGTTCGAAAGCGTCAAATCAAATTTCAAATCCAGTTTGGATGTACACTATATTGCCAAAAGTATTTGCTCACCTGCCTTGACTCACATATGAGCTTAAGTGACATCCCGTTCCTAATCCATAGGGTTCAATATGACGTCGGTCCACCCTTTGCAGCTAGAACAGCTTCAACTCTTCTGGGAAGGCTGTCCACAAGGTTTAGGAGTGTGTTTATGGGAATTTTTGACCATTCTTCCAGAAGCGCATTTGTGAGGTCGCACACTGATGTTGGACGAGAAGGCCTGGCTCTCAGTCTCCGCTCTAATTCATCCCAAAGGTGTTCTATCGGGTTGAGGTCAGGACTCTGTGCAGGCCAGTCAAGTTCATCCACACCAGACTCTGTCATCCATGTCTTTATGGACCTTGCTTTGTGCACTGGTGCACAGTCATGTTGGAAGAGGAAGGGGCCAGCTCCAAACTGTTCCCACAAAGTTGGGAGCATGGAATTGTCCAAAATGTCTTGGTATGCTGAAGCATTCAGAGTTCCTTTCACTGGAACTAAGGGGCCAAGCCCAGCTCCTGAAAAACAACCCCACACCATAATCCCCCCTCCACCAAACTTTACACTTGGCACAATGCAGTCAGACAAGTACCGTTCTCCTGGCAACCGCCAAACCCAGACTCGTCCATCAGATTGCCAGATGGAGAAGCGCGATTCGTCACTCCAGAGAACGCGTCTCCACTGCTCTAGAGTCCAGTGGCGGCGTGCTTTACACCACCGCATCCGACGCTTTGCATTGCACTTGGTGATGTATGGCTTGGATGCAGCTGCTCGACCATGGAAACCCATTCCATGAAGCTCTCTGTGCACTGTTCTTGAGCTAATCTGAAGGCCACATGAAGTTTGGAGGTCTGTAGTGATTGACTCTGCAGAAAGTTGGCGACCTCTTCGCACTATGCGCGTCAGCATCCGCTGACCCCGCTCCGTCAGTTTACGTGGCCTACCACTTCGTGGCTGAGTTGCTGTCGTTCCCAAACACTTCCATTTTCTTATAATACAGCTGACAGTTGACTGTGGAATATTTAGGAGCGAGGAAATTTCACGACTGGATTTGTTGCACAGGTGGCATCCTATCACAGTTCCACGCTGGAATTCACTGAGCTCCTGAGAGCGACCCATTCTTTCACAAATGTTTGTAAAAACAGTCTGCATGCCTAGGTGCTTGAATTTATACACCTGTGGCCATGGAAGTGATTGGAACACCTGATTCCAATAATTTGGATGGGTGAGCAAATACTTTTGGCAATATAGTGTATGTTTGCAATCTTTGTCTTGTTGGACACCCAGCTGTGTCCAAGTTTTTTACCATCTACCATGAGCTGGTACAAGTGGTAGCATAACCAACCCTCGGCATGATGCGGTCACCACCATGCATAACAGTTGATACAGAGTTCTATGCTTTGAAAACAGTGGGCTCTGTGTTTTTCCACATGCATTTTATCCAGCTATATCCAATTCTTCAACTATATGCAAAAGCGTTGAATGTACTAGGGGTGGAACGGTTCACAAAATCCACGGTTCGGTTTACGGTTTCGTGGTCACAGTTTTCGGTTCGGTATATGTTGATTGTTACACTGTGTAATTATTTCTTTATGTAATTTTAACTATGGCAGGATTGGTCCTCTATAACTCTCTTCCACAAGGTTTTTGTCGATGTGGGACACTTTAACTGTTAAAAAATGTTGCTTGAAGTCAGGGCTGGGATGGGTCCAGAAATTGTCCCTGGTATTTGGTATTATTTATTATATGTGCAAGCTGAAAGGTTTAAAAAAAAATGAAAACTAATATCACATTAATATAGATGTGAGTTTCTAAAATTACGTGTATTAAGTATCTCCTGCCTCCTGGTCAGGAAGTTGCAAAGTAGTTCTTACAAGTGCTCTGTTTTCTCTCTCAGGCGCTCCTGTTCTCTTGATATTGAGGTGTCAGCAAGCGGCTTTACCAAAGATTTGGAGAAGAGTGCTGAATTCCTACATCCAGCTGGACCTGAAGAAGACGACGACGACGATGAAGAAGAGGAACTAGAAGATGATGATGATGAAAACGGTGAAGGTGAAGCGTCAGACAATGAGGCAGAAAAGGAGGACAGCAGCTTCAACATGGATGAATATAAACATGCAATGATGGAACTGGAGGGACTGAAAGTCAGCGAAACACCTAAGGAGGAGGAAAGGATTAAGGAATCAAAAGAAGCTCCAGAGGAGGCGTCCAAAGCTGGATGCCAGGAGGAAACGGGAACAGAATATGAGGACGAGTTGAAGGAAGCAGAGGATGAGTGTCCAGAGCTGGCTGAGCTTTCTTCCTCTAACAAGGAGTTCAAACCGTTCAGGTAAGATCTGCCATATGCTTACAAAATGGCTCCTTAGAGAGGAAGCGCCTCTTAGATGGAGCCTCAGCTTTTATATCTTAAAATGCTCTAAAATATGTCATAATTTTTACATTTCCCCACATTTGATGCTTGTCTCATACTTAAACAACCAAAACAAAAAAATACTTTTACTAAATTTTTTTTATATATTATTTTTGTTTTTTAATTTGCAGATGTTTTTGCTTTCCTAGTTTTGTAAGTTTTAAGCTAAGAAGCCATATTAGTTATCTGTGTATGGTTAGTTGCTTTCTTCCATGCATGTTGTGTGTCTGCTCCTCAATAGAGATGATACAGTGACTTTAAGCATATCTTGCTCCTACGATTTAGTGTTATCATCATTTTGACTGACCAATATGCCAACTACAACCAGTGGTTGGAATATCAGAAAAATTACTTTATTCATTTCACCCTAAATTTCTTATCCTTTTTATTATTTAAAAAAAAAAAGTCCTTAATCCAGACCAATAATCATATGAGGAATTCTCTTGTGCAAAGTATACATTCAGAATATAATGCCACCTCCTTTTATTTTTCCAGAGACTCGGACAGTCTTCAACAGATTGCTGAACATAGAAGAAGAAGAACCGACAGTGAAGCCACCATGGGAAGCATCGGGAGTTGTTCCACCATTCCTCCTGTAAGTAAAGATTCCCACAGATGCTGGCAGCTTTCACACAAATTCTATTATAGCTACAAATATTCTTCTGATTGGAGTGGTAAAGGAGAAGTCAACCAAAATCTCTTATTTTCTGCATGCTTTGCTACAGATTTCCCACATGTTGTTGCAGTTTTTAAAAAATATATTGCCGTGTTTTGCTTATGTATACACACTGACTATCTTAATGCAATCTGCTGCTGATGTTTGTTCTGCAGGAAGTTGTCCGTCAGAAAGTGCGGCGGCAGCTCACCAAACAGCAGAAGGCGGCACAGAGGAGACGTCTGCAGAAGGGCGAGGCTAACCTGGTCACTAAATCAAGAAGGGAGAACCAAAATAACATCAAGTCCAGCATGGAGACTGCCTCGTTCTGGGGATAATGTGTAATTGCAGGTGGACTGCATCAACCTGTAATCACAATTGTCTTTATTTTAGCATCCTCTGCTCCTTCAGCTAAAGAACTATAACTTTCTCATCATGGCTGGAGAAATGGACACAATGACTCAAACAATAATCATAATAAAAATATATTTCTCAGAAGAGGTCCTTTTTCTGTTCAACCTACTGTTTTGCATAACGGAGCTATAAATATCTTTATTTTATAGATGCAATTTAATTAAGAGTTAAATCCTATGTGATTAAAGTGTGGCTTTGGTTGTAGAAAATTAATATCTAAGTGAAACAATTTGTTGCATAGCTGAACAAGTGTGATGTACAGCTTTTCAAAATGTTTTGTTTTTTTATTTGATAACGTGGATGTTTTAATCAAAATTAACCCTCAATATAAACATGAGTTTTGCGAAAGCTTTCGATAAGACACCTGCTATGTAAAGTAATTAAAGGAAGTAAGTAAAACTTGCTCACTATGAAACTCTGGCTAATTTATGTGTAAGCAGCTTTTATAAAGGAGGTGAATTCACACATGAACAAAAGCCATTCATATTGAAGGGGATGAATGGAGCTCAGACTCTGAACTCGGTGGGTTCAAATTTGAGTGTGAAGTCAGAAATGTTCCAACCCCCACACGTCCTGGTTACTAATCAAGAAGAATAGTTCCTTTGATGCCATTTTTATTATTATTGTAATCTTTGGGGTTTGTAATGGCTTTTATTTTAATTTTTTTTCTACACTTTAGATTTATTTTTGTGTTAGAATAGTTCAGCATTTTTCTTTGAAAAATCTGTGCAGATCCTAAACTTTCCGTCTCTTTGGGGATTAGCCAGCTGCTCAGTCCAGAGAGGAGGGGCTCAGCATTCCTGTCCTGCACCTCTGTGTCTGTGTGCTGAGGGGCCCTCTGAGCTAATTGGTGCAGAGTCACAAAGATGGTTTGCTTCAAAAGAGAAACCCTGATGGGATGTTCACACTGGAGAGGAGGATACTACTTTATATTCTGCATTGAGATGTTACCAGTGGGTCATAGTTTCTAGTTTTGATGATTTGATATAAACATGGATGGAATGTTTTGGAAGCAGCAGCAGAACTGAACTTTGGATGACGATGAGCTACATGCAGTTGGAGACAGATATCATGACGTACCTGTCGCAGAGTGAATCGGATGACGGACTCAAAGATTGTGAGTTTCTTCAAAGGGGAAACTTCTTTTGACCTGCCTTTATAAATGGGTCTCAGTTTTGACCCAACATTGTTTGTTTTTTTTGCTGAGGGGTAATCTAGATTGTTGTTTTTTTACTTCCATTCTGTTAACCTGTATTTGTGGAAGAGAAGATAATTAGAAATATAATTGAGAACACTGCATGAATTTCAAGATATTTTCTGCAACAGTTTGATATTTGAAAAAAAAAAGATGCATCTGTCACCGTTTTCATCAGCTTTCCCATCAACACCTGAATCCTTAATGGCTTTGGGTTCAGTTAGATTCATACAATTTAAAGTTTTTTAATCTGCCCAAATGCAAAGCAATGTGTCTTTTGACATTTCTTAATCAAAATTATATATCTGAATAGTAGCTTTAAAACTAAGTCTAATTTCAAAATGTTGAAGAATAGTCTATTAGCTTTAATTGTGGCAGACAAGCACTTGGGTCTGTGCCTGCTGTTTTGAAGTGCTTGATAAATAAAGCTGGTCTAGCTTTTAAACAAGTGGATTAAAAGCCTTGCTGGCTGATGCAAAATGAACTCCAGTAACCTACACTGCACAAAATGAATGAGACTGGAACATTAAAACCCTTAAATGGGTCAGAATATGGTGATCAGGGTAAAATGCAGTCTAGGTTTTTTATTTAGGTTTTTAATCCATCCAAATATACATTTAACATTGTTAAAGTATATAGAGAACAAAAATATTTAGTAAAAATGTGATTACAGAGTAATTTATGATTTGACTGGATTACTTTAGGAATGATATTAATGTTTGAACATCTATCTGTGTGCAGTTAATGTGGTGGGTATTCTGCATAACTTCTGGGAACAGAAGCAAACAGCTCAGTCAGATGATTCCACAGCCGAGTTGGAAAAAATTTGTGGGAAATCTGGCAGCCTAACAGATAGTCTGCTGTTATACGAGTCGGCACCTTCCGCTGGTCCCCCTTATGTCTGCTATGTCACATTGCCTGGAGGGAGCTGCTTTGGCAACTATAAGGTGATTTCATCCGCCAAATGCCTTTACTTTGAAATGCTTCTGTATCATAAATACATTTGGTTCTATGTCAGCATATGTTTTGTGTATGTTCAGGTTTTGTTCGTCCTGATTAAACGTATCAGTTATTAACTTTGAAACATTGGTATTGTCATTTGTCACCTGAAAAAGTGTGACTTTTCTCTATTAAGATGATATGTAGAGAATATCACTAAACATCCTGACAAAAACCTACACAAGGTAAGGGTTTTATAAATAGTTGAGTTAAGTTTTGACTGCTCTTATCTGGCAGGAGATACAGTATGCCAAGATGGAAGATATACGTTGTACATTTTGAAGCTATCATGTTTTATTCGATTATTAAATAAAAATAAAAAATCAAATAAGGGGCTTGTGCTCTGAGAAGGTTGCAAGTACCTGGTTCGATCCCCACAGCCTGCAATCAGGGTTCCTGAGCAAAACCCTTATCCCCAAACTGCCCCAAAGTTCAATTATTATTGTTATTATTATCATTATTGGTCTTATTGAATTGTTTTTAGTTTTTGTCTATAGTTTTCTTACTTTATATAATATAGTTTTAATGGCTGTTTCATATAAATTATGAAAACTAGGGATTAAAGAACTGAATGAAGAACAGTTAATCTCCCTGGTCCTGTTTCAGGCGTGAACATCATTTCAGAACATCATTGTCTTTATATGTCCAATATACTACTTTTAGATATGGTTCAGCTTCCTGAGTATTATTACATAATCAACCATTTTTAAGCACACACTGTTTAATACGCTCAGTATAATAATCAGGTACAGCTGAATAAAGTCAATGAAATTGCAGAAGAAATCCAAACTATTGAAACGTTACAGAAAAAATTGGATATTGGAAGCACAAAGAAATTAGGAATTATTTATTATTACTTCACAGTACCGTACATTTGGATCACTTACTGATCACTTGTATAGCTGTTCAGATCAGATCTTTTTTTGCCTCTCAGGGGCCTTATTGGCCTAGAAGGGCTCTTGTAATTGTGATTTATGTCTGCAATGTTCTAATCTTGTTAGTGCTTTGAGATCTGATCCCATTAGAAAGTTTATGTTTGTCTACTTCGCATTGTAAAATACTAATTTTATTTTTTACATCTCAGCTCTTTAATTGCCTCCTCAGGTGTGTGACACTCAGGCAGAGGCACGCAGGGATGCAGCCCGTGTGGCTCTGATGAACTCAATGGTGAATGAGCTGCCGTGTCGCTGCATCACGGCTGAGTTCATCACTCACAGTCTGAACCAAGCTGCCACAGAAAGCTCAGTGGGTGTTTGCAGCTACCAATTTCTTTAGGTTTATTTGTACTTAAAATTAGTATAACTCTACCCTGACGTCTCTGTTCAAAGGTTCCTATGGAGGATGCATGTGACTCAAGCACCAGCTTAGGAACCTACAGTGTGCTGCTTCAGTCCTACATGGGACGGACCATGCTGGAGTTTCAGGTAAAAAGCTACTAAAAACTTTTTTCAGCTCTACATATTACTTAGACTTAGACAATCTTTATTGTTATTTTGTACACACAGAGTGTATACAAAACGAAATTGTGTTTTGTACATCTTTCATGACATTTCCATTTCTTAAGGTGCAGCAGTGTTCAAATGTAAACATTGTGGGAGAAAAAACATGGTGCAAAAATGCATTGATATGGAAGTTCAGAGCATTAAATATATGTGATGCAAATATGCAGTATTTTGGTATAGTGTTATCAGTGTCATGCAGAGTCTGTGACATGATTTAGAGTCTTCTCAGCAGTTCAGCTGACTGATGGTAGTGGGGAAAAGGCTGTTTCAGAAGCTGCTGGACCTGTATTAAATGCTGCAAAGCCTCTTCCCAGAGGGCAGCAGGGAGAACAGTCCATGGTGGGGGTGTGAGGGGTCATTGATCAGGTTTCGGGCTTAGGACACTCAGCGCTGGGATGCAATGTCTTTTAATGGAGAGAATCCCAAATATTCATGTGGTTTATGTAACTATTTATTTGTAAATGTGTTATACCTACCTGTAGTTTAATGTAGTATAACATAGCTACTTTGTAAAACATGAGCCCTGAAGCACCAATTGTGGGTTTTTATTTGTAGCTGGGAACCTTGTCCAAGTAGATAGCAAAAATACACTGGAACAAAGTTTCAGTTAAAAACATAATCGAGCAGCATATAGATACTGCTGTAAGGAGAACTAAACCTCTGCCCCAAAAGAAAAATGTTATCCAACATTTTCTTATTCTAAATAATTGTATAGTTATATTTTGACTTTATTAAGTCTATTAACCTTAACTGTTGGTGGTATTTATACCTTCTAACGGCATCATTACATCTCCAGTCTGTTCTTTACTGAAATATTTCTCATCGACCTTTAACCCTGGCAGGGAAACTGAGGCAAGAACACCTTAGCTTTCTACTGACTAAATAAACACATCCACAGACATGAAGATAATATGCAGTTAATTAGCACCATTATCATAATTATACCCACATGTCCATATATGTTGATATCTGGACATACCGACGGTGTAAAAAAGAAGCTTCACCTTCATAGATTTTATGTTTATTGTCAGTGGAAGATGAGTTGCATATGTTACATGTACCAACATAAACAACAAACTTCTGTCTTAACCAAAATAATCCAGTCTTTTCTATCTGCGCCTCATTAAATCAGTTAAATCCAATCTAAACACAGCGTTTAACCCTAGCATCCCCCGCTCTTAATGTTTGGACAGGTGCTGTTTTTATAAGTGCAGGTCAAACTTGTGCTTTGTGACATCTCTCAAACCAACTATCCACGGTATTAAAATGTCAACAGGTTTCTCTACAGGTACAATGCATTTTATTTGTATTATCTGTAAAAGACAAACACAATGCAGTGGTTAAATGTCGACATAAAGAATACCTACAGCAAAAATTATCTGAAAATGTGGCATAAATATCTACTCGTTCCCTCCAAAGTTAATATTTCCTGCAACTATCTTGTGCTGCAATTACAGCTTCAAGCCCTTTAAAATGTATCTTTAGATACCATGCATGTATACAAAAAGTTTTATAGCATTGCTCAGGATTTTATTTAAAAGAATCAGGATTAAGGCAGGGGATTAAAGGGAAACTGAAAGCCTTATACCTTATACTTTTCCTTCTTGTCCAAAATACTTTGTGCTTGTTTATCCCATAAAGAAATAACTTTAACAAAATACATCCTTGTTGTGGCTTTATGAATACTTAAACAATTCACAGTTTTGAAGATTGCTTTTTTTTTAAAAGAAAAGCCTGGTTTCACCCTCCTTATCCTCATTTTCTTTAGGAGATGATGACAGTTTTCCAGCTTTTGCACTGGAATGGGACACTGAAGGCTCTGAAGGAGAAGAAGTTTTCCCGGCAGGTAAAAGTTATACAAAACAACAATGGAGAAAAAAGTAGTGGATTAGCAGGGATTAGCCTTATTGTAAAACTATTTTAAAGAATAAAATATTAGATTATTTAGGTAAAATGGTGTTTTCATAAAACAGCTCTATAGTTTGGACTACTTAATTAGTCTGTATTTTTCTATCTCTCTTTATTGAAAACAGTTATTTCAGTTAAACTTTTGAAATTTTGAGCAAAAGTCCCATATTTGAAGCATATTTCCAACATTTCTGTTGTTATTATGCTTCATTGCCACCTATTTCATATGCTATTTTGCAGTTGTAAATCCATCTCCATTTTGTTCCAGAGTGTGATTACGTACTACTCCCAGCGAGGGTTGGATGAGTCAATGCGGAGCAGCATGGCTCTGGATTGGCTGGGAAAGGAGCAGAAAGCTCCTGGGTTGCTGGCAATGGAGCTGCAAATGGCGCAGAGGGCGCTAGTGTTGGCACGACGCCGAGGCATAGAGCTGCGCTTTTACAAAGAAAAAACAGAGATCCTCAGCTTAGCCCTGAGTCAAGCATATATTCACCACACACCCGAACTCTTCAGCCCGTATCTAGGCCAACAGGAACAACTCCCTTTACACATTTTATACAGGCGAGATACGGATGTTCAGACACCCCTGCAAACTTCTACCTCAGACATGCCCTCCAACAGTCCCGCACTATATTCACAGTGCATGTTCATGCCTTTAAATAACCCTGAATAAAGGGGGTTAAAAAAGCACAGAGCATGAATTAGTGATGCCGTGTCAGTGGCACCGGAGTTTGTGATACATGCTAGTGGGTGTTATGTTTCTAGTTCCTTTATTACTGATTTAAGCACTCATTAAGAAGCTGAGATTTTAAACGTACATCATTAACAGTAGAAAACCACTCAATGTTCAAAATCCAATTATATGATACCATAAAACCTAACTGACATGTGCAGCTTTAAAAATAAAAGCAGTTTCCATTAATCTGAAATAAATTTTAGGAGATGTAGCATCAATTATACTCTAACCTAAAGGCATGCTGGTTCTTCTGCATTTCCATTGAGCATTGACTCTGTTGCCATGTGTTTATTTCTACTTTACAACACAGTTTTACCTGTAACTTATAAAAGTTTTGTTTTTTTCTATTATTTTTTTTTTTTACTCACTAAAAAGGTCAGTGGTGTTATATTTACCTTTATACCAAGTCAGAAAAAGTTGTTACCAGATGCTGCAACAGTCTTTTATAAATTTGTCTAATAACAGTTTCCCGATATCTTAAAATGGTGTGTGTAAAGGGAATGTTGTCTTTTACTTTAGGTTGTTGAGCACAATCGGTTATTGTTTACCAGATCGGTGTTTACCAACATGTTCAGTTTTAGATTAACAAAATAATTGCAAAAAGATTCTTAAACTATAGTTAAAGTCATGCAGTGGAAATGTTTGTATTCAGTCCCCTTTTAATCTGATGCCCCCAAAAATTCTGTGCAAGGAATAAACTGCAGAAGTCACTAAATTGGTCAAAAGCATCCACCTGTGTTTGTGTAATTTACCCTCAGTTTAACTCCATCTGTTCTGTGAAGGCTTCAGGTGTTTGTCTGAAAACATAAATAACCATCAGCATTGTGGAAACTAAGGGACACGGCTGACAGGTCAGGAAGGAAGTTCTATTAAGGCAGTGGTTCTCAAACTTTTTCTGTCATTCTCCACTTTGGACAAGGGGGAATTTTCAAGCCCCGCCTGTCCCCATCGCCCCAACACAATGCTAATGAAATATGCAACAATCTTAAAATGTTCCAATTTTATTGAAGTAACAAGTAGTATCTAAATACAAACTATCTACATCAAATAACAGCAAGCTAAAAAAAAAGAAAATAAAAATGCAGCTGTGTCAAAATTTGTATCAAGCTCAAAGATAGAAAAAATTTAAGTGCCACTCTGCAATCTGTTAATCAAAGAAAAGAAGTTAAATCCATCTGGCAAGACAGGTCTATTTATCCCTGCATTAGTGGCTGCAATGAGCCTGTTTTGCATTGCACTGTTTCTCAAAACGGGGTTGCAGGCTTGATACTGCCACTCTCAAGTCATGCTCAATGTTCAGCTGAGATCTGTATTTTGTTTTCAGTGAAGGATGTGAGATATGACACTATGGCGGAGTTACAATTTTTTAAAAACTTTTTTAAATGTTTTCTTTTTTCCCTTTTGGTCCACCAAGGAGCCTACAAATCACGGTAAAACATGAACATGTGGCTGTGTGAATCAAACGCCGTTATTTATTTAAGATAAAATATTTCAAATTCAGTTATTTATGATCAACCTGCGCCGTCAATCCCGGCGCATATGCGCTTTATTTGCAGTCTGGACGCTGAGGGTAAACATGCTGTGTGTCTGACTGCAGCGCTGAGAGGGACTCCTGCGATAGCGGGGGAGAATGGGGTTGGGACGGAGGAGGCGCCCCACGGCAGCACCTGCCGCTGGAGGACAAGAAAAGGAACGATACGTGCTTTCACGTAAGAGTCTCCAAAAGTCGCTAATTTGTCGCTAGTCGCTTTTTTGAAAAAGAGTCGCTGGAGGGGTCTGAAATATAGCGACAAAGGCAACACTGGGGCGCGAAAGTTTATTCCGTTACAAATAATATGCCGACGTCACGTCAATCATTATTTTGGCACTTCAGTTCCAGGTGAAATGTTTCTCATATCTAATGTTCTTTTAATTAGACTGCATGTAGGCTAGTAATGATTACTTTGTGGGTTTGATTGGTCTAAAAAGCGGCAACATACAGCTATAAGGACAGTTTGCTCTCACATGTTCTACATTTATAGTCACACAACACACACACACACACACACACATCGGAACTTGGCGCGCCCCACCTGTCACGTCTCAATTCCCCACCAGTGGGTCGCGCCACACACTTTGAGAACCGCGGTATTAGGGTATGAAATTAGATGATAATTTGTGATCATTTTACGGAGATCTGTTAAATTCTTCATCAGAGATGAGAAGAGTATTGTATAACTGCAAAGCTACTTGGGCATGAGTGATATCTAAATTGAAAGAGCGGGGAAGAAGAGCATTAGGGAACCAAGCAAGTGTGTGGAAGAAAGTGCTCATTTCAGATGAGACCAAAGGAGAATATTTTTTGGAGAACAAGCAAAATTCTTAATGTGATGAACAGCTAACATATTATGTCCACCTTAAGACACCATCCTCATACTGAAACAAGATGGTGGCTGCATCATTATGTATGTATGTTGTTCTTCAAATATTGGAAGAGTGGTGTAAGTTTATAAAGAGATAAATGGAAGTAAACATGATTAAGGACTTAAAGAAAGACTATTAAATACTGTAAATGAATTAAGGACCAATATGCTGCATCCTTTCAGAGCGAAATGTCCCAACATATAGCTAATACTACAAATAATGGTTTGGGTACCCCGCCTCTCACCCATTGACTGCTGCAGAGAGGCACCAGCGCCCCTCGCAACCCCAGCGGGGATAAGCTCGATGGGAAGTCCAATAGCTACATTTGCCTTATTCAAACCCAGAGTTAGATCCTATCAAAATTCTTTTGAAAGACAAAAAAAAATATTTTTTTCTTCTATCTGGCTGATCTTAAGCTGATTGCAATAAAGAATTGACAACATTTTCAGTGTCTTGAAATACAAGCTGTGTCGTGGAGACATAGCCTACTCATAAGGAGTTTTATTTGTAATAAGATGATTGCAATTATCAATTAACAATTATCGGCCTCAGTGGCTGAATACAAAGGCACACTAAACAGCCAAAATATTTTCATTTGTAAAAAAAAATGTACAAAACCTGTGTCATTATCCTTTAATGTTATTGTGCATTATTTGTTCATCTGCAAAATAAAATCCTGATAAAATCTATTGAAGGCTTTTGTCTGCATGTCTTGTGTTCTAATTGATACAGAAATACTGGCAGTTTTATAATATAACATAAAAACAGGGTGGTTGTTTCTGGGTTTTTGGGGGGTTCATTTTTTTTTTTTTTGTTCTATTTTTTTAGACATAACTTTGATGTAATTTTATTATGCATTTAGTTGTAAAATGGTCGAATTTCCTTTTTTTATATAAATTTGTGTTATTACACATTCTTCTTAATTCCTTACTTTTTTTAAATGTAAAAAATGTGCCGTTTTAATTTTAAAGAGTTTTAAACATAACCTTTGAGGACAGTGTTTGAGTTTGGTAACGTTTGGCTGCTCCCGTTTGCCGTAGAGAGGTGGAGTTTTCACGTGCCTGCAGATTGCGATCTTGTAGTTCCTGGAGCAAACAAAACAAATGACAGCTGACCACCACACTGGGGTTTCTGCCGCGTGACAGTGTAGTTTATGAGTTTTAGTGATATTTTAATGATTAAAGAAATAGGCAGGAAGACCCAGAGACGTGTGGGTAGACATAAATGAATATATGTTTATCATTACGAGCGAAGATCTGGGGATTAGCCTAGCTTAGTTAGGTATCAACAGACACTGGTTTCGTTTTCTTAAAAACAGTGGATACGATGTTAGGCATTCAGATGTCTCACTAAATATTATCCAACGGGGGATACATATGTCGCTTTTATATATGTAAAAACTTGTTTTTAACTCGGCTGCACATCCGGAACTTGACTGACTGTTCCAGCTGCTGCTTATTGTTTATCTTGAGAGCAGACTATGACTTGTTGTTATGCGATCATTGTCTCCACGCTTCTAAGAGGACTCGGTGCTGCTTCGATCTGAGCTGATGGGATCAGGCCGCAAAAAATGGAGGCTGTGAGACCGAAGAAGACCAAAACAAAAACCAGCGGAAAATCTCAGGTGATTACCCCAAACAGCACTGTCTTCTCTGAAACGTTTTATTCTGATCCAGTAGATAAAAAGGACCCTTTGCAACCTTCATCTGAGGAACGAAGTAAAGAGAATAAACTGAATGATCGTTGTATTTTACAAAGATAGTCAAATAAATGAACAGATATTACTAGTAATACCTCTTACTATATGCTGTCATTATTTAAAAACATTAATATTTGTTTATCCAAAATAAATGGCATCTAACAATAATTATTTTTTCACGATAATTGAATTATAACTAAAGTGTGCTAAGATATATTTACATCATGGTTATGTTCCTTAATTAGCAAGTTAAATCCATTGATCACAATATCTTTGTAGATTTTAATAATATTTTCATTAAACATCTTGGTAGGATTGATAGATTTTGATTTGAATGGTTGAACTTTTAAGTACATTTCACAACTTGTCAGTATAGTTAACATCAGGGCTTGCAGAAGCATCAAGTTTGCCTGTTTGTCCATCCCAGAGCCCGTCTAGATGTATGTTGGTGGAACAGTGGCGGTTCTAGATAATATTTACTAGCCAGGTGGGGGCCACCATGTCTTCATGTGGGCACAAAAAAGCATGAACCAGTAACAAAGGGCCAATAGTTTATCATTTAAAATATATTATTAGAGTCAGAGAATAAAAGAGCCACTTATGGCTCTGCTATGAATGAAAGTAAATTTCTACATCATTTAGTTTAATTAAAATTATATGTTCTTCCAATTGATTTGATATATATATATATATATATATATATATATTTTTTTTTAGTTTAGTTTTTTTTTTAGCTTTTACAGCACTAGCGTCTCGTTTTTATGGACAGTAGGCTGACAGGAAAGGGGGTATGAGAGAGGGGGAGAGACATGCAGGAAAGGACCACAGGCCGGATTCAAACCCGGGTCGCCTGCGTCCAGGGCTAAATTTTACTTACCGTACCCCAAATTAGAATTTCCCTTTCTTGCATTTCTGCAGATTTCCTGTTATGACAGGCTGTAGCCGAGGAAGATCCATGATTGTTTCATGTCTTTTTTTAAACACCAGGTTTATTAGTTAAAACACAGTAAATATTTGATATTCTTTGGTCTGTGGATATATGTATGACATAGTTTTTATTATTAAAGAAAATGTTTATGTTTTCAGTTGGGAAAAAAGCAGAAGCAAGCAGAGGAGGAGAAGAAGTCTCCATGTCTACCAGCCGTCTGCGATGATGCTTACACCTCTGGCTTCACGGAGATCCCCCTCAGTCTGCCCCCTTGTCCACCTGAGGAGGCAGAAGAGGATCAAGAGAATCTTGTCCAAACCACCGAAACATCAACACAGCCATCAGAAAAGCCCACAGAGAAACAAGAGACTTCCTCAGCACAGACTAAAAATACATCAGAACTGATTGAGACTCTACAGTCAGGTTTGAAGCTGTCAGAGACGCCATTAGAGACAGTGCAACAGACTGAGTCAAACAGGGTGGAAAAAGATGATGGTGTGGAAGCTCAGGGTGCTGCGCTGGAAGCTGCATCACAAACTGCTACATCAGGAAAAGATGAGCAAATGTGGAAACAGCCTTTTTTAACAGCTCAGTTTGGCAACCCAAGTGCTCCTGCGCTGTACCCATCTCTTCCGGTCCTGGAGGAGGATTCTATGATGCAGATCTACGACAAAGCAGTGAAAAACTGTGCCAGGGAACCAGCAGTGTTGGCACTACCGGAACAAGAATCCTCTCCTCTGTGTTTGCATCCTTTGAAATCTGTAACTGAGCTTTCAAGGAGCAAACTGTACCCAGAATTGCCAAAGACAGCCCCAGAAATGCAGGTAATCTCAACGAATTGACCGTATTAACACAGAGTTAGTCTGTCTGTGGTCATACGATTAAGTTAAAGTTGTAACACTTAACTTTCAACCAGATAAAATCGTAATTGGAACATCTATAACAGGGACACCAATACTCCTCAGCTACTATCCTACAACCTTTGGATGTATCTCTTCTCATCACACCTGAATCAACTGATTGCTCATAACCAGGAGCAGAAGAAGTGAATACTGATCAGCCATTTTGTCCAGGTGTGTTTGAGAAGGGATGCATCCAGATGTTGCAAGATAGTTGCTTTCAGGGACTGGACTTGGACATCTCTGATCTATATACTTCATGTTTTAGACTGATTCCAGCAGCAGCATCACATACTCTTACTGGTATCCCTGGAAAATTAAGTCTTTTGCTGCAGCAGTTTAATTGAAAGAAATGGAAATAAGAATGAATAAAAAGAAATAGAAATATCCAATATTTGGTACATTAAGAATTGCTTCTTTAAACAAAATGACTGATAAGATTATTATTAATACCACTGTCCTAAATATTAATAAGTAATCCAGGATTTGGCACCGATGCCTCATTCTGTTAGAAAGAGACAAGAGAACAAAGCAGATTAGATGTTGATCTTTCCAGTTTGGAAATCTACATTCAAAGGAATAATTTCAGTCAAATTTGTTTTTCCACTCCACACAATTAGGAGGAGGTAAAAGAAAATGTAAATAAATTACTACTCAAAGCTAACAGGAACAGCAAAGATTGGTAGCTTGAAGTCACAAAATCCCCTTAGTAAGCTTTTATTTTAAATGGTTGCTAAAGGTGTTATCTGGATATGTTATCATTTGACCCTCAACAGTACAAGCATATATTGAAAACATAAATTTATGTTAATTTTATAAGTTACTGAGGTAGGATATTTGCTTTTTAGTACTCTATTAAAATGACTTCAGTCTGTGACAACTACTTTGTCTACTCATTCGTATTTTCTGTGTGGCTCTCTTGTGTCGTCTCTACTGCAGGCATTCACCCTGGAGCAGCTGAGTGTATGGGAGCCAGGTGAAGGGCTGCGAATGTGGCTGGAAGGCGTAGAGGTTTGTGCCGCCCGGTTCTGTGCACTGGCCCGTCAGGAGAACCATGAACTGACAGAACTGCTCCAGAACTACTGGCGCTGCCGCAGACAGCTGAACCAGTCGCACACGCAGCTGCACACTCAGTCATCTGACTGCAAGAGCACACAGAATCGCCTCTGGAGCTTCAGAGATGAACAGCTCACACTTCAGGTCTGTTATTATTTTGTTCTGCTTTTGGATGAATAAAATGAGCTACTGTTTGAATGTCTTCTGCTTTTCTTCCTCCAGGGTGTATGTGCAGACCAGGTTAAGGTTTGTGGATACCATCGCTTCCAGCAGGCAGAGTTTAATCAGAGTGCTCTGTCTGAGCTGCGAGTGCTGTTGGAGGCATGCAGTGAGCTCCTCCACCAGAAGGTGGTGCTGCATGCCTACACAGCTCTGCTGTCACGTCTGCAGATTGAATCCTATTTGTATCGCCTACTAAAAGGTGAGACTTTTAATATCTTTCTTGCCTCAGAGAAACTTTAACATAATTCCAAACATAACTCCAGTAATGTAAACTAGATTCTATTTATTTTATTTTATTTTTCCAGTTTTAGATTGCTCTGGAAACCAAACCCAGCCCTGTTCTCTCCAGCCTCTGAAAGAGGCAATCAGTGTCCTGTTCAGCTTCACACGTCGAGTCCTGGATGACACACAGTTCCAGACAGACATCCATCAGTGGCTGGAGAGGCTGGTAAATACATTTCAGTGCCACATTCACAAGCTAAATTATTTTGTTTTTCAACATCGTTAATGTTGTTTTCTTTTCAACCGTCTGCCAGGTTGTTGTTCTGCTGCGTATCGGAGGGTCAGGGGAGCAACTTTATCTGCTCTGCCATCTTCTCTGTTGTCCTGCTGGGGTTGGGAAGTGGGCAGCATCGTTCCTTCAAGTAAGTTAAGAGACATATTTCTTCTTCATTCATTTTTTTCTTTTTTTTGCACACTGTTTCCTTCACTGTTTTATTTTTTTATTTGCTTCAGATTAAGGTTTTGGGAGACAGCTCTGGAGTGCAACATTTTATGCAAGCGTTATCTATTTTGATGTCACCTGCCAGGTGAGTATAAGGACTTTTTAGCAGTTCTTATGCAGCTAGATAAACAGTTCCATTCACATTTAGGAGGATCACTGGTAAAGATGTGCAGAAACCCTTATTGTTGTTGGTAAATCTAACATAAAAACAACTCCAGATAATATCAACCTGGGATTGAAGTAAATGGTCTCCTGGTTGAGAAATAAGTGCTCTTAACGCACTGAATATCATCCCAGCATATCATATTTTTAACAATCCCCATTATCAATTGTTGTTCTGCTGCTTATCGGAGGGTCAGGGGAGCAACTTTATCTTGTGTAAGATCTAACACGCTTTGAGTAAAACATAGAAAGAGATCTTTAATCTTTAATCTCTGCACAATCTTTGTAATTCCTCCAAAGTCTTGGTTTCCCTCAGATGTTCTCTTCTCTCCAGCTCAACTAACTGTTTTTCTGCAGGATTTACTGGCCATTAAAGAAGGATGGTTTTATTTTATGTTTAGCTGTACATATGGTTTGGATACTTATTACACTGAAACTGCGCTGGCAACTCCTCATCAATTTTCTGTTACCCACTGCTTAGAGCTTTTTTAATGTAAAATGTCCTGGAATGGTTTAATCCAGGACACCATGCATTTTAATAACGCTTCAAGGGTTTTGATTAATCAAACTTATTTACAGGGTACTTTTCACACAGAAACCATTTTCACAGAGATCAGAAACAGACTAGACACAGAGTAGGTAAATAAGATGATTTACCTATGGAATGAGTATTTTTCTCTTAAAATAAAACAATTAGATAATATACGCTTCAATGAGACAAAATTGTTTTTTTTTTCTTATTCTTTTCTCTTTTTTTATTTTAAATTCTTGTTCTATTGCCAAAGTGTGTCATTTACCTCCTCATTTCAAAAAGAACATGCACTTATTTTAAGAAAAGATGATTATTTTCGATTTCAATTTTTTGCAGTGAACATTCATAAAAGATCTGGTTACAATGCAAATTAATATGAATGTGTATATATATAAACATTAGCATTGAGAGGTAAGCTTAAACATTAAAAATAAACAGAAATAAATACTTTGAATTAAATATTTATACTGTACATTTTGGGATATTTTCCTGTTAACATTTTCACGACAGATCAGTTTTAGTTTTTTGTTGAAGAAATGCTTTTAGCCCTGTCTGACCAAAGCACAAAATCCTATTATCTCTATTGGCTCACTGCCCAACCTGCATCCTAATGGCTAAATCTAAACAGACCTCTGTGTCACATCGTATTTGTATCACAAGGAAACCAAACATTGTGGATCATTGTGTTTCTAGATAAAACCTGTAAGCGTAGACCTTAATATATGTTTGACCCCTCTCAATGTGTATATATATAATTTTTTTTTTTTTTTTCCCCAAAGACACCGTGCTGAGTTTCTGAGTCATATGAAACCTTGTGAGAGCCAGAGTTCAGCAGCATCAGGTCCTGAGTCTGGCAACTGGACCCTTGTTGATGAAGGAGGAGAGGAGGTAGCTATTTTTCTTCTGCTAATGCATAAAAAGATTTTAGTCAACAACCAGTTTGTGCTTTAAAAACACATCTAAAAATGATACACAAGGGACTTTATCAAGATATAATGAGAACAATATTCTTTACACCTTCATTTGATTTGGATTCTTTTTTAACTTGTGGTATAGTCTTTTGTTTAAAGAAAGGTTATCTCAGAGGGGCCTAGAGGTTTTTTTTTATCAGGATGTTTTAGTTTGATGTTTTTTTAATTTTGTTTTGATAAACTGAGAATGATTTAAACTAAAAAGGAAAAAAAAAACAGTGACTTGACTTTTTAAATATCAATCATCTTGCTGAAAACCATGATTGATACTGGTACTAAAGGGCTGCCTTTGAGCAAGATTTTTACAGTTGATTTCATCCGTTGGTTTATATTGCGTTTCATTTTTAATGCCAACATCTGTTTGTGTTTTAAAGAAAAGTGAGGGCCTAGCACTTTTTTTTACTTTTCATGTAAAAAAAAAATAAAAAAATTAGTGAAATCTTTGACTGATTTTTTTGTTTTTGTTTTTTTTTTTGTTTTTTGCCTTGGTTGTATTTAGGATGAAGATCCAGAGAGCAGTTGGCTGCTGCTCTGTGAGGAAGATCTAATCTCCCTGCTGAACCAGTTCCCCTTCCAGCAACTCTATTCACACATGCTAGGCATGAGCAAACAGGGTATGCATTTTAACAGTCCTCCCCTTTCTTGTGACGGTATAGAAACAAACAAGATACTTTAGTAAATTATCACAATCATGTATCATAAACAAAATATGTTAATTTGAATTCAACCAATGAATTGAAACTTTCTTCTTTCTAAGATTAATTGATTTTATAGCATTTAGATTAAGTGATTTAAAAGACAAGATAAAAAGATGCACAAATTAGGGTTTATTGTGCATTCTCACTTTTTTATCTATAAGATGTTTGTGCATAGTCCAATGATCATGGTTCTTGCAGCTGCCTGATATTAGACTTTTTTATTCATTTCAAACCATTTTATTATTTTGGGGGATTATTATAATTTTTTAATCGCTAACTTACCCCTTAAACCAAACCACCCATCTATAGGACAGGGTTTCTTAAGATTCTTTACGAAGTGTTAAACCCAGTAAACGGAAATAAGCAGACGTTAGAGCGATAAGGTAGAAATGTTTTTAGATTATAACCAAACCTCAAGAGAACAGAACAGGAAAATTATCCAAACATAAACTTCTGTAATGACTTCAGAAAAGCCACAACAGTAGGCTTGTTGATACTAGAGAAATATGGATGAAAGTTTTTCATTTACGGTATGAAACTGTTATTGGAACTTCATTCTACTGATATTAGAAAGATTGTATGAGAACAACGGATCCTCTTATTATCAACTAAAGTCAACATTAAGTAGAAGTGGAGTGTTTCTAGTGCTGCCTGTAAATTTAAACGTTGTATTTCTTAGTTTTTTAGTTTTTGTTGTTTTTCAGCCGCATCAGTAAAATCCAAAAATTAATACATCTTAGAAGAATCAATTTCACCTTTTTCCCAGAACTGTTGCCTCTGATTACATGAGCTAACACACTGCTCTGCCTCCAGGTGTCTATGAGCCTCAGGCCTGCTCCAGTCAGAAGATGATGCGTGTTTTTGCTTTTGCCTCCTCGCTCACTGAGATTCTCGCCCTTGGCCTCCAAACCTACAACAGAGCACGTTACAGGCAACTAGTCAAGCGAATAGGACACATCATAAGGTCAGTTTATGAGGCATATAAACAAATATTACAGATTCATTCTCCCTTTGTTAGATCAGGATGACAGAAATGACCAAAACTAAAATGTTCTACTTCCCTTCCGCCCTTCAGAATGACGGTATGTTACGTCAGTGACCACTGGGCCCAGTATAGGAGTGTGACTGACGCTGGTGGGTCCAGCTCTCATGTGCACTCTTTAACTCTGGAGAAACTGCAGCTGGAATACGATCATCTCTTCCTCAGAGCTGTTTTGCATGTTCTCAGAAACAAAAGGTGAGAGAAGCAGTCATTAAATATTTTCTCCCAGCTTGCAGACAATCATTAAGTAATTATTTTCTTACAGGTTGGGTATCTGGTTGTTTATGTCTGAGATGCCCTATGGAACTTTGTCCAGCTCTATGCTTTGGAAGGTCCTTTATGTCATGCAGTGTGCAGAAACAGCAGGACCAGAAACTCTCAATGCTGTTGGCGACACACAATCCTGCATTCAGGCTCTCAGAGGTATTATTTTAAAAAACACAGCTCAAAGAGCTGCTCTTACTAAACCCCAACATGTTTGAATATCAAATGCTTTGCATTAATGCTTCAGCACAGAGACTCAATTTACTTTTTACTTTTGTACTTCTGGTGCTGTAGGACTTCTTATAGTGTTCCCTGAAATATCGCTCTAATTCTTTTTTTTTCTGTTCCAGACCCAAAGCACCAGGAGAGATTTGAAGGTTGGTTGTGTGAAGTGAACAGTTCTGATGGCATCTCCCTCCTCACTGCCCTGGCACACATGGCGACACCCACTCCCCACTTTGATCCTGCATTCATCACAACCATAACTCTGCTGATTTACCAGGTATTTGAAAAAGATTCCCATGAATCTATTAGCATAAAACCTTGAGCCACATTAATCTACGGACAGTTGGGTCGATCCAGATGTCAGAAACTATTCTGCCATAATTGTGCCTATAACTCTTCAAATTAGCTTATTTTCATATAAACGGAAAAAGTTATTCCTCTTCTCCACATTGAGATCCTACCTACCATCTGTGCACAGTGCTGCTGCAAATCATGGCTGCCTTCAGGATAAGCAAAATAAATATACCAAACACCAAGTGATGTTAGATAGTAAAAGACAAAAACCTCATCTTAATAGGGTGTTTTGCACTACTTTTGCACCTGTCCTCAATTGTGAACACAATCTTGGTAGATGAGCTGGAACATGGCCACTGATTGCAGCTTTTTTGTTTGCAAAAGCAATTTAGCACTAACTCCTTATCTGGGCTATACTTAGTTTAAGCCCAAAATGTCAAATAAAAATGGATTCAAGTTTGTGATTAGAACATGATTAAAAATTTCCAACCTCATAAAGCCTTTGAATTAAAAGGTATTAGGGCTTTGGCAAACACTGATTGTTAAGGAAAATAATTATGGAATATCTGTAAAAATTATAGTTGTATTGAGCACTTAATTTGCTTTCTGCTTGCATTGAGTCCAATTCATCAAACCACATAACTCAGATTAATGATAAATTCTTCTCTTTTAACTAAAAACAATAGATATCTCTCTTTATGTAACTTAGCTTTTCTGGTTTTCCTCAGGTGTCTTATGTCAGTTTGTCTACCAGAGAAACTTACTCTAAGGTAGGAAGGGAGTTGCTGGCTGCCATAGCAACAGCTCATCCCTACATCATCTCTGTGCTCCTCGAGAAACTGAGAGAAACTATCCAGACTGTAGGAATGGTGAGTTCCTCTAATCATGAGATAAATAAATAGAATATTGTTAAATAAATTATGTAGTTTAATGTAGAGATAATCATAATAAAATAATAATAAAACTTGATATCTGTCTTAATTGTCAAATGTTACATTTGTTAGTTGTTGTTTGTTGTGTTTTAGGTGGCGTTGTACTTGTGTAAGGAGCTTCCTCTGAGTTTGTGGAGGCCGCAGAGGGAGGAAATATCGGTGATTGGAGCCTGGCTGCTCCAGAATCCGCTGTCTGCTGTGGAGAACAGACTGGCTTGTGTTATCCTGGAGGGTCTGAACTGGGGTTATACTCAGGTGATCATGTTTAAATATATTGTTTTCCAAGTACTTTTGAAAACCATTTGGGAGTTTAGAAAAGTCTAAAATGTTTTGGGGGGATTTTGCAGGATGGCTCTTTGGCGCTAGCCTCTGTCCTCCACAGTGAGGTGGCTCTGCTGGTGGCTGAAGCTTATCAGAAATACCTCACAGACAAACCATACAGTGGGCTCATATCTGAGGGAATCAAACAGGTGACTTATCCCTCTATTCTCACAATCAGCTTAAGGACTAAATTGATTCTTATTTCTAAAATGTTCCCCTTTTTTGTCCACTTAAGGTGTCTTATCTAGCGAGCGTTCTCCGCCTGGGCGTGTCTCCAGAGGCGTCCTTTATTCAGTGGGCGTGGCAGCTGCTGCTGAGGCTGAAACTCCATGGTAATGCCCAGAATCCTAAAGGAGGCTGGACGGTTCCTGCATTGGCTTCCAACCCTCCTCCAGAACTTACGCATGCTCCCAGCATGCACTCTGTTCTCAGGGCTGTAAAAGCTGGCCTCCCCATTGGTTGCTACCTGTCCCTTGCCATGACAAAAGTGGGGCACAGGTTTGTTCTCACCATTAAATGTTGTGATGTTTATCTTTAGTCAGTAGTCAGTCTGTAGTCACATTTATTTTTTTGGTTTCAGTCTGGAAAACTTCTGCACAGATGGAGTTGAGTTGCTAAAAAGTCTGATTCAGTCTCGCCACCTGAGAGCCGCTGTGCATCTGCTGGATAACATCCTGCCCCCCACCTACCCTCTGAGCTTTTACCTCTTGAACAACTCTCAGTAAGTCAGAACAGTATTCTTTTCCTAGGTGGAGGCTGGAGCTGCATCTTCTCCCAAACTAACATCTTTTTTCTGCAACTGTCATCTTCTGCCAGCTTCGTCAGCTGCATCCAGCTGTTCTTACAGTACGACAGTGTGTGTCCTCAAGGAGTGACGCAGCAGGTCACTCACCGGGTGGCGCCGCTGCTCACAGGAACAAACTATGGTGACAACGTCCGTCTCCTAAACAGTGTCATTCAGGTACATCTTTTTGGTTTATAAAATGAGAGCAGATCTCATCTAACCTGACAACAGCCAGATGCATGTCTCGCTAGGCGGAGCGAGACATGCATCTGGCTGTTGTCAGGTTAGATCTCATCCTGTTATCTAGAAGGAAAATTATTAAAAACTGCATTCCAGTGTTTAGTATGCATTTGAAAAATTATTTTCCCTAATGATATGGAAAACTACTCAATGACTTTAAACTAGAATCTAGTTTACTTTATAATTTTACAATCTAATCCATATTGGATCAAAATCACAAAGATTCTCATTTTCATAGTCTAGTGCTACTATTTGATTCACTGTAACTAGATGCTCTTTTCGACCAATAAAAACCATCTGGCAGCGGGATATTTCACTACTATTCCTTATAGAACTGGTAGTTTCCTGCCACAAAACTGGCTTTTAAGCTTAATTTAAACATTTTCCAAAACTTAATGTTTACCTGCTTCATCTATTCTAGCTACATGCTTGAGTCTTTAACGTTTTTTATTTACAAGGGGATATTGATCCAAAAATATATATATCAAAACCAGTTCTGGCTTTGAAAAGGATCAATTAACAAATACAAAGTTTCGACTTTAAATTGTAGCTGCATTTAATAAAATCCAAATATGTGTCGTGAAACCAACTAATAAAAGCTTTGCCACTTTTAAGAGGGAAGGAGTCAAACATGTTTGATTTATTATGTATTGATTTCTCCTAAGATATTAGTTTAAAAAAAAGGAATTTAAATAATTGTTTTTTATTTTTCATCAGAGTCATGTGGTGGAGAGCTCCCGGGCCGGGCGTGTTGGCGCCGCCGCCGTGTTGGAGTTTTGGGTGGGAATTCTCACTCAGCAGAATGTTTGGTATCGTGACAAAACGGTCCTTTTCCTCATGGATCAGATCTGCTGTGCTGCATTTATTCATCACCAGGAAGAATGTGTGCAGAAGCTCCTCTACCAGCAACATAAGGTATGTGCAGTGATTATATAAATCAGGGATTGTTGAGAGTCTAATGGCTGGAGACTGTAAAATTGATCTCAGAGGAGAGGGATCCTAAATATCTGCACCAGTAAAATATCCTCTGTTTACATGCTGCATACAGAATGCTTTGGGTTACCATGGAGATCGCGGTCTGCTTTCCTCTCTGGTTGGCTGGATTGCTGGAAATGCCACACCATCCTTCATCGAGGGCCATTCCCTAAATGGAGAAGTAAGGATTTCTAAAGCGACCATCCATACGGGCTCTGTAGATCGTATTGGTTCTAGTTCTCACAGGGCTGCTATTTACCACAGGTGTGGTTTGCATGGCTGGTTCTGAACACGGAGGGCATGTTTGAAGAAGAGTCCCAGTTGAGACGTTGCGTTGAGAATGAGCTGCTGTCTGAACCCGGCATCTCCCCAGATCAAGCATTAAAGGTAGATTCATTCAGGAAAGTTCCAGTTCTAGTTTATGACATGTTTATTTCTACTTTACTTTACTCTGTAGTCTACTTATGGAATGGAAATGTTCGTTTACTGTCTGAAGGCTTTACAAAATGAAATTTTGTTTGTATACATTCTGTGTATACAAAATTACATTAAAAGTTGTCTAAGTCTAACTCATGGCATAGTTTGCCTTACACTACAACAGTACAGAAAACAAAGTATACATATAGTTAACTTCAGTTGAACTTTACTTTGGACTTTCCCTAAAAAAATGGACCAAGTTGTAGAGACTGAAATATACACATATATTTACTATTATTTGATCAAATGCTCTTTAACAGGATTAAAATAAGTTTCAAGTTTTTTTTTCTAACTATAAATTAAGTCCTGGCATAATTTTCACAACATACAAACCAACTTATGAACAACTGTACAGCTTCTATTGCTTGGTTGCTTTCCTGAAATGGAGCTTGCTTTCAATTCAACTCAATTTAAAAAATACTTTATTAATCCCAAAGGAAAATAAAATGTTGAAGTAACTAATGGTCTGGTTTTCAACACACTCCTATTGGTGTTGATAGCTGTATCTTCTGTAACAGACTTCTCTCCGTTACAGGCCATAAATATTCACTACTTTTAAGGTCTGGTCCCCCTTAAGAACTATTCCTAAACCCGTTTTGATGTGTTTGCATTGATTATAGTATTAAAGCTTCCAAATTTATCCAAATCAGGCCAGGTTGAAGAGTTTGGAGGTACTCCTGCAAAACAGCATACATTTTGGCTTTGCCCATCCTACTGCAGCAGAAGATTTTCCTCAAACTTGACGTTGTCAAATTAAAGCAACAATCATTTCTGACATTAGTTTGGACACTGAGGCTGGTTTTCCAGCATGCTCCAATTTTATGATATATCTCTTGCCTTGAATCTCTTGGATTCAAGTTTTTTCTAGGTTGGTTCTGATATTTTACTTAAATCTAAGGCTGACAATTTAGCTCAATTAGTTTAAAGTTGGACATATTGAAAATATCTCAGGTATGTAAAAAAAAAAAAAAAAAAAAAAAAATAAACTATGATTAAAATGTTTAATTGTTGTTAGATTTTGAATGAACTCATTTCTGGTAAGAAAAGTGGTCGCGTATATGTTTCAATAATGATAGTACCAGAAAGCATTTGGTTTCTCAATAGATTCCCTGTTGGGATTCAAGTTTTAGTTGTGCTTTCAACTTATTTTCAAAAAATAACAGAAGTTATATGCTGTTAAATCATTTCACACAGAAAAAAAAATGTGAATGAATGACAACAATGCTTATAATCAAAGTAAAATTTTGGTTAGCCTTGTCTGTCAACATGGACTAACATTCAAAGCTAAAAAAGTTTGCAGATGACTTATTTGTGATATTTTTGTGGTGAACCCCACCTATAGAACTAGACTCCAGAAAACTAAAAAAGTAGAGAAAGTCAAAAGAACTTTAGACGCTTTCCTAAAAGACCTTGTATTTGATTAGCTCTGTTTGGTTCCTTGGAAACAAAATGTTAGCATATTAGAGATATGAACACTGCTAGTGTATCTTAGCTGTTAGGCATTTTAAATTGATGAGATTGGATCTGGGATACATGACAACAGTGTTTCTGGTTCTGAGCTAGAAAGCGCAGCAGAAGCTGAAGCTCCCCGTAGCTCCGTCTCTGCAGCGTCTTCAGGTGTATCGCTGGGCTTACCAGGCCTTGGCCACACCACCGGACCACCCCCTCCTTCCCCTGATCTGGCAGAAGTTCCTACAGCTCCATCTCAGACAGCCTGGGCCAGAGTATGGGTAAGATACATTTCTTATTTAAACAAAAGTAAAAACTTATAGTGAGTGGAAAAAGTGAATGGAACAGAAGTTTCTGTTTACTGGTGGCCCTATAGGCTGGCTGCTGGGGGATGCATCGGCAGGAGGTTCTTCCAGACTTCTTCTCAGACTGCTTTGCTAAAAGATCTGAGGCAGAGAATACAAGAGGTTTCTGATTTCCACCATACAGCGAGTCAGGCTCTTAGGGTGCCCCAACCACAGACGCCTTCATCAGAGAGTCAGGAGGACGAAAGCCCGAATAACCCTCAACCGCCTTACCTCACCTCTCCACAGCTCCACTCAGAGCTTGTTAGGTAAATTGGTCATAATTGGTCCAACCACTGTTGTTGTAAAGCCTTTATACTGTAGTGAATTGACAAATTGTTTGCCTGCAGGCTGTTTGGCGTCTTTGCTTTGTGGTTGGATGATGAGTCTCTGCAAAAGCAGGAAGTTTACCTCCCCTCCCTTCAACCAGAGTATGAGCCTCACAGACTGGCCCAGGTCATGCAGCGGCAGCAGGTCAGCGGGTCCCTATCTTTCATCATCGGGTTTGGAGAGAATTAAACTATTATGGCTCATTACTTTTCAAATTATCCGGATGTTTTGTTGAAGGAACTGTGGCTGGAGTATGTGGACCAGGAGCGTCTGCAGTATGATGAGCAGGAGGTGCTGTCTCTGTGGGAAAAGGTGCAAAGCGAGCCAACCTTCCTGCAGAACCAAAACCTTGGCTTCACGGACTACTCCTGCCTCAGCAACGGTATGTACAGATGTACCTTAAAATGTTTTCACAGGTGCATCCACCTTGTCTGGCCACATGACCATCCGTCTTCTTTAAATCAATCCTTTAATCAGTTTCTCAACGTCCGATCGTCTTTTTGTTGAACTGTTTATCTATTTATCCTAACACTTATGTTTTGTGGTTGGTTATCCAGGACGAGAGCGCATTATGTCTAACCTGGAGAAGCACCCGGTTCCCCTTCCAGCCCCTGGGCTCCAGGTTCTTCAGGCTCCAGTGGCTGAGGTTCCCCCCTCCTGCCTCAGTGACTCTAAAGCTTCCGCTAAACTTTTACAGCAGGACCTCAGCGTTTTACAGGATCAGGCCAGGTAACATTCACACAGTTTTTTGTCCTCACTTGCAGTTTGTTGTGGAATAAAAAGGTTCCCCCTTGGCTTCAAAAATACTTCACCTTGTTGCTAGGAGTGCAGTTTCACGTGAAGCACAGCAGGTGGCGATGGAGCAAGAGCTGTTGGAGGGTCTTCCTTTGCTCTTCAAGAACCGACCGGAGCAAGTTAGCATGGCCCTGGAGTGCAAAGGGAAGGGAGGGCAGCCTTGTCAGGGAGCCGCAAACATCACCGTCACGGTATGAGCATCTCAGGGTGAGAAAATCATGGCTTAAAGCAGTGGTTCCCAAAGATTTTCTTCTGGGCCCCCCTTTGGATTACAATAAAATTTCCACGCCCCCCCCATCCCCCCGACCCCAAAAAACAAAAAACAAAAAAAAGAATAAACTGGGCACACACATCGTTCAACCAGATATAATAAATCTATACACATATTTTGTTTTCAAACTCCACTGAAGTTTATTTCACACTTCAGGTTGCAACAAAACAAACTACACCATCTTTACAGTGGAACACTTTTGTGTAACTGTATTTTTTTCATAGTTCTATAATGTAGATTAGAAGAGGATTCTTTGTTGTCTGTGTTATTTTAAACATATTTCTTTTTTTTTATTTGTAACAATATTGAACTTTGCTATAATCTATACATTAAAAAAGCCTCTGTGCAAAATGGAGTGAAAACATTTAACAGCTCCCTGAGAGTTTGTTCTTTGTACTTTAATCCTCCCATCTTTTCAGTGGCTGTAGTGAGCCTGCTTTTTGCTGTAGATCTTCTCAAATCTGGGTTGCAGTGTCACAACTGTCCATTATGCTCAGTCAAGCAAGCGCTGTTTTTTTTTTTTTTTTTTTTTTTTTTCTTCATTCATCCATACCGCTTCCCGCGCCCCCCCTGCAATGGCATTGCGCCCCCCCTAGGGGGCGAGCCCCACACTTTGGGAACCACTGGCTTAAAGGATGATTTTGCTCAATTTTTCTGATGTGTGTGTCTGTGTAGTGTGAATGTGTCCAGAGACAGGAGGCGGTGCACAACCAGATAACATCACTACGCAGGGATATCAAGAAGCTGCAGACCGATGCTATGGCTGCTCCGCCTCAGAACCTGGCCCAGGCTGCAGTCCACACTGAGAACTTCATCACGTCAGTAAAAATCTACCTTTCTGCTCCACCTACAGCTACCGTTGCTACAAGGAAAGTTGAGTGGATACGGACTTCTTATCTCATTTAAAAGAGATCTCCTGCTTTATTTTCTCAGGGCTCTGGTGAATATTTATAAAGTGCAGAACTCTCCGGCAGTGCAGCAGGTGGGCGTGTCCGCATTTTACCAGGTGGTCTCTTTTGTGAATGAGGACACCCTGCGACACCCCCCAACACGTCAGTATCTCTCTTCCTGTGTGGAGATCCTCGGACAGGTGCGAAACATGCAGCAAACGCCAACAGACACGCACTTAAATCAGCAAGATTTGTCTATTTAATAATAAATCCCCCCTGCATTGTGGTTTCCTCGGCCTGAGTGGCTTTTTTCCTAAGGCGTTTGTCATTTATCTATTTTCAGTAGTTTGGAGAATAGAGAGTTTAGATAGTTTTGCTTTCTGGAGCTCGGAGAGAAAACTTGCTCTTATGTTACTGTTATATTGTTACTTTTCTTATGAGTTTAAATTCATGATTGTGCTTTTGTTGTGCAGGTTTTCATCCAGGGCAATCCAAAGGAGTGCGGCCGTGTCCTAAAAACCATCCTGGAGCAGAGGCTCCTCTGTCCTCTCATTTCCCCTTTCTTCACTCCAAATGCCGCTCCAGATCAGTTTGTCGTCCTCTACCAAGACGTGGTGACCTCCCTTCACCTGGACTCTGCTGATGTCATTTTCATGCTGCTCACTAAGGTCTGCTCATGTCCAAATGTATAGAAAAGATGTGGGAACGACTAAATTAGCTAAAACGTATTCACATGTTAATCCTGAATATAACAGATGCAGATCAGCAGAAACAACCTCGATTTATAGGTTTTCATGGGGGGGCAAAAAAATTATAGCTTTTTGTACTCTTCTAGTGTGGTGTCTGATTCTTTTAATGTGGAAAGATGTTCTCCCACTTTCCTTTTGTAACTGGATAAGGGAGGCAATATCTAATTTACAATTAGAAAGAAATAGATACACTATGAAGGGATCTGAAGCTAAATTCCTTTTTATCTTTGCTTGATCAACAATTGATCCAGACTGGACCAAAGGGGTGCAAATATTTTTAGTTAAGTTAGGATTCTATTCCTCTGGTCAGGAGGAGGCTGAACAATTCTTTATTTATTTACTTACCTATGTATCTTTTCCCCTGTATTTTATGTCGTTATTTTCTTTTATTGTCCATCCAAGTTCTTTAAGGTGCCCATCTTATGAAAAGGTGGAAAATGCATTTAATATCCACTTTAGATTACAACTAATAGAGAAGGCATTGGGCATTATAGAAAGCACACTTTCTTAGCCTGATAAACCAGACTAAATGTGAGATTAAATGAGTAATTCAAAGCTATTTGCAGGCAAAAATGTTTTTGGTTGCTGGCGGGTGGGTCTAGTTAGGCTAACACTTTCTGGGACAATATACATGTTGTATACGTTTATACCCTCAGGCCATGACAAGAAGAGTGGGCTGTTGGTGCCGCTTAGATGTGGGATGGGAGGCGTGAGGGAAGAGGGATACATTTGTGACAAGATATTATTTTATGCATAGGACTTGGTGGCATGAGAAATGACAGATGCAAATAAAGATATTAAAATGTGCCAAACACATTAGGTATACATAACCTTTCAGCTTGTCCATCCTCTCTTGTAGTTTGATTTGTCACAGTGGCTGAATGAGGCTCATCCCGTGTTCTCGGAGCGAACCCGTTTGCTGGAGCTGGTCCACGGCGCTCTGTGTGTCTGCGGCCGAAACCCTGAGCCTGAACTTCTCACGCCTTTTCACCTCTTTGCCAAACACTGGACCATGCTTTTACGCCACCATTTTCCTGACCATTACAGCGACTGCCTGCGTCTGCTAATGACTAGTACGTTTGTTTGAACATATCGATAAATGCTTGGTTTAGGTCTGTTTATATTCCGTTATATTTTCCCACCTGTAAAAGAAATCTTTGCTGCCTATATGCAACATAGTAAGACCCAAGACTTGATTCATATATGAATATGACATTTTTTTGTGTTTTATTGTTTGCAAAACCATTAAAACTACAAACGTAAACAGATTTTGTTGGGATTGTAAGTAATAAACCAATACAGTTTTAGATTATTGGTAAAAAGTCTTAGAAAAACCTTGATTTTTTTTTTTCAAAGGCTTTTCTTTGTTAGAAAGTTAAATTAATATTCAAACTATAAACATAATAAACAATCCCAACTGCATACATGGTCTATTATAGTTTATTAACACAATTTATTTGCACATTTAACTGGTTGCGGACCATTTAGAGTCAATCTTTGTGTAAAATAAGTTGCATTGCTATGCTATATGGGTTTTTGAGCTTTGACTAAAATCATTTAATAAACCAAATGAAAGGTTGTATATTAGGTTCAGAAAGTTTAAGAAGCATGCCTTTGTTTCAAAGCCTCTTAATAGATAGAAATCTTTAAAAAAAAAAATCCTTAAAGCTGACTTATGTGTTTATCTGTAGGCTGGCACATTTCTTTCCTTGTATCTCGATGTGTCGATGTGGATTTTCTTTATTAAAAGCATTTTACAATCTCATCAAGGTTCTGCGGACCAGCTGTTGAGTCCAGAGTGCTGGAAAGTGACACTGCGAGTGCTGGGTTGCTTGCCTCCATCCCGCAGCAGTAAGGGCAAACCTGAACAGTCCTTCAGCTCGGCAGTTGGAGTCCCAGCTTCCCCTCATAGATCCTCCATAAGTCTCTCTCCTCAGCAGGTAACTCGTGTCAGTTTTTATTCAAGCTTTCCTTTTTGTTGTTGAAAAAAAACATGGTGCAGATGAAATATCTTCCAGTATAATATACAAATTTGGTCATGTTTTTCCTGCTGCCAACAGGTTGAGGAGACAGTGAACTGGCTGAGTGACTTCTTCCTGCGGAGCCGCCTTGGTAAGGCCGACCTCCGCAGCTTTGGCCTCTACTCAGCCTGGGTTCCCTACATAAGTGACGTTGTTACCTTCTGGGAACATCTGATTGGTTGCCTTATTAACACACAGCTTATCAGCTGCAGCAGAGAACCAGTAGGCAGCAGCAAAGTAACAAAAGGTAAAAAGATAAGATACTGTAGAGAGCTGCAAAAAACCTGCTTTCTGTCATTTTGAAAGAAGAAATGTGTCATTCCTCCCACAGCTCTGCAGGATTTACACTGTAAGCTGGTGAAGTTGTTTACGCCATGGGTCTTTCCTCTGGACACTACTGATGGAGGGTAAGTGTGTTACAATATTCAATCTTATGATGCTTTTTCTAGATGGGGAAAAATGCTGTATTTCTTTTAAAATGTGCTTGCATGAATAATAAAGTTAGTAAATACCAATCAATAAAGCAGGGCTTCATTATGTATTCCGCTTGTATCATAATTTACACTTCATGGATAATCAGCCAGTTTGAATGAGTTTCTCTGCATCAGATGCTTACTATAGATGCTTTTATATTTGTTGTGATATCAGTAAGAGTGATTATAAATAGCTTTTTACATTTTTTTTCAGTAGTTCCTCTATATCTGCATATATAGCATGTATCCACAGTATAGCATTGTTAGTAAGCAACACAACTATTGTATTCAGACGTGTCTTATAATCATATGCTGAGGCTCTCTTGTGACTAAACGTTAAATTTATATTTTAAACTGCAAAATTAACAATCTGAAACTCAACGGTTTCCAAAAATTATTAATCATAGTTTATAAACACAATTTTAACTCATATATAACTGTTTATTCAGTTTGTTTTTTTTTTACTTAGTTTCTCCAGTTCGGCTTTGCCCTTATATAACATTTGCCTTTGCTATACGACACTACTGACCTCATTCAAAATCGTTTTTGAATGAAAAGTGAACCTAACGACTCGTTGCTTCAGACGTTTTTACACATGCAAGGATTTTGCTGTGTTGCAAAGGTTCAACACACAGACAAACATCCAGTTGACATAACTTTTGAAATATACATTGGTAATAAACAATTGCAAGTTCTATTGGAAAGTTAAAATATGAATATAGTCATGATAAATAATATTTGAGAATTTTTCCCAAAAAAGTAGAAATAAAGTAAATACCAATTTATAAATGACTGTGTCACAGTAATGCCAAGTGTTACCCGTGGCTGGAGACGGATGCAAGTGCTGCAGGATGTCTGGTTGGTCTGTACGTTCAGCTCACTGACGCACTGCATCATAAATTCAGAGGTATGTTTTTATCGGTGTTTTACTCTGAGAGCTAGTACCAAATGAATCCAAACATCTTCTCTTTTACGTTTTTACAGCTGACCCATCCTGTCTCTGTGGATGTTCATTTTTCAGATCGCCTGCTACCAGGTCAGAGAGGAGCTCTGTGGCTTTGTTTAATGCAGTACTGTGAGAGCTGTACCTCCCCTCGTACGCCTGAGTATCTGCTCTACCTGTACCACACACACCTCCGCAGCCTGCCCTGGAAACACCTGCACCCCGACACTCAGCTCATGGAGCACTTATTCAATGTGAGTTTATCTCCTCCTGCATTTGGTCTGGGGACGGGTTCTACGGGAGAGCTTTGAGCTAGCTAATCAGGACTATATAGCAGGACTCTCTAAGATCCTTTCAGCTCCTAAGGAGAAGGGGTTAATTAACGTTGATGTAAAAATGACCCAGCATTACTAGTACTGAATACCGTACACAACTAAAACCATAAATCTTTCCTTAGGAAGATGATTTAAGAGAGTGATGATGTGTATATAGAAATATTGGTTTGGCAGCCCTGGTAAAGATGTGCCAAAAACATAAATCTGCCTTTTGTTGCAACAGGATAATCTTACAGTAAAAAATGTAGAAACTACCATTTTTATTTTAGTATCAATAAAGGAAAATAGCAGTTTTTTTTTTTAAATATGACCATGTTTAACCTAATTACCAGTGCATATATATCACTAGGTCTAGCATGCATATACTTTGATGCACATCTTACTTTGTCATTCTGTGATGACTTGTTCTTTTTTTCACTTTTATATTTTTGATCCTCTCTATTGCTTCTTTTTTCCTCACCCCACCAGTTCACTCCTAAGTTTTCTGGTACTATAAGTCAATTGAGTTAATTTATTGTGTATTATGATTTGGGGATATGTTTTAGATCCATTATCCATTTTTGTTTAAGCTGTTGTTTGCTCCACTTGAAATTATGGCTTGTTTCAGAAGACTATATGCAGGATTTCACTCAATAACAAACAATTACTGCTTTCTTTCTTTTATTTTGGGCCAAAAAGGTGAAAAAACCTAACAACACAAACACGTATATAAGTAAAACTCAAAACAAAAATCATTTTACCCCAACATCAAATACTCATTAAATTATAAGGAATTAGCCTCTTAATGAAATATTAAAAACCCACATTTAACAAACTATAATTCATTTTGAAACCTTTTAAAAATATATTGACTCAGTTTGATAACTGTATATTTGCAATTTCCATGTTTTCATTGCATTGATTAAATAATAACTGTTTTAACCTTAGTTCAATCATATGGCAAATTCACTTCTAAAAAGAAAAAACAATTAAAGTTCAACCAACCTCTTTTTGAATTAACCTTGGTTCTGCAGTCATAGAAGATAACATCATTATAAACATGTAACTGGGTATGACTAGGTGTTTTTAGTAGTCCGCTAAAGCTTAACTCTCCCATGTCTGTTGGTGTTTGGCAGAACAGACTTTAACTGAACTTTATGTCTTCAGGTGGAGAGAGGAAGTCCCAAGAGCTGCTTCCTGTTTATGGGGGAACTGATGTGTGAAGTTAACTGGCTCAGTGTTTTAAGTGACCACTTAGAGACACCGCCCAGCTCTGCAACATATCCAGCTGTGGCAGGGCTGATTACGCAGAAGGACTCTCACACCATGTTGGTCTATCTGTTATACATGCTGGTGTTTCTGGCCAAAGAAGAGCAGCTCCTCAGCAAACAGGTGATTCTAGATCTATCTGGAAACAGGTCATTGTCAGAGATATTTACTCAGTTCATGTTTTCCCCCTAAATCCCCAGGACTCCCCTCTGCTCAGTCTGCTGGTTCAGTCAACCTGTCTGCCCTGGTATCAAATGGACCTGTCCTCATACCAGGGCATTCTGGGATACGTTGGTACCCATTACCAACCATCTCTGCTGCTCAGTGCTGATTCTGCCCCTCAGCTGCTTCTGAAATTACTCCGTGGGGCTGCAGGGCTCCATCCACATCCCAGCGAAGCTCCACACCAGGTCTGCTATAATAAAGCTTTTTTTACGTTGTTATTCACCAAATCAACATCTTAATGTATTTTCCAAGTTTTTTTGTAATGACCCTGATGGAGGACACAAGATGAAACTTTTTAATCACTAGTCTTCAGCAGATCCTTGACCCTCTCTGTGCTCCTGTGGAGTCTTGAAAATGCACCAGAGACATTTTTGATCTCAAGATGCTGTATTTTATTTTAAACTTGTAATAAATATAGAAAATATAAAAATAATCATTGACAATAATTGCATAATCAGACTATTTTGTGTGCAAAGTGTTAAACCAGTGAATATTGGTTCTACTTGGTGCATTTTTGGAGGGTTTCATTTTCTGTTCCAATAGGAGCCGTGCATCATCTAAAGTAATTTCAAACTTTAATGAGCCAGATTATTTGCCAGCTCTGATTACCAAATTTGAATTAGGAGCAACTGAAAACCGTGCCGTGATAATTATTTTAGATAAGTAACCAGATAAGTCAATGCTCCTGTGCTTTGTCTTGGTGATCCTGCTGCTAACTGATAGAACAACCATAAAAATCTTTGCAAAACACCCCTGAACAACTTGAATTGAGTTTCACATTCCTCTTTTTACAAATCTGTTTCTGTAAAAATGTGTTTAATTATTAAAAATAATTTCAGCTGAAAGTGGAGAAAGCAAACCGTCTGTTATCCTTTTTCTGTCAGGAGGAGACCCTGAAGGCCGGAGGCTACATCTCTTGGTCTGTGAAGTCACTGGTGACATTGGAGCAAGGAGGTGGGATCAATCTTAATAGCCTGGAGGCTCAGCTAGAGACACTTCTGGAAAGTGTTGTTACTTTCAACCCACCAGGTGAGCTGCCCTGAGCAGCCTGACAGTCTCTATTGACGATGGCATCATCTGCTTTTTGTGTAATTTTCTCCCTGCCTTGTGTTCACGTTTCCCTCCCTCTGCAGAGGTGGGTTTAGAGCAGAGGCACATGGCGTTCTGCGCTCTTTTCAGCAATGCCTTGACTTTGCTCAATGGAGTTGGGGTCTCAACAGGCGAGGCGCTGGCTGCTCACGTCATTGGCTGGCTGGACAGGAAAGGGAAGGGCTGTCCAATTCTTCCTTTGCTCACAGCCTGCTCTCGCTGTCTTGCATCAGTGCGACACATGACGCGTATCATGGAGGCATGCATCGCGGCTTACTTCAACCATGGTAAGCAAGGGCTTCGTTCACCCCTCTTTTCATTTGTTCAGTTCACTACATAAACTTGTAGGATATTGGAAACTACAAAGGTATTTATTCTCCTTTGATATTTGATATTTTTTTCATAATGACAATAACAATTCTTTGTAAAATTAAAGAATAACATTTTTTATAGGTTTTTTACAAAAGCCTAGACACTGTTCAATTAATTGTTATGTATTTCCTTTAACTCTAATAAAACAAAATGGAGTCCAGTGAAACCAGTTGTATTCTAAAGTCGGTCAATTAGTGAGCAATAAATGTATTGTCAAAACTCTTTTGTGAAGTTATTTAGAGAAGATTAGTGAATAAACAGCATCCAGAAAACCAAGAGTCACAGCAGGCTGATCAGGGAAAAAGCTGTAAAGATGATTAAGAATAACCTGTGAAGCCAGATTGATAATACTTAGCACTCTGATTTAGTTCTGCACATTAATATGTGTAGAGCACATTTTAAATCTGTTTGGGAAAGGAGGAACATTGAGCAGAACCTTCCGAGCTGATTGGGCAAAGCAACACCTAATGCCCACCCACCAATCTTTGGTTTTAACAAATCACAGTAACAAATGAAATACCAGTAGACGCCATGAGAAACCACCACATCACACTTTTACATTCTTCCTCTTTCACAGATTAAATCTCTCCTGCGCTGCCATGTTTACTTTGGTCTGGCCGTGGGCTCAGCAGCTCTTGCTTTTGTCACAGTTTTTGTGTCCGCCTTTAAGTCATAATACTGCAGCCCGATTGGCTGACATGTTTTGAAGCTGGCAGGAAGAGATGGATTCTCATGTATTTGTGGAAAAACAAATACCGTAAAGAATTTAGCTTGGGGTTAGGTAATTAAACAAAATCCAAAGCTTTGACCATCTGTGCAATTCAAACCATCATCAGAAAGTGAAATCAGCATGGCAGTTTTATGAAATGGCTTTTAAAAAATTCGATTTTGAAAGCAATCCACGAGAATAAGGTTTACCAAGAGCCATTTATAGGGCAAATTTGTAAAAGAGGATGCTTTGGTCAGTGAGAACAAATGCTGAAACATAATATAACCTTGAACGCACCATCGTCTCAGAGTAGGAGGGGGCAGGGAGGCTGAGTTGATGGGAGCTAAATACAGGAGAATCCTGGATGAAACCATGTTGGAGTCTCCAATACTTGAGACTGAGTCAGAGACTTTACCTTTCAGTAGAACAACCCTCAGCATACAGACAGAGGTAGTGTGGAATGAAGTAGAACGAAGTATGTTGATGACCCAGTCAAAGTCCAGACTTAAATCCAGTTTAACTGCTGTGGCGTGACTGAAAAAAATACAGAAGCTCCTCATCCAGTCTGATTGGCCAAAAATGTCTTTGTTATGATGTAAATCCTGGTAAATATCTAGCCTTAAAGATTTGAAGGTGGTTCTACAAACCAAAGCAGGTTGCAACACATTTTAGATTTTTATTTAGAAAAAAAAAGATTAATCATGTCATCTTTCTTTTCAAAATAATGTGCCACTGTATATCCCTGTTAGTCTTTAACTTAGGATTATGTTTTTATTTTTTCCTCACCGCTAGATTTTGAAAGAACCAGTTTAACAATCAGTGTAATTCCTGAACTTCTTTCTTGTTGTTTGTTTTAGTTGAGGAAAAGTCTGTAGGTTGGGGCCCTGTGTTGGCGTCACTGCAGGTGCCTGAACTCACAATGGACGACTTCCTCTCCGAGAGCCAATCAGGAGGCAGCTTCCTGACCCTCTATGCCTTCATTCTGCAACGCCTCAATAGTGAATACACAGCAGCCAATGAGAGGAGGATCCTTGCTCTCATCAACACATGGACCATGCAGGTCTTTCCCAGGTTGGACCTTAATTCATTCCAACTGCTCTGTTACCTGCAGCCTGATAAGAAAGGGTAATATGGTGGTTCTCATCCATCCTCAGTGGTCCAGGAGACGAAGCAAAGCTGTTCCTTTGGTGGCACAAAGCTCTGAACCTGTCTGTAGAGCAGCTGCAGCCTCAGGCCGGAAACACAGAGGTGTCAGGGGTCATCATGGGGCTGGCACGGCTGCAGAGCAGGCTGCTTCAGCTGGGAGAAGAGAGGCTGAACTCTGGGCTGCTGGGAGCCATAGGCCTTGGGAAGAGGTCTCCTGTTTCTAATAGGTGAGCCTCCATCAATGGTATTAACAAGAATAAACCCTTAGAGGCTGGATTAGCAGGGTGTCTGTCTGTATATGTATATATATATATATATATATATATATATATATATATATATATATATATATATATATATATATATATATATATATATATATATATACACACTCATAGGCCACTTTATTAGGTACCCCATGCTAGTAACGGGTTGGACCCCCTTTTGTCTTCAGAACTGCCTCAATTCTTCGTGGCATAGATTCAACAAGGTGCTGGAAGCATTCCTCAGGGAGTTTGGTCCATATTGACATGATGGCATCACACAGTTGCCGCAGATTTGTCGGCTGCACATCCATGATGCGAATCTCCCGTTCCACCACATCCCAAAGATGCTCTATTGGATTGAGATCTGGTGACTGTGGAGGCCATTTCAGTACAGTGAACTCATTGTCATGTTCAAGAAACCAGTCTGAGATGATTCCAGCTTTATGACATGGCGCATTATCCTGCTGAAAGTAGCCATCAGAAGTTGGGTACATTGTGGTCATAAAGGGATGGACATGGTCAGCAACAATACTCAGGTAGGCTGTGGCGTTGCAACGATGCTCAATTGGTACCAAGGGGCCCAAAGAGTGCCAAGAAAATATTCCCCACACCATGACACCACGACCACCAGCCTGAACCGTTGATACAAGGCAGGATGGATCCATGCTTTCATGTTGTAGACGCCAAATTCTGACCCTGCCATCCGAATGTCGCAGCAGAAATCGAGACTCATCAGACCAGGCAACGTTTTTCCAATCTTCTATTGTCCAATTTCGATGAGCTTGTGCAAATTGTAGCCTCAGTTTCCTGTTCTTAGCTGAAAGGAGTGGCACCCGGTGTGGTCTTCTGCTGCTGTAGCCCATCTGCCTCAAAGTTCGACGTACTGTGCGTTCAGAGATGCTCTTCTGCCCACCTTGGTTGTAACGGGTGGTTATTTGAGTCACTGTTGCCCTTCTATCAGCTCGAACCAGTCTGGCCATTCTCCTCTGACCTCTGGCATCAACAAGGCATTTCCGCCCACAGAACTGCCGCTCACTGGATGTTTTTTCTTTTTCGGACCATTCTCTGTAAACCCTAGAGATGGTTGTGCGTGAAAATCCCAGTAGATCAGCAGTTTCTGAAATACTCAGACCAGCCCTTCTGGCACCAACAATCATGCCACGTTCAAAGTCACTCAAATCACCTTTCTTTCCCATACTGATGCTCGGTTTGAACTGCAGGAGATTGTCTTGACCATGTCTACATGCCTAAATGCACTGAGTTGCCGCCATGTGATTGGCTGCTTAGAGATTAAGTGTTAACGAGCAGTTGGACAGGTGTACCTAATAAAGTGGCCGGTGAGTGTATATGTGTGTATATATATATATATATATATATATATATATACATGAGTGCCAGTGATGGGTTGCGCCCCGCCCCCCTGTAGCCGCTGTGACCCTCAGATCCACAGCTCTGCGCTTCTGTTCAGTTCTGTTATGCTCTTTTTTCTGTAAAAAAATGCTTTGAACTTTCCCGCTGCCTGTCTTACCGTGAATACTGGCTCCATCTGTCCAGTTTTATGACACTATCCACAACTACCCTCAGAGGGAATACTTTTACTTTCACCTGGTCTTAACTCTGTAAAAAGCTTATGTAAAGAACCTGCTGCTGTCCAACTATTAATCCATTAATCAAAAAAGTAACCGACAGATAATTGATTTGCAAAATGACCGTTAGTTGCAGCCCTAGAAGACATACAGACCAAATCTTCTCTCCCTTATAAACAGTGATGTCAGTAGTATACTAAAAGTAAATCTTATAAGCGTTAAAGAATTTGTGCCTGTGGAGCTAGTAACTAGATTTGTTATTAGTCATAGATTTTACCTACAGAAACCCAGGTTAGGCACTGTGAGTAAATGACTGGTCTCTGTGTAGATTCAGGGTGGTGGTCCGCAGCCTTTCAGCATTCCTGTCCATCCAGGTGCCATCAGAGACCGAGCTTCGACTCCAACCCACCACAGATTTACAACTTTCTGCAAAAGCACAACAGGTTGGTACAACCCCAGCTTTATTTATGCTACTGTGTAATATTTTCCTTAAACCTAACTCCTTGATTTGTTGTTTTGTCCCTCTGTGGGCGCAGATGTTGCTGATGTTGGAGACCATGTCCAGTAATAAGCAGTACGCTGACCTACAAGAGGCTTTAGATAAGGCCATCCAATTCATCCGTTACCCAGGGCATTGTGTCAGAGATGGGCCCCGCCTCCTGGCACTGCTGGTCAACCTCCTGTACCCGGACCTCGGATATCTGCACGTCATTCGTTTACCGTGACTTTTTTTCCCTGGCAAGGGCTTGAAATATGAAGGACTCTTGGCTCCCGGAGAGTATCCCTGGAGACAAACAAATACATGAGCACAAAGTTCCCAAGTAGTGACACAGATCCTTAACTTAAGACTTCTGTAATTCTTACTGGTGACAAATCATGAAGCTTAACAGAAATCTAGAGATTTTATTTTGTGCCAATTTCAGACATTTTAGCACTTTACTTTTTGTCCCATATGTTCCCACCTCATCAGTTTGCTTACAGCATGTTTTCTTCATGCTTTAGAGAGTCAGATAATTATTCAAGCAGCATTTGCTAATCAGAAAGCAGCGCTAGACTTTCGGTGTGAGTTTCTCACCAACATATGGAATCTCTGCAGACAAAAGATCAAGGCGTCCACAGATCTCTGGAAAGACAGACCTAGTAGTACGTTAATTTTAGTAGTATGGTCTTAAAATGGGGTGTGTATGTTTTTATGTTTTTAATGCCAAGCCAAAAGTGCTCTACTTGTAGTTGCCAAAGAATAGTTTTGTTTTTTCTTTTGATCATTTCACCCAAACTCTGGTCCCATCCATCTCTATGCCCAGTCGTTTAGCTTCCTTATAAAGCAGTGTGTGCTCAGCAAGTCCAGAAAGCTAATGCGCCAGGTATTTATCACAGACAGGGGGTGGGGGGCATGAGCTGTCATTTAATTTAACATTCACAGAACTCTAGACTTTTTTAAACTGATCACTGTTTTAACATTAAACTACCCTCCTGTTACTCTTTGCATCTCAAGAACAGTGGAGCTGCTCTTCAGCAGCCTGAAGCTCGCTTTGTTACTGATGTCTGAGTTAAATGGGGACTGTTAATGTTGAAAGCTTTTTCATTTTTTCTTTTAATGAGTCACTGATGGAGAAATGTTCTGCTGCACAAAGTGGGGGGGCTGCAGAGCCAAGCTGCACCGTGGAGGAAAGACAAATAAATAAAGTTGACTGAATGTATCACTGCTATGTTTAGAGTTTGACAGACCATACCTGCTGTATAACGATATGAAACTTCAGAGACTTATCAAAATTATCAGGAAAGCTAGATAAACTTTAAAAATAACCTTTAAAATTACAGGGATTTGCTACCTTATAAGCACTAAAAGGACCATTATTCAAGTCATACCTGGACATAATTAGAAAAGAATTTGAAAAGTTTACATACACTAACACGACAATTTATATGTTAAACTGAAGTCTTTAATAAGGGAAAAACACAATTTAGATAATTTTGAATTTAGTCAGCAGTGAGCCTGGTTTGGGTCGCACTCCTGTTAGATCAGAAACTGGGTTCAAGTTTCTAACATCTTAATTGTTGATTTGAAATGATGTTGTTGAAAATGGAGGTAGTTCTCCATCACAATTGATGCCTTTAGGTCTGAAGGTTTAACATTAACTACTCCAAACATTCTTTATTTTAGTTAAGCAGATCTTTCTTTGTCTTGTCTGATTATTGATCTTTGCTCAAACATATCAAAACTGGATTTGGAACAATATGGTTAGAAAAAGACACAAGAAAAATGATCGGCCTCAAGTTAAGGTATAAGCTCTCTGAAGCATTTAAGTTAGGTTTAATAATAACATAAATAAATTCACAGCCTGAAACAATTATATGCAGTTTAATCTAAGCTGAGAAACATGAAAAAACAAATTAAACTACAAACATCAGATTTATAATTTATATGATGCATCTTGTCTCCTCTGTTCTCTCTCCATGCTCTTATGTATCTCTCCTTCCTGTTAGAGAAAAGTATTTTCCTGTGTTCAAATCTTCCCTGCCTGCAATCAGATGCTTAGATAATGACTTCCTGCATTCTTTGTTTTATCTTCTGCCAACAGTAACACAGAAGGGGTCGGGTAGATTTCAGCCAATTCAGGGCCTCCTAATGTCCTCCTCATCCTTTTATGATAAAGCCTCATCTTTATCATAAGGACAGTACAATGTAATTTTAATGTCTTCTAAAATGTTAAATGAAAAAGTGTTAAATACAAGGACAGTAATTTAAGTCAGCTCAGCAAACCAATGTAGTTGCAATCATAAACTTTATCAAGTGAGTCGCCAGTCTTTATATGTTTAAGTTGTTGGTTATTTCAAAAGGTGAAAGTTTAGTTAACTTTTATGTTTTTATTATAAAATGCAAGAAAATCATCTTTTGGAGTTAGCTTTTCGGTTACAGACTCAATATTCTTTTAATATTCAATTTCAACAACACAAATTCATGCTAAAGAGATGCTGTCAATCAAAAAAACAAACAAAACTTGTTTAATTCTTATTTAAGTTAAACGTTGACCTATAGTTAAGTTACCAGTAATGAGGGCCTGGAGCTGTCATGGTGAGGCCAAGCGCAACATTTGCTACTTGGAATAACCATGAAAGCTCAAAACTTTAAATGTAATTGTATCTAAAACAAAAAGGGGTTATGTAAAAATTTAGATTACAAATTTACATTCTCTGATACAATAAGCTTTAAATAACAAAATTTGATTTTTAAGTAAGAATTTCTAGATTTATAGTTGTTACCTTTATTTATTTACAGCTGCTAAGATGGAAAAAAAATGCATTTCAAAAGACAATAACTTTTAAGTTTGGCCTAGTGGCTAGAGCATACAGCTTGGAATCCTGACATTGTAAGTTAAAAACTCACCACAACAGACTGCTCCCTGAGCAAGACCTTTAACCCCTGATTGCTCCCTGAGCAAGACCTTTAACCCCTGATTGCTCCCTGAGCAAGACCTTTAACCCCTGATTGCTCCCTGAGCAAGACCTTTAACCCCTGATTGCTCCCTGGGTGCCCCATGATGGCAGCCCGCTACTTCCCAAGGGGATGGGTTAAAAACTTAAATGCAGAGGTAGAATTCTTCAGTGTGAGATCAATAAAGTTCAATAAATTATTAACATCATGAAATAAAGCACAACTGAGAACCCAAAGTAAAAACTTAAACATGACCAAAATGTAACATCATAACAGACCCAGGTTATATAATGTGGTGTTAAACATTATAGTATTTGCATTTTAGCAATATACAAACCCTGTTGACCTTTTGGTGTTTCTCAGTTAAGGAATCACTATTTTATTAAGGTGTAAGATAATTTTTGAATGCCCAAACTTTCTAGTTTTTATGCAGCCATAACAGCTTCCTTCTCTGACAAGCTTAAATGTGACTCTCTTTCACATGCCGTTATTATTCCTGAGGTACAATACATGTCCTCAATTTACAAAAGGAGCTTTTGTTCAAGGAAAATCAGGAGGCTGTCTCTAAATGGAGATATGTGCTTTTATGTGCATACTTCCATCCAGCATCCTCATTTGACACCAACACGTCTGCCAGAGAGAAACCTCTGCTCAGGCACCAGTGGTCTCTATGGTTACAGGACAGCTGACGGGAGAGCGAGGAGATGGTACGGATGGAGGAGGTGGGAGAAGCTTGCAGACACTCATCACTCCCTCTTCTTATGTCTCAAAAATAGCCTCAGAGTGTTCTGTTCAACCCGGGTCTGTTTGTCTCTCACTGTTTATTCCACCTTCAGTTCTGCCGTCTCAGCTGGTGAAGTACACTGAAGTAATTTGGATCATAGTAAAACTTTGCTCTTAAGTATTAGTTTTGCAGGTTTGTGTTGCACACACTGCGTACATGGGCATGTTCTCAAAGGAGCAACGGCTGAGATTCTTGGCATACACATGGCTGTCTGGCAGATTCCTATGTCAGTGTGCAAACGCAGCGTCAGGTCAGGAGAAGCTGTTCCCAGGCTTTTTCAGCACTCACTAAGCATCAGAGCAGCTTGTGAATGAACTCCCATCACTGATCACTAGTCATCAGGACACAGAAACATGCTTTCATTCTCTGAATGATCGGCCATGCAAGAACTTCTGCCATTAATTAGTCAGAGAAGTTGATCTGACTGGTGTTACAGCCTATATTGGTTAGCAAGGCTTGTTTTGTTTCTTGCATTCTTAAAAAGCTACATGCATTCTCCATTATTGTTATCAAATTGTCTTCTAAAATCATATATGGACAAAAAATAATTAGGGGGATTATTTAGAAACAATACTGTTCATCTTGCATATCAATGTGTCAGGTGGCCACAGGGTGTCCCTGCATTTTGTAAAGAGGTCCTTAACTTTTACCTGTAGCTGTATGATCAACTCCGAGAGTCATAGTAACACCTGGAGCCTGTCGGTGGCCCCTCATTCATTGGTTCTTCATGCCATGGTTTATTCTGCTGTACATTAACATTTACTTATATATTGCTTTTACTGATCTACTAATCTTTTATAATACAAGAGAACTAGGGCTGCAACTAACAATTATTTTGAAATCAATCAATCTTTCCATTATTTTTTTTTCCGATTATTTGATTAATAATCGGATAGCAAAAGGTTCCTTAAAGAAGACTTTTCACGAATTTAAACCAGCTGAAACTAAAACGATTCCACTTAAGGAGTTCTGGATGGAGCAAACTGACAGATGAAAAACCTTTTTTTTATCATAAAAGCAAAAGTTTTATAAAATTTCTTTTTTTTTTTTTTTTACAATTTTGGTATAATTACTGCTAAAAGGTTGCTTGATCTGTCAACTAAAGGTATATTTTACAGTCTCCAAACTCCAGTTAACGATTGATTACTAAATTAGTTGACATTAATTACAATAATAGAGTAATCACGATTAATCCAATGAATTGTTTCAGCCCTAAGGAGAACATCAAAAATAATCTGAAATCCATTCACATTTAACCAAAATTAGAGTCTCTGTGGGTTAACACAGCCAGTCTGTGATACTTCATACTAAAAATTTAAATTTTGTGATGATTCCCTCATTGCAAATCAGTCTCACAGACTTAGATGAGGCTTCATGAATCAAACTCTGCTGAACAGCTGCTTCCCTGGGACAGCTGAAGTCCCTTCCTGCTGCCAAAACATAGGGACTCTTCAGCTGGACTCACAGGAATGTCCCTCTACAGCAGAGTCTCTATGTGCTAACATTGTTTTGAATGCTAGGCTTGTGTGTGTGTGCATGTGTTTGATTGCAGCATATCTGCGTGTGTCAGACAGACTCCTCCATTCAGACGCCCACCTTTCTCACACCTCCTCGCCTCGCCAGTGACTCAAACTTAAATTAGTCTTTATTTCGCTCTTTAGTTCTTCCTCTGGCATCAACCAATCAGAACAGAAGCGCTTCACCCTGCTGAGTGTACCTTCATGAGCACTTAACAATACAAGTCATCAATAATGACTCAGACCTTCACCGGTGCTGCTCTAATGTGATGCTATATTTTTCTGAGAATGGGGACAGGCTGGTTGTTATTTATATCAGGAGTGAGGGCACTGATTAAGCCAAAGGGAATTATTTTGCCCTCAGGATGTTTATCATTGTACTTTGTTCAAAGCAGCAAATATCTGAGTTCTAAACAGGCATGAAAATAAGCTGATAAAAGGAACATTTTGCTCATAAAGCTTGTGTTGAGTCATTTCTGGATAATGGGACCAATGAGTCAGAGCCTCTATAAAAGTAACGTGTCATATTTAACTAAAATTAGTCCCAGACTAACACCTAAAACCTTCACTGGGTCAACAGGTTAGTTTAAATAAGTCAACTGGTTTCGGACATATCTAGGTTTTGCTTTTTGTTTTCAAATGATGGGATTTCACAGAAGCATCCTTAAAAAAGAAAAAAGAGGTTCCCAAAGGCTGTAAAAGACAATCAGACCCACAGCATCATACAACCTTGACCACACTTAACAAGTCAGTATGATATGCATTTTAATCTTTTCTTTTACAGCAGTCAGGAATTTTGGGTTCTAAAAAGCTTAATCGTTGCTCCCTCGGACTAAAAACACTTGCTTCCAGTTTAAGTCACTGTAAACTCTCCATTTTTCTTGCATCCTATCAGTTAGTTAACATATGGATTGTACAGTGGGCACTGGTTGGAAATGGACGGTTTCCTGCGTGATTCCTGTGTGATTCCTGCGTGAATCACGATGTATTTCCTGAGGCCAGTATTTTTTTTTTTTTTTCAAAAAGAACTGCAATGTACCCGGACAACCACCAGGCGGCACTTGGGAGCTCTGCCGTGTTTGTGGGCCTGCAGTCAACTGAAAAGTTTATTGAGACCAGAGATGGCAAAAGTACTCACTTTCCGTACTTGAGTAAAAGTACAGATACTTGTGTTAAAAAATACTCTGGTAAAAGTGGAAGTACTGATTAAACTTCTTTACTCAAGTAAAAGTAACAAAGTACAGGCTTGTAAATGTACTTAAAGTATAAAAGTAAAAGTAAAAACCACTTTTTTCATGGCGTTGCCTACATTTTAAATGGATGTCTGCCAATAGGACTAGATCTCCGTTGTGTTCATTTTCAATCATCTCGTCGTCCATGCTACTATGCTAACGCCACCGCCACCAAGCTGCAATGATTTGCCGCGAATGAATACCGCCGAATCTGTCGATTCATCTTGTAGTGGTGCGTCAAATGCAACGTAGATTCCCATCCAATTAGATTGAATTTGGTGTTGATGAAGTGAAAAATAATACCGTTAACTCCATTGAAATGATTCAAAACTAAAGTAACGAACCAATTTTTTAAAATGTAAGGAGTAGAAAGTACAGATATTTGTGTAAAAATGTAAGGAGTAGAAGTAAAAAGTCGCCATAAAAATAAGTAGTAAAGTAAAGTAAAAATATCAGAAAAATCTACTTGAGTACAGTAACGAAGTATTTGTACTTCGTTACTTCCCTTCTCTGATTGAGACCATTTGCATAAACAACCAAAATCTTATGATGATATGATGTTTTTGATTAAAATACAGTTAATTCATTAATTTAACATAGTGACTGCATTATCTTATTTCATACACCTCCGATCTTATCTGAGAACTGTTTATTTCTATTTATCTGCATCTCTATTATTTAATGAAAAATGATTATAATTAATCTTTTTGGCAAAACAAATAACTGAATCAACAAAGGTCCGTGGACCATCCGTCCATTCGATCGGTCGCGTGCTCATGGATCATTTCTAGGTTATAAAAACGTCCTCAGCGACTCTGAATGAATCGGTCTCATCAGGCCTCTTTTCTTTCATCAGCTCAGATCTTTCTGTCATTAGAGGGAGGGAGGGGGGTTCATGCAACGTCATTCAAATCTATGGACGTTTTAGTTCACGAACAAAGACGAGACGAAAATGACATATTATTTAATGGTTTTTTTTTCAAATCCTTTCTCCTCCGCCACACACCCACTTTCAAACCTGGAGCGGGCGGACACAGAGGCGACAGGTTAAAAGTAAAACATGCTTTGCCCGGAGCTCGGGAGAAAGGAGACATGATCTATGGACACATTTTCACTTCATTGAAGTGGAGAACAAAACCAAATGCTTGATTTTAGTGGAAGGGAAGGAATGTGGCCACATGATAGCTGGAAAAAACACAACAAACCTGAAGAGACACGTCGCAGTTCACCAGAAAGACAGGTGGTGATTGTTTATAATGTAACATTAAATCAACGGCTATAATGTCCCAATGATAAACTAACTAATGTTGGCTAACTTTCATAGCATTTAGTATCCAGGCTGGCTAACGTTACGTTAGCTTGTTAGCACGTAGCCACCGTAGCCACTAGTTGATAGAACTGAATGTCAAGTTAAATTTATGCTAACTTAGATATGTTATACTGGCCGGGCAACTATAGTTTCAGTTAAATTGCAAGTTTGATTAAAGCAGACAGACGTTTTAGGTAATCTAGGAGCTGCAAGTGAACTATAGTTAACACAAAACACCTCGGCAAATACACATGTATGCTAAATGCTAAAACTAACTGAAGCTATTTATCAGGATAAGACAAAATAAAAATAATATGCCACTCATAATTCAGAACAACTTTAACCTAGATTTTCATACACAACATTGCTAGGGGAACCACTGCAGGGATGCAAACTCCCAATGTCTTTATTTGGTGACATAAAATGCTGCTCTGTTTATCTGCACATTACTATTACAAGGACATTTGATTTGAATTGGCATCAATATTAATACAACCAAAATGCATGCACACATAAAAATGTCTGCAATTTATTCCTGCATTAAGTGATAGTTAAATGATAAACGCTTGTCAGCAGATTGATGAATATGTTTAAATATCAAATTTTATATTTATTTGTAAGTTTGTAATTTATTTGTTTGTAACTTTAGTAATTTGAATTGAATAGTTAAATGTGCACAAACCCCGTAAATAACTGACTTAAATCACTACTTTCACTATCACTAATGTTGTGTTGAGAAGCCAAACTGTTGAGAAATAAATCATTTTTTGTCTAAATTGTTATCCCCTTATTGCGTGATTTTATTTGCAATTATATATATAAAAAAACATAATACAGGTAAAAAATCAAAATATAAAAACGAAAAAATAAGTTAAATAGTGGATCTAGATCAAGTAAAATTTAATTTCTAATAAATCATGTAATAAAGATAATGAAAAAAGATAGATGACTGAATAAAAGTAAATATTTTTGTCTTTTTTTTTCTACAGGTCATAACAGCATGTGCTGTCCTGCACAACATCTGCCTGGGAACCGGTGACATCACGGCCCCAGAGGATGACATGTCAGAGGATGAGGAGGGGGAGAACGTGTTGGAGGCAGTCAGTGTTGCTCCATGGAGGGACCATCTGTCTGCTGAGGTGTCTGCCCTGAAGGAGGGTCTACCCGACCACCGTTACAGTTAGATGGCAAGTAGAATCACATTTTAGCTTTTCTTATTTAAGGGTTATGAAAACAGTTTTAGTAAAGTCATTATTTTCTGCGTCTTTTTAAACTTTTTTAGTAACATGGCAGCCGTCGATTGGATCAGCCCTGCAAACCCTGATGGACGATGTGGTGAACAGTGGAGAGAGGCACCCCGACCCCCCAGATGATGTCCCACTCGCAGTCAGAAGACTCCAAGGTCGTCTGTATGGCATCGCATCCAGTCCAGCAGCACCACCAGGGACTCCTACTCAGTCAAATTGTGTATATATTTATGTTCTCTTGTAATATTTAATTTATATCTTCTGTAAATAGTTGTAGTAGTTAATTTTAAAATCTAATGTAAATAGTTAAAAATGTTTTTAATAGTTTATTGTAAATACTTGCTTCTCTAAAAATAAACTGATGTCACTGAGAAGTTGTTCTAAGTTTACTTAAATTATAAAGAAGTGATGAAGCAGATCATGTAAAAAGGTTAAAAGACTTTAAGAACACACCGACAACAATAACTTTTATAAACAATTAAATAATTTAATTTAATAACAGCAACACATAACCTGAAGTTGTTAAAAAAAAAAACACCAAAAAAAATAATAATGTCTATCCACCATCCTCTCCAATAAATGAAATAATCTGTCCATCTTTTCCCGCCTCCCTCTGCCATCTCATATCCTCCCTCATTAAATCCACCAACTCGTCACTCCTTCTTCTCCTTCTTCTCTTCTTCCTTTCCCTCCTCCTCATTCTCTTTCTCATCGTCACCCCAATGCTGCTCAGCCTCTGCAGCACCTGGCCCTGGTGTGTCCTCAGGGATGGAGGCAATTAGGACAGGTGGGGCAACAGAGGGCCTCTGTCCTAATACCTCATGTTCACTGTAAATTTTAATTTATCTCTGTATTATAATTTTTGTTCTAATAAAGTAAAAAAAAAAAAAAAAAAAGTAGGGTGGGCGTGTCCCGGGCGGGTGGGCGTGTCCCAGCCGGTGATGTCATAGCCTATGTCACTTAGAACAATTCTAAAAATAGGTTTTAGTTCAGACTAGCTTCCAAGGTGATCAGACCAGACCATATGTCTAACTTTGACAGGAGCAGCTCTTATGTCCTTGAAGCCCATGAGGCAATGAGAACTTACAAAATAATGACTTCAGAAAGGTTGGGAGCCGCAAACAACTCTAAAAAAAGAGAAACCTCTTCTCTCTGTCCAGGAAACGATGGCCCACCAAAAGGTAAAACGGTCATTCATTCATCTGATTCGGATGACAAAATGACCATCCAGACTCCTTTTGGAGCAATATCAACTGATTGTGGGCCATTTTGGTCGGAACTTTTTTCAACAAAGGATTTTGTTTTCAAATCTAAAACAAGCAATTACCTCTTCATAGAAGCTGTGGACATAGGAGGAACAGCTATAACTACCAAATGTAGAAACCAAGAAACTGGAGAGATTGTTGTAATAAAAATTCCAATAGATAAGGATGATTCCGAGTCAAAGGCGGAAAAAGAGATCTTAACTAAAATCAAAGAGCTTGGACCGGACAACTACAACATAGTGAAGTTTTATGAATATTTTAACTACAAAACAAAGAATTGCTTCGTGTTTGAAAAGCTGGATATCGATTTGCTAAGTTTTACAGAAACAACTGTAGGTAGTGGACTACATTTGTCTGACATTCGCCTTATTGCTCAACAGGTACTGGTTGCTTTAGATTTTCTACATAGTAATGGAATAGTACATAAAGATATCAAGATTGACAACATAATGCTGGTAGACCGCTCCTCTCTAAAACTTAAAGTAATTGATATGGGTTTCTCTGAGGAGATAGGATCAATGTCAAATATTTGTGTTAACCCTGTTCTTTTCAGGCCTCCGGAGGGAATTATGGGTGACAAGCTAGATGCCAGTTTGGATATGTGGTGTCTAGGCATCACTTTGATCTGTTTCTACCTTAAAGATTTCCTGTTTGATTATGATACTATTGACGAAACATTGGCGGCAATTGTTAAAATGTTGGGTGAACCACGCTGCAGTGAGAATTTTTCCTCTTTGAAAAGTATAATTAAGAAGTATGATCCAGTGCTGAAGCTGCAGTCTTTGGACGACCTGCTGAAAATCCGTCCAACAACACAAGACCCCGCTGAAAGGGAGGATTTACTAAGTTTCATAGATTTTCTAAAGCAAATGCTAGTTCCTACACCTCAGGACCGTATTACCTCAGCAGCTGCACTTAAACACAACTTTATTACCATGGACCATTTGTCTAACTTTGACAGGAGCAGCTCTTATGTCCTTGAAGCCCATGAGGCAATGAGAACTTACAAAATAATGACTTCAGAAAGGTTGGGAGCCACAAACAACTCTAAAAAAAGAGAAACCTCCTCTTCTCTCTGTCCAGGCAACGATGTCCCACCAAAAGGTAAAACGGTCATTCAAGCCCATGAGGCAATGAGAACTTACAAAATAATGACTTCAGAAAGGTTGGGAGCCACAAACAACTCTAAAAAAAGAGAAACCTCCTCTTCTCTCTGTCCAGGAAACGATGGCCCACCAAAAGGTAAAACGGTCATTCATTCATCTGATCCGGATGACAAAATGACCATCCAGACTCCTTTTGGAGCAATACCAACTGATTGTGGGCCATTTTGGTCGGAACTTTTTTCAACAAAGGATTTTGTTTTCAAATCTAAAATAAGCAATTACCTCTTCATAGAAGCTGTGGACATAGGAGGAACAGCTATAACTACCAAGTGTAGAAACCAAGAAACTGAAGAGATTATTGTAATAAAAATTCCAATTGATAAGGATGATTCCGAGTCAAAGGCGGAAAAAGAGATCTTAACTAAAATCAAAGAGCTTGGACCGGACAACTACAACATAGTGAAGTTTTATGAATATTTTAACTACAAAACAAAGCATTGCTTCGTGTTTGAAAAACTGGATATCGATTTGGAAAGTTTTACAGAAACAATTGTAGGTAGTGGACTACATTTGTCTGACATTCGCCTTATTGCTCAACAGGTACTGGTTGCTTTAGATTTTCTACATAGTAATGGAATAGTACATAATGATATCAAGACTGACAACATAATGCTGGTAGACCGCTCCTCTCTAAAACTTAAAGTAATTGATATGGGTTTCTCTGAGGAGATAGGATCAATGTCAAATATTTGTGTTAACCCTGTTCCTTTCAGGCCTCCGGAGGGAATTATGAGTGACAAGATAGATGCCAGTTTGGATGTGTGGTGTCTAGGCATCACTTTGATCTATTTCTACCTTAAAGATCTCCTGTTTGATTATGATACTCCTGACGAAACGTTGGCGGCAATTGTAAAAATGTTGGGTGAACCACGCTGCAGTGAGAATTTTTCCACTTGGAAAAGTGTAATTAAGAAGTATGATCCTGTGCTGAAGCTGCAGTCTTTGGATGACCTGCTGAAAATCCGTCCAACAACACAAGACCCCGCTGAAAGGGAGGATTTACTAAGTTTCATAGATTTTCTAAAGCAAATGATAGTTCCTACACCTCAGGACCATATTACCTCAGCAGCTGCACTTAAACACAACTTTATTACCATGGACCATTTGTCTAACTTTGACAGGAGCAGCTCTTATGTTCTTGAAGCCCATGAGGCAATGAGAACTTACAAAATAATGACTTCAGAAAGGTTGGGAGCCACAAACAACTCTGAAGAAAGTTCAAAGCCTGTCTGTAAAAAGCCTGGATGCCGTGGGACCCCCAGTCCTCAAAAAAGCCCAGTGATTCAGTCAGGTTTATCACCTATTATCAGATCCTCATTTTCATCTGAGACCTCTGATCTGAAATATGAATCAACAACCAACAGCAACAACAACATCGACAACAAAATAATCTTGCCGACTAATAATCAACAGCAACAAACTGATTGTGGTGATAACACAAACTTGACCAGCTGTAAAGATCCCTCACATCTGGTTGAAGTCAAAACCTGCAAGAAATTTTGGAAGAGAGTAAAGAATTATTTCTCAAACATAAACAACAATCAACAGCAAACTGATTGTGGTGATAACACAAACTTGACAAGCTGTAAAGATCCCTCACATCTGGTTGAAGTCAAAACCCGCAAGAAATTTTGCAAGAGAGTAAAGAATTATTTCTCAAACATAAACAACAATCAACAGCAAACTGATTGTGGTGATAACACAAACTTGACAAGCTGTAAAGATCCCTCACATCTGGTTGAAGTCAAAACCCGCAAGAAATTTTGCAAGAGAGTAAAGAATTATTTCTCAAACATAAACTGCTTTGGCCTTCGTCTCGCAACAAAAAATTAATATCAATGCTACTTATTTTATAGGTGTATTGGACACTGTCTGTCTGTCTGTCTGTCTGTCTGTCTGTCTCTCTGTCTGTCTATCCATCCATCCATCCATCCATCCATCCATCCATCCATCCATCCATCCATCCATCCATCCCTTGCATAGAGTTTACATGTTTTCCCTGAGCATGTGTGGGTTCTCTCCAGGTACTCTGGCTTCCTCCCAGTCCAAAAAGAGCATGATTAAAGCAAGAGTGATGTTTGAATATAAATATTATTCAAAAGTGGATGAATTGAATATTTCTTCGGAACATTTGGGATTATGAAGGTGTCTTATTTACTTTAAATGATTGTGACCTTTCAAACAACTCTGAAGAAAGTTCAAAGCCTGTCTGTAAAAAGCCTGGATGCTGTGGGACCCCCAGTCCTCAAAAAAGCCCAGTGATTCAGTCAGGTTTATCACCTATTATCAGATCCTCATTTTCATCTGAGACCTCTGATCTGAAATATGAATCAACAACCAACAGCAACAACAACATCGACAACAAAATAATCTTGCCGACTAATAATCAACAGCAACAAACTGATTGTGGTGATAACACAAACTTGACAAGCTGTAAAGATCCCTCACATCTGGTTGAGGTCAAAACCCGCAAGAAATTTTGGAAGAGAGTAAAGAATTATTTCTCAAACATAAACTGCTTTGGCCTTCGTCTCGCAACAAAAAATTAATATCAATGCTTCTTATTTTATAGGTGTATTGGACACTGTCTGTCTCTCTATCTATCTCTCTGTCTGTCTGTCTGTCTGTCTGTCTGTCTGTCTGTCTGTCTGTCTGTCTGTCTGTCTGTCTGTCTGTCTCTCTATCTCTCTGTCTGTCTGTCTGTCTATCCATCCTTTCATCCATCCATCCCTTGCATAGAGTTTACATGTTTTCCCTGAGCATGTGTGGGTTCTCTCCAGGTACTCTGGCTTCCTCCCAGTCCAAAAAGAGCATGATTAGAGCAAGAGTGATGTTTCAATATAAATATTATTCAAAAGCGGATGAATTGAATATTTCTTCGGAACATTTGGGATTATGAAGGTGTCTTATTTACTTTAAATGATTGTGACCTTTCATTTATGAATATGTTATTCACTGAGTGAACAAATTATTTTAAAATCCTACGAAGGCAAAGGCAAACCCCTCCCTGAGCTTCAACCTCCACTTCTTCCTCCAACTCAGAACATTTTTTTTCTTCCAACCCTTCAGCTAAAGGCTTTAAAGGCAATTTCAAGACTAGCTTTTTGGATGATTTGAAACTTTCTGAAAGATGACAGAAAACAAAATGAGTGTGAAGGATTCCAACAACAGGAAAATGAAAGGCAAAAAAAAAAAATTATAATAAGAAAGAGCATAGGCTGAAAAGCGACAAATGGACAGACGGATGATGCGCTGAAAGGGTTGGGTAACTGATGTAGGAATAGAAAAAATTTGTTTGCCTTTTATTTAAATTAAAAAAAAAAATCTTGGTTGGAACACAAAGGTTTTTGTTTGTTAAGCAATCAAATCAGACAGCGAATAAAATTAGTAAAATCAACAAATAAAATCATATTCAATTTTAATACTTTCCCAGACATGGAGAATCAGATTTAATTCTTAATGCAGTGTAAACTTTTGTGCATAATTACAAAAGTTATAAAACTGATAAAATTGGTAACTTCTCAAAGAAGGAAGCCTCACCTTGATATGAGCCCAACTCTGTTTGTTTGTAGGCAAGAGGAAGGACTAGGCTGCTCTTGCTCGTCAACTCCAGCTGTCTCATCATGTTGTAATCCCATATCAAAGAGGTTTCTAGAATTTCCTTCTTTCATCTGCAGAATAAATGGCCAAGCTCCATCTGATATCTACGGAGCCCCTCTGATGACATGGTCAAAAAAAATGTTTAATTGTGGCCACGAAGTAGTATTTCGTGCGCACAAAGTAGTATTTCGCGCCCACGCAATAAGTATAACGTGCGCGAAGTAGTATTTCGTGCGCACAAAGTAGTATTTCGCGGCCACGCAATAAGTATAACGTGCGCAGGAAATACTACTTCGTGGCCACGCAATAAGTTTAACGTGCGCACGAAATACTACTTCGTGGCCACGCAATAAGTTTAACGTGCCCACGAAATACTTATTAATAATATCAATAAATCTGCCCCTGTTTTCAGGCTTATGTTAACTGTAATGACTTATCTTGGACAGGCTGCTATGTAAACGGGCCTTTAGTCCTTCGTTTAGCTATGCTGCGGTTGTTTACAATACGCCTTTTCCACCTAACATGGCGTCTTAGCAACAAATATCACGTGACTGGCGGAGACCGACTGGGTAAGCAAATCGAGCGCGCCTTAGACCTTAGAGAAGGCGCGCTCGATTTGCTTACCCAGTTGTCCAGGAATGATATTAATATTATTAATAAGTATTTCGTGCGCACGTTAAACTTATTGCGTGGCCACGAAGTAGTATTTCGTGCGCACGATAAACTTATTGCGTGGCCACGAAGTAGTATTTCGTGCGCACGTTATACTTATTGCGTGGCCACGAAATACTACTTCGTGCGCACGAAATACTACAGTTATACTCAGAGCTCTGTGAAAACTCCCTTGGAAGCTGCTGCTGCTGCAGCGCATGCGGGGAAAGATGTCAGTGCTTTCACCGTGCGCACATGGGGTTTCCCAACTTCCCTCAAAAAGCTATCAAACAGTTGATATTCTTTGTTCTGCTGTTTAGAAAATCTTATTTTGGAAAACAATGAGGGAAATCTGTTGGCCAAACAAGTTTTCTCTTTGTCAGTGGAATAGTTAATTTTTTCTGTGTTGGTTTAATTTGAAAACTTTAATAAAATCAATTACTAGTTATACTTTTTATAGTTTAGAACTGCACATTATTGTGAAAACAACCATCAACACCAACAAACGTAAACCTTACAGTTTCATGCATTTTTGATAATTTTCTTCAGCAGTGAAGGTGGATAAAGCTTAGCATGTAGAGTGCTGGAGGAAAACTTGCTAAAGTCTGATTTATAATTTCAGCAGAAAAGATGAAACCTTTTAAATAAAAAAATAGAAAAATGTAGCTTTCTTAAAGCTACAGTGTGTAATTTTCAGCGACATCTAACGTCCAGACTGCAGACTGCAGCAACATGAACATCTCCCCCCCACCGCTTCTCCCCCCCAACAGTACGGCGAGCGTTACGGGACAAAATGTCTTCCACGACATCCGCATCACCTACCTTCTCAAGTGATGAGGTTTGTTTACATAGATAATTTTACAGATAGTATTCTAAGGCATAATACTGCCATCTATTGTTCAGTACCGTCTCAGTTCATCTCTCTCAACTTGCCGTAGTTACTTTCGAGCGTAATGGGCGATCTCGCAATCGCTAGTTTGTTGGCTCTGCGCTGCCGTAGCGCAAAGATGTCTGCCTCCATGGCTGCGAGACCCGCTCCTATGTAATTATAAATAACGAATTCTAAGGCAACGCAAATATTAAGGTTAAGAGGCTGAGCTCGTAGATCATGATAAATAACATAGTTATGTATAATATATTACATTTCTGACTGTATATCCCTGTAATTATTACACACTGTAGCTTTAATGTACAGCCAAAGTTACAATATAATGTAAAGTCTTTTCTTCCTTCATATTAGCCTATAGTCAAAGTCTACACAGGAAGACGGTGTTTAGCACCACTCCATCCAATTTGTTTTGCATTCAAGAACACGCAAAACTGATACATAATAGAAAAGACTTGAAGCTCTACTATGCAGAAAACAGTTGTTGAAGACACTTTAATTCAGGGGCTCCATAGAAATGCATGCATCACTGTCAATATTTTATAACTAAGAACTTTCTGATCATTAAATTGGTTTTGCCTATCTCATAATATTCCATTAAAAAGTATAAAAAGTTTCCTTTGGTAAAGCAACAATGTTTAAGAGGCGATAATATCTTTGTGAAGCACTCTCTGTCACTATATGCATGGTGTAGCACAAAACCTAAAATTCTAAGATCATTAAAATACAATCATGTGTTTGTTTGTTTTTTTTTAATAGAAATGATTTGCGAAGAAAGTATAAGGTTGCATGAAACAACTGAAGCAAAGATATCAGAAAACAAACTCAGACCTCATGTGTATCAAGCTTTGGATTGGCTGAAAAAGGGGACAGAATTAGGATCCACTGGGGTGCATTTTGGTTTAAGTACCAGCAGAGAACTCATGCAAACTCCATGCAGAAAGATCCAAGGCAAGGCAAGCCAAGTTTATTTGTATAGCATAATTCTGTACATGGACAATTCTAATTGCTTTACATGAATAAGATAATAAAACTGAGAAAAAATATATAAAGCAGAATACAAGCAAATAAAGAAAAAAAAAAAACATGAGTAAAACAAATACAATAGTTGGACCACAACCTTAAACTAAAAGGTAAGTGATTAAAATTAGGGCTTTCATGCTGCAAGGCAGCAGTGCTACAAACTGAAAAACTTTAAAAAAAAAATGTATTTTTTTTTTCAATACAGAAGATATAGTAAAATACATTCAAAGGTATACTTATTTTTATCTTAGATTTTATTAAGTAGACTATCATAAGATAACAGAGTTGCTACTTCATTATGTTAGCTTCCTCAATGTTTTTTTAATTGCATCTTCAGAATTTTAAGAAAGATCTTTCTCCTTTAATCTTACCTCTAATAAATTTAAAAAGTATTGGTTATCCTAATTCACCTAAAACATGCAAACTTAAATGTCTGACAATGAACAATGAATGTAAAAATCTGGTCTTGGATCAATGCTTTTCTTTTTTGCATTTATAAATGTACTTTGATACGATAACTTCCTCTTTTTATACCTAATGCATTAGCTTTTATCACTTCCCCTGGAAAAACCTGCTCTCTTTGACCGAATAATAATCTTACTGACAAAAGTATTAGGATTACCAAATTGTTCGAAAAAAGACTCACTTGATCTTTATCTGCTTTTTATGACTTTAATATTTAAACACATAACATATTTGGGAACAGAGGGATAGGCCACATGTTAGAAAATGACATTAAATGAATGTCTCCTCAAAAAAGACAAGGGAAATAAAGGTTCTGCATCTTGAAAAAGGAGGGAATTGAGATTTTCCAATAAGATGATAAATTAGAATAACAAAATTCAGGCCAACATCATGTTGCTATATAAATGACAGTAACATCTAGGACATTGTAAAGGAAGAAAATATTCTAACATAGTTAACTTTGGAAAAAGGTTGGCTTCTCATTCTTCCCTCTCCAGGTCCACCCGGCGAGCTGCGTTTGGTAATAAAAACCAACATTGCGTGTTGACGTCACAGAATTACAGAGTTTAATCCAATATAAGACAATGCATAAACTTAGAAATAAGACAATGCACAAACCTACACCAGAAACTGCAGAACAACAGAGACATACATTCCATTACCTGACATAGGAGGAAAGAAAGCAAAGACGTACAAAGACATCTTTGGAGAGTTTGCCAGAGCAAAATCTGATCTGTAACTTCTATTTAGAAAGCTTTATCCTCTTGTATCTAATCCATTCAAAAAGGGCTGGCCCTCGGTCCTCCAACCAAAAGCCATCTCTGACACTGCCTAGAGCTTCCCCTTATTTACTGCAAACATCTGGGGTCATTTGCTTCTTTGTTTTAACAAGAAAAGGCGGAAAGCTTGTCCTGGCATCTAGAATTCTTAAGGTCATAAAACACAAGATAAGCTTCCACAGACAGCTTGTGGAATGCAGGGGGCCTCACCATAAATTCTCAGGAACAAACTTAAATTTAGTAATCTGGTTCAAGGAAAGGTTATCTTCACAAACTTGTTCAAAATAAGAAATATGTTCACAAGGAGAGTATACAACATACCTTTTACACATGCCATAAGATTAGCTGTATTAAAGACTAAAAATAATCATTTTTCTTTAACAACATCCAATTTAAGCACGTCCTAGATTGTGTGCTATACATGACTTCTTTTGGTTTGTTAAAACTTTAGTGAGACAAAAAATCAAAAGCAGAATTAATCTATAAAGGGTAAATGATTTTTTTGAAAGCAAAACAGACGTATCTAGATAAAGTTGAGCAGACTTTTCCACCATGCATTGCACCATAAATATGTCTGTTTTAAATTTTTATCAATCCTTTCCTTTTATCATGCTCCTTTGGAATTATGCAGCTTTTAAACTATCTGTTTTCTCACAGTGAGGCAGGCATATTTGACTTCTGAGACCAGAGTCACAAACAGTCTAATCTAGCAATAAAAAAGATAAGGGCACCTGTTTACAATAAAGCTCATTAATATCAGAAGAATGGAGTCACAGGGTGCTAATTTATTCACCTATATCCACATGATGCTTTGTCTCAATTTAATTAAATTCATTGTTTTTATTTAGTGCTAATTCACAACAGTTATAGTTAATTTTTTTTTAACTGATCAAAAAAAGGATGTGCTTATACATTTGCAGTTCAGCATACTTCCCAAGCATATATAACAATAATTGTAGCCATAATTTTAGTTAAAGCAGAAAGGACGAAGTAACTAGGATTTGTAGTATTTATTTATTTAAGGATCCCCATTGGTCTCTACGAGAGTTTTTCCGTAATAATTCAAAAATTATCTCTCTATGAGAGTAGAGATTACTCTTCCTGGGGTCCACTTTATGGGAACCCATAATTTCATTTATTAGCCTCCATGTCTGTTTATTGTTACCAAATTATTCATTTGATAGCAGTAGTTGAGTTCTTAGGTATTTCTTGTTTGCCCTCTGTTGCCATCTTGTGTCAGTCTCTTTCCCCTTGCTCCCTTCTAGATTCCTCTGTCCACACCTGCTCTCAATCTGCTGATTAGCCTGGGGTCTGTTTCATGACGCAGGTTTAACAAATTCAGATTAAAATTCACACCCTAAAAATATCTAGTCTAAAGTCAGGAACTCTGAATGTTCGGTTTCGCAATGGCTGCTATCAAGTATTTCAATTAATTTTAACTAGGTCCACTCAGAGTTAAGAGCATGCGCATCATGGAAGAAAAGCCATCGGTGGAGCACCGATTCAACCACTCACTATGACAACAAGCAATAGGAAGTGCCTATTTCACCCCACTGGAACTAGAGATTTTAATGCTGAAATGCAAAAAATAAAAAAAGGAGAATGTGTTTAAAAGACAGAAAAACAGAGCTACAGCTTCAATGGTAGAGGAAGGTGGCGAAGGAAAAGATCGTTGCTGGAGTTAAAGCGTAAGTTTATATGAAATGAGCTGTGGCTGGTCGTTATACATTTATTAAAACCTCTCTCCTCTCCGATGTTCCATTTTTAGATCACTAAAATAAGATTTTTCCTGATCAAAATCCCACTCCTAGACCTAACTGTAATAATATATTTTCTGAATTACATTTTTGCAGCAGAAACTGAATTTTAGAGTAAGAATTAAGTTTTATATATCTAGAAATGTTTACACATTTTTAGTGGCCGTTCTCACATTCATCTGCTTGACAGAAAATGTATTTCTGATATCTGACAAACATTTTTTCATAGTTAAAATAATACAAATGCTGACCAGTAATATAAGGAATATGGAGATCTGAGGTTAACTTATAGACATCCAGAATGCTTATTCTAGATGTGGAGAATATCATTTTGTTTGAAATGGTAATTTAGGCAAAGAATTTTTTTTTTTCAGATATCATACATATTCAGTAAAACTAGAACATATAAAACTGACTTGCCACAATTGTTGTTACCGTGAAAATATTACAGGATTATTTCTTGAATTGCAGTAGATCAATATATCTATGTAGGTGAAATCTTCTGGCAGCAGGTGAAAATGAAGTCTAAAAACGTTGTTCTAATATGTGGAACCTGTTCATTATCTCATGCATCCCTCATGTTGATTCAGTTTTCTTTTACACAGGAAAATGGTTGTTTGCAGCCTGCGTTCTCGTCTCAAACCTCCACTCAACCTGACATTTACAACATTTGCAACTTCTGTTTCACCTGATAAATTGTCCTCTGCAGAAAAAGTGGATTTATCAGAAAACCAAAACAAATTAGACAAATTATATCAAGCTAAGGCTGACGGTGCTTATGTTAGATCTAGAAGGCAATGGATAGAGGAAGGGCATATTTTTTTAGACTGGAAAAATCACAAATTGCTACCAACACAATTCACCGACTTCTTATAGATAATGTTATATATTATAAGGATCTATACAGCTCCAAATATTGTGAGAATAATGCTAATAAGTTTCTAAATTCTTTGACAGACTTAAAGCAAATCACTCAAATGACCGAGATTTTTGCGATCGTCCTATTACATTAAAATAAATACTTGATTCTGTTGGGATCTGGAGGTTTGTCCACTTTCTCCACCAGAGGGCGCACGAGATCTCCTGGAGCATGAGCTGTCTACAACACCTGTCCTCTATCTGCTCATCAGGAGGCTCCCTACTTAAGGAGGCAGAGACCTACACTCCAGTGCCAGAGTGTTTGCCAGTAATGGTTAGCAAAGCCTGAGCCAACCTGCCTGTCTGAGTCTTCTGACTTTTTGTGAACTAAGCCTGATCCTGTTTACCTTTCTGTCTCACAGATCGATCCTGCCTGACAAACTGAAATCCTGGAGAGTTGTCTCTGCTGGTTACCTGCCTACCCGCTCTCAGTTGAACTCTGGAGGGCTGCATCTGTCTGTAATCTGCCTGCCCGCCCTCAGAGATAACTTGGAGAGAAAAGACTCAGTCAGAGATCAGCCTGCCTACACTCAGTAAGCTCTGCCTCCGCCCACAGCCCTCTGCCTGCCGACAGCCTCTGGTCCCTCAAGGTTCCCCCCCTCTGCAGCTTCACTCCACTCCAGAACAGGTATAACCCTGAACATCAAACAACCAGCAATATACCTGGACCAACACTAACCCCTCTGTCCTCCTCAGTGGTGAACCCACTCCTGACCAGTCAACCACCCCCTTGGACCAGTTCATTTATTGTACATTTCTGTAATTAAACCTTTGAACTTTTTCTCTGCCTCCGAGTGTTTCTGCATGTGGGTTAGACATCTTAATCCCAACATGACAGATTCAATTAAGTGCCTGAAAAATAATAAATCACCTGGAACAGATGGTTTGCTGTCTGAGTTTTATAAATCATTCGCTGAAGATCTTGCTCCATTCTTATTGGTGGTCTGTAATGAAAGTATTACTAAAGGAACTCTTCCTCCCACCCTAACTCAAGGACTGATTACTCTGATTCCCAAACCAAAGAAGGATCTGTTACTTATAGATAACTGGCGTCCAATTAGTCTACTAAATAACGATTACAATATCCTGGCCACAATTTTTGCTAAGCGATTAAAGTTAGTTCTGGATGATATTATTGAAGAAACACAATCAGGCTTTTTAAGAAATAGACACATCGCAAATAACATTAGGCTTCTGCTCGACATATTAGATTACCCCGATTTGATAAATGATGAAAGCTTTATCCTTTTCCTGGACTTTTACAAAGCATTTGATTCAATTGAGCACAACTCTGTTTTTGAATCATTAAACCTATTTGGTTTTGGTCATTTTTTCTGAAGTACTATTAAAACATTATATAATAATGGAAATAGTTCAATCAAATTGAAAAACGGAACATCCCCAAGATTCGACTTGAAACGCGGTATACGGCAAGGTTGTCACATTTTCCCTTATTTCTGCTATCAACTCAACTATTGGCTAATCACATAATAAATAGTCAATTGTGTGGAATGTCAGTTCTGGACAAAAGAATTATCAGCCAACTGGCTGATGATACAACAATTTTCTTAAAAGACTCTTCTGAAGTTTCTCTAGCACTTGAATTGATAAAAGTATTTTCTGAGGCTTCTGGTCTTTACTTAAATGTGAGCAAATGTGAATTAATGGCTGTTAAGAAATGTGAACTCTCTCATCTCTGCAATATTCCAATTAAAGAAACCATTAATTATTTAGGAATAACGTTAACCAAAACACAGGATACTAGGTGTGACCTCAATTTTAGCCCAATTTTAGAAAGAACAAAGAAAAGATTTAATTCATGGCTCCAAAGAGATTTATCCCTTCGGGGCAGAATTTTACTTTCTAAAGCTGAAGGAATATCCAGACTGACCTATGCCAACCCAGTCTCATGGGAAAATGTACCCCCACTACGTTGGTCCACACTGCAAAACGTAGTGGAGGTACATTAATGGCAATTTTTTTGTGGTACTTCTAAATTTCTTCTGCCTATACGCTTTCTATTGTTTTACGTCCTAGTCACGTGACTTTCAAGATTCCAGCTGGGAGAAGAAAAAAAATATATATATATGGCCGACATTCGCTCATTTTTTTGTGGAAAGATTAATAACTTGAGTTTGTTTTTGCATTAAAATGAGTTTTGATTACATTTCTAGTGAGAAATGTATAGTTTGTTGCCTGAATATTTACTCAGGGAATGTACATATTCACTTGCTTGCACTGCATGAAAAGTGGGATTTTCGTCAATATGCGGCACTGTAGATTGTCGTGGAACTTCAGGTTAGCGGCAGTTTAAGGCAATTTGCAGGCTTCGCCGAAAACTCCCGTAAATTGTCAGAAATTGATGTGGACTTTCTTAGGCAGTGTTCCCCCCATGCCTCCCCCCCATGGAATTCTAGGGGAGGCTTTAACATGTAAATGAACATGCTGTGAGCTATACAAATGCAAATCAGGGTTGCAGGGGGGGTTCTACTCCAAGTGACATTTTTCTAAAAGGTAAGAAAATCTCTGATACAAAGAGATCAGGCTCAGTATAGACTCTTACATTTTAGCTTGAATTGATTTATTTAATTAAAGTATAGAGACCAAAACAGATCTTTAGCTGACAGAGCAATACATTTAGAGCAGTAATTATTTAAAAAAAAAATTGCATTTAAGGTAAAAAATAAAATGTTGTCTGTCAATATGCTCAATTCACAATAACTTAAGTGGAAAAGTTTCAAGAAATGAGTCTGAGATGATTCACTTTATAACATGGCGCATTATCCTGTTGGAAGTAGCCATCAGAAGATTGGTACACTGTGGTCATAAGGTCCGGCCAGGTCAAGATCCGCAATTGCAATCGCACCAAACAGGAAAAAGAACATCGACAAATTCTGGTTCGTCAAATTAAAATATAGCAGCAACAGATCGGTGACTAGAAATTATAGCACAATTCTTATATATATAAAAAAAAAAACTAACACCCTTTATTTAAATGATTGGATCCAAACTATTGGTTATTCACCAACGAGGAAGGAGATTTCTCATCTCCATCAAAATATTTATTTTATACCGAGGGACTTAAACTTTAATCAAATCCATTCAAAAGAAACTTCTTATTACAGGAATGAAAAGAGATGCTGAGTTTGGGAGTAGAGAACAAGTTCATTAAAAAAAAGCTGTTTTGAATTATCCTTATCCCCGTTACAAAAATCTACAAAAAAAAAAAAAATATATATATATATATATATATATATATATATATATATATATATATATATATTTTGGCAGAAACTGAACATATGCTGGATGATGGTGGGATTTTTTTAATATGTCATATTAAATTAAGCGCTCACAGGGTTCATACAGGAATGAGTGACTCTAATTTAATGCTATTTTAATGCTATTAGAAATGGTTTTAATGCCATCAACAAGAACCATGTACACAAGTTATTAGTGTACATGAAATATGAAGGAGCTGTAAGCATAGTTCCATGACTCCTGTATGTATGTAAACACACACACACACATATATACGTATATATAATATCCTCTAGCTTTTTCTCCGCCTGGAGCGATATAATATATCTGACGAAATTGTTTTTATAAGCATTTTTTATTAAAGAATTATAAATACTTCGATAAACATATTTAAATAATTTTAGTGCCAATTAAGGCCTTGATTTAAAAAAAAAATGAATGAATTTTTAATTATTTTTATTGATCCGCGGAAACCCTGGTTCATCTCGCGCATGCCCTCTACGATCTCCAAGAAACTCAGAGCGGAGCGGACGGGAGCCACAGCGGAGGATGTATGCTTTGCTTTGTGCAGGCGGTCTGGAGCAAATATATACAGATGCATCAAAAGAGGAAAATGGTAAAACAGGAGTAGCAGTATATATTCCAAAAGAAAATATTTCTATCAAGAGAAGAACAACAGATAACTTCTCAATTTTTTCAGCAGAGATGTTGGCAATTATTTTGGCATTGCAATGGGTGCCTGGAGGTGTGTTTGGATACGCGTTGTATATAGTTGTGTGTGTTTTAATAAAGCTCTTTCTTTGCATAAACAGCTTCCTGGCAAATGTTCATTTCCTGTATAAATTCATTCATGTCCTTGATGGTAGCCTAATAATTGTGTAGTAGTGTAGAATAACATAAATACACAGCATATGAATGAATAAATATATACCGTAAATCCTCTAATATAGGCCTTTATTTCACTCAAGTGCATCGCGGTCCAGGCCTTTATTGGAAAGAGGCCAGAATTAGAGACAGGCCTCTATTGCTATTTGAGCAAAACAGACCACCAGTGGAATGAATAAAAATGAGATTTTGTGTCTATTTGAACCTATAAAACACTAGGTTCATTTATTGAAAAAGTACAGTTACCATGTCTCGCTTGGTTTGAAGTAAAAAAAAAAAAAAAAAAAAAAAAATCCTCCAATTCTGTTTAATCCTCCTCCTCAGTTTCCTCCTCCTCTTCATCTCTCCCTTTAATCTCCTCATCACTCGCGCTCCTCCTCATGTTCTGCTGCGTGTCTGTTCTCTTCCTCGCGCAGACGGGCAGCAGTCAGGGCCTGTTGTCCAGCAGCGCAGGGCTGTGGTACTTGTATGTTACTACCACAAGTATAATGTTGAGGTATGCCCAGAAAAAACGTTTATAGCCCCGGCCTGTATTAGAGACCGGCCATTATTTACCTCCTCTGACAGCGAGACCGGCCAATGTTAGAGTCCCGGCCGCTAATGGAATACAGGCCAATATTAGAGAATTTACGGTATATTCATAAATATATATATGTAAATTTATATGTAAATATATATATATATATGCCAACCAATCACGAGCGACTTAACTAATTTAAAAAGAAGTGGTTCCGTCCAATACTCAGTAAGAAAATTAAAGCCTGGCGTGGCCACGTGTGGTTTTGCTGCCAATCACGAGCGATTTCACTTGTTTGAGAATAGTGGTTTCAGCCAATACTGAGTAGGTTATTCAAGCCAGACCTGGCCAGCCGCCCGGGTTTGCTGCATTCATATGCTAATTAGGGCCATTAGTACAGCTGATCGCTCTCCACATACGTCAGAGTCCGTTTCCGACAATTTGTGGCACGACAAACGCGGACAAGCGCGGGTTGCAAATTGTCGGAAACTGACGAAAATCAGGGAGATCTGCGGGAGTTTACGGGGATGAAAATCTCACTTTTCATGCAGTGTTGTTCGTTTCTTGCAAAGATTTTTCAAGATAATGTGAAACTGTAACGTTTTGGTATAAACATGGCCGAGATTTCTCTAACTTTTAGTGGGAAAATCAATAATTTCAATCAGTTTCTGCATTTAAATGGGTTTTGATTACATTTATAGCGAGAAGTGTAGGGTTTATTTATATAATATTTACTTAGTGAACATACATAATCACCCGCTTGCTAGTTTTTGCTACGGTTTTTCGGATCTCGTTAGGATTATGTGAAATTGCAACGTTTTGGCTGCTACCTATAGCCTAGCATTTAGCTGCTGCCCCGATTCAACATTGAATTCTTTGTGATTTAACTCCATCTGACGGATCAAACCCTCGTCACTGTGTGCGTTGCGTCTGAGGTTGATTTTCAGATCAGTGCATTACGTCGTGGCATACAGTATGTATTGGGTGTTACTGGAAAACTGGTCTCTCTGAGATGTGATTATTTGCTGCAGTACTCCAAAAGTAAGCATTGGAAGTTTGTGAATGTAGGATAAAGCGTTGCTTCCAGTGGCTACCAGAAAATTGACCTCTGATCAAAATACTACAAATCATTCAATTAGCTTCAGTTACATTTATTTTAATGGATTTAACAGAAATACAAACAAGTGTCCCCCTAGTTCAAAACAATTGGTTCTGAAAACGTGATTCCAAACCTGTTCACTGACTGGACTAATATTGTGTGAGACTGTCCATCTGCAATAAAACATTCTTTCATATTTTGTTGATTTTTTGTCAAGTTTTAAACAAGGGCGAAAATATGTCCGCTCCCATTTTGATGCATAATTGTTAAGATAATTATGTCTTGCTCTGTTTTTTTGTGTCTTGTAAATTGATGCATGTGAAAAAAAAAACTAGAGATTATATTTGAGGTATTGTGAAGACATGCACACATGTTGTTGAAGGTTGACATAATCTACTGCAGAACCTCTTAAACTGCTTGTTCAAAAACATACTTTTTAACGGTTCCTCCGGCTTTGATTGTTGAACAGTATATTTAAAAGAGTCCTCATGCAAGCATCTCTTTTTTAAGCTCTCTCCTGAGGGTCAAGGTCTGGTAATTTTAGCAGGGCTTTCTAAACTTAGATTTTAAGTGGAGGTTTGGGGCTTTGCTGTTATGCATGTGTGGAGACTCTTAGTTTTGATCTGAAGAGTTGGTTGTTAGCAGTATGTTATACCAGGTCCTATCCCCATTAAGGTCCAACAGCTGCAACAGTGTCATTTACCACTTTGATATGGCTATTATTGATCATTCCTACATTTTGTACTTCACACAGCTTGTTTTAATGCTGGTGGTGGGGGTGGTGATTTTGCCTCCATAAGATATTACTGAAGTAACAAGCATGGTGCAGTATAAGTACTTCTAAAAGTATTTTTTTGTCAAAAAGGAACAGTAAATGTGGAGGAAGCTGTAGTACCTGGAGTGAACCTGCTCATGCATAGGGAGAACATGCAAACCTGGTGCAGGAACAAGCAAACTGGGATTTGATCCTTGTACCTCCTGGCAGTGATCCAATAGTGATTAGCAAAAGAAGGAAAAACTGGGTGCATTTTTCCACTTAGTCTGCTTATACCTGACTGACTGGATGGTTATTGCAGAGATGAAGGTTTAATGGATTAAATGCATGAAATAAAAGTAAGATAAAGCCATACCCTATGCTGGGGTGATTAGGTGTCTCCATGCTGTGATTTCATAGTTGCTGCCCTTAAACAGATAGATGGTGATGGTGAAGATGCAGGTATGAGTGGAGTCATCTTATGACTCAGACCAGGACTATACCACCGCTTGCATGGACATGCACACCCACATTATTATTATTATTTCATTTTAATCAGGATCCAAACTTGATTCTGTCTCTGCTGAGTGAACTCAAACTAATTACCTGGAGGGGGGATATAAGAACAGAAAAAGCAAAAGTAGATAGATTTAACTCTTTGGGGGAAAGTTTGTGTCTTTTGTGAGTGGATCCAATAACATAAAAAAAGAAAAAAGCAAGTGGCCCCTGCAGACCGGCTGAGGGGGCTGGGTCTGCGCTCCAGTCTCCTCATTTCAGACACATATCCAGGAAGAGACGCAGCAGTAACAGGGTTGGTAAGGACATATTTTTTAAATCCACTTTTAAAGGATCCTTAAGTTTATGAATTGTTTCATAATCGAGGAGTTAAATTCTTGACGCCTTTAAACCCTGCCTGCTCTCCCATCGTCATCAGGGCTCTGCTACAGATTTGGCAGTGAGCTTTTCCTCAGGCAGGCGTTTGGTCACTGGTTTATTTCCAAACCTGTGATCCCCGCCGGTCGGTGCTGCGTCCTGACGTCAGGATATTATAAGGAGCGGAACCGGAGCGGCGGGGCAGACGGCGGGGCTGAAGGGAAGAAAGGATACGGACCATGCTGATCTGATTCCTCACTGACTGGGCTTTCTGGTAGGGCTATTTCCTCACTTATTCCACCGTTTGCCTATATATGGACATGCATTAATCGGGAAAATATATTTTTGGCATTACTTCGCAAATTGGAGCTGTTTCTTTAAGTAAAGGCACCACCAAAAATACGGAAAACGAAAAATAAACTGATTTTCTCTCTAAGGACAGAGGCACTGCAGTGATGGGGTTCTCTCCTGCCTGTTCGCCTAGTTAACACATTATTATGGTAGTTTATCAGCAGGGTCCGCAGTTGCCCAATTTCCTTCCTTTTTACAGTAGAAATTCCTCCTGCAGTCCAGGAGGAGGTGGATGGAGGTAAAATATAGCAGTGCTGCCATGTAGAGCTGACTAGGAGAAGCCCTCTTGGTTACAGTGAGATGAAGGGGATTCCTCTGCTCTCCATCTCAGTCTGCATCAGCACCATATCACCATGGCAACAGTTGATGAAACCAGTACTCCCTGTTCCCAACATATCACTTAAAACATCTCACAGTCTCCAAAGGAGATATTTAAGGGGGGGTGCATGTCGTGTCCAGGGCCGGCCCACTGTTGTTTGAGGCCCGTTAGCAGATTTTTATTTGGGCCCGACTTCCAACTAAGACCTGTTATCATTATTACCAGTTTAGGAGATTAGAGAATTGGAGAAACTTTATTCTTTGTTCAAAGCTCATTTTTACAAGTCAAGTCTTAGCTAAATATAAAGACAACTAGATTCCACTGCATTGTTGTTTTATGAATTCAAATCATATCTATATCCTATATCCTCACTTTAACACAATAATAACATTGACACAAATGCAAATGTCCTTTTTTTAAACCATAAAAATGCAATAAATTGCTGTGGATTTTTTTTTTTTAACATGACTGAATGTAATATTAAACATACTGCAAATATAAACTTGCAAGTGAAAGGAAAACAGAATAGCTTGGCCATTCAAAGTGCTGCATGAAAAATACAACGGCGTGGCATAAAGGAAATGCAAATATTTAAAGAGAATCAAAATGAACAATTGAAAAAAAATGATTATATTTAAAAAAAGATAAGATGATTTGTTAAAAAAAAATGTTTTGGACTAAAACCTTAAACCAGTAATGTTTTCACAATGAGTCCAATCTCAACAATGTAATCTTGTTTCAAAGCAACTGAGAGTTTCAGCACTTTTACAATTTTCTGGACGTTTATTCCAGACCAGAGGAGCATAGGAACTAAACTCTGATTCTCGTTCTTTGGTTCTGGTTCTGGGTGTACAGAGTAGACTTAAGCCAGAAGACCTGATAGATCTGGGATGTTGATGTGTGAATGTATTTATTTGCAAAGCCATTCAGTGATTTATACAGTTGGAGAATTATTTAAATCTCTATTCTTTAATATATGAGGAGCCAATGTAATGATTTTAGGACTGTGCTGATGTGCTCCATTTTCTTAGTTTTAGTGAGGATGCAGGCAGCAGCATGCTGGGTCAGCTCATCAACTGTGAAGACTTTATTGATGTAATCATTTCTACTGAAGATGAAAGCATACATTTGTTTTTCAAGGCCCTGCTGAGACATTAACCTATAATCCTGTGATGTTCTTCAGGTGATAGATTGTTCCTCTGAAGGTTCAGGTCTGAGTCCATCACCACACCCAGATTTAGCCCCTGCTTCAGGTGGTTTCTAGCTTAATTAACCAAATCCATATGCTAACTTTTGAACTAAATATTAGTCAATACTTGTAAATCTTGAGTTCCCTATTGCTGTAAACATGAGGTGCTTTTATTTTGAAGAAACACACACCTTTTTGTGACGATGTTACAAAAGTACCTGCTCTAATAGTGCTGATTGTTGTTCATTGGGTAAATTATAGTCATCTATTGATCAGAAAGCTAGGGGTCAATTTAAGGCTTTAAATTGAACAGTGCCCAAAAGGCGGCTAAGTTGCATTTATACCTGCAGAGGCTGATATCTAGTTGTTTCTCCTTTATTCTACATTTAACCTTTTCATTTGAATGATTGACACTGAGCCTGTTTTAAGACTATGACAGCTTCTCTTCATTGCAGCCTGGTATAACTACTGTGATGCTCCATCAGTCATCTTTTGTTTCTTTCTCAAGTGGAAAATTTCTTCTAATAAGCATTGTGAAAAGGCACTTTCAAAATAAAATCCTTCAATCAAAGCCTTACAATTGATCAAAGAACTTAGAGATCGACCCACACAGGTTCTTTTTAAGGTAAATTACGATACCGATTATTTATTGGTCTAACTGATCAATATAATCAATAAGTGCTGCCGATATTTGTGGGCCAATATTTTTAGAGCTAACTTAGCTTTATCGTCCTCCTTTGATGTAATAAAAATTACAACAAATGCTACATATGTCTTAATCTACACCGAAAACAAAAATTTCGTAACAAATCGAGCAACACATTAACCACCGATAGCAAGTGGAGGAAGCTGTAATGCATGAGCTTCACGTGATCTTAAGGCATGGCTGCTGAATGCGCCCAAACTTTTCCACCTCTAGACTCTGGGTTGTTGGTAAATCTAAAATTTGCTTTCATTTGAAAAGAGAAATATATACCGTTGTGCATTTTTCTAGTCTCTTTCCAGTTTGTCCAGGTAGTTTGAAGTTGTCTCGTGTTACGTCCAAGTGCTGTCCCCACCTTCTAAATTTCTCCAAAACATTTAAAGGGCTTTGCTTCATGATTATCTAAAGTGTGTGGTTATCCCTGCCAGATGTGCATAGTTTTTCCCTCCATTAGACTCTTTTTTTTTTTTTTTTACATTTATTTATTGATTTTAACAGGAGAACAAGAAACATACATATATACACTTACAAATAATTAAACTTGACCAAACAAAAACCCAAAGTACATTTACACAAGGTGGAGGGGGAAAAAAAAAAATAATAATAATAATAATAATAATAAATAAATAAAAAAGGGGGGGGGGGGTGCAGCAGACCCTCAATAGACTAACCTACATAAACATCAGTTTGCCTCACCATAAGGCCTTATAACCACATTAGACTCTTATTGCTCTTATTGCTCTTATTCTTTATGCTTACTGTGTGAGAAACTGAACTGTGGGTTCTCACTTGATGCAATTTATAGTTATCTGTAATAAAATGTATGTGAATTTTACTTTTTCAATGGGATTAATGGAATAAATCTGCTTTTCAATCATATTCTGTAGTTATAAAAACTCTTATTCTGTGTTTGTGTCTCACCAGTGTTAGAGCACAGTCTGAGCAGAAGAGGGGGGCTTTTGAGTCCTGAGAGTTGCAGCTATGGGGAAGGACTACTACAAGACCCTTGGGATCACCAAGGGCTCCAATGAGGATGAGATCAAGAAGGCCTATCGGCGCATGGCACTGCGTTTCCACCCAGACAAGAACACAGATCCAAATGCGGAAGAGAAATTCAAAGAAATCGCAGAGGCCTATGAGGTACTCAGCGACCCAAAGAAAAGGGTGGTTTACGACCAGCTGGGAGAGGAAGGTGAGGAAGAAATGATCCCTGCTCTTCTTCTAAAGCTTTGATCAATGAAAGAAAACCTTCATAGAACATGCAGAGATTCCTGCAGGGCTCTGCCTGAGAAGCCAAAAGGCATTACAACCGAGATAACTCAGGCACAGATCTAATATCGCAAAATTGTTCTCCAGCCACTAAAGTAATAATTCCATCTCCTCCATGCTTTTTTATGTGTGTGATTGTTAGTTATTATGGTGTCAAAAACCATCACAAGGTCCAATAACTTATAGTTCACCTCAGCTGTTGGTTTGGTGTGTGTATGAATTTGTGTGTCCGTGTTTCCTGACAGACAGGTGGCTCAAGATCGTTCTGCTGCTGAGATATGAATAGGAGCAAATGCTGTGGTTTGCATCCGTGGGTGTTCTGCGCACGTTTGTGTGTATTTGTGTGAGCTTGTTGTTTGCTATGACCTCGTGTTTGAGCCGTTGCTCCTCCACCAGCAGCAGAACTGGAAGATCGGTGATGCTGTGGGATTTTTCCTGCCCACGCTTGGTTCATTATCTCAGCTGTTATCTACCCTCTGTGTGCGCTTTTTCAGCTGGGTTCTCTGTCTGGTATCTGACGTTTTGCAGACTTTCAGGGGGGAAAAAAAGCATTTCAAAAGAGCATACAATTCAATGGTCGATTTTCTAGGTTTTTTTTCTTTTTATAGAAAAAAAATATTTACCATAGATTGCCTAAATAACTGTCTTATCTATAGGCTGCATGAATCTCAAAATAATGCAGTGGTATTTTGTTGCAAATAGGTAACAAACCTTTGTTTTCCATATAAAGTCAAAATATCATGTTCATTCCCTCATTGCCAGTTTTTACATATTCAATGCGGACGTAGGAACCTTTGGCAAGCTCCTGTTTCCTTTACAAATGGACCTTAACAGTGTTTGTCATCATAGTCCGCTATTAATGTTCTCAAAAATTTTTATTACACCTAAATTTCAATTTTTGTTAAATAAATACAAATTTTAGAAGTTTCAATTTGGCAACTACCTAAAGTAATAACCTTTGTATTTTGCGGGGAATATCCTTTCATACCTAACCCTAATCCCAACCTAAACTAAATTTACACCTTAGCCCTAAACGTGACCCCTGTTCCGAAAACAGCAATTCCCTACATGGGGTCCAGGCAGCCCCAAAAGGAGCAGCCAGTAACTCCCAATGATTTAGGGCCTATTACCTGTTTGTATTTATGTAGTTCTATGTCAAAAACTAAAATGCTGATAGGTAAAATATTAAAATCAACGTGATAGGGCAGATCAAAGATATAAAATGTTATTTAGATACAAATGAATGCTTAATAGATGCTGCACAGTGGAGCAGTTTGTAGCATTGTTGCCTTGCAGCAAGAAGGTTCTGGGTTTGAATCCCGGCCCGAAGTCTTTTGCATGGAGATTGCATTTTCTCCCCTCGCATGCATGGGTTCTCTCTGGGTACTCTGGCTTCCTAACACACATGACATCTCTAAATTGTTCTTGGTGTGAGTGTGTGTGTGCAGGGGTGTACGTCTTTTTTGCGTCTCTGTGTTGCTCTGCGACAGACTGGCAACCTGTCCAGGGTGTACCCCGCCTCTCACCTATTGCTGGATTTGGGGACCAACCCAACCGCGACCCTGATAGAATAAGCAGTATTAGATGGATGGATGGATCAGCCCTAATATAAACATTTTTGCCTTCAGAAAATTGAATGAATGATTACTTTATTTCATACAATCTAAGGAAAAAAGAAATATAAATATAATGCCTGCAAACATTATGCTTAATTTATGACATATATAATTTGGTTACATGTATAATTTTGTGCTTGTCTGAAATTGAAAACAATGAGTCAGAAAATCCAAAAATCTCTTTGTTCACATTAGTAAAATAGTTAATACCATACTTTCCCAGCATGTTCTGTTTAAGCTGTTAGAGGATGTTTTTAATTTGTGCTTTATAATAAAGCGATTCCTCACAATCTGTTTTGTTGTAGGTTTGAAGACAGGAGGCAGCAGCTCTTCAGGTGTTCCTGGGAACTCGACGCACCACTACACTTTCCATGGAGACCCCCATGCCACCTTTGCCTCCTTCTTCGGGGGATCCAACCCCTTCGATGTGTTCTTCGGCTCCAGCCACAGCCGCTCCAACGGTTTCCCTTTCCACAGTGATCACAGCAACGGAGCAGAGCAGGATGCAGAAATGGATGAGGATGACCCCTTTGCTCATTTTGGGAGACAGTTTGGCTTTCCAGGAGGAATGAACAATGGCTTTCCAGGGGAGGGCCGCAGGAGGAGGGGGGCAGCTTCATCAGAGCGTGTGGGGACCAACCGTAAGCACCAGGATGCTCCAGTGGTTCATGAGCTGAAAGTCTCGCTGGAGGAGATCTTTCACGGCTGCACCAAGCGTATGAAGATCACTCGTCGCAGGCTGAATCCAGACGGGCGTAGCATGAGGACAGAGGACAAGATCCTCAACATTGTCATCAAGAAGGGCTGGAAGGAGGGGACCAAGATTACTTTCCCAAAGGAGGGGGACGAGACCCCGGAGAACATTCCCGCCGACATAGTGTTTGTACTTAAAGACAGGGGGCATGCCCACTTCAAAAGAGATGGTTCCAATATCATTTATAACTGCAAGATAACCCTGAAAGAGGTACGTCCCACTTCCTTCATCTCTGTTTATCCTCTTATGTTGCAGTTCTACCCACAGTTTGTTTGCTAATGCTTCAGAGAGTGGGAGTTTGATTCCCAGTGGGTCCAGCCAGGCAGATTTTCACTGCAGTGATGCAGATGGGGAGATTGGAAACAATAACCAGAAATGGCCTGGTTGGGTGGCTTGTGAAAATATTTTTGAACTTTTTCACATTTTTAGTATGACAACCGCACCTTTCAGTATATCATTTTTATTTTATCAGACAGAACAGCAGGTTTTAGTTTAGAAATGGGAAGGAAGGGGAAAGGATGAAAGATTTTTATATTTCTTTACATATGAAAAATATTTGGTTATTTATTTATTTTATTTTTTTATGTTTTGTACAGAATTGCAGCATTCAAAATGTTTTCTACGTCCCAAGTAGAAGCCCAAAAATTTTATTCTTAGGTGAACCTTGAGACATCAATTCAGCTAAACTGACCAGCAGGGAAAATTGAGCATCATTCAGAGACTCTGGAGGAGCTGCAGAGGATTATGCTCTATTTTTTATTTGGTCTGTAACAAAACATCCACATTAAACGCTTTGCTTTTGTAACATGATCAATTTGAAAGCGTTTAAAGTGCATGAATCCTTTTTTCAATGTGCTTTATTCTGCCTCCTTTCCCAAAGTCCTGAAGCACTGCTTCTAGGTGTATACACATGTAAGGTGAGGAAGGATCAGTCGGAGCAGAGCCTCTGCCACTGAGGTGAGAGAAACAGCAGGAATGTGGTGTCCTGGTGTGAAAGGCATCGAACCATCACCCTCATTTGTTGTGTGCATGAAATCCCAAAGATAAACAATTAGGAGAGCACACAAGTATCCATCTACTGCACACATTCAGTTAAAGATGGATTGAAGTGTTACAGTGGTGACAGTCCCAGCAGCTATTATTGCAACTGGCAGGATATTTAATTTGGCTGCTCCTCCATTTTGGGGGGCAGTGAGTCCACCATTGCTTTAATATTTCCATTAAGGTTGCAGTGTCTTTGTCTTCAGTCCGCTTAATGACAGGTGCCCCCAGAGCAGCAGTCTGTGCAGTTCTTTGTATTCAACTTAAGCAGATCTGAATTTATTTTTTATTTTTTAAGAGCTTCAGCAACACTTTGAAATAATCACTGAGGTAATGCAGAAGTGGCCTCACAGTGCGACTGTACAGACTAAAACACTTTGAGTTTAGTGAGTCATATTTAAAAGCTGGAGATGTTTTTAAATCAAAACCTTAAAAAGCGATTGAGTTTTGCACTCTACAACTCCTACAGCCGAAACCTTTTCAGCTGGATAAGAGAATTAAGTCTGATGGAGTCAAATATGAGATGAGGCAAAGTAGGGGGAAATGTTTCTGGGGTGGGGGCTTCATCCTGGGAAATGGGTCAGATGACTTGGTTTCCACAGCAAAAAAGAAGCTCATAAATCACTCCTCCCTCCGCTCTCCGTTTTCCAAAAATGCTAAGGAATGCTGCAGTGAAAACCTATGATTAAATACAGGCTGAGCATGCCACAATTTATTAAAATGGGAAATATGTCATGAACTCTAAAAACAACCTTTGTCACGGCCATAACTGCTGCTCTAAATAAGAGCCAGCTTCCTAGCTATAAGGACCAAAACAGAAGAGGATGTGTTGATGTCGTCGTATTAAATATTACGTCAGATTTTTGACAGCAGGGTTCTTCTATAGTTTGCTCAGGTTAGCTTTCTGCCAGGAGCATGCCTCAGTAGACATCCAGAGTTTAGAGCTGCCAAGTCTTCTTTAACATGCTGTGCCAAACATGGGAGTCTTAAAGCCCTGCTGTGTTGTCACTGTGACAGCAGCCACAAACAACAGGAGTTATACTTCAAATCTGACAAACCAATTTTTTCTCCAGATCCCAATCCTGTCAAACCTATAGGAGGCCCCCATATGACAACGATAATGGCTCCCTGTGTTAGGATTAAATTGAATGCCATTATATCTGCTGATGCTCATGTCAAATCTTAAAAAATATGACATTAGTTTAGGTCAATTCTAACATTTCCATTTAGTATAAATCCAATAAGCTAAATAAGAGGTTTAAGCCAGCAACTACTTTTGCAAACCAAAATAAGTGCCTACCATCTTGAAGCATCTCCAGTATCAGAAATAGTCTCAGCAGTAGATGCAAATGCTGGATATTGTGTGCCCCCATTGATCCTCCTGTATGAAACCTATTTGGAAATCTTCAGAGTATTGCAAAGCTCTGACAGGAAAATAAAAATGGAGCAGAATCAAAAGAAAATGCATTGTATAATCAATGCAATAAAAGGTTTTATTCTATCTCCATGTAAGCAAAAGGTAACAAATAGTGATTCCTATTGCAAAAACAGTTTTCAATCTGACTAAGGCATCTCTTTTAGCTTAGTAGACCTTTTTCTATTCTTTAAAGTTGTAACACCAATGCATCCACTTTTTTTCTCTTGCTTTACTTCCAAATCTACTCTTATTTAGGATAATCTACTCCATATACCTACATCAGACTATCTGTACTACAGTTCACAGAGTTTGGACTGAGGCCAAACTTATGAAATGTCACAATAAAACTCTATATGATTTAATTATATATAAATTAAAATCAATTATAGAAAGAAAAAAAAAGGTTCTGTAAGGATTGAACACTGAAAGTCTATCAAATAAATTTCTTCAGAAAAAAAACTTAAATTAAACAATAATGTATTGCTGAACTATAAATGATAAATGGATTAAATTATTCTAAAATATAAGCATATTAATGAATGATTATACAAAACCAGTGCTGGAAAGATCAATGGATCAGTTATAGTTTTTTTTTTATATTTTTATAAATGTTAGATCTTGAACTGATTGCAATAACACACAATTATTATGCATGTTTTCCCCCAGATACAGATCATAATTAATCATAATCCTGGGAGCTACTTGACATTAACCACAAATTTTATTTGTCATCTAGTAACATTACTATATCTTTTGCTTTCTGCTGTCCTCAAAAAAAGCAAAACATTTAAAACAGAATGAATAACAGATATACAGATATGCTTGAGGGTTTTATATATAAAACCCTCAAGCATATATATATATATATATATGACTTACATTTGTATCATTTTGATGTATTATTACGTTTGTGAATTGCATTATAGAGTTTGTAATCTTTCAAGCACAAATGTAAAGGTAAAGCAATGTAGAAGACTTGATCCTTATGCTGATTTAAGTACATAGACATCACATTTGGTATAAAATACATCTACTGAAAATATGAGGTGAGTTAGATGTTTATAAAACACTGAGCAGATACTTATGATGTTCTTCAAAAGGAATGTTAAAAAAACTCTGCAAAGTACTATATCATGTTTAAAGTAAGAGCTTTTTCAGAACCTGCTTTGGTCTCTGCCTATCTCCGATTAGCTGTTACCCTCTAGGATCAATAAATGCTTCCAAATAAGGACGTTAACAGTTATCTGCTGTTAAGGTGTTTACTGCTTGCAAACTTTAAGCAAAAATTTACTTTAAAAGCCATTAGGAATCTGATGGAATTTAGTAAAAGTAGCACCGTGTTTTACTCCACATCTTTGTAAGGATAGGGTACTTTGGATTATAAGGACACATATAGGCTGCACCTAAAGCAACAACCAAATTGATATTTTAATGTTAAACATGTAAAAATAATCATCATCATGGCGGTTTGGCTTTGAGGAATTATTCTAAATCTTTAGAGTTATTTTTGTCTAAGACAGTAAAAAGTGTCATTGATGGTTTGTTTGTGCTGGTCTCTATGGTATTGTTATTAGATGCAGAGTCTTATGTAATCATTCATCTGATGACTGTGTGTACAGAGCTATGGCGTCCTGAATCTGTGTGTGATTTTGGAGTTAGTGAATGAAAGTGTTCAGAGGACGAGTGTTTAAAGCAGCCGATAGACCAAATCAAAGAGTAACGTATATAGTGGGTGACAGGACGCTGATGTCATGCCTGAAAAAATCTGTGCCCTTTGAAGCAGCTGCTCTGTTTGATCCGAAATTCAATGGTCCATATTAACATCCTATCAGACAGTGCAAGAAAACAACTACCAAGTACAGACATAGATGTTCTCAGAAGTTAAGCTCATGTAAATGCACGATTACATCATGAAAAGCCGATGGAGTGGAAGTTAGCAGTGGTTGGAATTTGGTCGATGAGACGTGCTCCATTTGTTTTCCAAGTTTGAATACAGGACAGCTTTATGAACTTGACTCAGGACTCTTGCACTCTAAGAAGCAGATTTAAAAAATAAAAGTTATAAAATCTTTTATTTTTAAGTTTTAAAACTCCATTTCATAATTATGTATCTGGCTGTTTAGTTAATCTGTCGTTAGTTTATTGGTTTAATGTATTTCTAGAAACTGTATAAGCCAGAACATTACATTTATATATTAGATAATATCATGCTATTGATCATATTTAGACTTTCTGCCAACCTCAACTCTTGGTTTTCATTTATTTTAATACCTAATCTTCAAAATCAACATTGAACACTTGAAATATAATATTATTCTATGTTTAAAAAAACGTATTAACATTTTCAAACCACAAATATTTGTTTACAACAAACTAAATTTCACTTTACATAAGAAACAGTCCCGTTTATATTTGAAATACATTATTAAAATTATGGTCTTGATTTAATTAATAATTCAACAAATCAGTTATTTGCTGTACAACCTGGAAAAATGGGCTCCTGATTAATCCAGGTGTGTCTGACCTTCATAACCATGACAACACACCTGGATTACTCTGTCCAGTCATGAAAGACAGGAAACAAAGGAAGTAGTGGAGTTTGCAAATAGCACATGTGTGATTCCATTACTTGCAGTGCAGTTAAATTTTAATTGTAAAACTTGTTAAAAGGAAGTCTGTCATACTTTTAATATCTGGCATTTTGTTCTTTATAAATCTCCTAGTTACTGTTTTGTTTAGTTTCTCTTACTCTCTCTGTTTGTAAATATGTGGTTGTTTCTAACAGCTCTCCTTCTGCATCTCTTCACACCTGACTTTATTATTTTACTGCTTTTCTTTGTAACAGTTGCTTCTAGGCATTATATAAGGTCTGTATTCCGTTCAGATGTTCAGTCACGGTGTTAAAATAGTTACTTCTGCTCAGCCTAAATGTGGTGAAGATGCCCAGCACAAAGCCTGTGAAGTCTTTAAAACCCGCATCCCGGGACTCATGGTGCAGTGAGATAAAGAAGGGATGATTATGTGTGTGTGTGTGTGTGTGTGTGTGTGTGTGTGTGTGTGTGTGTGTGTGTGTGTGTGTGGCCATGTCTTTAATACCTGGTGGGGACAATTTCCTAGGAATATGCTACATTTTGGGGACTCATAGGTATTTGTGGGGACCAACAACTGGTCCCCATAAGGAAAGTTTCTCTTCTTGGGGTGGGGGTTAGGTTTAGGACTAAGGTGTGAATTGAGTTTAGGTTAGGTTTAGGGATAGGTATGTGTCGGTAATGGTTAGGGTTAGGGCAAGGGTCACGGTTAGGCCATATACAGGTGCTGGTCATAAAATTAGAATATCATGAAAAAGTAGATTGATTTCAGTAATTCCATTTAAAAAGTGAAACTTGTATATTATATTCATACATTACATACAAACTCATATATTTCAGATGTTTATTTTGTTTAATTTTGATGATTACAAATGACAACAAATGAAAATCTCAAATTCATCATATCAGAAAATTAGAATATTGTGAAAAGGTTCAAAATTGATGGCCCCTGGTGCCACACTCTAATCAGCTAATTAACTCAAACCACCTGCAAAAGCCTTTAAATGGTCTTTCAGTCTAGTTCTATAGGCTACACAATCATGGGGAAGACTGCTGACTTGACAGTTGTCCAAAAGACGACCATCGACACCTTGCACAAGGAGGGCAAGACACAAAAGGTCATCGCTAAAGAGGCTGGCTGTTCACAGAGCTCAGTGTCCAAGCACATTAATAGAGAGGCGAAGGGAAGGAAAAGATGTGGTCGAAAAAAGTGTACAAGCAAGTGAGATAACCGCACCCAGGAGAGGATTGTGAAACAAAACCCATTCAAAAATGTGGGGGAGATTCACAAAGAGTGGACTGCAGCTGGAGTGAGTGCTTCAAGAACCACCACACACAGACGTATGAAAGACATGGGTTTCTGCTGTCGCATTCCTTGTGTCAAGCCACTCTTGAACCACAGACAGCGTCAGAAGCGTCTTGCCTGGGCTAAAGAGAAACAGGACTGGACTGCTGGTGAGTGGTCCAAAGTCATGTTCTCTGATGAAAGTAAATTTTGCATTTCCTTTGGAAATCAAGGTCCCAGAGTCTGGAGGAAAAGAAGAGAGGCACTTCATCCACGTTGCTTGAAGTCCAGTGTAAAGTTTCCACAGTCAGTGATGGTTTGGGGTGCCATGTCATCTGCTGGTGTTGGTCCATTGTGTTTTCTGAGGTCCAGGGTCAACGCAGCCACATACCAGGAAGTTTTAGAGCACTTCATGCTTCCTGCAGCTGACCAACTTTTTGGAGATGCAGATTTCATTTTCCAACAGGACTTGGCACCTGCACACAGTGCCAAAGCTACCAGTACCTGGTTGAAGGACCATGGTATCCCTGTTCTTAATTGGCCAGCAAACTCTCCTGACCTTAACCCCATAGAAAATCTATGGGGTATTGTGAAGAAGAAGATGCAATACACCAGACCCAACAATTCAGAAGAGCTAAAAGCCACTATTAGAGCAACCTGGGCTATCATAACACCTGAGCAGTGCCACAGACTGATCGACTCCATGCCACGCCGCATTGCTGCAGTAATACAGGCCAAAGGAGGCCCAACTAAATACTGAGTGCTGTACATGCTCATACTTTTCATGTTCATACTTTTGAGTTGGCCAACATTTCTATAAATCCTTTGTTTTTATTGGTCTTCAGTAATATTCTAATTTTCTGATATGATGAATTTGAGATTTTTATTTGTTGTCATTTGTAATCATTAAAATTAAACAAAATAAACTTCTGAAATATATGAGTTTGTATGTAATGTATGAATATAATATACAAGTTTCACTTTTTAAATGGAATTACTGAAATCAATCTACTTTTTCATGATATTCTAATTTTATGACCAGCACCTGTAAATTAGTGGGACATGACTGGAAGTCAATGGAAGGTCCCCACAAGGATATTGTGACACAACATGTGTGTGTGTGTGTGTGTGTGTGTGTGTGTGTGTGTGTGTGTGTGTGTGTGTGTGTGTGTGTGTGTGTGTGTGTGTGTGTGACTGCGAGGATCTGACAAGCCCTCCAACTATTTACGAGCTCAGCCGAATCCTGCCTCACTTCATTAGCCCAAGATATGAGGCTGCTGCTAAAATTAGACGCCAGTGCAATCCTGATACACTTCTGATACACTCTTCCAAGTTCGCTGAGGTTCAAATGTTTTCGAGGCTTTTCTCCAAACCCCACAGTGCTGTACTCCATGCTAAATATATTAATTATACAATGATACTCCTGTTTCTCTGTTTTTTACATGCATGCAACACACACACACACAAAAAAACACACAACAGCATTTGCCTCATGATGACATTCTGGAGGGGAGAGAAACTCCAGTTTTACCTCATGGAAACATTAGGTCATTAGGATATTCATGGCTCTGGAATCTTTCTTTTAAGATATTAACCCTCTGAGTTTTCTCTCTTTCCAGGCGCTGTGTGGCTGCACTGTTAGTATTCCCACGCTGGAAAACCGCGTCATCTCCCTCCCTTGCCACGACATCATCAAGCCAGGAACACTGAAGCGAGTCAGAGGGGAAGGCCTGCCTTTTCCTAAGAACCCGTCACAGCGCGGGGATCTCATCGTGGAGTTTTCTGTACGTTTTCCTGACAGGATCCCCCCTCAGTCGCGAGAGATTATCAGACAGCACCTCCCCCAGTCATAGGAGCGCACCACCAACTTACAACCCCACCCATCATACAGACTTATTCACTTCTGATAGTTTAAATGTAAACTACATGTTATAGGACTTTACCATTTAGAAACAAATAATCCAGATAAAACCGTGAGGATTAGGATTGAATTTAGCTTTGTATGTGTTGTCACTTGGTCCAAGCACACACACCAGTATCCGGATAGTAAAGCGGTGCTGAAAATGGGCTTTGCACAACTGTGGCTTCTACCTGACCTTCTTTTCTTAACGTTTTTTTTACTGATTTGTCAGAGGTTTTATAAGCTGTCCTCCTCTCTGATCCTTGCCATTTTGTGAAAGGATGAGGTGTGAGGTATTCTTTTTTTAATTGGGATTATTTCACCTCGAACGTACCAGCAGATTGAGTGTTAAAACCAGGCACAAAGCCTGACTTTTATCTTCAACATAGCTAACATAGCTTTTGGCTATAGTCTGGTTGTAATTGTATGGTTGACCCTCCTCAAAATAAATAAACATCTGTTAGGTGAGAAGCCCCGCACTGCGCAGCAGTTCCGACTTTGGCATGGGCCGGTTCCTGGTCTAAAGGTGTTCCAAGGTTTTAAAAGATTTCAGTACCAGAACCTTCCCTTTATATCTGTCACATGGTTTAAAGTCCTTATGATTTATGCGAAGGTGCTGGTGTTGACAACACATTTTTATATCTGTTTAAAACATAAAGCAGAGCTGTGATTTGCTCATTTGTTGCTAAAAATGCAGTACATTGGCCCTCCAGGTCTGCCAAGATAAGAGAATTAGATCACCAGATGCAATGGGCTAAATTCAAAAGAGGGTCTGCAGGTCTTACTCTGCTGGAAATGGAAATAACTGTGACTCAGATAATGCAGCAATAACCGCACTTTGTTTTACCATAATCTTTACTGACCTTTTTTACTGGTCAGCATCATTGATGATTTAAAAATATAAAACTGGCGGCAGGACCTACATTTTAACCTACTCTATGAAATATTTTCAAAGCATCAACTTTCACTGAAGGCTAGTCAGCTTATCCTTAATTATGTAAGAAAAAAAAAGGTAAAATCATTGCAAAATTAGCCTGACGTAGTCCGACTCAATTCTAGTCAGAATATGAGTCTGATACTGCTCCATAGAGCTGTGATTATGGGGCGTGTTTTGAACGAACCAGGAAAAAAATGCCTCTGTACTCAATTGGATAGATCTACAACCAATAAGAGCAACGGAGTGCGTGACGTATGTTAAGCGACGCATAGTTGTTGTCAACAAAAATCAAAGCGTGCAGTTTCACGCCTAGAATAAGAAGATGAGACTTGATCGCGTTTCTCTGTTCCTCTTTTAAAATTAAATTGCTGTCGATATCTTCTAGAACAGACCTAATAGCAGAATCTACTCACCCAAACTCTCCAGCGGCAGCCATTATTGTTGTCACCCAAGCGCGCTTTGGTCACGTGGTTGATAACGTTACTCTTGATCATCTGTCCATCATCGTATAAAGCCCGCCCTGTCAATTTGATTGGATCGCCTGACAGTGGGCTTTAATACTCCCGCTACTATGGAGCAGAGCCAGACCGAACTTACCCGAACTCAAACCTTGTGGGCGGGACTAAGTTCGGACTGGCACCCAGGCTATTGCAAAATAGCATCTTCCGTCCTGATGGAGCAAAACACTGTGAACCTCTTAATACTTTAAAATCTAATCAGGCTATGGAGTTGCATATCCTGATGTTTAGATCTACCTAATCTTAACTATGTATAAATTGTTTTACAGTGATGTTCAAGATGAAATTTACCTATTTATCCTGTCTTGGTACGACTGAAGCTTAAAGCTAAATAATGAATTATTGTTAAGGTAAATTGTAAAGGCCAAATAAAAAATTTGTCTTCGGGACGAATCAGTTATGATCTTTATTATGTCATCATAATAGATTAATTATCATTATGCTTCAAAAACCGATCTGAAAAAGAAAAAAAATACTTAAAATATGTGTTTTTACCCTCAATTTGAGCGGATACTTCTGCAAAAAGAATGAGTATATTTGTTTATAAATAGGATAGTTAGATATTTTGCACTTGAAGTTAGTTTTTTTTCTGCATTTTAAACGTAAATCATATTAGATTTGGCAATTCATCTAACTTAAATCAAAGGAAAACACTCCTTCTCAGGAAAAATTGACTTGTCCATAATTCAGTGTATGCTTTCAGTACAAGATGAGAATCAGCAAGTAAGCAACCAGAGTTGCATTTCCCTTCATTGTCATTATCAGACAAGGGAACATATTTTTTTTATTTACCTGTATACTGTATGCAGCGTAGACATAAATACCCCAGACCTCTTACAGAGTTGAGCCCCTGGTCCCCTCTAATGGTGCAGCACAGAAAGAAGATATAACTATTCTTAAATTTACCAGATGTTTAATGAATGTAAGAATACCAAAGTACCAATAAATAAATGTAACAGCTAGTTGTACCTTAATCAATTTCTAATACAGTAAAAGCTAGGGAAAAACAAAAAAAACCCCAGCAAGTATGGTTTTTATCATAACCTTTTTTTGAGTGTAAATACTAATATGTTGTTTACAGAGCTCCTGCAATGAGGATTACATACCGGCCCATGCCAAGCTCATATTAGCCTACCTTGGTTGAATTGAAATGACAATCACAGCCTCCACCTGCAGTGTAAGCTTTTATATAACAACCTGCTTGTAAACAAGGTGCTTTCCTTCCTGCTGAGCTGTGCGGCTGTTAATAACTGATTAGCGGGCTCACTTTCTAAAGGACATACAGGTGCCTTACCTCAGTGTCAAACCAGTAACACATACAAAAAGCCATAAATACACAACAGGTGTTGCCCAAAGCTGTGTTAGACATTGCCATCTGGAGGTGGTAAAACCGTAAGTAAGCAATGTAATGTTTTTATAGTAATGTAAGTTTTTAGGGAGCATTTTGATATGTGACTGAGGAATTTTTGTAAGTACATTAATGCAAAGTGCCAAACAAGTACAGGTGGGAATATTCAAGAGGGAATAAATGGTTATTCTGACAGCCCCCTGCTGTATTATACGTTCTCTTGTGGCTTCTGAAGGCCATGTCTTGGTGCTAAAGTGAGCAATGCCAACAATAAACCACACTGGTGTCAGCTTTGTGATTTGAAAATGCTTCTGTATTTATGTATATACTGTATACACATACAGCTAAGTAGAACAGCCTGTTTAGGAAACAGGATTTGGAGCAGACGTTCTCTTTCTCCTCATTTTGTATTTTACATAAAAGATGTGAAAGATAGAGAGGTTTGTATAATTATACAGGAAGTTTTTGTTAGTCTTATATAAAACATTTTCTCTCTGGGATGTTTGTAAAAATACTGAGGAACATTGAGAGGATAAGGTGATTGTGTGGCTGTTTGTTGTGCCTCTTTATCCCTCAGAGGACACTTAAGTGTGGCTGCAACCAGAGTGCGGATACACCGCTGCTGAAAGATTTGCCATCTCCGCTTGTCTGCATTTGACAACACAGTATTTAATAATGTAACAAATAAACCAAAAGTGTGAGATTCACTTTGTGTGATTATTTTATTCTGTATGAACGTTATTTCTGACAGGAGAATTATAAGTTGTAAACATTAAAATGAGTTTTGACAAGGCTTAATAAACAGGGTAGGATGATCTTTTCTGAACATGATGCACAAAATCATTGGGGCGTGATCAAAGAACAATTAAATGTTTGCAGCAAATAGACAACGGAATCGTAAAAAAAGATGCAAGTTAACTGCTAAAGTTGATTGAGAAGAATCAAAGGATCTGATTATCTTCCAGTGCTGTCATATTCCAGAACTGGAACCTACCCGGAGAGCCTAGAATTACAAATTGCTTATAGATATTGCCAAGGTAAGGAAGGCTGAAACCAACCACCACTGAACAAGAGACAGAAATTGAAATGTCAAGACTGGGCTACAAATGATCTGTGGACAGACTTTTCAGAGGTTTGATGGACTGATGAGATAAGAGGGATGGACCAGACCAGATCTAAACCCCATCGTGATCTCCTGGGCCCTTCTTTAATGTGATGACAGTCCACCTGTCTGAAAGGTGTCTGGGAGGCTGTGGTTCCTGCTACACAAAAAGTTGATCATCAACAGAAAAAGAACCTGAAAGACTCCATGAATGGAATAATCCCAGGGCTTTCAGTGCCAAACTTGTTAAGTTTAAAATCAAAATCCAGGTAGGGAATGAGCTCACTCTTCTCCTCAAATGATGCAAGCTTCTTCTTGTACTTCTGTCGAGTAGAATTTGCACCATTTGGGTTGAAAGCTTGTAAAATACAACAACACAACACTTTAATCGTTGTCATCATAACAGCCGGCCCTTTTCATTCAATTTATCTTATGACATTCTGCTCACCTCTCAGGTAGAATGCAACATAAAGAAGAGCTGACCTTTGTATACTGACAAAAGGAAACTTTGGTTTGAGAGACCCGACAGCTGTCATGGATTTAATCACTGCGACTGCTACACCCTAGAGACAAAATAGTTAAATTTAAAGATAATTCTGAGCAGCAAATACACCATAAAATTCATGAAAATAGAAAATCTTATTTTAATAAGACATCTAACCTGTTCCAGGTAGCCCAGTGTTGGATGAGAGGGGAGGGAAATAGGCTCACAGAGAGGAGGAACCTTACAGGGCAGCTTTTGGTCAAAGGAGGCACCATGATAATAAAAGTGAACATGTTTTTCAGGCAGATTTTGGCATTTTAAGTTTATTTAGGCATTAATAAACTGTTTCAGAGGAGTGATCATAGTGATCTGTATCATCAGTGATGTGTTTCTCTCCCTGCCAGCTCACAGATCAGCTTCTCTGATTGGTTGATGTGGCGCGTCGAGCAGCAAAAGTTCAATTTGCTGCAAAAGCACCTGCAAACTGAATTCAATTCAGTTTGTTTAATTATTTATGTAGCGCTAATTCACAATACATTTCATCTCAAGGCACTTTAAAGAGACAATTCAACCAGATCATGCAGTCAGATTGGTTCAAAGTTTTCTACCTAAGGAAAACCAGCTGATTGCAATGACTGAATGCATGGCTGGACAGCAATCCTTCAAACCAAGCATGCTTATTGCGACAGTGGAGAGGAGAACTCCCTTTTAACAGGAAGAAACCTCCAGCAAAATCTGCCCTTTTTCTTTCTTAATTATTGAGTTTTAAGGTTTAAAATTTTGGATTGTCCAAGAGCACTAAACAAATTAATTCTCAAAACTACAAATTGTCATATCATTTAGCACATGGTGTAGAGAAGAGGCCCTGAAAGATAAAACAAAGCTAAAGTCAGTTTACCCTTATGAGAGTCACTCCTTGATCAAACAACACATTAGACTATACTCAAAAAAGACATCAGGAGATAGGACATCTAAAACTACAAAATATGAAAGTCAAATACTAAAAAGTTTTAAATAAAATCATTTATTAATCAATAATATGACAAATAGTATTTAATGAAAAAATAAAACACAACCTATACCTGACATGTTGTCATGTGCAGCACCTTTACCTGCAGCAAAGAAACCCCACAAAGTCAAGCGGTTTGTTAGCACACAGTCCAGCAGCAGATGCACGTTCATCAGAGCTTTGAAAAAAAAGATTTTCATCTTTTCACACCCACTCCTTCCTCTACTCCACTTCAGTCGAAGGGCAGGGCACCAGCAATTGCTATGGGTTACATAATAATGTCAACCTATTACTATGTAAGAATTTTATCTATTAAAGATCTATTCAAAATGATATTAAACTAATCAAATTTATGTGAGGTAGCTGAGAGTTAAACATCTGGACCTCTGAGCATAGCTACATTATAGATCCAGTTGCAGTATATCTTAACTTGAGTCAGTCTGTGGCCCTTTGCTGTTTGCTGTCTCTGTTTCTCCACCTGATTTCATATTACCTTCCTTTGCACTACTTAAGCAAGCATGTTATTGTTCAATACTAACAAAAACAGCAGTTTAATGATAAAAGGGATAAAGAACTGATGAAGCTCCTCTTTAATTGACCACAAGTACTTTTTGTCATATTAATGAGCCAAATCTGGAAACTCAAAACCTTTTTATCCAGTTGATTTGAATATTTTTACATTAGGAGGATTGTACTGTACCATAAAAATACAAATAAATATAATTTCCAATGAAGTTGACATTAGGCGTGTCATGGAAAAATATAAAGTACAATGATCCTGAGTTTGATCCAGCTGTTAACCTATATATGTTTGTTCCTCCATCTCTCACAGGCAAGAACTTCTAAATGAATGAAACATTACTGCTCATGTATTTGAAGGTTCATACCTGCTGCTTTATGAAAGTATTAAACATCAGTAAACATCAGCCATCTGTCTACATCTGTGCTGATACCTGCCTTACCTCTCAGTTGGATTCTTATTTCCAATGCTGTGGACTAGTGCTTTTGAGAAAATCTGTTTTTTTTTTTGTATTTCTAACAGATCTTAACTTAGTTTCACACATACATATACATACATACACATCTGTTATTATTACAACAGATTTAGACCAGAGAATTTGGTGTTTCTGTTTAACCTGAAGCAACTGGAGTTTGGACATTTTATCATCAGCCATGGGTAAACACACACTTTGACCTCAACTTTACGAAATTCACTTGGACACGAGTCTCATCAGACTCTGTAGGATCTTCGAGTGCTCCCAGGTAGGAACAGAAACCCTCATAGCTGGACTTACTGAGACAGATTTAGGAAGATTGAATTGCTTTCTCTGGTCTGCAGCCGGCTCTAGTTATTTGGGCAGGACCCAAATCATGTGAAATTGCATCTGTGGTTAATGAACAAATTGTGTGCACATGGTAGGTTAGGATGTTGCAGATGATTATTCAATCAGAAGGGTAGTAGCAAATTTGCACTGTGACCAATGGTATATAGCAGAGTCAGCCATTTCTTTGGGTAAACTTGTGTTTATAAAGGGTTTATGAATCATCTCAGAAGCTCTACATTCAGGGTAAAGACAGCTAACAACAGTAAGTAGGTCAGTAAAAAGTTTGCTGCCTGCATATGAAATGATTCATACTCTGCAATAAGTAGCAGTAGTTCTGTATTATGTAAAATCCACTTATATATTCATATAACCATGCTGCAGGGCAGAGTTAATGAACCAAGATGTGAGCTATAATCACTAACAGAGTATTAACACAGTCATGATGACTGGGTAATAATCTCCACAGCCACCATATGAGTTTAGAGGAGCCCTCAGATATTCATTCGATCCTGTTTGTCCATCAGGTTCTCCCAAGTTCTCAACTATGAGCACTTTTGTGACTCTCTCATCGGGGCAGAGGATGCCCATGGTTGGACTTGGCACCTGGAAGAGTGCTCCAGGACAGGTATACACAGATTTAAGAGATTAAAGCAAAGGCTGCTTTTTGATGTTGTTTGTGAAGTTTAACCATGCACCCTCAGGTGAAGCAGGCAGTGCTGGCAGCTTTAGAATGTGGCTACAGACATATTGACTGTGCAGCTGCGTATGGCAATGAGCAGGAGGTTGGAGCGGCTCTGGCTCTTTGGGTGGGTCCAGGGAAGGTGAGGAGCTTAATTGAATTATTTTATTGGTGTCAGTGTGAAGTGAGGTTTATCTTACTGCTCAGGTTTTTGCTTTGCAGAGGGTTTGAAACGTTTTATTTCTTGCTTGCATCTAAGCTTGACTCTTAATGATAAAAATCAATGCATAAATGACAAAACTATTTTATTTTCCTCTTTGCTATATTCTTCAGGATTTTTTTTTTCTTATGCGTTTTGAATAAAAAGCCGTGTTAACAGTTACGATGCATAGGCAGCTGGTACAAAAATGTATTTAATTTCTGTTAAAAAATTAACAACTTTACTCAAAATTATTTTTGGCATGTTTGGTTAAAATGTTACATTTTATAAACAGTTTAAAAAGAAAGATGATTTATTTTCTTTCCATGCTTTAACATTAAATCAGACCTGATCATTTCCTGATTTTGTTCGGTAAGAATGATCAAAATTCTTTGCAGAAGAGTAAAACTTTAAACCAAAAATATGTACGTAAATAAAATAATAATAAAAAAGAATGATATGCAAGGCATTGTTTGCATTTAGAGTATCAAATCTTTCATGGATTTAACAGAGGACAATGAGAGTTTCTACAAAAAAAAAAAAAACGACAGCAAAAGAACAATGGAGATTGAATTCGTCAATATAATGCAATATGCACAACTAACGTGAGGACATTAGTGGGGGCCCATTGTTTATCATTCTTTTAGCATGATTCAATTTCCATTTGTTAATTACTGCTGTATTTTTATGGTATATTATTTGTAACTTGTTTTTTGACCAAACAAACAAAAAGTCAGTCATTTTGCAGCATGATTGATAACATCTGTCAGTATGTTGGTAAATAGAAACAGGTAATTACTCTAGGCACTAATCATTAATTGTTTCAAATCCCCGGACTGAGAATGTAAAACCAATTACATGTATATCCTGAAGGGTTTCCCAACTGCCCTCTTAACCTCAGGCCCTGCAGCGTGACGAGGTGTTTGTAACATCCAAACTGTGGAACACCAAGCATGACCCTGAAGATGTTGAAGAGGCATGCAGGACTTCTCTTGCCCACCTGGGTCTCTCCTACCTGGATCTTTACCTCATGCACTGGCCCATGGCCTTTAGGTGAGTAGCAGTTATTTTAGCTAAAGCTTTTCCCCAAGCTGTTATACTGTGGTGTAGAGTCGACGTTGATGTGTAAGGAATAAAGCCCCGTGCTGAAAAAGAATGTGGATGTTTCAGGCGGGGGAAGGAGCTGATGCCTCGACGAGACGATGGGAGCATTTGTTACTCTGACACACACTACAGAGATACTTGGAGGGCTATGGAGAAACTTGTGGACAAAGGTCTTGTTAAGGCCATAGGACTGTCCAACTTCAACGCAAGGCAGATCGATGACATCATCAGCATTGCCAGACACAAACCTGTGGTTAACCAGGTAAAGCCAGACATTTGTGGAACTATAAATCTAGATGTGAACCAAAGCAGGCAAACTAACATGTTGCTCAGGGCCACCAGGCCAGTAGGGGGGTTAAAAGAGAGCCAGACTTTTATTGCAGAAAATGTTTTATATGTTACATACTGGTAAAGTGAAAAGAAAAAAAAACATAATAATAAAGCAAAATATGTTAGTAATATGGCAGTAATTGTTCAATGCCAGATTTTAGGTACAGAAAACCAAAAAGACAATTTCTAAGTTATTTATGCTTTGGTTGAAATCTCACACTGGCTCTGTATAAATCAAAGGTTTCATAAAGTTATACAAATCTCTTATTTTTGCTACAGGTGGAATGTCACCCTTATTTGTCTCAGGAAGACCTTCTGTCACACTGTCGGTCAGTTCACTATACTTGAAATCCTAGCCTTTGCAGAGATCAGAGGCATTCATTAAAGCTGACTCCATACTCTCACTGCTATTCCAGGTCTAAAGCAGTCTGTGTGACGGCTTATAGTCCTCTAGGCAGTGGAGACCGACCCTGGGCTTCCCCCGATGAGCCAAGTCTGCTGAAAGATCCACGACTCGAAGCCATTGCCCAGAAATACCAGAAATCTTCTGCTCAGGTTGTACTCAGGTAAGGTTGGTCACTTGCTTTGCAGTTAACTGTCCTTTAATGTTACTTGGGGTCATGTTACTGTATCATCTGACTTTGCAGGTGGCACGTCCAGAGGGGTGTGGTATGCATCCCCAAAAGTGTGACAGCCTCCAGAATCCAGGAGAATTTACAAGTGTTTGACTTTTCCTTGTCACAAGAGGACATGAAGCTGATCAATTCCTTAAACCGCAACACCCGATTTATTATTCCAACCGTGGAGGTGAGGCATTGCTATGATGAAGTCCATCTGTCTGAGATGCTAATCCATAGCTGAATAGCAAATGTTTCTCATTTCTTAACCTGGTTACCCAAACCCCTCCTTATTTCTGTCACTCTTCTGAGCCAGATGTCTCAACATAAAGTTCATAATGCTTTTAGGACAATAAAGTCTTGATTCTTTTTTTTTTTTTTTTAATGAACAGAAAAAGAGCAACATATTAGTTATATAAAGCATAAGAATACATATATTTTTTTCTCTTTACAGAAGGATGGCAAAAGAGTGTGGAGAGATGGAGAACATCCTTATTTTCCCTTTCATGATCCTTATTGAGCCATCGTCATTTTAAAGATGGTTCTCAAAAAACCGACATAGCAAAATAAATGAATCTGAACCTTAAAGAGTTTAGTTTGTTTTTCTTCCCATGTAACATTTATTCAAAATGTTCAGAATAATGTTTATTATTTAAGGTATTAAATTAGTGGAGGTAGTGGGAGAGAGTGACATCACGTGGTGAAAGGCAGAACTGCCCTTCAAATAACCAGAAACATTAAAAGGTCCCTGAATAATGAAACCAGCGCACAATCAAGATCCATTGCACAGTCATGTATTTAACTTTAAGCCCATTTTCTTAAAAAAAAAATCTTCCAAACAAAACCCAGTGAGATTTTTGTACAGAAATGCCAACCTCCTGAGAGCTTGTGCTCTGCAAAGATGAAAAGGGTCTCAATTTACATTAAATTATGCATCAGTGCTTCGTGGCATAGAAATCAGCTGAGGTTTAGAGAAGCCATCGTTGCTTTACCAACAGCCTCCAGCTCCCTTGCCAAAATCCAATCCTCCAAGTGACAATACTTCCTGGCTAACCAAAGTCTTACTGTAAAATTAAATAATCTCAGAGAGGTCACCAATAGAGGAAAGCATAAAGAGTTTTAAACTCAAGAGATGGCTGCACCAACTTTGGACTCTATTAAAAAAAAAAAAACAAGCCTAAATGAGCCAATGATACAATGCGCAAAACTTCTGATTTAACTTCACACTGAACCTCAAGGAATTAGGATTATGCACTAGTTTTTTTGTTTTTCCACTAGTTTTTTTGTTTTTCCAGAATCTGGTAACTTTATTTCCAGATTAAGAAAATTTACTTACTGAATATATAAGATAAGGATTTCAGAGGGATGTCCCTTTTGTTCTTGGCCAAGACACTTTACATGGCCAGTTTAAGAAGTGGCTTAGAAGAGAGAGCTGTAGTCTTAGCCACTTTGCTTAGCAAGAGGGAAAAAAAGCAGCAAAAATGATGCGTGTTTACTGGAGAGCTGCCAAATCAGAAGTTATTCCCATGATCAAAAGCCATAACATTACACAACTTCCCCCCCACTGACCAAATTAAATATTCAAATTTTATTTGGTATAAACTTACAAAAAAAGCCCCCAAAACATGTAAATCAATGTGTTTAATGAACAATTTTTAGCTCCGTCAATATTAATGTTTTAAAGGCATGTCAGTAAATAGGAACAGCAATGAAATTTAACCTAAGTGTTAAAAACCCAACAATTCAATCAAAAATCTAGAGACCTACATAGTTTCTCCATTTAGTGAGATTTTATTTGCAACAACATAACCTTGACAAATCTGTAATACATTAAATGCTACTGCTCATTTTAAAAAAGAAAAAAAGTCATCAGCAATGTTTGTCATTCAGTCTAGCAGAAATCCCCATCACTATAGCCATTCCATTAATTTTTTTTTTTTTGTGATATACAGACAATGTAGCCACTGAAAAATCGGCAACCCTGCCCTCTCTGACCCCGTTTATAGTTACTCACCTTATGTTTTCATCATCCCCGTCCCCCTCCCACATCCAAAGTCAGGGTAAACCAAGTGGCTACATGCTTTCTCCAAGGTAAATTATACAAAATAAAGAAAAAAAAAAGGGGGGAACACATGAAAGAAGCACAAAGTCCTAAAAATTTGGAATCTGGTGAGAATTTGTACAGGTGTGATCCCAGGACCGACCACTGTGGGGCAGTGTGCATTTATCCATAAAGGTCGTCATCATTATCTTCATTGAACACTGGACCACTACCAGTTCCACCTGAGCCGTGACTTGGACCGCTGCCGCCTGCAGTACTGGAGGGAAACCTGGGCAAAAAATAAAATGAATAAATATGAACTCCAGAATCTGACCATCATTTTCTGTCAGAATATAGACGATTTGGGAACTGTTCTCAACAGCCATGGTTGCCAAGCAACATGCTACTTTTGATCAACTGCTCTATCCTACAAAAGGAAAGGACCCCCAGCTAACACCTACAAATATCAAAATATACCTGAAGCTGCCGAAGCCTCGGCTTTGCTGCAGTGTCTGAGCAAACATCTCGTATTTGCGGATGTCATTGTCGCTGACAGAGCGACGGGCGAATCGCATTGCTTCCTCAAAGTGGTCCTTCCTGATCTCTGGCACAGGGTCATCCTCTTCTACTTCCTACAAGCAGACAGATGGAAATTGTCATGAGCAGTTCAGAAGAAGCAGAGAGCAGAATGTCAGGGAAAGCACCGACCATGGCTGACGGGTTTGTCTGCCTCTCCCTCTCTCTGCGGATCTCGTTCTCAATGCTCTCCCGGATGGCGAGCTTACAGGCCCGCTGGCAGATCTCTGTGAGATCAGCACCAGAGAATCCATTGGTCATCTTGGCCAAGAAGTCCAAGTCCACATCCTATTGGACAAAAACAATGTGTCATATTTTGTGTCAGTTTTAACTGTATACAGTCACTCCAAAAAAGACCAACTTGATACAGGGAGCTTTGTCATATATAAAAATACAACATTGTCACCAATAGTCACCTTGCTGATAGGGCTCTTGCGCAGGTTGGCCTTGAGGATGCTGATCCTGCTCTTCTCATCCGGCAGGGGGATGTAGATAAGCTGATCCAGGCGGCCAGGTCTCAAGATGGCAGGGTCGATGATGTCTGGTCTGTTGGTGGCTCCAATGATGAAGACGTTCTTCTTGCTGGACATTCCATCCATCTCTGTCAAGATCTGGTTGATGACCCGATCAGCAGCTCCGCCACCATCTCCAACATTGCCACCACGAGCCTTGGCTATGGAGTCCAATTCATCAAAGAAGAGCACACATGGGGCGGCTTGACGAGCCTGAGAACATGAACAACGATTTTATAGAGCAAGTCCATCACAGGGTTATTTTACATTTTCTATTTAGACTCAAGTATAGGATATAAAAAAAAAAAAATGTATCCAAAAGGCCGAAATACCAAAGCTCTAAAACGCTCTTCTAAATTTAATTGTTTGTCCTTTTTTCCCCTCATCCAACACTGATGCCAAGTTTATTTCAGAACCCTTTATTTTCTACAAATCTTAATATAAATCCTAAATCAGAATTATTAAAACACATTAACGTTAGAAGAAATTTTGGGAGATTTTCTTTCAGTCATCTTAAAAATATTATTTTCTGTTTATTTGATGGAACCTGAGGTTTCCAGTTTAAGGGCTGGCCTGGAAAACAGCTTACCTTATCAAAGATCTCTCTGACATTAGCCTCAGACTCTCCAAACCACATGGTGAGCAGCTCAGGTCCTTTGATGGAGATGAAATTTGCCTGGCACTCATTGGCAATGGCTTTGGCCAGCAGAGTCTTACCACACCCAGGGGGACCATAGAAGAGCACACCCTTGGATGGGGTCATGCCAAACTTCAGGAACTTGTCTGGATGCTCCACAGGGTACTGAATTATGCACACAAAACCACAGCGTTACCATAAGACAATATATTACATGTCTAAAGTCAATCAAGATTAATTGTCTTGCATTATCATACCTGCACCAGCTCCTGCAGCTCCCTCTTAACATCCTCCAGACCTCCAATGTCATCCCAGGTGATGTTGGGAACTTCAACAACCGTCTCCCTCAGAGCTGATGGGTTGCTCTGGCTCAGAGCCCACTGAAACAGTGTTGACAGAGTTAGTATTGACATAGACAGCCATTACTGGCCAAGTGATCCATCCAAACCCATTTGAAAGGATCATATTACAGGTTTACCTTGAAGTCGTCCATGGTAACGGCAAGAGAATTCATGACTTCAGCATCAATTGTCTCGTCTTCCAGGTCGATAAGGTCCATCTTCTTCCTAATGGCCTGCAGAGCAGCCTCGGAGCAGAGAGCTGCCAGATCAGCACCGACGTGGCCGTGGGTCTCATTGGCAACCTGTAAAAAAGGAGCAACAGAACAATTAAGAACGGTGAACCTTTGTTAGTTTTAAATGTGTACAAAAATGAGAAAACCTTCAGAAATATTTTGTTTGATCCGTTTTCCTATGCATTTCAAGACCTTTAAAACTAAGTTGGGGTAGAAAGGTGAGGAGGATTAAACTCCTCAAGGAGGGTCTGGGGGCGTTTGTATCATTTCATTTTAAGCACCAATCTGATATACTATGATAGAATAACCAGGCACAGTTATTTATTCATGTATTTATATTCAATGATTGTCTTGTCAGTTATTCACCGTCTTTACAGTAGGAGATGGAAAAACCTTTATCGGCATTATAGTAGGGTTGTCACGATACTAAACTTTTCAACTCGATACCGATACTAAGGAAAATATTCGATACTCTATACCATTTTCGATACCACAAGAATAAAAACTCAAAATTTCAACAGAAATATTTTGATTGATAATTAAAATACAATAAGAACAATATTTTGAGGTTGTATGCTATGCACAATATTAAGCAAGCTTGATAAAAAAACTTACAAAATTAAAATTAAGTTTTCATTCCTTTGCTATGCTTTACACACATAACAATGACACTAGCCAAACCGGTTAAGAAACAAAAATAATTCTCAGCAGCTGCACCTGTTACAAAAAAAAAGTCAGAAACTGAAAAGTGCAGAGAATTATTCAATCACACAGTGTTCTGAAAGTGCATTTTCCTCTATTCTGCACTTTAGATGTATGACTGTTTAGGTGCCACTGGTAGTAGCACTGTATCGATACTTTTGAAAATGAGTATTGTATCCGGATACAACTTTTCAGTATCGATACTTTTTTGAGTATCGATACTTTTGACAACCCTACATTATAGTAATAAAAGGTTGTTTTTTTTTTGTTTGTTTTTTTACTGAACCATCTCTGGCTGGAGCAGCGCCAAAAACACTCATGTTCTACTGGTTTTTCTAAAGGCAGAGTAGAGTTTGTAGTGAGTATAGCATGCACTAGACTCGTTTTAAGGATGTATGAGAGGCTGGCACACACTCCGGTCGCGTTACACATTAGACTGGCAACTGTGCACTGAAGTTGGTTGCACACAAAAAACATTGCCTATTACAGCTGGCAGTAGTTTTCCTCTTTCCAATACAGGTACTGCTGCCGACTCTTTTAGTGGCTCTGTACCAGACAGGCTTACCCGTAAATAAAGGATTTAGCAGGCTAGTGTAGTTACTAACAGCTTACGTTGGCTTGTGTCACTGAAAGTTACCCTAAAAAGCTTCTCAGGCCAATTCCTTCAACATCCACCCAAAATCAAGTATCAAAGTCACAGAGTCGTTTGCCTTCGGGTCACATCCTAACTTGCCATCAGAGCCACCCTTCATGCTGCGCTTATGTATAACCCAAGTCAATACGAGTCCAAAAAATAAAAAATAAACGAGGTTTAAAAGCAACTTGTCACAGAATATGATGATAATTATATTCATTGTGTTTTACATTTTATGTTTGGTCTAGTTAAAAACAAAATAAATTGACCCTACTAATATTGTGAATACGTACAATAGGTAAACAAGAAAGAGCCTTTGGCAGATGTCTATGGGAGAAGCAATGGATGTGAGCAAGGACAGAGGGAACAAGTAATAAAAGCACAAAAAATATAAAAATACTGAAAAAACTGATGCTCAAGAGCTCAGAACACAATATGAACGTTGGCGTTCACTGAAGAAATCGATAGCTGCAGAAGATATCAGATGTTGCTGCCAACTTGATTCATGCGCGAGTGCACGACCTCACTAACACCAATACTAGTGATAAAGTGGGGGAAAAAAGGTTCATTCAGTATGAAATGTAATTGCTGGAAGTTTCTTCCTGTTAAAAAGGAGTTTTTCCTCTCCAATGTTGCTGCATGCGTATTAGATGTGACTGATCGCAGTCGAGTCAACGATACAATGTTCATCCAGGAAGAGGGATTCCTGCAAATTTAATGACTCAATGCAATGAAATGACGTGATGTGGATCAATCCAGTTTAAATAAACTGAATTGAAGCGCACATTTTAGTCTCCATTGTTCAAGCTCCGAATTTAGAAACATAAGCTGCCAGCAGATATCACACAAAAATGTCTGTGTCGGCTAACGGCATCTACTGCAAAAACACCTTGAAAGTGCTCGGTTACTTTATTACCCAACAGAAGGTTTAATGAGCACAAACCTGTTCCAAATCAACGTCCTCAGCCAGCTTCATGTTCTTGGTGTGAATCTGTAGAATCTCCAACCTGCCAGTTGCGTCAGGGATGCCGATGTCCACTTCTCTGTCAAAACGTCCTGGAGGTGGAGACAGTTTTATTTAGATGGATCCTAAGCAAATTTCAGATGCTTTTTCAGACACTAACACCTTTTCTTTGGTGGCATAGAAAGATCTGCATTTGAAATGGAAAGCAACCGATTTTCTACCCAGCATATAAAGGCCATCAGAACCAATAAATCATGAGATAGATGTAAAATTTAGAGATGGATGTAGCCGACCAAGTGTGCTCCGAAATACAGAGCTAGAAAAAATAAAAGCCTGCAGTGTTTAGCAGTATTTTGTTCTACAGGGAATCCCCCATCCTTTACAAAAAAAAAAAACTGAAAGTAAATCTCTAGGGACAATAACACTCGTAAAGAAGTCCACAGTGCAACCTAAAGCCGTTAATATGAAACTGCTGGCAGGTATCCACCATGGTAAAATACAGTATCAGGCAAACCTAGGCTGAAGAGAATCCTAGCAATCACAGGTTTTAAAACAAAACTAAATGAATGTTACACCACCTCTAATAAGTAAACTATTTTAAAGAACCTCTGCTTAAAAAAAAAAAAAAAAAAAAAAAAAGTACCAAATCTCCTGAGAGCTGGATCAATGCTGTTGGGTCTGTTGGTGGCAGCCATGACAATCACGTGAGCTCTCTGTTTCAGGCCGTCCATGAGAGTCAGCAGCTGGGAGACAATGCGCCTCTCTACCTCACCATGAGTCTAAAAACACAAAACACACAACTTCGATTTGAAAAGCAACATTTTTGCAGAAGGTAGTAAAAGACTGGATAATAAAATATTTTGGACAAACTGCTGCAACCTTTAGTCTATTACATGAGTTATAGCCACTAAACTCACCTTCTCTCTCTTTGGAGCAATAGCATCAAGTTCATCAATAAAGATGATTGCAGGAGCGTTCTTCTCCGCCTCCTCAAAGGCCTTTCTCAGGTTACTCTCACTCTCTCCAGCCAGCTTACTCATGATCTCAGGACCTGGAAGCAGGAGATTAAGGCTTTAATTTTAGAGACCTTTTTTAATAAATCTGGCAACGTTTATACTGGTAGCTGTTACGTCAACAAGAGCACAAACCATTGATTAGGAAAAAGAAAGCTCCAGTTTCATTTGCCACAGCCCTGGCAATCAAGGTTTTTCCAGTTCCAGGAGGTCCATATAGAAGAATTCCACGCGGAGGCTAAGGAGACGGGATAGATGGGTATTGGGAAGTTTATAAAATCCAAAGTAAAAACAATTAATCCAGAATTTTTTTTTATAAACTCAAGTGTTTTGAAAGTTTAAGAAATTAAATTGAGTGATAAATGGTAGTCTGTCGCAGGTAACATCTATGTATTTCAGTTCACAATAATAAGGTCAGCTATTACAGTAAATTAAAAGAGGGGAATTTAACTTGGAAAATAAGTGCTCACCTTGACTCCTATGGCCTTAAACAGTGCAGGATGTCTGAGAGGCAGCTCCACCATCTCTTTGATCTGAGCTAGCTGCTTCCTAACTCCTCCAATGTCATCATATCCCACTTCATTCAGGGACTCCTCCTCATCCTAGGGATTAAAGATCACATCTTGCAGTTAACAGCGATCATTCAAAAAAAACAAAACAAAAAGAAATGTAAATAGATGATTTAAGGGTGCTCGTACCTCTCTCCTGATTGGCTCACCCTCACAGTGGATGACTGTGTCAGGAGCAACTATGCAGTAGGGGGAAGGATCGGTCTCCACCACTTTGAACTCCACAGCTCTCATGCCTCCTCTGACCAGAAAGATATCACCTACAAGTAAAGAGGGGGGAGTATTACTTCAGTCCCATATGTCCACTTATTCCAAAAAGCCCCTGCACAATGGGCAGTGAAACTCACCTTTACGGATTGGTCTGTAAGCCTCCAGAAAGTATGGCTTCAAGTAGACTTCAAACAGGTTGCCAGTGATTCCCTCTACTGTGTCGTCTATAGGGAGGACATGAATCCTCTTTCCATACTTTACATCAGGACATGGCTGAATGCTGAGGAAGAAATTTTACTTAGCATGATGTAAAATTTAGGCATGAGGTGGAAAGTTGGACAAGAATTGTATTTCCCCCCACCTGATGACGTCACCAAGACGGACCCTCAGATTGTTGCGGACCACCCTGTTCATACGAACTTTTTCATCAGAGCAGGTGTCATCTGAGAGCACGATACAAACCGTCTCCCGTCTCTTCTTCCCCTTCATCAGAACTGTGTCACCACGGAAGAGCTGCAGCTCGTCCATCTTGGCCTTAAGATGCAATAAAATTATGTCATTAAATTATTTCAATGCCCAATCTGACTGTGTTCATCTCGTTGTTGGGGAAAAATGCTTCCGAATTATTACCTGAGAAAGAGAGACGACGCTGTTGTCTTCGTTAATCGATTCATCGACAATCAGTCTGTTGGGTCTGCTCTTTTGCTTAAGAATTGCAGTTGTTAGATCTTCAGGTTTTGATCTATGAAAGAGACGGTCGCAAGTAAGACTTAGACCATGTTATCTAATAATCAGAACAAAGATTTTCTATGAGTTAACATTATAAAAAGGTTAAAGGAAATTACACCTGCTGGCAAAAAAAAATACAGAATTCAGCATCATCTAGGAAAGAGCAATTCCAATAGGGTATGAAAACATAACTGGAGTAAAGTCCAGCTATTTTAAATTTCAAAAAGAAAATGACAATGTTATTTATCCATTCTTTTGTTGACCTTGATACTTCTTTCTTTTGTCCCAGCCCTCTTTAATGAAAATAATCAATTTACTTTTTATGTATAATAACTATTTGCATTAGTTTATTACTAACGAGTATTTTCCATAAATACTAGCTCATATTCAAAAATATCTCCAGTAGAACCAAAAAAGGGAACCAGAATAAAGTTGGAGTAATACCTGAAACACTCATCTGAAATGAAAATACAATCAAGCATTTTTATGTCAATAATTATTATTTATGAAAAAGGAAACAGCATTCCTATCTGTAGATATTCAGACTACAGCGCCCTTTTAATGTATTTTTAGTCTTGCGACTCCATAATGTTGATTTATTCATTGTGTTTTTTCCACGCATTGTAGTTTAAATATACAGTGTTGAAAATAAGTCAAACCACATTATAAACATGTCCAACTCTCATGAATCCAATTGGTGTAAGATTCAGTTGAAGTCGATCTAATAAACAAAACCAAAAGATCATATAACAAACTAGGCAATTAACCCTTAATAAAATGCATAAAGGTCTCAGAATGTGGATAATTACATCGAAATTTATAAGAGTGTTACTATCATTTATTATTTATATATATATATATATATATAGGTTTCATTTTAAGAAGAAATGGTGATATCTCTCTGTCGTCTTGTGTTTACGTTTTCACATAAGCAATACTGCTCTAGCCATTTGGCTCATGTTTAACCAATATGTTCGAACCGGTCATTTACACATCACAAGAAGCATCATATTACAATTCAGAAAAAAAAAAATTGCGAAATATTTTTCGTACATTCAAATAATCACACCAAGTTTAAGATAAATAAGTTGTATTTTTTTCTAGAAACTTCCCGGAATGTTTTGGTAGTTTCCCTTTCACGCTGACAGCATGCTAGCATTAGCCTGGTGCTAACCGGCTGGCGACTAGGGGAACGCAGATGACACAGCAAAAGAATCTGACAAAAAAAGAAAAAAGAAAACTTTGTTCGCTAACTGCGTACATTAAAGATTCCCCGTTGAAATAACATTATCGTTTGTCAAATCCCAAGACACTATTCTTTATACTTTTAAAGAAAACTTCGTTTAAAGGGATTTATTCTAACTGCAAACAGATGTCTAAAACATTGACGATCGCCTAAATTCAATTAGCCTGCGCTAGTGCACCGTTTAGCCTAGCAGCTCCTCACATTTTCAATCGGTCGGTTTAGTAACAGTCCTAAGCCTGTCAAGCCAACTTTTGAGGGAAAATGTAAAATTGAAATATCAGTGGTTCAACGTTTTATATCAACTCCGAAAAAGATACATCGGTGTCATTGAATAGGCCGATTTTCAGTGTGATGGCTTTGGCCTTGACAGTGTTGCTAAGCTAAAGTTAGCAAACGAGTAGCAATGACTGCGCTTTGTGAAGTCACACAACAGAATACCGTTAACCCATCATGGAAAACTAAGTGTTTTGATAACATTTAAATACCACTCAATAAGTCCAATGTAAAGCTGCTATGACGTTTTTAGCCTCCAGAAAATGCTGCGGAGGATACATTAACTGCTTAGCTAGCAATGTATTAGCATTTTGAACGTAATACATTTAAAGGGTAACGGCTCCAATCGCAACAAAAAAAAAATGGCTCAGAAAATATAAAGATTATAAATATATACTTACTCCCCTCCCGAAGCCATGGTTGACCTCCTGAATTGCTGATAATAAATAAAGTCTAGCTAAATGTTAAAGAAGCTTAACCGGTTATCGCAACTAAACGTTCCTTGTGAATTCACACGAAAGAGCAGCGGTTTCCTTTGCCTTCTTTACGGTTATACCATGAGTTACACACATCCTACGTTCTGATTGGCTGGCAGCGCTCCGTGAAATTCGGTAACCAATCAGACGCGTAGAGACTAGTCACCGAGGGTACTGCTGAAGTTTGGCCAGTTACAAAGGGAAAAAAGGAGGTCGTCAACTTTTTTCTTATTGGCTCAATAGCAAATCCCATTCATCCAATTAACGCTCACCGCGTTGATATTGAAAACAGAAAATGTGTGTTTACTCATTCCAGACTTTACAAACTGACCCCTTTTATGACAAAATGTAAGAATGACATTAATTTTTCATAATAAATCTACGCAAAACATGTAATGAACCTTACTTCCACAGGATTTTTGTAATTATGAATAGACTAAATGCCTTCCTTAGATAACTAAGCATACTTTGCTCAGTTGCTTCATTTCAAAATTTAGAAAAATAAGTTTCTTAAATAACACTTAATCAGTTCCCATCAATCTAGACCACCAAATGTAATATTTTGATCTATATATGCAATATAAATATGGGTATATTTAACAATATACAATCTAACAATTTAATAGAACACTATAGTCAACATGGTTGCTATACTACAAAAAGGTGATAACAATATAATTATTTTAATTTAAACAACTGCTGGTTCACTTCTCATTAAAATTCTACCATATTTGAATCCATAAATTGCATTGTTATTGACCTGCTATGGTTATAATGAGTTGGTCTGGTCACTGAGCACAGGGATTAATTAAACCAATTAATTAAGCCAATCTTCAAAGTAAAGGGGGTGTACTGGAGTCAAAGGATTCACACAGATTTGTTCTAAGTTCCATGTCCATGACTAATATTTATTTTTATGCAGTAACATTTTTAAAAGATAAGGCTTCTTCGCCGTTAGATTTATATCACCTACTTAAAATAGTGTTTAACCAGTCAAGTTACATTAGTTATTGACAATTATATTCCAAGCAAGGTTATATTTTTTAACTATCAACATGCCATCAAACAATAGTGTTCCATGCAAGATGGAACTATATCTTTACACTTGTAAAGTGCTGAGTGTCTACAGGATCCCTGGGTTTGGTGGATCATCTGGAGTTGGCACAAAGTTGAGCTTGTTGTCAGTGGATGCGTTCCCTAAAACTTTCTGTGGCATTAAATGAGGCTACGCTTAAGACGTTTTTCTAGAGAAAGGTTGGCTTTAAAAGTTAAGGGTAACAGTTTTAGTAGATAATGTGGTTCTGTTCAAATCTTCAAGCAAAGTGGGTTGATGTTAGAAGACGCAGAACAATAGCTCTAGAAATGAAAAGAACAGATAAATCTGGACTCACAAGCCCACATGACAGGTTTCCACTCACACAACTGTTTTATTCTCTCCACATATTCGTCTCATTAGAATTTGAGCTTGATAGCACCCCACCACACACGCGCACACATACTAAGCGAAATTTTCTATCCAGTCTGCCTAGATAGGGTCAAGTTCTTGCAGTCTTTGATGCAGCTCCTCTGAATCCAGCAACAGATCATACTGAAGTTCTTGTGCATAAACAGGAAGAGTCCTGGAAGAGAAATTAGGCCAGAAAAAGAATATAGTCAACAGGGATTCAAAGAGTTTTATTTTTTTAATCCATGTTTTCAAACAGGCCCAATCTAATATTAGGCAGTATCTAATGCCCACCTAATTTTGGGTATCCTCTCCTATTTTGCATACCCAAATGGAACAGCAAATAACTGAGGAATTGTTAGCCCAAATTACATGTGTGATACATTATTTGAAAGCTAACACCCTATAGTTTCTGAAAATATGTGACTAAAACACAGCCTAAACTGCCTCAGTTCAAACATGACTCAAAGTAGTTTTTTTCTATATAAAAACAACAGTTCCAGAGCTGTGGGGCTTTAAACATTTGGTGTCACCAGCTTCTCCAAATCCCTCCAAATGTGCCAAATTGTGCCATTTGACCCATAGAATAACACTGAAGCATTATGATGGCCACAAAACATTTATGAAGCAAATATTTTTCCACTTTTCTTCATGTTCATCTGATTATTGACTTAAATATATATATATATATATATATATATATATATATATATATATATATATATATATATATATATATATATATATATATATATATATATATTCATTGAGATTTTATGAACAAATATAAAACAAATTTTTGCACTGTAAAACATTTTATATAAAAAATAAATATAAAAATATAAAAAGTTTCATTTAGTGAATAACAACTCAGTGCGTCATTGGCTGACAGGCAAGGAGCTTGCTAAGGAGCTTAATTGGCTGTTCCTGAATCAAATCGAGTCATACAAAGATGTGGACACTTTTGTCTTGTAGGTAGGAAGACGATGTAAAAAAAACAAAAAAAACAAAAACAGACCAAACATCGCAGGCAAACGTTTGATGAAGTAAGTCTTATTAGCAAGATGCTAAACATTAGCTATGACCAGCTAACTTTTCTTATGTCAAATTATGTAAGTTATGTAGCAATTTTCTCATCATGAAATGTTTTTATTCTGAATATGCTGGATTATTTTTAATCCGTGCACCCTTTTGGACAAACGGAGTACAAACAATTGAAGATTGAATTTATAATATGGCTTCTGGACACCTTCAAAGGTATGTTGTTGTGGCTTCTTGTCATATTTAAATTTTGACATGCTGCTATATCTGTGTTAATTGTGCCTTGGTGCTCGCTTTGTCCATAAAATGATCTTGGTGGTTGAATGGTAGAGAATCTAATCTTTCTAATGTCTAACATTTCTATATTGGTAAAATTTTACCTTTGTAATTTTCATGTTTTCTGAGTTGTTATTTGTAAATGCTTAACAACATCCACCCGGGATAATTATGAAATCTTACACTTTAAGTCACAAAATCTAAACAGGTGGAAGGTTACCAGTCAACACAAAATTTTGTTAAAAAGAACCACATGTATGTGCATAGAGTTTAGTATCTCACTCTGCTATGAATGGAATGGGCTGGCTCCAGGTCTTTTTCCAATATGCAGCTGCCTCTTGCTTCCTGTCCAGCCTCCACAGCACCTCCCCACACCACTGCCCTGCAGTCACACCTTCTGAAACAGAAAGGATTGCATGATCATGTGATTAAAACCAGGACAACAGAATATGTAAACATAAACATTGTGATTTTTTTTCTATGAAAATGTCCTCTTCTATATATATATATATATATATATATATATATATATATATATATATATATATATATATATATATATATATATATATATATATATATATATATATATATATATATATATATATATATATATGCAGAGAGCCTCATTTTGCTGTCAGATTGTGTTTGTGTGCTTTTCTGACTTCTTTCACTCTTAACATTTCTAGAATACAGCCTACATGCCAACTTCAATGAGGATTGGAGTTGGCAGAGAACAGACATTTGATCAGCCTTTTATAGTTGTGTATACAGACAGGGTTATTTTTGCATCTGTATTTTGACACCCCCGGTGACTGGCAATGGTGCAAAATACTTTTATGTACAGAGATATTAGTTGGTGTTCTTACACAAACTCAAAAGAGAGGTAAGTTTACAATAACTTAAAACAAAAAAGGTTCAATTTCATTCCTTATTTGTTTAGCAAGTACAAAAATCTTACCTTGTTGTAGATTACAGATTCAAATAAAAGTGGTATTATCAACTTTGTACTCTATTGCAGCACTATTTGCATCACACAAAAATATGCAGCAATAAGATTCAGTTTTGAAGGGTTGAGTCTATAGTATGTACTCCTTTCCACATTGTTTTCTATAGTTCTGGGTTTATGGAGAGTCATTTCAAAACAATCAATTTATGTTTTCTCATATTTGGGTACTGCTGGCTGTCTGTTCTGAATCACCACATAGTAGGAACCCTGACCTGCGACTAAGAAAACAATAAAAAAAAATTGGCATGGATAGTGTGATCAAAAAGGGACAAACCCGGACACCTGAGTTGAGGTTGGATGTATGGGTGGATTCAATTGTTTCCTTGGCTTCTTTTCTATCTGCTCCACTTTCATATAGACCAGAGGTCACATTTCCTCTTACTGGGAGGTCATTTGAATTCCCATTAACCTATATTTTTTTTACAATTGACAGCTGCAGTCACACAAAAAATGTTAACAGAAAGATGCCTTGTGTATGGCAACAGTGGCATCGGATGTAGGGGTTTGCCCTGAAAGGGTTGACAGTTCAAGCCCTTGGGAAAGACACGCATGTCTAATGATGGTGGTCAGAGGACCAGGTGGCGCCAGTGTACGTCAGCCTCACTTCTGTCGGTGAGCCCCAGGGCAGCTGTGGCTACAATGTTGTCTACCACCATCAGTGTGTGAGTGTGTGTGTGAACCGGTGAATGACTGAAAGCAGTGTAAAGCACTTTGATCAAGTCTCCTGACTTGAAAAAGCGCTATATATGTACAGGCCATTTACCATTCAACAATCTAAAACTTTCTTTCTGAGATCCAGATCTGCTGAAAAGCTTGAAAGCATCTCTGAAACTTGAAACACGACTACATCAACAAATCTCTACATGCTATGTTAAAGATAGCTTTCTGAATCAAATCTTGTACTTTAATCATTTGGTCAATTAACGCTAAAAGCATAGAGGGATAAATTAGAGCATTGCTTTTAATGGACTGAGTTTTTAGAGAAACATTAAGCACCATTTTAAATGTGCTGTGAGGGTACCATCAGACTTACTATGAATATGTACTTGCATCAGGTCTCAGGATACTGTGAGCTATGCATATTTATTTAGACTTCCAGCCATGATAAACATACCTGGGTGGGCCTGCAGACTGAGCTGAAGGTCTCTGAGGGCCTCCCTCAGCTGGCTCATCTGAGCAAAGCTGATGCCCCTACCAGCCAATGAAAGCCCCTTTAGTCTTTGGAGGACAAGTAAATCTCCAGCCTGCTCAGCATCAATATCTGTACTGGGAATTTGTGGTGAGATGCCTGTAATGAAGAATAGAGCGATTCAGATTAAAGCTGAAGAGCCAACATGAGCAGTTAGATATTTAAATATTACAATGTCTTTAAAAAAAAAATAGCCTACTTCTCCTTTTATAGTGCACCTTCACAACCAGGTTAATACACCTGCAGGGCAGAATACCATGTTGTACGTTTATTTCCAATCTTGTACATAAATGATCTGCATAAAACCAGTCCAGAAACACAGACCTAGTGTAGTTAGTAACTGCTTGCTTCCATTCCATCAGCTGACAGTAGCAGTGACCCTGGAGGAGGTAGGATGCTGCAGCCCAGAGCAGCCTCTCCAATCCGCTCTCAGTCTCGTCTTTCCCCTCCCTGCTCCAAGACACACTTCCTTCCTCTGGATCATCCACAATCACTTTCTCAGGGAGCAGATCCACAGTTGTCCTGCTGACCTCATCACAAAGGGTCAGACAGTCTGCAGGTCGTCTGGCCATGAGTAATGCAGCCCCAGCCTCAAGGTAGAGCCTGGGTAACTTGGGGAGGATAGAGACTGCAGCAGGCGGCTAAGCAATAAAGAACAAACACGTCATACAAAGCATTTCAGTTTCCTTAGAAACTGTCCATCAATGTGTTTTTCCTTACTCCATGTTGATCTTCTGAATGAAGAGCAGCGAGCAAGTCCAAATAATACTCCACACCTTCCGACACTCTAAAGGAGCAAAACCCTGAGTTAATAACAACAAACCTTGCAATCATCCGGCGATAGCAATAATAAGGCTAAGTCCTGCAGTAACCATAATAGATGCATGCTGTTTTATTTCTTCTCATCAGTGCTTTTATCACTGCATGACTTTTGACCTGGATAATTTGTGGTTAATGTTTATGTTTTATTCGGACATGAACTTGGGACAGATTGGTCAAAATGACTGCACTCCAGTTAGAATATCTGTATCAAAATAGAAAACTGGCGAAAGGACGTCATACCGGTTCCCTCACCTGCCATGGATAACACATTTAAGAGCCAAACAGTGAAGGACACTGAGGGCAGACGGGACTGAGAGCAGGCTGCTCAGTGACTTGCTGCAGAGAAACAAGGACGGTGAGAGGAGCTGGCTCCCAGCCATTGCTTGTTCTGTTGTCGAGGGTAACAACAAAGTCTATAGGACAGAAGAAAAGTAGTTTTTCAACCACGGAACCAAACTAATATGCTCAAGTGATAAAAAGTTGTTTTTGTTTTTGCTAATCTAGTATTTTTGTTCATTGTAAAACAGTTTTTTGGAAAACTCTACATATGCCTCCAATTTCACATTTTGTAACTCAATAGTGGCACCCTGGAGTTTATGTGATTGACCAACACCAAGTAGAGCCTGCTTGTTAAGTGGAAAGAATCAAGCACGATAAAAATCAATCATCTAAACTTTAAAATAGAAAAAAGAATGATGAGGAATACTGTTGAGTCCCCTTTACAATAAAATCCTAAATAAAAACCTACTAGAGTTCACATTTGTGTAATTTCATTTACGGTATAAAGAGCTGTTCTGTAACCCAAAGTGTTTTTGTTTTGTTTTTTTATGTTTTTCTGTCTGAGCTACACTGCATGGGGCAGAAACTTTTCACATCATACGGATTATACAGATCCCACATTGGCACATTGCAGGGGCAGCATCATGCTGTGGAGATGTGTTCTCAAGGATAAAACAGGGTAGCTGGTTGGAGATGATGGGAAGATGGATAAAATACAAAACAATACAATACAGAAAAAGCCTGTTAGAGGCTGTGATGCATTAGAGACTGGGGTGGAGGGTCAGTTTCAAGAGGAAAAGAAGGCTCAGCATACAATAAGATGTGGTTCAGATTAAAAAATTTGGAGGTGTTGTTATAATCTAGTCAAAAATCCAGACCTAACTTTTAGTTCCTAAATTTATTAAGCTAGAGAAGATACACTGAAATAGATTTGCAGCAATAATGAGAGGTAAAAGTGGTTCCATAAATTGTTTTAGTTCTAAATGGAGTTTCCTTCCACTTAATAATTGAGCCCTGCTTTGTTTTGCTCTATTATATATTTTGGTCGTATAAAACAGAAATGTGGAAAAGTTTTAGGAGTATGGATACGTCTGGGACCACAGATACTTTTGTGAATGTGTTATTGAGAGCTATGCAGGTTACTGACCGAGTGCAGAATACGAAGAGCCTGGATCTCAGCCTGTGAGTTTCCCAGCTGCCTGTAGATGAGTATGCTCTGGTAGAGAGCACATACACAACAAGGATCTGTCTCCAGAGCCTTTCTGAAACACTGCAGTGCCATCTGAGGGCGGCTCTAGGGACAAATTCAAATACAAACATGATCACAGCATTCAAACCACAATACATTCTGCTTTTTTATGCTTTATGAGTGGTTTCTGTGTACCATATGGGCGAGGCAGGAACCTGAGAGGAGGTGTGTGTATGCTATGAGAGCTCTGGGAGCAGGCAAGGCAGAGGCAGCCTGCAGAGATGAAAGGGTACTCCAACCTTCATCCAGCCTTTCTGCACCTTCATAAAACAATCAGATAAGAGCAAAACACATTCATTTTTAATCATTAGAAGTCACTTAATAGGACAGGAGAATAACACTGAATGCCTTTAAGAGCTAATAGAATTGGATTTTCAACAAAAATGTGAGCTGTCAAGATAATGGAGGATGGATTATTTAAAGAAATGAAGGGAGAGCTAATGGACAAATGATTACAGAAAGGATGGGAAAATGAATAAAAGGCTATTTTCATCATCTAATTATCAAGACCACCAGCTCGTGGTTTTATAGTAACTGTTTAATTATTTAATCAGTTTCACATATTAATGTCAAATTCTAGAAAGAAAGTCGATATATTCATAAAATAGAATAAATTAAAATAGAATATTTCTTTATTGTCCCACACTGTGGATATCCAATGAGCAAGTCAGAGAAAAAAAAGTTGTAAGAAGAACAAATATAGTAACTGAGAGGAACATTTGACCCTAGCAGGACACCATTTAGGACTGTAGCTGCGTCTCCCATAAAAAAATAAAATTAATTTGCTGACCAAAAATATAATCTTTCACATTCACACTGTAAATAAAATGATATAAACAAACCATATTTAAAATATAGTTTCATGAGATTGTTGAGTAGTGGAGGGGGCTTTTCCGCAAGGCGCGCATCGAGGCTTACTTCATTTGGGGGAGGAGCCAAAATTGATGACATCCGAAGCCTCGTTACACCGTCGTACTAAGTAACCACGTCAGGAAGTGGTGCAGCGGAGAGTTGCTATCAGTTGGAGAGAGTTTGTATATATTCTAAGAATAGATTGGTTGTTTTTCCAACCAATCTAGTTGATTACAACTATTTTAGTTAGATTAAACAATGTAAGGATCAAAATCAAAATACTATTGCTAGTGGCGTCAGCTGTAAGACATTGACTTCCAATCCTGAGGTTGAAGTTTTGAGACCCACTTTTGATTGTTGAAAGTTGCTATGAAACTTATTTATTTTGGCTAGTGTGACTAATTTGTATTGGTTTGCCCTTGTATAAATATAGATTGGGTAAAAACACTGCCAAATTAGATGGTTGGTTTAGCCAAAAGATTGGTTGGACACATAACTTCCAACCAAATTAATTGAACATCAATTGAACACCTTTCATTTTGCTCATCATTGCCCAATTTGCAGAAGCACTTTCATTCTCTGCTTGAGCTTATTTTACTAAAATGGCAGAAAAACAGTGCACATTAAATGATTGTTCTCTAACACATTTTGCACACAAAAAAACTTACATAATTTTTTATTATACACACCATTCGTTAACAATTTCAATGGAACTTAAATGGGGAAAACAAGGAAAACAAATGCAAAAAAAAATCCAGATTATATTGCTAACTGTTGTTCTACACTCCACCAGTAGGTGATGACATGTTCACATGAAGCTTCATGAACTGTGGGGATCCTTGAAGTAATTTAGCCAAAAGGTTTAATGCCTCATGAGGCTTCATCTAACAATCCCTACAAAGCAGGGAGAAGTTTTCAATGCAAAAAATATAAATAAATATTTATAAAAACATACATTTAATTTTTTTATTCAAAACATGGAAGAGTCGGGAAATAAAAGATTTTTCAGATTTAATTTCAAATCTTATCCAGATTTTGAAAATACCTAAGGAAAATGTAGGTATTCTTTTCCACATTGTCAAGGCTTTTCTGTAACTCTTATCTTTATTGTACTAGTTATAAAAACAGCAAAGCATAAATTCAAAAAAAAAATTGCTTTATTAATCCATATCCACTGCAGGGTTTAGATGTGCAGCAGATGTTATAGGTAGAGAGAGAGGAAGAACTGAATAATCCTCTCCACACATATCTGCATCAGACAAACAGTTTTGACAAAAGAGCGTTAAAATTCCCATGTCACAATGTGATGGAGCATCTGCAACAAAACTAGTTAACCTACTGCACAACCCAGGGTCTTTCTGCATGGAGTTTCCATGTTCTCCCTGAGCATGCGTGGGTTCTCTCCGGGTACTCCAGCTTCCTCCGACAGTCCAAAAACATGACTGTTAGGTTAATTGGCTTTTCTAAATTCTCTTTAGGTGTAAGTGTGTGTTGCCCTGTGATGGACTGGCGACCTGCCCAGGATGTACCCCGCCTCTCGCCCATTGACAGCTGGAGATAGGCACCAGCACCCCCCTCGACCCCAACTGGGATAAGCGTAACAGAAAATGGATGGATATTCTGTTTGCTTTGCGACAAAACATTAACGTACAAGAGTAGTATTTACTTTAAGTTTAATCTGTAATCAGTTTTTCTTTTAGGAGATATAAATGTTGCTGACCTTGGCTAATTGCAGAGCAGATCTTCAAAAGCTCAGAAAGCCTTCTTGGCTCCACAACCAGTCTTGGAAAATTGGGGATCTTTTCATCCCAAACTCCTTGTCTTTGTTCGTCAAACAGAGAAATCTTTGCCTGTGTCAAGGAAAAAAGTGAACAGTAGTTTCTTCAATTGACCACACAACCAAAGGAAAACAAAGATCAGTTTGGCAGAAACATCAATAGAGCCAGGAAGAGGAGGGAACACATGAGAGCTTGGACTTTTCTAGGGACTATTAACTGACAGTTATCCCACTACAGCTTCTATGTTCACAAAAGAAATACAAAAACTCAGAAATGGGAGGAAGAATTACAGAAAACCCACTCAGACACTTAGATAAAGGAAGACAAACCCTATCCAAGGCTGAAAGGATCTAATGTATTATCCTGATAAAAAAAAAAAAAACTTTTAAACCTCACTAAATGGGATCATTGTCAGCATTTGTGTTCGCGTACAAACAACAAAAAACATTTTACTTCTGCCACCATTAAACATTTAGTTAACTGCAATTTGTACAAATTCATTATGAATTCATATAGTTGATAAATGAATCCATAATATGTACTAGATTCAAATGTTAACATTTCCTATATTATATTATATATTCAAAAGACAAATAGTCACTTGTAAGAAGTTATCTCTGCTTTGTTTAAGCCAGTTTATTGGAAAAATGACAAAATATCTTAATTTCGCTAATTTCCATAATGCTGTAGGTGCAAAGGCTTTTCTTAAAATTTTATCAGATTGTATGCAATACTTAGCAATGCTTAATGAAAAAGAAAGAAGACAAAAAAGGTGCATTTATCCAGATTGTTCAGAGAAGAAAAGAAATGTGCTGATGAAGACTTGCTTTAAGTTTAATCAATTTATTAATGCTAGAAGGCTTCATATATGGGTACTTCTGAAAATGTAGAATTACATGAAAATCTTCAATATATTTAGTCACTAAAGGCAAGGAGCAGGTCAGCTTGCGGTTCTGCTGAGGTTTGATTAAAGTCCATGTTGTTTTGATGGCGGTCTTACTGTAGGTCATCTTAATTCTTAGGTCTGGTGTCCCACGTCTTCCTTTTGAAAATAATTCAGGTCAGGTTTGTTTGCTGCCCCATCAGCCCTGTGGACACCGAACCAGCTTTTGGCACCTTCAGCAGTGTGAGAAGGTGCCATGGTCTGTTGGAAAATTAAATCTGCTTTATCAGCGCATTTGGCAGCAGAGGGAAGGCTGAAGTGCTGTCAAACTTCCTGATAGATGGCTGCATTAACTGTGGACGATAGTGAACAGAGAGGACCGACACCAGCGCCTGATATGGCACCCCAAATCATCACACTGGACTTCATGCTATCAGGATTCACAGATGACTCAGCAAAACTTTAACTGAAATGCAAGCTTTACTTTCATCTAGGAACTGGACTTTGAATCACTAAGCAAGAGCCCAGAGGCCTTATTCTGGACTTAATAATACTTAATTTGCTTATGTATGAAAGTATATGTAAGTAAAAAATAAATAGATAAATAAAAGAAATCCAATTTTCAGGGCCACTAACACTCGGCTAATTTTCATTTCCCTTTATAAATCAGGGCAGCACTTCAATTTTGGTTTTTAAAGTTCCATCTTACACGATCGCTCCTCTATATGCCCATATTAAAGGAATAGTACACCCAAAACATGATTAGCCTTCATTTTCTACTCACCCCCATGCTGAACAACACTCTGGAGTACTTTTTTGATATCTCAAATGCATCTGGAGATCTGGGAGGCTTCTTGCTGTCTGCTGACATTCAAATAATGGAGGTCTATGGTGCCCGAGGCAGAAAGGTCCATAAAAGTCCACAAAAAACGTGTCAATATTCCTCCATACTGCTCGTCCAATGTATTCCAAGTGTCCTGAGTGGGTAGCATCCAGAATTTACTCGAACGAAGTCATTTAGAATGTTTTTAGAGCATAAACAGTAGTGTATAGGATTTCCTGAAAGCGCGCACCTGCGCGTTCACGACGCTACAGAAGCCGGCAGACCAAACCAGATGAAAGTGCGCATTCAGCGTCTGCTCTGCCGATAATGCAAGCGTAGAAGAAGAAATGTGCTGTTTACCTGTGCAAAGAAAGAAACAACGAAAGAAAAATGTCTGAGGACTTCAGTGTTGAGGAAGAGCATGAGTTCTTTGCCGAGCTGAATGCGCACTTTCATCTGGTTTGGTCTGCCGCGGTTTCCGTAGCATTGTGAACGCGCAGGCGCGCGCTTTCAGGAAATCCTATACACTACTGTTTATGCTCTAAAAACATTCTAAATGACTTCGTTTCGAGTAAATTCTGGATGCTACCCACTCAGGACACTTGGAATACATTGGACGAGCAGTATGGAGGAATATTGACACGTTTTTGTGGACTTTTATGGATCTTTCTGTGTCGGACACCATAGACCTCCATTATTTGAATGTCAGCAGACAGCAAGAAGCCTCCCAGATCTCCAGATGCATTTGAGATATCAAAAAAGTACTCCAGAGTGTTGTTCAGCATGGGGGTGAGTAGAAAATGAAGGCTAATCATGTTTTGGGTGTACTATTCTTTTAAACCATAACTGGACTATGCATATTAATGTGTATTCAAAAGGGTTCAGCTAATCAATTTTTTTTCTATGGATAGCAAAAAAAACAAGCGTGTTGGTGAGTGAGGTTGTGAGTCAAAATTATGGTTATAATTATGGTTTGGTGGTATGCCAATATGTCTACATTTAACAGGTAAATGGAGATTGAACAACAAAAGCAAAGGGTTTATGGTGCATTTATAGTTCTAAACAATGTGATAGCTGTGAGAATTGTTCTTAAAACACATACCTGAAATTCTTTAATTGCAGTCCAGCAGCTCTTAGCCAGCCATGTTCCCCACTGCAAACAGAACAGGCCTAATACGGAGCGTTTCAAAGCTGTGCTGGCCACTGATTTAAGAGCTGCCTTCCAAAGGACAGAAGGGTCAGAGGTACCTGGATTCTCTCCGGCTATCTCAAGCACTACCAGGAACAAAGGTAATAAAAAAAGATTTAAAAAAAACAATAATAACCTCATATAAGTATGATTGTTATCATTTTATCCATTGTAGCATGTACAGTAAATGGTCCCAAGCTTTCAGGCTGAAACCCACCTCTCTGTATGGTCTGTGTGAGGAGCATCTGTGCATCCTCAAACTGAGACTGAGCAGTAAAGCACACACAGGTGTTGTAGGCTACTGAAAGCTCCAGCTGTGCGTGATCCAGATGAGGAGGGATGCCTGAGAGAACGAAAGATATAAGCTATAGGTATGAACTTCTTATCGAACAATAAGTGAGTTGAAGTAAAAATACTTCAGGTATCTTAGATGCACAAAGGAGTGCCTCCTTCCTTTCAGCACTGTTTGAGACTATAATCCTTGCTCCTCCCATCAGACCCTATTAGTGTTTAAAAGTTTGGTTGCACAGGTTCTTGCTCTGATCAAGAATGTATTTGCATTGTTCTATTTCCCTTAGAAATGTTAAGGTGCACTCCAGATATTACTGATCATTTGTAGTTTTTAAATCAGCTAAAAACTGCATACTTTTTAAATATCATTTGTTAAGTGGCTGATTTTCTAATCTATATTTTTTTCCATCTATTAAGATGAACATGCCTTTTCTTCATACCAGCACCTTATTCCTCTCTTAAATGTGCATTTCTTTCAACAATACAGCTCAACTTTATTTTTTTATGTTATTTATTCTTGCTGCATGTAAGTTTTGATGTCATCTATCTGTCTTTGGAACTTTCACACCTGAATTTCTGCTTTCTTGCACCAAAAAGGTATCTATTTGTATATGTTTTCCAAAATAACAATAAAATATAATAATATAATAATAGTAGTTCTAACGTCTGAATTCAGTTAGTAAGTCATTAGCCAAAATACTGGTAGATGAAACACCAGAATCAAAGTATGATCTGGCAAATCAGAGTTTAACATTAATTGTATTTAATTAACCTCTAACCCTTAGAAAGGTAAAGCTGTGTGCTAAAATGGAATGATAATGGATAGAGGCAAACGGTGGATCACCTTGAATTTTCTTTAGAAGTTTGTGAAAATCAGAGGAATATCGTCTCTGTCTGAACAGGTTGTGATCTCGATTCTGAGCATCCTGTCCATCCTGCTGGAGAAATAAATGGTTTTAAACAAAGCATAAGTATGTAACTAAGATGTCTACCTGGAGACAATATATACATATATATGATGCCAAAGTATAGTATTAGTTCACCCCAGCTTAGATGGAGCAAGGCTCACTTTAGTTCAATTTTTTTTTTTAACTTTGTTTACAACAGTAATGTTAAAAACTCAAGTAGTGACTACACAATGTCAAGTTTAGAATAACAGCAGTAGTTGCACAATACAGAAAAACAACAACAACAACAACAACAAAAAGAGACAGTATATATAATATTAACAAACAATAACAAAGGGGGGTAACAGTGACATGTTAAAATGAATGGTAAACAGAGAAGTCAGCTAACGTTAATTACCTTATAGCTAGAAGCCAACTCGTTATTTTCCTGAATCCATCTATCCAATAAACAGAGTGGTTGAATCATTTTATAAGAAATTATACCACTGTTTATTCAAAAAAAAAAAAAAGAAAGAAAGAAAGAAAGAAGAGGGCGACAAAAAGATTAGTGATACTCTTCAAATGTTCCCTCTTTCTGAACGTCAACACAGCCGGAAGTTACTCTTCTTCTTCTCTACTTCTTGTTGCATCAGTTTGAGCAGCACAGAAACATTACCGCCACTTTCCGCTCTGGAGGTCGGAGCGCAGAACTACGTTATTGAGACACATGTTCTGAAAAAATAATATATTTTAAAAAGCAAATAAAAACACAGGCAGAAAATGGGAATAAAGTTGTTAACACATTTTTACCTCTTCTTCAAAACATATATTAAATTTATTTTTCGGTTTTATTCTAATTCTGTCTGTCAACTCTTCTCCTACAATCAGCATAACTTTAGTTGTTTCTTTTGGGATGCAAATTTAGACTTTCCTTATTTTTTGCACTATTATTTCCACAAATATTCCCGCAAAGATCTTGTGATAACATTTTCTAATATTATGTAACTAGTCGAATTTCTGAATTCACTAACCTTTGCATTATGTAGCCACAATCTTTTTCTCGTTTTGTTGTTTTTCCATATTGCATTTATTCATTCTTTGCTGTTTACGTCAGATTTACTATTTATGACTCATTTCAACTCCCCTTCTTGTAAACCTGCCGTTCGGACAGGCATCAACGTTGTTGGGGTTGTAATTATTTTTGGTTGAGCGTTTCTGGTGCCTCCTCTGGACAGGTTGACGACAGGAGCAGTTCTGCCAACTGTCCAGTAGATGGTGCTGTTGGAAAGCCAGACACAGCTGTTCCTATAGATCCATCAGCCAGTCCAACTGCAACAGTCCTCCAACTGTTAAGGGCCGTTTTCTTACGACCCTGACGCTTTCAAAACGAAATCCAAACAATTGATAAGTTTTATTACGTTTAGTTTTGTTCAGGATGATGGTTTCCCAACAAATTCAACGTCAGTGTCATGCAGATATCTACACCTGTCAAGGATTAAACAGCTGAGTCATGCTTGAGCCTGCAAGGACAGCCATTTTTCTAGATGTCACTGTGCAAGGTCACCTCCAGTCATCACCCTGATGCATTCTTCTTGGCTTGCTCTATGTGTTTGTTGTCACCCCTGCACCACTGTATCAGTCTGGTCAAGATTAATTTGTTGCTTATTTTTCAAGACTGGCCATCGCCCACCCCTAAACAGTCTAAATATGTTCCTGACGAACAGGATCCTCCTCCCAACTTATATAGCAGTATGCATTTCACAATTCTCCCTAACATTGAATCTTTCCCTGCTCTTTTGGTTGGTACCAAAGCCCTGAGACAAAAAAAAAAAAAGAATAGAATAGCATCAGAATCAGCTTTGCATTTCAGGTTTGTGCACATAAGCAATAGATTTAATTTTGGATCTACATTGCTCTCAGTATCAACATCATTAGAATATACAAAACAGGGAAATAGAACAATGTTTTTTTGTAATTCTTCAAAACATGTTTCTACAAAAGAAGAAACCTGGATTGGTGGAAAGGATGTACTGATCTGAGTACTCTGATTTTTAGGCATTTCTCTGATTGACAGCCTGTTGGAAGAAAGTGCCTCAGTGGCAGCTATTTTTGGAAATAGTGCTCAGTAGCACATTTAAGATAAAAGTCTAGATACTTTGTCTTGTGAAGGTTTTCATGTTATTCAAATTCTTCCACAATGCAGTCCCACTATAGTACAGACAGAAATTTAATTTTGTGTTTTTTGTGACTTTAGACTTAGACAAACTTTATTGTAATGTTGTACACGTAGGGTGTATACAAAATAAAATTTCATTCAGTTCAGCTCTCAAGACATTTCCATTTCTTTAGGTGCAGCGGTGATCAAATGTAAACATAAGACTGAGATATGATTTACAGTTTTTCCAACATTTAGCTGCTTTTTTTTTTTTTTTTTTTTTTTCAACATTCAGTTGTCTGATGGCGGTGGGAAGAAGCTGTTTTGGATTCTGTTGAACTTGCATCAGATCTCTTCCCAGTGGGCAGCAGGGAGGCCCGTCCATGGTGGGGGTGAGGGGTCATTTGTAATGTGAAGGGCTCGGGATGAAATGTCTTTTATGGAGGGAAGAGGAGCCCCGATGATCTTCTGTGCTGTTCTCACTACTCTCCTCACTCATTTCCAATCTGCGGCGCTGCAGCCTCGACACCATACAGTGAGACAGCTGGTCAGAACGCTCTCTATGGTGCTTCTGTAGAAGGTGGTGAGGATTGTGGGGGTAGGTGGGATCTCCTCATCCTCTGCAGGAAGTACATATGCTTTTTGTGCCTTCTTGACCAGTGAGGTGGTGTTTACAGTCCAGGTGATTTTGTCTGTGATGTGCACCCCCAGGAATTCTTTTTTTATCTAGTAATTTTATGGATAAACTAAAGAAATAGTGTGTAATAAAGAAGTAAAAACATATCTAGGGATGGTTTAGAATATTTGCTGCAAAAAAAACAAAAAAACTGCAATAAACAGGGTGATAGTGCACAGAGCTACCTTTACCTGCAATCACTTTAATTTATTTTTTTTTTCCAATTCTTCGGTTTAAATTAGCTCAAGCTCACTCAGATTAGATGGAAAGTCTCAGATGGATACAATTTTCAATTGAATCCATTTTAATTAAGATCTGGACATTGTTTGGTTGATGTCTGAACATAAAACTGATTTAAACTGGAAAGTGAGCCTTCACAATAGACTTTCTGATAGAGAATGACAAGGCCAGAGGCATGAAAACTTAACACTGGACAAGGGAATACTGGCAACCAACAGAGAAATTGAATACAAATCAAAATAGGAGTGAAAAATAAGAAAACAAATAAACAAATGAGGACATGTAGGTGCATAGAATCAGCTAGTTAACAGAAGGTTCAGGCGAGAGGAGAAAATGAATAAATGGCACACAAAAAAAAAAACACAGGAAGAAACTAAGAGAACCTATCCAAAAATAATGAATAGAGAAGTTAAGAACACAATGTATTAAAACACACACAAAAAATACAAGAGAAATATGACAGAATGCACATGGTAAAAAGATAAAATAAAATAAACAAAGAAAAGCATGCAGCAAACTCCAGAATATGGCAAGCCATAATAAACCAAATCAAATCCAAAAGCCAACAGTTTTCCATCCAAGATTGTATTTAGGTACAGCCATCAGCCTCTCTGACTTTCTTCCTTGTCTATAATAAAGAAGAGCATCCCCACAGCATCATGCTTCCCCCACCATACCTCAGTAGTGACTGAAATCAGCTGACTCAGGTAATTTTCTGCTTTTAGAAATGGCACGGGCCTTGCATATTTTCCCCATTTTTGTATGTTAGTAAGATCATTGTCGCAAGTATTGCAAGAAAACTGGTGGAAGCTGGGAAATGTTTTACAGATCCCACAGTGTCGAGAGAGTTAGCTCTAAAAAAAAATACAAACCCAGAGGAATGCTAAGTAAAAAACAGAATAACAGTATTCTGATTTGATTACTCTTCATCTTAGATCTCAACAGATCCGTGCTTTCACATTTCTCGGGACTGTGTTGAGGTGTGCTGTGTAAACTCACTCACCCCAGTTGATCAATAGCTGCTCTTCAGAGTGAGCTCTATTCTCAGAGCAGATAGCTTGTTACATCAGCAGCTCACTTTTTGGGATAATGCTGTGTCACTGTACCAGCAGCCACACACTAACTCATACTGTAAAAAGAGCTGCATGGCCTGAAACCAGACAGAGACAGGTAGAAATTTACCAGTGAGCATTAGATGAAGAAAAAATGTATACCTTGTTTATTGCAATGTTTTATCTGCAGAAAATGCCTTGCTCTAGTAGTCACACAGCTTAGAGTTTCAGTCAAGAATCTTCAGGATTTTACCAAAACAATCGTTTATAGCAAAATATATATATATACAATTTAGTCTAGTTCAAACACAATATAAAAAGAGTAGCATGCATCAGTAAATCCAGCTGCCTAAGAAGTCTCTTCATTAGTTAAAATATTGTGTCTGCAGGTGTAATTTAATCTCAAAGTAAATCCTGATGTTCTGTGAAGGCATTGGAAGCAGAGAGCATCAGTGACCAAACAGCATCATGAAGAACACAGCAGTAAGGTTAAGGAGATAGTTCTGAGAATGCTTGGAGCAGAGACACAATAGAAACGTATACCCCATGCTTTAAGCATGACAAATAGGTTTGTTTACAAGAAAATCAAAAGATTACAGAATAACCAGCATCTGCACCGTGATACCAGCACTGATAGGAGGGTCAATTAGAGCAGTGTTTCCCATCCTTTTTTGACATTTGTACCCCTTTTTGCATCTTGAGTACTCCTCTCAGTCAAAAGTGTTGATGATTGTCCAAAAGTGGAAAATAAATTAAATGAATATAAATTAAAACTAGTTTAGTTAATCTTTTGATTTGAGCATTTAATTCTTTTCTTCTCAAAGTATTTTATGCTTTCATCTAAAAAAAAAAACCCAACATAAATATGTTGCCTGGAAGCTAGTAAAGAATCAAAATAGATAAAATCCTATTACCGGTATAAACCTGTATTTATTAAACTGGAGTTCCTCTGAGTAACTCCCTTAAAATCACATTTAAACTTGATGAATTAGGAACAAAATACTGAACAAACATTATAGTCAGACAGACTTAATTAGTTTTACTATTTTTATCAAGACACCTGAGCTGCTTTGATGAGCTCATTGTGAAAAACAGCCAATCCCAGGATGTTCTCTACATCCAGTCTGTTCCTCTGCTTGGTTTTAATGTGTTTCAAAGCTAAAGGTGAACTCAAACATATAAGAAAAACGTACTTTTTGGTTGATAAAAGCTTGTTTAATTTTTCAACTGGATCCTTGCAAAGCAAAACAAGTCCCAGCCATATTTTATTTTACCACCTAAGAAAAAAAATATTTTCATCTACCCCTTGCAATGTGGATAGAGTGACTATTTCTATAGCACCAAAAAGGAGGATCTTATGTGGCATATCAATAAATCGCTAAGGTGTACTTTAGAATGAGAGATATAAAGAGGATGCTTGTGTAACTTAACAGGATTTTAAAAAAAAGTAAAAAAGTATTGGTTCACAGTATATGTATTTATTCAATACTTTGTGATGTGCAAAAAGGGACCACTGAGATTAATCTTTTAAAGTGCAAAATGCCACAAAGCATAATATGTGTGGAGTTAAATGTAAAAAAATAATAATTTAACAGGTAACATAGATAATAAAAAAGCCAAACGTTTTATTTAAACAAAAAAGAGATTGTAAAAAAAAAACAACAGCAAAAAAACAACACATTCAACTGATCAAAAGTTATATATTTTTTTAAAAAGCTTCACTATGGTACACTTTATTCAGCTCAGCAGCAGTTATTTTGGCATCCAAGCCCTGAGATACCTGCTTCACATTTATTACTTTTATCTTAATCCAACCTTGCATGCAGTTTCATTGCAGCTTTCCCTCGACTGCTTATGTCCACTTCGCATCGACAAAGTGTGCAGAAGCCATGGAATGAGTGTCAACCCCTCTTCGTCATCCATTCTTTTGAGTTAGAGTTAAACGAGGTGTTGCGGTTTGGCATGATGGTAAATTTATTTCAATGTACTTTGACAGCACTCTAATTCTTTTTTACTTTTTTAACCAATGACAAGCAGATATTTATCCAGCACGGCACCACACTTAGGCAATAATCTGTTAGACCAGATAGTCAATAATTTCTTAACATTCTGATTGAATATTGTGCTACAACCCAGCGCAAATGAAAAAAGAATATAAAATGCTCTTCAAGCCTTGTGCATCATAAAAGAGTGCATCAAATACTCATCCAGCTGGAACATGCAATGACAATCCAGACTGTCCAGCTTGAAGCCGGACATCTGGTCACCCTACTCATGGACCACTAAGGGTTAGTGTACCCCTAGTTGGGAATCACTGAAGTAGAGCATCAGTCAGGGAAACAGCCAAGATGGCTAACACTGGAGGAGCTTTCAAGAGCAAAAGTGAAGACAATAATATCTTTTAGGATCACTGTTACTCAAAAACTCCCTCATCTTGTATTTATGTAGCAATGGAACAGCTAAAAGCCATAAGAAGCTCAAATGTTTGCCAGCAGCCAGGAGGACACTTCATGATTGGTCATATGGGACCAAATCTTAATTTTTATCCTACATGCAGAACACTCTGTCCAAAAACAATGAAAGTCCCATTCAGCACATCAGTTCAGACAATATTAAACATGCAGATGGAAACACCATACTCTACTTCAGAACAGAAGCTAGGATAAATAGTTATGAGGTTTAACTATTTTACAAAGCATAATAAGGGATTTAAGTATAAACTGTGACGACTTGAGTCAGGTCAAACTCATGACTTAAGACTTTACTTGAACTTATCTTTAGTTGAAATGACCTGATGCTCTTAGTAAAGTCAGGAAATAGTTAGGAAGTCTATCCCCGCTAACAAGGAGCAAAAGGTTAAAGAATGAGATAGATAGATAGATAGATAGATAGATAGATAGATAGATAGATAGATAGATAGATAGATAGATAGATAGATAGATAGATAGATAGATAGATAGATAGATAGATAGATAGATAGATAGATAGATAGATAGATAGATAGATAGATAGATAGATAGATAGATAGATAGATAGATAGATAGATAGATAGATAGATAGATAGATTTTGACTTAACAAAGGTGAAGTCAAAAGGCTGCTCTGTAATGTGCTGATTTGGCATTCTAAATGTAAAACTTGCTGATATAGTTTTTTTTATTCCATTATACTTGATATATACATAGGAACAAAAGCGGGGAAGAATGTGCAAAGATAAATAAGGTTATTTTGAGGGCAATATGAATTAAAAGTCCAGTACTATTACAAAAATGGCTTACATTTTTTTCTTTTTCTAGATATAATTTAAAGAATCATATATGACCAGTTTCTCAATCACACACTATTCTGTTTTGTTTTATTATAGAGCTTTGGGTTGAAACTTGACAAAAGATGGAAAAATGTTTCAGGAATGTGAATACTTTTGCATGGTGCTGTGAGTGTAGTTGTCTCAGCAGCTGAGATGATCCCCTGGAGGGATGATCTGCAAACTCACTGCAGGAGCACACAGAGGAAAATAAATAGCCTAAATCAGCAGAACACACCAAACATTCTCAGTTTACTGTTTATATGTTTTCACAATTTCAAAATACTTTTAGAAAATCCCAGATGCTTGTAAAGTAGGTATTAAAAATTAAATTAATTTTTAATGATTCAGTGCTGTTTTTTTTTTTTTTTTTTTTTTTTTCGTCTTAACTTCACATGTCTGAGGTGCATGTTGCATGATCTAAAGTTCATATTAAGGTGTGAGTTGCTGCATCCCAGGTGCTCAATGTGATCAGTTGATTTCTGCGCAGGTTTTATGGGGAGGAAAAGATGTCTCTTTAATAAGAGCCAGTGTCCTTGTGCTGACTGGAGATTTCTCCCTCCCTCCTATAAAAGCGCAGCTCTCTCCTTCCTTTGCAGTCAGTTCTCCTCCGGCCCAGCAAACATGAGTTTCTCGTTGGACCACCACTTCACGGGCCCCGGCTCGTACCGCAAGGCTCGGCCAGCATCCGTGTCCACCAGCGGCTTCCACTCTCAGCAGCGCCGCCGTCTCGCCTACAGCCAGCCGTCCTCCATGGAAAGCCTGGAGACCTTCAACGGCGACATGGCTCGGAGGAGTGAGAAGGAGATCCTGCAGGCTCTCAATGACCGCTTCGCAGGCTACATCGATAAGGTGCGCAACCTGGAGATGCACAACCGCAACCTGGAGGCTGAAGCAGCGGCGCTGCGGCAGAACCAAGCCGGGCGCGTCTCTGTTGGGGAGCATTACGAGCGGGAGCTGAACGACCTGAGGGGTCTGCTGCAGCAGCTGACCGGGGAGAAGACCCGCGCTGCCTTAGAGCACGAACACCTGGATGAAGACATCCAGCACCTGCGAGCAAGACTGGAGGATGAGGCGCGCAACCGGGAGGAGCTGGAGGCTGCAGCGCGCACCATGAAGAAGTACGTGGAGGAGTGCCGTCTGGCACGGCTGGAGCTGGACAAGAAGCTCGGCGCCCTGGAGGAGGAGGCGGCTTTCCTTAAGAAAAACCACGAGGAAGAGGTGGCGGAACTTCTGGCGCAAATCGATGGCGCTCAGGTGAGCTTTGACCTGAGGGACACGATGAGAGCGGACGTTACCAGCGCTTTGAGAGAGATCCGTTCCCAACTGGACAGCCACGCGTCAAAGAGCGCAGTGCACGCAGAGCAGTGGTTCAAAGGTGAGGTTAGAGGGAAACTTTTCAGACAGATATCTGCAAAGTTATTGTGCATCATTTTCACATAAAACAACTTTGCATTGCAGTACAGGTTACACACTTTTTAAAGAAACAAAATTGGATAGAAACTACCTTTTTGACACACATTTTGGATTTAAATTATTGGACTGCAGTTGCATCGATGCAGCACAAACTCTGCAGGTGTGAGATGGCACACTAATAGGATACTCATCCGCAGTCTGGCTTGCTTCCATTGCATGCAGTGCACCTCTTTATTATGTTGATTATGGATGCACAAGAGAAAGATCCTCAAGGACATTAGACTGCATAGGATGCAGCAGGACAGATTTTCACCTGGTGTTTCTTCTAATTTGTTCTTCTAGCTGCATGCAGATTAAATAGTTTCCCCCAGTATGAAAATGATTTGCAAACAGTGTCACTCATTTCGGCTTGCTACAGATCCTACAAATGTGTTAGAAAAACTTGCAAAGAGCAAAAGCTGCATGACCTCCAGACTGACTGCAGAACAGACAAGGATGTTTCTCCTGAAGGGGAGAAAGCTGAGTCAGACTGACTGACAGATGGACAGTGTCAAGGTTATTCAGGCCTCCAGTGGAGAGGGAAATAACTCACCAAATGTCTCAGGATGACTGAAGGGAGAAAAAAAAAAATGAAAATCAGTTATGTGAAACTATAACAATAATAGGGCATCTGAATGTTTAAAATTCTGTCGATTTTTTTCTACATCCCGGCAGTACGCATGGAGCGCCTGTCTGACGCTGCCAGGTCAAACCAGGATGCCATCCGTGGAACCCAGGAAGAGATTGCAGAGTACCGCCGTCAGCTCCAGAGCCGCACCATCGAGCTGGAGACCCTCAGAGGAGCCAAGGAGTCACTGGAGAGGCAGCGGATGGAGAGTGAAGACAGACACCAGGATGACATCAGCTCCCTTCAGGCAGGACCATCTGCACATATATGCACTTTTGTCCATAAATGAACTTCTCAAAACCTCTATTTTATCTCTAAATTGGAATATTTTGTGATTTAATTTTGTAGGAGACCATCAACCAACTTGACAATGAGCTGAAAACAACCAAATGGGAGATGGCGAGCCAGCTGAGGGATTATCAGGAGCTCCTGAATGTAAAGATGGCTTTAGATATTGAGATTGCTGCATACAGGTTTGTCAGGATCAAAGAGCATCCATTACATTTTCTATTTACGATCAGCAAATGTTTTTAACTTTATTTTCCATCTCTGATTTTGAAACAGGAAGCTACTTGAGGGAGAGGAGAATCGCTATGTTTCAGGTGGCTCCCCATACACCTATCTGGAGAGCAGGATCTCAGGCCATGTCAAAGTAAAAAGCGAGGAGATCTCCGATACAGTGATTGTGGAAGAGCAGACAGATGAGACACAGGTGACAGAGGTGACAGAGGAGGCAGATGAGGAGGAGGAAGAAGAGAAAGAGGAGGAAGAGGAAAAAGAAGAAGAGGAAACCAAGGAGGAGGAAGAAGCTGAAGAGGATGAAGGAAAAGAAGAGACAGAAGAGGAAGAAAAAGAGGAGGGAAAAGAAGAGAATGAGGAAGAAGGCAAAGAAGAGAAAACTAAATCTCCTGTTCAATCTCCAGAATCAAAATCACCAGCAGCTAAATCCCCTATGCCCAAATCACCTGCCAAGTCCCCTGCAGGAGATGAGTCAAAATCCCCTCCTAGTCAGTCCCCCGAATCCAAATCCCCTCCTCCCAAGACCCCCGAACCAAAATCTCCAGTAAGGGAGAGCGCTAAGTCTGACGATGCCAAAGACATCCCAAAGGAGGAGAAAAAGGAAAAGCCTCAGCCAGCCAAAGAGGAGCACAAGGAGAAAGACAAGCCTGTAAAGGAGGAGAAGAAGCAGGAACCCAAGGAGAAAGAGCCAGAGAAGGTGGAAAAACCCGTTGCAAAGAAGGAGGAGAAAGAAAAAGAAGAAACTACGAAACCTGAGACTCCCAGCAAGACCGCCGAGGACAAACCTGCTGCAAAGCCTGAGCCTGAAGTCAGCGCTCCTGTTAAAGAGGAGAAGCCCTCTGCACCCAAACAGGAGAAAATAGAGCCTGAGAAAACAGAAAGCAAGAAGGAGGAGAAGAAGCCAGAGGAAAAGCCCGAGAAGACTGAAAGCAAAGAGGAGAAGAAGCCTGAGAAGACTGAAAGCAAGGAGGAGAAGAAGCCCGAGAAGACTGAGAGCACGGAGGAGAAAAAGCCTGAGAAGACTGAGAGCAAGGAGGAGAAAAAGCCTGAGAAGACTGAGAGCAAGGAGGAGAAAAAGCCAGAGGAAAAGCCTGCACCTAAGGTAGAACCGGAGAAGGTGGAGAGTAAAAAGGATGAGAAGAAGCAAATAGAGAAGAGCAAAGAGGAGAGTAAAGAAGAAGCAAAGGGGGACAAGCCTGAAAAGTCCTCTAGCACTGAGTCAAAGGAAACCAAGGAGGAAAAGGCCAAGAAGTAAGACTTATCGCTGCGATTTTACATGTGGAGGAGAAGGAGATGCCAAAGAACTGAGTGGGACAGAGGGAGGGGAAGGCTGTAGAGCAGGATGGAGCTGGACGTAACCAGCTGTTTAGATTGGTAACAGTATGTAAGCAATATTGATTTCTGTAGCAAATAACCCCACTGCTTCCCAAGTATGGCCATTACATACCCCCTGAAGCTTCTGGTGTATGACTGTAGTGAATGCAGAATGTTATAAACTCCTTATCTGAATGTGACAGCTGCCCTTAATGATAACAAGTGCATTTAAACTGAATCCTGGTGGGGATGGCAGGACCCTGCTGCACCCACACCAGCCTGTAAGGGCAGAGATGTCAAGCTAATGATTGTGAGCAATAGTGAACATATGTTTATTAAATGAGAAAAAAAACTCTCTATATTATATTTACAGATTGATATATAAAAGAAGACTTGAATTTTGCTCGTTGCACACCTTAATGCTGCTTCTCCAGACAGGTGAATGGTGGCATCTCACTCTTCCGGTCTGCAAATGCTAGGACAATGATTGTGCTATGTATAAACTGCTGAGGATATGCATATGGTAAATAAACAATTGAAAAAAGGAAATATCCGTTTGATATCATTTTTCTTTTATTTTGATATAACCGCCTTGCAGAAATATGGAAAATACAAGATTAATGAAGTGTCAGGGGCGCCCATACAAGGTGTGGGCCACAAAGGTAAAGGCTGGGAGTTACTGCACTGCATTGCGGATGAAGAGAGGGGGAGCTGTGCCCTTCCTCCACAACTGGCATCGATGTATAAATCAGAGCAGCCACATAAACTCCACTCAAAACAAGAACCCATGAGAGTAGCACCTTTCTGATCCAAATTAAGATCATTGATTCCTTATAACCAAAGTGGGGGATAAGATGCCCAGTTGAGTGTGGAGGGTTGTTCTTTTATAGAACAACATTGTTTTAATCAATACATATGGATCTATTTGATTATGGTTACATCGATATAATGAGAAGCACTGCTCTTTCCAGGTAATTGTCCAATTGAGCAATGATAAGTCTGTAAGTTCCAGGGCTGCAAAATGCTGCAGAAACAGGGTGTGGTTTTCCTCCAATGAAAAACCTCAGACTTGGAAAAATGACACCATTACTTAAAAAAAAAACATACTTTAGTAGTTTTATTTAGATGTGGGGACAACTCTCACTAAGCTGCTCTTTTTGCTGACTGAGGATAATTGTGATAGAATTTGGCTAAAAATCTGCAGAGCACTGATTTTAAAGGGTGAAGGAATCCCTATTCCTCCTGCAGCTTTTCCTTCCAACCTCTCTGTCCTCAGCCCCTCCCATCACAGCAGCGTGTTTTAGATGCATTCTGCACATGCACTAAAAATAGATCCCTGATCATTGATAGTAGCAGATCATCAGTTTAATCTTTTTTTCCCCTAGGGATGTAATATCATAGAGTGGATGATTCAGGATGTCATCCAGCCACTTGCTGGAAAGACCGCAGTATTTGTTTTTGATTGCAAGAATGCAACAATGGTAAGGCTTTATATGTCAGAACAAGCTAAATTTGATGATTTATACCCAGAAATAACTTTGGGCCTTCACAAAGCATTATAAAATAAAAATAAAAAAGTTACTATGATCCACTCAGTGACAAACTGTTGGCTTTTTACATTGTAAGGGTCAACTATTTTTATATTTTCCAGTTATAAGTTTAATAAATTCAACTTATTCTAATTCTCCTAAACAAAATCAAGTTTGTAAGTCACTTAAGTACTAAACAGAGTCTACCTACGCATATTATGTACAACTGTTTTGTGAAGGAACAGTGAAGGAGAAAAATAATTTCTTCTCTGAAATATGGTGGTACTACTATTATACTGAGGTGATATTATTATTAGGGATCAGGAAAACTGGATAGATTTTATGGCTAGATGGGTGGCGGTGAATAACACGTTTGAGGCGGCATGATGTGAACACGCAGCAAAGAGTCGTAACTATGTAGCCAAGGATTAAATTATCCATATGTTAGAATGGCCTAATCAGGTGCTTTGCATTTATTTAAAGCTTGAGCTATTTTTGCAAAATGAAATGGTAAACTGGTGCAAAAGGGGAAAAAATATGCTCAGAATATCTACCACTGTAATAAGACAGGTTGTTCTGAAGGTATTGCTTTAGATGGGTTGTAAATAAATGCACAACACACTAAAGATTACTGTATCGTTCCCTTTCACCTCAAAATTAACATTTTGCTAAATATAAAAAAAAAAAAAATCCTCCAAACAAAACTCAAATACATTTGTGAAAAAAATCAGTTCAAGGATTAGCACATCATTAGCACCAGTGCTCTTAAATTCCAGCACACTAAACAAACATCTATCTCTATGCCATCTGGGACGGGATGTTCTTCAATGTAAACATTTCTTTGCTCAACAGAGGATAAGTATTGAACTGTCTAAAGAACCATTCAGATTGGTGATTCCCTGCCAAATTCCTAGGAGAAAAAATACATAGGAGTTCAAATCTTCCTGAACTGGTCTTAGAAACATCCCCCTCCTGTTACTTTATCAAAGTGAAATGAATCCCAGTAGTTTTGTCAACCAAGAGCCATTTTGCTATCAAAGCCAGAACAATAACAGAGAGGACAAAGGCTACCTACAGTCAGAGAAAAACGCTGCCCTCTGTGGCTGTTTTACTCTGTGGAAATGACTCAGCTTACTCCAATGAACTACCAGCCTCCAATGAATTACCAGCCTGCTCTCACAGACCTATAAATAGAGCAGGACAGATAAAGACTGGAGAATGGAGAATAATCAAGATATCAGATGAAGATGATCTTTTATAAAAAAAAAAAGCCAAGATGCACCAGAGAGGTGTTCAAGAATTTATTACAAAAATGTTTAAAAAGGAGACCATGTTGCAAAGAGGTACAAACTTTTATTACATTTTACGCAGGTTCAACGGTGACTGAAGAAGCCCTGAGGGTGATTATACTTGAACGGCTTCAGCCGGTTTGGACCCCTGGATTTGAAAAAGAGAGCGAGAATGTTTAATGTACATTTATTCTAATTTGATTTTAAATAGTGTACAGATTTATAGATCTACTGGATACCTGACGGTGCGCAGGCACATCTTTTCTCGTGGGAACTCACGGGGTCCCTCCACACTGTCATCTTGCACTTCTGTCTCCAAGTATACATCCAAACAGACACACAGCCGTGCAATCTGATTGGTCAGGAGCTGGTGTCCTGGTTTTGGTCCCTGTAGCTCATTTTTGAACACATTCACTTCACTCTCCATGGCCTAAAAAAAGATGTAAAAGCGATGTTAGATAACAGAACATCACATAAAGTTTTACAAAAGGAGTCACACCCCATGAATTTTCAATATATTGTCACTTTTCCAATATAACCCTAAGTAATCCATAGTGAAGGTGAAGAAAAAGTGGGCATAGTTTTAAATACTTTATGAAATAAAAAAAACTGATGAATTCTCAGCACCATTTAGACCATCAAAAAAAAAAATCCAGTTTCCTTTAGATGTTACATAAATTGATGCATAATCCAACTTCACTATAAATGAACCATCTGCTTGTTCATTGGGTATAGTGAACCAGAATGAACAATGAGGATCAGCAAGTGAGCCGGGGAGAAGTTTTACATATGGTTAGGTTATAATATCCTAATGATTGCCTCATATAGCAACGTTCTAGTCTAGCCATCATCTAATAAATGCAGAAAGTATTTAAAACTAAAGGTTTGAAAAGATGGTGTTGCAGAAAAGCTTTAATATCTCTTAGTAAAACATGGTGGAAGCAGCATCATGCTGAGGGAATACTCTCTACAGGCGAGACAGAAGAATGATCCAAGTTTGTGGAGCTTGTAGTCCTGGAAGAAAACCTGTTGGGAGGTTGTTAACAACCACACCTTCTAGGAAACTGATTACAGCAGGACTATCATATTCCAGTGCTTCAACAGGATGCTGCCACTTTTAGATGCAATTCCTGTACAACATGCCTAAATCTAAAGACTATTCTGCTCTTGACCAAATTATTATATATAAAGATAACAGAGCACCAGCCTTTTAGCAATGGTAATTGATTTACCTGGTTTAGATCAGAGTAAATCTCTCCTGCTAAATCAGACTTTGGTTTAAAGGTTTTAAAGTATTGCAAAAGAGGTAAAGAAAAATCCCAAAAGTTGTTTGGAGAAAAGATGATCCTACAAAGTATCAACGGGTTCTTCTTGTATCAGAAAGTCTGCAATGACAGCTTATTTCTATCTCTATTTTTTTTTTTAAATCCACTACTTTATGCCAATCAATGCTGATAAAATACAATTATTTTCATGGATGAGAAGTAACCAACAAATTTAAAGGAAAAACAACACTATGGAAGCACTGTTTGAATTATAGGATTGAAACCAGAACAGGAGCACAATAGGAGGGTAAAATGAACAGAGATGCGCGTACTCTCAGGTTGTCGTCGGTGCGTCCACTGCGCTCTCCTTTCCAGTTGAGGGACAGGGAGAACAGCGGAGAAATCTCTGGGTAGCGGGGACTCAGGACCACAGCAGCGTGCAGACGGGCTGAAAGGTAAACAGACTTAACGTTTGGAATTAGATTCAAACCAAATGACTCTCTTCTCTGTGAGCGGCTTTACCTGTGCCTCTTTCGACGACACCCATAAAGTACAGATCCGTCTCCCTGGCCAGTCCTGCTTCACTAACATGGCGAGTAAAGGACAGTTCCTGGAGAAATCACGACACTGTATGAAACCTTGAACAAATACAGCTTAATAAGTTTGCTTTTTCTGTCATTTACCGTGTACTCCTGCTGGCTGATGGTGGTCCAGCGAGCCAAACAGGAGACGATCTTGGCAGGAAAGAGGTGCTGACACTCGCTGGTGATTGGGATGATGCTGTGCTCTGCAGCCACAAACACAATCATTGTTTTATACAGAGTCAATATCAGGATTGTTTGTTATAATAAAAATAAAAAATGGTTAAATGAAGCACCTAAAGAAGCAAACTGTTTGTTCAGAGCCAAGCGGGACTGGACTCGTCCCTTCAGTAGCTTCATGGTACTCTCCATGTGACTGGCGCTAAGGGAACTGCCCACCAATACGCCCTGGAAAAAGACAGAAGCTAGCTTTTACTAGCTGTAGCTTTGCTCCCCCTACACACCCCATGATGTCAGCACTCACCTCTGATGTTTCACTAGGAAAATGAAGCCCTCCCAGATTCTGAACCCACATGTAGGGATATCCCAGCTCATCCACATAATCAGAGAAAGAAACTATCCTAAAAAATAAATAAAATGTCAGTCCTACAGGAATAAATCAAACCGTAATCGCTTTCACTAAATGTGACGGCTTAATGTTCTTACCCAACTTTATCAAACTGGTAGCGATTTGCTGGATTGGGGGTTTCTCTTCCCTGGTCGCTGGTGTAGAGACAGCTGAGGAGAGTGTCGGATTTAAGAAGCTCTCTGGAGAAAAGAAAACAGTTATTGATTAGCGATTGATTTCGTCAGGAAAAAACATCCAGATGTTCTCAGGATTATATGCGAACCCTAAAATGTACATAGGCTGTTAGATTATTTAGTTTGCACACACCCAGCGCTGATTGCCGTGTTGAGGTCAGTGGAGGTTGAGACTTTAGTCTTAACAGTCATAATATTCAGATTCATCAGGTAGAAGAAGTAGAGATGCAGAGTGCTGCCATCTGTAGGGACAATGAGAAAAAGACACACTGAAAAAGCTAATTCACTGTTATTTCTTACCTTCTCATCATCCTTTCATTAAACCTCACGCTGCAGCTTGTTAAGGAGCAATAACAGGGCGTGGCCAGCAAGTAGCAGCAAGTGGCACCTAGGGAGCCCACAACATGCTGATGGATGTCTTTAAACATCCACTCTCTGCAGCAACACTGAACTCAGCGACACGCCGTCACTCACTCACACCTACACTGCTCGCTTTTCGCTATTCCTGCACTAAAAAGGGCTGCTGGCAGCAGAGGAGAAAAAAAAAAACATGAAGGAGGAAGCAGTAGAGACAAAAGCACAAGTGAGAAAATGCTTACAAGGTGTAGGTTCTGCAGATCTACAGTGCTGCAAGCAAATACCTCCGTTTGCCTCCTCCCTTCCCCTCCCACTAAGGTAGAGTTACGCCTGCAATGCAGATCTCCCCCATAATCTGTCACCACTTTCCTTTCGTTGCCAGCAGAGGGAACACTAGGGTCAAGCTCTGTCACACCAGAGCAGCTTAGAGCTCCTGTCTCATACAAGTATGGATGTACTGGCATGAGCTACCTTTGCACTGAAGGTCCAGGTTAAGAGACAGAGGATGTCTTTTAAGCATCTCTCGTCTTTTGTCGTCCAGCTGTCCACCCACGGTCGGCCTCCTTCTCTTCTGTTAAACAAAGAGGCACAAAGAAATAAAATTAGACAAAAAAGTGGGAGGTATCTGATGATGTCATTTATGAAACACAATCAAACAAGAATTTAGCCAAATAGGTTTAAAAGAAAACAATGAAGCTGTGATTAAACCACACATATAGAATAAGATAAAATATACAGATTTAACATAATCCCAGAGTGAACCATTTCAATGGGTTCTCCAACTTTTTTTCCCTTTCAAAAGACAAGTTTGCAGAATCGAGTTAGTGAGCACAATGGTGGAGCAGACGCACCATACAAGAAGGCTATAACATTATGACCAATTCCAGTATCAAAAAGCAGTGTCAGCATGCTGAACACGGCACAACATGCCTGAATAAAGCAATCAGTTTATTAATAATAGGCGGAGCAGAAATAATTGTGCAGATGGATGAATGGAAAACCGGGAAGGAGGGATAAATAAGTACCGGGAGATGGATGATCGGCTAAAACTTAATGCTATGTGGGTGAGAATTAAAAATGGAAATAAACATCTTTCATAATCCACAATCTTCTTTAAGGCTTCCTTATACATGCAAAATGCTCAAATTATTATTCTCCCCCTCCCGACTTAAATGCATTTAATTCTCATTTTATTCTTATTTCACTAAAGGTTCCTCCTGGCATCAGCCGCTGTGATGAGAAAAGCCAGCTTTTTTGTAGAGCTGAGGTTGCACGTCCCAGATGGACTCAGGTTACAGTCACCTCCCTGATCTAGGTAAATATTTCCCAGAATCCCCCACTCCCCTCCTGATTCACACATCGATAGATTGCCATTACTTTCTGATCCACCAGACCACACCGTGTGGAAAGCAAAACTCTAACGATGGGGTGTGTGTTCAGCACAGAGACGAGTATATTTATAAAACTCCTGAACTCACTAACCTCTGTGTGTGTTTGTGTGTGTGTATCCTGGAGAAAAGACCTAAACTGAAACTCACTGTTTTCTCCTGCTCCTCCTCTGCATCTGAATCGCTCTCATCATCTGGGAACAGAAATTAAATATTTTAAATAACAATTATATAAAAAAAAATCCAACAAAATGGACAGATGTGACAACCCAAAGGTTTTTTTGTTTTTCAAAGCAGACAGACTGCAATAGCGTACATATAGACAGGCATGTACCTTGAGAATCATCAGGAGGTTTGGAAAGAGCCCTGGCTTCGTCCACGTCACCACAGATGGACACACTCAGGTTCTTGTCTGAAGTATAAATAAAAACAACTCAGTTACCAGACAGAAGATTGTGATTTGTTAAACCCAAACTTTGTTCTTTATTCAAAGTAAATTCTGTTCGACTCACCACATGCTTGGCCGTAAGCATTTGCTTGAACAAAAAGTACGTAGAGCGGTGGAGGAAGGTGGCGAGCTATCTCTGCCTGCTTTTGGGTCTTTTCAAACGGCATGGACAGGTAGTCCTGCACTGGGAGAGACGCCTTTGGAGACAAAGCACAAGGGGGGTGATGTTCACTTCAGAGCAGTTCAAGCAGCTGAAAGCAAGACTAAAAACCAGTTAACTTTTTCAAATCAAACCCTCATTTTGGGCAATAGCATCAATAGAGAGATTGTGGTTCTCATTTACCTGCATGATGCCGTTGAGTCCCGGCTGAAGGCTTCTCAGATGCTCCTTCTTCACCTCAATGCTCTTCTGAATTTTCTCCTTCATAGATAGTGACTCCTTGTATTTCTCCGCCAACCTGAATTTAGAAATTAAGCATTCACCCAAATCTCTTTCTTCTCCAAGAACTTCTAAAAGCAGCGAGTGAAACCAACTGTGCTTCAAGTCGTTTACCTCTTCCTCTGTTCAAGCTCCCAGTCCAGCCTCGCCAGAGTGAGCTGGTGGAGATCATTTCTTGTGAGGTTAGGCCTGGAAATCTCCTCCGGAGCATCCTGGTAGAACTCCTCTTCACTCACAAAGTCAATTTCTTCATGCTTGGATCTGAAGCAGGATAGATAAAAATTATCAACGAGACAAAACATTGCATCTGAACATGTCAAATGAAACATGGACATCAGGAATGAAAAGTCAAAGATTTAAGAATTGCTTAAACTAGACATTGTTGTGTACATCTGTTTAAATAATAGCACAAAACCTTTAAGTAATAATCCCTTTTGTACAGGGCATTCTAAAGGCATTCATCTCCCTATAAGTTTCTATTAAATGAGTACTTTTACAAGAACAAACTTGAATGCATTGCTGTATGTATTGTTATATATCACTATGTAAAACACAAGTATAAAGTGGCAAGAAAATATAGTGTTCAATTTTTACAAATAACAAAAATGAAGAGTGTGGCTTACACCCATTCCATGAAAGCATCTTTTCACTAATGAACCTGTGTGTATTTTGTGGTACATCTGACACGCATTTGAGCACTAAGTGACTTTATTATTTTCGATTCTGTGCAAAATATATTCAGCTCAGTTGGTTTGTATATATTGAAGCAAAAGCCAGAGATTCTTATTTGTTGGGCTTAGACTGAACCATTCCAACATCTCCTGGCTGTGGTTCAGGTTATTGTCCTACTGGGTGAGCCTCCATCCCCTTCTTAAGTTTTCTGTAAAAACCCCCAGAGGATTTTCCAACATTCATTCATCCATACTTAGTTCCAACTATCTAAGCACCAAATGACCATCTTCCCAGTGCCTGCTGGGATGGGACCACTCCCCCTATACCAGCATGCAAATGTGTATCTTGGTCCCAATGATGTTTGTTTTCCCAGTGTTGTCTAATAATCATCTAAAGCTGGATTTATACTAAGAATAAAATAAACAGAGGTGGACACTATAGATTTGATCACTTCTGCATGCAGCTAGTTGCACTTGATTAGTTGTATCAGGGTAAACGGAGCTGGATATGAATGTATGTCACACTTCTACCACTTCAAAACAATTATCACAAATAGAAACCAACACTGAGGCTATAACATGACAAAAAGAAGCATTGTCTTAGAATCTAATATGGCGAGTTAAACCAGTGTCAGTGTTCATACAGTTTCCTAATAGAATTGCACTAACTTGAACTCCAGACACTTGCTGATCTCCTTCTGAAGATGCATGACTTCATAGAGCAGGTTCTGCAACTGAAGATGAAGCACATCCACCTTTTGTTTTGCCTGCAGACAGAAGCACAAATTCTAGGTGAGACTTTTCACCAAGAATTACCCAGGTGGGCCAAAAATAAAAATCAATACTTTATACTGGAAAATATGCCAAGACTGAACAGCAGTTTTTGGTGCAATTAAAGCTTAAAATGCTTAAATGTGAAATGTAGCTAATATCTGCATTCAAACACCGGCACACAAACTGTTTAGGCAGACTATGGCATCTACTGCAGTCAGATGTTACAAAGAAAAAAAGTGCTTAGTTCAACATTCCTTCAGTGATCAGCACAAAGGAAACTCGTATCAGCATTTTCTTTGTGAATACATGCAATAGAACAACTTCATTTATTCTATGTTTTATGGATAACTCTGTAGATCTGTGGGTGGGTTACCTCATGGGTCTGGTCTCTTCCTTTCTTTAGCCTCATGTGAGCCAGGCGGTTGAGTTTTTTCAGGTTCATAAAGTGGATGCAGCCCTGCATGCGTCTCAGCTCCAACTCCGCATTCTGAAAAAAAAAATAAAATAAATAATAAACTTGTTAGATATTCAAGGCCTTTGCAGAGCAAATACAGCAGCTACAAGAGAGAACCTACTATCTGCATCATTGCTTCAAGACAAGATTCCCTGAAGAACAACTACGTCCACAAAAATGCAGAAAAGTTTACATTTTAACATTAGTACAGCACTACCAAACTGTTTACGCTGGATTATAACCATTTTTTTGGTTTTGATTTTCTCCAAGGTGGATCAATTAAATTTTCCACCATATCTCAACTCCTCTCTGACTTATAACTTTCCCATAAAATTGCTGTCTTGTTGAAGAAAATCCCAAGTGATCTATGCAGTTCTGTTCACTTATACCTATTCTAACTGCAAAGGACATCTTTCAACCAGATTTGTTGTTAGACTCCAAATCAGCTCCCTAATACCAAACATATGGTCTAATTTGCCCTTTAAACTCTGTATAATAATGATAATAATAATAATTCAACTTTACTTGTCTCACATTGGAGAAATTTACGTCTCTAACCCATCCCCTTGAGGAGCAGTGGGCTGCCACCGTGGGGCGCCCAGGGAGCAGTGTGGGGTTGAGAGTGTTTGATCATAGACCCAAAGTGGCAGTCTGTGGGAGTGGGGCTTGAACTCAGAACCTCAGGATTCCAAGCTCTATGCCCTAACCACTAGACCGCCACTCCCTTGTGGCGGCCTAGTGGTTAGGTATGTTTGGTATTGTATTTGCCTTTTGACACAAACCTGTAAATCTGACACCAAAGCAGCATCACAAGCATTGGTCTATCGTGGTATTCAAGCTTAAAACACATCTCAGTCCTATGGAAGTTACTCTAATTTTGGTTCTGTGAATTCCTGGATGAATTCCAGTCACAACAGTCACTAAGAACTCACTGAGAGGATGTACGTGACTTTAAAGGGCTGGTTATACTCCTGCAGCAGTGTGTCGCAGTGAGCTTGACGCAGACATTTTTGATTTATGCTTTTTGATTTAAGAGCGGAGGTCCAGGTGGAAAAAGGGTCCCAGCGTTCTCGCGCACCTTGATCTTCTAGCTGGTCCAACTTTACGAGTTGTTTTCCGCAATTTCAATCATAAAAACAAAACAGGCCGGCCTCCTGTCTGCGGTCAGTTACAATTTGGGAGAGGTGCAGCGGAGTGTCTGCGGAGTGATTGGGGATGGCTTTTCGTTCACTGCGACACCTACGCACTGTTAATATGGGCTACAACATGGATTTTTTGTCTCATTAACTAGTTGAAGGAGAAAAAGTAGCCTGTAGTGTATATTTTTATATATATAATACACTTGGTCTTTTATGTTGAATAGCAGATGTTAAGCTCTGAAAGTAGGGCTGGGCGATATAGAAAAAAAGCTTATCGATAAAAAAAAAATGCATATTGATCGATATCGATAATTATTGAAAAGATTTGAAACCATATTTTATGTGCAGCTCTGCCTGGACATTTTATGATATTGCTAAATGATTTAATTTAAATAAAAAACACAAACACAGACTTCCAATTAAATCTTTATTTAACCAACTTTTTTAACCGTAACAATTGTTTTAAAGAAAAATAACTTAAAAGACCTGAGTTATGTTATTAAATACTGACAAAGAATAAACTAAAGTGACCAGAAAAGTGACCAAAATAAATATAACAAATACATAAATGGACGTCGAAATTCCCGAAGATTCCTCGGAGGACGACGCAGACGCGCGCATACACAGCTCGTACTCCTGCGGGTGTGAGCGGCTGAGATGATAAAAAAAAAAAAAAAAAAAAAAGAAGTTGGTTGTGTTATCAGACTTCGTTTTCACTGGTTCCCTACACATTTAACAGATGACTGTGGTTTGTTTTTTGTCCGACTTGCCATGACCGAAATACTGCCAAACGGGCGAACTACAAAAACCCTTCTTTGGAACAATTTCCTCCACCTCTCTTTGCTGCGACATCTTCATGTGCTCTGTGTTGTGGTTTGAGAGGGCGGCGCTTTGTGACGGCGTGCCTGGGTCCGCGATTGCGATTGGTTGGGAGTGACTAGCATAAACCTACATGATAGGCTACAATGAGAAGGAAGGAAAACTGCGTTTCTTTTAATCGACCCGCTTTTTTTCTATTGCGCCACACGTCTATCGATTGATATATATCGTTATTGAATTATCGCCCAGCCCTATCTGAAAGGCATTGCTTTATACATAACTCTACTTTCCTAATTCTGATGTCAGCTATAGAAATGAAAATGTAACTACTGTTAACTGCAAATGTCAAACTCGTATTTACATAAACACTAAGAGAGAGACAACTTCAAAAAATATTTTTTTATTTTCTCCTAATGACACTGGAAAGAGAACTGAATGTTCTTACCCCCTCCTTGGCTCCATTAGCTTTTAGCTCCTGGATCTCGCTCATGAGTTTGGCCAAACTATCACAGGACTCTTTGTATTGCTGGTAGTCGTACTCAGGGTCCCTGCCGTCCAGCTCCCCCTCCTCATTATAGGAACGCACATCCTGAATAGATGAAAACAAAAATAAGTATCCAAGTGCATTTAAAAGCTATCCCTCTTTTGTTGTTCTAATAATCAATGACAAATTCAGAGATAAACATTATCATTTGATATAGGTGATACTTAGAAATTAACCTAGTGACACTTATTAAAATATTCAGGGCACTCTGCTATCTAATAGCTAGTGTAATCGCCTATGGCTGAGATAACTTTCCATACACTTTCCAGTCTCTGATATCATTTACCCCTCTGCTCACTTTCAGCTGAGCAATGCTTCGGGGGTATTTTGCTTGTAAATATTAAGGTTTTGGATTTGACTTTGTACAAGCTTTTCTTTTTTTCTCTTTGCAGGGTCCCGTGCCAATTCAGCTTTAATAGTTTCACAGAATGTTCCACATTTTCCTAATGCATGCCGTGACACTCTGCAGAAGTCACTGTGGATTTTATGTAGGTAAGCCAGCTATGGCCTGCTTCTACAAACCATTCACAAACCATAACACCTCCAACTCTGTGCTTAAGAGAAAAACTGCTATTGTCTCTGACTGTGTAAAAATTAAAGTTGTTTTGCATTTCCTCCATTTGTAAACTGATTTTATCTTCTTTTGACAGTTAACAGAGCTACAGGCTGCCACAATCTTCTTTCTGGAGGCCTCAGGCAGCTTAAGGTTCACCATCATATTCACACTTCCTTAGTTTAAACATGATTAAACAGGGTCTTTAGAGTAACTATGTACTGATAACCTTCACCTAATGTAAAATGTCCAACGTATTTTCAAACATCTTTAGTAGGGGCAAATGTAAAGTGTTCTAATTTATTCCTTATTAGTTGCTGTATTTATATAATATTTTACTGAAAATAATAAAGAACATTTTTGGTATTTCATGCCTAATTAAAATAACTGCTGCATACTGAGCGTATGCTGACGGCTATAAAATACATTGAAAAGAATGAAGATAGTTTGCCAATGGAGGCTCTGTGGATCGGTGCCTACCTGATCTACCTCCCCTCGGCCTCGCTTCGTCTCTGGGTTTCCTCCTTCCCCGCGGATGACCTTTGACTTTCGCTTCTTTAAGGCATCAGTTGACATGGCTAACTGGGTGCAAATATAGCCACGTAGTCTAGATAAAAGAAGAACAACATTAGAAATCCAAACTCAGTTACATACCCTATTAACGTCGAGCTAATGTTAGCAACATAGCCAGTGGTAGCTAAGCGCTTAACAGCTTTCGAGCTAACAAAGGTCCAGACACGGGCTTTTGCCTAATGGGTATCATGCACACAAAGTTCGATATTATGGCTCAAAACTTTCACGTATCAGTTAAGTAAAGAAAATATAACATTTAATTCCTAATAGTGAATTAACATCAAAAAGTGTTTGAGATACCTTGCCACCCAAAACGTCGCTGTCAACGGAAGCCTTAACAAGCCAAAATCCAAACAGCATAAATAACGTTGGACTGCCACCTACTGGTCTCATGAGGTAATACATACACGACAAATTTCAAAGCAGGTCTTACTTGTTTAAATATACCGTAAATATCTATATCAGTATCAAACATGAAATCAAAATACATTGAAAGAAAATCCTATTTCACTTCACAAATGAGTGTTAATGCAGACTTGAAACTCCCTGGGCAAATAAAGCTTTTGCATATTTATTTCTTGAATTATTGGATCAGAAGCAACAGAAGTTGCAACATTGATAGATCAGAGCTTCAATGTTCATCTTGTATCTCTGCTTCTGCCTTCTCAAACCCCCAGTCCCCCTCAGCAGAAAGGCTCTCATGCTGAGTTTTTTTCCTGTTAAAAGGGCATTTCCTTTCCACGGTCACTGCATGCATTACAGACTGAGCGATTACCGTAGTCAATGACGCAATGCAAATGCAAGTGAATGTATACCTTAACTACATGCCCATCCATGAGGAACAATTCATGCAGTCAGTGACTCAATGCAATCAGCAGAGTTTTGATAGAGAAGTTCTGAGTTGGGGCTATATCATTAAAATGAATTATTAAACAGCAGGGGTTGTTTACGGTACAACTTGCTTTTGTCTGTATCTCTGCTACAATATGGTCTCCAAGAGTGGTGCTCTAATGTGACTGTCTTTACAGTTTCATTTTAGTTTAAGATAGAATACATGACATTATTCATAGTTCAAGCTCACCAAAGCAGTCTATATCCTATCCATATTGTTGGTTCCTATTTACAGACGTCCCAAAATGTAATCCTTCCTAGTGCTGCGGAGAGTTAGATGCTCAGTTGTTTATGAAGTCACTGCTTTAGTTTTGTAGAGAAACGAAAATAACAATACAGAAAAAAACTAATAAAATTCTCTGCGAGTTTGTATTTACTCAAAATGTTGTCCCCTTTTTAAGTTCACTGGACATTTATATTGTCAGCAACTTCTTTTTAACCACATTTTCAGAATAAACAGAAAAATGAATGCCATGCATTTAAAGATCTTTTATTCAGTTTGACATTTTAAAAGTTAGAATAAGACATGACTAATCACCAATGTACTAAAGTAAACAAAAAAAAACTGTTGCTTTACTTTGTACATGTACATCGAATCATTGAAATTCACTTTGCCATATCGATTAAACTCTGCAAAGATGTGGGAACCCAAGTCTTCTCCCCCTGTACGAACACAACCCCCCGATCTACGTAGATCACAATACGCCCAAAGGTGTAGAGCTGTTTCCCCTCATATCGTTTTCCCACTAAGGGCATGAAGACGATGTTGTTCTCCTCTGCTTTGGTCTGAATGAGATCTTTAAAGTTCATGGGCACACCAGTACTGATGCCTCTATGAGCCACGCTCTCAGCATCCCTGCGCTCCTGAAGTGCTTCGTACTGGAAGTCCTTCCGTCTCTCTGTCTGTGTGAGGTATGCGATGTTCTCTCTAGCGCCAGGTTGCATGTATCCCCCTATGGGTTTTATTTATAAAGTGGGAAAACAAGATTAGATTGTACGTTTCAATGTTTTTTGTCCTTTATTCCATATTTTAAATGAGTACAGATACAAACCCATGCCTGAAGACACTGCTCGGTTCATGATGTCCAAAGCTTCGTTGAATTTTTCCTTAACAAGCGGCTGTGCCAGCAGAACATCACTGAACATGCTTTTCCAGCCGAGGTACCACTTGGTGATTTCTTCGTAATTTGGACTGTTGCTCAGCCAGGAACACAGTACCTTAAACAAAAACACACAAAAAATTGAAATAATTGTAGAGAGGCCTTCCTGGCTTGAATTTGACTTTTTTTTTGATAGAAAAAAGTAAAATTAAAGCATGATTAGCAGTTTCAATATTGATTGCTAACGTCAAAGTCTGAACATGAGACAGTTTTTAATTAAACAGAATTAATGCACGTTTTTACAAAAACTGAGTGTAAAAAGTAATATCTACTCATGATACTAAATTGAAAGTTTGCAGATATTTTTGGAAATTAAAACTTCTTAGTTATTACTATAAAATGTATAACAACAAAAAAATGGTTGACATCAAGTGTCCCTTGTATTAGCCCTAATCTATCCCAGTCCTTTGTAGGGTTGCACCGATTGAATGATCTGCCTCAATTTCCTTTACTTAGGGATTTACTTAGGATATGATTTTTTCTATCTCTGTAAATGTTTGAAAATCACCCACTGTCAATATCCTAAACTTAGATTTATATATACGAGAGCAGATACTGGAGTTCTTATTGTTTGACAGGTAATTGATGAACCTCTTAAAATCCACCTCATTTTGGGAAATCCTCGCCTATTTTCCATACCCAAATGGAAAAGCAAATAACTTAGGAAATGTAAGGCCAAATTACATGTGTGATACATTATTTGAAAGCTAATACCTTCTAGTTTCTGGATATATACACAAATATCGAGTGAGTAAAACACAGAGCAAGCTGCATCAGTTCAAACATGGCTCAAAGTTGTTGCTTTTTATTCTTGAAAATAATAGTTTTTTTTTTTAACAGCAGTAATGAAGACATGCTTGGTTGTTGTGGCTGCTTTGTCATGTTTACATTTTGACGTGCTGCTATATCTGTGTTAACTGTGCTTTGGTGCTCACTGTGTCCATAAAATTAACATAAAATGGTAACATTTTAGCTCTGTAATTTTCATGCATTCTGAGTTCTTATTTGTTAACGCTTTAAAACGGGTCGGCGACCTGGTGGGTTTTAAGAGGTTAATTTCTTTACGTAAGATAAGATTGAAATATGAAAGAACATCTGTATCGGTACTCTTGGCACTCTGTTGCATAGGAAATGTCTTAATAACCATTTGACTCTGCAGGATACAGAACTGTTCTGAGGTGTTTTTTGTTGTAAAACATAGGACAAGCAAACTGAAACAAAGACGGGGAATAGTGAGGCTCTTCTGTTGATTGAAGCAAATAGATCAAGGCTGGTTCCAAACTTTCTTTCGCCAGCATTTTTTTATTCCTCTTCAATGAAATTAAGCAATATAACTTAGGACCATCTTATATCTTATGTACATCTTCCCTTTGAATCTCAAAGAGTAAGGTCAAGAATTCCTCAATCTAATTTAAAGATTATAAGAATGATTTTTTTTTCTTTGATAAACATGGATGTAATATAAAAGTTAGTATTTTCACTAACCTGCAACCATTTTGAAAAGAATTTTTTCTCCAAGAGTGAAACAAGGCTGGAGGGGGACAGCATGCCCTCCCAGTCCATCACCCAGTGAAATGGCTCCATCTGCTGCTGGTGGGGGTTGATCACCAGTTCTTCCAGACACAAGGCTTCACAAGTACACAAAGGAAAGACTAGCATTAATAAGGATGGAAACAATAATTGCTATATAGAGACCTGGGAAGTAAAGGCCAGGGTTGAACATTTAGCCAAAAATGTAAATAGCGATTATTTTCAAACAATAATGCAACTGCGATTTCATTGCAATAATCTTTTGCACTAGGCATAAAGATTGTCGACGTTTTACGCACGGGATTTAGTTTTTTATTATCTTGAAATTCTGCTTTTCCATAATCCAGTGTTGTAGGACTTTAGCGGTAAACTTGCAAAAACAAGTTCTTTCTTCAACTACCGGTACATTGCATTAATCTAGGTGCTAACTGCAATTCTGGCCTTCCTTCTATGTGGCAGCATACCCACTTTAATCGTATTACTGGCACCTAAAGGGCTGGAGGGAAATTTTTAACATCTTACCCTTGTTAAATGTATTGTGATTAAAAATTAGGATTCCCTGCGATTTGAAAATCACATTTTTCTAAATTGCAATTATATTCCAAATGCAATTAATTGCCCAGCCCAAGTAAAGGCCCTTCCATGGATGAGTGAAGACATACCCAGTTTAGGGATGATGTTTTTCACCATGAAGGCCTCCCATGCGCCAGCTGTAAAAACATTCTTCCATGGCTGAAGGATGAGGCGGGCTGAAGCGTCACTCGGATGCCACCGCTGCAAAGCGTTGGACAGCTTGCTCCTGATCGGCGGGTAAAGAGGTTCCAGCCGGGCTTGCAGCAAAGGCAGCCAAGGGTGGATCCAGGAGTGGATGGGAACGGTGTCAGTTAAAGGGTTCCAGTTATCAACCTGTTAAAAAAACAAACAAGAAGACTTGACATTAAATATCATCAGATTTTATAAAAAAAAAAAAAAAAAAAAAACCCATCCAAGATGGTCTTCATCTTGCCTCTCGCTGTAGTCGGGGTAAGATCATCTGCTCCAGCAACTGATCAAGGATCCATGGAGGTAGAAGAGGGGCCCACAAATCCACACAGTCCACCATCGGCCCCACTATTCGAGGCTGCCAGTTTGACACACAGCACCGCATCACTGGGATCCACACTTCCCATAGCAATCTGGATAAATAAATGAACAAAAGGTATTTACACACACAAGTCGCTAAAGCATGTAGCAGCAGTAAGACGTTTCCACCTGGTCTGATGGAAATCACCTGTGGTATGGATCCATGTTTGAATGTGGACCGCTGGGGTGCATGTCTCTGGATTCAAGAATTGCCCTCCACTGGCCGATATCTTCCAAACAGTACGAACTGTCCTGAAAAAAAAAAAATATATAAAAAAATCGAATTAGTTGGCACGGCTTCCAAAATCGATAATTCTCTACCTTCATCACCTAAGAAGATTGTAAAGGGAAAAACCTTCAGAGGATCCCATGAGGAGAGCTTCTCTTTCAGTAATGGATGCACAACAGCGACAGCCAGGTCCCCCAATCCCATCGTCTTGTATTCTTCATAATAATCTGTCTGCAGGGTCTCGAATATCCGGGCACACTCCTGGAAAAAATTATTTGAAAAGGGTTGAAAACAGGGATTCACGATATGTTATTATGATCAATCAGTATCAGTCCAATAAGGGAAGTCGTTTTCCCCATCTTGTTGTGGTTTGTATGTATGGGGTTGGCAATTTGGCATACTGGAATGTCACGCAGCGTGAGGGCTGTCTTTCTTTAACCAAATCAGAGAGGAAATGTCAGCGGTGTGATCATCTTTTCATGGTTTTAAGATGGTAGGAAGAACATAAAAAATATAAAAGGTCAATTGGGATTATTGACTTATATTAATATGATATATGGTATCAAGCTTAATTTTCCTATCAGTGAATGCCTAGTTGGAGCTCTTAAACTCAAACTGCCCAACGATAGAGGCTCTGAGAGAATAATCATGGTATAAACCTGTAGGGATGGCTCTTCGCCTGGTGGCGTTTCCTCCGTAGGAAATCGCTCCACTAAGGCCAGCACGGCCTCCATTCTTTGGATGGCATCCTGCTCCATTGACAGTCGGTTTTGCAATGCCTGCGACTCGTGCCTCAGAGTAACAACCACGTCTTTTTCATGCTGCAAGCGCCTGGCAGACTATAAAACATGCATGGGGAAAACAAATCAAGCTCCCAAAACAATGCGGAGGCTGTTTAATCTGAGTTTTATGAAGACCCATTGTTTCTTCATTTCCCCTCACCTGTAAGATGTCCTGCTCTGTGAGGTCTATAAGAAGCTGCAGGTTGTGCTCCAGCTCAGGGAGGGCAAAGCCAGTACCTTTCTGATCTCGGGTGGCCATGCTCGGCGGGGCTTCATCCGGAACGCTGTGTTTGTTTGATATCTGACTGTAACTGTAGTAAACCTTCTGCTCTCGCCCAGTCATATCTATGACCTAAGCCAGGAGAAAGGTGTGGGAAAATTACATTTAAAAGGCTAAAATAGTATGTTTCAATACAAAACACAAGTATGCATGTGGCCTTGTATAGTTTATTCAACATCACTATGTGAGAGCCATAACTCTGAGTAGGAGTTAATTTTGGAAGCTGAAACAAACCTTGACTTGTGCCAGTTCTCCCGCTGAGGCTGGTGTACTCCGATAGGCCACTTTACCTTTAGCTTTCAGCTCATCTATAGTTTTGTAGGAATACTTTGGTTTCTTCTTTGCTGCAGTCCCAGCAGGATCCTTCCGCCACTGGCCTAATTCCTTTTTAAATTCCTACGAAAAGCGACAAAAAAAATAAAGAAGCTTTACAGTCTCATGATATTGGTAATAAAAACAACAGAAGATAGAATTTAACGGGTGTGAATGGTGATTTCACCATGGTGACATGCAACATATGTAATATACCTTTTCCTCCTCTTCTTCTGAGTCAACCACGGGAAAGTCCTGAAGACTCTGCGTAGTTCGCTCATTGCCATATGCACCCACTGCTCCTTTACCCTTACGAACCTTTGCTTCAATGGGGTTCACGATGCCTGCAACAACACAGGACTTTATATTAAAGTTTCCTAGATAAATCCCCTCAGGATTATATCCTTGTGATTTCTACCTACCTTGAGCATTTTTCCCCAAGCCTTTTCCTGGCTGGTATCCCATTTTCTGCAATAGTTTTTGTCCAATCCCCTTGGTGTACTTCTCCCAGCTGCCGATGCCTTTACCAGACTGTATGCCACCTGCAAACCTCTGGGACTGATTTCCTCCAAAATTTGACTGGATAAAAATATTTTTTTAAAGGTTATGTAACTCTTTTTTGCTTTGGTTTTTTGTTTAGGAACTTGAAAAAAATGTAGACAGGAAATTAATTCACCATCTGAAGTTTTCTGGGAGCTGCTGTGCGTGGAGGAGGAGGAGCCGCCGGAGGAGCATCATCATCAGATTCATCAGAACCTACTTCTTGTTGTTGCTGTTTTTCCTCAGCTGCAGTTTTTCGCAGACCAGCGCTCACAAAGCTGACAGGGGTGGTGTAGTCTTTAGACCTGGGGGGAAAAAGCAACAACCATTATTAAACGTTAAAGATTGCCAATAATCCCCCACATTTCTTCCAGTCACAACCATAGACATCTAAAGAATTAACAGCGGTTTTATACACCAACATAAAGGTGCAAACATTTATGAGATGGGAAGAGAATAACCCTAGTGGAACAAATTAAAAAGTCACTGATTCTTTTAGCTATCAGAAAACTGCACAGATGCATCAAATCTACCTCTTGCCACCAAAGCTAGGTCTCTCATCCTCATCAGAATCCCTGTCAGCCCAGATGCCATAGGTGGCCTGCTCCTTGGTTTGCTTGAACCTGCGGCGGTCTGGGTTGAACTCATTGGCCAAATCCCAGTCAGTCACCTCAAAGCTCTCCAACTCCACTCCTTCCGCCTCCTCCTCCTCCCCCCTCCTTCCGTAAAGGTGAGACATTGACATCTACATTTTGGGATAAAAAATAGGATTGTGTGTCAAAAAGACAGTCTTTTCTTGCAGTGCAATCGTTTACAGAAGAGAGAAAAATAAGATTCTAAGTAAAATAGAGCAAAATAAAATATAATATACTAAAATAAAAACAAATAAGTAAAATTACACCCTTTTACACCCTATAAACAGTGTAAAATCAGATTTATGAAAAAAATAAGGATAAGAATAAATAAGATTACATTATATAGACCAAGAGTATTTACAATGCTGCTCAAAAATGACTATTATTGTACATGACCATGTTATTGCGCATAGTGAAGAAATTAAATAAGTAAATAATTAATGAAATGGTATGAATTATACAGTTTGCGGCCAGGAATGACTTCCTGTGGCGCTCTGAGCCCTAAAACTGAGAACTTGGGAGAAAAACTATTTAAAATTTCTGCTTTGCGATAAGGATGGAAACAAACAATGTTTTATAATGAGTACATTTATTAACAGAAAGACAAATAAGTGTCAGTAAAACTGACTAGCGGTATTGTTGCTACTTGGCGATCACAAGTGAAGCTAAAATTAACTAGCAAAAGCTAATCTATGCGTCTGGACGTTACGTTTTATAACCGGATAACGTTAAATTATTTGCTTTACCGTACTCACCTTAAATTATTTTTAATTATTGTCCTTGTCCGAGATGAGTAACAGACATTTTTTTATGAAAATAGCAAATAGGAACACTTCAGCTAACAAAAACGTTCGTTTCAGTAAATCCAAGTACTTCCGGTTTACTGGTGTTACACCAATTACTGTAGACAACAAACGTAATTGGAGTAGCTAAAGGTTAGAATTTATATATATATATATATATATATATATATATATATATATATATATATATATATTACATTCTCCAAAAATGTGTTATTTTTATTTTTTTTTATTTTATTTATGAATGTAAATATAAACATACAAGGCATACAATAAATTCACACTTGTGATTTTTTTTTTTTAACATGGATTGAGCATGTTCAACATAAAAAAAAGTATGAAACTAATCCAACAGGATTGTAAACTAAAATAAGATGAAAATAAAAACATAAATTTCACAGGGCCATTTCAAATTAATTTAAATGCTTCGAGTAAAGAAAATAATTTAAGGGCTTTGTTTTCTTCTACAAGTCTAAGAGATTTACTGAAAAGATTCAGCTCATTTCTCCAATGAGTCATACAAGGTTTGGTCTTAAAGTATCTGCACTTGTGAATGAAGAACTTTCCAAATAACAAAAGAGTGTTGAGTATGAAGTCTACATTCTTATTTTCAACAAAAACACCAAAAAAAAATAGACTTCACAGACAAAGGCAATATAATTTCTTTGGATAGTAGCCAGCTTTGCATCTCTTTCCAAAAAAGCTGCACAGCATTACAATAAAAAAAGAGATGTTCTAAAGTTTCCACATTCTCTTCACAAAAAACGCAGTTATTCCGATCAATATTAAATCTTAATCTCAGATATTCGTTCACTGGGTAGATTTCATTCAAAATTTTGAAGTTGACCTCTTTCACTTTAGGTGGGAGAGGAAATGTAACATAGTTTTTTCTTATTTTCTTAATTTTTTCTATTTCAAACTCCTTCAGTGTGTACATTCTTTTAACTGGGTTAGGATAATATTCTTTTATTAAAGCATTCCTATTAACCTTGTTGGTGCATTTGAAATCACAGAAGTTTGATCCATCAATGTAAAGCTGTCTCAGTTCAGGGGAGACTGCAGAGTATCGAGTATCTTCTCTAACCATTGATATCACAGAAATTGGTATGGCTTTTAAAACTCTCTTATAATATTTAGCATTACAGTGAAGTTGGAATTTACATTCTCCAAAAATGATTTAGCACTTTTCTGTTCACAAATGAAGCTATGTTTTCGTTCATAAGTTAGGCAGTTATTTAGTATCCAAGCACATTTATATATGAGCATCTGATCCTGTCAATGGAAGTGTGTTGCAATATTCTATTACCTGCAGGAATTTGGTAATGTTTAATTTTTAAGTAGAATCTATTTTATAATCATGTTATTTATCTAAACTCTCACATCTAACCACCAGAACCTGCACATAAAAAAATGCATTGCAAATTTTGCAAATTAAGTCAAATCAAGCAGATCTAAATACGTTTAGCAAATTACTTTTTGGAATCTTATTTGAGAAAATTCTGGGTAACTTCTTTTCGCTTACACTCGAATAAAAATACAATGAAATATTGCTATTCTCACTTCTGCTTCACTTTTAGTTTGGAGATCACGTGACCCCGGAAGAAGAACTGTGTGTTGCTCTCAAAATCTTCCCCCATGGAAATACCTTTTCAGCACACATCTGCTAACAAGATAAATGTTCATTAAAATCCCGTTTATGTGTGCCTTGTAGTCTAAATTTAAATGTCGGATTTAGTAGAAGAGTGGAGGGTCGTTCGACGGGGAAAAGGGGCATCAAGACAATTTAAATCTAAAAAAAAATGTCCGTCCTCCGCTGCATGTCTTGAGGAACAGCTGGATGTGGAGAAACTGATCAGACGGATCAAAGACACGGTGTAAGAAATTAAGCTCAACCGCAATCCAGTAAATACAGTAAATATCCCACAGAATACATGAAATCAGACCAAAACCAAGCTTAGTTTTTAAGCCCAGCTTAGTCCCCCTTACACACATTTAACTCTGGTTTTTATTTTGTCTCCTTTAGTTCCGAGCTAAGCGCTGAGGAGGTTTGGCAGCAGTGGAAAGGTGAGTTTGGTCTCCATCTAAATATTTACATGGCCACAGAACCCTTGAACCTTTTCATGTTTTATCTCACAAAACCATAAACCTGTAGGGGACTTGTAGAGTATGTAATGCAAAATCTGAAGTAGTAGTAGATTATTATGATAAATGTATTTATGATAAAATAACAAACCCTATAAAGCCACAATTTAATGTGAAATAATTTATTGTGTATAGCTTCTCCAGCAGGGCTCTATAGCTTTGCTTATGAAGGAACTTCCTTGCAGCTTTTTATCATATTTTATCTCTAGATCAGCTTCTACTGACAACTTCATCACCTGATTGGAGATCTTCAGGCAACAGTGAGACAGATGGCAATCATTACAAGAATGCAGAGGGAAGGACAGCACGCCAACATGTGGAGTGTGTGTGTTATGGCCTTGGCACCTTTTCTTCTTGTGTCTTAGCCCGCTACCAACTTGCCATGTTGCTGCTGCTGCTGGATGCAGGAGAGGTGAGGGAGTCAGCTTCTTCCTTTGTTATATCTAACATTTTAGATCCAGTATTTGATTTCAGTATTTATACCTTTCCTTTTGTAGATTCCCCTGAAGGATTGCTCTGTTTACGATCCTGCATTCTCCTCTGCAGAAAGGGACGTATTGAGAGGGCTAGGTTTGACCGTACTCACAGAAAATGAGGTAAGTTGTTGACAGCCGATGTGTTTTGATCATTCAGGTTTGTGATACAATGTTAGATGGGCATTTAAGATTACTGCATTGCCTTCTAATACGTAAAGTGGATCCAGTATGTTACAGTTTCACTATCAAATCAAAACTTTTTAGTTTATTTAGCTTGTATTTTTTTTGTTAGACAAGATTTTTTTTACAGTATTAAACTGCTGCTTAATTAATGAACCCCTGAGTAGAAAAAAAACGCATCTTAATTTTGTTATGCTGTGAAGGAGGGGAAGCGCCTGGCCACCAAGCCTACCCTCTTTTATCTAATGCACTGTGGAAAAGCCCTATACAACAACCTGCTTTGGAAGAACTGGAGCCCACGCTGTTTGCCACTGGTAACAATCATCGGAAATTGCTTCAGCGGAATCAGGGAGAGGTTTGTACAAGGAATTAATGAAATTAGATGGTTTGGAAATGGTGGCTGAGGTGATGTTCTCTATCCTATTACATCCAGGACCATTGAGAGGGAAATGAGGCAGGATTACAACTACATCAGCAAAGTTGTGGATTGGTGTGAAGAGAGACTGCTGCCGTGTCCTTCCCGACTGATAGACGTGTTCAGTGATACAGCAGTTATCACTTTTCCTTCAGACCGATTGAACAAACTTCCACAGTCTACTTGGACAGAGTCACCGGAACCGCAGTACCACCATTGTTCAGATTTAGAGATTATTCTGAAACAAAAATCCATCTCAGACGCTCCAGAGACGGAGGATAGATGACAACAGATGTATTTTCACATATAACATTGATGTAATTTTGTTTTATGCCCAATTCCACAGATCTGAATCACAGTGACTTTTATTCTGTGGCTTATTGGATAAAAGAACAGTATTTATTACTCTCTTTCAATCTGATTTAACATAGTCTGTGTTAACTCGATCAATGTCTGCTTTGAAGTTTTTCTTCCCTGTTTATTATTATGTTACTTAGAAGGCGTGGTATCAAACAACACTTCTATACTGTGAAGTTCTGACAGTTGACATTTTCTGCAGAAGCTGACTTAAAAGAAGGTGGTGCCTACATATCAGAGCTGTAGAACCTAAATTTTGGTTTATAACATACATTTTAGCATCATTCTTACTAAGAAGGACCCAATAAACTAGACCATCTAACCGAAATGAAGACAATGTGGGTTCCATAGCCTTTGTCTTCAGCAAATGTTGCAAAATGAAATGGTTGTCAGGCATGTATCCAGACTGGTAAATATCTGTTATAAACCATGTTGTGTGAAACAGCATCACTCTATAACACCCAACTGGACCAAAATAAATTTTTTTTTTTTTACTTTTAAGATAAGCCGGGGGTTGTGGTCTAATAAACTACATAGATGATGATTTTAAGTTTTTTAGTTGCTGAGTATTTTTTCTGCTGGAAGATGTCATTAAAAGAGACCCAAATAGTGCAACTCCGAGATTTGATTTGTTTATAAAATCTGTTAGAAAATGGCTTTTGTTTTCTATTTCATACAACAGTACTACAATGGCTTTTGTTCACATTTAGCTGTTTTGTCATCTTGCCTTTAGTCAGAAAAAAAGCATCAATAAACAAGTTATGTTATGAATAGAAAAGTTTATTACAGCAGACTGAAAAACTTTGTCTAAAAGAATGCAAACAAAAAATGCAAGTTTCTTAGATCATCTGCGACAGTGAAACATCTCAAACATGAAGAAATACTCAACGTCTTTCTTAATACTACCTCCCCATTGTTTTGATCAAGTTACAATCTAAATCCAATGATGGGTTCCTCTTACAGCAGGCTCTTTGAAAACTCGCCCCCACAGGCTTGGTGTGTTTTTACTCTTCAGCTGCTCCATTGGCAGTGACACTGTTGACTCCATTTACTGCCTTGCTTCCTGCCCCGTTGTTGGATTTTGAAACAACATCTGCCCAGGTCAGTTTACTATTAAGGGCTGATGGGCTGGGAACTGTGTCGATGTCCTTGTCGATTGTGCCATTTTTCACCCCCGAGGCAGACTGGATCTCCCCTTCATCCACTGCCTGGACCCCAGCTTCTGTAACTCCTCTGTCAGCATCTACATCAACTTTCCTGGCCTGTTTGTGTGGCTCAGTTGGCTCCACCACGTGACCGTTAGCTAAGACGCCTGCATCGCTCTTAGCAGACGTGTCCTCCAGCGGCTGCTGCTGGCCCTCACAGTCTTTCTTCCCTTCGTTGTTTCCTTCGTCCCCAGATTCCTTCCCAACTCCACTCTCTTTTACTGAGCTTTTCTCTTCTCTGTTAACAAGATGCGAGTTAAGAGGCCAGATTGGGAGCTTGAATCCCAGTTCCTTTGCTGCTGCAGCCTTTCTTTCCAGGTGTTTCTGCTTATACTCCTGGAATCTGTCACTATAAAGACAGGAAGTTTAAAAAAAAATTGGTATCTCTTATTTTTAAATATTTATAACCTAAAGTATTGCTTTTAAAGATTATGATCATAATGCACCCGTTATTTAAATAGAAACAAACTATGTAATACTTTTCATATATCTGGCTCACATCTAAGGTGGAAACAATTTGAGTTTGAGTTAGACATCAAAAGCATCTTTTTCTATTGTGTTACTGTTTATTTAAATTCAGCTTAATTTATTTAAATAGTACCAATTCACAACACATGTTCTCTCCAGGCACTTGGCAGCATCATTTCAACCAAATATGACAGATTAATTCAAAGTTTCTACTAAGAAAAACCCTGCTGATTGCATTGAGTTATTGTCTTTGCAGCATGCATTTGTCCTGAATGAGCATGTGGCTTCAGCTGACATTTGCTGGACTTCCCATGCATCCTGGATGCATGTTTGCTACAAATATTTGGGAGAGGAAAAAAAAATCCCTTCTTTTTCAGGGAGGAAACCTCCCGCAACCAGGGGGTGGTGGAAACCTTTCGCCTGATGAAAAGCTTTCCCTTTTTGTGTTTTTGATTCATGTTTTTTATATTTTGCGTAGGGCCCCGATTGAAACCTTTTGGTGTTTTTTTTTAAATTCTAAAAAGTTCACCCAATTTTGGGGAAAAAAATATATTGTTTCCCCCTTTAAAACCCGTTTCATTTTTTTTTCTAAATATTGACCTTTAAAAATTTTAATTTACAAAAACCCCCCCCCTATATTTTTTTAGTAAGTCCAAAAAATAATTGTTGGATAATTTTAAATTAAAACCCCCAATTTGGGAAAAAGAAAACAATCCCAAAAAAATCTGGCCTTTTTAGGTAAGGAAAAGGGTTTCCCCTTTAAAACCCCCCAAAAATGGTTTCTCCAAGGGGTTTTATTTTAAAATTCTTGAGGGACTGGGTGTTTAGGGTTTCTTTCCAAAGGGGGTTTAAAAAAAAGAAAAAATCTGTGGGGTTAGTTCCCTTTTTACTAAAGGGGTTAAAATAAACTTTTCCCCCCCAAAAAATTTAAAAAAATAAAAACCCCCCCTTAAAAAAAAATTTTTATTTTTTCTAGGGGCCCATGAGTTTTTCAAATTTGTTTTTTGAATTTAAAAAACCCTTTAAAGAATGACCCAAAACAAAAAAAATTAAATAAATTTATTTTAAACGAATAACCCCTTTTTCCTTAGTCTAAAAAATCCGGGAAATGTTTTCCTGTATCCCTTTTAACCTTTCCTTTTTTTCCTTTAACCTGTGTTTCCTTTCTTAATGATTAGGGGAATTTTGTTTTGGAAAAAATTTAAAACCTTTTTAAAAGTGTTGGCCAGGTTAAAATTTTTTTGTTTTTTAATTTTCCCCCCGATTTTTAAAACCAATTTCCAAGGGCCGTTGGGGTTTGTAAAAGGTTTTCCTTCTTTTTGAAAACCTCCCCCGTTTCCCTGTAAATTCCAAGAAAAACCCTTGCTCTCCCGAAATTAAAACTGTCAGTGGGGGGCCTGACCTGAAACGAAAAAAAACAACAATCTGAAATGTGGGGTTTTTACGCTTTCCCCATTAAAACAAGAAAGTTTAAAAAATTTCCTGCTTGAGGCCCCTTACCTCCCAAAAGGGTTTTGATAACAGAGTCACTTCCCCCGCCCGGTCCCGAGAGTTCGGTTTTAAAATTTGACTGCCCCCCCCGTTGGTTATGGTTCCCCCCAAAAAATCTTTGCTGCAGCCTTTGTTGGGTTTTGGGGATCTTCTTCCCCCAACTTGGGAGGGAAATTTAGGGTTTAGCAGGTCCCGCCCAAAAAATTAAAATCCCTTTTTCAGGGCGGGGAACAAACCCCCGGCTGTTAAAGCAAGAGGGCCTTTTTCCCCCATTTGGGTAAAGGCCCCCCAAATTCTGTAGGTCCCTTTACCCGCCCCATCCACTGGGCCAACAGGTGGTGGCTGCACAGAAAAAAAAGGAGGGTTACTTAAGCTTTAAAAAAAAAAAGAAAAAACAAATTAACCCCGGTTCCCGTAAAAATTTCCCCAAAACAGAAATGTTTCCCGGTGTGGTATAAATGACAACCCTTCATTTAGGGCAGTATGCTTATTTTTGGCGCCCAAAAGGAAAGGGGTTAGGGTTTTAGGGGAATTTTTTCAGAAAATGTCCTGTTTGGTTTTCCTGGCCGCACCAGGGCCCAAGGCCGGGTCTACATTATACAAGAGGAAACCCTTAGCCCAAAAACCCTTTTTTTCCCTCCATTTATTATTTTACTGTTCTACCCCACATCCCAATGTTTCGGTGGTCGGAGGGTCTTTTCCATGGACTGTCAAACCTTAGGAGCAGGGGTTTCGGAAAAACATTTCTGGGGCCGGGTCGTCTCCCCCCCCCAGCATAAGCCAAAAAACACTTTAAAAAGCCCTATAAATCCCACAAAAAAAGAGGGTGATTTTTAAATTTGAAAAAGCCCCAGAACCAATTAAACCAAAATATCCCCATAATGAGTTGTACTCCGTTTTTTGCGGGATGGTGTTTGGCCCCTGGGCAAAAACCAAGGGCCCCCCTCTCATGGATTAAACCACGTTTTTAACTTTAACATGCGAGCCTTCCCGGACAAATGAAGGGTTTTAACCCTTTAGGGTTTTTGTGTAATTAACACTCCCGGGAAAAATTTTTCATCCGGGTGTGGTTTTAGCAAGTAAAACATGAAAAAAACTGGGTAAGTCTTTGGGCAGTGGCCCCAAATTGTTTTTAAAAATTTTGGAAAAATCCCTTTCCCACTTTGTCAAATTAAACCAAAGAAATTTTATCTACTTTTTTTTTATTTTTTATTATTAAATAACCTTCCCTGTAGTGTGTTTTGTGGGAATTTAAAAGGAAAAGCAATTTTAAAAAAAAAAAATTTTTTTTGGGCCCCAAAAAAAAGGTTTTCCCGCCCCCTGAAAATTTAAATTTTTATTTAGAATTTTGAGTCCAAAGGGCTTAAACAAGGGGGCGTTTTTAAATTGGGAACTAAAACCCACCAATTTTTAGGACTGTAGGGCTTTTTAAGGATCAGAAAATATGAGATGTGAACATTAATTTGTACAGTCTTGCTATTGATTGAGCTGTTAATCTCTGCACCTCCTTCAGAGTGACCTTCGGGCTCTTGGCTGCCTTTTGGTTGATTCTCTGTGAGGCCTTCCATTTAGTGTTGACAGCCATCTTTTGCTGGGTTTGCATATTTCCAGTTCAAAGGAATTTATTTTGAGATAATTGATAGCACACTTATCTGTCAGATATCAAAAATTTTGTTTGGGACTTAACTTTTCTATACTCATCTCCACAGCCTTATCCCTGACCTCTGTTGTGTTCCTTGGTCTTCGTGATTCTTTCCAATTTTTGCTAATAAACCTCTGAAACCTTGGACTAGGACTTGTAAAATATATATATATATATATATATATATATATATATATATATATATATATATATATATATATATATATATATATATATATATATATATATATATATATATATATATAAAAACAATCTGCCATTTTAATTTTATCTGAAATAATCACTACTTTGTGTTGGTCCATGACATGAAATGCCAAAAAGACAGGTTGATTTGGCTTTTATGTGCCACAAGGTAAAAATATTTTGCAGCTGGTTAGAAAACCTTTATTAAGGCAAAAAGTAATGTTATGCTGATTAGACAAAGTTATGTTTAAATGGAGAATGCAAATGAAATACCTGTAACATGCAATCAGAAGCAGAAATGTTGCAGTGTTGTCAGCCTACCTCAGCTGCTTTCCCCCGCAGGTAGGTCACTTTGGCCAAAAGGCTGTTGCAGTAACACGCCTCAGGGTCCAGATCATCACACACCCGGCCGTACAGATAAGCTGCTTCCTTCAACTGTTCGTGGGCCTGATCTAGCAGGCCTGCATGCCAGAACAGGGCAAAATGGAAACATTTTTTTTTAAAAGCATCTGTTGGACATATACATTCATTAGTGTTAGTTTTTTTTTTTTTCTTGTAAACATACCCTTTTGAATGTAATTCTGTGCAGCACGGAAAGCTCTAGATGCATCCACAGCCGGTGTGTTGATGTGTTTAACCACAGGGAAGATGTTAAGGATGTCGTCTGGACTCATGGGAGCTTTATTCTGGCTGTCTAGGATGTAGTCCCTGAGTCTTAACTGGTGCAGATACACAGTTAGATTTATAGGTTTTTCTTTAGGAGTTCATGTTGCTTTTCATCTATCTGAAAATTTCCAACATATAAAGGTGTTGGTCATATATTTGGAATATCATGATAAAGTTGATTTATTTTATATATGCCTTTCAAAATGTGGAACTTTAATATTATAATAGTTCTTTAAATATAGACCTATATGTTTTAAGTTTTTATTTCTTTGCTGAAACCAGTGTGGGAGTGGGAACGACTTTTGACCCTGGCATTTTTCCATCTCCTATTTGTTTTGTTTTATTATAATTTAGTTTGTTGCAAGGATTTTACAGTTTGAAGAAATAGAAAATTAAACCATATGCAAACTGTCACAAGGATGTGCATGACAAGGAAGGGCTATATATATAGTGCATGCATCATTTAGGTACTTAACATTGTAATACTTCTTGAGCTCCTTGAGTTATTTATGGTCACAGGAAGGTGCTTTGGCCGGAGAGTAAGTGTTGGGACCGGTATGATTTAAGGAGGGCCGGCCCTCGCACGATGAAATTAAGACCGGCCCACCGGGAAAATGCCTGGTGCCACAGATTACCAGTCCGAGCCTGGCTGAAACTAATCAGAAAAAAAAAAAAAGAATTCAGTCTCTCAAAGAGATAGAGTATTACTTAATACCAATACAAAAAAGGATTTCTAGAAATGTTGGCCTTCTAAAAAAGTATGAACACGAAAAGCAATATCATGTAGCACTCGGTATTTAGTTGGGTCTCATTTTTCCTGGATTACTGCAGTAATTTGACGTAGAGTGGATCAGTCTGTGGCACTGCTCAGGTGTTATGAGAACACAGGTTGCTCTGATAGTGCCTTTCAGCCCTTTTGCGTTGTTAATTCTGGCATATTGCCTTTTAATTTTAGCACTAACCCATACAATTTCTATGAAGTTATGGTCAGGTGAGTTTGCTGGTGAGTTAAGAACAGGGATACCATAGTCCTTAAACCAGGAACTTGTAGGGTTTGCACTATGTGCCGGTGCTAAGTCTAGCTAAAAAAATGTATCTGGATCTCCATAAAGTTGGTCAGTAGAAGGGAACATGAAGTGTTTCAAAACCTCCTGCTAGGAGGCTGTGTTGACCTTAACCAACACCAGCAGATGACATGGCACGCCAAACCATGGCTGACTGTGGAAACTTTGAAATGACACCTAAAGGTGTAGTGGAAGATTTTCGTGAATCTTTGAAAAGACCCACCCTCTCAACTTTAAAAACAAATGCTCATGCACAACCCTGTACCTGCTCCTGAGAGGGAATGCCTATTAAATGCGCGTGAGAGCATGCATGAGCCCATTTCTCCTCGTGCACACTATTTTTTCAAAAGAAGATTTGCATTTTTTCCATCATGTCAGACTCATCACTGGTAAGTGAAAACGGGGAAGAGCACGTAGGATGGCCTTATGTAAACATATCACCAGAATGATTAACAATTAGGAGGACCACTTATTTTGATGAAATAAGAACATCCTCAGCTATACCTTTAAGCAACATGGATTCTGTGCCTCCAGGTCCCGGAGTCTGGAGGAACACGACAGCTGTAACTCATACCTTGCATACATCCATGCTCGCTGGTCCATAAAACACCGACTCCAGCTAAAGTCAGCTCTTTGTGAATCTTCCCCACATTTCTGTATGGGTCCACAATCCTCTCCACGGTACAGTAATCCATATTTATTGAATATTTTTCCTTCTTTCTGCCTCTTTGTTAATATGCTTAATCTGCTTAATTTGGAAACAAAGCTCTGTGAACAGCCAGCGTCTTTAGCAATGACAGTTTGTGTCTTGCCCTCCTTGTGCAAGGGGTAAGTGGTCTTTTGGACAACTGTCAAGTCAACAGTCTTCTCCATGATTGTGCAACCAATAGAATTACACTAAGAGACAATTCAAAGGTCTTTGTGGGTGTTTTAAGTTAATAAAGTGATTAGAGTGTAGCTAAACGTGACTTCAGTATTGAACTTTTTCAAAATATTCAAATTTTCTGACTCTAATGGATTAGCTGTCAGTTACACTAATCTAACTTAAAAGAAATAAACACTTGAAATATACCACTCTGTTTGTGATGAAGGAATATTATATATACAATTCACTTTTTGGATTTAATTACTGAAACCAATCAACTTTTTAATGATATTCTAATTACATGACCTGTATGTGTCTAATCTAGAATGCATTGCTTTAAATAACACTGGTAATATGTAGGTTACCTGCACTCCAGTTTTTAAACAGAAATCTCTCAGCAATGAGAGTTTCTGAAGTCCATAGTGCTCCACCAAATGATTCGGACCAGCGCTATGAGAGGATTGCAAGGGTTAAACATGAGCTTTACCTCTGCTTCACAAACAAAGGTGGTGAACAGGTCCTCTCACCCAAGACTGTCAGAGATGTCATATGTTTCAACAGCGTCTTGGCAGACCAGATTCCACAGCTCAGATCCAGTGAGCATGCTCCACGGCATGCTCTCGGAGGCCCCAGCTGCACGGCCACGTCTCCTTGACTTTTTCCTCACCTCTTCCCCGACAGGAGAGGGTATGAAATGGTGAACCAATAGGCAACCAAGGAAGTGACTGACTGCTGTAGAGAGGCAGGACACATCCACACCCTGCAAAGACAGGAGCAGATGCTTAGCAGAATTCTTTATGCAGGAACATGCCTGTAGCTACAGTGTCAGTCAGAAGTTGACATCCAGCTTTGCAAGTTTCTGATAATATGATTCACAGAATCAGAGTTAGACAAAGACACACTTAAGGAGGTGTATTAATGCAACACATTAACCATTGCTTCCTTGTGTAACATCATGCAAAAATAAAAAGAAGAGGGGACCTTGTTCACCACTACCAACTTTATACTTTCCAGAGGCCTCAAGGTTTCTTACAATGCAAACTAAGAGGCATTGAGGAGTGGAATGCAAGAATGTCTCAAGTAACCCTGACAACATGGGGATGTTCAATCATCGTCCATTTCAGGAACTTTCCTCATACTAGAGATGAGCAGGTTTTAGTTTGAAATGCAAATCCACCCCAGAACAACAGGAAATGATGCTGGTTGAAGCTTGTAAATAGATTTATCTATCAACAAGGATTCAAAGCCACCCAGAGAGGAAGAAGCCATTACTGCAAAAACAGCATTAAAAGCCACATTATAGGTAGAACATTCACACTGTAACAATGACCTTTTCTAGTCGATATTTCTTTTCTGATGAAAACTAAAAGTAACTGGTATGGTCTTATGACCATTGTTACATTCGGAAGTGAAAGGACAAAGCTTGCATGACTTAGAACATAATCTTCGCTGAAAAATGCATGGTGCAGCATCATGTTCTCTGGGTCTTGCAGCAGTGTGGAACAGTGCACTTACATTGTAGCAACAAAACACCATCCAGGAAATCAAAGCAGGTTAAACATGTATAACATTTACTGATTTTTATGAAAAATAACAAATCATAGAGTAACTCAAAGTAATAGGATTTTCCACCATGTATTGACATAATTATTTAAAAAAATAAACTCATGAACAATCCCTAAACAAATCTTAAGGTAAACCCCTAGAAAAGACTGAAAATAATGTGACCAAAGAGTTATTTTGAATACAGTTGTGTCCAATAATTTGTATCGCCGGTGTCTGTAATCAGTCATTGGGCCTATATATATGGCTATAGGTACCGTATTTTCACGACTATAAGGCGCACTTAAACGTCTTTTTTTCCCCTCAAAATGTGCGGTGCGCCCTATGGTGCGGTGCGCCTTATGTGTGTTGTAACTGCGACTTTTGAGACCACCTCATTGGGGAGATGATGAAAGAGTGGCTGAATGTAAGGAGACCAGGTGTTTTTTTCCACTCATCACCATCGCTGTTAATATGTAACTCCATGCGTGCCCATCTCACAGCTGATGTGAAAAACATGGGGAAACAAATTAACCCTGTGCTCGCTGTTCAACCGCTCGACATCGGTGTGAACCGGACCCAGCAGGTGCAGCAGAAGCAGCGAGTTTACATGCAATGTCAATGGTTGACGCGCGTATAGGTGCAGCAAAAGGTCGCGTATAGGTGCTGCTGATCGAGATGGAAAAATTGAAGTTTTGCTGCTGGACGCGCCGCATCAACCAATCAGAGAAGCTGATCTGGGAGCTGACAGCGAGACAGACACAGCGCTCTGATGACATATGATATTAACGCAAATGAAACGGGCTGGGGAGATGATGAAAGGCAGGTGTATGTGAGGAGACCAGGTGCTTTTTTCCACGCATCACCATCGCTGCGTGCCCATCTCACAGCCGATGTGAAAAAAAAAGATGAATCAAATGAACGCTGTGCTCGCCGTTATCCCGGGGGTCTGACAAAGGAGCTTCAACTGCTCGACATCGGTGTGAAAGCGGCCGTTCAAAGTAAGGCTGTGAGCGGCGTGGGAGCGATGGATGACAGACGGAGACCACAGTTTCAGGATAAGTGGAAGGCAGCGCCGGGCAAGTTACGCCACCGTTAGCGGATGGATTGTAGATGCTTGGATTAACGTGTCTGCTGGCTCTGTTGTTCAAGCTTTCGCAAAAGCCGGCATTATTTCTGAGGAGCCGCGCTGCACGGAAAGTGACTCTGACAGCGAAGATGGGAAACTGGCATGTCTGATTTAGCGCAGCTGTTTAATTCAGAAACAGAGGATGATGACTTTGATGGGTTTGATTAATACTTTGTAATAAATACATGAATAAAGCACAAACATACTCAGTTTTACTCCCGCTCTATTTTTCTACCTGAAAACTTAATTCAACAGCAGCCTCTGGGCGCGTCTCCTCCTCTTCAGCGCGGTGGCTGGCGGGTGTTTTTTCATCTAAATAATCTAAATCTTGCAGCTATATTTGCTGTGATCAGTGGGAATAAAGTAGTTTTAATATGTTTTTAAGTGAGAAAGTCCACCTGAAAACTTAATTGCAGTCAGTTCATCCAGATTATCTATTTCTGTCGGAGGCGCTCAGACCCCCACATACCAGCGGTACACCGACAGTAAATCCCTTCAACAGCAGCCTCACACGGCGGCTGGCAGGTGTTTTTCATCTAAATAATTTACAGTGCAGGCACCAGGATACCGGCAATAAAAGCGAACATATTCCGTCGGCAGGTTTCAGGATTTTAAGTTAATTTAGGAGTAATCACAGCGCTGTGTCATCTGCGATGTGTCTGTCTCATGGCCAGCACGCAGGTTTGATTAATTTGTAATAAATACATGAATAAAGCACAGTCATACTCAGTTTTGGGCCCGCTGTATTTTTAAAATACGCAGTAGAGGTATTTAAAGGTAGTAGAGGACATGTACCTGTATATAAAAAATGCGCCCTATAGTCCGGTGCGCCTTATGTGTGTGTTAAATACAGAAATGGGACACATAACTGAGAGTGCGCCTTTTAGTACGGTGCGCCTTATGGTCGTGAAAATACGGTAGTTACTATGCTGTTTGGTGACATGGTGTGTACCACACTCAACAGAGGAACAGAGAAAGCAAAGGAAAGAGTAGTCTTAGGAGATGAGAAATAACATTATAGACAAGCAAGTTAAAGGTAAACTACAGAGCGACTCTAGAGATAAATGTGCTGCCCAGTGTCAGACAGCTTGGTCTCTGTCATAGGTCATGGATATTGCAACAGGATAATGCCCATAAATGACTAAGAGGAAAACACTGAACTATTCTGAAGAGGCCTTTTATGAACCCTGACCTAAATCAAACTGAGCATTTTTGGAAGGAGCTGAAACATCCTTAAAACCTGAGACAACTGGAACAGTTTGCTCATGAGGAGTGGATAAAATACTTCTGAGAGGAACAGAAGTTGTATTGACAATTACAGGAATCATTTCATTGCAGTGATTGATTCAAAAGGCTAAACAACAAGATATTAAGTTAAGGGGACCATCATTTTTTGAAGCAAGGTCTGATTTTCCTTTGCTTATTTTCATAGTATTTTTATTTGATATTACTTATATCAGATTCAAGTTATTTGTTTGACCATTGTGGGTTTTCCATCATTAAATGAGGGATTGTAACTATGTTGCCCATGTATGTCATGCTGCAACAAGGAGACACCTTAAACATGCAGGACAGGGGAACTTAAAGGTAGGGGTTAGGAAACACTGCTGTAGGACTTTTATGGGCAGAGCTCAAAAGAGTTGAGGGAGCATATATGGTTCTTGACAGGAGCTATTATTTATTTTATTTTCACTGTTTTATTTTATTGCTGATTTTAGAAAGAAAGATGATTTTGCCCTTTTAGCTTCAGTCATATTGACATAGAATCATGTTTTCCTCTGCTAGATCTGATGATTCCAGAGCTGCACATGTTTTTTGGTTCACTTTATACATTTAATGCTTAACTATTGCTCTGTTTTTTTGTTTTGTTTCATTCTATCCCAAACAAAGGGGTCTACGAACCAGACTCTGAGGTCTCATTTAGAAGACATTTCACCCCTAATAAAATCTATGCATGTCAAACACACACAATTGGAGTGTGTCAAAAAAATCCTTATTCATAAAACCATTTATATCATTTATCAATCAAAGCTGTACCTCAAAGTTTGTATGCAAGTCTTTATCTCACCTTGAGTCCTCTACCCCTCCATTTAACCATAACTGGTCCATACAGAGCACTGCATGAATGTCATCGTGTGTTTAAATAAGCCAACGGGTCACTGTTGTTTCCTGGTTACCTCGACAAACACAGCCAAAAAAAAATGAAAAAAGTCTCCTTTGATCAAGGCATAAATAGATGTGTTGAGTGAGGTAGTGAGCCAGAAAATATGTTTTATAGCCAGAGTGAATAAAAGGAAGTATTATCATTGACATCTACAGAGTCTGTGGACATCCAGGCAGCATTGTGGTTATGGTTGGCTTTGATATCTCTGATTTTTGGACAATTTCATGGAATTATTCTTATCCGAAAAGTTTCCTCAGGCAAAGAATTAGTTGATTGTTAATTAAAGGTCTGTGGCACATTTTGCACTGGTAAGAGCTGTTTCTCAGGAATCCCAGAGGGGTTAACAGCTTGAAGTAATAAAAAAAAACATGTGGGAAAGTAGCACACCTATCTATAGGATTTCATGAAAAAAAATTGGCATGTTTTGGCTACATGATCTTAGTATTAAGATGTTTACTTTACTTAATCTTTCAAGGATTATTTTGGATCTTTAACTGACTGGAGAATGAAGTATCATATATCTTTCAACCATCTAAAAAATTATTTAGATCTATAATTCATAATTATATATCAAATTCGATATATACCCCAAATTGCTTATTTTTTTATATTTATTTGTGTTTTTTAGAAACATCTAACAGACTACACTTTCTTTTTTAACATGGGCACACTGTTCTCCTTTTTTAAAAACTGTGATGAACAGGAACGGCGGGGCTAATAAATCAGTCGCCCTTATGGCCCAGCTAAAGCCCTGAAATTGCATTTCCTCCTTATTATCCAATTTACAGAGAGTTCAACATATTTAAAACATCAATCACGCATCATTAAGCACTGGTGGTTCAATGGTATTTAAAGGTTACCAGAAATCTGTGTGAATTCCACAAACCTTGTTGGATTTATACAATGGAGGAATGTGATGGTGAGGAAACATTTAAATATGGGTTGAATTATGGTCGGCTCAGGAGTGCCAGCACATGCTAGACTGCGGTTACAAAACAAACAAAGTTCATCTTTGATTCAGGTTTCATATGAAGTGAAATTAAATGTCTGAGAGAATTATGATGTAATCTGGCCTCAGCTTCCCACCTCAGTCACCAAATCCCAGCCTCTCCTAAACTAGCTTTCCCATACGTATGGTCAGAGTTTGGATGAAGCATCACATATTTCATAGATCACAGCCTTTGTATGAAAGTCGGCGTATGCAAGTTTAGAGACAGTTCTGTGCATACCAAACTTTCTAAATGAGACCCCCACTCGTAAACAATGAGCCAAAACTACAACTATTATTAATTACCATCCATATATCAAGGACTGAATGCATTGGAAAATTATAGCAGTCATTACAGACAGCCACAAATTACCTGTAGAAAATGGTTGAAGACTCTTTTTGCTGAGCGGATGAAAATTTCACCAATAGTTGATCTCTGTATGATACAAAAAGAGAGATAGTAAAAATGTTAACATAGCAGATATAGTTAGACTATTTTACATTTGTCAGCTAAATGTGAAGAAGTGAAACAAACCAATATGTGCCGGAGGCGCTCCTTGTGTTCTGACTGGTTGATAGCCTTGACCACGTGCCCCAGGTAACGCAGGTTGATTCCTCTCTGGTGCAGCGCCTGTTTCAGAGAAGCTCCATCCATTGGCGCCTCATGGTTTTCTAGGCAGCACTGCAGCTATAAAAAGCAATAATTATAACGTATTACACTCTTATTTGATGGTCACACACATTTCTCCTTGACAACTTCAAGAAATTGGAAGCACTGGAGACACGTACAAAGTCTGGTATCTGGTGTGTGATGATAAAAGCTGCAGCTTCTCTCAACAACTTCTCCTGGAGGTTTGTTGCTGCACTCTCAGCAGGAGGAAACTGGATTCCTGAATGATAAACAAAAGAAATAACAGTTTTAGTAATGATCTACTGAGTGTTTGTTATGTCTGAAAAGGCATTTTTAATTTATATACCCGGAGAGAAAACGTTTGGGTTGAAACGCATCTCAAAGATGATGTCACTAACTGAGCCCACGTCTCTGCATGCAGCCCGTACTGCATCAGTCGCTCGAGAGTCACCTAAAAAAAATAAAAAAATTGGTCAAGAATAAAATGTGTGCTTTTCGATGGACAGAGCTGTATAACTGTAAAATACTCCTTACAGGCTGTTGCACATTCTTCAAATCCTCCACTCTCATCCATCTTCTTCTTCACAATTCGGGTAAACTGACAATGTCTGCAATACCAAAAAAACATTTAAAATCGATGAAAAAACAAGTTCAAATTGAATTCACAACATTTTCTTCCACATTAAACTCACTTGTGCTGAATGAACGCTTGCACCAGCTCTGGCCTCAGTCTACAGAGAGCATGAGGAAAACTTTTAGGGAGCCCATTCATGCCCTGATAATTCTCTGGCCAACCCTCTTTCTCATTCCTGTTGCTGTTCTCCTCATTCTCTTTACATTTTTCGCTGCTTTGCTCATCTTCATCGGCTATTTGATTTTGTGTTTCCCCCTCTGGACAGAAGTTGGCATCAGCTGGGAAGCTCCTAAATACATCTAGTATGTAGAACCTCCCATCAGCTCCCAGTAGCCCCTGAGCATCGGCAGAGGTGAACAGAGGTACTCGGTGACCCTTGGGAGCCACAACAACATGTCGCTGGATGGACAGACTTTTCGCTGCATGAGCCAGCAGTCCTAGCAGCCGTCTACGATGAGGGGATTCTTGGGGTCCTGCATTCACTCCATAAAGCAAACCTCTGAGGAGAGAAAAAGAAAATAAATCCAGCAACAAATGCACACAGAGGTAAAACATACTAAAAACGCTAACAGTAAGTACCTAGAGGCAGGAGAATCTTTCTGGTCCTGCTCTGAGCTTTCAAAGCCAGGAGCCAGACCCTGGGCTGACAGACGCACTCCTCTGTAGTCCACGATAGCTGTGGGTATGGTATGCAGGCCCTGGAGCCCATCTAAGTCACTGTAGGCCTGCACACCTTTAAGCTCCAACCTCTGAGCTGCCCTGCAGGTGGGAAGATGATTATAAATATGAAACAACTTTGTGGAGTAAATCCAAACCATTGCATAAATGGTGAGGGGTGTGCTCATTTGCTTCTGTCACAACAGCCACAATGCATAGCAAAAATATTCACCCCCGCTTAAGAGATTTTCACTGTAAAACAAAAACATTTATGTATTTTATGAGGATTATATATGTAGAGTAGTCTTTATGACACATTAAAAATATTCTTCAAGTTATCACTCTCTGAAGCTATAATAGGAGTGAGAACTGGAGGTGATTTTTAACCCTGTGGACTGGATCATGATCTTTAACCTCTTAAACCCTAAGGGGATATAAATAAATTTCTGCCTGACAAAAACACACAAAAGTAAATAACTTATAGCCTCAAAGCTATTAGATTTAAGAAGAAACTTTTGGTACGTCTGTAAAGGTAAGATGTCATAGAATGGTTTCTGGTGTCAGCACCATTGTAGCTTTGACCCTGCCTGAAATATTAGGGACAAAATACAAAATATTTTGCAATTTTTGAACCTCGCCAAAATTTTCTTTGAAATAAACATTGCAAAACACTACCAAAATATTATTTATAGCACAAAAAATTAGTACAGACTTTTAAATCTAAATGTTGTGTAAAAATATACAAAATGTGGACTCAATCAGATGAATCATATTTATTTTAGAATGGTATTAGTGAGAAATTTCTTAGGCGGAGAGGCCATTTTGGCACATTTATCCATAAATGTCACCAAACTGTGCCAAATATGTTTTTTACATCAAAACTGGGGGTTTGGTAAAACTACAAGGTCATGTAGCAGCTGGACCCGCCGGTGGGTCCGTAGGGTTCAAGGGGTTAACTAGTTTTTCCCTAAATGTAACTCAACCTCCAAAGATTAAAATGTTCTCGGGCACGTATAACCTTTAAATGTAAAATACATAAAGAGAGATTTACTTATTTGTTTGGTCATGCAACCATATTCAAAGTTTATAAAAGGGGGTACATTCTGTAAAGGTCACCGGTGAAACATTTCTGCTCACTTCTTCTTTCCGTCTCCTTATATATCCCAGACAATCTATTTGACGCAGACACTAAGTCTCTCTTACTACGGTAATTATTTTATTTTTGGCAAAAAAAAATTCCTTTACTGAGGTGGTCAACTCCCCAGGTCCCTACAGTTGAACAGAAACTAATTGTAATGTCATTTCTCCCTAGAAGAGGAAGGCTAATTTTTTTTTTCTCATTTTATTTTGTTCTGCTTATTTCACACTTGCCTGTCTCCTGTCATCGTGTCGACTTTGTACGTATGTCTGTTTGTGTAGTCATGGATATTTGTCTTACAGGTATATGTATAATCCATATATTGCAGTGCTCAGGCTAGTTTGGGACCTTTTTGTTTTTTTCTGTTGTTAGTTTTGTTTTTCCAATGTCTGTACTCTTACAACCAAGAATTTACCAAACAGTAGTGGTGACATACACCATCTGAGCTGTGGATCCTGAGGCTCCTCCAGTATTACAACAGCCCCCTTCACTGCTTCTCGAACATGTTTTTTTTTTTAAAGAATTGTACCTCAAGCAAACACTTAGTTAAAGTCTAAAGTCACTTTTATACAGAAAGTTAATAAAATGATTTGGGAACTGCTTGTTTACCTCAGGTACCAATAGGAAGTCATTTAGAGGCCAATTACTCTTGTCAACTCTTCAATGTGGGAAAGACAAAACCATTAAAGTCAGATAATGCTGTGTTCATTTTATTAGGTCAAGAAATGTCCATTAGAAACTAAAAGCTCCTGGTCATGGCAATGCTTATATTAAATCATCTATGAAAAACACCAATTCTGAAACTAAGATTTATCTTCTTTCCCCACTGTTGGGATCATGGTAATGAAGTTGCACAACATATCTTAAGCACAGTCCCAGAGAACTGCAGCATACTCTTTCACAAGTTTGCTAAAAGACATTTGACATGTATTACCTGCGACCCCGCTCACCACCGAATACCGGACTTGTGGCCCCCTGACTCATGAACAGACCTCCCCAGAGGAAAGCTGGGTCCTCTGGGTTTCCATTTACCGGCTCGACAAATCCATCTACCACAGTCTCAACTCCCTGCATAGCAGTCCTTACAAAAGCACTGTTAATCTGGTTAAAAAAACAAACAAAAACAAAAAAAAAAAACAATTTAGAGACATGTTTGAACTGCATTTGTTTCAGAAGTAAAATCTGTCAAGCTTTTATTTCTAACCTGTAGCAAAGTTTTGTCTCTCTGGATTCTTTCTTCCAGACTTCCCTCTGGGAGATCTCTGGCTGCTTGTAACTCCTCATTCCAATCTGGTGCCTAAACATAATAAACAGTTGCCTTAGGTATATATTTGTATACAGCATATTATATATATATATATATATATATATATATATATATATATATATATATATATATATATATATATATATATATATATATATATATATATATATATATATATATATATATATATATTAGTGCTTTTATATTTTATGCAATACATCCACAAATGAAAACAAATCAAACCTGTGCTGCTGCCTGTTCATCCACTCCCAATCGACTGAAGGTGTTCTTGTGAACACGAGAGGCGCAAGGAGGCCCGAGCCAGCACAGCGTGTGGTAAGGAGTGGGCATCGCCTCTACTGGGAGCTGCTGTGGTCTAAAGAGGGAAAATCATAATGCATCAAACTCAGCTACAGGAGTTCAGGCAGCTTACAGTGGTATATAATATTACTAACCTGTTTTTTAGTGTAGTAAAGGCTTGCTTGAAAGTAGGGCTGAGGTGGCACAGCAAGTCCGTGAGACAGTGACAGATAGGAGAAGATTGTGCAGGACGGGGATCAAATAAATCTTCAGTAGACCTAAACATGATAACAAGAAAAAAACTGACTTGTATTGTACACTTAAATGCAACAATCTGTACATACATGTTTGTTACACAGGTAATAATACCCTTAGAACATCTCCTAATGTAATTTGCTCAGTTACAACCACAGACGTCATTGCATTTATTAAATTTATCTAATTTCTCTTTAGAATTAATAACGTATTTTAAAATTTGAATTTTATTGTATAATATTGGGATCTGATGTGACAGAAAAACACAAAGTACTACGTTAATGGCTTTCAAGTTATTTTACGAACATAAATCTACTTACTCTAGCAAGTATTCTTTTTACCCCATTGGATAAATATTTATTTGGAACTCAGATTACAGCAGAAAGTCTATCTGAGTATGTCTACTTACTTGTAGCCCAAAGTTTAAGCTTCTAAATTTTGCCTGAACTTTAACACATATAATCCATATTCTGTTACGCTTTATCCAAGCTGTGCTCGAGAAGGGTGCTGCTGTCTATCTTCAGCTGTCTACAGGCGAGATGCAGGGTACACCCTAAACAGATTGCCAGTCCATCGCAGGGCAACACAGAAACACACAGGACAACTATTCACACAAAAACACTCACACCTAAGGAGAATTTAGAGAAGCCAAATAACCTAACAGTCATGTTTTTGGACTGTGAGAGGAAGCCGGAGTACCGGGGGAGCCACGTATGCACAGGGAGAACATGGAAACTCCATGCAGAAAGAACCCAGACCGTGGCGTGAATCGAACCAAGAACCTACTTGCTGCAAGGCAGCCGTGCTACCCACTATACCACTGAGCAGCCCTAACCCATAATATATATTGTAATACTTGTATGTTTAATTCTGCTCGGGTCTCAACTGTTTCTCAACCAAAGAAAATATTTTTAAGGCTTGTTACAAACACAAACACACACAGAACACCATTGTGCCACCAAATTGTCTTACGATGCGAAAAGTGTGTCTAAGGATGAAGTGCAGGGCTGGTTTTTCATCACAATAACCCAAAAATGTGGTATTGTTGGACAGAGCATTTTCTCCTGCATGTTTGCTGTGTTTGCTAAATGATTTGTTGCAAGCATAAGCTTTATCTGGTATTCTTTCATCAATGGCTTTTAGATTTCTTGTGTCTTTCTTTCTAGTTGCTTGCCAACAGATTCTCCTACCTGAGCTACCAATGAAATTTAGGCAGTATTTATTATTATCTTTTCCTCGTCAAGCCTATCGGTTCAGGGAGACGGCCAGCTCTTTGTTAGGTCAGCAGTTGTGTGATGCTTTGAAAAGTTCCTCTATTTTCAAAAGGCTGAGGTTTTGTTTTGTAGCCTAATTCTGCTTTAACCTTCTTAAATTGTATCCCTTCTCTCGAACCTTTCCACAAACTTCTTCCTGGTCTATTCCCTGTGTTCCCTTGTCTTCATGATGAATATAATTACAAAAACTACTAAAACCTTGACTGAAATGTGTGTTTGGTTTAAAAAAAATTATAATAAGTTTAAAGGGAACACACTTGGAGGCTATTGCACACCCTAAATGATAAAAGTTCGGACATAAGAATGTTCACCTGTTCAGGAAGAAGCCTTTTGGACAGGATGTTATATCACAGTGTCGACCCTCTATTGTCGCCACTGTGATGTACATGAAGTCCCCCTGCAGCTTCCTGTGTCCTGGAGGGGGGTGCCAGCAGCTAAGAGACAAGTCCTTCAAATAACTAGGAGCCTATTAAGACACAAATAAAGAGAAGGAGGGTCAATTTGTGTTTTACTTGATTCAAACTAGTCAAATTCCCAGACAATCTTGTATAACCCCACCTCTGTTTGAGAGCTGTGTGGTAACAGAGCCATAAGTGGTCTTTCTGAGGAACCAGGCAAGAGGTAATCAGGTGGAGCTCCATCCTGGTTTGCTGATTCTCCCTTTGTGTTGCTTAATGAGCGCTTCAGGCTCTTTCCATTCGCTAAGTTTGATTCTGTATGAGGAACAAAGAGAAATTTCCGAATGAATCAGGTTTTTTGCTGTTGCGGTCTTGTCTCAGTGGACGGCCTTTATGCATTTACCAGGTGTGTGTGTGAGTGTCTCCAGCACACTCGGTGATCGCCCTTCTCTCAGTGCATCATGAGGACCAGACGTTCTCAGTAGCTCCACAACCCGAGCCAAGTGAACCCTTGCGGAGTGGAGGGTATAAGGCTCTGCAGAGACACGCATTGGTTAACATAAGATTTTAGCCTGACCCTCTTTATGAAAGTCACAGTGACGTGCGAAAAATCTAATGAACCTGTGAAATGAACGATCTGCTCACAAAGCATCCAGAACATCCCTCTTTGGACATTGACCAGTTGGCTGAGATAGTTTACATCTAAGCTTAGAATAATAACATCCATCTATTTTTTGTACTTTAGGTGGGGTCGGTGTCTATTCCCAGCAGTCAGTAAGAATTAAGCCACATACTAAACAACTCTGCAGTCTGTCACAAGAAAACTAACCATGCAAATGTAAACTCATAGCTAAGGTCAGATTAGAAAGACTGCTAAACTTAATGTGCGTGCTTTTGGACTATGAGAGGAAGCCAAGGGACCCTCACAGACCCAGTACATGGTTGATGAAAACATGCTTTAGGTAAAGATGCCCAGGCTAGTAAACTGCAACACTGTGCCATTTTCAATAAAACAGGCAAACGGAAAACAAAAATGCATTTATAATTATTTGTTTCAGTAAACTGACTAATAAAGGGGAAAAAATACAATGAAGGCCTTGTCTGGTGGTTCATTATTTGAACTGTTCAAGGATTGGATCCATTGGTTGCAGTGCAGTAGGCAGGCTGATGGAGAACATCTGGGTCAACCCTACATAAATACCTGGCAGCTGTGCAGAATGTGTCTTCAGCCTGCAGACTTGCTTGTTTACTTGTATAATCAAAAGTTGCATTTGACTTTGTCAGTTCGCATTGAGATGTCTGATTTTACTGACTTTGTAAACCAGAATGTTTTTAGTTTTGTCATTACAATAAACATTTGTTAACTGTTCAGTTATTTCAATTTATTAATATCTGTTTTAACTGTTTCACTGTGCTTCAAGTAAAAAAACAAACAAACTACGAAACTCTCTATATTTCTATAGCATGTATGTTAAAGACATACAAAACTAAGTGAACAATTGTGAAATGGAAGGAAAATTATATAGATTTTGACATTTTAACTAATGGACATCCTAACAGTGTAGCATACATTTGTAGAAAGTCAAGAATTAATAATTGAAAAGACAAATTTTTGTTTCAGCTTTAAGTCTTTTGGGATAACTCTGTAAAACCTTGCATCTCTAGACCCTGCATTTTACAATTCTTTTTTGTAAAATAGCTGAAGTCTAGTCGGAGTGACTGGAGAGCTTCTGTGAACATGCATTTTGTTTTGTTAATTGGTTTAAGTCTGGACTCTGGCCCCAAACTGGCACATGAATTTGCTTCCATCTAAAGCATTCCATTGTAGCTCTGATGGTGTTCAGGACTTCATTGTGTTCAGCTCCATCTTTCTTCCTGTCAGCTATGACCTTCTGACTGGTCCCTCCTACAGCAAGCCATTCCCACAGTGGGATGCTGCCACAGTCATGTTTTACAGTGGGATAGTGAGTCCAGGGTGATGAGCTGTTTTCTATCACAACATTTTCCCTGTAGGCAGAAAATTGTCTGATAAGAGCACCTTCTTCGTATTGGCTGTCCTCTTACAAGGCTTGTGGAAAATACAAAATTAGACCTTCATCGTGCCAGTGATTTCTAAAAGAGAGTTTTTTTAAATAATAGTTCGATCACTAAATTCTCCAACATGAGCTGTCGATTCCTGCAAGGTTGATGCTATTCTTATTTGACAGATTAGGTGAAGGTCTGAATCTTGGTTGCCTTGCAGTTGCATCATAGTTTTCTATTTTCAGGAAATGAACTGAGCAATGCCCCGTGAGAAGTTCACAACCTCAGATGATCTTTTATAAGATATCCCACCTCAAATGATGAATTACTGCTGTATAACTTGGTCCCCATGAAGCTGCTTGTCCGCTAATGCTCTTAAACAAAGCTCTAAGGCCCTTTGCAGAACAACATTATTCGTAGTGAGATCCGTTTACACACAGATGGACTTTATTTGAACTGTGCATGCAACTATTTCCTCTTGATCTAATTTAAGGTGTTTCGGGGAACCTAATACATATTGCAAAATGGGAAAGAAGTTTAATGGGTCAGGATATTTTTCTAATACTTATATAAACAGCTAATCAGAACTGTGAATAATCCACTATGACAACAGATTTAAGCATTTCTGAATCATGCAGTTAGTGTGAATTCAAACAGAGTATATCAACTGAAATTTAAACTAAATATTACCTTCCACTAGTCGAATGAGAGCTCCTGACTTAAGGCCCTTGATGCCTAGCAGTTCAGCAAGGGGATCCAAAGTTGCCCCAGCTAGAGCTAGAGACAAGTTGGAACGTGGACACACCTCATTCCTCGAAAGCAGGGCCATCATCACATCTTGAACGAGCCAGAACGCATTAACCTAAATGGTACGAACACAGAAAGAACCTCATGTAGCTTTAAACAGTAGCAACAAAACTGAATCAGGAAATTCAATCTCGCCTTTCATTGTTGTTTGTTACCTGCAGTTCAAATGGCTCTACTCCTGCTCCTTGGATCTTCACAGGAAATGCTGTGCTCTCCTCTTGCTTGATATCAACAGTATCATCTCCGCTGGGTGGAGAGATTACATCTATGTGCAGGAGAGAATGGAGAAAGCCAAATTAACTGTGATAAAATACAGGGTCCAGTGAAAGAGGAGAAAACAATTTGGTTTATTATTTCTCCTGTCCCCCTATACCATCCATGATGGTCTCTAGCTAACCAGAACTGGAAACAATGAATGAAGGGAGAACAATCATGGCATAGCATGCTTCCATTTTATTAATGGATTAATGTTTTTGAATTAATCTTTTTTTTTTATCACTTTTACCTAATCCGAGGAGTCTTTATGTGTAAATCTATTTCTTTATTTTAAAAAAGAACTTGGAAAAAACATGTGATTTACAAGGCAAATGGGGCGTGGCCCAATTTTACACACACATGTGGTGCCAGAGGGAAAGCAGGACTCGGCGTGTTCCTTGAAATGATGTGTGACTAAACCTGATGGATTTTCCTTCTGGTGTTCATGTCATCTCCAGGTGAAACGACAGCCACACCCAGCTTTATTTTAGCAAGCACCAAAATGTTACAGCTGAAAAAGAAATTTAAAATCTAAAAGTTTGACTTCTTCTGTTGAATACTGAAGGCATATAAGACAAAAATCCTGATCTGTTTTTAATTACTGTTCTTTCCACACTAAATTAGCTGCTGATGTTGTCAATCTGGATCTGTTTTGCTATTGGAAAGCTCCCAATAAATAGGTAGATGTTATTGGCTGAAGGAACGCGCCGCCTCTTTGGAATCTAAGGGAGCATCATTTATTCTTTACAGGACCTACTGCTTTATTACAGTTGCAAAAAAACTAATATTGTGCCTTTATCTTTTAGAGCTACCTCTTTGATTCAAAAACACTGTTCTTGGTTATGTCAGAAATTTAATTTTTTGCTTAGCCTGGACTGACTTAGACTAAATCTTGCAGAAATCAAACGGCAATAACAAAGTAGTTAGAGGTTATGTTTAAATTTGTTATGTGAAAAAGGGCATTTTGATGATTTTTATGTTAATGAAATGAGGTACAAGACACCACCTTTAAACAAAAACAAAACACCTGATAGTCAGATGAATCAGCACTTGGATTAAGTAAAAAAAAAAAACGTCATAAAAATGTTTCAACAATTTAGAAAAAAAATTATAAAAACTGCAACATTAAATTTATAAAACGGTAATACCACAAGTAATTTAAGTAATTAAAAAGTCACAAGCTTTAGCTCTTAATGCTGTGCCAACGTTTTATTATTTTATAGGAAAAACGCTCAGCTGAGTCGAATCTGACATGCACTGAACCCTAATGCACTCATTTATCTTTGTAAAAGGGGAGTGGTGAATGTTCAGAAAGGTGAAGAAGTCACACTGGAGAATGTCACCTCTTCTGCTCTTTACAATGAGCATAAATGGGTGGTTACAATCAAACTGAGGGGTTTAAGCCATTTGTAAGGCACGTGTCAGTGTTACAAAATGCTCTAAAAGTACACTAAATGTGCTGTAACTTCTTAAAGAGGCTAGAATGTTAGCACCAGATATGTTAGAGCGTCAGTCAGTGCTGTGCCAAATCTCCCACCCTACTTCCACATATTCTTCACAAGGGAAAAGAAGCTGCTAAACAGAAAAGAAGGAAGGCATTAAAAAAACACTGTGATTAGAGGGATTACTTACCAGCTTTGACTTGATTTTTTCCTCCTCCTTTTTTCACTTTGTCCTTCATGGTTGGAAGTTTTTCCTCTCTGTTTCTCCCTGAAAGGTCTGGTCCAAAAGCTGCTGGAATGGGGAGGATAAAAGTAAGGTTGATTTGTGCAGCTGGATTGTGTGTGTGTGAGAGAAACAGAGAGACCAACGGAGTGAAAGTAAACGGCTCACTGTTCAGCACTGTGACTCATGCCCCTCTTTACAAGGCAAACTCAACTTATCTGTTCCCAGTGTGCAAAAAAAAAAAAAGCCACACCCTCTTATTGCTCCACACTGCCTCAGAAACTTTGCTGGACTGGGTGTGTCTTTGTTGTAGCTTCACTCACTCTTCCTCCCTGAGGCATGTTACACTCCTCCCCCATCAGCCTTGAAGTAGAAGTGAGAATTGTGCACAAAGCTTTTGGCATTTTAAACAGTTATGAGTTTTCTAAAGAGTTGTTTCTTCGTTTTGTCAGAAAAAGAAACTACGGGTGGAACTTTGCAATTATGAAAAAGTATGTATGTAGACATTCTTCCACTACAGTGGGGAGTTTGTCCTGGGTGCAGCCGACATGCTGCACTGTTCATCACGTAAAAGTTTGCAAAAAAAAAAAACACAACCAAGACATGGCTGAACTTCCAGAGTTGGGTGTATCTGTGTGATGTGGTTCCTCCTGATTGTTTAGTGGGCTACACCTACTACGTCGGTTTTTATCACACACATACCTGAGAATAACTCAGTTTGAACAACAGTGATGATGTGTTAGCTGAACAAGAGGCCTTTTTGTTACCACTGGAGTCCTGCAAAATAAACTTCAGTCATGTAAAAAAGTAGGACAGGGTGTAGTCTGAATTATCTCCTAGTTGTAGGACTGGTAAGTCAAGCTCAGAGCTGGGAAAGAAATAATAAATTGACTAAAGTTTATTCACCTTTTTGACATCTATGCAAGGCATGTAAATGACTGCTAAGCCCAAAAATATTCATAACCCCAGCAGAATTAGATTTAGCAAAGTTTTCAGGTTTAGGTAAGTTTATTTCAAACAACTCAAAAGCAGGAAAATAAACAAAATTTACTTATTTTTATGCAATATTATAATTGAGCTATTACATTTTGCAGCTGAAAAGGAATGAGAAGCAGTTAAATCTAATTAGATTAAAAAAAAAAAAAATCTTATTTGACCAATACTGAGTCTAAATTAAACCAACAGTTATGTTTTGGAGTCACATCTGAATTACTCCATTCTGTAATTGTACAACCAACTGATACAGTACATAATATTTGTTTTGGCCCAGCTTTGATGGCTCAAAAAAGTGAAAACCCACAAAGGCAACAGACGCACCATAGACTTATTTTACACAGGCAAAAGGAAATATTCCAGGTAAACTCCTTAAGTTTTCTCAGTTTATTTTTTCCTCAGGCAAGCAAACAAACAAACAAAAAAAAAACATTTCCTCCATGTTTCTCTTGCGCTGGTAAAACACCATAGGCCCACCCAGATGCTGCTGGTCCTAAGATTAACTGCCTATTTATAAAAAATAATTAACGTAAATTAATTTTAACTAACCAAATAATAAAGGAACATGACTAAATAACCAAATAACATAATCTCATAACAGATATTAAACAATAAGGTAAAATAAACTTAGCTAGATTATGCACAAAAACAAAAAACATTTTTAATCATTAACAAAAAATAATTGGCTCCTACAATATTATTTCCCAAATGTCCTTGTATGCATCAGACTGCTTTAGATTGAACTGTGTACAAAACGTTTTTTGTTCTGCATGTAATATATGGTCGAAGCTATAACTTTTTCTTTGTTTTCGACTGCACAAAAGAACAAGTGATGTTTATATACTGAGAAATGTGCAGCATATATTCATATAGATGGTTTGCATGTCATCTTCAGTGTTTATTGAAAATTTTAGCCTCTTTAAAAAATATTTAAAAAGAGAATGTTTTATTTTGTCTCCTTATTTGCTATCTATTTAGTCAGGCTAATTTACCTTTTGTTTACAGTGAAATAGTAACAACCTCCCATCCCCATCCCCACCCCGAACAATCGGAAAATACAGTTTTCTAATGTAATAGATTATAAGTTCTAGATAACCACTGAAATTGCCTGCTATTTCATCTATTATATTGCAAACGTACTCTTTAGAAATATTGAATCTTACATATGTTTAATCTTAGTTCATATAATCATCAGGATGCTTTTTGGGGAGTAGATCGGTTTTTATTTGGAGTTTCCGACGGCCCCTAAATCCGTCTTGGCCGCAGCTGAGTTGACAGGAGGCTGTCCTTGGCTAGCAGGGTTAGCTACAGCGAGCTATACCGCACACATACAACACATATGCAAACCGTTATATATATTTTTTCTCTTTATGACGAGGTGATGGTGAGTTTTATAAGTTTTCTTTTAAATATACTAAGGTCGACATGTTACATACATATTCTACATTAAAAGAGCCCAACTTTAGTTTAGCCCGTTACTCAGCTAGCAACCCTTGGCCTGAACGTTATGTCAGTGATGTTTTTTCCCCGAGTCATTTAACATTAACCAACTGTGAAGTACCAGTCGAAATAAGATCGCCGTTTTGGTTACTTCCAGAATTTCCAGTTTTTATATGTCGACACTCGTTTAAAAACCTCGTTCTCACGGAAACCTGACTGTTTGCATTTAGCATTTTAATGCACTCTGGGGAAAGTAATTAAGGAGGCTTTAAACCTAAAGATAAAAGGTTAACACCCGGCGTTAAAGCTCTAAGTAAGGTGTTAGTCTTTGTTAATCTGTCTTGTTTTTTTTAAATGTTATTCTGTTTTATTCACGATAACAGGTTATTAAGAAGTTATCTGTTTACCTATTGATGTGCATCTGGCTGCTCCAGGTCTTGTGACTCTGCTCCACCCCTCAGGTAAGAGCTGAGGGTCGGGCTGATGTCATCCAGTCAGGGTGAAGGAGGGGGTCTTTCTGAGGCTGCCCCAGACAACAACACCAAGGACCTGCTTGACAACCCGCTTCAAACTGCTGCAACATGCAACACTCCTGAAACACAGGTGAGGCAGCAAATTTGGGATTTTATGTAAAAATGCAAGCAGTACAACATCTTTTTTCTGGTCTCTTATACTTAGCATGGTGCATCAATTTAAGGCTGTTTAACTTTCAAAAGATGTGCGTGTGTGTATGTTGTGTAAAGTTACTTAACCAATGAAAATAATGGAAGTTAAGAGAAACAAAATGCATTTAATCAGAGATGAAAACACTATTGCAGCCCATGTGGTTATTTGTCACTACCCAGTCTCATCCTCAGAACCACTTTTTGACTTAAGGTTTTTTTAATCCTACAAACATTGCAAGGTTTCAGTCAAGAAATGTTTTGCACAGCACATCTTCTTAAAGTTGCAGGAGATTAGGTAAACAAGCAATAAGTGATAATACTGGTGAGTTTTGCAATAACGATGTGGCTTTCGGGAAAAAAAAAATGTTTTAGTTCATATAAACCTAGACCCCAGATAATTAAGCTACCAACACGATTTATTACACTTTAATGTGGCAAGCACATTATGTTTTTCCTTGGAAAAAAATGCAACCTCTCTGTCTCCTTTACTGTTGAACTCTAAACTAGACTCTGCATCACACTTGCAACATTATTTTGCACTACCAACATTGTTGACCTGTTATAATCCTTTTGAATAGGACACAACTCAATATTCCACTGCGTCTCCACCATATTTCTTTTTGCGCTGCTCTGAACTTTTTCATATTAATTCCCTTTTGCACCATTATTTTAAACTGCTTTCTTTGATTATGATCACTGCTGCACTTTATATTAGTAATGTCTGAAATAAACAGGTGTCAGCAAATGTTTTAAAGACATAGAGAGGCATGGTACTAAAAAAAGGGTATTTCAAAGCATTCTGCTAATTGTACAGATGAGTACCTGGAGGTCTTAAACATTTTTAAATGGAGGCAGCACCCCATGGTTTCAGTATTGCAAGATTTGTGAAGGAATTAACACCAAATCCTTTGAAGCATTTCAGAGCCCTTATGTGTCCTAAAACCCAGAGGGTGTCACCCTATATTGCTCACGTGTCTTTGATCTGACAAATCGAGCTCCATCTCCCATTTGCATAAAACTTTGTTTTGCTTTGGAATATCTGTCTGATGACTTCCGCATCTTCTTTGACATTGCAGTAAAGAATACAGTGGCAAGAGTAAGCCTAAAGATTTTAGGTCTTTTAATACATGTTAATACAGGTTCCTGTTTTAGTCTATGTGTAAAACCCTGGATAGTGCTCTATTTAAGATTTAATCTTTGTTAATTCTTTCGAAAACGAGTATTTTTTTGCTTCTGTGTGGGAGTTTTGTAAGAGTTTTTTTTTGTTGTTTTCCAGCAGTTCAAAACATTTTACTTGGATTTGTAGCGCTCATAAATAATGTGCAAGCAATCAAGGAGTGAACGCGCTGTGTTTTTCAGGAAGTGTTTCCCATTTACATTTCAGTTTCTCCATGTAATTACAGGGGTACACACCAGCTTTGTGCACAAACTTCACTAAGAATATTGGAAAGGTGCAGACTGCTTGAATGATTTGGCAATTACATAAAGTGGGTGTTTGTGGTGTCAAACTGTGGCAGGCTCTGGTATTTCAGCATGCTGAAAGAGAAGCTGTATTACTGGTTGTATTGTTTTGTAGCCCTAAGAAGTTCAGTGGAATTAGATTGTTTACAAGCTGTGTCTATGTTCGAGTCGGCAGAACAGACAAGACGAAGCTTGTAGACGAGGGAAAAATACAACAAGGCTTTGTTCATTGACCCAGAGGTGGTCTGATCTTTTGTTTCCTGACTGCCCTTTGCTTTATGTAATGGTCTGACGATTTTAGTTGGAGGTTGCTGATAATGTTCGGGCTGTTCTCATGGAAGTAACTGCAGTGTTGATCAGTGAGCCGCTCCGTAAAAGGGGAGACACAAAATAACCATCGGTAGGAGGTATTTGTTTTAATTTCATAGTTGTGGTTTATATCTAACATCAGGAGGAGATAAAGTTTTTAGATTTTATTCATATTGTTTTGTTTCTTTAGGTTTCTCCTGTTTTGGATGAAGCTTCTCCTTCCTCTACATCCTCTTTTGAGATGCTTGACATGGAATCGGTTCCACCTCCATACCAAGAGGTGCAGCCTCACTGGTTCTTCTGCCGCCGGGCAGATGACTGCACTTCCTGGCATCCCTTCAGCAGAGAGGACTCTGACAAACTAGAAAACGTTTGCAATGCTGGTAAGAACAAATAGTTATCTTAGATTGTTTAATATAAATACTATGAGCTGTTTAAAGTTGAGTTATGCTAGAGCAGTAGAGTAAGACTAGAGTTTTTTTTCCTTTGTTGTGAGCATATTACTCTTGAAAGTATAAGCCAAAAAGCAGTACTATGATCCTTGACTTAAAGTCCATTTGACACCCATCCCCCAACGCTTTAAGGCATTTTTCGCTACTTGTTTGGACAAAATCCTGTATCAGCAGTTTAACATACCTATTTTTAGATTTTCAAATCATTTCTATTTCAGCTTTAAATTTAATTTCATTTGCCACTAAAAAAAACAGCATTTCGGATACATATATTGGCCCCTTTCAGTTTGGCATGTATGTGAACACAATAATTTAGGAGTGTTTTAAGCTCAGCACAGGCTGATGTTTATCAGTGAAACCAAAATAAGGACTTCTATGTTAGATCTGTTCAGTTTTGAAATGCAAAACTAAAACAGTGCAGTGAGGAATCCCAACTATCACTACGGTGTGCTTTTGGGGAACTTTAAGGTTTCCCATTAAGCTAATATGAGAGATAAAAGCTGATGTTTTTACTAATTAAAATGTAAGAAAAAAATACAGAACATTAACTTTAAAATCAGTCATTTCCCATATTTCCCATCCGTTTCCCTGTAAAGGAAATAATTATTTTTCAAAATATCTGAATGTCAACCTATATAATAGTTATGCAAAGTTTATTATAAAAAGTTAGCGCTTTTTGTGTTTATAATGCAAATATGCTCTCCAAAAAAATCTGACAATGACAGGTGGTTACATATGTTATATGTGAACAGATATGACATATTTTTCCTATACATATATTTATCACATGCTTTCTAAAAATAAAATATATCAGGTGGATTTATGGATTACGAACACACGGTGAAATTGTGACCACACGAATTATGGCTCCTGATGAGCCCAAAATCTGCCATGTCTGAGGTTTTTACAGTATTTTAAAGTTTTTAATTTACTTTGAAAAATTTATTCAGTGATTAAAATGCATTCTATATTATACAATCCCTAAGTTGGCTTGGGATTTCACTCTGGTTTTTCCAGTCTAAAATTTAAAACAAACAGATGTTACTCATAATTAAGAACAGTGTTTGAGTGAATTTATCTTACAAAGCACAATTTTTCCAATTTAATTGTAATATGAAAACGACTTTAGAGACTATATAGTAGTTATTTACTAACTGAGGGGTATGCAGTAGAATTAAGTATGGAGCTATTCTGTTATGTAGATTCAGTTCCTGTTGTACAATTATGCTGCTGTTCTAAATATTCAATTAAATTGTTTTTTTTTCTTTTGACCATTATTTAACATATTTATTAACATACAAAAATCACCTAAATACTTATTTTTTAACCTTTTGTAAGAAATGTTAACATTATCCCACATAAGCTAATTTCCTATTGTTTTGCAGTGAGAGAAAAGGGGGAGGATGTGGTGGTCGCCGTGGAAGGCGAGCGCTATGATGTACACGTCAAGGAGAGGAAGCTCTATGCTGTCTATTGGGATCAAGCTCCTGCAGAGGTTCGCCGCTGTACCTGGTTTTACAAAGGAGATAAGGACACAAGATTCCTGCCTTACTCTGAGGAATTCAGCCAAAGTCTGGAGGTAGCCTGAAATGTATTCTTAGCTTTTATATACATCTTTCCTACAAACTTGATTTACTTCCTGACTTTTGCTGCTGTCATACCTATAATTTCTCTCCACCTATAATCATTCTCCACTTTGCTGTGTTTTTTACAGGAAGCCTATATGATAGCAGTGACCTTAGATGAATGGAAAAAGAAACTAGACTTTCCCACTGGAGAGACTGTCATCTTGCACAACCCTAAGGTGAGGTTTGCTCCTGAACCTCTGTTCACGAGAAAGATTCTGCATAGGATTATCTGTTTGCAACAATTTTCAAAATGCCTGATTCTCAGTGATGCTAAAGAGCAGCATCTGTTTTGAGCTTCACAAGCTACACTGTCTGTGATTTTGCACAATTTAGCATTTTTGTATTTTGTTTCTGACTGTATGCTCCACAGATTACTGACTGTCAGGTAGACTGAAACAGCTCCATTTCTCATATATATATTTGCCGGCAATTTGCTGATGTTTATGGTATAGGTTCAGATATGTGTTTGTTGTTTTGCTGTGTTTAATGGCTGCTTTTTATTAGCAAATCCGACATACAAGCACAAGTTAAGCGATTCATCGCACTCACTCAGATGGAATCCAAAGTGCTCACATACTGCTGCTGTGGTTTTCAGCTTAGAAAACCAATCCTTCCTCTGCTTTTCCAAACCTCAACTTGTGTTCTTCTGGCTCGCTACTCCTCAGTCACAGAGGTTTCATGCTACACCTCGTAGGGATGTAATTATGATCCTATGATGTACTGCTTATTGCTATATGCCTGTGTTTTTTTTATTAACATGTTGGACACATGGGTGTTTATTATGACTTTTATCAATACTGAGAGTAAAAAAAAAACAAAATGATAAAAACAAAATTATATAAAAAACTGTGAAGTTTTATTAGTAATGTGAAAGTGTAAGCCTGTACAACCAGAACGTTTCCACCTAAGTTTATTTCTAATGGGACATGTCCAAGGAAGAAACTGTTACTCTTTATGAAAAACAATAAAGACTTAAGATTGGCAGATAGTTTAGTTCTGCAATAATTATTTTTGGAAAGATCAGTCTAAAGTTTAATTATTTGGACACCAGAACAGAAGACACATTTTACAAAAAAACAAATGCAGCGTCACAGAGAGAGAATCTCATACCAACCATGAAGCTTTCTGGTTGATGTTATGGTCACTTTTGAATTTTGGTGGTGTTTTCACACACGTGGTAGCATGAGACGAACTCTGCAACCCACAGAAGTGGTTCAGGTAGTGCAGCTCATCCAGGATGGTACATCAACGCGAGCTATGGCAAGAAGGTTTGCTGTGTCTGTTGGCGTAGTGTCTAGAGGCAGGAGGAACTACCAGGAGACAGGCCAGTAAATTAGGAGGTGCGGAGGAGGCTGTAGGAGGAACAGGAGGAGCACTGCCAGAGCCCCGCAAAATGGCCTCCAGCTGGCCACAAAAGAGCATTTTGTGAGGTGGCATTTCTTTGGAGGGCCACGCAGTCCATTATGTGCTCGCCAGAGGTAGCATAACTGCCATTAGGTACCGAGATGTGATTCTCACACCCCTTGTGAGACAATATGCTGGTGCGGTTGGCCCTGGGTTCCTCCTAATGCAGGACAAAGCTAGAACTCATGTAGCTGGAGTGTGTCAGCAGTTCCTGCAAGATGAAGACCTTGAAGCTATGGACTGGGCCACCCGTTCCCCAGACCTGACTCCGATTGAGCACAGCTTGAACATCATGTCACGATCATTCCACCAATGTTATATTGTACCACAGTCTGTCCAGGAGTTGGTGGATGCTTTAGTCAAGGTCTAGAAGAAAGTCCCCTCAGGAAACCCTCTGCCACCTCATCAGGATTATTTCCAGGCATTTTAGGGAGTTCATACAGGCACTTGAAGGCCACACACCATACTGAGCCTCATCTTGATCTGTTTTAAGGATATTACATAAAACTTGGATCAGCCTGCAGTGTGTTTTTCCACTTTAATTTTGCGGGTGGCTCCAAATTCAGGTCTCCATTTGCATTCACCAAATGATTAATAAATTTAATTTACATTGATGAACTTTGTCTGATTTTGTTCTCAGCACATTCAGCTTTGTAAAGAATAAAGTAATTAAAGATAATATTTCTTTCATTCAGATGTAGCAGTGTTCCCTTTATTTTTAGAGAAGTGTATATAATTGAAGCGGAACTGGACTCTGCAACATTGAAACAGACTCCTAACAGGTCAATAAACCCAAAAAGGAATGGATGCTAATTATGAAATGGAAAGTCCCTGGACATATCACAGCTGGAAATGAGGAGTGGAACACACCAAAAATAACCCACAAAGAAGTGTTAAATGCTTTGAGCAATGGCAACAAAAGATTCCTAAATAGGCTGCAGGGGTCGATCCTCAAAACAGTTTTTTTGTTTCTTTCTTTCTTAGCTGATAATGCATTATCAGCCATTTGGAATGCAGGATGATTGGGTGTCCTCTCCGTCAGAGCAGACACGGCCTCGCACAGTCAAGAGGGGGGTAGAAAATATCTTTGTAGAAATACCAGATGGTAAGCATGTGTTCTGTTCTGCCAGATCATAATGGAGTATAAGCTTGGTATGAAGGATCTTCTCTAATTATGTCATTTTGTTTTCAGGTGAACCGGAGAAAGTGGATCACTTGGTCTTCATGGTCCACGGCATTGGTCCTGCATGTGATTTACGCTTTAGATCCATTATACAGTGTGGTGAGTTAGCGCATTTGATCGCACTTCCGTTTTTTTGGTGAGATGTGCATTAATGACTCCATTTAATTTTTTTTTACAAATCTTCAGTAAATGACTTCAGGAGTGTTTCGCTGTCGCTCCTGGCCACCCACTACAAGCGTTCTCAGCAGGAAGGCCATGTCGGTCGAGTTGAATTCCTTCCCGTCAACTGGCACAGTGCTCTGCATGGTGACGCCACCGGTGTGGATGAGTACGTATAGATAAGACAAAAAAATGGGGGGAAAAAAATATAACAGTTTTTATTCCACTAAGCTGCAAAATAAACTTTTCTGTTCTTGTTTGTATTTTCTCCTTCCTTCCCCAAATTTCAGGGACATCCAGAGGATCACTCTACCTAGCATCAGCCGCCTCAGGCATTTCACCAATGATACTCTGCTGGACTTATTTTTCTACAACAGCCCCACCTACTGCCAGACCATAGTGGACACAGTGGCCTCAGAAATTAACCGGCTGTATGCCCTGTTTAAGCAGAGACACCCTGAGTTCCATGGAGCAGTTTCAGTAGTAGGACATAGCTTGGGTTAGTCTTTCAAATGCAGATTCAGAAACATTAACCAGCAGGTAAAAGCTGGAAACTTAGGTTCATCTTGTCTTGTGTTACTCAGGTTCTCTGATTCTGTTCGACCTGCTAACCAATCAGAAGGATGGATCCAAACCAGGAAGAGTAGGACTTTGCCTTTTCTGTTAACCACATCATTGTATCATATATTTTATTTTGAAAAGCATATTCACAGTTGAAGCCTTTTCTTTTTTTTAAGGTATCTTCGGGTGAACAGTCTTCTTTTAACAGCGATACATTGGAGCAGACTCTGACAAAACTGGGCCTCCAACAGTACCTGGGAACACTCCTGGCAGAAAATGTCGACATGGAAGCACTGGTAATAAGCATAGCGTCTAGCAAAAAAATTTGCCTACAACATTTCCTTGTTTTGACTCATTATAATTACAGAGATCATTGTGTTTACTTAGATTTGGTTGACTAACCACATTTATGCCTGAGTGAATATATAGAAAGGGTTCGGGTTTATGGATTTCAACATGTCTCTCAACAAAAAACGGGTTCCAATAGAAAGTTAAACACATTTTGGCACACTTTATACATAACCTATCATAATTTATTTTCCTTGCTCTTCCGTTCAGGTCAGATTTTAGCATCAGTTGTTCTGTTACCTGATTTTCCTGCTGTGTTCCCTATATTTATTGTTGGTTCTCTGACAACCTCTGAAGATTTTACAGAACCACTGTAAATACACGTTCTAAATACACATTACTCTTGAGAATGAAAGTAAAAGGTGATCTAACACAAATGCATAAAATGCAGATTATAATGAAACATTTCAAATTAATTTTAGTTCTAATTCAAAATAATAGGTACTTCACAAAAGTTTTTGTAAATAAACTGACATATTTTTGGTTATCTTAGATTATAGATTTAGATACTAGATGTAGACTATTAACATAAGATTAATAAAGACAAATGGTGGATTATTTAATACTAAATCCATTTCTACACACTCAACAATTGGTAAAAAATTCTTTATGATTATATATTCTACTAACCCAGACTTAAAAGGTATTTAGTGGTGCAGATAACTTTTAAAGGTGCTAACTAGCTGATGGGGTGCCACCATGAATTTCCAATTTTTAACTTTTTCACAATGTTCTAATTTTCTGAGATACGGAAGCCGAGAATGGTCGTGCTCAACATTTTTTTTTTCCTTTGCCTTCTCGAGATAATGACACAACTATCTTTATCATGGTTAAACCATTAATTGTTTTCTGGAGATAACAAGATAATTATCTCGTTATCACAAGAACAGTTATTGATTTCTTGAGATAACAAGATGTTTAACCTGTATGAGTAATGAATGAGAATGGCCAACATCCCTGGATTCCCAGTCCATCCATGCCTGCGGTGCCTGTAGTTGTGCAGTCGCAGTACTGCATGTGAGCAAATAATCAGTTTTTTAGTTTCCTTTTTCTTTTCACTCATTGTCAGGTTGTGATAGATGTTTGGATTGCATGGAATACAGTGGAAACAAATCTGACTGTTTTTGAATGAAAATCTTTTCCACATATGCACAATACAACTGTAAATATAGATCTGAGAGATAAAGATTGTACAAAGTGAAACAAATGTGTTTCTCTTGTAGGCTCTCTGCCAAGACAGTGATCTTAGAGATTTAGGAATTCCTCTCGGACCTCGAAAGAAGATTTTACACTACATCAAAAAGAAGAGGCTTCCACAGGTCAGACATGAATTAAATTCAGGGTTTAGTATTTTTCTCTTTTTTTTAAGATTCAACCCTGTTTAACCAATATCTTGAGGAAACAAGTATAGTGTATAAAACACTGTATACTCCTCTGTTTTTGCCATTATTTGATAAATCTGATGATGTTTTCTTTATATATCATAAATAGGACTGTAAGGCAGCAGCGGGGAATCAGACCTCTGAGTCTGCTCCACCTCAAGTGACCAGTGAGGGTAACCAGCCCTCAGGACCAGAAGCACAGCAACCCCTCTTCCACAGAGAGCCTTCTATCACCAGCGCTGTGGACTATGAATACTTCGATGTTGGCATCGGACAGGTACAACACAGGCTCACAGACAGTGTATAATTGCTTATGGGGGGGTGCAGGTGAGCTTCGTTGCGTCACCGTTCCTGCTCTTTTCCTTTTCCTTGCTTGCCTGGAAAGCCCAAAGGAGGCATAGCCAAGGGACAGGTGTGTCTCACATGGTGACCACTTTCTCTTCAGGCTTGGTGTCTTGATGTGTTTGACTTGATGTTTCCTTTGTATAAAGTGCAGTTCTGGCCACTACATTGAAGTGAAGGCTTGAGAAAAAAACAATCTTGTATTTGTGTTCACACATTTGTATCAACTCTGCATGGGTGGCCATCTCTTCATTCACCAATGTAAATGAAGAAGATAAGAATCCACATCTGCTCTAAATGACGTGCAATTATTTTTAAAATTTGACTTTAGCTAACTTCTCACTGCAGCTCTCATTTCCTATCCGTCCATCCAACAAACCCAGGTGTCCGTCGATTACCCTCAGCTGGCGTTTTACCCTCAGACGTTCTTTGCTTTTGGTTCTCCGATCGGAATGTTCCTGACTGTACGAGGACTGAAACGCATTGATCCAAACTACTCATTCCCAACCTGCAAGAGTTTTTATAACATCTACCATCCAGTGAGTATCGGGTTTCTTTTCAGGATTGATTTGATCTCAGATTCTGCCTTCCTTCACTGTGTTCTGTTGTTTGTGATCTTATGAAATGCACTCATCTTTGACTGTTTGAATTCCTCTTTAGTACGACCCAGTTGCCTATCGGATCGAGCCCATGATTGTTTCGGAGGTGGATCTGGAGCCAATGCTTATACCCCACCACAAAGGCCGAAAGAGGATGCATCTTGGTAGGATCGTAGATTTTTTCTGTTTGTTCAGTTGTACAGTGGGAAGAAAATATTTGATATTAATGCTTAATTCCTATTCTGTTGTAGAATTGAAAGACAGCTTAACCAGAATGAGTATGGATTTAAAGAACAATGTTTTGGGATCATTGCGGACAGCTTGGCTGTCCTTCACCAGACTACCAGTTGCAGCACTGCCCCCAGTGGATGAGCGAGAAACTACGAATGACACAACCCCACAGGAAGAACAAGGTAGTGAAAAAAATACTCACTGGATTTGACTTAGTTTATCTTTGGGGTCTTTCTCTGAGAGTTGACATGCACAAAATGGTGTCCAACCCACTGCCGTTACATCCTTCTTATTCCTATGCATGCTGCACTGTTTTTAGTTTTATTTTGCTTTATTTTCGCCGCCTCATGACTTTAAAATCTCAGCAGAAACTACTACTAATAGAGAAGACAAACTTATAAATCTAGGGACTATAATACTGGAGTGACCAAAGACCATTCAGAAGCATTAGCTAAAAGTTAAGTCAGGATTATTAATGAATTATGTATGATAATTCATCTGACTTCCACTTTCTCACTTTAATCAGAGTCTGATTAATAAGGACAAGCAATAATAATCGTTTTTTGAACCAAAAATCTAATTAACACTATGGCATTGTGTTAGTCTGTTAGATATGGGAAGATAAAGCTTAATTGAAAATTAAATCTACAATGATTTACCTTGGCACGCTTACAGAGGATGACTCTTGCGTAATGATCTTCATCATCGCCACAGGCTCTCGCTGCGTATGTGCTCCCCTCCCTCATGCCCCATGACTTTACCACCTGCTAAACAAGTTGTCATTTTAACTGAAGATTTAATTTACTGAAATCCCCTTTAGGCTGTTTCATGCCTTACCACCTGTAAGTTCTCATTGGCTGAATTCATTCCCACTAACCCAACAAACCACTGACACGTCTGGCCTAGAGCACATTTTTATGTGAGTTCTGTGGTTTTTATTTAATGTTATTTAGCTGGTGGTGTGACTTCACAATCTTACCCATGTTTTTTAATTACACGGTGCACATTTATATTAATGTGGACAAACTGTTAGCTCATTAGATGAAAATCAGGGTTTGCAATTCTGTGGAAAAAAAGACAGTCACTTTTTCTTCCTGTTGTCGTCCCTGGAAGCTTTGTCGTTGCTTATTATTTGCATAATATGTTTCATGAGGTGTGAAAGTTGAATATTCACCTGTTAATATAGGGTTTACAAGTCTCTACCTGTGTGGTTGGATTGTATTAAATAGATGGGAAAACCATAAATGTGTATGTGTATTATGCACACTCTGAAGGTCAACTAAGTCTATTAGATTGTAAGGGGTTCTTACAGACTATGCAACATGATATTCCTCATTGTTAATGAGTAAATACTTTAAACTTTACATTCACAATTGGCTTCTCAAAATAATCATCATCAATATTACAAACCTTTTATATAATCTCTTAAAATGTTTTCTTTCTTGTTGTTATGGTCTCCTACAGAACAGTGATTCTACACAACATATGTGCATTTTTAGTTTAGTTATTGTACAACTTTTTGTGCCCTTTTCTAGAGGTAATAACTATTTTAGGGGAGGTTCTTTGTGATCTTTAAGGATGCTCATCCTCCAGTTAACAGCTGGCAGTAACTTTTTGCCTCAACAATGGTTAAACAATATTTTATCCAGTTTTAACCTCTTGTAGAATAGCCCAGAGCTGAACACCTGAATCAAATGAATAGCTTATTACCAAGCTTTTATGTAGAACTTAATTTTTCACTAAGACGGTAATTCAATAAATAATGACTCCACATGATTCACAACTTTTACAGTTTGTCCCATCACATGGGTGGCGTGCTTATTCCTGCTGAATCAACAATTTAACTGTATAAGGTTACTGTTTCTTAAGCTTAGGGTGTTTTATAATGACATGGATCAGTGAATCATCTCCGATTTATCTCCAAAAGTAAAAGAGTAGAAGTTGAAACAAGCTCAGTCAAAGCAATGTTCAAACTCAGCGAAGATAAATTTATACATTATGACAATTTAACATACTGTTCCTGTTTGGGGTTGATGATTGTTATTTTTTTTATCATGTTGCTTGCTTTTAGTTGCTAATTAAAAAAAAAAAACACATGGCCTGTTTCAAATAAACTAATCTGGTCTAAAAATAAATGATACCCCGCTCAGGTAGGCTTGATCCAGAGTCTTGTCTGCTCTTTTCATGTCACTTGTCTGCTCTTCAGCTCTGGTTGCTCTTGTGCAGGAATCTCAATGTTTCCCTGGTCGAACACACCTGAATAAAACAATGCTTTTACAACCCTAGTAATGACCTATTTATTTGATTCAGGGAAGTTGAAGTGGAGGAAAGTAGCAGAGCAGTTTGAGAGCCCTGCTCTAGGCTGCACATTTCTAGTGTAGCTTTCCAACACATTGTTTTCATCGAAAACTCCAGACTTTTCCCAGAAGCAATGTAGTTACACATCAATTCCTAACTATAAATCTTGAACCTTCCAGAACAATTGAAGATCTCATCATTCCTAGGTCCTGTGATTTATGACGCAACAGAAAGTCAAAAATTGAATTTTTGATTTTTAAAATGAACGCTGATTTCACTATTTTTATTGTGTGTGAACTACTTTGACCAAATGTTTCAACATCTGTTACATCATTTGTGGACTTTAGTACCTTCTTTTTTTGTGGAAAAAGAAAAAAAATCCTAAACGTAACAAACACTAACATATAAGGTTATTTTTAGCATTTTAGATCCAGTTTAAAAACCACTTGTTACCCTAAAAGGTGGTAAATAGCAAAAAAATAAAATTAAATAAAAATACCCCTATGGATTTGGTCAGTTAAAAAAAAAAAATACTGATAAAAATGTTAGAAATAATATTTGGCTATTTAAAAGATAAAGCATAATCAGTTAATTATTGCCATTTTGAGAATTTACAGAGACTTTTCTCTACATTACTTTCATTCCTTTCCAATTTGTCCCCATCTTTTAAGGTTAAAGTCTTTTACTGTAATGCAAGAGACCCAGGTTCAAATCCTAGGTTTTTAAGGAAGGGAATCAGGTGTAAAGCTTTGCCAAGTCTGTAAACAAGTCCTAATGATTTTCTGTGGCGCCCCCTGAATATGGGAGCAACCGAATGTAGGAACCCTAGTAGCTTATTAGTTATTCTGAATTAGAGGCAAGATTTAAGTATTTAAACTTCTCTCTCTGACCATATAATGCTTTAGAGGCCTTTTATTATTGTAGTCACAGTTGCTTCTCTGATGCTTAAAGAACACTAATTAGCTAGTGTGTTGTAAATCTAAAGCTTGTTGGATCGTTATATTCCCTCATGTACAAAGGTCGGTAGGATAAAAGGAGTGACTCATACGATTCTCTGGAGATTAGATAGCGGACAGAGCTGAGCTGTTTCATGCATTGTTTTTGTAGAGACACAATTTCCAGCCTCCATTTTATTTTTTAGCTCACTGATAGGAGATGGAAGATAAACGACTGGGACAGAAAACTCTCACCCAAAAACATCTGCTTTCCAACAAATAGACTAAGTTTTTAAAAGAGAATAACAGATAATCAATGACAAATCTGAGTTTAGATGATTAACAGTTTAAAACATACCTTCCTGAACATGGAGGAAGTTTTGCTTTGATGCTGTAAGTCAATGGTTATACTTTCTTTCCTTGTGTACCATCTAAAACTTATATGGGATCTTCAAGTTGCACAATAATGATGGACAATAAAAGCCTTTAATATATTCCTTTTTTGCTACAAAAATAGCTTGCAAATGAGACTCAACTACTTATTTAGAAACATTTGAATACGGTATCATGTTTTTAGTTCCACATCTACACAAATGTTATGTCTCAAGTGTATAAGTTATATTTGTAACATTAGAGTATATTGCTGAAGAAAATATAAAATATTATTCTGAGGCATCTAACAGACTAAAATCATCATTGATAGCTCTAAAACAGAAATAATTCAGACACTGATCTCAGAAATAGATTGTGCAATAATAACAAGTTTTTATTTTTATTTTCTTGAAGAGATTTTCTTTTGAACCTTAATAGGTGTAGACAGCAGTCTTTTTTCCCCCGCTTACCCAAGTGTTATCTGTATTATCCTATACAATAGGCCTGTAAAGTGTTGATGCCTGCATGTAAAACCTCTTTTGCTGCAGGGATCTACACAGAAGCTGAATGTTCAGGGTCAGCAGAGCAGACTGATCAGCCTGAGATAGAAATGGGGATGCTGAACGGGGGACGCAGGATTGACTATGTGCTCCAGGAAAAACCTATTGAGAGCTTCAATGAATACTTGTTTGCCATCCAGTCTCACCTCTGTTACTGGTAAGTGTCTAATAAATTAAATAAATCTTTACTTGAATCTTCTTTTTGTTATTTAAAAAATATCACTAAAAGAAAGGATCTTTTTCTCCTTTAGGGAATCTGAGGACACGGCTCTACTGCTGCTGAAGGAGATTTACGACAAGCTTGGTGTTGCTTTCGAACAGCCACAGCAGTAACAAATTAGTGTGAATGTATTTATGCTTTCTTTATCCGTTATCTGGAAGTGAAGGAAAACTGATGGAGACAGAAACTAAACAGACAATCCTCTCCAGAATGCCTTACTGTCTGTTTTTTTTTTTTTTTTTTTTTTTTCCAACTGCTGCCTGGTTGGTTTGGTGCATCCAGGTAGTCTTGGTTTATGTGTTTGTCAAAGCATGATTTTGGAAATGTTGGCTCTTCAGCCATTTCTACAATCCAAATGTTTGAGTTGGGTTCTAATATTTCCTGAAGACCCGCATCGAAGCACCTTTTTGATGAGATGTTATCATTTCTTGGCACTTTCATAGTAAACATGACGTCATGAAAGGTTATGATTATAATTATTAAACGCACAATGTATAAGAGGGTAATTAGTTTTCAGCTGCCATATATTTCAAGTTAGAAGAAAAAAAGGTTAGTTTTTTTTAAACTTCACCTTTATTTAATGTTGTAGCATATATTGACAGACATAAGCTATTGTCCCAAAAGAAACAGGTGAGGGTTTTGATTTCTGTTACAAGTATTATTTTTGGCAGCTATTTATTTTCCTTTTGTAATAAAAAGGCTTTAAACAAAAAGCTGCCACACTTGTACTTCAGTTATATAGTTATGTGAGCTTCCCTCATTTCCTTTAATTCAACATATTGTGTTATGTTGTTTGATTACATTTGTATTTAATTATTCATGCACCTGTCGTATCAATCCAAATAATGAGTTGATGCCATGGGAAAAGTTGGCTTTTTAAGAGGCAGCAGGATTGTCTTTTCATTAGGTTTGTATGTATGCAACATATCTTTTTTGTATTTACTACAAAGTATTTATAGATTTGACCTTCTTCATCAATACGTCACCAAAGACAGAAACACTTTTTTATCCCTACCAGCACTCTATACATAAAATGTGTGTTTGTGTGTGTGAAATACCCAAAATAGGCCCATTTCTCTGTCATCCTTTGTCCTCATGTATAAATTATCTTTCCTGTCTGTACCGCATGCATTTGTGTTTGTTTAGAGATTCTCTGCATATTTAAGTCCATGATTTCAGTTCTTTTTAGGCAACAAACTATAAAACAATTTTTATATATTTTATTATTTAGAAAGCAAAATGTTAACTTCCGTTGTCGCTTTATTTTAAAGGGAATTACAGGTATCGCCTTGTTGAAAAAAAGAATCCCAGAATAGATCTTTTATAGTAATATAAATTAGGAATTTTTTTAATGCTTTGTTATGGAAACCACAGCCCTGCACCAACCCTGTAGTGTTCTCAGTCAACAATATCCTTCCACTCTCGCCATTGTCTCCGTAAATGTCAGTCACATCAATTACAGCAAAGTTTAACTCCTTTAAATTGATCCTAGTTTCCATGACCTCTATTGTAGCACTCCAGTCTTTGATTCAAGCCAAAAAGGTGCATTCCTCTCTAAACAAACCCCTTAATGAATGTGGTTACACGGCTTATGTCTCATAATAAAAATATTATTTAAGTTCTGGTGTATGAGTTTTTCTCAAGGGTTGGTTCTTCTTGCCCTGTAAACATATGCAAAGCCTGAAAGAAGAATGAAAATTCTGAGTTATTGAAATCACGCATTAATACTAATTAAATAGCTATAAATTTTTTTTTTTTTTTTTTTTTTACATTTTATTGATTTTAAAACAGAGCAAACACACAACATAAAATGACAACAGTTTTTTACAGTGTGAAATTTTACCATAGATTAACCGTCCCAGCATGACAATTTACAGTTTCAGCATTATAATTGTGGTCTCAGCTTCATCATACAAACCTAGCACAAGAATTCACCTCATCGCAGGTCTATGTAACATAATCTAGAAAAAAATAAAATAAAAATTGAGTTGTGAAACTTGTTTACTTGACTAAATCTTTCACAGGACCCCGGCGTTGGCTGAAAAGGTCTTTTTGGAGTCTTAACGAGTATGTTATCTTTTTCATTTGGTATAATTCCCTTACAATTTGGACCCATGAGTTGTAGGAAGGTGGCTCTGGTTGCTTCCACTGCATTTCAGCGCCGCTGTAAGAAGAACATTTAAGATGTATAATTTGGCTCGTCATTGCAGCCTAACTGGCCCCTAAGCAACTGCAGTCTCTGCTTACCGATATTTATGCCTTTGCTTTTTTATATGTAATCCAATGACGCTTTTTGATAAACCCCGGCGCATGCGTAGTGAAGCGGATCTCATCGCTCGCAGCTGGTGAGATGTCAGGAGTTTGGAGAACCGTCAGGCAAGTCACAGTGCAAACATTTAGATGTGTATTTTTGTTTTGTGTTCTCCCCTTAAAACGCTGCATGAATGCAACATAAACGTATGAATTTTAAAACCATAGGAAGAAAACATTTTTCACGCAAAAGACAGTATGAAAGATACAGGATGCGAAGTTTCTGAGTATTAGTGGCACAAAAATGAGCCTGAATCACTCATAGAAAATACTCACAAGTCACCCAAAAATGTGGACCCTCTAATTTTCAGAGTTTCATGTGATTCAGATCTGTAGGAGGAAAAAAAGCTCCTCTGTAGTTGTCAAAGGCTGGTTTGTCCTGGACATGGATCCCACTGCCTGACTCAGGTTTCAACTATTCCTCATTTAATTTAAAGGTTAAATTACTGGGGCAGCCTGGGAATCAGAATAAAAGGCTTTGCAAGGCTTTATAAACCTGATTTGAATCTGAATATGTTTGGCAACATATAAACATATATATATATTTTATTATCTCCAAAGTGTTTAAATATATATATGACGTGTTTAAATATAAATATTTTTTTCACATTTTATTTTCAAATCTGCCCACGCCTGTGGTTTATGATAGTTTTATAATTATATAAATTATATAGTTTTTCAATGATACAACCACTAAAATGAAAATAAAACTGAAAAAATAAGAACAAGTCAAATCTAGTTAGTGACAGAGTTTGAGGAGATTTTTATTTTTATGTAAATACACACAAAGCAGAATTGGAAAATCAGAGTAAAACCTCCAGCTTGAATTACTTGCCCCTTCTGAAGATGACTTATTCTGGAAACACTGTGTCTAAATTCAGCAGCCATTGGATCCATCACATCAGCAATCTCTGGAAGTGTTGTTAAAACACTAAAGCATCGAAGTAAAGATATTGCGCTCCTGGGGCCTGTTTCAATAAGGAAGTTTAACCAACTCTGAGTTAAAACTTGAACTCTGAGTTGACTTATCCTGAGATTGGAAACTCTGAGTTTTTCTGAACAGCTGAAATGAGTTAGTTCAATCAACTCAATGGAGCACAGATATTACGAGTCACCATGGCAACAGCGTCAGACAAAAAAAGGTGTGCATATTTCTCACCAGCAGAACTGGATGTGCTTATGCAAGCATATGCAGAATTTGAACATGTATTTAAAAAAAAAGCAACACGGCTGCAGCGGCGAAGGAGAGAGAGTTAGCTTGGGTGAAAATAGCTGCTAGAGTCAATGCGTAAGTTTACATTTTAATTACTTTTATACAGTGTTGGGTGTAATGAATAAAGTTACTTAAAGCTGAAGTCTGTAAGTTTTTAAAAATCACTTTTTTGTCATATTGGCTAAAACTGTCCCTATGCCCAGACAGCAGTACATGTGATATGTAACCTGTGAAAAAAACTGCTTCAATTGGTATCGCCTACTGCCTGTATTTCAATCTGGAAAGAATAATTCGGGACGAGTCAAAACAACCAATCACAGCCAGAGGAGCGTCTGATGGAGTGTCAATCACAGCTCACACACGCTGAATCCCGCCCCCCCCCCCCCCCCCCCCCCCCCTTCCGCCCCCCCCCTAGCCGCGCAGATGCTGTGAGAGGGGTGGAGCTTGAGTGAAGCAGTGAAGCAGAGAGGGTGGGGGAGTGGTGTGAAACCTGTTTTTCTTCAAATTTTCAGTTGAAGTCTGCTCTCTCCTCAATGTTACAGACTGCAGCTTTAAGTCATATAAATACTGTAATTAAATTAAAGACTATAAAAAAATAGTGGATTTAATATCAAATTTTTAAAAGGTATATTTTGATTTGAACTTTCTCCCTCTAGTTACACACTTTGGTCAATTTAAGATTAATTCATGCAATTGAATATTGTTTATTTGAAAGCATTAGAAGTGCAGTTTCTTGTCTCTCCTTGTATTGTTCAAGTGGTTGAGGTTGATTTGGGATTTAGAAAGTAATTAATAAGTAAGTAAAACAAATTAGTAAGTAGACCAATACTTTCTAGAGACAGTAATTATTACATTAATCTAATTAGACTTGTTGAAGATAAAATTTGTAGTTAGTAATTAAGAACTATTTTAGAGTAACTTACCCAACTGTTATAATATCAGAGGTGAAACTGGAAGAACAGTATTTTATTAAACCTAATTTAGTTTTCATGGATAGGTGCAATCCTGCAGGCATCAAAAGAACATGGCAGCAGCTGAAATTGAAATATAAAAACATACTTCAAGCAGGTAAGACTTGAGCACATCATGGGAGTAGAGTAGCTACCTGGCTTTACAAACAGGATCATCCATAAAAGGACATGCCATTTCATTCCCTTTGATGCACTCTACGTGACTGAAATGTGTGCAATGAATACTGTATGTCCCCAAAGAATCAATGAGGTGTTTAAACACCACTTCCTCTTTAAAAAAGGGGAGGAGACCAAAATAAACTCTGGATTTTCTGAAGAAAACCTGCTCCCGACCAGGTTAGGTTCACAGAGTAAATTGCCATGGTAACTGACTCTGAGTATAAGTTACCTCTAGAGACTGACATTTTTTCGGGAATCCCATGGGTCACGGGATTCCCGTGGGATGGGAGTCAGTATTAGTAACGATCACGGGATTGGGACGGTACAGGATTAAACATTAACGGGAGCAGACGGGAGCGGGAGCAAACCAATAGTAACTTCCGCTCTGAGTTTTTCACCCGCGCTCAAAAACAACAAGAATGGGGGTGCTGCAGGAGCGGGAGTCATTCTGAATGGGAGCGGGATGGGAGTGGGAGTAATTTCACCAGGAGTGGGACGGGACAGGATTTAGATTTCTACTCTGGCCCGGGATCGGGACGGGACACCATTTTTTTCTGTGGGAGTGGGACGGGACAGGAGTGAAAATCCACTCCCGTGTCAGTCTCTAGTTACCTCTCTTTCAGAAACGAGCTTGACTTACTCTGCTTTCTCAGGTTTAACTTACCTCCCTTTCTGAAACAGAAAACCCAGAGTTTCCCTCATTTCAGGGTTAACAAACTCAGAGTTTTCACTTAACCTCCTTTCTGAAACAGGCCCCTGTTCTGATCACCATTGTTACACTAATACCACTGATCAGATTTGTCTAAAAATCTTTCTTCAGATATTTTATTTTAGGTTCACATTTTGGTGATTGTGAAACACTCACATTTCAGTACATTACCATTGTGAGCTTTACTTGCCAGAATTTAACTGTACCACAGTAGTGTTACTGTCCAAATGGTTTACCTAGAATACTGTCTCCAAAAAAACTCAAAGGGTATAAGTCCACCAGAGAGTAACATTTTCATATCAATATGTTTAACTCTAAAAAGTTAATTCAAGTTGTACATGTGGTAGATTAAAGTACTTACATAATTTCTTGCCCAGATTTTCTTAAATATTGATTAACTTATATTGAAATCAGTCATCAGTCAATTAGAGTCAATGCAATCAGCTGGTTTTCTTTAGAAAACTTTGAATCAATTTGACAGTATGATCTGGTTGATTTGTAAAGTGCCTTGAGATGACATGTTGTGGATTGGCGCTATATAGATAAATTGAATTGATTTGATTTTTATTTGCTAAACTGCTCTCAACATCTTTTTCTGGGTCACCTTTAAACAGCTTGGATGAGTTATTTATTTCCCCAAAAGCCTCTTTGTTTTCAAGAAAACAATACATTTTGTGTCTACAGTTATAGAGAGTATTGGACTGGCTTTAGTGGTTTTCCATTTAACTTTTCTATAATGTGTTGGGATCTCAGATTTTTGTTTTGAATGATTTTATAGATCTTGCCTTGTGTTTTTATTCTGCTTCTTACAGACACACTTTTGTTTAGATTTTATGTGATGGACCAACATAAATTTAGTAGGAATTTCTTAGTGGAAGGAAGATGATAAATAGCTTTCCAAATTTTTAAAGGAAAGCCATTAGTTGCCCCAATTGCAGGTTTCTACAAGCCTTGTAGGGGCTAGAGCAAACTTGTAAAAGTTTTTATCAGATGACACTTAAAAAAAGAAAAAAGAAAAATGTTTTGCTCTATATCCAAAAAGACTCCATCCCCTTCAAGAAACATGGTAGGTGCACTATAATGCTGCAGGGAAGATTTTCTGTTGGAGCAAGGGAACATACAATAAGCTAGATGGTTGGGACAAAGTAAAGGACAATTGAAAAAATATTTTTGGGGTGATGACTCTTAAGCCTGCCACAAACTAACCGAAGAAACACACACTTTGTGGACATTTTATCTGGTTTATCCTTCTTTTCAATTCGGAACCTCTAGTTAATTTCCAATCGGGGGATATCACTCTGACAAAAGACTGTAACCTGCTTAGTGCGCTTGGAAGAGAGGAAGATTATGGGCTGTGAAGTAGAGCGAGGAGGCGGGATTGTCACCAGAGTGGGTCACGTGTAGCACTCCTTCTGATCTTGCAGAGAATGTTTTGAGACGAGGACAGGCTGCTAGGTTAGTTATGGTTGGCAGCGTATCATAGAGATGTGATGCTGATAAAGGTTGTTGAACTGATGCAACAGTGAACCTTGAAAGAAGAGGATATTTTTAACATCTTGGAGACAAACACACTCTCTGCTGTTGCTATGGGGGGCTCCCTTAGTCAGCAAAGGAGAGCATCAGTCAGCTCTTCTGGGAAGAAGAAAAGCATGTAAGATGAGACCTGTTTTTAAACCTGTTTGAAATACCCTGTAAGCTTGTGTTTGAGGGGAAGGTGACTGAAAGCAATATAATTGGAAGACAAGTATCTGGGTACTTTCACTGAAGGCAAATTAGTCATCATACCTCTGTGTTTACAGTGTCAGCTGATCACTGATTTTAATACGGCTTAGCTATTCAAATCTGAGGGGAATCAGAGGGCAAGTCTGAGGAGTGGAAGCAAGGTTTGGTTGCTGAAATGTTTTTGATTGGAGGGATTTTATTACTTACAAGCTGTATAATGTGCTGAATCACTGCTGTCATAGTAATATAAGCATGTGCAATGTCACACCTGAATTGATGCATTGTTTGATAGGGTATGGTAGTTGTAATGTCATGCAATTTTTCCATATTGATGATCTAGGATATACTATAAATGCCCTAAATGCTCAGATGTGATATTACTCTCAACGGTGGAGATGCTAAAGCTACAGGAGAGTGCTTGGAACATTTTGTAAAGAGAGACTCAGGATCAAAATTCTTGCACTTTTCAGCCAAAATGTTGCAGCTAAATATTTTTTTTTATGTTGTGTAAACCCCACTGTTAATTATGCATACATGACCTGATTTTAGCAGGAGTATCTACAAGGCATTGTTTATTTTATGTGTAATGTTGTTATAAGAGATTATAAAAGTGAAAGATCCTGAGGCGTCTATCAGAGCATAAACATTTATGTTTTTTCCTGCTAATCCTCTTAGTAAATGTCTTTCCATTGATGGTTATCATTAAAAGCTCCCAGAAGCCCCATGCAGTGAATTTTTTCCCTCAATTCACATGAAAGTCTGAGCTGGGCTATATTTAGATGCTTTTTTTTTTTTTTTTTTCATTTTCTCAATAGTTTCTTATCAGGAAGGACAAGAGTTTTAAGATGTGAAAAACCTTGGTAGGATGTTTAGGAGACTGGTACAACTGAAAAGCTCAAAAGCTGAAGCAACCTTTTTTTAAAATAAAGGTCTGAATCATCTGCATTCATCTCTGCTTATGTTAGGTCAGGTGGGGGTTGGGGTCTTCCCTGTAGGCAAATCTTTACAGCCAGAAAAAAAACAATAATGTAAAAAAATTGCTGCTTATGGACTAATTTTAGCCGGCTTCATCATCCTTCGTTTAACTGGAGCAGTAGTAGTTGTGCTGTTCTCCAGAAACCCAGAACATTCACACTATCGCTCAGCTGGAAGGAAACTGACCTGCATTGTGAGCTATTCAGTGATAAAAATAAAACGCTGAAAACTAGAGTTGAAAATGTCATGTCTTTGTGCATGAATGTATTTTTTACTAGGCTATTATCTACACCAGATATAATTACCTAATTCAAGCACACAAAGTGGTGATAGTTAAGTCCATTAAAATGTGTAGAACAGAATGATGCAGAACACTAGAAAATGAAGCAAAATGACATGAATCAGCCGAAGTATATGATGATTTAAAGCAATCCTGCTCCATATGAGTGCATATTAATATCAACTGGTTAGTCCTAATGATGGACTATTATCTTATTTCCCAGGTATTACAAAAGAAGCTTGTCATTACGGGTAAAAGAAAGAGAAACATCTGCCTGGGAAATCAGGAGAATGATCTGGCCATGGGCAATCAGACAAGAGGTTCAGAAAGACCTGGAATTAGCAGGCTCAGATGGTCATTGAAAGTAACAAACAATCTTATCTACAAGAGCCTCAAGGCACACTCACTGTGGAGGACACCAATGGTTTACAGAAAAGCATGTTGAGACTTGCTTAAAGCTTCCTTCATAGTGTTTAGACAAGCTGCTACTATTCTAGAATATTGTACAATCAATTAAGAGCATATGGAGGTCTCTGGATGTTATTGCCATTATAATGTAATTATCATTATAATGGATGACGTACAGGTGCTGGTCATAAAATTAGAATATCATGAAAAAGTAGATTGATTTCAGTAATTCCATTTAAAAAGTGAAACTTGTATATTATATTCATACATTACATACAAACTCATATATTTCAGATGTTTATTTTGTTTAATTTTGATGATTACAAATGACAACAAATGAAAATCTCAAATTCATCATATCAGAAAATTAGAATATTGTGAAAAGGTTCAAAATTGATGGCCCCTGGTGCCACACTCTAATCAGCTAATTAACTCAAACCACCTGCAAAAGCCTTTAAATGGTCTTTCAGTCTAGTTCTATAGGCTACACAATCATGGGGAAGACTGCTGACTTGACAGTTGTCCAAAAGACGACCATCGACACCTTGCACAAGGAGGGCAAGACACAAAAGGTCATCGCTAAAGAGGCTGGCTGTTCACAGAGCTCAGTGTCCAAGCACATTAATAGAGAGGCGAAGGGAAGGAAAAGATGTGGTCGAAAAAAGTGTACAAGCAAGAGAGATAACCGCACCCAGGAGAGGATTGTGAAACAAAACCCATTCAAAAATGTGGGGGAGATTCACAAAGAGTGGACTGCAGCTGGAGTGAGTGCTTCAAGAACCACCACACACAGACGTATGAAAGACATGGGTTTCTGCTGTCGCATTCCTTGTGTCAAGCCACTCTTGAACCACAGACAGCGTCAGAAGCGTCTTGCCTGGGCTAAAGAGAAACAGGACTGGACTGCTGGTGAGTGGTCCAAAGTCATGTTCTCTGATGAAAGTAAATTTTGCATTTCCTTTGGAAATCAAGGTCCCAGAGTCTGGAGGAAAAGAAGAGAGGCACTTCATCCACGTTGCTTGAAGTCCAGTGTAAAGTTTCCACAGTCAGTGATGGTTTGGGGTGCCATGTCATCTGCTGGTGTTGGTCCATTGTGTTTTCTGAGGTCCAGGGTCAACGCAGCCACATACCAGGAAGTTTTAGAGCACTTCATGCTTCCTGCAGCTGACCAACTTTTTGGAGATGCAGATTTCATTTTCCAACAGGACTTGGCACCTGCACACAGTGCCAAAGCTACCAGTACCTGGTTGAAGGACCATGGTATCCCTGTTCTTAATTGGCCAGCAAACTCTCCTGACCTTAACCCCATAGAAAATCTATGGGGTATTGTGAAGAAGAAGATGCAATACACCAGACCCAACAATTCAGAAGAGCTAAAAGCCACTATTAGAGCAACCTGGGCTATCATAACACCTGAGCAGTGCCACAGACTGATCGACTCCATGCCACGCCGCATTGCTGCAGTAATACAGGCCAAAGGAGGCCCAACTAAATACTGAGTGCTGTACATGCTCATACTTTTCATGTTCATACTTTTCAGTTGGCCAACATTTCTATAAATCCTTTGTTTTTATTGGTCTTCAGTAATATTCTAATTTTCTGATATGATGAATTTGAGATTTTCATTTGTTGTCATTTGTAATCATCAAAATTAAACAAAATAAACATCTGAAATATATGAGTTTGTATGTAATGTATGAATATAATATACAAGTTTCACTTTTTAAATGGAATTACTGAAATCAATCTACTTTTTCATGATATTCTAATTTTTTGACCAGCACCTGTATATGCTGACCATAAGGCCTATAAAAATCTAGACATTTTGTGGGTAGTACTGTTTTGGTGTAGATTTTTTTATTTTGCTTGTAGTTTAGGGAATGGGTAAAAGGGAATTTACTGAGACATTCTTAATGAATAATAGATTTTTAAGCATGAAATTGATCTTAATCACAAATTCAAGGAGCCTGCTGCTGATCTACATAAGATTTTTTTCTAAAGGCAGTTCAGAGACTGCATATACAATTTTATGGGGTGACATTTTAGTTTGGATATTTCAAAAACGCAAAAGTTGCTTCTTAAAAAAAGGTTTTCATAAAAAAAAAAAAAGACTGAATACATAGTTGTAGGGTTCTTTAATGCAGTCTTAAAGGTTTGAGATTTCTAAATTTCAATAGATACCCTAATCCAGACAAGTCTCGATATTTCATGGTCTGTATAGAAAATTCTAAGTCATTGCTATTTAATATACGCTTTGTAAATTCCTGTCTTTTTTGAGTATTTACCTTATGAGGTTGAGAGGCTTTTCACCATATGTATTTAATTCAAGATATTTATTAAAATTGTAGCCCATTTACTAGTATTGTAATTCAGACAGACCAAAAATAGCCTGGCAATCTGCAAAATATAACTCTGGTGTTTTTGAAATGGAATATGTGACTTTAATTTGTGACTGCGTGGTTTTTCTCCTTTCTTGGTAGAAAATACATTAAGATGCACTTGATTAAGCTGTTAATTAACCACCAGATATGCTGAAGGACAATTTGAAGCTCATTGTTGTGAAGTTTTAATTGCTTCCTGTTATTGCATTCCAAAACAGGTATACGTTCTTTTGGCTTGTTGTCTAAATGAAGCGGTGTTAAAAGTAGATTAAATATGAAGTAGAACAGTGGGGGGTGGGTCTTCGTCCCACTAATGTTCATACTCTGTTGCGTGGGAACTGTCTGCTCTTTAGCCTCATTCATAACCACGAACAATAACTCAGCCAGTTTCTGTCCACGTCTCTGATGGGGTTAAGCCCTCCTCCTGTCTCCTCATTCTCCCTCCTTGTTTTTTGTCAATGTCAGTGTTTTAGCTGTACTGTAGCACTGAAAATGTCCTGGTTCCACTGAGTCTCCTTGCTGATTTTCTGGACTGAATGCAGATCATTTAAGCATTCTCCACAGAAGATGAGACATCTGTGCTGTAATTCCCCTAATATGGGAAGATCTGCTGTACCAGTTTCTCCGTTCAGTAAAGGCTGTTTTCATAGGTTAGCGCAGCTCTGACTCCTCACTGTTTCTCTGGTGATAACAGAAAGTCTGTCTGTTTAAAGTCAGTTTTTTCCCCACATGCATCTTGCACAGTTTCTCTCCTCACATCACTCTGTGTTGCTAAATAGGTAGCATAGTCTAAAGGCCTCGTTTTTTCTCCCTGTAGTTGCTTAATGTTAAAGCATAATGTGTGTCCATTTCTTGGCCAATAGGTGGCGCCAAATTCTTATAAATGTAACCAAGACATTGCAAGTTTATTTATATGGCTACACGTTTTTTATTTTTATTGTTTACAAGGAATTTGAAAAAAGACATTAAAGTAACTAGAAAAAATAAGCTAAACATTTGAGCTTTACTTCAGACAAATGTTTTGTAATGTAAAGCTGTCACCCTAGCTATTAATAAAAAGTTTAATAAATGGAAGACTCCTCACTGTTTCTGTGGTGATAACAGAAAGTCTGTCTGTTTAAAGTCAGTTTTTTTCCCACATGCATCTTGCACAGTTTCTCTCCTCACATCACTCTGTGTTGCTAAATAGGTAGCATAGTCTAAAGGCCTCGTTTTTTCTCCCTGTAGTTGCTTAATGTTAAAGCATAATGTGTGTCCATTTCTTGGCCAATAGGTGGCGCCAAATTCTTATAAATGTAACCAAGACATTGCAAGTTTATTTATATGGCTACACGTTTTTTATTTTTATTGTTTACAAGGAATTTGAAAAAAGACATTAAAGTAACTAGAAAAAATAAGCTAAACATTTGAGCTTTACTTCAGACAAATGTTTTGTAATGTAAAGCTGTCACCCTAGCTATTAATAAAAAGTTTAATAAATGGAAGACTCCTCACTGTTTCTGTGGTGATAACAGAAAGTCTGTCTGTTTAAAGTCAGTTTTTTTCCCACATGCATCTTGCACAGTTTCTCTCCTCACATCACTCTGTGTTGCTAAATAGGTAGCATAGTCTAAAGGCCTCGTTTTTTCTCCCTGTAGTTGCTTAATGTTAAAGCATAATGTGTGTCCATTTCTTGGCCAATAGGTGGCGCCAAATTCTTATAAATGTAACCAAGACATTGCAAGTTTATTTATATGGCTACACGTTTTTTATTTTTATTGTTTACAAGGAATTTGAAAAAAGACATTAAAGTAACTAGAAAAAATAAGCTAAACATTTGAGCTTTACTTCAGACAAATGTTTTGTAATGTAAAGCTGTCACCCTAGCTATTAATAAAAAGTCTAATAAATGGAAGACTCCTCACTGTTTCTGTGGTGATAACAGAAAGTCTGTCTGTTTAAAGTCAGTTTTTTTCCCACATGCATCTTGCACAGTTTCTCTCCTCACATCACTCTGTGTTGCTAAATAGGTAGCATAGTCTAAAGGCCTCGTTTTTTCTCCCTGTAGTTGCTTAATGTTAAAGCATAATGTGTGTCCATTTCTTGGCCAATAGGTGGCGCCAAATTCTTATAAATGTAACCAAGACATTGCAAGTTTATTTATATGGCTACACGTTTTTTATTTTTATTGTTTACAAGGAATTTGAAAAAAGACATTAAAGTAACTAGAAAAAATAAGCTAAACATTTGAGCTTTACTTCAGACAAATGTTTTGTAATGTAAAGCTGTCACCCTAGCTATTAATAAAAAGTTAAATAAATGGAAGACTCCTCACTGTTTCTGTGGTGATAACAGAAAGTCTGTCTGTTTAAAGTCAGTTTTTTTCCCACATGCATCTTGCACAGTTTCTCTCCTCACATCACTCTGTGTTGCTAAATAGGTAGCATAGTCTAAAGGCCTCGTTTTTTCTCCCTGTAGTTGCTTAATGTTAAAGCATAATGTGTGTCCATTTCTTGGCCAATAGGTGGCGCCAAATTCTTATAAATGTAACCAAGACATTGCAAGTTTATTTATATGGCTACACGTTTTTTATTTTTATTGTTTACAAGGAATTTGAAAAAAGACATTAAAGTAACTAGAAAAAATAAGCTAAACATTTGAGCTTTACTTCAGACAAATGTTTTGTAATGTAAAGCTGTCACCCTAGCTATTAATAAAAAGTCTAATAAATGGAAGACATTACTTATTTTTGCTTTTAGAGAAAATAAACTTAAAGTAGGCAAAGGGGTTTAAATATCAGCCTGAAGCTGAACAGACTTGAAAATGTTTTAGTATTTACTACTTTATGAGTACTAAATATTTAGTACAGATATTGATGGCTGGTCCTGTATATAAAAAAAAAGTTTTAAACCAATTGAATAACTAATTTGGTTTTGATCATTTCAAAAGTCACCAACAAAGTAGTTTTTAAGCTGAGGAAAAGTTAGGACACAGGGCACTCCCAAATTTAACAGTGCCAGAGATTGGTGAGCGCTTAAAGATACATGCAATTATTTCCCTCTTTATTTATATAGAAATATAGTTTAAAACAATTATATTTATTGGTAAATACATTTATTTTTTCAATTACATTTAATTCATCATTTTAAATGTATTTTTAATTACTTAATGGCATATTACTGTAATAGTTTAATCACTATGAATATAATTCATCATCTAATACTGAAATATCAAATTATTTTGTGGTACATTACTTTTCAAGCTGCATTGGCATATATATATATATATATATATATATATATATATATATATATATATATATATATATATATATATATATATATATATTTCATGTAGGGATGCAGGGATGCATGCGGCCTGTATCGGCCTTAAAACTGAATATCGGACATCGGCCACCCCACCGATATTTAACCCGATATTTGATCAGCTTCTGAGTTTCTAAAGTCTAAAAAAAAAAAAAAAAAAATACTTCTTCTTCTTCCCCAAAAACTTCTTTTTTACAGACTTAAAAACTTCTAAAGACGAGGGAAAAAATATTGATACATTAAAATATCACAATATCTTCATATACCTATATATTGCAATTTAAAAACACCATATCAATCTCTTTTACTAATGAAATATTGCTATATGTCATCGTTATGCTACGAAATCCCCTGAAAATTCACGAAATTTTGCCGTATTTTTATATGTTGATATATTGACGCGGTATCGATCTATTTTACTAACAAAATCTCACAAGAATTTGCAAAATATCGCGAGAGTTTGTAACAGAACGATGAAATTTCACGAGATTTTGAAAGTAAAATTGATCGATACTGCGTTTTTAAAAATTTATTTGATATCAGCATATGAAAATATATTTGAGTATATTATTTTTCAAAGTGTCAGAAATGGATAACAAAACTGCTATTTTCAATGACTACTTATTTTTGTCCAGCTTTAAAGGTACACTATGCAACCGGTGTTGATTTTCCAGCCAGGCTCCCCCCAGAGGGCGAAAGTAAAAGTGCACTGTCGTAAATATGCACAGCTGTTCTCCTGGTTTCTCCGTCAAGCCAGGCGCGGTTGTTTTGAGCTTAGCAGACAGGCGAACGCAACAAATTACAAATGCTGCGTTCACACCGGACGCAGCTGGGCGACAGAAGCAGCGCGTTTACATGCAAAGTCAATGGTTGATGCGTGTCAAGGCGCAGCAAAAGGTCCCGCGGCGCGTTTTGAGCAGCAGGCGCAGCGCGTCTGAGCAGCTGAAGCAGTGCGTCGGGCGCGTTTAATCATCTGACGCAGGGAGAGAGACACAGCGCTGATGATCAGAGGCTATGATCACTCCTCTTAAACAGTTTATTGACGCCTAAATTAACTTAAAATGCAGAAATCTGCCGGCAGAATATGCAGTTTGGATTATTTAGATGAAAAACACCTACCAGCTGCCGCGGTGAACCGCGAGGAGGCGACCCGGCCAGAGGCTGCTGATGAAGGGATTCCTACTGTCGGCGCACCGCTGGTATGTGGGGGTCTGAGCGGCTCCGACAGAAAAAATATTGAAGGCAGGATAATAATCTGAATGAACTGACGGCACTGATTACGTTTCAGGTGTATTTTCTCACTTAAACACATATTAAAACTACTTTATTCCCACTGATCACAGAAAATATAAATGCAAGGCAGAGAAAGGATAGTGAAGCTCCGCCCAACGTGCGTCAGACACACTTTTGCACCGCGCAGCCAGAGCAGCAAAGCTGCTTCAGCCGCGCGTCAGAACTGGTACCAGCAGCAAAAATGAAGCAGCAGACGCGATTATGCTGCGTCCGATGTGAACGTAGCATAACTGCACAAAGATCGCCACTGTGCTAGCAACGAGCATGATTTTAACTGGGGGCGTGTAGCAGTTCTCGCCGTAAAGCAAGACTGACTCTCGCGAGACTTCTGAGCCTGTGGGTGCGGGTCGGTGCTCCTGCAATTGCAAGTGCGGTATTTCCCCCACAGACCACCAGGGCGGCCGAGAATACCTTTGTTCAACCTGAAATGACTCATTTAATCATCCAAAACGTTATGGAACACATTAATTAACTGAAAAATGTTGCATAGTGTGCCTTTAACATCGGTATCGGTTATCGGCTACATGAGTTTTAAAATATCGGCATATCGGATATCGGCCAAAATCCCAATATCGTGCATCCCTAATTTCATGATGTATTTTGGCCCTCCATACACCTCAGGTTTCACACTGCTTGTGAAAATCATCTCCATCATTTTCTGTGTCCAAACCCCACTTTGGAAACTTCTGCCCTAAGAGATGTTACTTATAACAATCTTGTTTATTTATTTTTAAACTGAAAAGGGTATTTTTGAATTTAATTATGACCATCTATCAGTATGAGAAACGTTCGCCTCGCTCCTCCCTTTCAGCTGTGAGTTTATTTTAGGACTATTTTGTGTGTACAGCTTGCACTTTTCAAGTCGCCCAAAAGCATTTCAAAGAGATCCAGATCATGGTTTTGTCTCATCTCAGGACTTCTGTTTCTCAATTCTTATTCAGTCTTTGGTGTATTCACTGGGTTTTTTGTGTCATCTTGTTGCAGGTTCTAGAAAGCATTTTCATTAAACATCTTCTGGTAAAATTAATGTTGGAGTCTGTGAAATGAGCCCAACAGGTTCCTCTGCAGCAAATTTTCCTTAAAACTTTACATTTCTATTTCATGCTTTACAATTGTGCTGAATGTAATTTCTTAGAATTAGGTAGTTGCTTTATGCCAAATATATCCTTATCTTAGTGTTTTAATTAAGCTTGGACTCATCTAATTTAATAAATGCTAGGTTGAGTGAATCTTTATTGGTGCAGACAGAACATTGGGAATAACAATCTGCATTTACAGCTGCGCCTTTGAACGGCACATATGGTCTTGAGGTTTGGCATGTACAAAAAACATTTGAGGTAACATCTTAGCTATAGACATGTTTAGCTCATGACCAACACTTGCTCCCCTTAGTTAGAATGTAATTGAAGATTTGACATCGGCTTTCCCTCTGGATTAACAGATCACAAACACATGAGCTTCATGGGGTCAAATGTATTTAAAGAACCACTATATTTTGTCTGCATTTGGACTAAGGTAGCAGCTGTAGTCTATTTATAACTGAATGTATGAATGCATGTGTGGGTTGTATCTTTGGCTTTGTATCTGTGGTTTAAAGCTATTACATAAGAACAGACTCTGTCCCACACTTTTATTTCCTGCTACATTGAACCAATGTGCATTTATTTTTTATTTTAAAATCAGAGTTGCATGTTAATATGCTGACTTCAATCCAGTGCCTTACAGAGTTACGGCTTCAACAGTTGCGTGTCTTTATAGCTCCAGGCTGTTACCAGTTTGTCAACTTACGTGTTTTGATTGTCAGAAGGAAACTCGACAAAGAGAAGATAATGAGAGGAATGTTAGACACTAAAGTTTTCACACAGGCCAGATTTTAAGTTTAACAAACATTTGGACATGTTTGTTCTTTCCATTTATTCCAGAATTTTCTCCCCTCTCTGTCTGTGTTCATCCAGGCATTCTTTTGTGTGCCACAAGTATTTTTCTTTACAGTTTTTTTGGTCTGTAAGAGATTGAACAGAGCCTCTTTCTTTCTGTTCACTAGTGTAAAACATGCGGGTGTCTGAGATCATCCTTTCTCGTCTCACTGCCCTTGTGTTTGTAGCTAGTAGTGTTGCATTCATCTTCCTTGTATTTCATGACAGTGGCTTATGCAACAGGGAATGTAAAAAAATAAATAAAATTTTTCTGATCCATCCATCTTTTCATAGACTCGATCCACTTCTTGTTTGAGTACTCACAGTCCATGTTTTTTTCTTTCTTTTTGTTCCCTAGAAAATACATCTCCTCTAGCCCACCTCTATTTGAAGAGAAGAGTTTTTTAGTGTTACATAAGCTTCTGAACAGGCCTGAAGACATGTTTGTGTGTGCTGTGATGGGCGCTTTTAATTAAAGCTCTTTTCTTCCAGTGGGATTTGCTTCTGCATCCATGCAGCTTTATCTGGGTTTGTTGTATTGATTTGTCTGTTGTCTGGCCTGGATAGTTTCAGTGAACAATAGAGTCTCAGTTACTTTAAATGCCCCTCAGGGTTTTAGCAGCTCATGTGAGTTCAGTGGGAACGGCTTCTGTCCCGACTGGAAACATTTGCTTTCACTTTTTCTCATTCATCCTGAGAAAAGATGTCTTTCAGCTTAGCTGTCGGTTATCTCTGTTGCTGTGTAAACAAGCTATAAACATCTCAGGTTGCCTTTTGATAACCATATCAGATCAGGGACAGTTTTTTTTTTTTTTTAAGAGCTAACACAACGTTTGGAAGAAAATTTTGCTATGAAACACATTTTTTAAGGTTTGGATAATGCTGACTGAATGTAGGCAAAAAAGCAAGGTGGGCCAGTAAAGTCAAATATACCAGCCTTTTTAATTTTATGTTAAAATCATGTTTATGAAATAAAAAAGCTGTCCATAAAAGCAAAAAATGAAAAGCATATCCTTATTTTATAGATGTCCAAAAATATTGAAAGGTCGGCTGGAAGATTTTCTATCTAAAGAAACCGAGCAGATTGCATTGAGACCATTGACTTGCAGCATTCTCTCATCCTGAATGAGCCTGTAGCAACAGCAGACAATGTCCTGCAATGGTGAATGCAAATGGAGGCCTGGATTTGGAGTCGCACACAAAATTAAAATGGAAAAACAAACTACAGGCTGACCCAACTTTGATGTAATGTCATAAAAACAGCTCAAAATGAGGCTCAGTATAGTGTGTGGTCTCCATGTGCTTGAATGACTTCACTAAAGCACCTGGGCATGCTCCCGATGAGGTGGCGGATGGTCTCCTGACGGATCTCTTCCCAGACCTAGACTAAAGCATCCACCAACTCCTGGACAGTCTGTGGCACAATATAATGTTGGTAGATGGAATGAGACATGATGTCCCAGATGTGCTCAATGGGATTCAGGTCTTCAGAAATGAGGGGGCCAGTCCATACCCTTAATGCCTTCATCTTGCCACAGTCTAGCATTGTCCTGCAGTAGAAGGAACTTGGGGCCAACCGAATTAGCGTATGGTCTCACAAGGGGTCTGAGGATCTCATCTCTGTATTGAATGGCAGTCACGCTACCTCGCTACATGGCCCTCCAAAGAAATGCCACCCCACACTATTACTAACCCACTATTAAACTGGCTATGCTGAAGGAGGTTGCAAGCAGCAGATCACTCTTTGGTCTCTCCAGACTCTGTCAGTTCTGTCATATGGGCTCAGTGTGAACCTGTTTTAATCTGTGAGAGCACAGGGCACCAGTAGCGAATTTCCCAATCCTGATATTCTCTGGTGATTGCCAAGCATCCTGCACAATGTTAACCTGACAACAGCCAGATGCATGTCTCGCTCCGCCCAGCTCCACTCACATACATCTGGGAACCCGCTCATTGAAAGTGATTTCCCCAACCGAATTTATGGTCTGTCTAAGCAGGACGCAGGGTGGGTGTGTCCTGGAGTGGAGAAGCGACCGTGAGATTCCAACAACAATGGCGGCTCGCATTGAGGAAGCAAGCGTTAGCATTGATGCTGCTATTTCTTCTGTGTTGTCCAATCTATCTGATATTGTTTCATCAAAAGAACATCAGAGAATGGCTTTGAAGGCTTTTGTTGGTGGAAACGATGTTTTCGCCCTTCTCCCGACCAGATTTGGCAAGAGCTTGATCTACCAAATGGCTCCTCCTCTCACAGCGTCACGGGTTAGCTTCGGTGTGAGTGGTTGAAATAGCACGTCAATAAAGATGACAGACAAGTGGCTTATCCAATCATATGCAAGGAGTTTTGATAAGGCCCAGCCTTCAGTAAAGGCAATTCCTATGGCGGGTTCCCAGATGTATGTGAGTGGAGCTGGGCGGAGCGAGACATGCATCTGGCTGTTGTCAGGTTAGCACAATGTTGGTCTAAACAGAACCCTCATCTGTGGTTGTCGGGCCCTCATGCCATTCTCATGGAGTCAGTTTCTAACCATTTGTGGAGGCACATGCACATTTGTAGCCTGCAGGCAATTTTGCAGGACACTGGCAGTGTTCCACCTGTTCCTCCTTGCACAAAGGCGGAAGCAATGGTCCCGCTGCTGAGCTGTTGACCTCCTACTGCCTCCTCCACATCTTCTAATGTACTGGCCTTTCTTCTGGTTGTGCCTCTGGGCACAACGCTGACAGACACAGCATTGATGAGCCATTCCGGATGTGCTGCACTACCTGAGCCACTTCTGTGGATTGTGGAGTTTGTATCATGCTTCCACAAGTCTGAAAGCACCACCAATATTCAAAAGGGACTACAACATCAGCCAAAAAGCATAGGTGCTAAGAGCCTCTTTGGTCCCCACCTGCAGAATTCATTCTTTGAGTGTGTCTTGCTAATTGCCAATCATTTCCACCTGTTGTCCATGCCATTTGCTTCTGCTTAAGTGTTGCTTCGTAAGTGGACAGTTTGTTCCCAAAGAAATGTAATTTAATTAAAGATATATTGTGTTGTTAATGTGTTTCCTTTTTTGTTTTTTGGTGCAGTGTATATAGTTGAAAACCTTATGTACAGCCGTTGACCCAGCCCTTGACAACAACAGCTTATCTGGCCTTTTGGCATAAATTGATTGCCAACCCCTTTCCTGTAATGACCATATACAGGACAGATATAGTAATCAAAACTTAAATTATCCTCTTATCCTCATTTCTTCCCAGCTGCTCCCCAACAGACAAAAGTGCATATTGGTCTTGGAAAAAAGTGACTATTACTATAATTTTAAACAAGACCTACATTTCTCAATTTCCTCTCCTGCTTCCTGTCTTTTGTACCAGAGAGATTCAGTTATTAAAGCTGTATGAGCAGAGTGAGTCGATGCATGTTAACCAGCTGATCACTCATCCAGACGGAGAGGCTGCTGGGAGGAAGGAGGTGGTGAGCTGAGAGGGTGGGGGAGTGACTACTGATGCTGTGACTGTAATCTGCAGAGTGTGAGTCAGTGCTGTGGAAAGCAGAGCCGCGCACAGAAGCAGCTGCTGCACAGACACATTTCTCTCGCACAAGCGTCAACAGTGCAGAGGAGCAGGATGGGAAGGCTGAGCTGCTGAGCAAGAAGAGGAAGTCAGACTGTCACACAGAAAACACGTTGGTAGACCAAGAGCTTCCTCTAATTTGCAGTTTAAGGCTTGTTTTAAACTTTTAGAGGATCTCAGAGTGGACTCATCCAGTGGAAAGACAAGTTTGCAATTCTTCCCTTTGACGTGGAGTTGGAAGTGCTGCACAGATGTCCTGGTTGTCTCCTGTCCAGTGGGCCAAGTGGACGTGGTCAGCAGTGACTGGAGGTGCAGGAGACGATGGACAACATACAGGAAGGGATGACAAAGAGGACAAGTAAGAGATTTTGTGTGTGTTTGTATGTGTGCTGGAACACATAGATATAGTTTGTGGCTGTAGGCTGTATTGATGGGAACAGATTCCCCTGAGTCATACTGACAGGTGATGGATCTATGCTCACACAAACTCTCCCTTCCCGTGGTGTATTATCTGATTCTGAGTCAAAGGGACCTGTTTCAGGCTGTCATCAATTATTTTTAAGTCCAAATAGCTTTGTTGTATGAATAAATGCTTTTAATGCACCATCCTGTTATTTCAAATGCAGGGACGTTACTGCCTGTTGTGCTTGTGGCAGCTTAGTAATGGTAGCTAAAGCAGGAGGATTAAAAAGCAACACTTTCCAATGCTTTAGATGGTTTGATTCCCTTTTTGTTTTTCCAGTTTCTAAGTAACCGTCCTGATCCGCAGCCTCTGAGGCTGTCAGTGGGACAGGAATCTGAGTCTGTGTGGGAGGGAAGGGTGTCATTTGTATTGAAATGTGTGTCTCTGTGCAAACTGTTTTTTTTTTTTTGAGGTAGTGTAAGCCTGGGTGCTGGCACTCTGAACTCTTCTTTGTGCTGTTTTTCATTAGTGTGTGGACGTTTTGATGTGCTTTCAAGTGGCTTGGAATACACACACACACACACACACACACATACACTCTCTCTATGTAGAAGACTCCCCCTTTCTTTTTGTCCCTCCGTTGTTTGGGAATAAATCAGATCTGGGTGTCCAGGCAGCCCAGACTCAGGCCAAAAACTGTGAGTGAGTGCTTGTTTGTGGGACACAGTTACTGAGGAGCAAAGGATGCAGGTGGCCTAGCTGGGCCCTGCTTCCTCTCTTCTCCCTCCCTCTGACTTCCTTTAAAATGAAAGGACCTTGTTTGTTATGAGCTGCTTTGACCTAAACAAGACACTGCTTATGTCTCTTCAAGAAAAGAGATATTGGAAAGCTGATGAACCTTTATCACAATTACTGGTAAACAGATACAGTGCCCTGCAAAAGTATTTTGGTCTCCATTAAGTTTTTGAAAATATTTTGTTTACATTATTACTACAAAAGTTTGTGTTTTACTGGTGTATTATGCATTGACTGGCAAACAATATTGCATAATTCTGAACAGTTTTTTCAAATGTTCTAAGTGTGGCATGCATCTCTATTCTGTCATTTAGGCGCCGATACCCCTAAATAAATCCAGAGAAACAATTACGATTGGCAATATCTTTTAACTTATAAATCTTATCAGTCATGTGTAAATGGAAACATAGAAGCCTATCTAGAAATGACCATCCATCTAAAATTATAGGACGTAAATAATAGACGGGTAGCTTTGGGGTCTTTTCTATTTGACCCATATGCAAAAAGCTATGGGTAGCCGACAATCTAACTCTGAACACAACCCCTTTGACCAAAACGTGATGGCAGCATCAAGCTACAGGGAAGAATTTCTTTAGCAGAAAAAAAGTAACTGGTCTGTACTGATGTGAAATTTAAGTTTAATCCTTGTAAGTACTGGAAGAAAACCTTTTACTACAAATAAAGACAAATTGAAGGACTTATTCTGAGGCTGAGGCTCATTTTCCATCCAGACAACAGACCTAAAGCTAGAGCAACAATGATGTTGGTTTAGATAAAAGCACAATGTGTTAGAATAAAAACAAAAGCTGTGGTTTATTTAGTTTATTTATATATATACTCATGCAGGGGGACACAAATGCAGGCCACATTCTCAAGACTTAACTTAATACCTTTGCGGCGTAGTCTAATTTGTGTATGTGTTAAATTTAAATTAATTTTTTTTTAGCTAAGCAACCAGACAATCTGAAATTTTTTTTTTCTCCTCACCTTTAAGAAACATTGAATATAGATTTGCTGATTTTATTTATTTTCCCTTTAGAATATGTGACTTTCAGGTAATGACCAGTTATTTATATATATATATATATATATATATATATATATATAACTGGTAATTTTTTTATTTTTTTTTTATCTCTTTTGACCTATTTCTGTTTTTGATGTAATTTTTATTGTAATAAAAAACTGTACTAGATAACTGTTCAATTCTTTTCACCTCCAGTTCGGACTCTGAAGGGACCTTTGAGACTCCAGAATCGGAGTCCCCAGTTGTTGTGAAGCTACTGGGCCAGCTGGACAACTCCAGTAATGCAGGTGAGGATCTTCTGAGGAGATGTAAAGTTGACTACTATGTGCTACTATGTAACATTGAATATTATCAGATATGTTACAGTAAAGTTTAACTGATCTTCATTGAATCCTGGCAGGTTCATTCTGTGTATTTGATCTCATGTTTAAGGTGAAGTGCGTCACCGCAGGAGCTTAAAATGTTGGTTTCCATGACACAAATATTTATCTTTTTTCCCTTTTCTCTTGCATGTGTGAATTGAATTTACAGTGAGTTAAGTATCAGCATGGGGCCCATTGTTTAAAACTTTAATATGACCTAAGGACAGCAGATAAAGTGGTTTACAGACCTGCATCTGTCTATCGACGAGACAGCTGTCACCCTACCTTCCGCTTCAGTTTGCATCCTTTTTGTTTGTGCTTTGCTGACCGACCTGATTCAGACCGATTTGGGTTAATCCGTCCAGATTTATTCCTGCACAAGTATCACTAAGGGGCAGGCTTAAACATTTGGAAGAGGTATTGATTATAGAGGTGGTTTCCTGGAAAACAGAGGACTGAACAATATATAGAAGAAAACAGGCGTTTGAAAGATCCAGCCCCTTGGAGTCAATCAACTGTAGAAGATTTCAAATAGAGCAAAAAAGTATTTGGGATGTGCCTTACATCCAGATGTAAAATATTTTTTTACCGTATATTACATGTTGATACTTTTGCTTCTTCCTCATATAACGGCTCAAGCTGAGCCTGATTGGCTAAATAGCAACTGTAGACACCAAGATATGTTAATGAGTATTTTCTGTAATACTAAACTTTTACCTTTGTGTTTTAAATGTATGTTAAGTGTCCTTCTACTGGAAGATGATTAAATTAGATATGGTGAGCTCTGTTTACTAATTATATGATATTGAAGGTCAAGTTTTCTAAAAGGACAAAGGAAAATCATGGATTAATCCAATCGAATGCCACACCTTTCAGATTTTTATTTTTTTAAACTATTAATGTACTGTGCTTTGTGGTGTTCTTTCACACTTAATGTAAGGTTTTGGATTTTCTTTTCCTAGGGTGACACACCATGAATTTAAATTGCAATATAAGTAAGAGCAATCTCACCAAAGACTTGACTGGATGTTGTATCACTGCCTCAGATGCACAAACCAGACACAGATGACAGAACCACCTGTGCTTAAAGGGACACTGGGAGGAAAATATTAACTGGCCGCAACCTGCTGTTGTCATTTCATTATCAAACAATTACTTCCTAATCAGTTTATTTCCTACATTTCTCAGCTCTATTTCATGTGCATGCAACCTGTAACTGAATATGGGCTTAAATAAAGAACATAAAGTGTTCATGCCTAGTGCAGCTTACTACCATTTTAAGAGCATTGTGCCACATGCTTTGTTAACCAGAGTTTAACAGCCCCAGAGTAGTGTTTATGGATGTTGTTAAAAGCTGGAAATGAGCTCTCTGTTGGTTAACCCTTTATATAAAAATGCTGGCAGCTGAGTTCTACTTTTGCAAACAGGCTTCCACTGCCTTCTCCTTCTCTTACTCTTCTGCTTTAACTGTCCAGTTTTCACCCACACAGGCACACAGCAGCACCCGTTGCTTTGGTAACGGATCAGTCATTCTCAACAACAGATATGAATATCACATGTTTGCAAAGTTGGATTCTCCAAAAACATTAGCAGATACTGAGAATAATGGACTTAGTGAGCAGACTCTTGTGGTCGGGTTGGATCAGTTTACAAGGATTGTCTCTTTGTTGTTTGGACCAGACAGCCTACATATAAAATCCCTTTGAATGATGGAACAGGAAAACGGAGGCCACATTGCCTCTGACGCTCTGTCTTACTTTACTTCCCCCTCTGCCGTCCTTTCCTCTTTTTCAAAGTAATAAAGGCTGATGATGTTTGTGTTGCTGCTGGGTCATGTAATGGGGCGAGCTCTCCATGACTGGGTGTGGTTCTTCAACTCTTCATCTGTTCCTCGTCTCCAAAGGGCGTATTTGGTGTTAGAAAGTACTCAATGAACTGACCTTGTAAAGCACCTAAAGACAACATATGTTTTGAATTGAAGCTACAAAAATACATTGAAATTGCACTGGTTTACTGAGATTAAGAGCCAAAGCTTGTATAAACCATTTTTGAGTGACTCTTTAATGTGATAATGTAAGAACATGGGCATCTACCTTCCCATCATTTTTTCTCCTCTTATATTTTTCTGGCTGTGTATGTCATAGACTGAACCAGGGATCTGCAGCATTTATAATCCTTAGAGCATATTCTTCCACAAGTAAAACTAAGTTTGAATCACAAATGTCAGACCTATTAATTAAAGACAAGTTTTTAGTTTTAGTAAATATCCACTTTAGGAAATTTCTGTGGATTGATACATTTTCTTCTAAAACCTTTTTTTTTTCAGAAACAGAAAGCCTGTGATTTTTAACCTAACAAGAGAAATGGATGTAGAAACAAATATTTGTCATTTTGCCATTTCTTTAACCTGTTATAACAGGTAAAAACAGAAGCATTTTTTTTGTATCTATAGTTAAATACATTAGTTATTTAGTAATTTTATGCAAAGTTTTTGAAAGTTATGGTGGAAAGCCCAGAGAGGCTCCAGGGCCACAGGCTGCAGACCCCTGTGATAGACAAACATGAGGTAGACCAAGCATTCAGATTGAGCAAAAGAGAGTTGGACTTGAAGATTGGAATTAAAGCCCCCTGTCCTTATCCATTTGGCTATTTAGCTCGTATTGATTAATTTTAACACCACTAATAGTTTATACAGATTTTCTTTTTTTCATCAGGTACAATTGGCCTCTGGCTGCTCTTCTGATTGAAGGTCTTATTATCCAGCCAGACAGTCAGGAAAACGCTCATGTCTTGGATACTCTGTAAATCAGATAATGGATTCAGAATTATTCTAAGAGATGTTCAAGGTTTAGGATGTTGCTCTATAACCCAACCCTTTTTTCACTTTTCCACATGAATCCCTGACCTTTCTGTCTTACTTGGCTGTTTTTTTCCTTTGATGCCTTTTACCAAACTACAGACCAAACCTGAATCTCATAGCTGAATTCCCTTAGTTTGTCCTTCAGCTCAGCAGAGACCTGCCAAAAGCCACTCATTAGATTCAGGTGTTTTGGAGAGGGGATTCAGGATGGTAGCTGCTAAAATGGTGACTGGACTTGATCACCACCATACTAATGTCTTCACATAAATAGTTGGATTAACACAGAAAAGAGTGAAGTAATGGAAAAAAAAAAACTTATTTTCTTTCTTTCTCTAAAATCACCCACTAGTTTGTGTATCACATTAAATTCCAAAACAATAGTGTAGGAGGACATGATATTGGCCAAGGGGCTATAAAAACACACAGAATGCACTTTTATGTGTGTTAAGAAGAGAGGGCGTGGGCCGCTGTTGTTGGTCTATTATTGTTTGAGGTTTCCATTGTGAGAAGGTGATTATTTTCAGCAGAAAGGGTTCCTGTGTTTCAGCAACACAGCCTGGTCTACTTGGATCCTGAAATTGGTGTGTGAGGACACAGGAAGTGGATTTTTTTTCTAGAATAGGGTCCTCCAACAAGGCTAAGGGGAATTTTAAGTAAACTTTTGAAAGTGTAAATGTTAAATGATAACCTTATATGAGGACATATTCTTATTGAATACAAAAAAAAAAGGTATGCTTGTTTTTTTATAGACCTGTAAATAGTTTTACATATTTATTGGACAATAAAACTATCCTGTATCAAGTAAATTTTGCCCTTTTTATTTTGGTTAATATTTTACTTTGTAAGCCAACCAGCCAACTACAGACAGCAGACATCTTGTACACACACATATCGCCTTGATAGTAAATCATCAATCTGATGGGAACTGAAAAAACTAGTCTAAGGTGATAACAATGTTGTTTGACCTTCGATTAATGAGTGAGACAATGACCTCTTTGCGTGCACCTGAGCCACAAGCAGAAACAATAAAACAAGGAAGCAACCTAAAACATTATATAAACCTTTAGATCACATTCAAGCATGTATGTTTTACAATAAATACATTTAAAGTATTTTGTTTTTTTGACATCTCCAAACATCTGTTGCAACCTGGTTTAACTGGTCGTACACTTCAGTACATTACTGTGTCAGCTGTATACAGTTTTGATGATGGAACATTATCTTTATCTAAATCTTATGTATATTTTCATATATCATTGAAACACGAGAGACAAACAAGTTTTGCAGGGTAACACTGTGCTTTGTCAGCTTTGTAGTGAGAAGGGACAAAAATCAGATAACTTCTGACCTTAAGCTGTTTTTTTTGCAGTTTTTACAGTATTGTCTCCTTTTTCACTACTGAGGCCTGACTTTTTTTTCCTAACTTATAACAACAATAGAAACTTCACTTTTAATGTCCTTTTAAAGAACCTTTGTGATTCTTCATAGTGGCCCAGTTTTTAACCTATAATGTTGCAACCACTTACTTATGGTAAGAAGTTGGACCAGCATCTCTCCAAAGGAGTCTTGGAGTCTTTGTCACCAGGTCCTTTTTTTTTAAAGAAATATTACCTTACATTATTTAAATTATACTCTGAAGATTTTACTGAGCAATAAATTACTGACCAAACATGAAGCCAAAACAGGTTAGCTGTATTACGGCTAATACTAATAAATCTGTTTTTTTTTTTTTTTTTTTTTTTTCTTCCCCCTGCTCATAGCTCCTACTGAAGATTGCAGCCAGGAAGCCCCCTGTACTCCAACCCAGCAGGTTGACTCTCTGAACAACTTGACCAGCTCCACACCCAACAGCTTTGGTTTGGATCAAAACCTCAATTTAACCCCAGACTCCAAGGCTTCTCCTGGACAAGGCCTCCCTCCTTCCAAACACCTTCCCCAGGCTGCATCTCTCCGACCACCATCACTTCCCGTATTTTCCTCCCTGAACAAACCTGATCCCTCAGAGGTGGACGACGAAGCACCACCGACTACAGACCTGAACGCTGTAACGCTCAGTCGTGATGATTGTCTGGATTCTGATTTGCTGAATGGCAACGTGACATCAGACGTTGTGTTATCAAACACTAAACTAGCCTGTGAGAGCAGTAACTCAATCATCAAGTAAGTAAAACACAAAGAGAAGACCTGGACCCCAAAGACTGCAGTTATACATGTACAACACATAGTTTCAGTTTCTGTCTGTGGCTGTAAAGACCTGCATTGAATGCATGCTACTGAGCACAGTGAATGTGGAATGACCAAGGTATCTTAGTGTTTATGCACTGTGGTGTTGTAACTTGTCTATTTAAGGCATGTCAGCTGTTTCTCTCATTCAGCCGTGACTCAAACCTTGATTTGAATAATTTTATTTTTAGGGAGGTATTCTTTGGATTTTTTTTTTCTTCCACACAAACCTGGTATATTTTATCCACCTTTACTATTGCATTGCTTAACCTCAATATCCTCTTTAAACAGTTAAACTTCGCCCTCTTGTGGAATATTTTATACCTACAACACTTTAATCTTCCTCTATACTTGTTCACCTCCATAAAAAACATGGACATATGATTTCTAGTAGAGGTGAATCAGAGAATGAAGGCAGATTTCTGAGCGTTCAGTTACTCATTTTACAATTCCTTTTTGTCTTTGAAAAAATAAAAATTATGAAGTTCTTTTTCTCTTCTTTCCGGATAATTGATGATCAAACTTTCTTTTTATTACAAGGTCGTTGTAGTGACAAAAAACTAATTTAAAAAAAAAACCATTATGAAGCTTTCTCTTTCTGCATTACTTGAAAGCTACAGAGAAACCTTTTAGTTCACATGTAAATGTATCCATAAATAAGACAAACTCTAAAGAGAATGACTGATCATCTACATTTTTGCACTTAAAATACAGATAATACCTTATTGCAAAGATCCTATCATCATAACGAAAAATATTATTTGTTCTACAATATTATTGAAAACTACATACTAATAATAACTTTTGGATATCTGTTGAGTTATTTTTTAATCATTTGTTTATTATAATTTTTGTGTCAACTTTTGTGTCATAACTGATTCTATTACTTTTTTTTTAATCAAATATAGTGAGTTTAGTAGGATTAGTGGTATTTATGCTGTTAGCATCACTAAGGCCAATCTCTGCTTATTCCCTTTGGGCTCTTACATTATTAGTCCGATTTTGGAAAGATGGCATTACTTTTTTCTCCATTCCAGTTTACAACAGACGGGCATTCTTTCTGTCACATGTGGAGTGGCATCCCCCTGCTGTGGCAGCCTGAATGAACAGTCGACATGCCTCCTTAAGAAGTACACAGTAGATGCTTATAGCATATCTGTGCTTCCAACGGCTGATAGTTAATTGGACCTGTTCTAAAAAAATAAATAAAAATAAATGGAGTATTAGCTTACGGTGCATCTTTGGTTCTAAATCATCTTAGACTGTTATATCTACATGATGTAAACTATGTGTTGCAATGACAGTACAGGTTTGAAAATCCAACCATTTCCTTAAGTCAGGAAATGTTCTTTTTATATTTTCAGCATTAAAACGTTTCAGTACATGCTTTCCACAGACACCTTCAGGAGCCTGATTCCAGTTCCTAGACACCATTACCTTTGCCTTCATCTTGTTTGTCCCGTCATGAGTGTTGTCCTTCCTTTTCCCTTCTTACTGTCATTCTGTTTCCCTTTCTCTCTCTGATGCATCAGGACTGATGAGCAAGTCCATTTCCTTTGTGTTCTGTTGTAAGTACTGTGTAAACGTGTTTTGCAACTCCACCGCTGTAGTTGACATAAACTCAGAAGTCTCAAAACAAAGGTGGAGCATAAAGGAGGCAGGACTAAATTTGCTATGGGGAAATACTAAGTGTTTGGGGGAAACCCTACAATCCTGTCTAATGATCCGTGCAAATTCAGCAAGCGGTTTCATTATTTTGGCTTTTTCTCATGCATAATTGGGAAGAACATTCCAGCTCAGCCTGCACAAAGAAAAGCTACCGTGGTAGTAAGGCTTTCTGTGCTTTCCGTCCTGTCTTCTCATTATTCAACTGTTCACATGTAAATTCGGCTGCTATTGTGTTGGTGCTAAAACTGATGTTTGCTTTTTTTTTTTGTCCTCAGGAACTCTTGCAAACTAAATCAAAATCAACAGAAGGATTTAAATGGACCGGTAAGCTCTAATAATAGCCAAATTATTGCAGAGCGAAGGAAGTATGTACAGATAAAGTCAGCAAAGTTATGGTTTCTGTTAAAGGATGATCACCATGGGGGCCACGCTACAGATGAGGAGAAACTGGCAGGGACTGTTGGGGGAAAATCAGAAAAGGAGCAAAACGGTAAGTAAAACCAGGATCTATTTATGTTAATAAATACTAACCATGGCCTCAAAGTCGGCTATATTGCTGTAATAATAACTCAACAAAAAAGGACACTAAAGCACATAGACTATTCAGCCATTGTTTTGGATTAGGATCTGTTTCCTAACCTGTGGGTAAAGAAAAGTAATGGTCAGGCTGTTACATTAAGGCCACTTTCTTTTCTATGACAAAAAAAAAAAAAGCGTTTTTAATTATAAACATTACATGGCAAATGTGCAGAATTATAACACTTTGATTCATTTGGATTGAAAACTGTAAAGATCTTTTGGTATTCTTATAAAAATTTATAAACATATAGATTTTGTTGCCTAATTTGTTCTCTGGCATCTTCAGTTTCTGCAGAGTGCTTTGCATGTTTTGTTTGACATTTGTTTAATTCAGTAACATAGTTATGAAATGCATAATTACCTAAAAAAAATGCAGTTCATGGTAAAAGCTGAAAGGTGCAGCTGAATTAGAGTATTATGTAGAAGTTAGTATATTTCAGTTGTTGTTCAGTATAAAAGGAAAAACTCCCATCTAAAACAGTGATATTTTTTAAGTGTTTATTTCAACTAATTTGTTTTGTGATTTTGAGACAATAAGAACCCCATGCATTCATGGGGAAGAATGCAAACTTGAAAATTGTTCATTCTTTGACATGCTCAAGAAGGAAGGTAAGCCAATACAATGGATGCTCAATCAAATCATATCAATGGAAAGTTAAGTGGAAGGAAAAGGTGTCCTACAAAAAAACAACAATCCCTCTCTTTATGTAATTCCTGGAAAGTGTAAAAGCACAGAATACCATCTGCTTTAGGTTCAATGTAAAGATTTTGGGTTCTGCTGTCATCTGCCTTTGTTGGTCCACTGTCTGGCCTGCTTCCAAAAAAAAAAAAAAAAAAAAAGGACCAATATGAGCCTTCATTACCATTTTATCACTCTGCATTAGCCATTTAACTAGCCTGAAATAAACTCCACAGAAAATCTCTTGCATATTTAAAAGACAAGGAGATGAAGACAGAAGAGCCAACAATTCAGACTACTTTACCTAAATACCATGATTAAAAAAAAAAAAAAAAACTGGGCACCCGAAACACCTTAGCAGAACCACAGGCTAATCAACTCTGTGTCATTCTGAATTGTTTTAGTAATTAAGCAAAAGGAGCCCAAACCCAGTACTGAGTGCATGTAGTAAACAGAAATACTTTTTAGTAGATCAACATGTTTGCAATAAAATACCACTCTTGATTTTCTGCACATTTGCTTTAGAAATTTTATGGTTCTGGGAAGCCCAATTTGTAGGAACAAAGAAAAAAAAAATAGAAATAAAACTTTACTGATCTCACAATGGAGAAATTAACTCTGCATTTAACCCATCCCCTTGGGGAGCAGTGAGCTGCCACTGTGTTGTGCCCGGATAGCAGTGTGGGGTTAGGGTGTTGCTCAGAGACCCAGAGTGCAGGCTTTGGGGATCGAACTGGGTACTTGCAACCTTCTCAGAGCACAAGGTTCGAACTCAGATTAGGCTGGAACTCAGAACCTCAGGATTTCAAGCTCTACGCTCTAACCACTAGGCGACCACTTCCCCATCTTAATCTTAAAATTGCATTCAGATTTATTTCTATTTATGGCAATGGCGTAATGACACAACAATAGGCCCGTAAGCAACCTTATCTGGGTGGGTCCCAAATGAAGTACAACACTCTGGATTACCCATAATTCCAAGTCGTAGTCTAAAAATAAAATACCCAAATACATCGTTCTTTAAAATCTTTATTGCGGTTTGAAACATATTATATGAGTGTATTTTTTTTTTAACCAACCGTCTAATGAACTATAAACAGTTATTAACATAATTAAAATAATTAATTAATAATTAAAAGTACCACTGTCGGATTTGCGGTTGGTTTCATGTTTAACGGCTTACTATCATGTTGAAATCTACCATGTCTTGGGGTATAAATAAGGTCCGGTCAGTCACCTTAAAATCAGCTGGGTTTTAAGAGGAATTTTTCGACTGCAACTGCAGTCTCTGCATACCGATATTTATGCCGTTGATTTATGGGTATTTCAAAGTGAAACACTAAACAGAAATATTATTTGCAATGTATTATATTCAGAGATGGGAAGTAACGAAGTACAAATACTTCGTTACTGTACTCAAGTAGATTTTTCTGATATTTTTACTTTACTTTACTACTTATTTTTATGGCGACTTTTTACTTCTACTCCTTACATTTTTACACAAATATCTGTACTTTCTACTCCTTACATTTTAAAAAAATTGGCTCGTTACTTTAGTTTTGAATGATTTCAATGGAGTTACCGTTATTATTTTTCACGTCATCAATACCAAATTCAATCTAATTGGATGGGAATCTACGTTGCATTTGACGCACCACTACAAGATGAATCGATAAATCATTGCAGCTTGGTGGCGGTGGCGTTAGCATAGTAGTATGGACGACGAGATGATTGAAAATGAACACAACGGAGATCTAATCCTATTGGCAGACATCCATTTAAAATGTAGGCAACGGCATGAAAAAAGTGGTTTCTACTTTTACTTTTATACTTTAAGTAAATTTACAAGCCTGTTCTTTGTTACTTTTACTTGAGTAAAGAAGTTTAATCAGTACTTCCACTTTTACCAGAGTATTTTTTAACACAAGTATCTGTACTTTTATTCAAGTACGGAAAGTGAGTACTTTTGCCATCTCTGATTATATTTTCCAAAAGGGTTCAAATCTAGAGTCACCTTCAAATGATGGGACAAAGATAATATTTAATTCGCTGCCACCTGCTGGTGATTTATATAAACAGCTCTGCAGCATATTTACCTAAAACTGGTCATGGAAAATCATTAATTTTTTTTTCTTTGTTGTTTCAGTCCAGGAATGCAAATCGACCTCCCAACCAGAGGAGTCAGACTGCTGCTCTGCTGTGAGACCACTTTGACCTATTTTCTTCTTAATATTACAGGATGTCTGTAAATCGCTTTACCCAATAATTAAGCATCTCTTTTATATTAAGATAGTAATTTAAAAGTAAACCACATTAAAATGAAATATTTTCATTTCATTCAGATAGAGTAGGTCACAGCCAAGGTAGTTATATTATGATATGTATTATGATTTGACATGATGAGACTATTGAGCTGCAGGATAGCACAAGGTACTTAGTGTCTGCCACCGTGTTAGTTTTCTCAGGTGACAGATGGATTAAGATTATCATGCATTAGATTAGGGAATGACTAATAATCCAGCAAGGACAAAACGAGAGAGAGAGAAAGAGACGGGTGGAGGAGAAAAGAGAACTGGGACTGATTAGAGTTCTATATGTTGAATGTGAAATTGCAGAAGGATTTTAAAACTTTACAAAATAATGCTAAATAGTTGAAATGCTATTTAGACTGTAATTTTGTCATGACTTTTGTTTCATTTTAGAATTTTATTTTAAATCTTGACAGCTTCAGTGTCAAGAATATGTTGGTAGCCATGTTAGTGTTCCAATGTTTTGTTTGAATTCAAAGTTTCATTGTTATAACAATAAAATGTTTAGTAAATGACTCATCAAAATCTATGAATGAAATTAAATCCTTTTTGACAAAGGCACTAATACGAAGGAAATTAGCTGGAGTTTTTGTATTTATATATATATATATATATATATATATATATATATATATATATATATATATATATATATATATATATATATATATATATATATATATATATATATATATATATATATATATATATATATACGTGACAAAATATTCATCTCAGGGGTATTTTATAAGGAATACCTGGAAAATGTGATTTTTTTTTTTTTTGCCTTTTCCAAAAAAGATGACAGCTGTGTCCAATGTTTAAAAGTAAAAAGCTATTGTTTACTGAAATGTATTAGAAATTGAAATTATTAATCTTTCATAATGAATCGGTAATCAGTTTTATTAAGACCAGATGGATTATCAGTCCGTGTCATAGAAAGTTCTCCTTGTTACACAGCTCTGCAGTGAACAAAGATTTCACTAATATTTAGGAATAAAACCAGCATCTGTTTTAACCATCTTAAGCAATTAGCTAGATATCAGTCGTTGTGAGTTCACTCTAGTGTTCATGGATCTTTATCATAAATGGTAGTTTTTGAAAACACTGCCAACATTTGTTGATTCAATATGCCGCATTAAAGACAGACACTCGAGTAAGATAAAGTAAAGCAGCTTTGCTCAAATTGTTAAAGTCTTTAAATAAATTGTTGCCAAGCTTCTATAGAAAATGCACTTCCTCTCCAGAAACTTTTATAGCTTTTGTGCTTCCTCTGACTTAGTTTTTTTTTTCCCCACTCCTTGGTTAGTCTGAACGTGGTTTACAAAGTCGCCTTCCTGTAGTAGTAACATCAACAATGAAGAGTTATTTTTGTCTGACCCATATTAGTTTCTCGCCAGGTGATGTCAAATGCATGCAAGTAAAGCAAAAATAAAAATAAAAAATCCAATCAACAGATTTTTTAATGCATCCCTTTGATTAGTGGTATAAAAAAGAGAGTGGTGATGCCCGATTTCCTTCTTTTCCCAACAGTATGAAGAAACGAGTAAACTGAAGAGCTTAACAGAAGGAAGTGAGGTGCAGAAAACAGGAAGTCAGGTCCTGGATTCCATCTGCATCACTGAGGCAGAAAAACAGGCCGTTCTCACTCTTATCAGAGAGGAGGTGCACACTATTGTTTGCCTTAGCTTCATTAGCTTACTCTGATAAAACACCAGGTTAGACCCACCCTCTCTCTCATTTCAGATCATCGCTAAGGAGGCTGAAACTAAAGATTGGAAGAAAAAGTATGAGCAGTGCAAACAAGAAGTGGATGAAATGAGGTAAGAAAGCGAACTGCTGATGTCATGGGAGTCACACTTTCCCCATCAGGCTGGTCCTGTTAAAGCCAGTAAAGATTAGTCCCATAAGATATTTACGTCCAAAAGGACATTATGTATTTTTTAAACAAAATTAACGTCATTTAAACTTTGAGGAATGATTGATATTAATAAGTTTCCTGTTGTGCTGTGTCATCACAGGAAAATAGTTGCAGAATATGAGAAGACGATTGCGCAGATGATTGGTGAGTCATTGTGTAAACCTGTACTCTTTGTGTTTTGTTGCACTGATCGGTATTGCAATCTGAAAAATGTTCTGTGTTTGGTATTACCCTTCCATTTATTCATTTCTCCAGAGGACGAACAGCGCAACAATGTAAACTTTCAGAAGGCATTGCATGCAGTGACGGTGGAGAAAGACGCCGCCCTGGCAGACCTGAACTCTGTGGAGCGCTCGCTGTCGGACATCTTTCGCCGCTATGAAAACATGAAAAGCACCCTTGAGGGCTTTAAAAAGGTAAATACTGTTAAGATACGAGTGGAGAGCAAATTGGGAGCAGTGGATGGCAATAGAAATTTAGTTTAGAAATATAGCAAAGAAAAAGATAAAGGGCATTTTCTTAAATATATAAGTAATTTTATAATCAACAAACAAATTAGTCCAACTTCTACTGAAAAGGGATTTGTAAGCCATTATCAGTCTCAAAAATAATAAACTGCCCTCTACAATACCCTTATCGAAAATCAAGTATTTAACTATTCAAGCTTAAAGATCTTGATGCCCTTTAAGTCCATAACAATACTAATCTGGCTTAATTCGTTCTCAGACTAACCATCCTTTCCTATCCTCCTTAAACATGACCTGATAGCCTCATAACTATGATAACTGAGATAACTGATAGCAGCTTCTGCCCTCTGTTATCAGTGCTGGTCATAATGGGTAGTTTTCAGGAGTAGATAAATAAAGGTGTTGAAACACTGCAACATTTAATGGAGAATATATCTCATTTTTTTAAGAAAAAAATGCTAACTTAAAGATAGAGAATTGTTACTCAAATTTTTTTCACCTGCCTTTTCTGCAAACACATTAATTAGTAAGAAACACTATGTTCAATCTCTACCCACAGAATGAAGAAGTCCTGAAGAAATGTGCTCAGGACTACCTGGCCCGAGTCAAGCAGGAAGAGCAGAGATATCAGACACTAAAGCTGCACGCAGAGGAGAAGCTAGACAAGTATGATGAGTATACACCAAGTGTTGTGGGGTGAACTTTTGTATTTAGATAAAATGTCTTTACATTTCCCTTTGTTTCTGCAGGGCTAATGAGGAGATTGCTCAGGTGCGCACCAAGGCAAGCTCAGAGACGATGGCACTGACTGCCAGCCTGAGGAAAGAGCAAATGAGGAATGAGTCTCTGGAACAAGCACTGCAGCAGAAGGTACAGTTCTTATCACCCCAGGCTGTACACCAGGAAGTACATCATTCAGCTCCATTTCCGCTGTTTGATTACTGTATGGTGTTTAATTACCTTCCTTTATTGCTTTTCTGTAGAATCAAGAAATCGACGAGCTTACAAAGATCTGTGATGAGCTGATTGCCAAAATGGGAAAAATAGACTAGAAGTTGCTTGATAGTGATCTGTCTGGATCCCTGCAGTCGCTGTGCATGCCTCCAACCCAGAAGCAGCTTTTGTACTGTGCCCTGTGCCTGTCCTGCTCCTCAGAGATTCCCATGTACAGAGATCTGAAATATACCACATGATCTAACATTTGCACTACTTGTCACTGGAACCTTTGAGGCTCTTTGCATATTAATCACATGAGATCACTTTGTCTGCAATTTGCACCTTTTATAAGAGTGTCTAGGGCTCCTGTGCTTTTCTCCATCATGTCAATGAACAACAGCTCTAATGATATTCTTATAACATCAAATAAATTGAAGCTAGTCTGGCTCTTGTGATTAAATTAGCTTTTGAAAAAGATTTAATATGAAAGGGTCGTGATTGAAATATGTATTTATACCAAATTCACATTATTCTTTACCGATTTCCTCATGCCGAGGTAAAGGAACTTCAGTGCCCTTCAGACATCTGGACTATCTGCCTAAATTGACAGACCAAGCAAATCACTGATTAGACTAGCAGCCAAGAGTACCACAGTCGCTCTGGTGGAGCTGCAAAGGTCCACAGCTTATGGACCTCTATTTTTTCATGCACTCTGTAGATTTTCTTCTTGCATGTACTGATGTAAGAAGAAATTCTGTACCCTTTACAGGTTGCTGAAAAAGAAATGTGATGATTGGCCTAAATGTAGTTTTGTGTGGGGAGGAAAACTTGCAGCCTTCCACTCTGTCCTTATGAGTGATGCATGGTGTTGAAAGCAATATCCTCCTATCACACATTTCTTCATCCAGCTGTAATGCACAAGGGCACAAAATAAGCCTCTTTAAGAAAAAAAAGTTTCGACAATGCACCCCTTCCTATAAAGGTGAGCATTTTTGTGAAACTCTTCAGTCAAATCCGGAAACCAAACCCCAACTGTTTAACCTTTTTTTTTTTTTTTTTTTTTGTAGAAATACTAAATAACTGAGCTGTATTTGGAATGAAGAAGGTAATTTACAATTTGAAGAAGCTGCTGTTTAATTATCTCTCTTATTACATTCTGCTTCTAATAAAACCTTGATAAATAACCCGGTGGCTTAGTGAGAGCTTTCATCTGCAGTTCATGTGTAATTGTCTAAATCCTTACAAGGTTGTTTTCAACTTCATTTTCACCGTTTTGCCATTTTACTTTATTTTTTTCAGAGGTGGTTTCTTAACGCACCAGCAAGCACAATGTGTTCAGCATATGGCTGTAATCATAAACTATTAACTCAGTTTATTGTTAGTTATTACAATATTAGATTAAGTTTACAACTTGTGCCAATATTAAGTGTGTTAAGTTTTTGTATTTTTCTGCATTAGAAGTTTTCTGTCAAGAAAAGCATTGAACATGACCTGCTTTTCCTTCTGTTGTAATGCAGGATAAAATGCCTGAAATCTTGGTTAAAGAGGAAGAGTGAGCATTGGAGAAAAAAAAAGTCTCATTGTTTGGTTATTTAAACCTTCATAGGTTGAATACTTGTAAGATTTTGATGATTGCATAATTTGCCATCACAGATGCAGATGTGTAAGAGTGAATATTTTTGTCACTTTGTTGTCATGTTACATCTTGTTACTAAACTATTTTGTTTTGCAATATTTTTTCTATATTTAAACTTTGCTTAAATATGGTATAAGAGTGTATTTGTAGTTCATTAATGACAATCTCACGTTTGTGTGAAAACATGAATAATGTGTATATTCTCCTCAATAAACATAAAATTAGTTTGTTATAGTATTTTAATAGTCTACCTGTGTGATATTCAGTGTCAGTATGAATCCATCTGATCTGTGAAGGTCCTTTGAGGTTTGTTAGAGAATTTAAGTTAACTCTTGGGTAAAGTGTTATATAAAGAAAAAGCACTTACTGAATAAATGCCACCATGAGGACCAAGGAATGCAGCAGCCAGTGCAGGGATAATGGGAAGTTTACAGCAGGGTTAGTTTGATAAAAACTCAATTTAGATACATTATTGTTACCAAATGAAAATTAAATGGATATAATTAAAACTTTATTAAATACATCCAATGTTTTAAACTTCTTTTCCAGGACTGTTCAATTTATTATTCAAAAAGAAAAATGCAATGGAAGCAATGTTGTTGGTAGCATCATGCTGTTGAAAGGGTGATTAGAGTAAAAGATAAATATATGTGAAGATTCTCATTCGTCCAGGCTATGGTCAAGCTTGAAAAAGTTCAGTGTAGGCAATTGGATGTGAAGTTTTCTTGAAGACGTTTTATGTATCATCCAAAAGGCTTCTTCAGGTCTAACTAGTAGTGGGGAGCACTGAGATCAATATACTGTAGGTGTAACAAAAAATTTAAGGGGACAAAAGGTGGCTTTGATCCCTCCCACTGGATTGGCCACAAAGGTCACCTGGGGGTTGTTAATGATTGTAGAGGGGTTCTGATTGGTTGTTAACTCTCTCCTCAGGGTGATTTGGGTCATAAGTCTCATTGAAGTGTGAGTCAGATGAGGGCGGGTGAGAGGGGAATCTTCTGGGTAATGTTCCTAAAAGTGCTTTGTAGGTGGGTGAAAGGTTAGGTCCTCTGTTGAGAGATGGTTTTTCCAGGTAAACAAAGATGGCTTCCTTAAGCCACTGCTCAAAACATCTTTCTTCCTTTGCAAGAATATGGATGATGTTGTCCTCAAATGAGCATCCTTTAGCATTCAGGTTTATTCTTTATTTAAATCCCCATTAGCTACTGAGTCAAATAAATAGCTATTCCTCCTGGGGTCTTAACATTTTTAACAGATATTACATCAATGCTGTGTAATAATGAAGCCCAATACAGAAGTACACACACAAGTAGCAACAAGTAGGTGTAGATGAACGGCTGAGTCCTGTCCTGAGGGTTTGGCCCTCCTGTGATGAGCCATGCGCCTGTTTAGTGGTTGCTTGGTCTCTCCAACGTAAAGTAAATGAAAAAAATGATTGGGGCTCAATACTGGGCAGTATTGTATAAAACAGCAGAGTATCGTATATAGATAAATAATGGTTAAAAAAAATGTAGGAAGCAAATTTTCTCTTCACACACTTCTATGTTTAATAAAATATACTGGTGCGTTTTAGACTTTTATCTAAGGTTATAAAGCTATCTGGCTAAACCTGAGATCCAACTGTGTTGGCCTGTTAAAGCTCGCCCTGTTAAATCTATTAGCAGTGGGTGCTGCCTGTGCAGCATTGATGGAGATTACAGAGGTAAGACTTTAATGCCCTCAGACATCTTACCAATGTTAAACCGCCCCCCTTTTTCACCACCCAGACTCGCGATCTCAAAACATCTCACACTCATCAGCTTCATCTTAGGACTGTAGAAGAAGGTGACCCATCATCCAGCTACCATGAAGACTGTTTTGGCTCTGCTTGGGCTTTTTTCTCTGGCATACAATAGTAAGTTTATTTTATTTGTTTTTTTATTTAAAATTTAATTTTAGAAATCACACAAAAAATGCATATTATATAAATACATTACACTAAACAAAGACATACATATATATACTGTTATACAGAGACATTACAATGGATTCTACTTTATACATATCCCCTTGTGACATGTGATAACCACACATGAACATTTTTCTATTCCTTTCCAAAACCTCCTTAGATTAGGGCATTTCCACATTATATGTAAGGTTCCATTTTCCCCACAATGTTGCCAAATTGAATTTATAATATTCTTTAAAGAGGTTATGTTTTCATTGGTGTTGGTTTGTTTGTCTATCTTCAATATAACTAAAAAAAGTCATGGATGGATTTAGCTAAAATTTTCAGAGAATATTGTGACAGTCAAAAGAATGATTCAGTTTTGGAGATGATCTGGATCCCTACCTGAATCCAGGAATATTTTGAACGATTCTTTGAATACAAGATTTAACTTTAAAATCACAATATGTTTGGGAGTATGCTACTTAGCAGAGCTCTGAGCTCTCCAAGTGCTGTTCTAGTAAAATGGATGCAAATCATAGGTAGAAAAAAATTTAATATTAAGCAATTACGGTAGTAATTGGAAGATGATTGCAGTAAACTGAAATACTAAACCATCTCTTAGTATTATTGTTTTTTTTGTATAATCATGTTAGGTGACCTGCTCAACGTGCTTTACTGATGGTCTTTTTATTCTTTTCTTTGGCCTTTGGCTGCTTTTTCACTGCTTGCCTTGTCACTGTCCCTAAACATAACATCACACTCTGCAAAGTGCACTGTAAATTGAACAAAAGAAGCATTTCAGGCTTAAGAAGTTAAAACTTTTTTTTTTGAGATGCCAGTGTGGGTCCTTAGGCAAGACCCTTCACGCTAATAACTATTTTGTAAGTCACGGTGGATAAAAGCATCTGCAAAATACATAAACACCAAAAATAATAATAATAAATCTATAAACAAGACTCTAGACTGAAGTTCAGCCCTGTAACGGTCGTTCAGCAGCATAAGCCTACTCCGCATATCTTGAGGACTGGTCTATATACATCTTTACTTGTGTCAAATTACTGATTTTATTACAATTTTATAAGAAGTGTACAGTAACTTGCAAACAATTAGGAAGTGGAAGGAAAAGAATGAATATATATATGCATTTTTTATGCTCCCTTCACTTTGATAGCCCCAGTGCAATCATTTCTGTTCAGTAAGTAAATAGTCAGCATTTGTGTGATTTAATCTGTATGCTAAATCAGACTGTTCCATAACGGAGTCAAAGGTTCTCTAGAAAATATCAAAGAATCCTTAAAATTACAATTTAATGGATCTGCTCATCATAAAAGAAAGAAAAGCAAAAAGTAAGTCATTATCTACTGAAAGCCATAAAAAGTCCTGTTTAAGTTTCATCACAAGGCTTGTTTGGGAGACAGTAAACATGTTGAAGAGTCCCCTTTTCTTTTCTTTTGTTGATTTTTATGTGTGCGGATAAAAAATAACACTCTACATCATCTGCATTCAATGGGGAAACGTGATTCTAAAGCATCAAGCTATGGGAATCATCTTCAACATGGAAAAAGAAGGTGGTCAGAGTTGATACAGAAAGAACTGGCCTAAATACACAATATTACTAGAAGAGAACATTTCAGTGGGCACAAAAGACCCAGCCCTGGGGTAGAGGTTCAATTATTATGATACTACCTGTGTCTGTCACAGGTTGCTGATGTGGATAGAGATATTTAATTTTTAATTTGAAAAAAAGTATTACCAAAAAATTTGAAGGAAAATTTCAGGTGCATTACAAAGTTTACTTTTATAAATAACCACCCCTTTTGTTTTCTGGATGATTTCATAACAGATAGCATCACATCTGTTCACTGGCATCTGTTTATATCAACTTTTCATTATCTAATGACTGCAGCAACAATTTTCAAGAAAGAGTTAATGACCAAATCCTTTTATTTGTTTAATTTTTTTATTCTACCCAAAGGATTTGCAGACTGGATTGTTTTTTGTTGTCTATTTATTTGTTTTTGTATTCCAATTGAGTGAAATATTTGTAAAAACTTTGTGTTTCAAAGGATCTAATCATCCCCTTCGTTAAAATAAACCTGATTATTGGGGGGGGATTATACTTAAAAAAATAACCCATCTTTAGCAGGGATTTGCAAATACTTCTGACCTTATGATTTTAGCATGCACGTAAAAAGTTAGGACTCCACTAATTTAGTTTAAAGCATAATCATGTGTAAGAATGCCAAACCCTAAATCAATTTGAGAATCTAAAGATACAATGAAAGAATATGTTCCCAGCGTCTCAGTCTTATTGAGGTTGAATTTTCTGCAAATAAAAAAAAAGATTTTTAAAGCTGGTAGAGAGAGACAGACTTGCAGCAGTAATTGCAACAAAAGGATGTTCTCAAAGTTTGAACTCATTGAGAATGAATAGAAATGCATGGATTTGTCCAGATTCCAATCAGTTTAAAAAAAAAAAAAGCAAAACATGTTTGTGTCCCTCTCACTTTACAATTACACACTAAAATTTGTATGAACATTTTTGCAAGACATTAATTTCTACATCATTTGAATATGCATCTGTGTAGGTTGAGGACCACACTGATTTTAGCCATAGATAACAGGCGTGTGTAGAAGTTGCACCTGCCTGTAGACGTTCATGCTTAGTTTCAAGCCAGGTGTTCTTTCTTGTCCTGTCTGCGAAGGTGATGCTCTGAAATGTCACACATGCGTGGCGTCAAGCGAGGAGGACTGCAACAAGCAGGGCTCCACTTCGTGTCCGCAGTATGCCGATGCCTGCTCCACCATCACAGGGCCGAGTGAGTAAACACACAAAGGCTTTAGGACCTACAGCACAAGCTTCACTAGGGGTCAGGAAAACACTGCAAGATCATATCTGTCACAGTCGGGAGTTAAAGGAGGTCAGACAGCTTAATGGAGTTGTCAGACTGTATCTATTGACAGCTGGAGCTTTTATAGGCCCAATGCAAGGAGCTGTGGTATTTTGGATCTCTTGTAAAACTGACTGAGTCATTTTTTTCTATGTTGATAATCCTTTTGTTTCCATGCATATGAAGGTGCTTGTTCTTAAATATAAATGTGCATAAAACGTTTGCATGTTGTTGTGAAAATGTGTAGGGCAACTATAAAACACATCTCTTACCATTGTTGAATGTTTGCTGAGAGGCTTTTTGCAGACTTTTGTATATGTATTGCTTTTTTTTGTCTTCATCTGCTGTTGCATGGTTGGAATCTGACTCACAGACTCAACGTCTGCATCTCGATTTCTTTCAGACACTGTAATGAAGTCATGCACATACAAGGCCTTCTGTGACAAAGCGCATGGGAGCAGCTCAGGGGCCAAGATAGAGTGCTGCTTTGGTGACGACTGTAACGGTCCCCACCGGAGCCACCACCGCAACGCCTCAGGGGCATTGTCTACTAGCCCAGTGGTGCTGATCACCTCCCTGCTGCTGCTGCTGCACAATGCCTTCAGTCAGTTCTGAACTCCTCTAGATTCCCTTTCACCTCACACCTCCTCTTCATGTGTTTTTACTGATAATGTCATCAATCCAAGTTCAAAAGAAAATCTGAAGTGCAGAGAGTGTTTGGCGGTTTCAGAGCAAGAACTTCACCTTATGATCATGGTGGTGCATAAAAAGGTTCTCTCACTCATTTGCAAACTGCATTTTAACAGCTTTAATTGTCTCATATTAAACATAAATGATTTATTTTTATTAGTTGCACAATGAGATGAGATCCTTCTACAAAGTAATGTCTGAACCTGGGAGTGTTTATGATGAATAAATTTGTGAAAAGTAAAGAACTCCTACTCACAGTGCAGACAGGGGGTGGCCGGTGTGGTTTCGGCAGGCAGACGGCTCACTTCGCATTACCCCCCTCAGTCATTACCATGGTAATCTAATCATTTATTGTGCTTTCTAGTTCGTCTGAATAAAAACAAAATCACACCTCAGCCTCCGATGTCTCCTCAATCTCTGTATGCTTCGAGAAAAACCTTTCCTCATAAAACCCCCTGAAAACATTCAGACTCTGTTCTCGGCTGAAGTAAGGGGGTCTGTGGAAACTTCAACATTTCCTTTCTGTACAACACTTGAATCTTTTGTGCAGCCACTGCTGGAATATAAATCAGCAAGGTAGGTCTCTGTCCTCGGGAGGGTCATATGACACTTTACCACTTCCTCCTAGCAGGGAAGAACATACATTTTACCTAGAAAAAAAGATGACAGAGTGCAAAACCACTACCTGCACAAAACTTCACCAATTTGGCTGATAAGAGGCTCTGTGTAAGGTGAGAGAGGCTGCAAAATGTGTATTACTAATTTAAATTTGAATCTTCAAATCTTAACCAGAGAAGGAGCAAAGTGTTGAAACAAGGAAGTTGAGCTAATTTGTGGTTACCTTTGTTTGAAGGTGGAAAAAAAAAATAACGGCAAAAGCCTCAAAGAGCTGCAAATCACAACCCACTGAGGGTGATTTTAGAGAAAAGACTTTTCCATGCTTTGGTGCTTTACTTTGCAGATTGATATTGTTTTGCTTTGAAACCCGAGGTAGCTTTAGACAAAAACTCAAACACTGGCTTTTTCTTCCATTAGAGATGACTCAAAACAAGACAAAGACTGATAGTACAAAAGAATATAAAAGTAACAGGGAGAATAAATAAAGTCTCACACTTTGCTTTAAAAAAAGAATAGAATTGCACAGATGTGGATTTTCCACTCTTGTCACCTCATTATGACAAACTCTAGATATATATTGGTTGTGTGATAGACCAGCACATGTCGTGCATAACGCTTCATGAAAAAGAAAGGACTTTAAAAAAAATTGAAAAGCCATATATGTATTTGACTTCTCTTGTTACGATAACCCTAATTTAGATCTGTTTGCTTGATTAAGTTGTTTTACTACTATTCACTTTTGTGTAATAAAAACTCACAAATGAGTCTCATATTAAATTCAGATTTTCTGTGAAGGCCTCAAGGGTGTGTTACAGAAAGTTAGAGCATAAACAGCATCAAGAAGACCAAGAAACACAGCAGACAGGTCAGGGAGAGCACTTTGGAGAAGTTTAAAGCAGAGTTAGATAAAGAAAAAATGGTTTTAAAAATACTTTTAAAGTCTTACTTCATCTACCATTTAGCACAGAAAGGGCACAACTTTAGACCTATCAATACATGGTCATCCATCAAAACTGTCAGACCGGGCAAGTCAACAGGAGAGGAGGAAAGCCTAGTATAAAATAGAACAAAAAGGGTCCAAAATAATAGAGCTAAAAGCAAATAAAACTACCAAAAAATAACTTGAAGATAGGCTAAACAAATGTGAGCATACCAAATTGGACCAAAACTTGTCAAAAATAACAAACGGTTCCTCCTTCTTCAGTGAGGATAAATTATCCAACACAAAGGTTCAACATGACTGAGTTTGTGGGACAAATGAAATAAAGTAAGCTGGTTTAATGTGGTACTGTATAAAGCACATGTCTAATAATAGCTGTATAACATTAAAAACTGCAAGTAAAAACTTGACTTGACAGATGAAGTTCCCAGAGTCACTATTTATTCCCTTTTAAGTGATCCAATTATAGGGTTACAATCATAAAGGTTATCATAGAGGCTATCATAAAGCTTTACAATCAGATCATAACATGTATTTATTTTGTTTGAGCTAAGCTGTAAAGTGATTTAATTGCAGTTTTTAAATTGCTATATAAATTAATTTAACAATGAAATTCTTATATTTAGCCATAATAAGGCCATATGATTTCACATATTCTGAACTTGTTTAATCTGTGAGTGGTACCCATCAAATCTAGAGAGTTGGACAGTTAGGTAAGATCATTGGTCTAAATCTAGCCCATTGTGTGGGTTAACCAATCAGGTATAAGTATCCACTATAGAATTGTAGTCAATAAAGGACTGTTTCTTCCTGCTCTTTCCTAAGAAACCCTAAACTCATAATTTTTGACTCTCTTGCTCATTTATGCGTTAGCTTCCATGGATTTCCATGAAGTCCTAAGCAAATTTGATTTTGGGGCCCTTTATTTATGTCAATGCAACAGTGCAATAATCCGATCATTTACACACCAACTATAAACTCATTGGAGTGTTGTTTACAGTCTTTTGCAAGCTAAAATTAATATAATAAACTAGCTTGCTGTTAAATCAGGATTTGGTTGAGGTTTGGGGACCCACATGCAGAGGCAGGGAGGCAGAGGCGAGTTTCTTGATGATTTAATGAAGAGTAAACAAACAACTGAGGCAGGAATCCAAAATCCAAAAAGTCAAACATGAAAACAGAGTCAAACAAACCATGGAGACATCGGGAGTGAGGGACTATCACGAGGAGGAAGACTCAGAGAGACGGAGTTGGAGGAAGTTAGACGAAAAACCAGCACTGAGGAACTGAACAGAGAGTATATTTATGGGAGACTGAAACAAAGAGAGGACTAACGAGGAGATTGGGAGCAGGTGTGAACAGAGCAGAACAGGAGCTAGGGAGAAAGGAGAACACAAGAGGGCAGCCGAGGGCAACAAATAAAAACCTGAAAACTGAATAATAACCAGAAAACACAGCAAAATAAGAATTAAACCACTAGAAAACATGGAGCAAAGTAAAACTAAATACTCAAAAGAAAACATAACAGAACCAAAACTATGACATCTTTAAATAGTGGAAACCACTAGTTTGTTTTTATGTATAAATAATGATTTCTTCAATGATTAGACATACTAATTTAAAAAAATCTGTTCTATCATCAAAGTAATTTTTTGTTACTATAATGATATAGAGATCAATTTTTATTCAAAACACCCAAAGATCAAAACACCCAGTTGTCCTAGGGCCCTAAGCAGTCACTGTTTGCCTTTGCCTTAGGCCGGCCCTGTGTGTTAGTAAACTCTTCACAACTTATTTCATTTTTATTTCCCTTTTGCTGTGTAAACATATTACTTTACTGGTTCATTTATTTAACTTAGGCACCTGTATGTAAGAGCATTATCTTTGTGTGCTCCTGTTTGCCCGGGTATGTGCTCCCTTATTTTACAGCTCTTGTTTCAGCAGAGGGAGTTTGACCTAGTTCCTGAGAGAGAAAAAAATAACCCAGGAGATACCATGGCGCGCAGAGAGAAAAGTTCTGATTAATGGGAGTCCTCTATTAGTGGTATATTTGTTTTACAAAATGTTGTCATTTTTATAACAGTGTTTATGAGGCTGAGGTTTTTTTTTTTCTCGGTTAAGCAGCAGTAGGGGAGGTGGAGGAGGAGGAGGTTGAGGTTGGAGCTCAGGGGACGCATAGCTCACATCCGGGGCTGGTTTATTCTAATACCAAAACGTCCGACCCGGAAAAAAAGTCAAGCCTCCGTCACCCGATCACTCAAACAAAATAGAGGGTAGAGTGAGGGCGTCGTGCACGCTAGTTTTTTTTTTTTTTTAATCAACTCTGTAGAAGTTGTTTAAAAGTTGCTGTGAGGATGATCGCACGCGCCGGGGCGCGCTCGCTGCTCTCCGCTTGGTTTCAGGGCGCTGGCTGTGGCGCACTGTGACTCTCCACAGCGTGTAAGTATGCAGACAGCAGCCGCAGCAGGGCCACTTCATGGCTCATGCTGGTGCTGCGATCTGCAGTAGGTGTGGCATTCTGTAGACTGGTTGCTGTCAGTGAGTCACTGCAAGTCATCTGAGCTGAACTAATGTTGTGGATTGTTAGGTGTTGCTGAGTAATTCGGTCTGAGAACAGTTTAGTTTTACATGCTCATAACTCAGTGTGAAGTTGAGTCAAAACGGTTTCTGTAATTCTGTAAGCTGATAATTAATGTGCTACTTTATACCAATAAACGCTTTCCTGTCCTCTATGTACCTAGATATCATCCATTTGGATTAGGTTCAATATGTTTTACATGTTAACCACTATTTAATTCAGCTCAGCTGTATTTTGCTCTGAGGTTGCTTTGCAGCAATATATATATATTTTTCTGGCCACAGAAAAAAAATCCCTTTGAAATTTTAAGGTGTTCTTTTGATGCATGGAATGAATGTAGGGAAAATTAATCCTTCAGGTCACTTGAAATTCCAGTTTCTGGCAGATGATTGCTGAATCATTGGTCTAAAAGAAAGCTGGTATTTACAAATGATTTTACAAATTGTGTGTTCTTCCTTCTTCTTTTCTAAATACCCTAAAAGTAAGGCGTGGGTCACTTTTAAGATTCTTGTGGTGTGATAGTTAAAATCTTTCATTCTGTCAGAAAGCGGCTCTCTGCAAAGATTCAATTTTTACTTGTTAAAGTTCATTTTCAAAGCACAGCATTGATTGGAAAAGTTGAAAGGTGATCTGAGCTGGAAATGCACCGATCTGTGCTCTTTTAGCCGGTACCCTTTTCTGATATTCATGGAAGATCAATGTGTTGCCTCTTATTTTTACTGGAATATTTTGCTTAGCACTTTAATTAGTTATTTTATCATCAGTAACTGTGTTGTCTTTGGTGCTCCAACTGAGCATTCGACGATAGACTTGCTAAATTGTTCTATAAGCAATCTTTATATTTGCTGTTATGCAATGCATTGGAAGAATTAGGAGAAGGAGCTAATCATTATTCCATTTCTTCATACAAGATCTTTACAGTTACTGATATTTAATCTAGCTCCTAAATACCACCAAAACATTTTCAGCCCTTCAATATTTATTATTTTTCTGTTTTTGAATCACAGATTTTTCTTTTTCATTTGAACTATGGTACGAATTGCCCGAGAATTTTGTCTTAAACAAAGCTGCAGCTTTTAAAAATTTGTTTATCCTAAGAATAATTTTGGTCTCAGTCAAAATGTCATTTCTTTGCTGTTTTGAATGTAACCATAAATTTGGAAATAATACTTTTTAGAAATTTTGCTATTGCACCTTATGCAGCATGGAAGAGTTTAAAATGGGTTGCCGGTTGTTTGAAAGAACTATTTTTTTTATCCAAAAGAAGGAAGACCAAGAAGGAAACAGAGGATGGTCTTAATTTATGCATCAAAGCATATGTCTGTAACTTTAGCAGATATTTTTAAAAAATGCATGAGATAAGAATATATTTATCGACTGAAATTGGTGAAGTTCTTACTTTTGATCCTTCAAATAAATGTGGAAAGAAACAGAAGCTGATTCAGATTTCTACCCATTTGATTGGTTAATCACTAAGCTAAGAGGAAGGAAATGTATTTACAAAGTAGAAGGTGCCTCACATCTGAACTTACTCAACTAATAAGCTAATATTAGCTGGTAATTGGTCAGGCTATCCTCTTGGGGAGCCTGCATTCTTCCTGAAGCTTACCAGCTGCGGTCTTAAAACACCATTTCCTCAGAAACAAAGATACAGTAGGTGGCCCTCATCTTGTTTCTACACCACGGCTGCCTGTATTTTTTCATGACAAGTAATTAAGCTTCTCTCAGCCAGCTAACTGGCAGTGCACAGCACAATGTGTAGGAGGTATGGGGCGCTTCTTCTCACTGTATGAAAACAGCTGGTAACTCTAGCATTTTTCACTGTGTTGCTTCTAATTAGACTGTAAAGTAACATGAATGATGGTAACAACGTAGTGGTTTAGAAACCATAAAATTTTTAAGCCATTACACCTGCCTGCTTAGTTAAACATTTTATTCTTTCCTTATTCTGCTGCAGTTGACCCCAACTATTCCAACCAGTGTTCGCCTGTAACTGGATCTGCTCTCTAAATGCTTACTCTTAACTTTTTGCCTGTCTGACTGGGTGATCTTGTCCAAGAATAGTCATTGTTTATATAAGTAGGTTTCACTTCATTACTCTGTATGTTTTGTGTCACATCTTTAATCGAAATACAGTGGGCTTTTTTCCCTAAAAGTTGTATGTGTCTTGTTTACCTTGGATTTTAAAAACAGGGCATTTCAAATGTAATCCGAGTTTTATTTATTGGTTTGGTTTCACCAACGCTGAAAAGGCTACCCACAGTTTTACCCATATACCAGATGTTTTCTGATACCCAGAATAGCTTGCGTGCATAAACTTGTGTGGATGTGTGCTTTAGCGTTGGCATGGTTGTGACCCATGGTCCTCTATCTTTATGTTTCCATCCCAGCCCGTGCTTCTGCTAATGCCTCCTGTAACTTTGACCTATTTCAGACGCAAACCTGCACGATTGACGCATGTGAAGCAGAGCCTAGTTTCAAAATGAGACCTTTTTCTTAAGCATTGGTTTAAAAATAACCTAGCAGTAGTTCCACCCAGCAGGTGTGACCTGTGAGTCTGATGTCGTCTCTTGCTCTGGTTCTTGTGGGAACTGTTCCATGGAAAGGTTGATCTTTTTTGCCTTGCAGAGGCAACTTGGGCTTAAAAAAATAAGGGCAGCACGAGTGGTTATAGACAACCGTCACATTATAGTTTGCAGCACATCTGCCACGGATGAGGCCTGGTTAACCATCATGCTAACTTTTTGCTTTTTGTTTCTCATAAAACCCTTTAATAGTTTTAAATGTCTAAAAATGGAAAGAGTTTGGAATCTGTGTGCTTCAGACAGTTTTTTGATTGCTTCTGTTTTAGTGAGGCTAATAAATGAAACTGCTAAAATGGGTGAGATCACATAAATAAACAGAATAAATATGAGAAGTACAGTCGAGTTTCTGAGCTTTATTAGACCAGATTATTTTTAGGAATCAGATAGCTTCTCTGTATTTTACATGCACTGCATCATTTTCTATAAACGGCACTCTCCAAGCCACACTTCTCCTACTTGATCACCGCTCTTTCCTATCCCCTGTCCTGTGGAAATATGTGTTTCCACAATGGGCTCCAGATCTATGTGCAGATCTGGAGCCCAGTGTGTAATTTTCAGCTGTGGTGGAGGGCCTCAGCTCAGCCTCGGGCTTTCAGCTTTTGCAGCTCAGCCTCAATCACGTCACATGAAAAACTGCTGAGTGCAAGCGGGTCTTTCTCTCTCTCTTCCTGTAAGTCTGAACTTTTAACTAAAGGATGATTTACCCTCAACATCTGCCTGTCTCTGCCTCTGTGTCTCAGTGATTATGTGATAGTGGCAGCGATGCCGTATCTGGATCGCTTGAACCGAGTGTGCGGCTTCCTTGACATCGAGGAGAAGGAAAACAGCTGTCGCTTCCAGAGGCGATACTTCATCCTCGACACGCCAGGGAATGTTCTGCAATGGTATATGGACAATCCCCAGGTGCTTATACACACAACACGCCGCTAAACTGGACCCGCGTTTGCACAAGCAGCAGGAGGAAATGAAGAATGATCAATATAAGGCTGTGGGACCTTGGACTCTGAGCTAATGAGTGCTCTGTGTGTTTGTGTTTGCATGCAGAACCTGGCCAGAGAAGCCAGCTTTGTAGGGAGCCTGAAATTGACCTACATCTCTAAGGTAAAACATGCACTCATGGTACTATTTAAAGGGATTCTAACTGTAGGCTACATTCAACTATATTATATAAATGATATATAAATTATAAAAATATAGTAAAAGTAAAGGGATTGTGCATAGTTCTCAGACTAAACTATATTTAGTTTCAGCCAGATTCATTTTAAACTTTGTTTTGGTTCTGCCATATGTTGATGCCCAAATCTTAGATTTTTTGCTGCATTCAGGTACATTTACTAAATTAATTTTCATACTTTTTAACTAGCAAGCAAGAGATTGTAAAAATATTTGCATTTATTTTAGCCTCACCCTCCTTTACCCTTGAGTTGGTACGACCCATCTCAACCCACGCAGCACAGTTTCATGTAGAAATAAGGGTCTTCATCTCAGCCTAATCTGTTCAGTCAGAAATCTGAAGAAAAAAAAAATACTGTTGCCTAAAAGCTGCTCTGCTGTGATATTTGAAGTTAAATAATCATCATCTCAGTCCTGTTTTTTTGGATGTCAGGATTTTTTTTCAGCTTTAGAGCTGAGCAACAAGGTTAAATAAAATGTTTCTGATGTTAAGAAAACTTGAAACAAAATGAAATAAAATAAAAAACTTTATAGCAACCAAATGTAAAAAGTCGATCAGGTTTCCGTTTTTACCCAGTTGGGCAAAAGGTTTTGCATGTTTTGTGCTTCATACGTGCAGACTCCAGGAAGGATTATTCACAAAGGACCTATAAGCCAATCGGAGGCAAACTTCTGGAAATGTGTGACCATGTTACACTGTAAAGCCAATTATGAAGAATATATACAGATATTTGTTGTCTGTTTGTATTCTTAAGACTCAGGGAGAGAAAAAAACACTCTCTGTACGGTAGGTAAAATTATTTCCATGTTCAAGGTGTTTCCATGTTACATGTTTCAGATGTGAACATTTTATTAAATTAAAAGGTTTTTAATTTAGTTTAACATTTTGTTCACTGATCATGATTTTGATCATGAAATTTGAAAATAGAGTAGTTGTCTTCAGAACAAAAAAAAAAAAAAACAGAATGTCAAAATGGTGGGAAAAAAACAGTTTTAACTGAATCTGTTATCCATTAGGAATATTTGAAAGAACTTTAAATAAAAGCAGTTCTTGTGAAAGGTGAAAGGTCAGATCTGGAGCATTTGTGCTTATTTCACCCACAAGTAATGTGGAAATTCACTCAAGGATTCACAGATACTCTAGAACTCAGGGTTATCTGCAGTTCCAGTTTGGAGTTGCACACAGCAAAGATGTGAAGTTTTCCAGATGTTAGTTTGCTCACACAGATAATGACATCTGGCTTCAATGACATCAAAGATTCTTCTCTCCTCTTCTCTTCTGTCCTCCAAGGTGAGCGAAGCCACTCCAAAGCAAAAGCCAAAGACTGAGTTCTGTTTCGGTGAGTTTTATTTTGCAGCCGGCGATAAACCCCTGGTGTGCATGTATAGCATTACACAATTGTGCAAATTTTTATTACACACGTGATAAAATCACCCAGAGCGGTCACTGTGGATTTAATGGAATTCTTCTCTGTTTTCCTTGGTGTTTTTTTGGCAGTCATAAATGCAGTTTCGCGGCGGTACTTCCTCCAAGCTAATGATGTGACCGACATGAAGGAGTGGGTCAATGCACTCAACAAAGCCAGCAAGATCACTGTAAGAGAAACACACATGGATGTTGCCTTGCTTCACTAATTTCCTGGTGAATTCAAGACAGGCATTGATGGAGGCGGTTTATTCCCCCCCATTAATGCAGGATGCTCTAAAGCCAATTTGGTCCCATTAGTTTTGCAGATGCTAGCATATCACCCATAAATAGGGTGGCCAGATGTCCGGCTTTAGGGCGGACAGTCCGGATTTTCATTGCACTGTCCGGCGCCGCATCCAGCCGGACGTGTATTTGCCCTCCTTTACCCACAGATTCCACATACTCCGTCAGTGCTCCGCTCCGCTCAAGTACGTCGTGCGGAGTACTTGTCTGTCATGTAAATCAATGAGAGCTGTTCCACATCCTCCACTACTCCTCCGCACGTCTCTGTCCACGTACGTCTTCTCCGTCCTTCACCGTCAAAATACGGAACTGAGCTCTTTTTGGCTCCGCTCCCGTCAGTCCAGATCAAGACCCGCAATTGCAATCGCACCAAACAGGATAAAGAATGTAGAGAAGATCCGGTTTGTCAAATTAAATTATAGTAAAAACAGGTCGGTTACTAGAAATTAGAGCATAGTTCGTATATATTCCCAAAATTAAGAGCAATTAATTAAATAACTGGATGCAGACTATTGGTGCTTCAACAGACCAAAAAATTCTTATTGCAGCAATGGATGAAGAGATGATGAGTTTGGAAGCGGAGAACAAACATAGTTCATACAAACTATGGATGATTCTGTTTATTCCTGTTACAAAAATCCACAACAGAAAGAAAATATTTGGGCAGAAACTGAACATCTGCTGGATGATGATGGGGATATTTTTTAATATGTCATATTAAATTAAACGTTCACAGGGTTTATACCGGAATGAGGAACTCTAATTTAATGCTCTTTTAATGCTATTAGAAATAATTTTAATTTCATCAACAAGTATCATGTACACAAGTTATTAGTATACATGAAATAAGGAGCTGTAAGCACAGTTCCATGACTCAAGTTTGTGTATATATATATATATCTATATATATATAATCTATATATATAGATATATATATATATAGATAGATAGATAACATGGGGAAATCATCTTTACTCTCGACAGACTGCAGCCATGTCACGAATTCCTCTTTTCCAGCCACTTTTTGACATTTGTATTGTCCTATTCTCTAGCTCTCTCTCCGCCTCAAGCTTATTTTCCAAACAACTGCTTTATGATTAATTGCAGCAGTTCTGCTCAAATTAATCGTGTCAAAAAATAGTCACTTTTTAAACACCACAATGTATTAAATAAATACAAATGCTGGGAACCAATTCTTTTTTTACATCTCTTTAATATTTTGTTCTATTCAACTACACCAGCATCATCTTTAAACTACTAAGAATTGTACTATAAATGTGACTTTACCCGATTCTTATGTACACCGTAGTAATTTATTGATATGCCGCACAATGTCCTCCTTTTTGGTGCTATAGAAATGGCCACCCTACCCATAAATACCCTCTGTTATACACCCTGAATGGAGAAATGGTGAATGTGTGACAGCATCAGTGATAACAGTCACACGTCAATGTGGTGAATGTGTCAACATCTAGTTTGCAGCTTTGCATAATATGTGTGTATTCAGCTGGAGGGGGAGGCTTTGACATGTGGCGTCCAGATGTCTAATGGAGCAGGTGTTAGAGAGGAGAGCATTTTTGCTGTGCTCACCTGCTCGCTGTCACAGGAAGCGCCGTTGCTTGCTTTGTCTTTCACTTCCCTATCGTAGAGGAGCGGAGGGGTGGTAGCTGCTCTGCTTCTTTGCTGTGACTTATTCTGATCTTCCTTAGAGTCAATGACAACTACTCTGAGACAGAGGGGACGGGATGTAAGGGCAGCGTTGAAAAGGAAACGACTTATGAAAATAATGTTGTGGTTAAAGTTTGAAACATGAAATCATTATTATTTTTATCTTGCTCTCTGTGCTAGTTGAGTGTATATTTTCGTAGTCTTGGAGAAGTACTCTGATCCTCTATGACGTCAGAATCAAGGCAGTTAAGGTTTGTTAGGGCTTGCTAGCGTGCTCCCTTGAATTAAACCCAGTGAGAAACTTAATGCATTTTGCATATCACAATTAGAAAATGCTATCCTCTCAAAGGTTTTTATATTTTGTGCTATGCAACCTCTGCACCTTTGAGAGGTAGTTTCTAAAAAGCTGTTTAAGAAATACAGTGGATAAGAAGGCGTCTTATTTATTTATGATGTTGTTTCCTGGCTGGAGAAATGAGAAATATTAATATTGTCTGTTTGTTCACAGTACAGTCACAAACTCTAAATAGTTTTTAAATGGACTACCTTGTCCATCTTTTCGCCTTTCTTCCTATCAAATTCCTATAGGTGGCCATGATGCTGCTGCCACCCTGTTTCACCATGGGCTAGGCATATAACGGTGGTGTGTGCTTCTAGCAATGCTATTCTGCAATCATTTCTTCAGATCTAACCAGAGAGCCTCTCTCCTCATGTCATCTATAAAACAAACAGGACTTCTGAAGGCTTTATTTCAATAGTTTCCAAATTTAGGATTTATTTGTAAAATCTGCATACCCCTTCGTTATCCTGTGTACAATTTTCCTACCTGAGCCATTCGTTTCTGCAGGTCCTGCAGAGTTATCAAGGACCTCTTAGTTGTTTCTTTGATGATTTCTCTATGGCCCCTTTTTTGTTTCCTCTAGACAGCGTCGTCTTGCTAAATTTGAATATTTGTCACATTTTTTTTCACTTTGGGAGGATTCAGTAAACAAAGATATGTAGTATATATACACAAAGGCTGCAATAATATGATAACCTAAAGATGATTTATACTTCTTTTCATCCTTACCTTGACCCGTCTGCTGTGGTCATTGGTCTTTGTGATGCTGTTTGTTTGCTAATGTTCTCTAACGAAGCTCTGAGGAGTTAACAGAACAGCTGAGAGGAGATGATGCACAGTTTGAATCTATTTACTGATTAGGTGACTTCTTAAAGGATTTGGTTGTCCTGTGTTTTGAAAAGTAGATTGGGAGGCAGATCTTTTAGTTATCAGGCTCCTCTCCTGTGGAACCAACTACCAGTTTTAGTACTTGAGGCAGATAACCTGTCTACTTTTAAGGGTAGGCTTAAAACTTTCCTTTTTGATAAAGCTTATAGTTAGAGTGGCTCCGGTTATCCTGAGCTATCTCTATAGTTATGCTGCTATAGGCTTAGACTTCTGGAGGACATATGGACCCCTTTTTCATCATTCTTCTTTATTCTGTCTCTATTCTCCCACTCTGCAGAATCTGTTAGTTCTATCTCTAATGTTCTACTCTCTCTGCTTTTTCTCATAGTAGCTTCATCTGGTCTTTTCCTGTTTGACTGTGTGAAATATCAGCTGTGCTGCTGCTATTAACACCTTTGTTTATAAATGTTGGAGATCGGCCGGTTTCGCAGTGTATACCTGTTTTTCTGAGTGTGACTGACTGGATGTGCTCTCTTCATCCTTTGACATGGGAGTTGGCTCGAAGTTCGTCTGCCTGGCTGTGTTTTTCCTGGACGGGGCCGCCTTTTACAGTTGCCCTTTGTTTCTCTACTTCTGTCTCCTTGAACCCCAGTCGGCCTCGGCAGATGGCCGCTCACACTGAGCCTGGTTCTGCTGGAGGTTTCTTCCTGTTAAAAGGGATGTTTTCCTCCCCACTGTTTCTACACGCATGCTTAATATGAGGGATTGCCTTTGAGTCATTGAGTGCATTTAACAAATTTTCCTTGGTAAGAAACTCTTAATCAATTTGACTGTATGATCTGGTGAACTGTAAAGTGACTTGAGATTGCGTGTTGTAAATCGGCACTATATAAATAAACTGAATTGAATTGATGGAACTGGATTTTATTTAGGGGCACCAGAGTAATGGTGCATGATCACAAAAATACCAGATGTTTCAGATTTGTAATTTTACAACACAAACTATTTTGCTATGCACCACTTTTTGCTGGTCTGCATAAAAAACAATCCCAATCTAATTTTTTTAGTTTTATGGTTTTAATGGAAGTAAATACCTTGCAAGTTAAGTACAATTTGCTCATTCCTCGTTTCGTAATCAAGGTTGAATAAGAGAGGAGGAACAGAAGTTTTCATTCCTTAATATTTTGATAATTTTAGGAGACTATTCATACTTGATTTTGACCTTGTTGTGTTCTCTCAGGTTATCAATGTGTAGTTACAGATGTGGCAATAGTCACTACAGTAATCTTGCCCAAAGCAACTAGAATATAAAATTTAGTCTTTATAAAGAACTTTTAGTTTTAGGGAACTTTTTAAGGCTCCTTAAAAAGGAAATGAGCTGTGTATATGTGAAATTAGCTGAAAAATATCTATATTGCATAGTACACCGAATATTACTGTGACGAAAAAATTGCATCTGAATCTGCACGAGAATCTGCCTTTGTCCTTAATCTCTGTCCTTTAAAACAAAAAAAACTCAAAGGAAAGCTACACATCTTTAAGGCTTCTTTCTGGCTAAATAGAGTTAGATACTTGTTAGCACCTCTGACATTTAATTTCAAGCTAAATCCTAATATTGAACTGTTAGATACAGCACAAAAAATTAGGTTATTTTTCAAATGATTTAAAACACTTGTAGGCACCCTTTGCATAAATGTGTTTTCAATTAAACTGATCTTTTACACCACACTGAGCTCTGTATGTGAGTGAAACATGGGCTTGGGTTCTTTTAAAGCCATATTCAATTTCTTTTTTAATGGGCAAGGTTGGCATAAAGCTGTTTTTGTTTTTCTTTATTCTTGTTTCACACTTTGAAGATCTGCTCATATCAGCCTCTTTTGATTATTTTCATTATTTATTTATTTCTTTTTCGATTTTGAAGAGCAGGACTTTGTAGGAAAAATAAGTAACTTAATGCTCATCAAAAGTTCACTGACACTTTTGTTATCTTTTCAAATTAAAGGTCTGAATATCTGAAGCTGTTTTAACCCAGAATATCACAATGCTCCATATTTGATTATGCTACCTGTTGGCAGGTTCCTAAATCCTGCCCCACACCCGCCAAGTCTGAGTCGAATGCTGTCATCACTGATTCTCAGGGAGGAAGGAAACAACATGCCTACAAGGCAGAGATCATTGGTGGTGTGGTGGTGCACACTCCAATCCAGGTAAGACATTGGAAAAAGCTGAAACCTGCAGCAAAAGGACTTCAAAAGAAAGAAAAGGCCAAGATATAAAATACTTACAGCAAGGTTAAAATAATTCATATCCCTGGTAGATTATATTTCAAATGAGAGCTGAATAGTATGGAATCATAGTCATGATATTTGACAATATCAAAATCCCAATCGTCTGCTTGGATGCAACATTTGGCATTTTTAGTCAAAAGCATCTACATTCTGGTGCCCATGTCATACCTAGCCTATTGGATGGACTTTCTCTGAACTTCATGTCTATGCTTGATGCATATCATGTTGTGGTTATTATGCCAAGGACCTTATCTTTAAATAAACTGAAAATCTCACAGACAAAAACAACTGTCATGCAGTAGGTAGGCCTGTTGCGGGTGAGCACCAAACATCACATGTGCAACTGATGACACGCAAACCTCTTTTTTCCCCAGCCAATTGCATTTGTTACTGGCAGTTTGAGAAATGGTTAAAGAAAGATTAGGTTCTCAGCCATTGAGATTGGCAACTATACCTACTATTATAACTACAAACAATGATAATACAAAATTTTGTTTGTTGTTTTTTGTTGTTCAATTGGCTTCCTTTCCATCACAATCTTGAGTCTCCACAGACTCTAAATCAGACTTTTGTTTGACTCTAAAAAATTAAGGTTCATGAAATTTATACCAAATCTTCCAGGGGAAAATATGTTAGTAGCTGCAGAAGTGAAAATCTGTTGAAGTGAGAATTCTGCAAAATCTCATAGAAAATTTTAACGATTGTATAGTTTACTGATGCTGATGGTGGCAGCTATCATAGTGATCAGAGATTTCTCTGATTAAATCTTGTAGAATGAACCTGAAGACACAGAGGGAAGAGAGAAGAAGGGCAACAGGCCTGGTGTGCTGAGATGTGGTTTCTGTGTCAAGCAAGGAAATGTGGTGCGTGCTCCTTTTTATTTACAGTTCTTTTCAGAAAACACTTAAAACGAGTGATGAAAGAACATTTGGTTTTCCACTTGCAGAGGAAGAGCTGGAAGAGGCGTTTTTTCACCCTAGATGACAGCACAGTCAGCTACTATAAGACTGACACCGTGAGGAGCCTTTTCAGTTTTTGTTAATTTTTTGTTTGTTTTCTTTTTAATGCTCTCATCATGACTGTAGTTTGTTTGCTCATGATCAGGACAAGGAGCCTCTTCGAGGTATTCCACTCAGAGACATTCAGAAGGTCCATGAATGTCTTGTCAAGTCTGGGTGAGTCAAAAAAAAAAAATATCTGTCTGGTTCAGCCCTATCAGACTGTGCTTTCTCCTAATCTGCTTTATATATCGGAAATAGACATGAACAGAAATACAACATTTAGATATCATTTGAAAGTTTCAGTTTATGCTATTTTTATCCCATTCAAGTTTGTTTTGGTTTGCCTTTTTAGTGCATCATGGAGCTTAGATCTTATTGCAGAGGAGTCAGTTTCAGCTTCTGTGAGACTAAGTATGAAACCTGCTGCTGCATAGTTTCATACTGAATGCACTTTTTCACTTTGCATCTAAACTCTGCAAATAAAGGTTACTGCAGCACACTTTCCATGATATATCTTTAAAAACAACCATGATACTGACACATTGTGAGCTCTTAAATTAGAAATCAGCCAGTAATGATGGTAGTTTGCCTGTTTCTACTTTATTTACAAAACCAGTGTCTTAGTTCAAATTATAGTTAAATCAAAGTAGTATCAGATACTGTAGCTAAAAATGATCTGTTGTTGCTTATGGGAAAATTAAATTTTTCATTTAAACCATGAGAGTTAAATTTTTTAAATAAAGCAAGTATAAAAAAACATTCTTTACTCTGATTTCCTTCAGGGATCTCCTGTTTAGAGACAATCTTTTTGAGATCATCACCAACTCCCGAACTTTTTACATCCAGGTAAAAAAAAGTGTTTTGTATATATATATTTTTTTAGCATCATGTATTTTGTTTGCAAAGTAACGTATGTGCACCCCTTTAATAACAGTTTGTCACGTTACAGCCAAAAAGTTTTAAGTAAGTTGTAGGGATTTGTTGTGACAGACCAAAACCCCATTTTGAATTTTGGGGGGGACAGAAAATCATAAATGTTTTTCAATTCTGTTTTAAAAACAAAATATGAAGCATGTGTAAAATGAACTGCTTAGAATGGACACTATAAGTAACTGGTGGAGCTGTAGAGATCCACAGTTCATATGGGAGATTCTGTTAGCAAATATTAGTAGTGCAGTCTGCAAGTCTGGCTTTTATGGAGCAATTGGAAGATTAAGGAATGCCAAAAGAACGTCTGTTTTTTGTTCTTCACAGACCATGTTGGCCAGCTAGCTTTCATGTGTAGGACATTGCTCTAGTTAGATGTGACCGAAATATCACTTTTTCCAATGAAAACTTAATCTTTGCTGTGAACGATGAAGGTACAGCATTATACTGTTGGGAAACTTTTTTTTGGCAAGGGACAGGGAAGCTAGTTAGACTTCATTGGGACATTGATGGTGCTAGATACATGATAATCCAGGAAGAAATGTGCTGGAGGCCCCAAAAGACTTCTAACACAAATAGAGGTTCCTTTAAGCTGGAATGCATCCATAACTATTTAACCAGAGAAACAACAGGTTATATGAAAGCATATTAATATGTTTGAATGGTCTAATCAAAGTCCAGACCTAAATCTAATCCAAAGGACTTAAAAGTTGATGTTTACTAATGTTCCCGTCCAGGCTCACAAACTGTTTATCGCATTATAATTTAAGTTTAAATGAATAATAGATAGACAAATCAGTTTGGATGCAGTAAGCTGATAGATCTGCAAGGAAAGTGTGATTATCTTCCAATTAAATATGTGGCTGTGATTGTAAGCAATTTTTTAAAAATATAAAGGAGGAAATGCACTGTATATGAAAAGACAAATTCTTTTTTATCTGCCGTTGAGGATAGAGGTCTTCTTTAGAATCCCAGGTGTTTCTGTTGATGTCTTGAGATGTTTTTCTCGAAACGCTCTGCTGCTGATGTGTGGCCCGTACTCCTTTTTTAGCTGCCTAAACAGTTTGTTTTTAAGAAAAGGACGCAGCCATGTGTTACCATAACAGCAATGGTATCCTGTTCCTCCCCTTGGGAGAGCAGCTGACCAAGGCGTCAGCATCCAATCAGATGGGAAGTCAAGGGAGAGAACGAGACTAGCTGCAAGCACGAGTGCTTTAATGTTAGTGAGAGAAAAAAGGAAGTGCGAAAAAAGACTTGATGATCTCGGATAAACACAAAAACAAATTGGAAATGGATGCCACAACCTAGAACCTGAAGGAAAAACCTGAAAGCAAATCCAGCTTTTTACAGCTTTTATGTTTAAGTGATAAAATCCTAAGTAGTTTTATTATATGAGGATACAAGTTATAAATGTTGATATGGAACTGTCAAAAACCTTGTATTGAAAGAAGAACATCAACATAAAACACTAATGTCATGCAGATAAATAGAGCTTATATTTTATCTGACTAAAACATTAGCTGATACATTTTTCATATATTTATGTATTTAAATGAATAAGTTAAACTGTGAAAAGTATTTTAGAACTTAAGTTAGCATATTTTATGTGTACATTTAGTATACATGAGCTTTTAATGGATAGTATATTGGGATTAATTTGAAAAATGTTCGAATCAGCTTTTAAGATCAGTAGTTTCATATTCATTTGAACATGTCTGTTAAACTATTCACCTGCTTTGTAGACGTTCAAATCATCGTTCTTAAACAAAGAAATATTTAATAAAGAAGGAAAAACGGACAGATCCATAGGTCTGCAGGTTAACCGCACATTAAACAGACCTTTATAAAACTAAGACAAGGCCTGAACTACAGGTTTCTGATCAGTCTTGATGTATGTGAAAAAAATATTATAAAACTCCACTCTTTACCATGTCTCATTGTTTGTATGAGAAATATAGAATTGGAGAAAAAAAATAAAAGATTCATTTTATTGAGATATGTTTTCTTTTTCAATCTACAATATAAGGATTACAGATAATTTTTTGTTACATGTTTTTCTACATGTTTTCCAACTAATAATCAGTCATCAGTCATGCTCAAACCCTCCAACCCTCCTTTATGAAATGGAAATGTTCCTTTTCCTTTTCACTGCTAAGCTGCTGCTCATTCACTGTCTGAAAGCTGTATAAATAAAATGTATTTTTGTAAACAAAATGACAATAAAGTCATCTAAATCAAAGATTCAATTAAATTCAGTTCAGCTAATTTACATAACACCGATTCATAATATGTTATCTCAAGGCTCTATGGCAAATAAATCAGACAAACAGATTGGTTAAAATCTTATGTTGAATAGAAGATTTTCACAATATACATTAGTTGAATGATAGAAGGACAGGCAAAGATAAATTAGGTTGAATTTGTAATAAGAATAGAAAACGCCTTTTTTTTTCTATCCTTCCATCTATCAGTCATGTGAGGCTGCAATTAATTGGACGCATAATACGATGTATGAAGGGAAAGTGTGAGGTGACAAACTGTTCTCACGCTTTTATACATCTGAATTTTTTTGTTCACCGCAAATTTCAGATTTTCTCCCAATCACAAATTGTCAGTATGATGAGATGTGCACGCTTTTGTTCATGAGGCCCCTGGATCTTCAACATTCCTTTTTCTCTGCATATTTGGACATTAGTTGTCGAATTGGATATTGTGGTTAACATGATTATTGTTCTAGATTAAAAGAAAAAACACATTTATTTTAATTGTTATTTTATTCCAAATTACTTTATTTATGTATTGCCATCTTAAGGCTCTTTACAGGGAGAATTAAATTGTATCCTACATACAAACTGCTTTTTGTCTAAAGATTTCCTGCTGATTGCATCCAGTCATCGACTTAGCAAGATTCGCTCTTCCTAGATGAACATGTAGCAACCATAGATATTTGCTTGCATTGTGTGTTTGAATCTGCAGCAAAACCCTCACGTCCAGCGAGCATGTAGCGACATTGGAGAGGAAAAACTTCCTTTAACAGGAAGAAACTTCCAGCAGAACCAGTTTCAGTGAGAGCGGATTTTTGCTAAGGGCCAACTTAGGGTTCAAGAAGGCTAAAGTGCACACACAAAATGAAAATGTTTATGAATATTTCTGGGATACAAAAGCTAATGGTAAACTAGCTCTATATTTTGCTCTGTCTAGAAAAAAATGAATTCTTTGTTTTATCCTTTTTCTTCCCAAAAAGGATAAAACAAAGCACATACATTTTGTCTCAATATAAGCTGAACAACTAGCTATATCTAGTAGAGAAGCTGAACAAAATACTGAAAAACATGCCAAAGCCTGTCTTCTTCGAAGCGTGTTATAATGGCAACAGCCCAGCTGATGCCTTCCTCAAGGAGTGGTGTAACAGCTAGAAAGAGTGCCAGGCCAGAAGGTACTATGACGAGAAAAAGTGGTCCCTATATCCTCCTGCATCCTAAGCCTATAGCAGCATACCTACAGAGATACCTCAGGATCACCTCTTCTACTCTAACTATAAGCTTTATTTAGAAGGAAAGTTTTAGGCCTATTCTTAAAAGTAGACAGGGTGTCTCCCTCTCAGACTAAAGCTGGTAGTTTTTTTTTCTACTTCTCAATCTACTTAAAAAAAAATTCTAGTAACCACTATTAAACCTGCTGATTGGGAGCCTTGCATTTTAGATTCTATTCTGGAATTAACCGGAAGCTATTAAAGGGAAGCTAAAATCCAAGAACTGTGATCTCTCTTTTTGTATTTTCATCAAAACTCTAGCTGTAGCATTTTGGATCATCTGAAGACTTTTAACTACAGTTTGTGGACTTCCTGATAGTAAAGAATTATAATCCAGTCCAGCCTTGAAGTAAAAAATGCATGGTTTCGCAGCATCACCTCTGCAGAGGATACATCTAATTTTCCCACTATTTAGTAGAAGAAAGACAGAAATTTTAGAAAGCTGTTTAACATGGGATTTAAATGACAAGTCCTGATTTAAAATAACACCAAGATTTTTGTAAATCATTATTTTAATATTTTACATAAATATCCTTTTTTAAAGATTTTGCTGTCAGTTATCTTAAAGTTCTTATTTTTCTAAAGGGGGAAACAAACCTGAAATAGATGATAAATATTGTTGAACATCAGCATTTTTCGCTTCTTTCTTCCCTTAAGTTTAGTTTCCATCTTGCTAGAGTTGTACCATGTCGCCCTAGAGGTTGACCCACGACTAATGTCATTGCAAGGCTGCTTTCATTTTTCTTTGCTCGTTTATAAATATTAACCTAAATGTTTTTATGCTACCTAAAAAGGTAGGTACGAATTATAAAAGATGGGGACAGTTAAAGATGAACAGCTTCTTTTTGCATAAGAGCCCGGGGGAAAATGCTCCCCATTTTGCATATAGGTATTAACCTTACCATGCATGGGAAAAATTAACTCTTAACTGTTGTGACTCAAAGTCACAATAGTTTAAACATAGTAGCTTAGATTTTTACATTCTTTGATGGTAAAATGTACTTAAATAAACACAAAAAATGCAACAAAAATGAAAACTGTTAGCAGTTTTGGGGGAGCGGCAGCCTAGTGGTTAGGGCATAGGGCTTTGAAACCTGAGATTGTGAGTTCGATCCCTCACTCCCACAGACTGCCACTCTGGGTCCCTGAGCAAGACCCTTAACCTCACACTGCTCCCCGGGCGCCTCACAATGGCAGCTCACTGCTCCCCAAGGGGATGGGTTAAATGCAGAGAAGTAATTTCCCTCTGGGATTATTAGAGTATATAATAAATAAAATAAATAATGGCTTTTATGCCTTTAGAGCAAAGCATCCTGAAAAATGTGTAATTGTAGCTTTTGTTGTTTAGATACAATAAATATGTTAAGCTGACACATAGCTGACCGTTACTAAAACGTATTTATTAGGCCTGTTTTTATTGCTTCACCCATAGATTAAGCAAAAGACTCAAATTGTTTGAACTCTTAATAGTTCTTAGTAGTTTGCTTAAACATCATTTCTGAGATATTGTTTTAAGTTTATCCTCTGGTTTTCTCTACAGACAGACACCCCAGAGGAAATGCACGGTTGGATCAGGGATATTGAGACGAAAATTCGGGAATTCAGAGGACCGCCACGGGTAACCCAAGTTTCTTTCAGTCTCATATAAGCACATTTTTATTTCAAGTTTTGTAATAGCCAGTTTCTTGCAAAACATGTTTTATCCTCCTAAACTTTTAAAACCTCTTCCAAATTACAAACACATTTCTTTGAATATCATGTAGCTTCTAAGTGATAGACAAACTAAAGGTTGCATGGTTCTGATGTAGTTTTGGTTCTGAAGGGTTTCAAATATTTTAACAAGTCAAAGAAAGTACTTTTTAATCACCCCCTTTTACTATTATTTAGTGCAATTCACGAGTGTGGCTTAAATAGTAAACCTAAACACACCATCCTCAGTGGTGGCAGGGAATGGCTGTGTTCCCACTTGGCCTCCCCTCTCTTCCTCATCTACTTCCTCTTTCACGTCATCCCCCTCTAACTCCCTGACCACCCCAGCCCCCTGCCCCAGCACAAGCAGCGGGCTTGGGATGCTCACAGCGTCTGCAGACATTGCGAGCAGGCAGTCACAGCCCCAACCTCACTCTGCCTTTCCCATCAGCTTGGATGATAGTGACATTTACAGTTGTCTTTTGTATCTCTGCTTCTGTCTCCTTGAACCCCAGATGGCCTCGGCTGATGGCCGCTCACACTGAGCCTGGTTTTCTTCCTGTTAAAAGGGAGTTTTTCCTCTCCACTGTCGCTACAAGCATGCTTACAGGTGCTGGTCATAAAATTAGAATATCATGAAAAAGTAGATTGATTTCAGTAATTCCATTTAAAAAGTGAAACTTGTATATTATATTCATACATTACATACAAACTCATATATTTCAGATGTTTATTTTGTTTAATTTTGATGATTACAAATGACAACAAATGAAAATCTCAAATTCATCATATCAGAAAATTAGAATATTGTGAAAAGGTTCAAAATTGATGGCCCCTGGTGCCACACTCTAATCAGCTAATTAACTCAAACCACCTGCAAAAGCCTTTAAATGGTCTTTCAGTCTAGTTCTATAGGCTACACAATCATGGGGAAGACTGCTGACTTGACAGTTGTCCAAAAGACGACCATCGACACCTTGCACAAGGAGGGCAAGACACAAAAGGTCATCGCTAAAGAGGCTGGCTGTTCACAGAGCTCAGTGTCCAAGCACATTAATAGAGAGGCGAAGGGAAGGAAAAGATGTGGTCGAAAAAAGTGTACAAGCAAGAGAGATAACCGCACCCTGGAGAGGATTGTGAAACAAAACCCATTCAAAAATGTGGGGGAGATTCACAAAGAGTGGACTGCAGCTGGAGTGAGTGCTTCAAGAACCACCACACACAGACGTATGAAAGACATGGGTTTCTGCTGTCGCATTCCTTGTGTCAAGCCACTCTTGAACCACAGACAGCGTCAGAAGCGTCTTGCCTGGGCTAAAGAGAAACAGGACTGGACTGCTGGTGAGTGGTCCAAAGTCATGTTCTCTGATGAAAGTAAATTTTGCATTTCCTTTGGAAATCAAGGTCCCAGAGTCTGGAGGAAAAGAAGAGAGGCACTTCATCCACGTTGCTTGAAGTCCAGTGTAAAGTTTCCACAGTCAGTGATGGTTTGGGGTGCCATGTCATCTGCTGGTGTTGGTCCATTGTGTTTTCTGAGGTCCAGGGTCAACGCAGCCACATACCAGGAAGTTTTAGAGCACTTCATGCTTCCTGCAGCTGACCAACTTTTTGGAGATGCAGATTTCATTTTCCAACAGGACTTGGCACCTGCACACAGTGCCAAAGCTACCAGTACCTGGTTGAAGGACCATGGTATCCCTGTTCTTAATTGGCCAGCAAACTCTCCTGACCTTAACCCCATAGAAAATCTATGGGGTATTGTGAAGAAGAAGATGCAATACACCAGACCCAACAATTCAGAAGAGCTAAAAGCCACTATTAGAGCAACCTGGGCTATCATAACACCTGAGCAGTGCCACAGACTGATCGACTCCATGCCACGCCGCATTGCTGCAGTAATACAGGCCAAAGGAGGCCCAACTAAATACTGAGTGCTGTACATGCTCATACTTTTCATGTTCATACTTTTCAGTTGGCCAACATTTCTATAAATCCTTTGTTTTTATTGGTCTTCAGTAATATTCTAATTTTCTGATATGATGAATTTGAGATTTTCATTTGTTGTCATTTGTAATCATCAAAATTAAACAAAATAAACATCTGAAATATATGAGTTTGTATGTAATGTATGAATATAATATACAAGTTTCACTTTTTAAATGGAATTACTGAAATCAATCTACTTTTTCATGATATTCTAATTTTATGACCAGCACCTGTAGTGTGAGGAATTGCCATCGAGTCAATGAGTTGATGCAATCAACTGGTTTTCTTTAAATAGAAAACTTTAAATCAATCTGACTGTATGATTTAGTGAAACATAAAGTGCCTTGAGATGACATGTGTTGTGAATTGGCGCTATACAAATAAACTGAATTGAAGTGAATTGAATCATGTCATGGTACTACTCTTGCTTTACTTTTAGAGTTGTTTAATGCTGGGAAGTAAATCTTTGCCCCTGCGTCCATCAGCAAACTCACTCTAATCTTAAAACAAGAACTACGATACAACAAATTAAATCAAAGCATTTAATTGGCTTAAATGGCCTAAATGACGTAAATCAATTAAGCAATGTTGCAAGATTTAAAAAAAATATATATTTTTGCACATACAGAAAATGATCAAAATTTCAATAATTTCACTCTTGGTTCCTGAACACAAGTTCTTCGTAAAACATGAATTATTTTCCTTCCACTTCATAATTATCTGCTACTTTGAGCTTGTCATGAAATGTTATTATGTTGTAATATATTACAACATAACAGAATGTTCAAGGGGTGTGTGTATGTCTATGTATATGAAAGGTAAATATTGATTTTAAATAATAATTGTCCTATTTTCATGTCTTGTAATTGCAGGGATATCAGTTCAAAAGAGTTTCTTCTCTCCATCAAAAACAGAATGCTAGCGGTGCCTCTCGTCTGCAGAGTAGTGAGATGCGGCCCCAGCTGGTTAAATCCTGCTCTGTGGCTCCAGGCTGGCAGCCCTGGACGCCCGTGCCTCCGGGTGAGCCCTCCATCGTAGACATGGATGATGAGGACAGCCCTTTCAGCCCTGTTCCCACTCGGCCTTCCCTCTCTTCCTCATCTACTTCCTCTTCCACCTCATCCTCCTCTAACTCCCTGACCACCCTGGCCCCCTGCCCCAGTGGATCTGCGAGCAGCGGGCTTGTGATGCTCACAGCGTCTGCAGACATTGCGAGCGGGCGGCGCCGGCATCGCTCACAGCCCCAACCTCACTCTGCCTTTCCCTTCAGCTTGGATGATGATGGCATCCGCACAACAGATGTCTAACTCAGAGCAGTCTGTTGAGACTCCTGTGTTGACGAAAGTGTTGGTACCTCTTTTGTTTAAGTAATGAATGTGACTGGTAATGGTAGTATTCCCTGCCAATGAAGAAACAATATTCCCATGGCTTGAGATTTGGGGCCCCCTGTTGGTGATGATGCTGCTTTGCAGATGAAGGATGCACCGAGCTTGAAGTACGTGCAGAGGAACTTTCTTTATTGGTCCAAGGACTGTGAAAAGGAGATATGGAGTGTTTTAGAGCAACTTCCTCTGGAAACTTGAATGATCCTGTTAGTTTTTTTTTTTTTTTTTTTTTTAAACTTAAAAATGGTGGCACATGCTTTCAGACTTCTGCACTTTGCTTTGCTTAACTTTTATTAAAAAAAATGTTTAAAGGAGTTTTAAAGCTTATTAAAAATCTGTGCTTTTATACACACTTCACAAAAATGTACTTTTAATTTCTTTTCAATCTTGCGGTTTCTTCCAAGCCCAGCAGTGTTTCCGATCACTCTTTTTGAAACGCATCATGCATCATCTGCATACAATTTAATTTTCATTCTTTGTATTTCTAACATGGGTGATGTATTTACTCTATTTTTTTTTTTTAACTCTGCTTAAAGATCAACTGTCAGTTCACTGTGAGTCCATTTCAAGGTTTTAGCTCGGTACCAATGAAAGCGGTGCAATGTTACATTGGTACTTGTTGTAAAACATCCTGCTGGTATCACAGCTTATTATTGCGTTAGCAGCTTTGGAAATGTAAATGTGATTGCCATATTGCAGCATTATGTGGGACGTTTTTGCCACTACTTTTGTTAACTGAATTGCAATTCTGCACTTTGCATTTTGGAGTTGAACATATGTGTGTGTGTCTGAGTGATGGTGAAGATTTTTTATTTTTTTTCAAAGATTTGTTTGATCTTCCAGAGCAGTTAACTATACTTTCGTCATATCCTTGGTGTTGCTACACCAGCTCATGTTGAGGTCTCATTGATGTGGTACCGTGCTCATTCCTGTTTCCATTCTCTGAAGCTTTGTGCACTTAACCTGCCTGTGTTTCAAGGTAATTCTTTCTTGTATATTAAATAATGCCTTATATTTGTCTTGCTTGAATCACGTATTTCCTACTCTTTTTGATGGCCTTATGAAAAACAAAAGTCAAGTCAAAACTATAGTTTTCTAAAACACCTTTTGACTGAGTAAATAGCACCTTGACCTTTATGTGTTTGGTCTCTCAAAGGCAAATCTTGATTGTCAAGAGGTCAGAGTGAACAACAAATTTGCCCTTTAACACACTCACACTGTGTGGGAGCAAACAAGCACTCACATGCCTTTCTACCAACCAGAGGCGGTGCTAAGTGAAGTCTTTCACACATGCAGTGCAAAGTCTAGCAGGTGAAATGCCTTAAACCCACTATGTCCACTTCAGCCTCTGTCCTCTGCTGCAGCTGTGCAACTGAGGGACAGTAAATAGGTCTCCAATGAACAGTTAGAATTGTGTTAGAGGTATTAAAAGGCCACCAGGACTTGTGAAATGTCAGCTGTGTTGAAATTGGATTTCACTTTTATAAAACAAATCCCTTCTAGGTGCTGAGACGAGCCTAAGGAAAACCTTAAAAATAAATGTTTTTTTGGGACGTGATTGGACGTTTATTGCATGTTTGGTTTTCACTTACTACCGGTAAGCTAAGGAGTGTGAATAATTAATTTTAATATATAACCAAATTGACTTTTAGTGTTTTGTTTTTTTGTAAGTGTTCATCTGGAAATGATGCTTCCCGCTGGTTGCCCTTGAGGTCTAACTTCTTCTACCCATGTGCCCAAAGATAATATAAAGGTCATGTAGCACTGTAGTTTGACGCCTTTGAGTGACGGGCAGCTCAGAGGCCAGAGGCGGGCTGTTCTCCTAAATGGTAATGTTCCCACATGGCTGCATCTTCATAGCACTTCTCTGTCTTCACCACAGTCTTATGTGATTACTCTGCTGGAATAAAATGCTAGAAAATACAGTCACTACACCCCGAGGATTTAACATTGACCTCTTCTGAAATGCTGTTGCTTGTAGAATGAAATAAGAGTAACCGTGCAGTTTCCAACTTTACATCTTTTTTAGGTATTATTGGGTTAAACATGAAAAACACTTTGAAAATAAAAACCGGATGCACAGGTTTTAAAATTATGAATTTTCTATCCACTGGAAAGGATCATACAGGCTCAAATTCAATTCAGTTCATAAATGCATTTTCTGTGAGAAGCAGAACGGAGAGATACACAACATCTTGGCTGTCATTGCACAGCTTAATGCCTCTTGAATGACTGAGGTTTTATTATTATCATGAATCCAATTTTGTGTTTATCTGATTTTCTATGTTTTTAATCTTTGCTATTGGGCAGGTGTTTCTATCTGTCTGTCTGTCTGTCTGTCTAATCCCAATATATTTGTTGTAGATGTTTATAGCTGTAGGCTAGAGGGATCTTCTGTAGTGGTCTGTCTTACACTGAATCTGGAGAGGTCTTCGACTGAAGACACTATTGGTGTTTAAAGTATTATTATTAGGATGCTTACTTTTGTACATGATGTTCTTAATTTTATGAAGAATTATTTTTATTGTGAAAATATCTCCAAAGGTTCGAGAGGAGTTCTTGGAACAGCCATCCTTCTTGATTAGTTTGTCTAGCTTTTTAAGCTGTTTGTTCTAATGCCGTCCCCACAGCAGATGATGGCAGAAGAGATCACACTCTCCCCTACAGACTTATAGAAGATATCCAGCATCTTGCTGCAAACACTGAATGGCCAAAGCTTTCCTAAGAGGCACAGTCTGCTCTTTCTCTTCTTGTGGATGATTTCACGGTTGCGTCTCTAGTCGAGCTTGTTGTCCTAGTGAACACCAAGGTATTTTATATTTTTCCACCAACCTGCACTTCTCCTCTTATGATGGTTATAGGATTTGACTCTCCCTTGTATTGTTCACGTTCAGGATCAGATATTCGTTTTATCCTGGGTTTGATTCCTGGCCAAGGGTCTTTTCTGTATGGAGTTTGCATGTTCTCCCCATGCATGTGTTGGTTCTCTCTGGCTTTCTTCTAAAGTCTAATAATATGACTGTTAGGTAAATGCATCCTTGTCCTTAGGTGCAATTGTGTGCTGGGGTGTGTGTGTGTGTGTGTGTGTGCTTGATTGCACGTGTACATACGTACGCATGTGTGTATGTTTTCACACCATGCCAAAAAGTAGTTCACCAGTTACTATGCTAAGTTTATTTTCCATCTCTGATGCACCCAATGACTGCAGAGTCATCCAAGTATTAAAAAGGAATGGTGAGAATACTGTCCCCTCTGATGCTCCTGTGCTGCTGACTACCTAATCTGACAGCTGACCTTAAGTCTCTCGAACTATGGTCTGTTTGACAGGTAGTCTTTGATCTAGGAAATTGTTGGTGCCTCCACCTTGATCTTCTGGACTTTCTCACAAAGTAAGGATGAACTGTGCAAGATTCACTGATGTCTGTCTTGTCTAAAAGACTCTGGGTTTGTTGAAGCAGGTGTATGATGGCATCTTCAACTCCAATACCATGGCAATAAACAATAAGCAAACTTACCATGGTCAGAGTGTTGATAGCTGCTTTTTTGCTTGCCCAGGTGGACCAATGGAATGCTCTCTAGGACCTTCATGATATGGGATGTTGGGGCAACAGGTCCTCAGTAATTTAGAAATTTTAGCTGAGTTTCTTTATTATTGGAACAATGTATAAGGAAGATGAAACATTTGTGGTGTGGAAGGGAAACTTTGGATCAGAGAAGGATGAGATGTCCGTTCAACTGTGGGCAAGAGGAGGAAGTTGGTGAGCTTGTTCCTAAACTAAATCTATTAAAGATATATTCATGGCATTGGCTCTATCCAGACTTCCAGCTGTCTGAAACATCTTCTGCTGAACCCTGTGATCTTTTTCATGGCTGACCACACAGGTTGGCAGTATACACGAGAATTAGGAATCCTTAAAATCACCAGTTATTACCAAATATGGCTTTGGCTCTTGTGATTGCAGCTTAGCAACAATGACATATAATGATTCCATCACACATAGTGTTGGCAACAGCAGAAGGTTGAAATGAAATGGTTACCAAAAAAACATTTCTAAATTCTCTGAAACTATATGACCAAAATCCAACCCCCAACAGTTCAATATTAGGGCTGAAGAGACGAATCTTGATAGCAACATGTCCTGGAGAAGAGAACTGCCTCACAAAGAGGACTCACAAGAACTGCCATCCCACCTCCCTTGAGTTTTCCACTCTTGTTTAAATTTCTTTCTGCTCATATAACCAGAGGTCATAAACACCTTTGTATGTTTATGGCTAAAATCATTTGGGCAAGGTAACAGTTCTGGATCAAATATTAGTTGAACAGGTCAATGTTAAAACCTTGGGATGTAATGACTAGTATTTTGTAGCATTTTATTCCAGCAGGGCAATCACATAAGACTGTGGTGAGCACAGAGAATGTACAAAGGTATTTGAGACTGTTGTATAAACTTTGACCCTGAGTGGGTTAAAGAAATCTTCTAATGAATACCAAGTGGTACGTGGAGTTCTTAGTTGAACATGTTTGTTGTAAACTTTAGCTACTTTTAAAATAAGGCTTAAAATCCAATTTAAGACGACTGTTTATCTGGGATGATCGTTTAGACTTCTTTTAAACATGTTTATCCTCGAGACAGTTCTGTACTGCGGCCACTAGATGGAGCTGCGATACACCAGAAGTCATTGTCAACAAGCTGCGGTAAATGATAAAGAGAGATGCCCTTTGAGGAATAAGTCAGCAGTTTTCTGGTTCACAAAGAAATCTTTTACCAAGGGCACCCCTCTTAATCATAATGTGCAACATCTCTGATGAGTTGAATACCAAGTACAATAGTCAAAACATTTATATATTGTTTTTATATTGAATTTTTAGAATTAATAATGAATATAAACCGATTTTTACTATATTAAAATTAAAGGGAACATTTTAAAGCTGTTTGTGTTAGTGTGCATTTATGTGTTTGTAATCATCATAAATCTATAGATTACTTTTTCAAATCCAAATTTAATCCAGCCAGCAAAACGCATAATGATTTGAACTCTCATGACGATCAGTTAATCTTTTTTTAAGTTCCATCTAAGTTCCATCATTAAAAGTATTTAAGGGTTCCTTTCGATAATTTTGGTATGTTTTAATTTTTAAGAGGACGTCCCTCAGGTCTGCTGACGTCACTCAGTGCATGTCACTAAATCCACAGGTAAAAGGTTGAAAAATGCCCGACAAAAGAAGCAGTTCAATAGGTCTGTCTGTGTTAAAAGAACCATCTTTCCCACATTTTATAACATATGTGAAATAAATATATTATAATGTGTAGCAGGTTTCCCTTCATCTGGACTAAGAGGGGCCCTACTGGCCAGGGGCCCAGACCCTCTTCACCATCCACTGTTCCCACATCAGGCCACTTTACAAACTGAAGTTGGGAGGGGGGGCGGGGGGTTGTTGGAATGTATTTTGCTCTGTGTGATGTGATTGTTTGCAGAGGAATGGGTTGACCTTGCCCTTTAATGCCACACAGACACAATACAAATACGCCCCTTCTGCACACATGCACAAACACACTCAGGCTGAGCTGGAGGTGTGTGTGACATCCCCGCTGAGTGCAAGAGGTCTGGGACCTCCTCACCACTTCCTCCAGACAGAGAACAGAGAATGCAGTCAACTGCAGCAATGATGAGGCAATAATGAGTCTGCTAGAGACCAAAACTTACACACTTAAGGTATGTTTTAGGTGACTTTCGTTCTATTGTTTAATTAGGATCATTTCAGATTGATAAATATTATTCACATTCATAGATTTTATTAATGCAACAATTATACCCCCCATCCCCCAACCCATTAGAGAGAATGTTGTGGACATTTATGTAATTTTAGGCCTCGCAAAATAGATACGAAATACTTTAAAAACCATAATAAATTAAGATTTCTAGGATATTTCAGTTTCCAAAAATATTCCACTAATATTATCTTTTATTTTTAACTATTGTTTTTTACACCTTAGATATTTTATTAGGATAAAAAAAAACAAAACAAAACAAAAAAAACTAAATACTAATTATGACCAATATAATTAGACCTATAATGGACTCATTAGAGTATGAGCCTTTTTTATTGTAGTTTTTTTAAAATATATATATATATATATTCAGTTGTTTTTTATACGTATAACTTTCACTGTAATTGAATTGTAAATTGAATGTTGTTGTCCAGGTAAGAGTAAAAATGTCAAAGTTATTTCAGACAAGGCAATTTTAAATATCAAGATAAGGAAACTTGAATATTAAAAAACGAAAAATATAAAATTGAAAATCAGTCTGCAGTTTCCCCTGATGAATTAGATATCTGTCAGAACTTCCCCTCGAGTTTTTGCATATTAGGGGAAAGAATGTTAACCTGTTAATCTTTTCAGAAAATGTTTTAACCCGGAGATCCTCTAGAATAAAATTCACCTAATTTCCTTTCTGTTCTGCACCGTTTTCGAGCAGGAAAATTTTGAATTAGAAACTTTTTATGAAATTGAATGACACAATCTATAGTGATAGATAAATATATAGCCTATAGATACAGAAAGAATAACAGATGCCTTTATAATGGTAGCCTATCTTGCAACACCACAAAGTGACTAGACTACGGCTTATTGTTGCTTAACGATGCTTAATTAGGAAGGTTAAAGGGAAAATTAGGCTATAAACCTACTATTATACGCAAGCTACTGAAAATAGGACACAAAATGGCTCGGAAACCTCAAATATCTCCATTATTCTGCAGAGGTACGTGTCATTTTAACACCACCTATCTGATGGAATCGCATGAAGACAAAAGTATTCTGCATAGAATTTTATCTACTTATTCATCATAACAGCGCAGGAACTTGATGAATCTGCTATTACGAGAACGCGCAAACGTGAGCGTGCACGCGCTTACGGGCACAGAGCGACAGTCGAGAGCCTTCGAAGGGCGACGCGCTCTGCAAGCAGCCGCTTGTCGCGCATTGCAAAGGAAGCTGTACATCGACCTGTAGTGACAGGGGTCAGTCAGCGGGGATCTTTATCTATTTGATCACGGTATGTAATGCTTTTATTAATGCATTTTGGGGGGGAAAGTGGTTAGGGGTCAGCAAACGCCAAAAATGTTTGTGCGTAAAGGCGCAATTTACGCGGGAGCATATTTATCTAATTCTTTGGTTATTTTATTTATCACACATTTAAGAGTTACATAGCCAATCCTAATGTATTGTTGATAATATTACCATCATTATTATATATATTAATGCAATATTAAGACCAAGAGCGATTCGCGACATTGCAATGTTGACAGTATAATTTCTTATTTGTGTCAAATATTATTCGTAGATTGCTTATTGTGAGGCTATAAACTGAGAGAATAAAACCAATCAAGGGTGTGCTTGAAGAGGGCGAGTGTTGTTATGTAGATCAGGAACTGTGTGTAACGGAGGGATCCGGCTTGACCTCTCAGTGACCGCTTCAACTTTCAACTCTGGGAGCCTCCGGTTATCAGGATCTGCAGTAATCCAGTCAAAGTGATGCGCAACCGCGTCAAGCCACTGCAACCGCTGCTGCCAAAGGACTCTGAATGGATCATCTATAGCCTAAAAAGAAATGTTCTTTTACATTTGGATGTCTGTTTTTTTTGTGTGCCTTTTTTTTTGGGTTTGTTTTGTTTTTTTGTTTTTTTTTCGGTGACTAACATTAATCTACGCTTGTCCTTTACTATCCAGCACGGCCCATGTATTTAATAAAGCTTGTAGACTGTGCTGGATAAGAATAGCTAAAAATTATTAAAAATAATCACACCATGCATTAGGTATCTGATATAAAGTGTAAATGTTAATTTGAGCCTTTAGTGGAGTTTGATTTGGGAACCGCACGTCCTGACCCGCAACCAGTCACCTCTAGCAGAGTTTTAATACCAATATGACTGAGTCAGCAGGAAGGGACCACGATTAAATGGTTGTGTTTAAAAGCGGCCACAGTGAATGCAGTTAAGATGAATTTGCCTACAGCTCAAAAAATAACTGATAATACAAGAATACCCCATTTCAATTTAAGAATAAATCAAAATTGTTTTGGCAATTAACAAGAAGCGCAGATAGCGCTCCTTCAGCTTATTTTGGTTAAACTTGCTGCTTGGGGTCAAGTTTGGTTTTAGGTGGGGGGTATGGCACCACTGTTTTAAAATGACCACATCCCGCCAGTATTTTTGGGGCCGATTTTTGGTAAAAGCTAATCAACGATGGCATTACCTGCAGGTTACTAAATGAGTTGGGCTAAAACATCTCCTACTGGTTTATCAGGGTGTGAGGCATTTTTCAATTGTATCGGAGTATATAGCCAATCAAGACCCAAGAACGACCTTATAGGCAGGGGTGTAGCCAGAACATTTTTACAAGGGTGGCCAGGCAATAACCAATGTACACTCAGGGGGGTGGCTGAAAGCACCAGAACCTTGCGGTCAATCTACACTGTTTCAACAGGAAGATTAACCAGCAAAACATCTATATTTTCTAAGTAAAGACAGATTATACTTTCCCACAGTCTTTGCTAAAATATATTCAAACATCCATGCTTTCTAAATAAAAGGTAGTGGATAAAATTCTTTCAGGTTTGAGTTTTGAGAACATCTTTTCCATCGTCATTACTTTCCTACTTTTATCAATAATCATTCCGCATAAAATTTATATTTACAAGTATTTATATCTACATAAATTAATTATTTAATACGTTTTATTAAACTAGTTATTTATCTATGATTTCACTGAAGACTCCTAGATGACTTGCAGAGACACATCATTTTCTCTTTACCCTATAAAATACAAAATCTATTTCTGCTTGAATTCTGTACTTATCATTTTTAATGTTAGTATATCGATGTGCATAATAAACCACAGAGTTTTTTATTGTCAAGTAATTGTTAATATATGAAAAATTTTAATTTTTTTAATATTCCACTGGAAATTATTACTGTCACCATCTGTATTAGAGGGGAAATAAATAATTCGGGGGGCCACAGGGGTGGCCATGGCCACCCCTGTGGCCCCCATCTAGCTCCGCCCCTGCTATGTATTTGATCTATTCTTTCACTTAAGAAAATTCAAATTTAAGGACTTTTAAACAACTGCCTTTCAGCTGATGTTATAATGCCAATTTGAAAAAAAAATTAATAAAATAAAGATTGCGAGAAAACTATAGCTTATTGAATGGTGTGCGGCTGCTTGTGTTGCATATACATCGGTCTGGCAGAGCATTCACAATAACAAGGACAGCTGCAATAAGTGATCCAGATTATTTCAGGCAGAAAACGCGTCTCCCAAAACCAAGAAATAACACAAAGAGCGGAACCTGGGAATAAAATGAGAACGATTGAGGATATTTCCAGCAGAAACAACAACAGTGGATGTGGGATCTAGTTTTATGTGTGCGTGCGTCACCGGCCAGTTTCACAGCCGCGCATCATCTGGGAGAAACGAATCACTGTGCGGAGCGGACCTATGGCGGAGCAGGGCTCCAGGAGGGGGAGGCACCAAATGAGAGGCGGACTTGACTCCATTTGTAATGAAGTGTCTTGAAAAGGGGTCTCAGATCAAGAGTTTCTGCCGCTGCCGGGTTAAAGTGGAGTATAAGGAGAGAGCGAAGCAAGTTACGAGGAAATCACATCAGATTATCGGCGGATGCGCACTGTACAGGGGACTGTGTGGAGGAGAGCCGCGGTTTGTGTCTCAAGAGGCGGACAGGGGAGAGAGAAACGACAAGCAAAAGGCACAGCAGACGTGGATTTCCCTTTTGGAGAACGAGACACTTTCATAAAGGAAACTGTCGGGGACAAAAGGAACAGAAATAACAAAAAATATGCTGTTTGAGTGAATGCTGGTAATAGGAGAAGGATGAGCGCATCTTTTGCAAAGAGCAGGGGACTGTAAATCAAAAGGCCCCCTAAACAGACATCCACGAATAAAGGCAAGGCGCAGTTTAAGACCAGGTGTATCCTACTATAAAAACAACATATGCTTTAAAAAAAATATGTGCTTTATTTTGAATACACTACACGATATATAGCTACCGCTATGGTAGCCTAATGCAGTCCTCCTTTCTAGGGATTGTCAAAAAAGTTTGATTCAGTGTAAAGCAGTTAAATTCAGCCCAAAAGATTAAAACAGTAACAAGGAAATCCTAAATGTAATTCTGTTTGTTTATATTCTTTAGAAACAGAAAGATAAATCAACAGAAATAGTCACACTTCCTCGAATTGGGCGCAGAAGTTCAAATGGCATATTTAATCTAATTTGAAGTGAAGCTTGTGATTAGTTTATTGGATCGGTGTAACTCATGGCATGCTGCTGTAATCTAATGTAACACTTCCTAATTTACACGAATCGGATCATTAGTGCATCACTAAATCATTGTGGTGGCAATTTTTAAATTTGCTGCGACTGCACACGTCTCTTTTAGATTATTTCATTCTTTGGATTTTGATTTAGTGCTTAAATAGGGTATTCAAATTAAAGGCTTTGCCTAAAAAGTTTTAGATTTATTTATTAGTCAGTGTTTGGGAATTTAATAAACTTAGGCTTGACTGAGAAAATGATTTAAGAGGATTTAAAACAAAGAAACTGAAAAAATAAGAAAATGTATTTATGTGCGTACAGTGGGTCATGGCAAACGGAGGAGACCGGTTCGGCCTTGCAGATCGCCCGGATTCGGACTGCATGGACCCTCCAAAGGATTGCAAGCAGGAAAATCTCCCCTTCTCTTTAAAATCAGCTGCCTCACCTCAGACCGCCTCCAGCCAGGTAGCGGTCTCTGCTACGGATCCTGATGTAAATATCAATTATTTATAACTTCTAACAGCCGCTTATTCACTATAGGCCTTAGTCGTTTTTTTCTATAGAAGGCAAATGGATCATATTGGATATTATTTTTGACTTTTATTAATTCACATTAGACCTAAACCTACAGAATCACTGCGCCTTTTCCTTAAAATGGAAGTTATGTGATGACAATGATTTAAACATATTCTTTGTTTACCTAAAATCTTCCACCTTTTTTGCGCTAAGCAGTGTTTGTGCCTTTGCCACAGGGGATGGAGGGGATCAAAGTTGTCCTTCAGGACAGGGAACTTTGGACCAAGTTCGATGAAGTGGGAACTGAAATGATCATCACGAAAGCTGGAAGGTAGGATGTATTAGGTAAAATTTTCCGGCTCGAAAGATACCTACAATTAACCCCCCCAAAAATTCAATTTTTCTAGTAAAAATATTTACGTATACAAAAATATGGGTATATTATAATGAAATGAGGTCTACAATGCGCATGTCATCGAGGGCCCCCAGGGACTTTTTTTGTCTCTGGGGAATGGGGAGGAATTTACTCTGCCTCCCTTTCTTTCCTTTTTTAGTTTGCAATATCATATTTTTCTACATATTCAGTTTTTTTAATATGCTACTTTTTCTATTTCGTTCCCACAGGAGGATGTTTCCCAGCTACAAAGTCAAAGTCACAGGACTCAATCCAAAGACCAAGTATATACTCCTGATGGACATTGTTCCCGGAGATGATCATCGCTACAAATTCGCAGACAATAAATGGTTTGTATATATTTGCTTTCCTATATAACAAGGAGGCCTTTAGTCGAGCAGAATAATTAAGATATTATTTTTATTCTTCTTTATAAATTCGGTATTTGAATAGAAGCTGTGGTTTAAACCGACCTTCTACCCTCCGGGCGCGCTGCGTAAAGCTCGGGTCCCTGCGTAAATTCGAGCTGGCCTACTTCCCCGTGTGCCCCTCTGTGTGTCTGCCCGCCGGTTACATCACAATATGACGGGTTCACGGAGCGGACAGACTGCACAGACCGGATTAAAGTATCTCATTCAGCTTGTGCTGAGGCTAAAACGGACCTCAGACTGTAATCAGATTCATCAGTGCGCTGTTGGCCCTCCACAAAACCAAAAATAAGCTTTTATTTGGAGGATAAGGACTGAGGGAAGGCGATAAATGAACCTAAGGTGTCTGTGGTTTTCTCTCTAAACTCCACATCTGACTTTTGCCCCCCTGAGTTTATCAAACTTTCCAGTTTTGATAACACATTGATAACAAAGAGCTGTATCCAAATTTTTAAGGTTTGTTTAATCTTTCCGTGCCATAAATGTCTTTGGAGATTGTAATTGCTTTGAAACATACGTTTTTTTCCCTTTCTTTTTCTACACTGAAGGGGAAAAAATGTGTGTAATTTAGTATACCGGTAAGCTCATAAATTAAGTTGAGATTACAATTTGGATATACTTGTAATTTGATAGATTTAAATTCATATTTTCCACCTAACGCTTGTGAAATTTCACTCCATTTGTACATTTTTCTGGCTTCAGAAATTATTTATAATTTCTTAAAATATATTGCTTTCTTGAATTTGTTCACTCAAAAAAGTGAGGTTTTAATATTTTATTTTACATTAAAATAAAATTTAGGAACAGGCAATATTATTCTAATTCACAGTGATCCTAAATATTTAGAGCACATAATTACACTCAGTAGTTGAAACAAAATATAACTTCAGTGTGTTGAATTGGTGTAACACATTTATAATTTTTTTTACATGCATTTATTCAAACGTTTGGGTTAGAACAAGTTGTTTATTACTTTATTACATAACCTGTTTATTACAGGTTTTTAAAATTATATGTTGATTGTTTGTTTTTGAATAACAAAATGGGCCTAAAAGTGGGATTTTGCTTTATGTTATTAGAATCCTGGACTTCTTCTAAGATGTTTGAGGTTTTATAACAAAATAAATAAATAAATAAAATAGTACTAATTAAAATACTTTGACCCTTCCTTATATGCTATTTTAACGGGAATCAAAATAGCAAATAATATAGCAAATTCCTTTTCTGTAAACTTGTGATTTGAAGTTTAACAACTTAGTATTCAAAGGTAACTGACTGGTAAAATATTTTGACATTAGGTAACCTATTCTCCTTAACTTGTGGATTGAATTTTAAAATTATAGCAATAATAAATGCAATATCTTAATGTAGAATTGGCTTAAATTAAGTTCAGATTGATCAAAACATTATATTAATAATTAATAATGAAACAGTTTTTCAGATGCAGGCATTAAGGCATATTCTAAAGATTCAGAATATTCCTTTTGTCTTGTTGGAGCTTGTTCCAGCATGTAAACTTTATATTTCATTCAGCAATCTTGCTTGTCCTCAGTTTGAATAAGAAACAACAAAATAGGAATTAGTTTTTAATTTAGGCATGAAAAGTTACTCTATGGATAATTATAATGGACAGATGATGGATAAAGGACTTCTTAAATGAAATGTAACAAGTTGGAGATAGCTGTGGTTGTTATTAGACACTACCGCAACTTGGAAAACAAGCTCAGCCTGCAAGTTTACAACTTCAGCTTCAACAGTGCTGCCAAACTATTTAAAGCCAGATGATTTTTTTTTCCAATTTTGATAAAATGCATGTTAAAGTTCTGGCTTTAGCATCAACTAAGAATTACCGTTCATTAGCAGAGACTGCTTGCTGTTAAGAATCCCGTTAAGAAATGTTCATAAATTTGACTTTAGCCTCAGTCTTGTCCCTTAACTAAATAAGCTAGATGCAGGCGTTATTGATCTTTTGATGAGGTGGCATGTTAAACTTTTCCCTGGCAGCCACATGTGCTGTTCATTTGCAACAACTGCTATAGCAGTGGCAGTTCTAGATCGGATATAGAGCTGGGGGGTTGTACGGGGGGAGGTATCTTTTGATGGAGGCATGGAAAAAAAAAGTTAAAAAATAAAAAGAAACTGCAAAAGTTCATAGTTTAATTTATTAATTGAGCCAGAGAATGAAAGAGCCACTTGCGGAGGTGGAGCTGCAGGTTGCAGACCCCTGATATATCTGGTAAACACTGAGATGCAATCTTTATTGTAAGTTAAAAGTGGAGCACTTTCACTTTAAAAGCACTGTTAAATTAAAACAGAAAAGAAAAGGAACAAATTTAGTCCAATCTGTTGTGCTTTATGTACCAGCATAATATAGGATATGGATTATGTCTTCAGTAGAGACGTCATAAAACTGGCCAGTAACCCTCCTATAGGGGCACTGCCCCCTTGTTGACCCCTGTCTAGAACAGCTCCATTTGGTTTATTCTACATGCTTATTAATTTCCCAAAAATATTCTTATCGATTTTTATCATTATTAAAATTTAGAGTGTTAAATTTTCAAAAAAAATTCCTTGGTAATTTTCAAAACCTTTTAATACAATCCAATATATTCATTTGTTTATAATGTAAAAACCTCAGGAAAAAATAAAATACACGGATGCTAACAGGGTTATTACCAAAGTTAACATTGGCCAGAAAATCCAACCAAACAAGATTCATGAGTTTGTGAGTCCAATTCAAGCACCAGCCCCACAGACCTTGTCCTGTCTGCTGTAGATGGGCTCTCTGCTCCACAGGGCACCCAGGAGCTCGGTGCCTAAACCACTTGGACCCCCTGAGTTTCACTGTCTGATCATTTTCCTCTCTGATGGATCCTTCTTGGGAACATATAGGTCAGTAACGGGCAAAGCAGAGCCCGCTATGCCCGGCAGGCTCTACGTCCACCCAGACTCTCCTGCCACGGGAGCGCACTGGAGCCGCCAGCTTGTCTCCTTCCAGAAGCTCAAACTCACCAACAACCACCTGGACCCCTTTGGACATGTGAGTCAGCTCCTCTAACTATTCAAAAATGGATCCATTTCATTTAAAGAAAGACATTTAGGAGCAATAGGATACAGAAAAATTGTTTAAATACAGTAAGGTACATTTTGACCTATTAAAAAGTATAACTTACTAAATCTAAGTGACTTGTTTCACAAAACAGTTAACGGAAATATCTGTTCAAAAATAAAAATATTCTATTGATAATGTAAATTAAAATGTTTATAGTCAAGGGTTATTCATTGTTTTAACACCATTGCATAAAGATTTGCAATTAGATACAATTATTTCCATGAATCCAGACTCTATTAGCCCATGGATTCCAGGAGTGGACTTATCAAACTGAGCTCTTTGAATAAACAGAAGGTGTCTACACACTGAAAACCTAATCTAATTAAAACACACTTACAGCGCTGCTAGTGTTCCTGGAATAGGTTTAACTTCTAAATTTACATTGTTAATATATTCTAATGTTAAAGATTATTGTATAAAAATAAATCTTTACAAACTTTCTGAAACTTTCTTTTAGGAAACAGTCTAATTAAAATATTGCTGAGAGTTTTAGGTTTTCTCCAGAATTCTCTCTATGTTAATCCATTGAAAATAAAAGTGTCAGATAGGAATATGAGGATGATTTCAATATACAATAGAGTTTAGCTAAATAATATCCAGGTGTAAACAAGTAAATAGGTTTTACTGGTAGGTTGACTAATGCAAAGCAGATGACAGAACCCAATGATTGAAATAGTGTTGTTGAAAGAAACCACTAATTAGCTTGTCTCCTTCTTGACTTCGATCGCTCTGATCCAACCACAAATGTTCTGTTTCAAACATCAGCAGGAACAAAGAAATCTAAAAAAACGAAAGAATCTTGTCCATATGGGTTCAATCTCAAAAAAGACTGTCCAACCACCAGCATCTGCTGGAAGCATGATGGGTCTGTGAGCATCTTTTTCTCCCTCTCTCTCATACGCAGATAATACTCAACTCCATGCACAAATACCAACCTCGTCTCCACATTGTCAAAGCAGATGAAAACAACGGCTTCGGCTCGAAGAACACAGCTTTCTGCACTCACGTGTTCCCAGAAACTGCCTTCATCGCAGTGACATCTTATCAAAACCATAAGGTAGGCCTCACCCGGATGCCATGCTATCATAAATAGTTAACAGGTACAGCAGTGTTTTGATGTTTCAACATTATATGGCGTTTGAATGTAAAGTGCAGACTTTATTCGCTCAGTATTGTTTAAATACTTATGGTATTTAGGGACAGTGAAATACAACATGACACCACAGAAAAAATTGGTGTTGTTTGCATTTTGTGTCCAAAAATCCAGTCAGTGTTTTCTTTGCTTGTGTGTTCTTGCATATATTTAAACAGATATCTTGCATGAGTGAGTGTGTGTGTGCGTGTGTGATTATGTGTAGACTGGTCTCTAATGACCTGCTACTTGAGTCCTCCCGGTTTTCTGCCACCCACAAAAGAAAGATCCCTGAAGCTTTGAGTTTTTTGTTCTTCAAAAAGACTCACTTTGATCTTCTTTCTTTCACAAAAAAAAAACGCATATAGCTAAATAGCCTAAAAATGGGGACATTTTATTTCAACATGTTCATATTATTTTTGAAATATTATTATTAATTTCTTCTTTTGGTCAATCTTTGGCGGAAACTTAAAATAAAACTCATTAATTAGTATGTGTATTATGTAGATGTAAATATTGGCATTTTTTTATTGCTATTAACGAGGCAGTTGTATAATATTTGTTATCTGATGGCTCTTTTAGCAGGTCTAATTTATATGCAGTTATATGGGATTAAATTTGGTTCAAAATTTATTCAAACCAGTAGAACTTACTCCGGTGCAATTCAACACTATATGATGCAACTTGGTCCACACAAACACAGTTTAATTTGTAAATCTGCATTGCAAAGTCCAGGTCAGTTGATCAGTTTTTGAAGAGAAAAAAAGGTTAAAAATTGATTTATATTCTCTATCCAACAGGAAAAAATATAATAATAATTGTAACAAAAAATATTCAATAGGAATACAACTTAATACTATTTGCTATACATGGTTAATAATGCCTCTATAAATATCCATCCATCCATTTTCTGTCACGCTTTATCCCAGCTGGGGTCGGAGGGGTGCTGGTGCCTATCTCCAGCTGTCTACGGGCGAGAGGTGGGGTACACCCTGGACAGGTCACCATTCCAGGCCTTTATAAATATTTTATTTTATTTTTGTCTGATAAAAATGTTATAAAAAATACAATTAAATGAAAATGAAAAAACATTTTTTTTGTGTGTGTGTAATTTATATATCAGTATCAACAGTAGAGAATACAATTTATGTAATTAAGACACACATGCCAGTATATAATAATATTTCAGGTTCTCTCGTAAAAATTGGAGCTCTTGGGCCACACTTTGGCAGGGACCATTGGTCTTTTCAGTACTTCAAAGTTTGTTTCTTGATCTCTGGCCCACTTGCCCTGCTGTGTGTTAGAGTTGGTCCGTAGCCAAATGAGATCCTTCAAAACGCAAAAGGTTTACATCCATGACATCACTGTGAAAAATCTGAAACCTCCACTTCAAAGGCCCAAAGCTTCAAATCTCTAAAAGGTCCAGGACTGTTTGGGTAAACTGTTTATTCTGAATCAGCTGGCGAGGACGCTGCACTCAGAAGCATTGCCTGCTTAGGAATGCTGGTTGTACAGAGATGAGCTGCTTTTGGGAAAGAAAAAATTTCATCAAAGTAGATGTTTCTGCGTTTTGGTGGATGCACAACCCTGTTTCATTTTTCGCTATATCTTCCCAAGTTTTACTTTATTCTAGTTTATTTAAAATTGTTTTTCTTTTGCTTTCTGTATTCAGATCACGCAATTGAAGATAGAGAATAATCCTTTTGCCAAGGGTTTCAGGGGCAGCGACGATAATGAGCTCCATCGCATGGCCAAGCTTCAAGGGTAAGTTGTCAAAATTTATTCTTGCTTCTGCATGTTCTTAAGCTTTTATAGCATTTATATAAATTTTCCTTCCTCTCATTCTCCCCTCTTCACCCATTGGTGGTGTAGGAAGGCTATTGTGATGGCATGCATATGGTCTAACGTGAATGGAGCCAAGTGGTTTGAAAAGATTCGAGCTTTTGTCACCTGAAGGTTGAACTCCAACTAAACAGACAGTGAAAGCATTGCTTTTATAAACACATGACTTCACGTTGCTGCAGGTCCATGAAGGCCTGTCACCGCTGATCGGCTGATGACTGCCCCACACATGTTGTGATTGCGTGCTTATCTAATCTCTGTTTGAGTGGCATAGGCATTTTTGAGACTTTAGTGAGCTGTTACTGATCAGAGAGAGAAGAAAACCAAGTAAAGGGGACGAGGAAGGGAGGTGGACGTGAGATGCAGCACCCATGTTTTCATGTTGTTGAGGAAAGGAGAGAAGAGTCAATCTGAAGTGACACATGGATGGATGTTTATTTTTAGAGTGGTGAATTATCTCACAAAAGCACTGGCTGTGCCTGTGTATGTGTGTGAACTGAGTGTGTATATCTATGCAGGAGTCAGAGAGATGTGGCCCGCTGTCTCCTGCATACCGCAAAGTTCACACAGAGGGCAGCGAGTGCAAGGGGGGAAAGAAATCACAGCCGAAAGGTTGTGGAATATTTAAGTGGACGTGATAGGAAAAAACAAAACAAGAACATGAATGTTTTAGCAGAGAAAACAGGATATCGTTAAGAATAAGTAAATAAATGAGCACATCTAATCTGGGAATTACCTCTTCTCCATCATCTCCTATTTTTCAGCAAAGATTACCCTGTCGTTCCCCGCAGCACTGTCCGTCAAAAAGCATGCTCTGCTGGGAGTCCCTTCAGAGGGGAGAGTCGAGGTCTACGGGGGTCTCCCGATGCCATCGGGTCCCCCTTTAGCAGCGAGAACGGATTGAACTGTGGCAGTCCACAGGAGCTGCTGAGTTCCCCGCCTGTACACTACACCCACCGTCACCCACATCTGCAGCCTGGTCAACAGCCGCAAGACTACAGCTACAGCAAGAGGAAAGGTGGGTGCAGTGTTATACTTTACCCTTCAATTTTCACAGAAATGACTAATAATTCATAAAAGTAAATAAAGGCAAATTACATCATCTAGAAATTCAAATTTTTAATAATCAAATAATCTGCATCTGAATACATATCAGTGGTTAACAAAGAAGCACAGATATGGCTAAAATAAAACAGATTTGTATTAATTTGTTCCATTCCTAGCATTTACTTAGTGTCTGCAAATCTAATTAGCATCAGATTTACAAGGACAGCGGCGGAATTAATAAATGAATACGTTATTTTCATGTGAACCCATTTGGGCTCTTGATGGGTACTCAGACATTTTAATCAAGAGCAGTGAAAAAAGAAAATTAGAAACCACTTAAGTAGACCTTATATCTAGCTAGTACAGAAGCACCACACTATTCCTTTCCATTACTTTTAGAAAAAAAAAAAGTAAAAACTTTTTTTAATTCAGCTGAGAGGATAGCAAAGTGGAATGTGATTAGTTTCACTTTGCTATGGACTTTTTTTTCTTTTTTTTTTTACAAACCATTATTGTTTGTTACATTTAGCTTTAGCTAATGTTTCCAGTGCCCTCCATAATTACCACCTGGTAAAACATCTGTATATGGCCTTAAAATACATTCATCTTTTAACAAACTTTTTAAATTTCACACTAAAAAAGCTTGAAAAATCCACTTTCAATTGTTTTATTTATGTATTTAGTATAGATATCTTTGTTTTTTCAATATTTTTTTTATGATATTGCTGGCACACATATTGGTACTAGAAATACAATTAAATAAATGCAGCCAGACATTTTTTCCTCTGTTGATTTTATATCTCATTTGAGTTTGTTGTTGTTATTTTTTAAATAGAGTAGATCATCAATCTGTGATTTTGTGTTCCCTTGGGGAAAAAATAGGAAGTGACACAGATGTAGATGACCAACTAACTAGTTGGTTTGAAGTGATGATGGAAAAGACCTTTAGGATCCTACCATAACTAACATAAACATATGAAAGTTGGCCAAACTGTACTGGGTTTTTAAGTAGTAAAGTACCTGATGTGCTCTGTCCAGTATAGTAGATGGTCTATCATGCTGTGGGCTTGTTTCTTCCCAGAACACCCAACAAGTCTTGTAGGACTTCATTGTATCACAAGGGCTCTAAAACACCTGAAGAATAAAAATAAATTATTGGTGTAATTTATTTTAATTCTAAAGGTGTTTTAGAGCCCTTGTGATACAATAAAGTCCTACAAGGCTTGTTGGGTGTTCTGGGAAAAATTAAAATAAATTATTGGTGTAATTAATTATTTGGTTTTATACATAATGACCATAAAAACATAAATAAATCAACACAGAAATGACTCACCAGGAATAAAATCTGATCCTCTCACTTAGCCCTCCCATTCCATGAAATTAAATACTTAATACATAAATTAAAGGCTTTAATTTTCTTTTTTTGTATGTGGGAAGACACTTGTAACATGTTTTTTTGCAACTATTAGTAGATATTGATAAGGGATGCTCATGAATGTGGCAAACATTATAAAACTGTGGAGAGAAATGATTTTTTCAAAGGGTGAACTTTATGTGTATCATATACCATAATTTATTGAATTAAAATTAATTATTCCTTACTGAGATCTCTTGGTGTTGTATGTTTTTATAATTTTAAATAATGTTGGATCTCCATTATCCTACAGCAAACCAGCTGATTATGGCTCTGACATTATTTCCTCTTTCCATCTGCAGCAGAAGAAAACTGTTCTCCAAGGAACCACCAGCATCCATACAAGAAACTCTTTACTGGTGGTTCACCAAGCGAGGAGGAGTCCTACTACCACCCATCCTCCTACCCCCCTCCTCCACCTGGTTTGTCAAACCTCTCTGCTCTTGGCCTCACTGACTCCCCCTACAGCTCAGACATGGGACAGCATCAGGCATGCATGTTTGCCGGCTCGGAGCCCAGAATGGATGAGTTCAGCTGTGCATCCTGGTCGTACACCTGCCCGCTCCCCGCCGCTATGACCCCAGTGGAACCCTACCCACCTTACACCCCTCACCCCCCCTACAGCTCCAGCCCCCAGGGCTCTCGACTAAGCGCCTTAGCCCATCAGAGCCCTCCATCGCTGGGTGAGCACATCTCCCATGATCCCTACCACAGCCAGAGCTCTGAACCTCGATCACAGAGCACCCAGAACATCCCGAGCAGACAGCTTGGCTCTCCTCTCAGAGAGTACCCCCGCTTCACATCCAATCTATCGCAACCTCTCTATCACACACTAGACACCCACTCACACATCAGGTGTGGAGTGCCAGAATGGAGTGCAGCCTCCTAACCAGATCACCAACACAGATTTAAGATGGACTCTCTGTTTTCCTTGCAAAGGCTGCACTGTACAAACTGAGGTACTTTTGTAAAGTTATTGTGAATACTGTGATATTGTGGTGTGTATGTTATGTTCATCCTCTCTGCTGGAACGAGCAGCAGATTATGAGGGACCTAATTTGGACATTAGTCAAATGTAGTCCCCAGCAGGAAGCCTGATGATCAGTGACGTTGTTATCTTTGTGCCTATTTAAAACTGTTTGCAGTGTGATTTTCTTTTCTTTTTTTTAAAGACCAGGCCACCGACTGGCACTTGGCTGATTTCCCCTCAATGTCTGCTACTTTATGCATGGTGAAGGATGTAAACTGTGAACACTGTCAGCTGGGCTGTATCAATTATCTACAAAAGTAATCCCAGTTATCGGAACAAAGCCCAGGGCAGGGGTTTCTCACATTATTGGAGGAAAATGCAGCTCCATGCTCAGTCATAGCAAAGGAAAAAGGGCACTGGTTTGTCCGAGCTTATGCTGGTGTACATGCAAACCCAGTGTCAGCTCAGCTAAAGGATGTTTAATTTGCAATGAGACAGCCAGCGATAGCTGTAGGCTCTCCTTCATAGAGATAAACACTTTGTTTAGATCGTGCTACAGGCTGAAGGACCTGTAAGCACTGCTTTCATTGCATTCTGGGTAAATGCACAAGTCAGTGTCACAAGGCTGTCACTGCTGTCCTCTCAGTCACCCCCAACCAACCAATCAGCTTTCTCTGTCCACAAAGTAGCAGCCAATGAACACATGGTTTTCATTTATGCTCAGCTGACTGGAAAGGGTTATGCCTGTGTGTGAGTGTTGGCCCATTTTTGTTTGTTTGTTTGTTTGGGAATTATTCATGAACCGATTACTGATTTCTGACATGTGAGGATTGCTCAGCAGTGAAAATAATAAGAAACTGGGGGAAAGTCGAGCATTAACATAATCACATTTGTTTCAAATCTGAATCACATACAGTTATTCCTGTATTTGCTTTGATTAGATTTCCCTCGTTGGCAACTGCAGAAAATGTGCACCCTCCAACCACAGGGGTTGGTTTTATGTTTTCATTTTTGCGGCCGTGTGCTTTTACACATGCAGTAGCCTGTTATAAGGTGCTCTAACATGAAAGAAAAAACAGCCTCATCATTCCTCATTATGTATTGGACTGCTCAGCTGCCACTTTATAAGGTACACCTGAAAGGGGAAGGATGAGGATTTAAGTGACTCTGATGATGGCTGTTGACGCTGCAAGCAGAATCAAGTCTTTGTTGACATGATGTCACCATAATTAGTCTGTGACACTGGCTCAGACTGCACATATGATACACAGGCATAGGTAAAAAAAACATGTGGACTTATAACGCCTTATAACGCTAACACAGACCTTAACAGCATTTGACAAAAACAAATTGGCATAATTCGGCTTTGTCCCATATGCTTCTATATGGGCTGGAACATTCAGACTCTAAAATAGGCGCGAATGATAAGAGAGCCTGGATCCTTCCTGCCTTTTATAAAGGGTCAGACTGTTGGGGCTGGTATAATTGTGTTTGGTGGAATGTTTTCTCTGGGCCCCTTTATACTGACTGCACTCTATACTATTGTTGCTGTCCATATTCCTTCCTTTATGACCACAGTTCCCTCATCTTCTGTTGGTTTCTTCCTGCAAGATAATGCCCCATGTTGCAGAGCTTAAATCATCTCAATCTGTTTTCTTGATGATGGGGTCAGTTTACCGCAATCCAGAGACCTCTCCAGGGAGCAGATACCAGTCCAGTAGAGCATGGTGGTTTATCGTAGCTATGCAGCCAGCAAATCTGCAGTAGCTGCATAATATTTTGTCGATATGGATACAAATATCCCTGAAATGTTCCCTATACCTTGAATAAATGACACTAAGGATTCAGGCTGTCCTTATGCCAAAAGAGAGTCTAAACATCTATTAGCATGGTGTACCTAATAAAGGGGCCAGTAGGTGTTTGTTTGGAAATAAGATGTTTCATTGTGTTTTTGTTTGTTTTTGTTTGTTTGTTTTCGGGGTTTTTTTTAGAACTTTTGCTGTTAATAGTATTTATTGATCTGGGTTTGTAAAGTTTCGTTATTGTTAACTTGTGGAACTATTTTGAGGGTTGATTTCCATTTAAAATCTCCATCCCAAAGTGTTCTGAAGACTTACCAATGGTGTTTTGTTGGAGAAAAAATAATAAAGATTTATAAACGGAAATTGAATACATTTTTCAAGAGAGAGATGCTGCCTCTTGTATGTTCCTATTTTCCACACCACATTCTCCCTGAGTTATTTAAGGAATGCTTAACATCTCTGCAGTGGAAACTCTTTAAATTACAACCTTTCTTTATCAGGTCAGATGCATGTAGGAATATGACAGATCTCATAACAAGCAAAGTCTCACTTTTGTGTGTTGAAACAGTGTTTTCTGGGAGCGCTTAACTTCTCTTTTCTGAAGGGACCCTGTACATGTTTCTAAATGTGCTTTGCATACCTCTTTGTCGTCCTTTTTATCTCTGACAGGTTGTTTGGCATCTCACTCTCCACCAGCTGGACTATCTCTGTCAACCTGCTGGCTTAAGAGGGAAGGGGGTCAGTCCTGATGTACGACAAAGAAACTTCCATCCAAAATTCAGCCCGTCTATCAGCATATTGCTGCAGTTCACATAAAATGCATTACATTTCAAGACTAGTTAGCTCTCTGTTTATCTCACCCCTTTTATTCTTCTTTTTTCCTTTCTCCATCGCATACACCACAGGGTCAGAGGTTAAGCAGGCATCTCTTCAGAGGCTCTGTTCCTCCTTAACCCTTTGCCTGCAGACTAACTGAGTCTCGGGGTGGGGGAAAAAATTCCATGAGTCTCCAAATATAAAAATTGATTTGTACAAGAATGAACGTACAGGAACAGAACTGTCTGATATATTTTGGGTGGAAAAAATTTAAGAAAAAAACAATAAGTAAATCACTGAGTGAAGTGGGACTAATATTAAACACAGATGGTGTGGACTGTGTGGAAGTAAGATCTTAATTTATCGTTGGAGGACTTTCTCAGACATGTTGGTTCAGCAGTAGATTGATGAAGCTTTGTGATCAAAGAGCCTAAGTACTGCTTATCATTAGTCCTTTTCCCCCTCTACCACTCCTACACATATAACAGGCTACTATCCCCTCTTATTCTGCAGCAACAAACTGGTTCTGCACATATATCCTCTAAGCCAGGGTGGTTTGTAAAACAGAACTACATATAAAGAAAAACATGTTTTATGTTACTTGAGGACGACTCTGCATCGCCACTTATTGAAGCTGCAGCTTTGTATAAGACTAGACAGGCTGTAAACTGAATTATTTGTGTGGAGTAATTTTTCTTACATAAGTACTTTGAAAAAGATATTACAGACCTATAAAAAGCTATTTTCATTACAGTCCAAAGTATTTGTTTGAATGTATAAATTGGCATCCCTTGCTAAAGGCATTTGTGTGGTGTCCAGCATTAGTGATGTCATTTTGTGTGGAATAAGTGCACTGAGATGGAGTGTAATTGGAAAAGATGATCATGGTTGGTCTCCATCGTTCTGTTGGTGATCGCTCACCAACAAGAACAAAAGGACAAGCTTTCTTCTTCTACACTTTGAAAGCAACCCACTAACATTTGTAATGGAGAAAGTTTGATCAAAAGATTTCTCGTCTTTTATCAGGTTAAAATGTTCACATACATTTTTTACACAGGGATTCTATGTGATAATCCAAAAAAGAAAATTTGTGACTTGGATGGGGAAAATCAACTTTTTTTTTTTATTATTTAGATTTTGGCATGCATTTGTCTTCCATTTTTCCAAGTCAGTAATGTATATAACCACCCTGCGACCGAAGGTGGATTTATTTTAAGTAATCGCTCTACTGGTTTTCAAACACTAAATAATTTTGCTAATTTATCTTTTATAAAAAAAAATGCTTAATATCAGTCAGAATGGTTGCAGACCGATGCTCCGAAAGTTAAACCTTTACTTCTTATTCTAACGTTTTTTTCCAGGATAGTCCTGAATTTTGCCCTATCTATCTTTTCATCCCTTTTCCCCAGTTTCCCTGTCCGTTGTTGATAAAAAGCATCCCAATAATATTATACTCCCTCCACCTTGTGCAGCGGTATTTATCAAGGTAATGGGCAGCAATGTTTTTACATCAACATTTGGTGTTTAAATCATAAAGCTTAATATTAGTTAAATATGATTGAAGTGCCTTGCTGTACAAGTTTGAGGCTTTGGGAAACTTTAAAAAAAAAAAGTCTATTTTCTTTCCTCTCTTAAAGGTATAGTGAAGGGTTTCCTTTTTCCTGGTGGATCATCAAAATAAGTGGTCCTCCTAATTGTCAATGATCTGGTGATATGTTTACGTAGGGCCGTCCTTTCCGGTGGTGAGTCTGACATAGTAGAAACATTGCAAATCTTCTTTTGGACCGTAAGCTTGTATGAGAGATGCAAACAGCAACTTTTAAACTGAGTGTGCACAAGGAGAAATGGGCTCTTGCATGCTCACATGCGTTTAATAGGAGTTCTCTCTTGGAATTGGGTACAAGGTTGTGCATGTGCATTTTTTTTTAAGTGGAGAAGGTGGGTCTTTTCAAAATTCCCTAAAATCCTCCACTAAACCTTTAAATAAGAGTCAAATATAAGGACTGCATAACATACCGATTATTCCACTTGAGCTGTGGCTCTCTGCAGCTACTTCAGTTAACATGGGATCTTGACGATGATGTCTTTGGTAGTTTTTGGTTGTGTCGTCTCTTTCCATTTTCAAATATTGGATTGACCCGACTCTGTGACTGTGAGATGTGCAAAATTTGGGTGATCATTATAGCCAAAACTTTTCTCTACGCTTCTCTCCAACCCTCCTCCTGACCTGTCTGCTTAGTTTTTTGTTTTCATGATGTCGTTCTCTAAAAAAACTGAGGTTCTCACCAAAACATTGATTTTCACTTGCATTTAATAACACAGAGAGGGTTTTTTTTTTTTTTTGCTAAGAGAGTGATCTCTGAAGTCTTTGTAATGTACAAGAATTTATTCCAGAATATCAGAGTCAGAGGTTTTAAAAAGTGTATTGCATGTATCTGTTTACTTTCATTTTATTATTAGATGCTATTCAGTTTTTGTCTATGACATGATCCAATATAACCCATTGAGATTTGTTGCAATTTAGAAACTATTAGCCAAAGGGCTGTACCCGAGGTTCTGCACGATTTTTTTGTAAATTTCTTTTACTTCTGATGTGCATAAAAAAACTTATTTTAGAGGTTTCTTTCTTCCTCGTCTGATCTACTTTGAGCTGAATTGAGCATAAACCCTCGTCAAGCATGTGTGTGTCTGTAATTAGAATCAGTGTGGCACTCAGAGGACTGCACAATAGCAATACAATAATGTAAAACAATAAATGTGTGGCTATTACATGTGGTATAACAGAGTAGGATGTTGGAGGTTTATTTGAATGGTACAATCCATCCTTGTTGGTATTTAAAAGCCACAATAAAGCCTTAATGCTGTTAAGGACTGTATAGTAACAAGACTCTGGCCCAAGCTAATTTCCCCTAAATGAGAGTTTATGGCTGAAACAGCCCTGAAATCACTGAAGTAGATCTTAATATGAGTGTAAGGGCTGTCAAAGATAATAGGCAAAATAGGAGTGTGTGTTGGTGGGTGCGTGTGCTTCGGCGTTGAATCTCAAAGACAAAAGGAGAGGTTGGGGGTCAAAGTAACAGCAGACTGACCAGTCTAGGGTCAGAGGGCTCCGGCTAACCTGATCAATGAGGGCTGTTTATCTAAAAACCTCCAAACTATCACCCTGATGGAGATGCTGCAGCTTTTTTAGCTCAGTGTAGCACTCTCACTTTCTGAGCAGCACCACAATACAAGTTGTTTTTAAAACCTTGCACGTAGCAAAAATGGGCTTTACTCACATTCACAGGAGAAAAAAAAAAACATAAGAAGGGACTGTATGATTTAAGCAAAAGTAATTGTTTTAACTCCTAACATACTGCCAAAGTCGTAGCCAAACACGCATGATGGAGTAAAAAGAGACGCAGGAGCTCCCTCAGTGGGTGGTGTTGGGGGTTTCAAGCCATCATGGAGCCAGTGTCCTGTCCGATTACAGCCAGAGGACTGGAGACGCACGCTAATCCTGCAAACAAAGACACAAACATACGCTCTACTGGACACAAAGACAAGCAGCCAGCATGACAATAAGACATGTGCACACACACACACACACACACACACACACACACACACACACACACACACACACACACACAAGATTACGCATTGCCCACCCTGACTTCACAGGCTCCGTCTAGACTGGACACAGAATAATGATATCAATTGCAGGACTTCACATGGCTTCTCTCTGTGTTTGGTCACTGTAAAGAGACCGCATGCGGCCTAGATGTCCCTAATGATTTTAACAAACCATGCTGATATCATCATGTTTGTACTCAAAACAGTGCCATAATAGCTTCAAAAATATTCTGGAGAATGTAGCATAAAAGTTTTATATCTTTCAGTGCAGTCTACTGTAAGCCTTTAACAATAAAGTCTATTGTTTTCATTATTGCACTTGTTGCGTATGTTTGATCTTTTAGCTTTGTATTTATTTTTCAAACAAATGTATTGAAGACCCCCCAAAAATGCTGTCTCATTTTGTTATGCTCCGTTAGAATGAGAATAAAGTGGTTTGCTCCTAAAATGGGAATTAACCAAAAGGAAGAAAAAAAAGAAAAACGCAGATTGCTTATAACAGCCATAGAAATAAAACTCATCTTATAAAATGTTGGGAAGTTCATGTTTGTTTGTTTTTTGAATTGCTCTGGAAGACTCTTAACGCCACCATGTGTCAGTGGTGTGGGTGGGTAGAGCTGCAGATTTACCCAGACGGCCACTCATTGAAAGTCTGAGTGTCAATCTATGTGGCATCTCTGTTTTCCCATCTAGATACTACTTGTATATCCTAGTAATGACATTATTTATTTCTCAGATTTGTTTTTTCTCTTCTGTTAAAGAGTTTAACCTAAACTTCTGTTGCCTTTCATATAATTCAGACTGGCGTGTACCAGCTAATTGTATCTGCTTGTTTTGCTGCTGTCACACCAAAATGTCTCCACAGTAGGACAATAAAGTTATTTCTATTCAGTTTTATTTATATTAACCTCCTCTCTGGAAAATTTCCAGACAGCAGTAAAGAAGATTTTAGAATTGGGGAGTTGGAATTTAGAATTGGATTAAAATCTCCTCTTTATATGCATAAACAGAGCTAAATAATAAAAATTTAGCTCTGTTTATCTTTTTACGTCGTTCTTTTAAGCTGTGCCCCAACCTTGCAGAGTTTCCATGGGCCTATTAATTGGCTGTTTCATTGATTGATGCCCTCCTGGCACGCATGACATGTCAATTTACACAGACCATACTTTGGTTTGTTCGCAGTTTTTCAGTTTTTGGGAAAACAAACTAATCAATGATTGGTAAGATATTAAAAACTTTGTTCCCCTTTAGCCAGCTTTAAAGTCATCAATAATGTGATCTCTGACCCATTTTATCAAGGCGTATCCGAATAAAAGTTGCTGCAAATAATTGCAAACAAATGGCAAAATGTTTAAAGATTGTTTTTTTTACTGTTACATAATTAGAAAATACTATTGTTTCAGTATTTTTACCCTATAACACTAACACACTGTTCTCTTTATGCTCAGAAATTATGCAGACTATATTATTGTCACCATTATTGGCTGTAGAGATATTTTTCACCTGCTGAACTTCCATACCATAACAAGTTGATCACTGATCCTCAGTCTCACAGGCTCGCTGCTACTCATGTACAAACATGTTTGCAAACAGGCCAGACAAGACCACTGCTGTGAGACAAACACAAACATCAAAAAACAAACAAATCCACTCAGACGTGCCACCAGCTCCACACACTGCATGCACATGCAGACAGATAGCCTTGCACTTAGGCAGCCTGCTGTCGACTCCAATTGTTAGCTAGAGGCAGCATTGTTTGGCCCCATACCCACTGCTTTTCTGTGATCTTGTCTCATCATTTATAAATGGTGTCAGAAAGTCGCTGGCCTCGCTGTCTGACAAGATATTAGCATAAACACAGTCTTCCTCTCAATTTCTATTTTGCATTACTCGTTGACCTTTAATTATGCATGAACAAACGTTTGTTACCTTTCTACTTCAGGGTGAGAGCATAAGTGTGAGAAAATGAAAGGTTTTTGCTATTTGGTGTTGGGAATAATAATTTACTTTTTGCCACAAAAGCAATATAAAATTAAGCAGAGTTTAAGTCTACAACTAAAAAAACTGTTATGAAATAAATCAAAATCTAGCAGAAAAAAGGAAAATGTTATGATTACAAATCCATAGAAGTTGATATTTATTATCCAGTCAGAGGAGATCTTTTATTTCTGGGTGGATCATCTAAATAGTGGTCCTCCTAATTGTCAATCATTCTGATGATATGTTTACATAAGGCCATCCTATGTGCTTGTCCTGTTAGCTATCTTTTTCTGTGCATGCGCACTTTCAGGCGTATATCTGTGGTGAGACAGTCATTGAAGCTCACCTTTCTCACCACGTTTTTTTTTTAAATGGCTGAGGGTCATAAGAACCAGAAAAGAAAGGCCTCAGAAGAGTCAGGTATATCCCGGAATGCTTTGCGTGAAGAGCTCTCCTCACAAAGCATTATGGGATTTACTGTTACAGCAGCCCGCTGTCACCATAGCAACCACTAGTAAAAAAAAAAAAGATGGCGCAGGGACTGTGCGGTGGAGGAGGTGTAACGTGAACAATAGGGAGCAAAAAGCAGTGATCATCTGTCCGAACAGTATGTTAACTGAGTTGGCTATAAAGTCCACAATATAGTCCCGGGTCTATACAGTGATTGAGGGATTTAGGGGTTAGGGCGGACTTTCAGACACAGTAAGCTTGTATGAGCTATGAGAACAGCAACTTTTAAACAGATCATATACGTGGAGAAATAGGCTTGTGCATGATCTCTCAGCGTTTAATAGGCGTTCCCTCTTGGAAGCAGGTACAGGGTTGTCTTTTGAAAAATTTGCAAAAATCCTCCACAATACCTTTAATATCCAAGCTCAAATTGTATATATTTTTCAAACACTTTAAACTTTGAGGAGTTTATTTAATCTACTAACAAAGAACTGAGCTTAACAAGGACCTACGGCTTTTGTGTAAAGTGTTTGCTTCCTTACAAATAAATCAGGTTTTTTGTTTCAAGTAATCATTTTTTGAAGTGACTATGAAGCATTCAAATAAATTTTTTTTTATAAACTATTGAGTTATTAAAAGTCAAAGTTTTCCAAAACAACTTGGGCCCATGTGAAAAAAGCTATAATTCTCCCTCTAATGTCAAACCATTTTACTAGCAACAACAAATCGTAGTCAAATTTGCATGGTATTCAAATATCAATAAAATATCAAATAGAAAAATGTCTTAAATAGAACCTGTAAGTGAGCATTAAGTAACTAAAATTCCCCAGGACATCACATTACCTGAATGTAAGGAGAGATGGGAAAAAAACTACTGACATCTATCAGTCTGGAAAAGAGTAGTGATTTCTAAGAGCTTGGAACTCCAATGAACCAAGATGAAGAGCCTTTATTTGAGGTTTCAAAGATTTCTTTACTGTCATACTATCTCATATTTTCATGTTTGTGGTATGAACTTTGGATTCAGGTCCCAGTTGAATGCAATTAATATTTAAGAAAAGATGGAGAAATGGATAAAGCTGAATTAAGTGCGGCTCGAGTTCAGTAGTCTAATGCTACGTTCAGACAGCAGAAGCAGTAAAAACGCGTATGCTGCTTTATTTTTGATGCTTGTACAAGTTTAGTTCTGACATGCGGCTGAAGCATTTTTGCTGTCGAAAAGTGGTTCTGATGCGCATTGGGCGGAGCTACCCTATCCTTTCTTTGCCTGCAACAATGACAGTTATATTTTCTGTGATCAGTGGTTAAAAAGTAGTTTTAATATGTTTTTAAGTGAGAAAGTCCACCTAAAAACTACATCTGTGCAGTCAGTTTCTTCAAGATTACGATCCTGCCTTCGGATATTATTTTGCTCTCCGAGGCCCTCAGACCCCCATACACCGGCAGTGCCTGGTACTGGGAATCACGTTCAACAGCAGCCTCTGGCCTGGTCGCCTACTAAACCGCTACTGTTCGCAGTGGCTGGAAGGTGTTTTTCACATACGTAATCCAAGCTGACAGTAACAAATTAATAACATCGAACATATTTTGCTGGCGGGTTTCGACAAATTAAGTTTATTTAGGTATTAATGAAATGTTTCATTGCATCAGCAACACTGTGTCTGTCTCTCCCATATCAATTACTCTGATTGGCTGATGTGGTATGTCGAGCAGCAAAAGTTCAATTTTTCCAATTCCAGCAGCTGCTGCTTATGAAGCACATCACGTACGTCAGATGCTCAGAAGTTCATGCGATGCTGCTTCGGCTGCTCCGACGTGCTGCTCCTATTGCTCCAAACGCCCTGCAGTACCTTTTGCTGTAAACTAGTTCTTTTCTGCTTCTCCAGCATGCAGTCTGAACATAGCATAAAAGCTGCAGGGTGGAAACTGTTTCTGTGCCTGTTGGTCCTGCTCTGTATGCTTCTCAGCCACCTGCTTGAGAGGAGAGGCTGGAACAGTTTGTGTGCAGGTGGGAAGGAGTCCTTCATAATGCACAGTGTCTTGATGTGTAAAAGACTGAGGTAGAGAGAAGGCTGCTTCCTACAGTCCTCTATGCAGCCTGAATCACCCTCTGCAGAGCCATCCTCTCAGCAGCACTACATCTCCAGTCCCACACAGTGATAGTATTGTGGATCCTGACAGTCTGAGGTCTGGAAGTCCAGGAGCCGTTCCTTAGGATAGGGACTCAGTCCATGACAGGGGAGCTTCTGCATTAAGGCCTGTTGAATGATGGTGTTGAAGGTTGAGGATATATCCAGGAAAAGCAGATGGATGTTGGACTTTCTGCTCTCCAGGTGGGTTAGGGCTGCATGGACCACTGATGATGTGGCGTCAGAGATGGATCTGTTCCTGCTGATGGCGTACAGATGTTGATCCATAGTGACATCAACAGAATCCTTGATGTTGGTCATAACTTCATGACTACCGATGTTAAGGCTATAGGTTAGTAGTCATTCAGGCCTGTCAATAAGGAGCACTCAGGGACATGGACAACAATGGCAGACTTTAAACAGGTTGGGACAAATGCCAGTGTCAGTAAGGTGATAAAGATGCCCGCAAACACTTCAGAGAGCAGGTGTGCACACTCCCTTCTAACTTCTATTTGATTTATCACTCTGTGTATTTGCAACATAAATTCAATGCTGAGAGCTTGATCATCCTTCACTTTCTAGAGAGATCTGAGTTTTTTAAACCTGGTCAACTGAAGGAAGTGACTGAATAACTTTAAGAGTGACTTCTCCAGGATTTCATAGAAGATGCTAGTGCACCACCTAATGCACTGCAGGTCCAACTTGCCTCTGCTCAGATCTGTATTCATTCATCAACAAAAAGAAGAGGCTGAACAGAAAAATGACGTTCATGACAGGGTTCAATGGTGAAAACCCACTGCTGACTAAAAATTCATATTTCCAAAAACAAAACTTGCTGGACAGTGACTGTCTTGATTGCTTTACCTCTTTAGAAACTGGATAAGCGCCTTCATCGGAAGTACAAAATCCGTGTTCTATCAGGTCATTCTGAAAGGGAATGTAAAACCATCAATTTATTACCTTGAACTTAAATGCACTTGCTTTCACTGATCTTCATTCTGACAGGCTTGCTGATACTCATGTACAGACATGTTTGCAAACAGGCTAGACAAGACCACTGGAGGACAATGACCATAAGCACAGCAGCCAGGTCTACCTTTGAATAACTAAAAAAAACAAAGTTAGGGTTTGGAGTGGTAAAGGCCATAGACAGGGCTTTAGATTATGATATTGTGGCATGGCCGTAAACAAGCCCTTCATGTTTAAAAAACCTTCTGATGTGGCTGAGGTAAATAAATTTTAGAAGAATGTACTAAACTTTGTCCAAAAAGATGCTGAGGATTCATTCATAAACGCATGAATAGGAACCCTTGCTGTCAAAGAAAAAATGAATAGTTATTAGGTTTATATTGTTGTTACACCCGTAAATGATAGCTTGGATCTTTTTTTTTTTTTTGTCTCTTTATAAATAAAATCACAATTTAAGATTTTCTTTTTTGGTAATCTTTTGTCATCTTTTTTTCACATTACGATTTGTTCAATGTCGTAAACAATTTAAGCAACAGAATAGGAGAGAAATCTTTAAGACTAAAAATGCCTTAATTTTTAAAATTTTTTAACAATATGGTTTAATTTATAATATAAGAAAAATCAATTAAGATACAAAACTATTGAAGGTCATCTACATTTAATTTATCACTGAACAAGTCCATTGTGTCCACAAAACATAATTGAAAGGGTAAAGACTTGCAGAGCAATGGGATTGCAGAGTTCTCTCAGCTTTAGTTTTAAGCCTTGGTTAAATGTCACCTTACAGCTGCGTTTTGAACATTGGAAAAGCTGCTGATTTTGAAGTAAGAAAATAATAAAAATAGAATTATAGGTGGGGGGAAATATTAACATAACCAGCCATGCAGACTGGGTTTATAGAAACACTGCGATTACTAGTATTATTTAATTGGAATAAGCAATGAATGATTTCCCTGATATATGACTGAAATTATAAATCACTGTTAAATGTTCCCAAAGAAATGAAGTTTTCAACTTTTTCAGCTGGAGAGCAGCAATGATTTAAGATGCTCTTCATAGTTTTGTAGGAGTGAAAGCAGAGAAGGGATGCTGCTTTGACTTTAATTAGCCCATAATGAAGCTCTACTATGAAAATGCTTAGAGATCAGAGTTTAGTTATTATATACTTTCTTGTAACAAATGTTAAATTAAAGCTACAGTGTGTAATTTTCAGCGACATCTAACGTCCAGACTGCAGACCGCAGCAACATCAACATCTCCCCCCCACCGCTTCTCCCCCCCAACAGTACGGCGAGCGTTACGGGACAAAATGTCTTCCACGACGTCCGCATCACCTACCTTCTCAAGTGATGAGGTTTGTTTACATAGATAATTTTACAGATAGTATTTTATTAGTCTGTGTAGGGTATAGATTTCAGTTCATCTCTCTCAACTTGCCGTAGTTACTTTCGAGCGTAATGGGCGATCTCGCAAACGCTAGTTTGTTGGCTCTGCGCTGCCGTAGCGCAAAGATGTCTGCCTCCATGGCTGCGAGACCCGCTCCTATGTAATTATAAATAACGAATTCTAAGGCAACGCAAATATTAAGTTTAAGAGGCTGAGCTCGTAGATGATGATAAATAACATAGTTATGTATAATATATTACATTTCTGACTGTATATCCCTGTAATTATTACACACTGTAGCTTTAAACAAAATCAGTTTTTCTAAACTCTTTTAGCCATTTTTTTCAACTGCACAGACTGACATTAATGATTTTATTTATCACTGATTATAAAAAGATACATACATTTGATTTAAAATGTTCTTATTCTTACTAAGCCATGAAAGGGTCTGTCTGTGTTTACACGGGTGTGATACTTCAACTCATCACCTGGCACAACATACTCCCTTTCCATTAGTATTAATACAGTACTTTGTGTATGTGCAGCAAGCCACAGCTCTCATTAAAAATGGATAGATCAGCATCTCTGCCTCCAGCTATCTGTGTTGTTGTTTTTCCCCTTCATTGGCTTTTGGTCCTACCTCTCTTTCCTTGTCACTCATTTTCTACTGTATGTGTGGGTGTTGGTGTCAGAGTGCACATGTGGCTCCTTAGCTACTTCCCATCTGTATCTGATGCATTTTTCTGGTAGTGCTGTAATGTCAGTGACACTTTTTTTAAGCACATCTAGGAATCATACTGTAGGGCAAAAACTAACACACAACCTTTCCATTAACCGTGGATGTCACCATGTGGCGCTGTGTAGCTTATGTGAAATTAGCTATAATGCACTGACATGGGGGAAAAAACTAATCTTAAACATTTAATCAGGGCAAAAATATGTTGCATGTCTCCGGGGGTTTAACTGAAATTAATAGAGGCAAAATTTACTCTATCATTTTGGATAAATAAATATAGAGTTCAAAAGAAAATGTAATTCTCATTTTAATTTTTATTAATAAAATTAGTTGTTTAGAAAAACTCTAAAAGAGGCCCACCTCAAAACTACTTGTTAAAGGGACAGAGGTATTGGAATACTGAATAATAGATTTGTAGTTACTGTACATCTTTTGACCATACTTAAACGATATAGAACTGAATAGATGATGTAAAAATTGGCAAGAACAAAAGGAAAGTTCTTATTTTTAAGGCATGTTTTTCAGTTGATTTAATCTGTAGCATATGGGCATAGGTTTGCATGGGGACCATAGGGACATGTCCCTAACAAAATGTTGGACTGACCTACTTGTCCCTACCAAGAATTAAATGTGAATAACATGTTTATAATTTACAATACAGGGTTGCTGCAGCAGTATCTTTTTTCCGTCTCGCAGCAGTGCCTGCCCGATCCCTTTAACTTAGCAGCGCATGTAACTGTGCTGCGCTTTTTAACTCCACTCTCATTGGTTGTTCTGCCTTAAGTCCTGCCTTCTCTCTTTCTGATTGGCTGTTTTCTAATGATTATGTGTGCGTGCTTGGAGCACGAAATTTAGATTTTATTCACGCTAGAATACCTCGGATTGTCTAGATTTGGCTATGGTTAGTTGACCCAAAAGCAGAGGCAGGGAGGCAGAGGTGAATCTCTTGTGGATTTAATAATGTGTTTACAGAAAACAGAGGCAGGTTATCCAAAAATCCAAAAAGATAACAAAGTCCAAACAAACATGAAACCAGGAGTCCAAAAATCCGAAAATCAAAACATGAAAACTAGTCAAAATGTACCAGAAACCATGGAGACATCAGGGGAATCACTATCATAAGGAGGAAGGCTCAGAGAGAAGGAGTTGGAGCATGTTTGAGGGTGTTTGACGAGGACCCAGCAAAGAGGAACTGAAGAGAGAGGGCTTTTTAAAGGAGACTGAGACAAAGAGAGGGCTAATGAGGAAACTGGGAGCAGTTGTGCACAGAACAAGAGAGGGAAAGAGCTAGGGAAAAAGGAGAACACAAGAGGGAAGCAGAGGGCAACAAATAGAAAGCTGGAAGACTGGAAATAACAACAAAATAATAATTAAACTACTAGAACTATAAAACATGGAGAAAGGAAAACTAAACACTAACACTAAAAAACAAGGAGTGAAGCAAGACTGGATACTTTAAAGAAAAACATAACAGAAACCTGACACGGCTACTACAAATAATAGGCTATGAAACTAGTCCCAATTGATAAACTAAATACTATCTACACTAAAACAGCGAAAAATTGCAGTTCTGTAAAGAAGGACGTGAGAGTGTTTTGATTTGTGGAACCAATGTTAGCATCTCAAAATAATCTTTAATTCTGAAGTATAATACATTTTATCAACAAAAACCTTTGTTTTTCTTTTATAAAACTAAATATTCTGAGTTAGACAGGAGTTCTGAAGACTGCTGGAAAAATGGACAAGCAAAGACTGTAATCTATCAAAAATTCTGATTCTTAGCAACAGACAATTGAAAAATAAAATTTGTGGGTTTCCCTTTCACAAATGTTTCCTTGCTATTATTGCTTTCATTTTTTGATGACGCTTTGAGGCAGTTCAGGCAGCAACATGTAATGTTTAGATGTAATACAATATATATATATATATATATATATATATATATATATATATATATATATATATATATATATATATATATATATATATATATATATATATATATATATAATATAAATACAGTATCTACAGTCCAGCTTCAATGTGTAGAAATCAAGATATGTTCAAGTCAACTTTCATGTTTTGGATGCTGTTATCTACACTTCAGATGTATTATGTGACAAATGTGTTCGGAATGTGACAAAGAAATACATGACATTGGCTAAAAAGAGTACCTACAGACCAGTTGTACAACTTGTATATTGAAGTTAATATTTTAAATGCTCAGTGTCAGTTCCTCTTATGGTTCCTGTGCACATGGAAACGCAATAAATCTATTTGCCACCCCTTGAATGTATTATTTTGCTTTGTTTTACAATACACAGAATATCAACATGTCAGATAAAAAAAATTAAAAAAAGAGTGGGTTTTACCTATTTACTTCTGCACAATTCTATATCTTCAAAAACAAATAAAGGATAAATCCACACATAGCCATATTTAGACTTACGTATTTAACTTCTGTCTTAATCACTGGTAATTTCAAATGCAACCACTTTCAAAGAGAAAAAATTTAATTATTCCACATTCATCGCAGCTGCTGATGCATCAAACATTGATAAACAGCATCTTGTGTGTGTAGTACTTATAAATTTTTTATAAATGTAGCAACAAATGCTGTTTTCTCTTTAAACGAAATGCGCCCTGATGCTCACATCAAGCATAAAAAAAAAATAAATAGGAGCATGCATATTGCGTAGGGCCATTTACATCAGACCAATGAAACTTAATACCAAATCTGCTATTTTGATGAGTATGCTTAAACCTACACTGGTGCATGCATGCAGATGCCAATCCTCATGCCTGAAATTCAATCAGTGATGCGTATAAAACAAACAAATGCAGAGGAAGGAAGATGAATGGTTTAAAATAAATCATAAATTGTCTCCAGCATGTTAATATCCTAGCACTCAGTTAGTTATCCCTGCACCTGGAGAGCCACCAGTTTGAATCCCCGCCCTGTCTCTCTCAGTCATTGTGTCTCTGGGAAACATCTTTCACCCGGACCACCTTTGATAGTGGTCAGTATAGACACAACATATGCATCTGACATATAGACTTAAAACCACTACATATACAACTTCCATTACATAAGCACAACACATGGACACACCAGAAGACACATAAACATATTTTTGGCTGTACTTTCAACTCATATTTATCTCAATACTGGCTTGCTACTTCTATACATGTTGATAAGGACATGATGCAACAGCTGCAGCAAAACAAAGGGGAAAATGAAGACTGTAAAGAGAATCCGTCCCAGTTTGTTGATGAATGAAGCCAAGGTATCGGGAAATATTGCAGATGATGGATCAGATTCTGAGACGCAAGACATTCCCCATTCATTCCCCTTTTTTTTAATACTTTAAGTTTTCCAATTGATTATCTTTTCAGTTATAAAGTATTTAGTTTCTTATGGAGGAATTCTGTGCTGTTCAATCCATAATCACAGTTCTGTCTGAAATTTCAATTTAGAACAAAACTGGAAAGTCTGTATATTGGGGGGGGTTAACCAGCACAGTGAGAAAAGAAGGAAATGACCATATTTAGAACCATTCTTTAAAAAAAAAGTGTATAAATTATTTTGCATCTTTAAAACTTGATTTTACTTCTGTACTTAAATACTTCTGTACTTAAGTACAACTAAAGTTGTTAGTGAAAATTTATCTTTCTGTGAAGTAAAGTTGTTACAACTTTTTGTTTTAGTTTCATTATTTATCTCTGCATATGGATCCAGAAGCTACCACATGTACGACGACAGAGATGGGTAATATTTCAGGAAAAATTAGGTGAGACTGGCAGTTAGATAGGGGGGTGTCTAAGGCATCAGTTGGAAAACAACTTTTACCAATACCTGTGTTTAATCAGCTCTTTTTTTTATCTGTATTTTTTTTTTCTTTTTGTGAGAATGGAGAAAATAAGAGTAAAAAAATTATCTGTGACTCTTTCCTAACAAAGAACTGACTCTTGAATGGGATGTATTCATCTTTTATAAGAGTATTTTGTACATCTCTTTAATTAAAAGTAAATTGAACCTATGCTTTTTTGTTAAAGATTTTCTCGCAAATATAATTCCGTCTCTTTTGATCTTATATCTCTCCAATGAATATACATCATATGTAGATCTTCTAGAAAGGCTCACCTATGTCTCCTTAAAGCCTTTTGATCCAAAGTAGCACAAGAAATATTGCACACCTAATCTTGTTCTTTATATTTTTTGCAAAATGGCGTCACCATGTGTGCCTGAGGTTTTTAGACCAAGTTATAGTGAAATGCTGTGTTATGCTAATGTGTGCCTTCCCATTGCTGTCTAGGAGTCACCTGTGAAAGGTGTGACATAAAGTGTAAGTCTGTGTTTAAACTAAAAAAAAAAAAAATCACACATTTTACTGTGGTAACACCTGTCAGTGAGACAGCTATAACAGACAGCACTACAAAAGGAAAACAAAAGCTTTCCTTTGTTTCTATTCAGAACCGTAGTACCTATATGGACCTAATAAAATAAGACTGTAATCCCTAAAAAAACATACATATACTGGCAGAAACGTGTATAAAGTAATTTCAAGATTTATAAAACTGTGATGCAGAGAAAGAAGAGCCACATCCTGGTTAAATGAAATCTTAAGAAAAATAAGAGACTTCGAAGCATCCGATGCAGGTCCAGCAGATTCCAGAACATCTTCTTCCCCACTGCCATTAGACTGCTGAATGTTGTATAAAATGGTGTTTAAAAAAAAAAAAAAACAGCACTGAATGTTGGAAAATGTAAATCATATACCAGTCTGATGTTTACATTTGATCACCATGTTTACATTGTATCACTGCTACTTATATTTTTTGCCCTGCTGCACTTTAAAAATTGAAATGTCTTGAGAGTTGTACTATATGACATATTTTGTTTACACTCTGGGCCGGATTTATCAAGATCCAATTTTGCGTGCAGTAATTTGCGCTCGCAAACTGGAATTTTGCGCGAGGGGCTGAACCATGGTTTGCTGGTGATTTAACAAGACCGATTGCGTAACTGGTGGCAGGTGCAAAACTGTTGGAGACACCCTATTTAAATGATGGTTTTGCGCGTTTTGTGGTTTGCGGCATGGCGAGTTTGGACAGCAGAAGGCGCAAAAGGAAATTCGACCCCATGGAAATGGAGGTGTTGGTGGATGAAGCCAACAAACATTTAAGTGAGCTACAGCAAAGAAGTGTGCCTGTCACACAGAGGAACGCTATTTGTGAACAAATCTGTAATAAAGTAAACGCTGTTGGTGAAACCTTGCGAACAGTGGATGAAGTAAAAAGATACCAGGATATTAGAAGGCAAACCAAAGAAAAATTGGCATATAACAAAACATCTGCGAACAAAAGAGGAGGGGGCACAGTAGATGAGATGCCTCTGACCAGCATTGAGGAACAAGTACAGCTGACGCTCTGTGAGGAGCACATCACTGGAATTGCAGCTCCAAAATGGCAATGCTGGATAAATGTGGAAAAAATGCGTTCTCTGCGTCTCCTTGCTTCATTTCGATGTCTCCTTCTTGCGACAATAACCGCTGCCATGTGTGCGCAATTAAGCATACAGACCATTTGCACCTTCTTTTGAAACGTGTTAAATATAGAGTCAGATACCGTTAGCAAAATTGCTTTCAGGTTTGATAAATCACTTTGCGAGTGCTAAATTAATATATTTACATGTTCTCCTCCCACAAGACGCACTTTTGCGTGTAAACGCCCCATATTGCATATTCATTGCAGAAAAAGTACTAAATGGATAAGAGGCGCTATTTAGCACGTTTTAAAGACCAAATCCTTTTAGCACGCTGTTGATAGATCAGTTTGTACATTTTTTAGCGTGCGCAGTGAAATAGCTCACGTTTTTATACACGCAAACCTTTGATAGATCCGGCCCTCTGTGTGTACAAAATGACTATAAAGTCTCTCTAAGTCTAATTTGAACTGTAGTGCAGAAGATGTTTAGATGTTTTAAAATCATGACTGAAAGAAGCCATTTTTAATCATAGAATTTATAAGATAAGAATACAATAAATGTTTTTGTGACACTCTGTTGCTGTTCTGATCCACCCTTCAGCACACCAGTTCCACTGCAATCAGCTCTTACTGGTTCTGTTTTCACCTCATATAAACCCTGTACAGATCAGCTGCCAGTGCCAGATTGTCTCTAGCCACCTGCACAAGCATTCCAGCATTTCTCATTCAGATTGTCTGTCTGTTGGACCTGCCTACCAGCCTGACCTAGTTTTGCCCTTACCATTTACCTGACCCTGCCTGCCTGTAAGTACCGGATTCTCCCTAACCTGTGTGAAATCTCTGAGCCTGCCTGTTATCAGATTTGGACCTGACCTGGACTTCCCCTCTTGGATCACCCTACCTGTGCTGCCATTGGAAAGCTGCCTCTCAGTGTACGGACCCAGACCCCTCTGGATAACGCCCCCCGGAAAACCCTGAACGGAGTGTCTGCCTCAGTTTCCTCCCAAACCCTGGACCTAGTTGGATTCCATTACCGGATCAGCTCGCCGACAGCTCGCCTCCCCAGGCTTTGAAATCCTGCAATCAGGTTATTGATCCAGCTTCTCTCTCTCTTGCCCGTTACCATCAGCTGATCGCTAACCTGTTGTCTCTGCCACAGGGGATTTCCTGTTTAGGAGCGAACAGCGTGCCCCGACTCCCCGCTCTTGTGTGCTTTTTAAATAAAGCTTGTTTCAAACGTCACTGAACTGTGCTGTTTTGAATTGTGGGTCCAGTTTCTGAACGTGACACTTTTATTATCCCACAGTTAAAAAACCTCAGGTGTGTCAAACCATGGTTTGGAATAATCGCAATAGTTTTTTTCCATGGACTCTCCAAACTTCTTCCAGAGCTAAGTTTTTGCCTAGGCAGCTGCCTGAGCAGGCTGGGCCTCATGAAACCGGCTTGCTGTTTAAGGAGTCCCACAATGCTGCCAGGCTTGGTAAGGCTCCTTGACGGCATTTCTTACTGCCGGCATCGCTTACTGACGGCATCCATCACCGGTTTTGGGGATTACTACAACATCAGTTACTGTAAACCTTATTACCACAGCTACGGGCAGACACATCGATAGTGGAGACAGAGAACATTGTTCACTCAGACTCCACATCTCCAGCGTTCCCTAGAATCTGGGAAAAACTCTCCCACTGCTGGAAACTGAACATACCCCTGACTAAGGGCTCAACCAGAAGTCACTACTCTCTTGGGCATGCCAAGTCTGTATGTCTTCCTCCTCTTCCAGTGTATCCAGCTCACAACCAGGTGGTGATAGGCGGACAACTCTGCCCCTCTCTTCACCAGAGTTTCCAAGAAATGCAGCTGAAGGTCAGAAGATATGACTCAAAGTTGGTCATGTTAAACCTTCTAAAGTGGAGGTCTTCAACTGGGGTCCGCGACCCTACGGGGTCCATAGAGGGACTGCATGGGGGTCGCGAAAGTTTTGGTTGATTAGACTTTTTGTTTTATATTCCCCCTGCAATTTTTTCCTCTAATTGAAATTTCTTTAAATACAAATTAACACGAATTCAACACACTGCAGTAAACAGATAAATGGAGGTAGAAGATGTCTTTCAGTCATCAATGCACACATTCAGCAACACACAGGAGCTCATTCAAGCTGGGCACTGGGATGTAAAAGTATAATCAAGATATAATTAGGTTTATCATAGTCTTTTATATCTGTAAATGTAACATATCATTTTCTTCATCCAACAATTTAAATAGTCTCTTAATCACGCTTGTTTAAATGTAACAAGTGTGAATAACCTGGATTGAATGTAAGGTCTACCAGATCTTCACACATGCACACAAGCCCACAGTACCCTTCTGTCCGACCCATATCACCCCCTGTCAGCTGCCTTCACTGTCATGGGGACCAACCCTCACTGTCTGATCAGGTTTCTTCCACCCCCAGTAGCTGCAGCATCCACATGCAGTGTTCTTCTAACGTATAACTTGAATTTAGTAAGATGTTCTTCTTATCTCAGTTTTTAGATTGTTATGAATAGAATGAAGAAAGGGATAATATCAAATATTCTCTTTATCTACCATAATAATGTGCTCTGCACATCTTGTTGATAACTTTAAAATCAATTGTGTTAAATGCAAAAATCACAAACATGAATGACATAATGAGGTAAGTAAAGGTGTAGGGGAGCAAAATGTTAGGTAATGCAGGAAAGAGAAGGACTGGAAACCTGTCCAGGGGGTACCCTCCACCTTCCCAGTTACTGTTGGAGACAGACAACCACCTCAACCTTGACTTTCCAAGGATAAGTGAGTGTAGACGATGGATTGATAGATGGGTGGAGGGCAACCCTAAGACTACACAGACATACACACGTCTAGCTTTTCACAATAATTAACAGTATTATTTTACAGTAACTTTTAATGTAGTTCCCCTATGATATCCTGATGAATAGCTGTAAAAACTTCAGATCTAACAGCAACTGAATCTTATTCTATGATAAAATCCCACCATTAAAAAGTTCCTTTTATTTTAAAACAGGTCTGTAATATCACTGCAGCACAGTAAAAATGCAAGGCTTTCATTGGATTCAAACGTGTCATTACAGTGAAGTGCTCTATATAAATACACAATGGATCTTGACACTTCTTGAATGGAGGGCACAGTTTCCCTCTTCAAGGCTGAAAGGAGAAGGTAGTTCAAAGGTTATTTATTTTGGTGTTATTTAGGTTTCTTTTTTAATACTTCTTTTTTTCATTTTCATGTATGTTAAAAAAGAACACAATTGAAGGCCAGGTCAAATAAGCTCTGCGTGAAGTGTTGAGGGACCAGGACATACAATGACAAGTAGGTTACTGGAACAAAAAGACAATGAACACGGGAATATAATAAGACACTATTGGAATGCTGCTACTCCAGTAACCCTGACCAAAGTGGTTATACAAAAAGACCATGGGCAGTATGGAAGCTTCAGTACTCACATTCTGAACTAACAGCTAAACACTGAGTACTTCAGTGTTCAAACATTCACAAACAACAGCAGATTTAACAGTTAGAGTGCTGGAAGATCCAACAAATGCAAGCAGTGGCAAATAAAGTTATAAGGTCAGATGAGGGCACCACCATCAACTCCCATGATATTCGATACCAAGCACTGATGATTCAAGAACAACTGACTGGGAGGATTACTGACCTAAGAAATAAAATCATTGCTCAGATGAGAACCTGCAAACCCAGTCTAGCTAAGTTAAGTAAGGTGTTACCACATGATCTCCTGGTTGATGTGAATACAGCACTAAGTTCCATACACTCTGCGACCATCACAGAAATAAATGAGCTGATATACAGTACAGGATTAGTGATCATTACGTTGCTTGGCCAAGACAAAGTCTAAATAAGAGGACAATGTCCACCATGCCAGAGAAGGTTAGAAGCCAAAATCAAGGCAAAGCGGAAAGAAGTGAGCCAACTTTCAGAACTCCAGAGAGGATTGTCTGGCAAAGGAAAGTTGCAGAAATACAAACAGATGTCCATCCCATAGGCCCTGGAAACTGCCAAAAAAAATACACCAAGCCTTGGCTGCCCGACTGAAGAGGTACACCAAAGAGACGGAAGCCAGGTGAATAAACTGTCTGCTCTCTACTGAACCACCTAAGGTGTACTCCCAGTGGTAGGTTAATAACACGTGAGCCAACCCGCCAAGGCTGGACACTGAACAATACTGGCAATGTATCTAGAGGGAAGAAGCATTACATTACAATGATACACAATGGCTAAAAGACCAAAAAGCTGATCACGCAAACCTCCCTGAACAAGGTCCTTTGAACATCACAATGGCAGACCTCAAGCAAAGACTCTCAGGTATGAACTGGGCAGCACCAGGCCCAGACGTGATCCACTCCTACTGGCTGAAGAACTTAGACTTAGACTTTAGAATTAGACAAAGAAACTGACTTTGCTTCATGAACTCCTAGCAGCAAAAATGTCCTGGCTGTTGTAGAGCAGGACCCACCCTGAATGGCTGACCAAGGACCGAACAGTCCTCATAATGAAAATCCGCAGAAGGGCAAAATCCCAACCATCTATCAGCCAATAACCTGTCTCTCCACAACAAGGAACCTCCTGTCGGACATCATAGCGGCAAGGATAAGCGGGGACATGGATCAATACATGTCAGAGACACAAAAAGGCAGTGGTAAAAACATCAGAGGAGCCAAACACCAACCACCAACACTACCAACAAACTACTACAAGCCACCAGGATCTACAGCAGGGATATTTGAATGTCTTTCTGGCTGGTGAAGGGTGGTTGGATGGTGTTTTTATGACGGGGACTTTAATCTGTTTACATAGTCATCCCAAAAACCTGGTCCCTGTATGGTAATGTTATTTTCTTTGAGCCGGGGTTAGGTTTAGGACTAAGGTGTGAACTCAGTTTAGGTTAGGGTTAAGTATATGTTGATAATAATTAGTGTTAGGGTAAGGGTCTGGCTTAGGCCATATAAAATAAATGCAAGTCAATGAAATGTCCACATATGTCACAAAAACAGGAAGTGTAGAAGTGTGTGTGTGTGTGCGTGTGTGTGTGTGTAGATCAGAGTGAGGACCATTTTTCCAATTCCACCATCACAGTGAGGACCAGTTGTTTTAAAGTGGACATTTTGCTGGTCCTCACAAGGTATTTTGCTAATGGTTAGGTTTAGGGCTAATGTGTTAATTGGGTTAGGGTGAGGTATGAATTGCTAGGTTTAGGGTTAGTTTTAGGGTTAGGGCATAGAAAGGGTTGAAAATGACTGAAAATCAATGTAAGTCAATGAGTCAACATATGGTCCTCACTACATATAGTAGAACAAACAGGTGTGTGTGTGTGTGTGTATGTGCATGAATAGTTGTATTTCTCTGTGATGCACTGCTATGTTCAGGGTGTATCCGCCCTTTTGCCAATAAAATGCTAGAGATTGGTACCAACCCCACAATGACCCTGATGGATGAAGCAGGACATATATATCACAGAAAGCAAATGAGGGTATACTGCTGTATGTTTCAAGAATATTGCTGTAATCGATAGAGCGAAGGCCATGCAAAGCTTATCCAATTATTTATTGTAAATTTACAATGAAACTTTTGCAGTGTAGTTTTACAGACTTATGGACTTATTTACTTTCATTCGTTTTAGACCCTTTCTATGGCCTGAACCTCAAACTAATTCACATTTTGTAGCTCTAAACTAACCCCTAGATTCGACAAAAAAGTTGGCACCAAAAAAAAGGTAATTATTTTGCATTTAAACTCACAGGCAAAATACAAATAAAACGTTCTGAATAAGCAAGTACACACACAAACACAAGCATGTACAAGGTATCAAAAACATGATCATGAATGCAAAGCCTCACACGGTGAAGGCACACCCAAGGAATCAAAGATGGATATTTTATATACGTGGAAAGAAATAGGAATACCCAGAGAGAAGATAGAAATTCCAAGTGTAAATTCTCCTGGCTTGGGTTTGTACCAAAGACCTTTTTTAAAAACACAATCATGTCATCATCCAGCAAATTGTTTCAAAACACATAACATTATCAATCACAAGGGCCTTTTTAAATATTGTTTTTCAACGTGTCTTGCCATCCATCTTCTCCTGCTTATTAGTCAGGGTCACAGTAATCTATGGGGGAAAGGCAGGATACACAGGGCAACAGAGATACATACAAGCACACACACACCTACAATTTAGAGATACCAATTAAACTAATAGTCATGTTTTGGACTGTGGGAACCCAGAGTACCCAGGGGGCACTCACAAATGCACGGGGAGAACATGCAAACTTTATGCAGGAAGCCCCTGGGCTTGGGAGAATCAAAGGAGCTTGTTGCTGCAAGGCAACAGTGCTAAAAACTGTGCTATTGTGCAGCCCTCATGTCTTGCCATAAACAATAAAAAATATATATTAACGAATATATATTAACGTTAGGTAAGATTGATTAACCTTACCTTAGCTTCTCAATGATTGGGTCATAAAATGTGGCCTTAACCCATGGGATATGCTTGTGCTTATTTACTGCAGTGAGCTGACAGGGGTTAGGATACATCCTGGACAGAGTTGAAGTCCATAACAAAGCAATATAATGCACACACACACAGGGCAGACAAACATGCATAAACAAATGCATACATACAGGTCATTTAAAGTTATGTTTTTGGAGTCCAGAGTACCTGGAGCGATTCATTATTCTTGGGGATAACTTGCAGACTCCATCTAGAAAATTTCTTTCTGAAAGGCAAATAGCTGCATCGATATGAACAAAGTAGTTTAAAATGATCACTACATGGTTGTGGGTGCGGTAGGAGATTATTCAATGACTTCTTTCTGTTTGTATGGCATTCTTAATTCTAAAGTTGGTCATGCTTTTTTGACTCACTTGATAAAGGTATGTGGAAATATTTGACACAACTCATAAAATATGACAGCAGAATAATTGCACACCAACATATTTATTATGCACTAAGGAACACCAGTTTTAACAGTCAGATTCAATGTATAAGTAACTACAATTTGCAGCTATTTACTTGCTGCTAAATCTGAATAAAAAGATCTGTGCTGCCACCTTGTGGGCTTTTCTCAACATAACAGGTCAGTTTAGCATTTCAATTCAATGTGTTTAACCAAAACCAACTAAAATTCAAAGTTATGAGCAGCAACAAACATTACTACAGACATCTTACTAATCAAGTGTAAGGCTTTACGGTTTTCTTGTCTTCTTGGTTTTTCTTGTCTTCTTTGCCTTGCTTGTCTTCTTCACCTTTTCTGGGAGGTCTTGTAAGTGCTGCACGGTCTCCACCATAATAGCAGCTTTGGTCTTCATTTCCTCCTTCTTCTCTTCTTCCAGACGCCTTATCTCCATGATGTCATTGTACTGCTTCTCTAGGACAGGAAATGATTTCTCCAGCTCCATCATCTCCCCCTGTTCTTTGTCATAAACCTGTTGACTCAGCTCCAACTTGGCCTGAGAAAAATGTAAAAAAGACATGAAAAGATGAAAAAACAAGGTGTGTTTTTGAAAGGGCTCTTAGAAAAAGCCTGTTTGGGATATAAGAACAGCGATTAAAATAATCACTATCAGCCAAAACTTAACACAAAAGTTTACCCTCTACTGAGGGATATGTCTGAAGATGAATGAATGGTTTAAAATGTCAACATAATAACATTTAGAGATAAGTAGAGGTTTGCAGCAGGACATTTGTTGTGGTTTTTACCTGGAAACTAGTCATATCCTTGTCAAACTGTTTCAGAAGGTCCTTAATTTCTCTTCTCATCGATTCATTTTTCTGTCACAAAAACAAAAAAAGCAGTAGCAACAGCAGTCCAAAAACTGGAGTCTATATATACCCCTTTTTACTATTACAAATGTTTTAAAAGCTAAGTTTAATAGAATATTTTGTGACACACCAACATTGGGTTATTGTGAAGTAGATGGAAAAAGATAGTGTTCAATATCACTTATTTATTTATTTTTTTACAAGTAAACATGTAAAACAAGAGCGCTCGGCAAACCCCCAGTTTTTAGGGTGAAAGCTTTACAAATGCAAAGACAGAAAAAAAGCAGTCTAGATCTAGTTGGATATGAGAATAAGCTTTTTTTCAAATCCTGCTAAAGATTCTAGTTTAAAATTGGGGTTTGACTACTTCAGAGTTATGCACTCTTATGTTGGTTTTCCCCCCAAAAAAATCACAAAAATGCATGACTCTCTGTTGGTGTAACATTAAAAATTCATGTCATAGGTTGCAGAGTAGTATAAGTCCTGAAACTTTCTCAGCGAACTCACCTCATGCAGACTCATCTGTTTCTTCCAATTTTCTTGCCTCAAGGTGCTGAGCTGAAGATCCAGTTCAGCCGTTTTGAATTCGTTTTCCTGTTTTCGTGTTTCCTGTTTTCGTCTTTCCTGTTTTCGTCTTTCCTGTTCAGCGAGTATTTCATCCTTAGCCACTGAAATGTTCTCCTCTTGCTTTAACTTAATGTCCAGCTGTCGGAGCTGCAAGAAAGGCAAAAAGACAGAACAGGTGAAAGTATGTTTAATGTGTCAAACTAAACTGTTAAAGAGAAGTTGCTTACAAATTTCATGTTAAAAGCTCACCTTTTCAGTTAGTTCTTTCAATGTTGCAGCTTCTTCTGCTTCCGCTGAAATCAATTTGTCCAGAACTAAATCAGCCCTTGGATCCGGTTCTCTGTCAGAACGCGAATATTCTACCCAATATTTGTGATACAACTGAAGCATCCTGATGATCTTCTGCTCGTATTCACCTGCTTCCATAGTAATCTGTTTTTTTAAGCCTAAAAAAACATCCGGATGTAGCTGGAAAAACATAACGACATCCTTGCCTGATTTTACTATGCTCCCTCTAAGCTGAAGCAACTCGCTCCTCTTTGCTTCATCTGTCTCCTGCTGCTGAGATTCAAGCTTTTCCAGTCTTTCCACTGATTCCTGATGCATTTGAAGGAGCTTTCTCAACTCTTCGTCAACAACAGCAGACGAAGCACAAAACTGGAGGATGCTGGGTAGAGCTGCTACAATCTCCATTTCGCTGGCGCAAGTTTTCAAAATACTTGAAATCATCAGAGTTTCAGAAGAGAGCCTCCTTTTTGCGATCATGGCAGAGTCGGCCTGTAATAAAAATATTGCCATTATTAATACATTTCAACCTTGTTATTATGGTTACTATCTTGTGAGTTGGGATCTGCTTTAAACTGAGAATATAAGTCATTAGGCTATACTGCCAACCCATCTGGTTTTTCAATGGGAAATCATTTCAACATCTATTATTGGACTAAAGTGGGACAAAACCAGACCAACCCAACACAGCCCAATTTTTAGCCATTTCAGGACTAAATCAAGATTATGGCGGACCAACCAAATTTAGCCTAAAAAGCAATGTCTAAATGACGTCTGGTGTTTGGGGGGGTATTATGATGCATCATCAATATAAGTTTCTTATTGGCACGCAGGGTGAAGAATTTTATTTGGCTAATTTTCTATGCTGTTTATCATGTAGTAACGGATGTAGAAGGATTTTGTACAAAGGATGGTGTAGAAATGCTCATTTGTTTCTAGGTTTTATCATTCTGTCAAAACAGTCACACATGTGAGGGTTACATTAACAAATGTTGATCTAGATTTTTCTCATTTGACTAAAAAGTTTGCTTCTGATAATAGTATCAAATTTATTAAATAATTGCCTGTTTTAGTACACATTTCTATTAAAAAGAAGAATTTTTAAAAATAATTTATGACATTTTCATTAAGCAATAGGAACACATTAAATTACATGAAATTAACCCACTGATTCCACAAGGGTTAGCCATTCCTATTACTTCCAATGGGAGGAATTATGTTTATAATATTAAAATCTTAATTCCAACACAGGTTATCTGAGATTTCAATACAATAAAAACATACTCATATACCTTTCTTTCTTTCTTTCTTTCTTTCTTTCTTTCTTTCTTTCTTTCTGATAAAAGCAAAATAACAGACCTACCATTACAGTCGCTCCCGATGGGTAATGTTTATTGTTGCTATGACAACACATAGCAAAAACGGTTTCTAGCCTCGGGTACAAAAAGAAAGACCACGGGACTGTCCGATACTCTCTTTTTATTTTCAGACTACCCAGTATTTAGAGTTTTAACTCGTTTAGTCTGGTTTATAAATGTATAGAATTTATAATTTTATCAAGAAATAAGCAAATAGAAAGAAAGAAAGAAAGAAAGAAAGATGTTTTAAAAAAAAAATTTAATGTTCTAGAGACTTAAACTTAAACAACATTACTGTCATTTTGTATACACAGAGTGTAAACATAAAGTGCAGCAGTGATAAAATATAAACAACTTCTATGCTTCATAATCTTTATTTTAAAGAAACGTTGTTTGTATGTGTGTGTACTTGTTTATGCTACCTATTTAGTATGGTTGTTTGTATATTTACTAACCCCCCAGAGGACCAACAGGCTTTCTGGCTTTCAATAAGTGGTCTGTTATGTGGAAGATTTTTCTCACAATATACATTATTTTCTACATTCTGGCGATTTTTTAGAGAATTCAAGTAAAGCAGGATGGATCCTACTAAAATACTTGCATCTAAAATATACTTTAAACTAAGAATTTCACAACTTTGTTCATTAATTATTCCATGCAGTTCAAATAAATTAAACAATAGGGAACTAATAAGCTATTACTGGATTACTGGCATTGATACAGGAACCAGTGCAATCGAAATCTATGCAAATTACACTGTGTATGAATATTTGGTAATAGGCTAAGGATTCAAAATCTTAATTCATTTTGTTATTAGTTTTTCTTACAATTGACAAAATGGCTAAACAATTCAGAACTTCTAGGAGACTGTACATTTTATAAAAACTCACCATGACAGGAGACAGCTCTTCTCTGTATGTTTCAGATTTGGAAGATGTGATGGAAATTAAGTTTTTAAACATATTCAACTGACCAAAATAAAGATATATGAATATGATAAGTACTAATAAAAGAAGAACATCCCAGTGGTTGCTCCTCTATTAATCCAGGATAACTGAGCTGTTCTGCAAATCCTCTCTGGATGTGGTTGGTCTTTTCTTGGGTGGCTGATCTTTTGAAAAATAAAATGCACTGATTATTTTTCTTTTTGTGGAGCTCCTATGGGTTTGTGAAGCAACCCTGAAAGTGTTAAGAATTAAAATATTTGTGTTGGTTTAATAACTCCTAAATTCCAACGGAAGATTATTAAACTAGACTGAGTTTGGTTCTCACTCCCAATGGGTAAGAGTTGACGGCCCTGAAATCTTCGACTTTTATTTTGAAAATCCTCTGCCGTAAATTCCTTTAGTGTCGGGAAGCTCTGTTGTTGATGTAGCTGGTCCTTTCACTGAGTTGACGCCTGTGTTGTTGTAGAGGAAACGCTTTAAAGATGGACTCCATGGATTAGCTCGGGTGTCCAGGTTTTCCTTCCTGATGATAGGTGGGGCAGGCAGCTGTTGTTATGAAGCTGGTATCTTGTAAAGGATGCAGAGATGGGAACATTCAGACAGTCGCAGATCGTTAGCCTGAGGGGCAGAGGACCAGTAAATCGGTGACATCTGTTTAAATCCGCTAACAACCCGTCCCTAGTCTCTGTCGCAGAACATAGACAGCGCTAACTTTGCAGCTGACTGGAGATATTTGCGCCAAAAGCCTCTGGAGGTCGCAGCATAGAGAATACAGATAACTGCGTTAGCAAACAAACTACCATTAATCCTAAAAGATGTACGGTTCTACTGCTGTTTGCGAAATACACAGTGTGCGTATTTAGTCAGTTTTGGTCCTAGCAGGGACTCTCTAAGCGAGGTTGAACGTATTTATTGTGAGGATGGAGTCTGACGACGACGTGCCTCTGATCCTGACCTGGGATGAAGCAAACAGCGGTCTGCTGAACGAAGAGGAGACTGAGAGAGAAGACAGAAGTAAGTCCAAACTTAAGCGTTATGGTGTCTCTGCTCGGTTTGACAGGCTCTTCCTGTCTGAAAATGGACAAAACCTTAAAGTAATGCAGTTAGGATAAAGCTCGGTATTTCAGCTAAAGATGCAAAAGCGTCAAACAAGTTTAATTTGTTATACTGCTATAGAAACCTTCCAGTAATTACATTAAGATCACCAATTGGTATGAATGCTTTTTGCAACAGTACAAGACTAAACTTTTCATTTTAAACAGACAGGGTTCCTACAGCATAAGGCAAGTTAAATTCAAAACTTTTCAATGCCACTTAAATAAAAATTTAAGACCAACTTTACAGTAAACACAAGAAAAACCTGGTAGTGAGAAATTTACCCCAAATGTTTATTTTACCCCAAAACTTTGTTTTAGGCTGCTCAGTGGAAGATGTTAGCCCTGCTGCCTTGCAGCAAGAAGGTTCTGGGTTCGATTCCCGGCCCAGGGAGTTTCTCCATGGAGTTTGCATGTTGTCCCTGAGCATATGTGGGTTCTCTCCGGGTACTCTGACTTCCTCCCACAGTCCAAAAACATGACTGTTAGGTTAATTGGGTTCTCTAGATTCTCCTTAGGTGCGTGAATGGTTGTTTGTCTCTGTGTTGCCCTGCGATGGACTGGCGACTTGTCCAGGGAGACCCCGCCTCTCCACTGTAGACAGCTGAAGATAGGCACCAGCACCCCCCTCGACCCCAATGGGGACAAGCGTATCAGATAATGGATGGATGAATGTTTATTTTAACATAAACCACTACTTTCTGGCCCAGAAGATGTTTCAAATATTGAAAAACTTTCCATATAGAAAGAAAGCTTAAAAACACACAAATAACAGATATTTTGTAACTAGTGTTGCGCCAATGCCATTTTTTGATACCGATACCCGATACCTGGCTGTGCAATATCGGCTGATACCGATACCATCTGTTTGAAATTTATGTTTGTGTGTATATATGAAGAACTGCATACTACTTGGATGTGAAATAATTGCCATCATGGCTTTGTCAAGCTGCTGCCTTCCTTTGTGAAGCAGGAAAAATACTAAAACAAAGTGAATCCAGTATAACTTTTTATTGCCTACTTTGAATGGGTGACAATAGTTGAATAAACTTTTGGCTCTCTAAATGGTATCGATGCCCTATTTGTTGGTACTCGCTGATACTGATACCGCCATTTTAGTGCTGGATCGGGGCCCCGCCCGAAACTGGTATTGGTGCAACACTATTTGTAAAAACTACAGAACTGAATTTATCCCCTCCACTTTCATTGTCAGCGTACCGCCAAACATTATCCTGAGATTTGGTTTTCCTGGCGCTGTTTTTGATGGGAGAGATGCTGTGGAGGCGTTGCAGAGACAAGGGTGGAAGAGAATGCTGCTTCTCCATAACTTCAATTTGACTCTTTGAGTTTCACGCTTCGAACATGTGACTCCACTGCGTTGATTCCCATCGTGCTTCATCTACTTTCCCTGGCAGCGGTTTTAGTCATGCAGAAAACTTTTGGATGGATAGATTATTTTTCATTGAATTTAAACTTCCCCATGTTGTCCAGATAAAAGTTAGTGGCACATCACACCAAGGTCTGGCCATAACATCATCTTTAGGACAATTAATGAGCAAAACATCCATATTTTCTAAATCAAGACTAACTATATTTTCCTACAGCCTTTCCATAATTTCTAGATAAAAGGTATAGTGGATAAAACTCTTTCAGTTTTGAGTTCTGGGGCGTAAATCTTTTCCATCGTCATTACTTACCTACTTGTATCAATAAACGTTCTGCGTAAAATTGATATTTACAAGCACTAATATCGACATAAATTGATTATTTTATAAGTTTTTATTCAAATTGTTTTTTATCTATAATTTCACTGAAGACTTCTAGATGACTTGCAGAGACAAATAATTTTCTCTTTACCACATAAAACACAACATCTAGTTCTGAAAAGAGCATGAATTCTGTATTGATAATCTTTGATGTTACTATATTTATGTGTATAATTAACCACAAAAAAATGTCATGTTTTGAATATTCCACTTGAGAGTATTACTGTTGCCACCATCTGTATTAGAGGGGAAAAAATGGTAGGGGTGGCCACAGGGGTGGCTAATGATTGGCTAAGGGTGGCCGTGGCCACCCCTGGCCCCCCATCTAGCTCCAACCCTGATCAATAAACCCAATACTTGTTCATTCTTTTATGTGTTAAGGTATTTTGCATTAAAAGCACAAGGCTTTACTTGCACCAATAAGCAGAGATGGTTGTAAATATGTACATATTGAGCATATCCAACTGATAATTAGTAATATATATACATATGTGTTTACGTATGGTCCAGCAGAGTAGGCTATCTAAAGTGTTGGGGTACTCAGTGTAGCAGTTGTCCTGTTGCCTTTGTCTCACACATATAAACTACAAAATAACCCATGTGAGAAACAGCTGGCTCAGCAGACCGCCCCCGGCCCTCCCTCAGTCCCTCCTGGATGTTCCTGAGCAGCATATGCATGTTGTGCTTATGAGTTTCTGCAGGGCGTGTGTGAGTGTGTTCCTTTGAGCTGACTGGATCCTGCTCTGTGGATGACCAGGGTGAAGAAAGGAATGCATCTTTTTTTTTGAGGACATTTAGGAAATGTTTATGAGAGAGAAGTGTTAAACTTTTGGTGTTGTTTTTTGCTGCTGGAGCGCTCTGGAAACAGGAGGAAGTGTGAAGGATAATGCCATTGTATCAAATGAGTGTGATCTGAATGGTTCGCATACATACTCTGGATCTGCTTTTGCCTGCAGGACAATCAGGTCTTTTCTGAGCCAGAATATGATATTCACATTTAGGCCTGTGGACAGCAAACATATGGGAGCCGATTTCTGAGAGAAATACAGCCTGCTTTCTGTTTGTGTTCTGGTTGGGAGCGACCAGACAGGAAGGCAGGAGTGAAATCTGCAGCTGTTGAGGATCCCCTGGAGGAGCTGCTAATCTGAAAACAACTCGGAAAACTTGCAGCTCTTGTGTTTTTAAGACTAGGGATTAAACTCTATTTTTGCAATGCGGTTGTGTGTTATTTTCTGCTAAAACGCAGGATTAATTCCTCTTATTGTGTCTGCACATGTTGTCTCATCTCTATATCCTGTTTGTCACAGAAAGGAGAAGAAATCAGTGCTTAAGTGCTGCAGAAGCATTTTTTTCCCTTTTTCTTTTTTAAAATCAGAGCTCAAAGTTCAATTACAGCTTGAGACACATTTTCAGAGTAAATGTTGGTGTTTTTTTTGTTTTTTTAATGTTACATTCACACTACTTTCTCTTTGTTGTGACCGTGTTTTGTCTCAAGAGGTGTTTTGATCTTTCTGACATTCAAACATCTGGGAGGATCTGATCAGGACTGAATGGAATGTTTGTTCATCTGTATCTCCAGACGTCCTTGAAAGCTGCCATAAAACCCATCTGTTACTAAGCACACTTTTTGTCCAAGCAAAGGGATGGGGGGGAGTTTCGGACCTTGATACATTCATATTGCATTACAAATGGAGTCCTTATGTGGACAGGGAGCTGGTTTCCATGACGATCAGTCCTGTAACACAGAGAGCCCCATTGCAATCTCCTCCTTTGCCTTACAGTCAGAGGCTGACTGCATTGGTAGGCCAATACTCTACCAGATTTAGCAGATTTTTCTTTTTTATTTTCTTTTATTTTTTTAAAGGAAAGGGTTTTTTTAAATGCATGCATGTATCTAAAGAGACTTTTCTCTACATCAGGATATCATTGACAAGTAAAAAAAAATGCTATACATTATGTCCATTCATTACAACCAGGGTAGTAAGTAGTAAGTGTTTTTTTTTTTCTGTTATGTAGCTTACAGATGATCAAAATGATTATTGTTATTACTAATGAAGAACGATAGGAAAGAATATTACAAATTTAATATGAGTGCAAATAATTAGCAGTTGATATGTATATTTTTGAAAAAGTTAAGATTAGAGGGTTTTCTTTAGCCATTGGCCATAATCATCTGCATTTAATGTGTGATAACTCCAGTTAGAATATGCTTCTGAGTATAAAATAGAGCTGAACTAAATCAGTCAAAAGGCCAAAATAGTATTGAAATGATCCTTAACTACTCTAATAAATCATTAAGTAATTTAGGAACATAAGTAAGTGAATGTCTATTTGCCCAAATGTCCATTTAAAGAAAATAAAAACAGCTAGAGAAATTAAGACCATTTAAATTTGATATTTCAAAATGGAATTGTTGTTATAACCCTGCATGCAGAAGCGTCACACTACCTGCCTTAGTGATACACCAATAAATTGAAATTTTATTTTCTTCTTTCAGATGGAGGAGGCAATTATGACATAGTGAACAATGCTGCGATTTCTGCAACTGGCACACAAAGCAACAAAAACCAAAATGTGTCTTTAAAGCAAAGCTGGGAGATGAACTACCAAGAGGCGGCCATATACCTTCAGGTTTGACTAAATAACCAGTATATGAGGGTTAATACGCACACTCTCACATGGTCAGTTAAGGGTTTTATGATAGTTCCAGGGCTAAAAATATCATGCAGATGGATAAACTTTGGACTAGAGGAAGTAGTAATTTTGGTAATAGAAAGAGAACTGTTTGCTGGATGCAAATCAAAGTACACTAACTCAAAATGGTAATTGATTAAGCACTTTTACAACAAGGATTAAAAAAAAAAAAACAGTTCTTAAGTTGAGCTTTGCTGTAACTTGTCAAATAAGGATGTTTTACCATCTGTGTTTTGAACGGATCTTCTAGGAAGGAGAGAACAATGACAAGTTCTTCTCTCACCCTCGGAACCCCAAAGCGCTGGCAGCTTACCTGTTTGCCCACAATCACCTGTTCTACATGATGGAGCTGGTGACGGGTCTGCTGCTGCTGATGCTGTCACTCTGCGAAGCTCCGGCTGTCCCCTCGCTGCGCCTGGATGTCTACGTAAGTTTGCAATCCACTTTGAGCTTCTTTGAAAATTCTTCCTCTCAGCTCAACCCCACGACAGTGGGGTGACCAACACAGCGACAGACCAACACATTATAGAGCCTAGTTGTGAAGTAGAGGGAAAGAGAATAGATTGAGTATCTTTTTTTACAATTAAAAATCAGAAAAACTCTGGAATATATTTATCTTCAGATCCTTTACTCTAATACCTCTAAATTAAATAAGATCCTATGAAAATGCCTTGATAATTAGTAAAGGTAGTTCCTATCTATGTAAATTAAGCCTCTGAGCTTTATTGGAGAACCTTAATTAACATGATTAACATTGAACAGAGGAGACAGATCAAGGAAAATGTTGCTGAGAGCTTTAAAGCAGAATTATTTTATAAAACACAATCTTCTAGTTTTCCCCTTTTGTGTCAGTTATCTCAAAAAGGCTAGGGTTAAGGAAAGCAATAAAAAGTAGCAACAAAGGTTGTTGTTTTTTTTATTTGGAGGAGCTTTACTACCACCCATTGAGGATGAGTGAAGCTCCAGGAGATATAAGTACTTTTAGGAAGTATTGCAAATCTTTCTATTATCTATGGAGATCAATGTCGTCATCTGCACACTATCCTTTAAAGCCAGTTGTCTGTACAGGCTGTTGAACGGGACTCTTTCTCAGGTGCATGCCACTCTGGAGCTGCTGGCTTTGCTTCTGGTGGGATTCGAGTTGTGCATGAAACTTCGCTGGTTGGGCTTTCACACATTCATACGGCACAAGAGGACCATGGTGAAGGTACCTGACATCTCACCAAACCCGTCCTGCTCTCTGTGTCTGCAGGCTTCTTGTCGGTAGAATTGTTTTGCAGTTGGTGACTGCATTGTCTTGTTTCTCCTTCCTGTTGCAGACCTGTGTGCTGCTGCTGCAGTTTGTGGAGGCCATTGTGGTTCTGATCAGACAAACGTCACACATGAGAGTAACCCGAGCTCTCAGACCGATTTTCCTGGTGGACTGCAGATACTGCGGTGCTGTTCGCAGGTTGGTTTTTATAAAAATCCTTTCAGTATTTTCTCTCGGAGGAGGCACAAAGTCATTGTTTTACAAGTCTTAAGTAGATATCAGGATTTCATCCCTAAAGCTCTGGTGTGTGATAATTACATAGATTTACTGACAGGACTGTAATACATTATACAAAATTATTTTATTTCTTATCATCTACTAACTGAAAGACTGAATATGTTTGCGTTGCCTTAAATATTGCTATTTATAATTACATAGTATCACATTTACGGGCGCAGACATCTTTGCACTACGACAATCTAGTGACTGCAGAGATCACCATTACACTTGAATGTTACTGTCGCAAGTTAGACCTATATAAACTCTAAATCCTTCACTGACTTATAAAATACTGTTTATAGAATTATTTACATAAACAAAACTCGTCCAGCTATTGTGGAAGCCATTTTTACCATGATGTCCTCTGTATTGTCGGAGGGGAAGAAGGGGTTCATATCACTGCAGTCTGAACATTGGATATTACTGAAAATGAGACACTGTAGCTTTAAGTCCAGGGTCAAGTCTCAAGTCAGAACAGGTGATACCAAAGTAAAATACCAGCCTTAAGACTTTGAATATCAAATCATTTCAAGTGTTTCTTAAAGTTGAATTAAGTTGTAAAAGTAAATAGTTTACTATATTTTCTGAACATGTGATGAAACAAGCGCAACTGAACATTTGCTGATAAGACAAAGTTGGCTAAAGTCAGTTATCACATCGTTGCTGAAGCAGAGTACCTCCTAGTAGGAACAGTAGGAGGCTCCTACTGTTCCTCATGCAGCTTCAAATGTAAGACTCAGCCTGATGTTGTTCCATCTCTCTGATCCTCCTCCTGCCTGTTTTGCATTCTGCATTTGTTTTGTTTTTAAGTACTTTGAAGTTGATGCACTTAAAGAAATTACCATATTTGTTTTTTTTTCTTTTAAATCTGATCAGTTTGATTGGTTCTGCTGCAGCTCACACACATACGTATAGAGAGCCTGTATTAACAGGAGCAGATCACTCGAGTCCCCACTTCTGCTTTAGTCCTTGATAAGTTTGAAAAAAGGTTCCTTCCTTCCTTCCTTCCTTCCTTCCTTCCTTCCTTCCTTCCTTCCTTCCTTCCTTCCTTCCTTCCTTCCTTCCTTCCTTCCTTCCTTCCTTCCTTCCTTCCTTCCTTCCTTCCTTCCTTCCTTCCTTCCTTCCTTCCTTCCTTCCTTCCTTCCTTCCCGTTCCACAATAATTCATGTTTTTATTTGTTGTCAATTCCCTGTTAACAAAGTCTTTTTCTATCCAATCAGGAACTTGCGCCAGATCTTCCAGTCTCTCCCATCTTTCATAGACATTCTCCTGCTGCTGCTTTTCTTCATGGTCATATTTGCCATCTTGGGTCAGAATCGCTCTTAATTTAATTCTCATAAATGTTGCTGTTTATATTGGAGCTAATAGTTATCTGTTTACATCTCCAGGTTTCTGCCTGTTCTCCACCAACACAGCTGACCCGGTAAGTCAACTCATTGGTGTTCCTGGCTGTAGTTTCAGATTGTTGTGCCAGCCTAGATGAGAAATATATGTGTTCATTTAGACTGTCCTCTCACCACAGTACTTCAACACTTTGGAGAACAGCCTCGTCAGCCTGTTTGTGTTGCTGACCACAGCAAAGTAAGCAGAAGTAATGTGTGTTTTGTCATTACACATCTGATGTCCAGTTATTGTTTCTCTGTACTCTTGCATTTTATTTTTGTGAATGTTTTTAGACTGTTTTGGATGTTGCTGGGTGTGACTGAGCTTCTCTCTCTTGCAGCTTCCCTGATGTGATGATGCCGGCGTACTCCAAGAACCGCTGGTCCTGCGTGTTCTTCATTGTTTACCTCTCCATAGAGCTCTACTTCATCATGAACCTGGTACAAATATTTATATTTGTAAAAATAAAACCTTGTAAAAGCATTCATACCCACTGAAATGTCCTTCCTTCTTAACTTCACTCCTTCTTGTTGAGGTTTTATCTGATAAACCAACACAAAATGCACCACTTTGGTGGTCTAATGACGTAAAACCCCACTACAATATGTTAAAGTGTATGATAAAAAATACAAGATGCAGGTAGTAAGGGGTATAATACTCCCTTCCAAGTACTTCGTAAACCCTCTTTAATGTGTATTTTGCTTTTATCCCACCTCTAGCTTCTTGCCGTGGTGTTTGATACATTCAATGATGTGGAGAAGATGAAGTTTAAATCTCTTTTGCTTCACAAATGCTCTGCTATCGATCATGCCTTTCAGCTGCTGGTTAGCCGACAGGTACACAGACTGTTTTTGGTATAAAAATAAGTTTTATGGTTTATTTCTGGTAGCATTTAACTGTCTCTGTTTTTCTTTCCCTCTAGAGGCCGATGGGCGTGTCTCTGAAACAGTTCGATGGTCTGATGCGTTTTTACAGACCCCGAATGTCTGCGAGAGACCGCTTCCTCACATTTAAAGCTTTGAACACATCGGGGGCCCCAATACTCAGGTAATGTCTGGCAGGTGTTCTAAAAGGAAAATCTACTTGTAAGTGTGCTGGTTTGTGATGATTCTTTTCTTTCATAACAGCCTGCAAGATTTTTATAAGTTTTATGAGGTCATTGGTCTCAAATGGAAGGTAATTATTTTAGAATATTTGATTTTATGATCATTACCATTCTTTTTTCTGTTACTCTGGCTGAACATGATGTGCACACTCTGTAAATATGTGTTTGTTCTTCAGCCACGACGGAATAGAGAGCACTGGTTTGATGATCTTCCGCACACAGCCTTCCTCATTTTCAAGGGTAAGATCTACATTTTTTTTGTTTGAACATCAATAGTGAAACAGATTCCTTCCTTTTAAATGCAGTGCCTTGCACAATCATTCCTACTTTTACTAGAAAAGTTTTATTTGAAAAATCAGCACAAAGTGGTGCACAACATAAGAACATCTAAAAAGGTTGCATTTATATTCTGCTCTCTTAACCCAGTAATTTACAGACCTCTACTAACTTTGAGCATCAGAACCATTTTCTAACAATAGTTTTTAGTTAAATCGGCTGAATTTTGACTGGATGTTTTAGTTTCTGTCTTGGCTTTCTTGGTTGGGGATCTGCAATCTGTGGCTTCAGAGCCACATGTGACCTTTAATGGTGCCCAAAAAATTATAGAAAAAGCCATCTAATATACTATAACATAAGTATCAGTCTTAGAAGCGTTAATGGTCATAGTTTTTTTTTTTATTCATTTTTTTTTACATCAAGTAATATCCTAAAGGTTTGTAGAGGTGTAATAATCTATGCCGTTTAGAGGGATGATTGATCAGTTAGCATTTCCTTCTGTAATCCTTCAGAAAATTAAATCCCTAAACTGCTTGCAGAATCCTCTTTGCAAGGGTTAGAATTAGGGCTGCATGTAGCAATTATTTAGCAAATCGATTAATCTGACGATTATTTTTTCAATTAAGCGATTAATAATAAGCTTTTCTTAGATAAGTTTATGAAATTAAACCCGATGAAACTTAAACTTTTCTCTTGTGGACTTATGGATAGTGCAAATTGGGAGACGAAATTATTTTTTTAAATCTTTAATCCAAAATGTTTATATATATTTATTTTATTTTTTATTTTTTTTAAGTGTTGATGTATTTACTGTTCTATTAGGTTGCTCTGTCAACTTAAGGCATATTTTACTGTATCAACACTCTTCTTAACGATTAATGGATTACTAAATTAGTTGACGATTATTTCAATAATAATTTAATCACAATCAATTTGATTAGTTGATTTAGCCTCAGTGAGAATGAGACTGTTCACTAATGAAGGGATTCCTTAAAGCAAGTGGTAGCTGGAATATATTTAGGGGTCTGCACACACCTTTAAAACGTAAAGGTTTTATTCATAGTTTAAACGGTGTGATTTTATAAAATAGCTCAACAGCCTCTTGTCCTTCTCAGGCATCCACCTGGTGGTGAAGTCCAAGGCCTTCCAGTATGCCATGTGTAAGCATCATCACCATCATCATCCTCCCATCTTCCCCCCTGTTCAAACATTCCCCTTTTAAACCTTTCTTTTATGTCTGCAGATGTGGTGGTGGCCATTAATGGTGTGTGGATCCTCGTAGAGACATTCACAATGAACGGTAAGACCTTTGCATGGAATGCACAGACACAACATTAGACATGTCTCCAACACTGGCCTCACTCCCCCCTCTGATCCTGCAGGTGGATATTCTTGGTCTGAACTTGTTCCCTTGAGTTACATCATTTTCCTAACGAGTGAGTAGAAACATGCTGAGTTCTCTAAAACACTTAAAAGTATTTAAAACTGGACACGATTGGACTGATGAGGATCAGAGTCACTAATTCCTCCTCTGCTCCATCTTGGCTTTAGTTTACGGGGTGGAAGTGCTGCTGAAAATAGCAGGTTTGGGGCCGGGGGCTTATTTCAGCTCTGGCTGGAATCTGTGAGTAAAACACTGTCAAAAATCAAGCTGAAGAATAAATGTTAGACTTCTAAAAGTCTGCTTAGTTTTAGTTTTTGTATGAAGCCCTGGAAAGCTTTCAGAACTCGCTTTCTGATCTCTACTGCTGGGCGTCTTCACTGCGTTTTGTTTTCCATCCAGGTTCGACTTCTCTGTGACTGTGTTTGCCTTCTTGGGGCTGGTCGCTCTGGCCTTTAACATGGAGCCGTTCTACTTCATTGTTGTTCTCAGACCGTTTCAGCTGCTCCGGTCGGTTTCTCTCATTTTAAAATCCCACCCATCAGATTCCATTTTGGTTTTTAACAGGTTTTTTTTCTCCTGCTTTTCTCCCAGGCTGTTTAAGATAAAGCAGCGATATCGTAACGTGTTGGACACCATGTTTGAGCTCTTCCCAAGGATGGCCAGTCTGGGACTGACTTTAATCATTTTTTATTACTCCTTTGCCATTGTGGGTATGGAGTTCTTTGCAGATGTAGTTTACCCAAACTGCTGCAAGTAAGTGTCACTGTTGGTGTCAGAGGAAATCTAAACATTACCGTACATTTCCAAATGTTCATGTTTAAACATGTTTACCACAATGAAAACACATTTAAATGTGTTTATTATTATTATTATTATAAACTTTACTCTTCTGCATCTCACCCACATATAGATTAATATTTACTCAAAGGTTCCTTTTGTTTGTTTTTCCCTTTCTTTCCTTTTAGCACCAGCACAGTGGCGGAGTCCTACAGGCAGATTAACAAAACGTACGGCAACAAAACAGTTTTGGAAGAAGGCTACTATTATCTGAACAATTTTAACGACATCCTCAGCAGCTTTGGTAAGTCCTCCTTTCATTATCTTTAAGAGTCCAAATGGTTTTCACATTATCCATAAACTGCTTCAGTAGCATGACTTTCTCCTGAAGCTCCCTTTTAAAGACTTTGAGGAAAACAGTTTTTTTTTTCTGCCACAATTGTTTTTCAATTAATTTCTTGCACCTAATCTATATAGTTTTACGTGGCATTTTCAACACGGTTTATTGCTGGAAAAAAAACATAATTTCTTTGCACATCTTCAGTTTTACTTTGAAGCTAATATGAAACAGAAAACTGACTCATCTATTGGTGATTATTTGTGTTTCAGTGTTAGTTAATCAATTAAACAGTTATCTTTTAATCAAAAGTGTAAGAAAGAGCACAAAAGCATGGGTTTGAAATAAAATCGGTAAGGCATTAAGAAAACCTTAGAGAATTGTTATAGAATCGCTGATCCTCTTAAAGCTAAATATAAACAAATATTTGTATCATTGTGTCTGTTATAAAATATGCTTCATTAAAAAAAATGAAGGGAAATGAAATAATGTGAGGGCAGATGTCGACTGTTCACACAAAGTGTTAAAGAGATGTTCAACACTTTTTCATTTTGCCTGCAGTGACTCTGTTTGAACTGACTGTGGTCAACAACTGGTACATCACCATGGTAAGAGTCTGTCATTGTTGCTCAGAGCTCCTACAGCAGACCTGTTGCTCTTTAACAACTATTTTTTTTTTACAATTGATTGAGTTTTACACATATAAACCATCAAATGAATTTATTATTACAGAAAGTAAAAAAACAATTCAATTCATTTTGAAAGTTAGCAATATTAGGCATTAAATTAGAAAATATTTGTTAATGAAAACAAAATGTAGCATATATGATAACCCCCCTGTGTTTTAAGTTCATGATTTTTATAGATTATTGTTGTTCCAAATAACATCTTTTAGGTTTAATGGTATACATTTTTAGCCGTGTAGGAAGAATTAGACTCAAGATCACCTCAAAATAATCTGGATATACTAGTTTTGAGCAGGAATATCCTAAGATTTGTAAATGTAGCAATTATGTAGTACATGTGATTTCAAGGTATGTAGATTTTAAAGTGAGATTTTGCTTTGAGATATTAAGAGTCAGGCCCTTCTCCAGTTTGTATCTTCAATTTGACACATATGATATGATTTTCATCCAGGTACAACTCAGATCTTCTTAGAAATATTGTTAAATTGGTTTGGGGGAACAGGAAAGATTTTCATAGACATTAAACTCTATTAGTAAAAATTATTGCTGGTTTATCACAGAGCTAATGAAGATGGTTAATGTCTCTTTTAAAAGTTTTTGAAAGATAGGATTAAGATTGAGTCAAGGTTTATAAGACTTTTTATTTTATTTACCAGTTACCGTAATTCCCGCATCATAGGTGCACTGGATTATAAGGAGCAAAATCAAGGCGCAAGTCATCTTCCTGCTTCCTCCACTTCGTACTAGAGCTGAACGATTTTGACAAAAATCAAAATCATAATTATTTTTGATCAATATTGCTTTTGCAGTTTTATTTCAATTTCCTTATTACTAACCACATGTATAGGTTTCATTACACGGATCTCTGTGGTAACTGCAACTCTTTTGACCTTTATGTTTGCCGGCAAACCCACTTTAAGTGTTTTACAGCCTCTGCAATTTGAATAATTAATTTAATTTAATTGCGATTTTATTGCTATTGAATTGCTAGCCCTACTTGGTACCATTGATTCATTAATGTTGAATTTTCTTATAGCTGCTCGATTTCCATGTTCTTCTTAATTACTGACAGCCTTGAGTAGGAAGTCTGCATCATAAGCGTGTCTCTTGACAGGTGCCATTTTGGGGTCCTTCTATACACACTGTAATATTATGGTGAGGCACAGTGTGTATTACTCCTCCATGCTCCTGACTTTGGTAGCCATGATGCTGTAGTTTTGTAGTTTACAAAAATTGTTCTTAAAGGGTGCCATGTCATACAAAACTGCTTCGAGGTCAGTAAGCTCTACCAGAATAAATCCATATAAAAGGTGGATTATAAGGTGCATTGTATTTTTTATTTATTGTAATTAAAGTCTTAAGGTGTGCCGTATGTGCTGAAAAAACTGTAACCTTTAAGGTGTTGAAAGTGATGCTTCAACTGCATTTTCTCCATCTTCCAGGAAGGAGTGACGTCCATGACAAGCCACTGGAGCCGCCTGTACTTCATGACTTTTTATATCGTTACCATGGTAAGTTGTTTTTTTTTCCCCCCCTTAGTATTTACTCAGAGTATTTCCCTCTAACATATTATCTGTTTTTACAAGCAGAAGTTTGAAATACAGCAGGTGACCACAGTGTTTATTTCCTTCTCCTTTTCAGGTTGTGATGACCATCATTGTGGCCTTCATTCTGGACGCTTTTGTGTTCCGCATGAACTACAGCCGCAAGAACCGGGAGGCGGTGAATAACCCCGAAGGTGTCTTTTTAATTTTTGTATGATGTAAACAGGATTTAAGGTGAGAGAGCAGGTGTGAGTTAAATGTGTGTGATTGTGCCGTAGATGAAAATGGGATAGTGTTTGAAGTGGAGGTGAGGAGAGATGAAGCCTTGGCCACCCTGGAGTTTTACAAACAGACAACCACATCTCTGTCCTCGCTCAGTACGCTGGCTGCCGTCCTGCAAGCCATGGACAAGAGTGGAGTAAGAAAATCACCTCTAAATGTTGCTCCTGCTGCATCGCAAGGAAACCATGCTAACCTACTCTCTTCCTTCTACTTCTTGGTGTACAGCACACATCTTTGGTTTACTTGGGCCGCAGATCAAGGACAAAGAGTGACCTCAGTATGAAAATGTATGAGGAGGAGATACAGGTAGGAAACCAAAGGATATGCTAAATGCATGGTTTTATAGAAGTGTCAACATGCTTTTAAAGTCCCTATGTAATATTCAGCCAGTTCTATAGTCTTAGCTCACATTAGAGACGATGACATTTCCCAAGAAGCTAAATGTCAGTATAAGAAGAACAGATTTCGAAGATAATAGACTTATCGTTTTGGTCATTGCAATATTTCTGAATATTAATATCATCCTAACATTGTATAGCCCAAGCTATAAATAATGTGGGGCACAATATAAACACATGGAAGAAGAGCCTTTTATCAGATGAGACAGAAAAATTTAACTTTTGGCAGTTCACCTTAACTCTCCCGGAACACACCACACCCAACAGTGACTGCAGTGTTAATCTGTAGATAAGTTTTTCTCCTGCTGGGATAGTGAAGCTGGAACACGGATAGAGCTAAATATGGGGTAATCATGTTAGATAATGCAAAAGATAAGAGAGAGAAAGAGGTTCACCTTCTAGCAGGACAATGACCCTAAATATACAGCCAAAGCTACAATGCAAAGTCTATTAATTTACCAAGACGACCTCGTCAAAGTCCAGACCTGAATCTGGCTAAGAATCTTTAGGACTATAAAATTTTTCACAGACATGAGCTTTAGGCGGTGGTTCTATGACGTCTGAACTCCCAATGGCAGAATCCATGCCACACTTTTCAAACTCATATTTTCCTTAATTCTTAATGCTTTGCTTTGTTGCTGAATATGAAGAAAATGAAAGTCGAATTTACTCTGTAGTTTAAGCTTTTTGGACAAAATGTAAAAAAATAAAATCAAGGCATGTAAACACTTTTACCAAACACTGTCATTGTCTGGGCTGCCCTTCCAAGTTTTCCCTCTGATCTATTTTAATGACTCTTTTTGTCAGGAGTGGTATGCAGAGTTTTCCAGGGAATGTTCGCCTCAAGGAGACGAAAACCTAAACCTGGATCAGAACAACGCCGTCGCCGACCCGTCTCCTTCACAAGAACATCAGTTAAACTCACAGGGTGGTTCTCACAGCATTAACTGAAATAACATGTAAGCGAGATGTACATAAACAACACCTCAGAGGAAACCCCAGCACTTCCAGTCCCCCCCTCTGACTCTCAATAATGCCCTGAAAGAGGGGGGGTTAAAATGACGAGTCTCTTGAACTGATGTTGGTGAGATTAAATGACGCTGAGATTGACATTTTGAAGGACCCTAAAGAAGCTACCAGAAATCGTCTACTACTGCAGTTTATTTTGTGTAATTATCATGATCCAAAGTTTTGTGTACTCTTAATATAAATTAAACCTGATGCCTTAGTTTAACAGTTTCTGACCGGTATTAACATGAAGATACTAGATTCTTTGATAGCTGTAAGAACACTAAACACTCCCTAAAGGTAAATCCAATGTTCTCAATGTAAAAAGTTTCCCTTACTGTCTCAAAAGACTTAAAGTATTTTATATAAGCTCTCATTCTGTAATGTTCCTGAAAGTAACAACAGATTTTAATAAAAGTATTCATACAATGAAGTCCCTGAGTGCATTGCTGCTGTGTTTCAAACAAGGTGGTAATTTAAAAATCACACTAAATTAAAAAAATTTTCTTCAAAAGCCCCCATAAAAACTGAGGTTTTTTAGAAAAATAAACAACTGCATTAAATCACAGAACATTTACAGTATTTAAAAGTGTGACATTTTTAAAACACGGAGTAAATATCAAAATATCCCAGAGATGGATGAGGGAACGGTAAAAAGGCACAGTGTGATTGGTTTGCTGAGCACCTCAAGTCTTTCACCTCTTGGTTTTAGTGACCAAACACAGGAGAGTCTGTGTTAAGCATGTGAGTGCATCACAGTTAATATCCAGTATTGTTTCAAGCAGGGGATAACGGCATCGGTCTGCACTCTTCCGTCTCTCACAAGGTCAGGTGTGGATCTTTCCAAACTCTGTGAGAAGCGCAATGAGAAGAAATACAAAGTAGAAGACGAGGAGGAAGATGCCGTAGGACCGACCCAGATGGAAGTGGCTGAGTGGAACGATGAGAAAGGACAGGACCAGGGACAAGCCCAGAGAGCCTGCAAGAATCCACGTCAACAAGCCCTCAGATCCAAACTAAAGAGGAAAACAAGAGAATCAGCTTGATGGTTTCTAGAATAGTGTCTTCTGTGGATTTTAAAGTAGAGGATTACCTGAACAGAAGATTGTGTTTTATACATCTGCGCCAGGCATCCCAACCCGACTCCAAACAGCATGTCTGAGATACAGTCAAGATCCCATCGTTTGACTCTTTGTAAAAAGATGCTTTTAAAATTATGTGGTTTAGGGTAATAAAACTATTACCATGTTTTATTGAGGTTTGAAAAAAAAAATTACATCAATCATAAAGGTAGGCTCAGAAGATTAATTGTACTTTATAATCTACTACCGGTATTTGGGATAATCTGTAGCTCATGATTATCGACACTACTTGGGGTATGAGTGCTTAATTTAGGATATATATATATATATATATATATATATATATATATATATATATATATTTCAATCTCAGTTCTTAATATTTATATTTCTATGTCTCTTCAGTTTTATTTTTAGAATCGTTATTTCTTTTCGCCATGCAGTCCAGCTCTGTATACATGTTGACATCTATCCTTTGTACAGATATTCCACTTCCTTCTGTTCTCATCCTAAATAACATTCCCAAATTCGTTCTATAAACTTCAGTGCAAAGGATACTGAAAATAATGCCTCCGAAGCAAGCAGCTATGGCCATGCGTGGGTAACCCTGCCGAGCCACTGTGATGTCAGAGAAACAGTCTGAAACAGAGAAATAAATCAATGGTTAGGTGCTCCAATGTGGATTGTGTGATCAGACTCGACAGATATCACCTCCGATGCTGTTGCCCCAGGCCAGAAGAGTCAAGCCCAGCACCGTGTTGCTGAGGCTCAACACCACACCGAGCATGTGCAGAAGACTGACCACCTCTGAGGCGGTGGCGCTGATCAACACTGCGCTCGCCACAAAGCCCAGGAGTGCAAATATCTGGAGGAACAAAGACGATTAGACTCGCATCTACTGAACCTTCTGATCATTTGTTGCATTACAAAATTTATTGGGTTTTCTGCAACAGGCCAGCAAATCAGAAGGTAAATGGCAAGGTTCTTAATATTTGTTTATAAATAAAAGAAGAATGTGGTGTGTGCATTTGCATTCAACTCCCATAAATATCTTTGAATAAAATATAGTAAAACACTATTTTTAAAGATCAAGTTGAGTCACCTTATTCTGTTTTTTGTTCTCAGTATAATTCCAATAATGTTCCGCTGGAGAACTTTAGTAAACAAACAGAATCATTCAGACCAATGAATAGATCTAGTTCATATATGAAAAAAACAACTAATTTAATAAATTAAATAAGAAATTAGTGATTCCAATTCAGTTGTAATTATAACAATGAAGTCAGGGGCAGTTTGATATTCCATCTGGTTAGACATTTTCCATCTAAGAAAATTAGCATTGGAAACAACAAACCTGATTTAAGTTCATTAATTAGTTGCATGAACTGCATGAATCAGGTGGTGAAGTAACCACACCCCTATATATTTCTGGCCAATCACATCATGTATCGTCTAAAACATGGTCAGCAGCAAAACGGATAGAAAGGCAACCTGCTTTACTTTACTGGTGTCTGTGTGTGGGAGGGGGTCACCATCCAGCCGGACAACCCTAGGCAGCTACAGCAGCAGCCATCTAAAATGGCCTTTCCCAGTCAAACGCCAGCTTAATGGCAGCAAACTTCCTGCCACTGGAGTGACCCCCTCCTTCTCCTGGATGTGCATATTTTTTTTACTCTGACTCCATCCTTTCACTGAATTACAGAGTCTGACCAGGAGAAGGTGCTTCTCTTTAGATCTTAATGTCCACATATAATGGCTGAAAGAATGTTTTAGTATAAATATTGACCAAGGACCAGCCAAGGGCCCATCAAGGAAAGTGGGGAAATTTAGAATGGCTACTACTGTATAGTGGAGAACTTTAGTTCAAAAGATACATACTCCTTTGTTATGACTCATCCAGAGCTGAATTCAGTAACTGTGGCAGAAGCTCCCTATCAAGTTTGACTGGATTTTAGTAATTTCAAAAAAAATGTCTTGCATTTAATCCTGTCGACATGCAGGGCTGGTAGAGACCAGCCACAGTGCATGTTGGTTCTACACACAAGAAACAATTTTAAAAGGTAAAAAAATAAAAATCTGTCATTGTCCCTTAATTTTACAGTCACCCTATAACTCATTAAATGACATTTGAATTAAATGCTCAACATTTTGTGACTATAGCTTTAAAAAAAAAAAGGGGATTTACTTATTTTGCAAGGCATTCCCTTTAATTTAATTAGGAATACTTCAATATAACAACATGCTGCATTTTAAGGAAACATCCTGAATCTAAACTAAATATTGTTGCATATTTTGCTTAATTGGCTCAGTGTCCAAATAAGGCATATTCTACTCATTTGTTTGTTTTCCTCCCTGTTTTACAAAATTTGAAGTTTTCTATTCTTAATATGCATTAGCAAGACCACCTACTGGGTGATATTTGGGAGGCTGGTCGTTGGTGGTGGTGCAGAAAACTATAGCCGCCAAGAACATTCCCAGCAGGAGAGTCAGCAACCAGATAGGAAACTCCCCCTGAATCATGACTTCGCCATCTAGACGATGAGAAAAAACTCAATGTTTAGGCATTATTTTATCTTAAAGTAGCTTTAGTGTGTTTATAGTTATTATCGTTTTATAGTGTGACATAATGTGCTTACATGCTCCAGACTGAAAGACAAGAACACACAGCAGAGGAGCAGTGATCAAATGGAGGCAGTTTAACGGTCTCCTCCAGTTTTTGTCCTCCTTGTCTAGGTCCACTACAGGGACACAGAGCAGCAGCAGCACCTCCAGAGGAGTCTTATATCCAAACAATGGGAGAAACATTACAATGAGAGATTTAAACAGACCTTATCCCTCTGCACTGTTCACCAGATTCGGACAAACCTTCACTACTTTAAGGAGCCTCCAAGTCCATGATTTCCTCCGCCACTTCCTGCTGTCCACTGGATTCAACGAACTCATCAGGATTTCACTTGTGGACTCAGAATATGGCAGCAGTGGCCTGTACTCAGAGTCTGCAGCACAAACGTGTGATTATTGATGGGGAAACGTGCAAAAAACCCTCAGTGGTCTGAGCTGCTGCATTCTTACCGTAGTCCTGCTGGATCGTTCCTCCTGTCAAGCATGGAACGTCTTCATCAGATGAGTCTGATGAGCTGAACTCTGCCTCAAAGAAAAACAAACTCATCAGTAAAAAAAGCAGGAAGAAAATGCACATAGAATATTTGAATATGTAAAATTCTAACCTGGAATATGTGGAACGTTTTGGACACTGTTTGTATCAGAGTTTTTTCTCCGGTTATAGATGTATGAACTGATAATAACGGTCAGAACATAAACCACATAGAGGCTCATGTATCCTGGAAAAAAAAAGAAAGGAAAAGAGAACCAGTCATACCTCATGAATGTTAATACAGTGCTATACAGTTTTGATGTGTGAAGATGATAAGTATTATGAGAGCTGGTCACTTAATTCCTGTTTTTATTTCTGCCATTTTCATCAGGTTTAAAAAGAAGTTAATTTCCAGAATCAATTCAATATAATAAATAAACATTTCACCAAAATGCATAAAATCTAGCCTAGTAAACTAGCCCCACCCGCCAAAATCATTTTTGCCTGCGAGTGGTCTAGCCTCGATGAATGACCCAGGCCAGAACTGGCTGGCCAATCACAATGCAGAGATGTGTTTTGTATATTTGGATGCAAAGCAGGCGGGGTTTTGAGGGCGTGACAACAAAGCTGCGCAACTCTGAAGAAAGCACAACAAGGAAGATGGCTACAACTATTGAACAGTTCTCGTTTGACTCAACTTTGGAATCAGTTTTGGAAGGATTAGACTTGGGGTTTTCATTGAAACGTGAGCAGAAAGAAGCTCTACGCTCATTCATTTTTAAACAGGACATTTTCAGCATTTTACCAACAAGCTGTTTGTTTACACTCCCCCACCAGCTTTCTGTCGCGCTTACTATGTCACAGTCAGTTGCGCTCATTGGTCAGAGCGTTGGCCAATAGGCACAGAGATGGTTTGAAAAACAATGGGTTGTTCTCATCAACAATCTTCCGATGTCTCATTCATCGGTGCCAGACTAAATTACACATTTAATCTCACATTATGTCTGATTTATCAGGCTACATAAAATACATATAAACTAGAAAAGCACTCTGGGAGGGCAGACCTCCGCCAAACAGCTCATTCCCCCCCCCAACATATTGTGACTTCCCCTTAAGTTAATACTTTGAATACAGGTACAGTAGGGCAGGACAATTAGGGCTGGGCAATTAATTGCATTTAATACAATTGAAATTTAGAGAAATGTCATTTTCAAACTGCAGAGGCGTTCCATTTTAGTCACATTACATTTAACAAGAGTAAGACACTCAATTTATTCCTCCAGCCCTGCAGGTGGTGGTAATACACTTAAAGGCACACTGCAGACTTTGTGACCTAAACAGTTGACGCATATGAGTCATTTTAAATGATTCATCACGCCAATATACAGCACTTCACCCTATTAATGCTATGAACGGGGCTCCCCTCTTGAAATACTGACTATGTAAGTTGGGAGAAGATGCACCGTGATTTGCCAGGTCATGTGACCTGGAGGACTTTACTGATATCGTCATGAACTATTATTTTTCCACCTGCTCGACTACTGGTCATGGCTGAGGCACGGAAAAAGTTTAAACCTTCTGAGGAGGCTAAAAAGAGAAAACGTGAAAGGGGTTGTGGCGAAGGAAAAACAAGAGACGAACAAGAGCAGGCGCGGGCTGAAAGAAGCTGAACCTAGACGTCTAGCACCATCCCCAATCAAAACACACGGGAGGCTGGTGGGTTGACTGTTTGTCGACTTTTGCGACAGTGCTGCTGCGATTGTGGCCACTAGACTTAAAGGTTACAGGTCTAGCACCCCTAGTGGCCAAAAGTTACATGTGTGCCTTTAAAGTAGGTTTGATGCCACACAAAAGTTAGCAATGGAATTGTTGCCAAGTAAGCTTTCAAGGTCATGAAAAAACTGAAACCCTGGAGTAAAAAAATCCTCATGCTTTTGCTTAGTGCAAAGGAAAATCACAATAAAATTGCTAAAATAATGGCTATCTTGATTTTGAGCAAAGTCGTTTAGATGGTGATCCCGATCATCACCAAATGTAATCATTTGTTGCCAGCCACACTACGCGCTTTCTGTGAAAATATATTACGCTAAGCTGTGTGTTTACCCAGTGTTTCTCCCAAGGTTGTAACGCCTCTGTAGAGGATGAGAAAGGTCCAAAACACAGCAACCATGTAGAAGATGACATCACGTAGAAACGGACGGGAAGCTACAGCAAAGGGTTTGACCAGTGCAACGCTTCCAGCCACTACTGTGGTAACAAATATCCCGGCTCCTGTAAGGACACAATTATTATCCTTTAAACATTGCTGTTAGATTATCTTGATGCTAGTAGGAGAAAAATAGAACTCAAGTACCAAACAGAGCCCCGACAGCCAGCCCAGCGGTATGTGGATGGGAGATCGCTGCCATGGCACTAAAGATGTCTGGAGCTCCATTACCCAACGCCAGGAACGTCACACCCTCAGCAAGGATTGCTGTCAAAGAAACAACTCTCCACCAAGCATGGGCCAAGATTGAACCAAGGTTTTAAAAAGTGTCACATCATTTTTATATCAAGCAGTTGCTACTTTTAAAGGTTGTTTCACTCAGATAGCAGAGAAATCTGGTGAATGAGTTAATTTTTAAAGTAGTGAATTTTCTGCAGCAATGTGGATCATAGTATAATGCAATATTGCTCTTCAAGCATGGGTTGCTTTGCCCTGCTGGTCAGCTGGCTGAAAGAAGGCAAATACAGATTCAAGATTATTAAATTCGGCTGTTTGGAAATAATTTTGACATTTCAAAAAAAGTTAGCAAGCTGAGCCCCTGATTACACATAGGTTTTTTTTATCTAAAAACTGAAAAGTTCTGTTACGCTTACTGTGTTTGTTTATGCCAAAATGGTGTGTGGAAATCATCCCCATATTGGTTGCAGTGTAAACAGGGATAAAAACATTTTATTGGGAGGTCAGAGTGGCATGTTTTTAATCAGGGAATGTAGGGTTGAAACAATTAATGGTGACTAATCGATTATTAAAATAATCGTCAACTAATTTAGTAGAATGATTTAGTTAATTAAATCATTAAATGGAGTATAGACTATAAAACATGTCTTTAGCTGACAGTGTGACCCACTTAGAGCAGTAATTATATCAAAACTCTAAAAAAAAAATGTAAACATATTGCATTTAAGATAAAAAAAAAGTTTTTATCTGTAAATATGCTCCATCTTCCTCAAGTGGAAAAGTTTTAGTTTCACCTGGTTTAATTTCGAAAAAAAAATTCTTTAAGGAACCTTTCACTATCTTATTATTAATCGATTATTTAAAAAATAATCAACCGATTAATCGATTTGCAAAATAATCGTTAGTTAGAGCCCTAAGGGAATGTTTACTTTCGTGCTCAAATTGTTGCCTTTCAGAGAGCCGTCCACTTACTAGTGGTGTAGCAGGGATAATATACCATTTTTAATGTTTCAACCTCTGTCTTTGCACAGATTGAAATTAAAACATGATTATGTTGGTATAACAGCAACGGAAAAATAATCCAATTTTCAACTGACATTTTTTGTAAACTGAGTAAGCGGAGTGAGCTGTAGGCTAATTATAGAAGCAGAGAGCATGACCAGCTAATTTTAGCCTGTTATGATCCTAGAGTAACTATCAAGAGCAGAATTAATGTTCTATCAATTAAGCAAGCTTATTTGATAAATACTAATCAGATCAACAGGACATTTATTCTGGACTTTTGTTTATTTTGAAATATAAAACCAAAATAAATCAATGTCAGATAAGACTATCAACTGATATAATCATTTCTTTATTAGCTGCAGCAGGAATAATTTTTTTTTGTTTGTTTGTTTTTCTGTTTAAGCAAAGTATCTTTTTTAAGTAAGTATATTTTTTAAGTATTTATATATATATATATATATATATATATATATATATATATATATATATATATATATATATATATATATATATATATATATATATATATATATATATATATATATATCTGTGTGAGATTGTAACTCTAAATTCAAGTAATTTCATATGGTTCCAAATCTTGTTCACATAAATAGACTAAAAATACTGGATTTCTCTCCATCTACCAAAGTTAGAAAAGAGACTAAAAAAACCAAGAACTTAGAGCTTGCTGTTAAAGGAAGCGGAAAAAGGATACAGCCACATTGTGAGAGAGGTGAAGAGTTGAGGAGATTGCTGAGAGGTTGGGGCAAAAACTGGGGAGGGAAAAACCAAATAAAATACATATAAAAAATGTTTTTACATTTTTATATATGGCTGAACAGCATAGTTTGTTTAATACCAATATGTAAAGAAATACAAAAACAACCAAACAAAAACAAGAGCAAAAGTCCCTCTGTGTCTTTAAATGAAGTTTTATCTCAACAGTCATGTGAGTCACATGACTGTTAGGCTGACAGGGTGAAGTCAGCTCACATGCCTTTTTACCATCTACAAACTAAACACACAGAGAGGGCACATGTTGCCCCCGGTAACAGGAAACATACTTACAACTTGGAAGCAGCAAGTCCAAGGATGACAAACAGGACGATCAGCCATATGACCTGCAAATAAACAGCCAAAAGAAAATGCTTTAATGATTTCATAGTCAAATTAATCAATTGCCAAGAAAAAAAGATGACATTCCTCCTAATAACTGTGGATTTGGTTAAGTTTTTTTTAATATATATATATATATATATATATATATATATAATTAATGTTCTCCAAAAAATATTCAGTGGTCAGATTGGAAAGCACAATCTTACTTCCTGTTTTTTTTTTTCATATGAGTTGGTTGTATTCATTAGAGGAACTGAATATATCTAAGAATCGCAGTGAAGTTACAGGATTTAGCAAACAGTGAAACTAGTGTTTTGTTTTGTGTGTCACTTCTTCCGCCGCTCAGTCAACTTCCTCATCATCCATTGCTGATCTGCGGATTGTCCTGCTGCTTTATGACGTGGGTTCATGAGCGATTACAAAAGCAAACACACACAAACAAACAGGTCTTACACAGAGGGTGATGGTGAAAGGAGTGAGGTTTGGAGGCAGCAAGCAGAAGGCCACTCTCAGGTAGTTCACCATGCCATCTGCCATGCTGCAGTCAGCTGTCCTCTTCACGAAGGCGCATCGCTCTGAGGCGCTGTAGTTCATCACAAGGTCGCACTGCACGGATACACAGGTAGCTAAGTCAATGCGTCCACATGGAGGAGAAGTATAAACAATGTGCTGGTTTCATCATCGTACTGATTTATTGATTCCCTGGCAAATATTTCTAAAATTCAAAGGGCAACACTAATCTCAAACACTACAACTCTGGATCTTTACCTAAAAGCAATCTTTTGTACTGTAATCAATCATAACGTTAAAAGCGCTATTGTAAAGTTTCTAAAGTGCAAATTTAACCAATAAATGAAACATATTTTTTTATCTAAAGCCCTGAGGGGAACCAGAATTTAGGGAACTGCGCTATACTTTTTCCCTCCATGAACCAAATCCTAGGTGAAGCATCAATGAATTATAATCCTGGATCAGTTTTACTTTGGTTATTTGATTTTCCATTTAGAAATAGATAACATAAAACAAGAGGTGATTCAGTTTTGGTCTTAAAATACAAACATTTAAATTGCAATACAAAGTGTTTCTCTTATTCTGTGTCAAAAAGGGATAAGAAGAGTTTTGAAAATAATTTAATTTTCATTTTCTCTTTTGATTAATAAAAAAAAAACAAACTAACAAAGCTAATTTCTTTTAGACAACGGAAAAAAAGCCTTGTATTTTATTTTCAAATTTTCATTATAAAAATAGCTTGTTTTGTTTTTAAAATAAAAATGACCAAAAGATACACTGGTCATCCTGGGACTTACTTTCATTTACATTAACAATAACTATGACAGATTGGTAAATAAACATGTAAGGGAAAAAAAAAAAAGACACTGACCATCTATGGAAACAATACTCAAAATAGTGAGTCTTTTAATGCATTCTAAATTTACAATACTTTAAAATACTTATTTTTTTTTTTTTTTTTTTTTTTTTTTTTAGCTTACTTTAACTCCCTGGCAATGAGTTTGTTTGTTGTGCAGAAGTATTTGCCCATACTTCTCTGCAGTGTTTTTTTTATTTTTTTATTTAGGCCCATTGAATAGTTCTTGTTTTTAGAAATATAAACAAGGTAAATATTATTTTATCTTAAAGTAATCAGAATATATTTTAGCCTTAACCAGATGTGTAAAAAAAAAACTAAACTAAACATTAGCTGTTTTGGCCACCATGAAATGCTGCACTGGGCTGGGAGTCCTTCTTACCATATTAATACTAGCAATGGTCAAATATAACTAATAAAGATTGTTTAATACATTTAAATTTGTCAAACTAAAAGAAACTGAGCAGTTTAGAAAATAAACTAGGACCATATAACTTTAATATAAACATTGACTCAGCTTCCTTTAAAATGTGTAACTAAAATACAATTATTATTATTATGGCCCTGATGGTCCTTTCTGAGAAAAAAAAAAGAAATTAGGGATGATTCTAAGAGGAAAAAGCATCATAAATGAGAAATTAAAGACTTGCAGTTTTATTTATTTCAATCTAGAATTGGCTTCCATTTTTTTTCTCTTGAACATTTTTCATTTAATCTCTTTGCAATCAGTAAAACCAACAAAAAGCAACAGTATTTTCCTGCAATGAGAATCTTTCTTAAACTTTTTGAATTGTTGCTCTTTTTATTATTTTAAAAATCTTATATGCTTTTATTGCCTAGTCACTCACATACTTTTAGGATTTAAAGGGTATTTCTATTATATGTAAATCTATGACAGTCTGCTCATTCATAACTCAACATGTCAGAATAAGCAAGTGAAGGACCACCTTCCTCCCTGAAACCTCATACTAATGTTAACTCTTACTGCAGATTGTTTACTATAGGAAATAAGCCAGGATTTCTGACCCACCTCGTCACTCGTACTTTCAGACATCATGGCTAACAGGGTCGGTCCTGCTATTCCAACACCGGGCTGGTTAGTGAGACTCCTGCAGTCTGAGACAAGCAGCTGGCCGATCAACACCAAGGCAGGAAACCATTGACAGCCGTAAGGATCCACAGTTTATCCTGGAACCGCGTCCATGCTGCTATCGCTGCGGTAACAGGACTCTGTCCTTGGCTCCTGGAGGCCTTCCAGCTGCTGACCTGACTGCTTTAATTAAACCACGGGCCTACGAGAATGAAAATAAACATCACGACGTTGTAGCGGGTGTTGTTTACCTGCCTGCTGCCCTCCTCTACCAACCTGACAATTTTCTATTGCACCTTTTCCTGAAGCTCCGCCCATTGATAAAAAAAAAAAAAAAAAAAAGAAGAAGAAAGTGACCCGTGAAGCGTTTAAAGACCTCTCGAAAACAGAGATTTGAAGCTCCGCCCATTGGTTAAAAAAACGGACCCGTGATGCGTTTAAAGACTTCTCTAAAACACAGATTCAAAGGTCCAAAGCAACACTAAGCGGAAGAACATTTCCCAACCAGGGGTTATACACTATAATGTTATTCCGCAGTCATGAATTTCAAAATAATTTTAAGGAACACCTTTAGGAGTTTTAAAGCGGAAATAATTGGTTGGAGTTTTGATTTCTCAATCCTGAATGAAAGTTTGAAATTCCAAGTTTATTTCGATCGCTCTTAATTATATATATATATATATATATATATATATATATAGGCCAAATCTAAGTTAGCCTACACTCATGACTCCATTTTCTATTTGAAATTGAGTCTTTTTTTAAATTAAAAAACTAATTTAAAAATGTCACTGAAATTACATTAATAGATTAACAAAGTAAAAATAATAACTCTTTTTTTGATAACTTTTTTTTTAACAAATAAAGGTAAACAGCTTAACCATTCTAAAGCGATGGATGGATCCTATTTAAAATAAAGACTATGATTTTATGATTTCTCTAGAATGGCATTTATGCAGGTTTTTCTAATGTATATCTAAAACTTTTATATAGAAAATGAATATATATATATATATATATATATATATATATATATATATATATATATATATATATATATATATATATATAAAACATTATTTTAAGGACTCATTTAACAAACAAACAAAAAATACCATTTTGGTTAATTATTCTTTACAAACGTTTATTCAAAACATAAACTTGTTTAACTTTAGTAATCTCTGATAACATGCTTGATGTTCACTCTTTAGCAGAACATACTTTGATAGTGTTAAAGAAATATAAACTGATTTATTAACAGTCAACATATCCTTTTTTTAAATAACAGAAGTAGAGAACCTTCTCTGAATCAGTCTTTCCTCTATTGCATGTGTTATCTAAACTTTGCCTTTTCAATAAATGAGTAGGACCATGAAAGACAAGCCTGTAACTATCTAAGTCATATCATTTAAATGGGAAATATCCAAGCATTATTAAAGAACAACAGAAATGTTTCTCATCTAGAACATAATACCTTTGCCTTAATAAAAAAAAAGCATGGTTTTCTGAATTGAAGAAACATCGGCTCTCTTATCTGAAAACAATCAATTTCAATAATATGGACTACATCAGATCAGAGCAGAAATTCATCAGGATCCAAAGGTTGCTCAGTTTTGAATCAGCTGATAAATCAGCTATAAACCAGTGAATCATCTTGGGATGAAGTGCTGGAATCATAGCAGCCTCTCATCTGTTTAGATGCAACAAGACACAGATCCTGTTCGCACCATCTGATGAAGCAAAATAGAAACATATTAAATAATTGTATAGAATCTGTGCTTCCTTTTTTGAGAGGTTTAACAGTGTTTTTTTTAATCAACCAATTTCATTTTTGTGTTTTTCCAACCTGAGAGCTGCATAGGTGTCCTGTGGGGTGGCCTCTTTCCAGCTTGCATGGTCTATGAGAAGTGCACCTGGTAACAGGAGATTTAAGGACTTAAGCACTGATCTCAAACTTGTTAACCTATTAACAATGGTTAACAATTATGTGAAAAGACAGGATTGTACAGTCACTAGCAGAACCTCGCACGTTTCAATAAATTTGTATTTATTTATTTCAAAGGGACAATGCATTTACATAGTATACATACATATTTGCAGATATACTTAAAAAATACAGGATTATAGCAAATACTGAATTCTTTCTGGTTTAGATCAAAGGATAACCAAGAGAGAAATGTCCTAGTTAAAGCCTAGAATGGAATACCATAAACAAAATCTGTAGTAAGATTTCTGAATTAATTAATTTAATCAAAGTGATGTTCAGCAGTTTTTTATAAAGAACAGTTCGTAGATTCATTCTGAAATGAACACAGCTAGTAAAGACTTGTGGTAGAAAGCTGAGTCTACAAGGCACTAACTGAGGAGGCTATATCCATATAAACACCCCAGTGTTTAGTCTTTTATAAAAAAAAAAAAAAAAACTGATGTTTTTTATTTTCATTATGCACAATTTTTCTTTAACAAGTAATAGAATAAATTACATTTATTTGATTGTATTATGAATGGTTTAGCATTGCCCTGTAACTGTTGCATATCTAAGCACCCACCTGCATAAATACGAGCCAGGCTGTATGCCAGATCTCTGGCTGCCAGTTCCAGATAACTGGGTGATCTGGAAGCTGCTATCTGGACAAACTGCTCCAGTTCAGACAGAGCACCTGCAACTGCTTTCACAGCCGGGGCCAGGGAGGAAACTCCTGAAGCACCTGTGAGCAGTGACTGCAGAATAACACAGACAGCTGTTAGCCCTGCTTCCAGTAAATGACTTTGACCTACAGGAACTGCTCCCCGCTCCGTACCTTGACATGTTCAAAGTAAGCATGCAGAACCATTCCTGAACTACGAGCTGCGCAGCGCAGCACATCCAGAGAGAGAACGTTTGTTGTTCCTTCCCATATACTCAACACCTATAAGAGAAACAATATGTGGGTTTATAGCACCATAAAACCACAGAAGAGTTTTGTTGGCAGTAACAATACCTGTGCATCACGGAGTATTCCAGGCAGCCCAGTATCTTCGATGTATCCCTGTCCACCGAAGCTTTCCAGACCCTCAGACACAACAGCAACAGCCTGAGAGAAACACAGTCGGTCAGATACTCTGCTAACCCCATCAAAGATGACTTTTATGTTGGCAGAAGCAGCGCGCCTGTTTTCCGGTGTACAGTTTAACTACAGGAGTGAGCAAACGAAGGAGGTGCACATCGAGCTGGGTGGCCAGGCCGCTCTCCTCTCGACCCAGCAGACGGCACACTTCCATCACCAGAAGGAAAGCTGCACGTGTCTCCACCTGTCCAAAGCAGGCAGAATTTCAGAGTTTGATTTGTTCATTTGTGTTCTGCCAAGATGTTCACACCCCCTAAACCTGAAGCCACTTTATCAATTTACATCTTTATTTCATCTATTTATTTATTTTTTTTCACATCCAAATCTGAGAAGAGTGGGAAGAAAATTAAACTGTCCTCTTTAACTTTGATGACATGTAACTTCTAACTCTACCCACAGCCAAGAGGACACAGCAAACATATGGAAGAGGGTGCTCATCTTAGATTAGAGTAAAACTGGAACTTTCTAGTCCACAAACTAGAGGCCATGTTTGACAAAAACACACCTATGATGAGACATGGTGGTGGCAGAATCATGCTGTGGGCCTGTTCTTTTCCAGTAAGACAGACAACCCTCACTTCCATGAGCACAAATACTCTCAACATAAGGTTTGAGCTACATTGAATTGGTTTAGAGAGCCATTCCTGCCTTGTAACTTATCAGGTAAATATTTTATATTCCACCATTTATAAAAATCATGATTTGTTCTACATGCTTGTTTAATGATTAAAGAAAGGCAAATTGTTTTTTTTTTTTTTTATGGAAAATGAAAGTTGGCAGAAATTGCCTAAAGCACAGAAAGACAGGCAAAATATTTTTTTATCAAGTGCTCTATATTTAAAGACCTAGCTGAGTTTGTTATCAATTTGGCAGTGTATTAAGAGCTATTGTGAATGTCTCTAGGATCTACAAACCTCTGTTTTAAAGCAAAGCTTAGACCTAAGTACTATAAAATATTATCCCTTATTGAGAACTGTAGATTCACAGACGCAAGTCAATCTGAATCTGAAAAAATATTCTAGACGTACAAATCTGTCAGAGACAAACATTAAATGCATTTCTTTAGTAAATGCAGTGAGGATAGTTCTACAGAACATTGGAATAAAAGGAATTAATGCATTTTTAAGCAGAACTTTTCAATTTTTAATTGTTTGTGTCGGGTGTCAAAAAAAGAAATATAATTTTTGTATTCAATTTGGAAACTTATAAAACGAGAGAGGGTTTAAGGGGTGTTAATACTTATGCAAAATACTGTACACTTCTGCTAGCTTACCTCCATTCTTGCAAGGGTCTGCATATGCAGCGGGTGGTCTTTCAGAAGCTTTCCAAAGGCAGTACGGCGGGTAGCATAGTCACGGGCCAACTGGAGCACTCTGACAGCAGAGACATTTTTATTAGCTTACGGGGAAAGGGCTCCACAGAGTCCGAGCAGAGAACAGGGGAAGTATTATGATGGGGGATCCTACCTTCTCATAGCAGCAGCTGCAGAGACACTGTTGTGAATCCTGGTTATTGTCAGCATATTAGCTATGGAAGCCACACCTCTGCCTTCTTCTGAGAGCTGATGATGAAGGGAGAATATCTGGATCAGACAGAGTAAAGCAGCACTACTACCCGAGGCACTGCGTTAGAAATTGAGCATTAAGTTTGATGGAATGGAGCGGAAAACAGGGCACTTAGCCTGAAAATCAAAATTTATGTACAATCCAGATGTTCATGATTTAGTTCCTGCTACTCTCAGTACAAATATTTCAGCTTAACTCAAGATAAAAGTCTACCTTGGGGCCAAACTATAGAAAAATTTAGCATATTTGGAGCTACCTATTTCTTAGATTTCACAATTATCCCTTAAGTGCACATTATCTTCAAACTAGTTTAAAAGATAATGTGGTTAAAAACAAATTACTTAAAAATAAATATATTTTAAAATATGGTCTGAATGAAAAACTGTTTTCAATAAAAGCTACTCTAATCGCTGCAAAACATAAATGTCTACAGCAGCTTTTAGTTAAGTTGATGGAAGATTTTGGATTAATCTCTCTTCACACAGAATATTTCCCCATTGTCTGGCATTGTACCAATGCCTCCTTTATGACAACAATTATTGCAGATATTTGTCTGTCTGTTTGTGAATGACTTTTAGAAGTACTAAAAAAGTGAATCTGCAGCTGCAAACTGCAGAAAATCTCTTTGCACATGATAGATGTTTACCTTTGCATATACTTTACCCACGCATTTGCGCAGTTTGGTTGTTAGAATATGATCTGCATATTGATGAAGGCACACACAAAAGCAGGTTTGCATATGCTGTCTGTTGAATTGGAAATTCATATCACTTTGTAACTTCTTTGAAGATCTGCTCTGCAAACCCTCTGAAGATCAGGCCTTAAAGCAGTTTTTACTCAGATGGGCTGTTTTCAGTTTGTTTACTAATCATAATCTAGAACCAGACAGACTGTGAAACATCCTGTGGATTGAGAAATTTCTACAGACACAGACATAAATAACTTCATCAGGAGGTTGTTGGCTAAAATAATGCACTAAAAAGCTGTCTTTTCCATTTGCTATTGATGTTAAGGTGACAGATAAAGTGTTTAGCCTTTGTTCAGCCTTCTTATGGTCAATAGTTCAAGCGGCCGCATTTTTATCACAAAGAAATTCCCCTAATTGCGCAGCATATGCATAAACTATGTTGCTTAATCAGTATTTAGTGTATATTCTGTGCCAGACAGAGTTGGTAGTAAAAAGCAACAATGCTTTACATGTCACTGACTCTATATGCAGGCAGGCCATCCAGGAGCAGCTCAGCAGTCGGCATCTGTCGTGTTCCCAACTTGTCCTTCAGTCTCTGGACTTCAATGCCCCTCAGTCGGCCATCTTCTCCTCGACTCACCTCCGCGTAAAAAAGTGACAAACCCCTGCTGCCCTGCAGAAGGCGACAAGCTCAGCTAGACATGTCACACATTCCCTGAATGCCTTGGACTCAGTTAAAGACCAACATAGAGGAGTACCATTGTTGTTGCTCCCGATCTGTCCTGAACTCTCGCCAAGGTGAGAGTCATGTCTGCATCTGTGGCTGACGTGAACCACTTAAAGCCATGTAGTCTATAGGACCCGTCCGTTTGGGGGACAGCCACTGTTTCTGTGCCAGTGCCTTAAGATAATCACAAGCTCAGTATAGTCAGTAAATTTATATATCTTATAAATATGCTGCTACAGAGTTAACTCTTATTAAACATATAGAGGGACCAAAGTTTTCTGAGTCCGTTCTTCCCCTCAAGATTGAAGGCTGCACTGATTTACGCCACTTAAATGCATGTCTACTGACCCACATCAGATCCTCCTTGTCTCTCAGTCATCCACTGTCCAGACGTCCAGAAACGCTCAGGCTGGCGGCTGGTCAAGCGACTGAACGCTTCTTCCACTGGCGGTGAAACACCTACAGACTTCATTCACATAAGAACAAAGGCTCTTACAGATCCATGCTGCCAAATACATAATATAACTAACACATTTGAAGAGAAAAAAACAACAATAATTGGATCATATATATGCTAAAATTAATGTTGTTTGGATGTGAGAATTCATCTCTGAAATCATAAAGTCATGTTATTGATTTTATTCAAATTTAAATTAAGCTTGACAATAAACCTTTTTTTTTTTGCTAAGAAACCTTGGCATACAAATATCTCTATGCAAGTAATTTGGAAAGGATTAAGAAATTAAAACAAGCACATTGTTAGAGATCCATGCAGAGATATTCATAAGACCTTTCTTTAGATTTTGTCACATTACAATCAATAATGCTTTTTCTTATTTTAATGTGGGTTTATTTATTGGCATATAATTGTGACGTAATAGAAAATTGACAGAGATCTTTCAAAGTTTTTTTCATAGTGAAAAACTCTGAATAACTTCAAGAGATATGAATAATTAGCAAAGTGCAGGGAACAGATGTTTTCACAGATAATCATAAAGTACTGAGTTGTAAATTAATCACAAACTAAAGAAAAGTTCAACAAATTTAGTTTTAAACGTTTACAAAAGATTTGTTGATTTTAGACATTACAATTTTAAACTTACTTGGATGACCTTTGCAGCTCCGTCTGTCATGGCGAGAGGACAGGTGTAGAGACCAGATGAGGGGGAGAAAATGTACAGCTTGCTCATCTGGTAAACACGACTGGAACAAACACACGAATATATACTCAACCAGACATCGACTAGATTAAGTTATTAAACTAAGGTAGAAAAAGAAAGAGGACGGCTTACCTCCACTCCCTGAATGACTTGTCGTAGCCGATGGCAACCAGTCCCTCCTGCGCTGAGAGGTCTTTGAGGCGTTTCCAGGCTGCAGAGGTCACGATGTGGTCTACTCTCCGACCCCAAGGATCAAAATGCACAAGTCGAGGAGGATTGAGTTCACACTCTCTACCCAGAATGTCTATTTCCTTTGCCACGCGTTTTCCGAATGCATTCAAGTCAGACAAGATGGCCTGAGAACTAGACTAAACACAAGGAATTAATTAGAGATGGTAGTTCAAGTCCAGATTATTTAGTTAAAATCTGTTCAAAAACTTTGGAGTATTTGATTAAGAAATAAAGATCAACAAATTCTTTTCTCCAGCTAAATAGCATAATAAACAGTCATGTTAAGCAGAGTGATTCTTGCTCAGAATACCTCCTGTGGCAGATGTCGCTTTAGGTATCCTCTAAGCAAAGCGTCCTCCAGGAATGGATTCTTCAGGACTGGCTGGTCCTGAAAGAAAGATCCCACCCTAGCCCTGCTGAAAGGCATACCACCTGCTGCCTCCCACTGATGGTCCTCATCAGATTTTCTTGCCCCAGGCTCAGCTGCACTGGCTGATCTGATGTGGATGAGCGGTCGAGGAACGCCACACCACAGCCTGCAGCAGCTGCTGCCAGCTACGCGTCTGCTCAGGATGGCTGAGGACACCGCCATGGCGTCAGGATCTGTCTGTTCAAGGAATCAATGAGTTATATAATCTTACATTGTTACACGCAAAGCATCCTATGATGTGCAAACTTACCTAAACCTAAATGATAAAAACCTTTTTATTATAGCTTTGAGCTTTATGAATGGCAATTTTCGAATGAAAAGTTACTTTTTAGCTTCACCTTAATGTCATGCACTCTTGACTTGCATATTTTTAAGAAACTTTGCCTCTGAATTTCATCATGTTCACATTCCAATGAAGCAGGGAGTTACTCATCTCTACAATTAAACTAACTGATTGATGAAACAATAAGGTTAAAAAAAAGTTTCTGTTAAGATTGTGATAGAGGTGATATAGTTAAAACACCAAATACTTAAAAAGACGCACCTCCCCCCCACCTACACTGAATGTTAAAAGGTCTTTATCAGGGGTGTCTACAAACTCGAATGGTGTTGCATCCCTTTGTCGTATAAAGGATCATCTCAGCTTTGCCTCAAATTGCCTCAAAAGTTGAGATGTCACAGGAAAGCAGGAGAAAAATGTAGAAATTGATTTATTTTAATTGAGTTTAAACTTGAAACATTTCACATCTTACTTCTCTTATCCTAATTTAATTATCACTCAATATCAACATTTAGAACATAAGCTTGAACTGCATTGATGATAAAACTGAACAGTCATAGCTCCTTCAAAAGAGAAATTAAAATACCGTAGCAGCTTGTGTTACATTAATCGCTGTTAAATAATTAATACAGACCTGTAAGAAGACTAGCCTCTAAACACAGGTAAATAGACAGGACTTTCGCAAATTTTAATCACTCAATTTGCTTTTCTTTATTAATTTTCTCATACTAAATAAAGTCTGCATGAAATCTGAAAGCAGAAGTCAACATCCCTGCTTTATAACAGCTTAATCATTTTATTAGATAGAAATCAACCACCTCTGGTTTCTCAATTTAATTATATTAAAAAATATATTTCTATTAAATATATATTTTCACTTTCATTAATTTTATTACTAGCCTTAAATGACCTCTGTACCATGTGATCTTGGCATGCCTTTAAATGTATTTGTTGTTTATTTTACATATCTTTTGTTTACAACTTTAAACAAAGAGACAAAAGTAGGCATTTCGTTTTCTATTCTGATACAAAAAATGAGCTTTAATTTGGATTTATTGTGATTTTACAGAAAGTAAACAAGAGGCACAGAGACGGTCGGTCACGGATGTAGATCAAAGTTCATTTGACTCTATTTGCATGTTTATACACATCTTTGATGCACTAATCTGCAGTTATTCCTGTTTTACCAACAATCTGATTGTTAATCTGACTAATAATATCCGGTTATTCTTTAATTGCTGCTTGCTTTTGCAGTTTAACAATAAAAAACATAAAGCGAGTAAAAAGGAGCGTTTTAATGTAGCTGATTATACATAGTTAAGTAGTTTAGCTACAAGCAAGTTAGAATTGTTATTTAATAAAACACTGGAGCGGTTTTAGGTCTAGTTTAGAAGATTATTCGATCTAAACAACGAGCAAATATCCTTACCCAGAGCAGCGCAGCAGCAGCAAACGACAACAAATTTCGCCTTCAAAATAAAAGTCGGAAATGGTGATTTGATGTTAAAAATCCTGAATGTTTTCCTCATTTTTTATATTTAGCTTTGGCTATACGTTAAGTTTGCATCGCATGAGTGGGGAGGCTTTTTGACGCCAACACACTGTTTTAAAATGGAAATGCTTCTAAAGCAATGAGGGTTAGTTTACTTTCAGACCACAGTGAGTTTTGTGTATAGACAAGAAGTTCAATTTAGATATCTTCTGCTTACAAATATTATTTATTTTACAAATAAATGAAAAAAATGTAAAAATGTTCCAGTTCTGCTGTGTCAACTACTTCTTTGGTAAACTTTAAACAGGACTTCTTATGTCTTTGTATCCCACCAGAGAGGCCAGGTATGAGGTGACCTATCTCTGATTGGCTTTTTTTTTTATCTGATTCATTCTCCCCTTAATGATCAAATTGGTTTAGATGAGCAGACATGTGGTTTAGTCACACGCCTGTTTTCCAACTTTGGATGATTGGTTTAAAACAGGACTGCAAGATGTTTGTAACCTAACCCTGCTTTTACGTTTATTCCTTTTGCTGTTCCTTAAAACCATCCTTTGTCTTTTACATTTGTTTCCCAATATTCATTAACAAACATCTGGATCCTTTAATAGAACAGTTGTATTTAGATTTGTGATACTCTTCCAGATTTTGTTTTGTAGAATACCTTGCAGTTTCAAGGACATTAGGATCAGATCAGTGAAAACCACTTACTGAGTTGGGTTTCCTGCTGTTTTTTTGTTTTTCTTTAATCCACAAATGGCTTTTCATTCAGCATTATGTGAAAGGGCTTGTGCTGAAGAAACAAAATGTTTTAATAGCTGGTCTGGATTATTCTGGTTTTATTACACAAATCTTTAAATCAGTTTGGGTTGTGTATTAAACAAAATTCTCAAACCCCTTTAAAGCTTTATTTGGATTCTAATCCAAACACAGTTCATGTACGGTAGTTTGGTCATGGTCTAACTCAAGAATACCATCCTACATGCAGCCCAACCAAGAGAGAAGTTTGAATTACAAAAGCATTAAATTAAAACTGAAGGTGATAAGAAGTTCTGTAGTCCAGCAGCAGTCATTTTTCTTAGGAAACTGATTAGAAGTGAAAGAAATGCATTTATCCCCCCATACTCATTTTTTCCCCATTGCTTTCCATACAAATTTAAATCAAGAGCTTTTCATATTGATTTGTTAAGGATTAATTCCTTTTTATTTCACTGTTTTAAATAACTGTTACATCTGTTCATTTCTATATCTGTTCACTCTTGTGTGGGTCAGCAAAAATGGTACGGTGGCCAGAGTGACTCCAGCATCATCTTATGTGGCAACACTTTAGGCTGGGTTGCTTTGGGAGGGAGACATGCTGACTGACCTTTAGATAAAAAGGGAAAGGGTGCAAACTCTTTGCTTTTTCAGCCCGATAGATGGTAAGATCTTCCTCTGTAATTTGTGCTTGTATCAATGATTTGTGAAACATTACTGGAATAAGCTGGTGAAGATTCTCTGTCATCCAGGTCAGTCATTCCAAAAAAGTAAAAAAAAAAAAAACAAAAAAAAAAAAACAAAACTGGAACTAATTTCCAAGTTTGAAGACGTTCCCATCCAGGAAGCTTTTACTGGATGGGAATGTCTTAAAAATAGGAAACAAAGTCCAGTGGGTCTTTTTTTTTTTTGTTTACCGGTAACTTTTTTGGAATAAATACTGTTAATACTTAACTGTGTATCCTCCTTTGTGTACTTTGAGAGATTACCTTCATCGGATTTGGACCAGATAAAAATTGGGTTCTACAACAACAGGTTGATTCAATAAAGACAGTCAAGTGCATTGCATTGCATTTTATTTAGGGGCATCAGAATAGAAGGAGCTGAAAACAAATCAATGACCAACTTCTCAAAACGTGTGTCAATTTTTTTCTAACACCATCTGATAAAACTGCTTTGTGCTACAATATACAGAATGTATGGTCGGAAACAAAATATAATGCAATAAAATGTATAACAATGGCAACATTACATAAAGGTGGAAGTCAGGGGTAAGCTGCTAAAAAAAACAAAATGATGCATCGAACACAGGGAGATAAAAGTGAAATGATCTGGGACCGGTTTTATTGTTGTAAGTAAAGTTGGTCAAAAATACACAAACACTTGTTTCGATTAGACTGAAAAGGCATGCACCGTTTAATAAAACATCTCCATGACATCTTAAAAATCTTTTCAAAATGAAGAACACAGCCACTAAATAATAAACAGACATTTAGCTTTTTGCTTAAAAAGGAACAAAGAACAATCAAAAGGGAGAATGTAGAAGCTCTGAAGGAACATTTCCACTGATAAAAACCAAGCTGGTAGTTCTTCTTGGTGGATGTAACATCTCACGCTTTAACTTGGTTTTCTAACCAGGATGAACAATTATAACCAGAGACGCTGATGCTTGTCTTAGTGTATAAAACTAAAAGTTATTGTATAGAGAAGGGATTTTTTGGACTTGCTGTGCAGCAACTTACAGTTTGTAACACCCACCTGATGGATGACCAAATGAAAAACAAGTGTAGCTTATAACGCGGCTGCACATATAAAAACCATTAACCTTCACACTTTACGATGTTAAGCGGTAATAACATCTTTTAAACCGATAGACACAGTCTATAAGCATATATATATATTTATAAAAAGGACTAAGAAAAACCACAGAGCTAACCGACAATACAGAAATCAACCAAACTTAGGTTTTAAGATGTGGAGAGATTGAGAAGTGATTACATCCCCAAATAATCTGGGATCGCTGAACAGAAGTAGCGGTCCTTGTGAGTCGAAGTTAGCAACACTCGAGTTGAATACTCTCTTTTTTATTACTTTTTTATTTGTTTGACCTTCTGTTATTTGGCCAATCCAGTCCTTTTTAGTCACCTTTGGTAAGGAGGTCCTCTATATATGCATCAAGTTCATCATCTGTGTTTATATCAATGTCCTGAAAATGTCAAGAAAGAAAAAGAAGAAAATACTTGAGTTTTCAACAGTAAAACTAACCAAACATGTAACGTGAGAAACAATCATGTACAACAGGCTGGCACACCATACCTCTTGCACTTTCTGTAGAAGTGCTACGATGTTGGTTCGTAGTTTTTGAAGTTTTTCATCTGCTTCCTTCAGTTTGAGCTCAGTGTTGTTGTTCTTTTCCTCCACAGCTTTGGCCCTGGCATCAGCTCTGCTCTGGTACGAGTTACACAGTGACTGGAGACCCGATTCATACTGCTGGAAATACTCTTTCTAAAGAGAGGGGGGGGAAACACTTTAGTTGGGGTCAGAACCACCGCCTTGGTATGAACTGTGTGTGTTTTTTTTTAAATAAAGTCCAAAATCAGATCAGGAAATCTTAAAATCATAAGCATCACATTCCAGAGTGGCTTAAATCTGTATTTTTTAAATTGCATATACATCTTTCTAAACAAATGTTGGTTTTCCTTAATATTCATTATTTCAGTCTACACTGATATTTATAAATAAAGTAAACAGAGAAGGAAAAGTCACAATACAGATTGCTAAAAAATCTATTGTATGTAAATGTAATATGTGACTTTGTATATTTTGGAGGTCCTGGGTTAAATGATTTATCAGACTACAGCTTTGTCTAATTAGACATATCCATGTTTCTGATCAGTTTTTTGGAATAAAACAAGAGACTCATGCTTGTTGTATCATGTATCTCACCAAAGGAAATGCCATCAGCTCCTCGGCAGTCATGCTGTTGACATCGTCTTTGGGAATCCGAAAAGCAGGAGGGAAGAAATAACGCAGCATCGTCCTGAAACATGAACAGACATGACTGTGGATATCCTAGGAAAGGGATGTGGATTTACAACATATTTATGATTCCACATGCAATATTTTAGGCCTAGTATTATAGTATCTCGTATTTGGTGGAGCCTCCAGAATGCTTTGATAGCATTGTGGTTCTTCCTGAGGACCATAATCCATAATCCTTTTACCCCTTTTCTATCAGAACCTAATCTATACAACGAAGTAAATCTATCAACCATTTCATCGATTTCATTGAGGATAAACTAAGCCCTTCAATGATATTTTCCTTAAAAAGAGCAATTTTTTGTTTCTTTTTTGGACCCAAGGCTCATGACAGAGAACAAAAATAAATAAATAAAAAAGAAAACCTAATGCTGTTTTTAAATAATAATAGTATAAACAAAATCCTTCCAGCTGCAGCTTTTTTTCCGCCAATGCCACCATGCAGCAGCGATTTATCTACTTAAACTTGAGACATAAAGAAAAACCTGATCCAAACCAGAGACGGGCAGTTTTTATACAGCCGAACCACAACCAGAGAGGCAGTTTGATTTTAACACGACAAATACAAAATTAAACAACAAGAAAATAAAAAAGGTAATTACTTTCCTCCACTAAAGATGTGAGATTTCCATAAAAAAATTTATAAAAATCTCCACCCTAGCTTTCAGTCTGTTAGATTTTCCGATTCAGATGAATGAATAACGATCAAATTCAGAACAACTGGAAAACGGGAAACTATTTCCACTGGATGAAACATAAAATTTACTTATTGGGTTTTAGAATTCTGCGCAGGTGGTGAAAAATATTACTAGCAGTGCAGAAAATGCGCTCTGAAGGGATGCTTATCTTTGCAAACAGTGACTTGAACGAATAGATCATCCATCGCCATTTGTTGGACTGAAGAATATAGGTTGGAACATTTTTAAATATCACCCAACCTTACAGTGAAATAGCATCTAAATGGGGGGTGGTATCTTCAATCAGAGATCCTTTTACATTGACCAGTAATATTCAAATCTTAGAAGGAACTTCATTGTCCTTTAGCCCAAGTTGTTGAATACAATAAAATCTTCTTGTGTGAAAAAAAACAAACATTGTTTCTATGTGAATCAAGAGTCTCACCTCAACATGGCGACTAGGCTGTCCGTCACCTCTCTGCTGGTTCCAGGCTGAGTCGTATCGGGTTCCATGGGGGCTGAACCTTTCTCAGTCTCTTGCTGGGTGTCGGGGGTCTGAGAGTTTGGAGATGGTGGCCTCATCAACCGTACTTCATCGCTGCCTTTGAACACCCTTTAGAAAAAGCTAAAGTTATTTTCTGTGGAATAAATCAAAGTTCTTAAAATAAAAAAAGACAACATCTCACCATCTGTCTTTGGGGGTGGCCCGAGGTACATAGTCAAATTTGACTTTCCAGCGAATGCTCTGTTTATTCGCCTCCACAGCAATAACTTTACCAGTAAACCACTCCTTATTGACACGCACTTCAACCAGAAGACCCTTGTCTGTAAGAACATGACATTAGTAGGAAAAGCCGATTTTTTTTAATATACTTGACAGTTTAATATACAACATCTCACCTTTCTGTGCATTTTTAGTGTCATTCTCTGGTTCCTTAGACGCGGTTTTCTCAGAGGCCTGAAACAAAAACACATTACTATTAAAGTACTAGAAATAACGGTTTACCAAGAAGACAGAGGGATGAAAATCAATAGTGCTGATTGGTCGAACCTAGCATGCAGAAGCATAAAGAAGAGTGGTAGAGGTTAAAAAACAAACATAATGTAGGGTGATCATGAAAAGAGAGAAGGTTAATCAGAGAAGACACCTGTATTAGTTGAAAAAAAAAACTACTTGATTCCTAGAAATGGTGAGAAGGAAGTAGTTAGGGTGCCCTTTAAAGATACCTTCTCTTTATCCCCCTGCTGCTGTGTGGGAGCAGCTTTGGGGACAGAGGTTGGTGCAGGTGGCTGCTGCCGTGTAGGAGTGGATATTCCTTTCTTCTCAGGCTGAGTGTGTGTTTTATCCTGCAAGGTCAATAGTACAGGGGTTCTGACTGGAGACTTAGTTGACCGGTAGAAGTCTCTACAACCCATCTAATGAAGAAGAGTCCATGCCCAGACAATAAGATGTTTTGCAGATGCTTCCAGGCTCTAAACATGGAAATTTGATTGAATCTACATAAAGCCAAAGATGAGCAAAAGCTCATCATTAAGTGATATACATGTTCATGGATAATATTAGGGCTGAAACTTTTAATTGATTATTAATAATTGTTGACTAAATCAGGAACTGATTAAATAGTTATCTGGAGTATAAAGAGCCTAAAACATGCCATTCACTTCAAGAAAAAACAACTTGGAGCAGTAATTACCGTATTTTCACGACTATAAGGCGCACTTAAACGTCTTTTTTTTCCCTCAAAATGTGCGGTGCGCCCTATGGTGCGGTGCGCCCTATGTGTGTTGTAACTGCGACTTTTGAGACCACCTCATTGAGGAGATGATGAAAGAGTGGCTGAATGTAAGGAGACCAGGTGTTTTTTTTTTCCACCCCTCACCATCGCTGTTAATATGTAACTCCATGCGTGCCCATCTCACAGCTGATGTGAAAAACATGGGGAAACAAATGAATGCTGTGCTCGCTGTTCAACCGCTCGACATCGGTGTGAACCGGACCCAGCAGGTGCAGCAGAAGCAGCGAGTTTACATGCAAAGTAAATGGTTGACGCGCGTATAGGTGCAGCAAAAGGTCCCGCAGCGCGTTTTGGTGCAGCACGTCGGGAGCCTTTAAGCATCTGAAGCGCCGCCAACGCCCTGCTGCTGCTCGAGATGGAAAAATTGATGTTTTGCTGCTGGACGCGCCGCATCAACCAATCAGAGAAGCAGATCTGGGAGCTGACAGCGAGACAGACACAGCACTCTGATGACATATGATATTAACGCAAATGAAAAAGGCTGGGTGGATGCGTGGCTGAGGCAGGTGTATCTGAGAAGACTAGGTGGTTTTTTCCACGCATCACCATTGCTGCGTGCCCATCTCACAGCCGATGTGAAAAAAAGGTGAATCAAATGAACGCTGTGCTCGCCGTTATCCCGGGGGTCTGACAAAGGAACTTCAACCGCTCGACATCGGTGTGAAGCGGCCGTTCAAAGTAAGGCTGCGAGCGGCGTGGGAGCGATGGATGACAGACGGAGACCACAGTTTCAGGATAAGTGGAACGCAGCGCCGGGCAAGTTATGCCACCGTTTGCGGATGGATTGTAGATGGACTAACGTGTCTGCTGGCTCTGTTGTTCAAGCTTTCGCAAAAGCCGGCATTATTTCTGAGGAGCTGCGCTGCACGGAAAGTGACTGACAGCGAAGAAGGGGAAACTGGCATGTCTGATTTAGCGCAGCTGTTTTATTCAGAAACAGAGGATGATGACTTTGATGGGTTTGATTAATACTTTGTAATAAATACATGAATAAAGCACAATCATACTCAGTTTTGCTCCCGCTCTATTTTTCTACCTGAAAACTTAATTCAACAGCAGCCTCTGGGCGGGTCTCCTCCTCTTCAGCGCAGTGGCTGGCAGGTGTTTTTTCATCTAAATAATCTAAATCTTGCAGCTATATTTGCTGTGATCAGTGGGAATAAAGTAGTTTTAATATGTTTTTAAGTGAGAAAGTCCACCTGAAAACTTCATAATTGCAGTCAGTTCATCCAGATTATCCATTTCTGTCGGAGCCGCTCAGACCCCCACATACCAGCGGTGCACCGACAGTAAATCCATTCATCAGCAGCCTCACCGCGGCTGCTGGCAGGTGTTTTTCATCTAAATAATTTAAACTGCAGGCACCAGGATACCGGTAATAAAAGCGAACATATTCCGTCGGCAGGTTTCAGGATTTTAAGTTAATTTAGGAGTGACCACAGCGCTGTGTCATCTGCGATGTGTCTGTCTCACGGCCAGCTGCCAGGTTTGATTAATACTTTGTAATAAATACATGAATAAAGCACAGTAATACTCAGTTTTGCCCCCGCTGTATTTTTAAATACGCAGTAGAGGTATTTAAAGGTAGTAGAGGACATGTACCTGTATATAAAAAACGCGCCCTATAGTCCGGTGCGCCTTATGTGTGTGTTAAATACAGAAATGGGACACATAACCGAGAGTGCGCCTTTTAGTCCGGTGCGCCTTATGGTCGTGAAAATACGGTATGCAGAAAAAAACCAAAAAAAACCCTGCATCCATCCATTTCATGCATTTTCTGTCATGCTTTATCCCAGCTGGGGTTGCAAGGAGTGCTGGTGCCTATCTCCAGCTGTCTATGGGCAAGAGGTTGGGTACATCCTGGACAGGTCACATCGCAGGACAACATAGAGACAAACAGGACAAACAAACATTCACGCACACAATCACTCCATAAGGAGAGTCAAGGCAAAGCCATTTAACCTAATAGTAGGGCTGGGTATTGTTCAAAAATTTCCGGTTCCGGTACCAATACCGATACCTTCACTTCGATACCGGTTCCTGAACGATACTTTTTTCGATACCAGTTTTATAATATCAATTCGAAGAAAAAGAAAATTACACAACATAAAAAAGTACAAATCTTGAGTTTTATTTTAAGCTCTGATTTTTCCATTTACATTTTTCCTCTTACATTAAAAAAAAAATTCAGTCTCTAATATTCACTGTTACATTGTGAGGACCTTTTTACTTAGCAGTTTTCCTTTAGAAAAATTACCATGTCTGACAAACAAGCCCGTTGAATGGGATCCTATTGACAGCGTACTGATGGTATGGGGAGGTCTGAGCGGCTCCGACAGAAATAATATTGGAAGGCTGATATGGATGAACTGACTGCACTGATTAAGTTTTTAGGTGGATTTTCCCACTTAAAAACATAATAAAACTACTTTATTCCCACTGATCACAGCAAATATAGCTGCAAGGCAAATAAAGGATAGAGTAGCTCCGCCCAACGCGCATCAGAGCCACTTTTTGACCGCGCAGCCAGAGCAGCAAAGCTTCTTCAGCCGCGTGTCAGAAGCTGGTACAAGCATCCAAAAGGAAGCAGCAGACGCGATTTTGCTGCTCCTAATGCGTCCAGTTTGAAAGCAGCATGATTAACTCCGCTCTGGCTTTGCACTGCCCATGGGCTGCTGAGAGGAGGATGGTCGCCCTGGCTGCGGTCCGCTCTTCTTGCAGTCAAACACCGAGCAACTTTCTGCTCTTAAATTGTTTCCGTGCACGATGTATTGCATTGCGCACTATTGGCATCAGTCTTAATAAAGTGAAGCCACACTTTTGACCTGGGGGGCATTTTAAAGGGGTTCCACGACGCTCGCAAACAGTTCACAACAGATACACATGAACCCTGGCTGTAGGCGTGACCACCTGTGTATTTTTCCTGGATGACGCAATCACGTTAAGTGTTACAGCCAATCACCGAAACTTGGTACCGAAAGACTAGGCATGTTTCGATACTCTGTAGAACCGAAGCATTTCGGTCGGTACCATAAAAGAACCGAAGTTCGGTACCCAGAACCTACCTAATAGTCATGTTTTTGGACTGTGGGAGGAAGCCGGTGTACCTGGAGAGAACCAACACTTGCACAGGGAGAACATGCAAACTCCATGCAGAAAGACTGAGTTTTTCTCCCCCCAAACCTTCTTGCAAGGTGTTGATTATGGTTAGCAACAGATAAAAGTCCCATTTAAATATAATGATCAACTATATTTTGGCATAAATTAGTTTAGTAAAGTCCTTTCACCTGGTGCAAACCATCATTTTTGGGGTTTTACAATGTTTATTCTCTTCTAATATCACCCTTAATAATAACTGAACTTTATTGATCTCACACTGAAGAAATTTACCTCTGCATTTAACCCATCCCTTTGGGAAGCAGTGGGTTGCGATTGTGCGGTGCCCAGGGGGCAGTGTGGGGTTAAGGGTCTTGCTCAGAGACCCAGGGTGTAGGCTGTGGGGATCGAACAGGATACTTGCAACCTTCTCAGAGCACAAGCGCACTGCCATAACCACTAGGCCAACAGCCCCTCAATTATAATATATACTTAACAGTTTGTCTCAGTAACAATGTTATAAACTTTTTTTAGTGATTTCAGGAAAATTAACCACCTACATATAGAAGAAAAAGCTATCATTGGTAGCTGTTTGTCATCTAAGTGTTTAGAACCCGTTATGCATGAAATATTTTTAACACAATCTAGAGATGCTTTCATTACAATTCCAAAAACTTAGTATAATTACCTCGTCCAACCTCCCCCGTTTTGGAGGCAGGGCTTTCTCCACCATTTTACCACGCACAGAGGCAGCAGCTGTGGCCATCTTGGATTTCTTTGTTTGGGGTTCTTCTTCAACCTCCTCTTCACTGTCTTGCTCTTCTTCTTCCTCCTCTTCTTCTTCTTCTTCTTCTTCCTCCTCCTCCTCACTTTCCTCCTCCTCCTCAATTATCCTCTTGCGCTGTCCAGTAGGAGTTGGTTTGACAGATGATGCTTTGGTAGAGGCCTGTGGAAGGAGAAAGCCAACTATTTTAGATCTCTGAAGGGAAATCCAAGAAAACCTGTAGGGTACCTAAAGCCCTCATTTACCCTCGAGCTGCGACTGGATGGAGGTGTTCTAGCAGAGGCTTTTGGGCTAGGCTTTGCAGCAGCTTGAGGGGTCTTCGCAGCAGCTTGAGGGGTCTTCGCTGCAGCTCTGGTCCTGGATGGTTCTGACTTAGGAGGTGTAGGAGGAGCTGCAGATGCTCGGGTGGGACGCTGAGAAGCTGTACGTGATGGAGGGACACTCGGAGCGTTCTTCAGGTGAGCTGGGAGAGGCGGAGAGCGTGGGCGTGTTGCAGACCTTTCAGAAGACCTAGTCGTCTAAACAAGTAACCAAAAGGAGTGAAGAAATATAAAATTAAAATTTTTGCATAAATAAAACTAATGAATTTAAAACCCCTTAAAGAAGCTTATAACTACCTTTAAATATTGGGACTAGGGTCTCAAAAATTGTAAATTAAATAAGTGATTTTTTTTCTTAAATTAAGTGCCTTTTTTCTTAAATTGATAATTGAGTGGTGAGACACTTTGCCAATGGTACAAGACAATTTACACTAAAAGAAAAACTTTTGTATTGTTTTATTTCATGTGAATCTTAGCTAATCATCTTATCTTAAGAGTAAAAATACAAATTCCATTGGCAATCCTTTTATTAACCTACTCAAATTAAGGGTATATACACTTAGTTTAAGACATTTTTACTTGTTTCTAGATTGTTTTTGCAATGTGTATGCAGATACATTATTTTTGTATCAACACTAAAAACAAGAGTTGCTTACATATTTTTTCTGTTGTTCATTTTATGTATCTTGATTATCAGCAAATTTAAAGAAAAATAAACTTTAAAGAAAATCTTGAACTATTGTCAAATTGGAAAATATATTTAAGGTTCTGTATTATACATTTATTGCACACCTATTCAACTTGCATCTGGGATTCTGGTAAGAACATATACTCAATATTGAGATAAAAAAAAAAAAAAAAGATGAGTTTTATATTTCAATTTAAATATTTTCACACCTTTGTCATCTTTTATCTCTGTGAAATCAAAAATGGCATTAACTATCAAATATATTCCTGGCTATAAATATCAGATTTGACATTCTATTATCACAACAACTCCAATAGGTATAAATTATTCACAACACTTAGAAAAACCTTTGAAATACATCTGAAGGTAGAACGTTCAAATCCATTTACTTTCAAAGTGGGTTTTCCTGCAGTTGCTGATACACACCTCACTACTAGTAAAATCACAATAATTGCCAATAGCTATCTAAAAAAGGAAGAAAAAAAAAAAAGAGAACCTTAAAAATACATTCTGTCTTGTTAGGATGGATGAAGCATGAACTGTGTATGAGACAGCAAACATGTTGTGCAATCATTTTTACTTTACAGTCCAATTTCTCAAAAACGGTCTCTCAAAATGTGGGTGGGTGGAAGGAACCTAATTACGATGAGACTCTTACCTGACCTGAGGTCTCTGTGGGTTTCATACTGACTTCAAGTGGGAGCTTTTTGATGTCTGCTGCAGATTTAATTGTGCTGGTTTTCTAACCGAAAGACATTGAATATTTAGATGGAGGTATTCACATAAGAGAATAGACAAGAAGGTTAAAAAAAATAAATAAAAATACCTGTAAGGCTTCTAGTTTTTCCTTCTGCGCTCTGATTTTCTCTGCTAGCTCTTTCTGTTTGTCTTCAACTGTTTGTTTTTCTTTCTTTAATACACCGACAGGAAAATTTTGTTTCTGTTCTGGAGCTTCACATCTTTGACATAAAACAAGAAAAAGAAAGAATAATGAACAAATCTAAATATCTTTGGTAGAAACAGTCAATGGTTTCATGGAGAGGCGTGTGAGATGAACTATTTGACTAATAACTTGAAATGAGATGTTTTGTCATGTCCAATAAACTGTACCTGTCCTGAGCGCCATCAGGGTTCATGAGACACACCCAACTGTCAGGGTAGCGTTTGTCAACTGCATCCATCTGGAAAGGCAGCGTTCTCCACTTCAAACACTTATCTGAAAACAAAACACAGAACCGTATGTCAAGTAAGTTTCAACCTACCGTATGAGCTCAGAGAAACCCAACAGACTAAAATTTGCCATGTACACAGCAGATCAGTCTGGAAAGGAGTGGCTTGAGCCCAATTTCAAAGACAGGACAAACAGAGTCAACGGAAACAGTTTAGAACCAATCAGAAAACAACGACTGAAGGAAAAACGGCTTTTTAGAACAGAAAAGCTCTTACAGCAGCCAGATGTTTTAAAGATACAGACAGCTCTTTTGAGACATAATAAAAGGTGTAATTTAAACATCACTACATTGCAGCTGCAATCTTGACTATTATGGTTACAGAAATCAACTGTTTCATTATGGGTCTTCGTCCTATGTCTGTTAAGACCGGAGAGTGCTGAACCTGGAACGTGAAGCTTACCACACTGAATAGTGATCGGTATCTCCATGGCACGGCGCCTCTTGTATCTCAGCTCTGAGGATGGGGGAGAAGACCAACCGGCAGACAGATATCCAAACTCATCCCAGAACTTCGCAATGCCTTTTTGGGCTGCAAAAAACAAAAACAAAAAACAATTCATTACAATCTAATATAGCTACTTATTAAATAATCCAAAAGGAAACAGCCCTCTCCAACTTTTTTTTTAACTGGAATTAAGCAGCTTTTTTTATATATATCAGTCTCGTTATAGACAAAATGCCATTACAACAAGGAATTTAAAGTAAAAAACTAAACGTACAAAGGAAAAAAACGGTCTGAAATTTGATTTTCTGTTTGATGTGTGGTAACATCGATTGAAAAACCCAACCAATTTAGATCATTCAACTCATCATACCTACACTAACAATGACCTCCTGGAAGTTACTGCCGTCAAAAAATGACTGAAGGTGGGATATTTCGTAGCATAAGTCAGCAGTTTAAAATGAAGTCAGGAGGAGCAGAACAGCATAAGAAGCTATTTAAAAGAAAACTTTCTGTAAACTAAAACATTGGTTGTTCTGTCAGAGTGAAGCTTTTTAAACATTTAGTTCATGAGATATCAAAACAACGGATATCACAGGATGGCTAAATTGAGTACTAAAAGGATTTCCTGAACAGAAAACACAAGACGGGGCAAATCAGTTCAGGAAATTCTTTTCACATTTAGCACAGAAGAGAGGCTAGCCAGCTATAAATCACAACAAATGTTCTATATTTTACACTAGAAGCACAAGAAAGCAAGACAGCAAACTACAATGCTGGAAAAACTTTTATACCAAGAGGCAGAAACTGTATTGGGACCTGAAGTTGAAAAAAAAGTAACATTTGTAAAAGCACCATGTTAAAGTGCAAGAGGATTCTTTATCTCCAGAGGCCAGAAATATAAAAGCAGCAGGCGGCTCAAATCGAGGTTGGAGTCCGGCGGTGTTTAGTCAGACCGGCTGTGTGCCTATTGCACAAGATAATCTCATCCCAAAAGACAGTTCCGTTTATAACCAAAGATACAAACAGCAGTCTAAAATATTAAAACCACTCACCAATGTTGGTGTCCCTCCAGTACTGAACTAAATGCTCTCCCATTGCTTTCAGTAAGTGCCGGTACTCCTTTGCATCTGCAAAGTCCTGTTTGTTGTGGGTGGGCTCAAGCACCAAATATGGGACGTCGACAACTCCAACTACACCTCCACATGCCCTTAGATAAAACACAAATGCACACGTTTCATTTTCTTTAACACTTAAATTGTAGAGTGGCAGGATGCTAAAGTCTCACTGTGTCAACTTACATGCCTCCCTCTAGCTGAGGACCCGTCTTCTCATACATCTTGATAAGACGAGAGCAGTTGTACACAAACATGCCATCCAGCTCCCTCTGCTCAATATTTACTCCAAATATAAAATTTAAGTCCTTGGGTTCCTTTAGTGCTCTGAGGAAAAAAGGGAAGATTGTCTGACTAACAGGACCTAAATACCAAATATAAACAAGTTTTTAAGGTTTTGTTTAAAAAGTTTCTACGAATAAGATGTTCCTACAAAAGTGTTGGCCTATAGTGTACATCTACTAGCAGAAAGGCTAGTAACCCTAACCCTAGCAGAAACAGTTCTTCTAATCTGAAAATTAACAATCAGTTTGCAAACACAGCAGAAAAGCTTCCATTTGCTAAATCTGAAATCCATTAAAAAAGGCCTGAAAGTTTCATTGAAAAAATATGTCCCTCTACTAGGGCTGCACAGTCAACTGCATTTGCAATATAATCGCAAATTCACAAACAGAATTATTAACTCTCATAGGCACACAGTTGTGGTCACATTAGATTGAACAAGATTAAAACACCAATCTCACTCCAGCCCATTACATGCAGCAAGAGGTTTAAAGTGTTTGCTGCTAGCACACAGATCCTTGTATGCTATTAGAAGTAAATACTTTTCTACAAAAAAGTAAAATTCTGCCCCAATGGACTCTGGACAAGCAAGTTTTCAATGTCATGAACACAGTCAAACCCTGTATTGAAACATTTACATGCTTGTGTTTAATACAGAGAAATATCAACATCTGAATACTGGTTGGAGGAAAAAACATTAAAGAGATCCAAAATTCAATTTATGGCTAAATAATTTAGCCCTAATCTCTACACTTTCCTCTGTTCTGTCTTAGTTTTAGTTTTGTCTTCATCACTTTCTCTCCTCATGCTGAAATGTGATTACGGACCAAAGCCTTATATTATATATTAATGCAAACCACAGATTTCAATGGATATCTTATTTCTCTAATGATAAGCAAACATTAAGGTCCATCTAATAAGCCACACACCTTTAATTTTTCGATTAAGAGATAAATAAGATGTCTATAAAACAAACATCTACATGGTCCTACCACCATGTACTTTTTTTGTATTCGTCTTTAAAACACAATGTGCACATAGCGTCGTGCAACTGCATCAATCCTAACACTACAATTAAATGTTATGTGGCTTCAGTAAATATATTAGGCACTCAACCCAAATTCAATGTACCTCTGTTTGGCTTCAAGATTTCTCTTTCGTATCTCAGCATCCCTTCGCAGCATCATGGCAGAATCCTGGACTTTCCTCAGAACTGCCTAAAGACACAAAGAAAGAAGATGACAAAAAAGCCCAACACAGATCAATGCCAAACTTTCTCAAAACAGAAAAAAACCCAGACAAATTAAATCCAAAAATTCTCTGGTGATAAAAGAGAAAATTTAAATGCATAAATAATCAAAGCAGATCTGAAACTCAAGTAGAGGTCCCACATTAAATCACAATAATATGCTAACATTATATCCTCTTTTTAAGCAGTTAAAAATCTGTTGGCAAAGTTAATTTCTAACGAAAAGGAGTTTGGGTTTCTTTTTGTCGACTCGCCTCGTTTACAAATTTGACTTCACAATTTCTTCAAAATATTTTTTTTTTTACCCTTGATTCTTTTGACAGATCATCTCCTAATCTGGTCTCCATTGCTACACGCTTACTCTCCGCTTCCCGCGCCTTCTCTTCAGCTGGTATAAGGAGCAAAAATAAGTCAGATTAACTTTTTTTTTTTTTTTAAACAACGGTTTTATAAATCAAATACAGAAACCCACCTATTTTTGCAAGATGATCTGCTTTTTTCACTTCTTGTTCCGCACGGGTTTTAAACCGTGTTGATGAGTATTTATAAACCCTATTTCAAAAAATAAAATACTAGTAAGCATGTATTCAGTAAAGGCAAGATAAAGATAATTAAATACCAATGCATGGTAGATTAGTTTACCTTGGTTTGTAGAGGCAGCAGGAGAGTCTCTTAGTTCTGACTTTATGTCCCTGGATAAAGATCCTCATGCGTGGGTCGATGTACAGTACAGCAGTGTATGCCCTGAATGACCTCCTTTCTGGCTTCCTGTGCAGGTGTTCAGAAAATACAAGCAACTGATTACAACTGAATCCATAATCACAAAACAGGATAAAATCAGAGCAAACCTCTTTTTTTTTTTTTTGGTGAAATGTTTCAACACTAGTCCAGGAATCTTTGTCATCCTGGATAGCCTGGGGGTGGGTGGTGGGGTGGGGTGTACATTACAAACTGCAAGCAAATGACACTACACTACATGAGGAAGTATAAAACACAGCCGTTTACAAGTTTTTCAAAGCCTCTTTGCACCGCCCCAGAGCAACAGTTATTTCTTTCAAGAGGTTTCTCCATAATGTGTTGATAGTGGTGGTATCCAAATTTGACATTATTTTAGAGCATATGGCTACTGCGGTCCGAAAACATCCAGGACTGTGTTAAACCAAGTCATTTAATGACTTCCCTTAAGCAATGTTTAATACTTTAGTAGAGAAGCAATTAACCTGAAGATGCTTTGCTAAAGTTGCTATCCCCAAAAAGGAAGAAAATAGTACTCTCTTAAGATGTCAATAATAGGCTGTTTACATTCTGTGGAAAAAGCACAAAAGCACAAAAAATGGGTCCACATTCCAGTAAGAGAGAATCTAAAGGTGAAGAAAAGCCACAAGCAATAAAAAGGGGCTTGCATTCATGTGATATATTGGGGGGCTTCATGGTATTGAATCCACTTACACAGAACATTTAAAATGTGTATGGGGGATAGTTTATATACATGTGCTTTAAATAAAGCTGCTTGTGTCAGCATTTATTACATGTATGCCCTTTTTGCAGAATTCTGACTTCTTAGTTTAAGGCTGTCTTGTCGTTTCCATGAGCATGTGAATTAGCACAGGCATACAATACGTAATGTCTTTCACATAATGTGGGTTGTTTTGTTAGTCTCTAAAGGGTAGCTTAGCTAAACTCACACTCCTTCAGTAGGTGTCCCAGCCATGAGGATGTCCTGGTGATCGGTCTCCACATCCAGCTCAGGTTCTCCATTGTCCATCAGCTTTAGGTTATAGACAACCACAAGAGTACCTTTGAAAAAAAAAAAAAGAGGATGAAGTTAACAGTTCCACTGAATTATGCAATTATTCAAAAGCAAAAAATACAAATGTCCGCACCACTGCTGCTCTCTATCTTGTTGAACTGCTCCATCAGCTGCTGTTCATTTTTAAAAGGGGAGTATTTGAAGATAAGTTCGGTTTCTATTGCATACTTCTCAGGATCAGAGGTCAGTGGTTCCTTTGTTTTCAGATCCCAGGAAGGGAGAGGCACAATCACCTGAAATGACAGGGTCAGAAACCTTTAGCAATCTGCTATGGGACTTTAGCGTCAATCGTGTTCTAAAAACTATATGGTAGCTACAAAAAATGGTTCAGTTCATCCATTTCTTGCATATTATCTGTTTCTAATGGATTTTAATGGTCCTTTTAACAGTTTGCTTTAAATACCCAGGGTTAAGGAGGACTGAAACTAAGGAATAAGAAAATGACAAAGGAAAAGCAAGTTTAAAAGGGTGAAGGTAAAGATGAGAACAAGTAAGACAACTTTCATAGATCTCAAAAACCTTCAAGTCTACATCAGAAGACTGCTTTCAGTAGATTATAGTTTCAGGACTCATTCAGTTATACACCACTCATACAGACCAGTTATACAAGGCTATTAAAAATTAAATATAGGGCTGAACAAATTTGCCAAAAGTAAAATGCTTTTTTTTTTAAACAACCACCTAAACCATAGATGTTTCACTTCATGGTGTCATTGTTTCATGACCTTAAAAGCTTGCTTGTCCAGAGTCTGTTGACCTATACTCTTGTATGAAAGAGTGCTTACTTCTACAATCATGCATGGATCTGTGTGCCAGCTGCAACTCATTAAAGCCTGTCACATCTTGACAACCTGACCTACGAAAAATCTGGCAAAAAACCCTGGCATACATTGGGTCAGTTTTTTACAAGTTATGAGCATACTGGCACACGCTGGCATACAGCAAGTACATCAGCGTATGTTCATACGTGGGTCATAAGTCACAGGTAAGTTATTTGATCGTTGACATACGTGAAGTCTAAAGCCGGGTATAAACGTTAAGATTTTTTGCCCTTTCCAGGCCAATTTCTTATTGTGCAAGAATGTTTTCGATCGGGCAGAGTTTAAGCCCCATAGTGCGTCCTGCGTTGTGCAGTACACAGGGGGTAACGATGGTCGATCAGCCTCTCACGACCACCTCCCGATCAGGAATCGCATAGTCCGGAGAAAATAAAAAATGTCTGAAATTCAGTCGGCTGTTGTAAGGTGTTCATGGGCCAGTCCTGCTGTTGAAGCAGATCTAGGAGCCGATTTAGCAGAACCTCATGCACTGTGCATAGTCAAACAAGGGAGTAGTTCTTCTTCCAGATTGACGAGTCTGACCAGCGCCATCTCTCGGCGCCGAGTCCCACATGTGGTTTTTGGACATGCAGTGTGAGCAGTTGAATTGGATCAGAGCACCGGGCAGTACAGTGTAAGAACAAACATTGTGAGCTGTGAACTTTTAAACCCTGCAGATTTGTCATACAGTTTGAGCTGTAGCTGTGTGGAACGACTGAAAACGTTGTACAGTTTTTGCGCAACTTTAATTACTTGTGCATACCATATCAGAGAACTTATCTCCAAAGCATACCAACGTATTTTGGTCCTGTTCTAGATTCCCACTGAAATTGTTTATAACTTACAGCTACTGTATAATGGCTTATTTGCAGCATTTTGTAATAAAAGGGGGTTCACAGGAGGAAATAGTCAGTTGTTCTCAACACTTCAGCCCTATTATAAGGTGTGTGTGATGGATCCTCCCTGCATTTACACCCAGAGCCAACAAACTTCCGAGCAGACATGACACCGAATCTGCTGCATCTGCAAACCCTCAGAAAGAGGACTACTGCTAAAGTTTTTATACTCCTTGATTTTGCACAAACTATCAAAGTCCTTGCAGGAACTTCCTAGCGTAGTAAACTAGCCCCACCCGCCAGTGGCCAAACTCATTTTTGCCTGCGAGTTTGGTCTAGCCTCGATCAATGCCCCAGGCCCTAGAACTAGCGGGCCAATCACAACGCAGAGATGCGTTTTGAATTTATGGATGCCAAGTGCGCAGGGTTTTGAGGGCATGACGACAAAGCTGTGCGACGCTGGAGAAAGCACAACAAGGAAGATGGCAACAACTATTGAACAGTTCTCGTTTAACTCAGCTTTGGAATCAGTTTTGGAAGGACTAGACTTGGGTTTTTTGTTGAAACGTGAGCAGGAAGAGGCTCTACGCTCATTCATTTTTAAGGAGGACGTATTAGCCATTTTACCGACAGGCTGTTTGTTTACAATCCCCCACCAGCATCCTGTCGCGCTTACTACATCACAGTCAATGGTGCTCATTGGTTAGAGCGTTGGCCAACAGGCACAGACATGGTTTGGAGGAAAGAAAAAAAAAGGGGGGGTTGTTCTCATCGACAATTTTCCAATGTCTCATTCATCGGGGCCAAACTAAATTACACATTTAATCCACATTTTGTCTGCTTTAGGCTAGGAACTTCCCGCCCTCCACAGAGCAGGAAAAGTCAGTTCTACTTTGGCAAGTTTGAGTTCAGAAGGTCACAAAGACACCCACACTCCTTCATGCCCATGGTGCAGCAGTATCAATGTCTCATGTGAATAGAACAAAATGTATTAACTCAAATGGATCTCCTGCACCTGCAGGTGTGGTCATATTAGGTCAAACACCTGACAGACAAGTTTTAACAGCTAAAACAGCTTGTGGTGAAATTAACCCTTGAGGATAAAAACTGTGTATAGTTTGCATTCAGCACATAGAAAAAATATCAGTTAAACAATTTTATACTTCAGTTGTCACCCATCAAATTAAGTCATTAAACATGAAGCAAAATTGAAGGTTATATTGTAATCATTTTGCAAATGTAATTAGTGGTCCAACTACTGAATATACCGTATTTTCACGACTATAAGGCGCACTTAAAAGTCTTTTTTTTTCCTCAAAATGTGCGGTGCGCCCTATGGTGCGGTGCGCCTTATGTGTGTTGTAACTGCGACTTTTGAGACCACCTCATTGAGGAGATGATGTGAAAAACATGGGGAAACAAATGAATGCTGTGCTTGCTGTTCAACCGCTCGACATCGGTGTGAACCGTACCCAGCAGGTGCAGCAGAAGCAGCGAGTTTACATGCAAAGTCAATGGTTGACGCGCATATAGGTGCAGCAAAAGGTCCTGCAGCGCGTTTTGGTGCAGCACGTCGGGAGCGTTTAAGCATCTGACGCACCGCCAACGCGCTGCTGCTGCTCAGATGGAAAAATTGAAGTTTTGCTGCTTGACGCGCCGCATCAACCAATCAGAGAAGCTGATCTGGGAGCTGACAGCGAGACTGACACAGCGCTCTGATGACATATGATATTAACGCAAATGAAAAAGGCTGGATGAATGAGGAGATGATGAAAGGCAGGTGTATGTGAGGAGACCAGGTGCTTTTTTCCACGCATCACCATCGCTGCGTGCCCATTTCACAGCCGATGTGAAAAAAAGATGAATCAAATGAACGCTGTGCTCGCCGTTATCCCGGGAGGTCTGACAAAGGAACTTCCACCGCTCGACATCGGTGTGGAGCGGCCGTTCACAGTAAGGCTGCGAGCGGCGTGGGAGCGATGGATGACAGACTGAGACCACAGTTTCAGGATAAGTGGAAGGCAGCGCCGTGCAAGTTACGCCACCGTTTGCGGATGGATTGTAGATGGACTAACGTGTCTGCTGGCTCTGTTGTTCAAGCTTTCGCAAAAGCCGGCATTATTTCTGAGGAGCTGCGCTGCACGGAAAGTGACTCTGACAGCGAAGAAGGGGAAACTGGCATGTCTGATTTAGCGCAGCTGTTTTATTCAGAAACAGAGGATGATGACTTTGATGGGTTTGATTAATACTTTGTAATAAATACATGAATAAAGCACAATCATACTCAGGTTTGCTTCCGCTCTATTTTTCTACCTGAAAACTTAATTCAACAGCAGCCTGTGGGCGCGTCTCCTCCTCTTCAGCGCGGTGGCTGGCAGGTGTTTTTTCATCTAAATAATCTAAATCTTGCAGCTATATTTGCTGTGATCAGTTGGAATAAAGTAGTTTTAATATGTTTTTAAGTGAGAAAGTCCACCTGAAAACTTCATAATTGCAGTCAGTTCATCCAGATTATCTATTTCTGTCGGAGGCGCTCAGACCCCCACATACCAGCGGTGCGCCGACAGGAGAAATCCTTTCGTTCACCGCGGCTGCTGGCAGGTGTTTTTCATCTAAATAATTTTAGCTGCAGGCACCAGGATACCGGTAATAAAAGCGAACATATTCCGTCGGCAGGTTTCAGGATTTTAAGTTAATTTAGGAGTGACCACAGCGCTGTGTCATCTGCGATGTGTCTGTCTCACGGCCAGCTGCCAGGTTTGATTAATACTTTGTAATAAATACATGAATAAAGCACAGTCATACTCAGTTTTGCCCCCGCTGTATTTTTAAATACGCAGTAGAGGTATTTAAAGGTAGTAGAGGACATGTACCTGTATATAAAAAACGCGCCCTATAGTCCGGTGCGCCTTATGTGTGTGTTAAATACAGAAATGGGACACATAACTGAGAGTGCGCCTTTTAGTCCGGTGCGCCTTATGGTCGTGAAAATACGGTACAGTGGTCTTAAAGGAATAGTACACCCAAAACATGATTAGCCTTCATTTTCTACTCACCCCCATGCTGAACAACACCCTGGAGTACTTTTTTGATATCTCAAATGTATCTGGAGATCTGGGAGGCTTCTTGCTGTCTGCTGACATTCAAATAATGGAGGTCTATGGTGCCTGAGACAGAAAGGTCCATAAAAGTCCACAAAAAACGTGTCAATATTCCTCCATACTGGTCGTCTAATGTATTCCAAGTGTCCTGAGTGGGTAGCATCCAGAATTTACTCGAAACGAAGTCATTTAGAATGTTTTTAGAGCATAAACAGTAGTGTATAGGACTTCCTGAAAGCGCGCACATGCGCGTTCACGACGCTACGGAAGCCGGCAGACCAAACCAGCGCATTCAGCTCGGCAAAGAACTCATGCTCTTCCTCAACACTGAAGTCCTCAGACATTTTTCTTTCGTTGTTTCTTTCTTTGCACAGGTAAACAGCACATTTCTTCTTCTACGCTTGCATTATTGGCAGAGCAGACGCTGAATGCGCACTTTCATCTGGTTTGGTCTGCCGGCTTCCGTAGCGTAAAAACATTCTAAATGACTTCGTTTCGAGTAAATTCTGGATGCTACCCACTCAGGACACTTGGAATACATTGGACGAGCAGTATGGAGGAATATTGACACGTTTTTTGTGGACTTTTATGGACCTTTCTGCCTCGGGCACCATTGACCTCCATTATTTGAATGTCAGCAGACAGCAAGAAGCCTCCCAGATCTCCAGATGCATTTGAGATATCAAAAAAGTACTCCAGAGTGTTGTTCAGCATGGGGGTGAGTAGAAAATGAAGGCTAATCATGTTTTGGGTGTACTATTCCTTTAAATAATATCCAAAACACTTAGGCATTTAATTTTTTCCTACTGTACTAAATTTAACAACAGTTAGTTTGTTCACTGTTGTACCAGTTGTGTTAAGACTTTGATATAGTTACAAAGCTTTAAAAACAAAGGTGAACTGTTATCCAAATGTAACCACTCCCAACAGAGCTCACACTGCTCCCAGTCATTATCATTTCAGAAAAGCTTTTGTTACTAATTAGCCTGACACTTCTATCCAAAGCAACCTACAAAAGAAAGATTTTAATAGTTTAAGCCTGACAAAGCAAACTTCTGCGTTTTGTTTTGTACATGCAATGCCGTGATGGAATTATCACATTTCTCACCTTGCATAGAGTAGTGTGTGAACAAGTTTCCTTCCTCAAACACAGTTACCACAGAGAACCTCTGTTTTAACTGCTGTGAGAAAGCTGTACTAATACAAGTGAAGACCATGTTTTCAAAAGCTGGCATAAAACAACTTAAAGGGGTTCTGGTTCCTGACCGCTGATGCTCTAGACTCTTCAATGCAAAACACAGACATATTTTCTGTACAATTCTGCCTTAACTAATGCTCAGAGTGGGTTGCTTTTTAAACAAAGGGAAAATTGAGAGCCTTGGGTTAATAATCATGAACTTACTATTTAAATTTTTTTTAATGATCCAATTAAAGAAACAATCACACAGGAAGTATAGCACTGTTTACTGAGGAACATTAGTGTTTTTTCAGGGAGAACTGCTGGGAATTCCACCTACCCCACATACAGGAAATAATGTAAAGACCCACAGTCTCACCTCCAGCCGTCATCTTCACTTATAAGATAAAGCTGTCAGTCAAAGTCTTCCTGACACTACTTCAGTTGTGATTATGTCTGTATAGGCCAATCAGGACTGGGCTCACAGTAGATATGTCTCCTCCTCAAATGTCAAAATCAATTTTGCTTTGCGTGAGGAGAAAATCAGCCGGAGCAGAGGCACCTTCGAGAGTGTAGCCATCTGCGAGAGAGGGCGCCATACAGAAACTCGCATTTAAGTAGAACAGCGTTGTGGTGAGATCCCGAGCACACCCAGGAAGAACGGGTGCGCCCACTGAGCTGCAGTTCCCTGTGCGTGTGGGATTTTTTTCACTCTATGGTTGATGAACCGAGAGTGAAAGAAGTTTAATATACTTGAGATTATGTTTATTTTGCTCTCTAATTGATAATAACAGCTGAACTTCATTGATCTCACATTGGAGAAATGTACCTCTGGATTTAACCCAGGAGGAGCAATCAGGAGTTAAGGGTCTTGCTCAGAGAGATAGAGTGGCAGTCGGCAGGAAAGGGTTTTAAACTCACAACCTTAGGACTGCAAGCTCTATGCCCTAACCACTAGGCTCCCCTAAGGTTTTAACAAAACCATTCCCCGTCATTCATTCAAGTCAAAAAATTAATAAAAGAAGAAAAAAAAGGGGGACTCTGACCTCATCGAGCCCTTCTTCTTCATGGAAAGTCCTTGATAGGAAAAGACAGGTTAGTGTCTTTTCCTTTTTTGTGAATAAGATAAAGTCTTTCCCAATTCGCATTGAGCCCCTGGAACAACAGAAACAAATACCACGTAACATACCAGACACATGTGTGCCAAATGCATTATATGAATATCATACAAAAAGATGAAAGTAAAGGACTCACGATTTTAATCCATTTCCGTACTGGCCAATGTGAGTGGATTCTGGAGAACGTTTGTTTGACTTTCCAAACTGGATCACGTGGGTTGCCTCAACTGTTAAAAACAAGATATTTTGGAAACACAGCAAATAGAATAAAATACTTAAAGCCAAGCCATCAAATTAAAGTCCTGCTTACTTGGGTCCATTCCAATGCCATCATCTAGGAAGCATAGCATAAAACCACCACGGAGCTCTTGTCGTTTCTCTGGAATAATAACATAGACACAGCAATTATTAGATAATATCTGTGAGCAATTCAATGTCTAACACTGAGAAAATATTTATAAATCTACCAGTGTAGATGTCTATTCTGGTTGCACTGGCATCTCTGTAGAGAAAGAAAAAAAGGAAACAGTCAGAAAAATAAGTTATCTTGGCAGCGTCATTTTTCAGTAACTATAAAGCAAGTTGTCAAATATTGTGGTTACCTTGAGTTGTCGACAAGCTCAGCTAATGCGCCAAACAAAAACTCGTGGGTTGTTCTAAGAAAACATAATAAATGTATTAGTTAAAAAATAAGTTACAGGGGACTTTGCTCTAATAATAATTAACTGGCTTCCTTTTCTAAATTTGCAGTAAAGTCTTTGTACACCTGATTATCATCATTTTATGCAAGCAAGATCAAAAGTAGTGACACTGTGCAATGTGTCAAACAAATACTTGGTTGGCAACATATTAATGTTATTATTATTTTGCCTCTTTATTTCAGAGGTGTGCCTCTGAACATTTAAACACATTTCAAATATTTCCGAAACATAAGGCTCAGACATATACAGTAGTAGCCATTCAAAATATAACCACTTTCCTTGATGGGCTCTTGGCTGGTCCTTGACTGGTCCTCTACAATTCCTTTTTAAGCATAGATCTTTGTACCAAAATATTCTTTCTTTGCCCTTGCAGACATGCAGATCGAAACAGAAGTGTTATTTCCTGTTCAGACCCTTTAATTCAGTGAAATGGTGGAGTGAGAGTAAAGAAATATGCACGCCCATGAGAAGGCCAGTGGCTGGAAGTTGGAGGGGATTTTGATGCGATTCCACTGGCTTTTGACTGGAAAGGGCCATTTTGAGTGGCTGCTACTGTAATATTTCATTGACATAATTGAAAAGTTAATTTACTTGAGCAGTCAAACCCAAATGAACTAAACAGAGTGATGCATCTTTTCCTGCTTTTTTATTATCATAGCCTTCAGCTAATAAAAACATAAAACAAAATATTGCTATTTAAAAAATTATAATTACATAAATAATACCCATTTAACTCTTTGTAAAAGATCTATACAGTAAGCAAACTATTTGTTCAGCATCTATTGATTAAATGACTGTATCAATACATTAAAATTTTGCCTTGCTCTTGCCTTAAAATCTTCTGAAGAAATCCTTATTCGATATGACTTTCCCTCCACTTAACTTTCCAACAAATTGTCTTGGCAGAATCATTATTTGACCTCACAGCCTTTTGTTTTTGCTAAAATTAGGCCCTTCGGTATAACCGCCCTCGTTAGGTGTTCATAATGTTTTAGTTAATGTATATTTACAAGGTAAGAGTTTCAAATTTTGAAATTAACTTGAAAACAGCTGCACTTTTAAAACAATATTCTAAACATCAGAGAAGAGCTTGTGCACAAACTAAATCAAGATGGAAATGGGGCTTGTTGGAAAAGCCTAAATTTGGATTTGTGTTATAAAGTTGAAATATATGCATAACTGTCTGCACTCCAAACAGTGTAGAGCTTCAAACATGCTTCTACCAGACTCTGAGCTCACACAAAATTAACGTTTTCTTTTGGACTAGCCTACAATAAATAAAAAAAACTTCCACTTCTTCATCGCAATCTCTCCTCTATTATGTTTAGGACTAGAACAATTAATCGAATAAATCGATTATTGAAAAAATCATAGACTAATTTAGTCATCGATTAATCGTCTACTGGTGTACGGAGACAGTAAAACACACCTTTAACTGACAGACAGACCCGCTTAGAGCAGTAATTAGGGCTGCAACTAATGATTATTTTTTGTGAATTGATCAATCTTTTTTTAGATTGATCTTGAACAGCCAAAGGGTCTTCCAGGTCTAAGCACCTAAAACATCATACATACATACATACAGGGAAAGAAAAAGGCACAGAGACATTTAGTTAAGTTTTACTCGCGAGAAAAGTAGTAAGGGACCACACAGTTAGAGATCTCCACAGCACTCTGGCGGTCTCTGCGTCCTCCTCGCAATTTATTGAAATCAGGCTCGCAGTCTCAGTAAATATGTCCTCTAAATCTCAGGGTTCAGTCAAAGTTTAACTTGTTGCAGCACGTTTAGTGCTGCTTGTAAATCAACCATAACCTCCCCAAAAGCAAGTCCACAAATCACAGTGTACTTTAGAAAAGGTGGCTATGATTACATGCACTTAGCACACAGCTTTATGCATTATAACACTACACTGATACATTTATATACAATTATTCTAACAGGTTCCTTGAAGAATATTTATTTTTACGAAATTAAACCGAAACAAAAACCTTTCCTCTTGAGGAGTTCTGGATAAAGCATATTAACAGACAAAAAGGTATTTTTTCATCTTAAAGGCATATTTTTTATGCATTTTTATATAATTATTACTGTAATTGGTTTGCTCGTCAACTAAAGGCATGGTTTAAGCCGGGCTTACACTGTGCGATTTTTTTTCCCTTTTCAGGGCGACTTTCCAGTTGTGTGAGAATTTTCCAACCAGGCCGAATTCAGCACTATCGTGTAGTGTACAGGGGCGAACAAGGAGCAATCAGCTTCTCATGACCACCTCCCAATCAGGAATTGTGAGGTCGGGAGAAAATCAAACATGTTTGATTGTCGTATTCAAATCGCTCAGTTAGCATGTGCAAACAAGGATTCTTATTCTTCCTCTCAGACAAAAACACAGAAGCATGGCGGGGTGCAAGTGTATGGAAATCTTTCTGTAAAACGAGCTTGAGAAGCACCATCTCAATGCGGAGCTCAGTCCGACGTGGTTCTTAGACGCACAGTGTGAGTAGGTAGATAGCATCAGAGCGTTGTGCTGCACAATGTGAGAACATACAGTATGCGCTGTAGCTGTGTGCAACAACTGAAAAAAATCGCACAGTGTATGCCTGGCTTTAGGGTCTCTATGCTCCAGTTAAAGATTAATCGATTACTAGATTAGTTGACAATTATTTGAATAATCGATTAAGCAGATTGTTTCAGCTCAAACAGTAATTATATCAAAACTGTAAAAAAAAATAAATAAATAATATATATACATAAATAAATAAGTTTTAGTATAACCTGAATTAATTTCACAAGAAAAATCTTTACGTAACCTTTTGCTATCTGATTGTTAATAGCTTACTTGAAAAAATAATTAACATGCTAATCGATTTGCAAAAATATTCTTTAGTAGTAGCCCTAATTAAGTTAGAGTAAAATGTCTTCCTTTTCTGGTGGGATGCATTTAATCTGCATTAAAAACTTAAGACTTCAAACAAATCAAATAAGTCTGGTTCTGTTTAAGCTTTGAGTTGAAATGAACATGTAAACTGATTATACTTACGAGTTTGTGTGCAGGTACTCAAAGGTAAGCTGAGCCCTGCTAAGGTTGCTGTAGCTAGAGTAAGCCATTGCACCTCAAAGTTATGCTCTACTTCCTTCCTGGTCTCCTGTTAGTATTCTTCCTGACCAAACCAGCTCTAGTCAAAAGCTTTCATCCTGGAAAGGGGGAGATAAATGCCATCATTAAGTATTTAATTGCACATATTCTTAAAATAATCAACTGACAGCCCAACGAACGCTAACATTGACTTAGATAGACAATACATCACAATAAGCACTTACATGAAAGTCTCCCTGCAGAAGGTAACGCGGATAGACCACGTGGGAGGCCTGTTGAAGAACAACAAGATGTTGTGTCTCGGTCAGTGAGCGCCTTCGTATCCAGTCCTGCTAACACGTTTCAATGTACATTTCTAAAAGCAGCTAACGGACGAGCTAGGCTTCCATTAACCAACGTGAAGTCACGTTGATTGGGCAATATATGATATGAACGGTTTACCGTAAGGAATCAGTTACTGCTAACATTTACCAGTTGGTTGAAATAATGGCTAAAAGGCGTTAGCATTCCTTTACTGTTTATAACGAAACATGCTACTAGCTAGCCTTAAACGGACATTACTCGAGTCATAAAACGTTGACCAAATATGCAGGTCGCTCCGGTATAACGGTGACCTAAATTTGTAATAATCACAATTTTTGGGAATAGATACTTTGTAACTTTACTGTATTCGTCTCCTAGGCATAAACCAATCCCACAGGCCGCGTAAAATCCAGTTTCTTCGTCGCCGATGGTTGATTCCCCTGTATCGCCCTGACAATGCAAAAACCCCGCCTCCGCTTTTCCACCGACCAATAGGAAAGCACCATGACACCAGTCTCAACAATCATTGGTGGAGCCGGCTGTCGACGTAAACATCACATACGTTGAAACGCACCTGTGGGCCTCAATGTAACACTAACCCCCCCTAAAGACAAATCTTAAAATGAAAGATAACGTCAAAAATTGACGTTCTTTGGTGCAGTTTTAATCAATAAGCGCTTAAAGTTAGGGTCGCTTTATAATGCGAAAACAAGACACCAAATTTGCTATTGGACCATGATTCTCAGCTTTGTTTCTCAAACTATGGTGGTATTTGTAACAACTCTATAGATAGCAGGCTAACGTGAACCAAGTAAAAAGTAATATAGTTCTAATAAAATAAAACAGATGAAATAAGATGCAGCTCAAGCAGGCTGGAAAAGTCTGGAATTTGAATTCTGTGTTTTTCAGGTAATTTTAAGTATTGGAAAAAAAAAGCTGGCAATAGAGAAACAATGTTTTCCAGTCTTTATTCTCTATCTCATCGATTTCTTTTGCCTTTTCACTGGGTATACCTAATTTGCCATCCTTTATTCCTTCCTTTTCTGCCTGTCTTTATTATTAATAACCTTCATTTCAAGCCTTTTCCCTTTTTCTTTTATCTTCTTTCTCAGGTGCTCCCTTTAACCTCTTCCTTGTGTGCCTCCTGCTTTTATTATCTCCCTAATACTCTGTCCATGCGTTTTATCACCACTCCTTACGTTTCCTTTCTTCTGATGATGTGTGAGTTTATTACACAATAATATTCCCTGCCTGTTGCGGGTCAGAAAGAATGTTTTCCCCAGTAGTTTATCTAACAAGGACAGTTCCTGTGTCTGCATATACAGTTATCTTCATTCTGTACGTGGCAAAGAGCTAAGAGTGTAATATTTTGATATGGCTGGAGCCATGGATGTCTCCTCCTCTGCAAACATGTATGATGTAATTATGTGGCAGACTGGAGTTGTGTAAAATGATTCTGTAATGATGAATCAGGGCCACTTCACGAGAAGTGAGCCTGGTTGGTAAGCAGCTGCCTTCTGTAACCCTAAGCAAGCTCTCTGATCAGAGTAAGATTACAATTTCTCTTAAATTTTTGTCTTGTTTCATGGTTATTTAATATATATACATTATGAGGTGTTAAAGAGTTTGTCCTGATTTCTTTTCAGGAAAAAGAACCGCAGAGAGAAAGCTTCAAGGTGTAGACACAGAGAGTTCCTTTAACACCTCCTTTATTTCCACTCCTTTCCTTCCCTACATCGTGTAAATCTCTTCATGTTATCCTTTCTTTCTCTCTAAATACAAACTTCAACTTGACCATCCTCCCTTCCCTTTGCCATGTTTCCATGATTCTCTGGATTTTTCTATTTTTTTCACCCAGGTTCTATGTTTAAAATCTGCCAACTGTAAAAAAAATTCTGCTTTAAAATGTTAATGTAATGCAGTATTTTATAACTGAAACTGAGTATACAATATTTTCATCACTGACAAAGGGAAAAAAGGATGAAAACTTTTTACACCATTTCTGCTTGTTATGCCCCTTTTTCAGAATTTGAAGAAGAAACAGAAGCTGAAAACACAACTAAGAAAAAGTTTTGGTGGCTTCCATGCTATATTATGTTAAGACTTAGATCCAACAAACTGAATCAAGCCCATTTAATCATGGGTCAGTTATAATCTGGACTGTTAGGGGCTCAAGAGTTCGTACAACTTGAAAAGGGTAAATATTGATAGCAATACTTCAACCAGGTTTTGCACTGCCACAGGGTAAGTATTGATGCAAAAAAGCATTTAAGGAGTCTTCGCTAACAGAGTTTGTATACATATTTATGTGCGGGGAAAGAATTAGAGATGAAACGGCCAAAAAAAATATACATGACAGCACTAGTAAAGGTTGCCAAATGTGGAAAATTTAGTTTATTTGGGTCCCATCAGATTCATATAAAAAAAAAACAAAAATCAAAACATTCATTCACTTTAACTTTCAAACACTGAATTTTCTTTGTAAAGTCTTTAGACACAAATACTTAATTAAACCAACACCCAAAAAGAAATATACACAAACATGGAATTATTTTGTTATATTGAAAATTCAAATTAAAGGTAGATAACATTATGTGAGGAACCATCTCCTTACTATGCTCCTTACTATGCATTACAACTGGTATTTTTTTTTGTAAATGTTATATATAAATGTTATATATATCATAAATCTCCTAAAATCCCAGTCAGTATGAGTCAAGCTGGATTTTTTTTAAAGCTTTGATATAAATAATTTATTTGGGATATGAGATCACATTTGTCACAAGGTGAACTATGTAAACCAGGGTGTGGTAAAAGCACGCAAGGATGGGGAACTAAAAAGATTTGAAATATTTCACTTTCATCTAATAAATACTTTCTTCAATGTGCCAGTCAAAAACATTTCTTCAGCTTTCAATCAAGGGTTCCTGTAAAAAAAAAAAACAGTACAGAAGTTCAATCAGTTTCTCCTCATGCATATAATATGCACCATGCAACTATAATTGATCAACAATTGATTTTAAAGACAAAGTTATGAAAGCTAATTATTATAAGTAATGCACGTTACGTTTTGGCTGTCTGGTGCTTGTAGATATTCTCGATGTGCAACGTTATTCTTCAAGCTTGCAGCTAAACACAGAAACAAACAAACACCAACCAGGCAGACACTGACTTCAACCAGATGTTGCACTGCCACACTCTGTTCTTCCTAGAATGATACAAATGGGAGAATTGTTGAAAGGGAGACATATAGAATTGAATGGTATTAATGAAGAAATAGGAATGTTCTTGAAGAATGAATCTACGTACCAGAGTTAACATGACAGTCAGTGCAGGGTCTTTCTTAAAGTGGAGGCTGTAGCAGGTTTTAGACACTGCTGGAAGCTCATTGGTCACTTCCACTGGGATGCCTGAAATATTTGTCTCTAATGAAGAGCACCTTGGAGGGAGCCTATATTAACAGGAGATTGTATATTAACAAAAAAAAAAAAAACAGTCAACAAAAAACACAGTATTGACCCAGCTGGTGAAAAAGCAGCAAATAAATCAATTTAATTTGAATACATTTAGTTATTGGTAAATAAAACCAGTGTGAGGAAGTAACTCTTAACAAAATCAATGGGATCAAGTGGTTGATTTTGTGTTTTTGACTTATGAAATATACAATGAGGTCTTTTTTTTAGGTTTTCTAAAAGAGGGTTACAGTTTCTTTAATCTTAAATTTAGTAGAAAGACAGACCCACATCATCACAGGCCCCCCGCCATACTTAACAACGGATGACTTGAGCTTTCTCATATCAACCCACATATATCTTTTGATTTACGCCAGACCAACATTGAATCATTTTTGTACAAATGCTTAATTTTAGAGTAACTTTAGAATTGCCCAAAAGTGTACAAAATAGAGAGGAAAACATAACCTGTAAGAAAAAAATTACGTTTGAATTTGTGATAGAACAGTTAATATTTTTTCACCGGGCATCACACCCAAACAGCATGTAAATTGCCATAGAGAGCTGGCCAATCCAAAATGCCCACTTTTGGATTCAGGGTTGTACACCAAGCTAAGCAACCTGCAGAATGTTTTGGCATGACCTCAGACATATTTCATCTGTGATATCATCTGGTCCTGCTTAAATCAGTGATAACCCAGCATAGATGCACACGAACAAGATGGAGGAGAGGACTCTCTGCAGTCCTCATAGACATATTTTGGTTCTTTGTGTCCCTCGCTGAGGACTTCTCTCTTTTACTTATGTCCCACAGCAATCTCAAGTCAAAACAGCCTTTTCTCATGGTCTCCATTAAAATGTTATACTTTTCCAGACATGGCTAAATTTAGATGAATAGCTAAATTCTTGAAGCCATTGCCTGACATGTGAAGATAAAAAAAACACACCTGTCTAAGTGAAAATGGCATATTGCTTGTCGGTTTAATTTTGAGGAGCAACTAAGAGAAATTTGACTTTAATTTCTCACATTCATAACCAGTGTTGGGACTACCATGTAATTAAAAAAACTTTTTACAGTAACTGTTAACTTGTCTGTCAATAGCACTGTTACTAATTAGCTTGTAAAAGTCAAGAATGTGTTATTCATTTTTGCACTTTAAAAACATTTGTTATTTGTTACTTAAGATGGGTAAATTATGACCACCATCAGCAATGTAAACAACTTCAGCATGCTTGAACAGAGAGTAGACGATGGCGCAGAGCCACTGATTCAATGAGAGCGTTTCTGCAGAAATAGCGCTCAGTCAAGTGAAAGTCTAAATATTTTGGTGATTATAAATGTTGGTTCAGGGCTGTAATTTAAAGACCCTCTTCACATCACCTTAGCACTGACTGACAGCTGGCTGCATCTAATCAACACATCCTTACTTTCTCAGGGCTATACTGATTTTACTTTCATGTTTTATGTGTTTTCACACAATTATACTGAGATCATACAGTCCTGCTAGGATTTTCTTTCTGGAATACTGTAACCCTGTTTAATTCTATTGCAAAGTATATTTTATTTTTGTTCAATTGCTCCAAAAGCATTATTTTTCAGCTTCATACCTATTTATATCCAATTGATAGCTGTCAATATGCAAAAACATAAAGTTCTAAAAGATCTTATTTTTCTTTTATTATAAACAAAAAACACGATCACATCTACATAAGTATATTGCAACTCTTCAAACCACGCACACCAAAATAGTGCAGATTAGTATTCAATGCTTTCAGATGTGTAGTCCTTTTAATTAACTTTTTATTTATTAATTATTAATAAACATCTTATATTTTACAATTGAACCTCTAGCTGTATTCAAAGTTCCCAAAACAAGAAACGTATCCAAATTCTTTGACACTGTAGACCGTAAAAAGTAAATGCCTAATTACTTTTTATGATCTAAAGTAATGAGTTACTGGCAAGTAACAGGCTACTTTGCCTGAACAGTAACTGAGTTACTAACTTACTTTTTTTCCTTACTTACTTTTTTGAGAAGTGACTATGACTAGTTTTATTTTTTTAAGGAAAATTCCCAACACAGAGATTTAGTTAAAACAGCCCTTAAAATGACATATGTTTTGCACTGAATGAACATACTCAAGTTAAAATTTGTATTTTTTGAAAAAACGTCTATGTTAACTTACGTAATAAACCACAGCGAGGACTATTACAAAATATTGATGTGAAGTAGTCTTTGTAAAAAACTTACAGAATCATTGGCAGGATGTTGGTTGGGGCACTTATAGTGAGGCACACGTGTTTGTTGTCTTCAGATATTATCTCCAATGTTAAATTAACAAGTTCTTTGTCTAGAAAAAAAAACTTTTGTTAAATAAGCAAAGATTCTTGCCAATCCAAAATGACTGAGAATATAAAACTACCTCCAAGATTAAGCTGACTGGCTGTGAAAGTTGTGAATAAACTAATATCTTCTAGCGTGGCACTTGATGAGGGAATCACAGTCAGGGGAACACGAAGATGCAAAACAGTGACTGAAGAAGGATGCTGGGTTATATTCAATGATGTTTTAAGATCATTTTCCTCCTTTGTTTGCAGTGGAGGCTTAAAAGAGATGTGAAAAGGAGAACCCATATTTTCCTTCTCGCATAAGTGAAACTGTGAGAGAGATGAGAGTAGAATGTTCCAGTCCTGCAAGACGAAGAATAAAAAAAGATTGTTAGAGTAAAACCTTGCCCAGCTCTGGAAGAGCTGTTAGAGTAATCTTACAACTGTAAATCATATTCACATAAATTTCAATGGCAAAGAACAAAAAATGGATTATCTGGAAAAGTCTAAGTTAAAAAAAAAATTAAAAAATGAATAAAATAATGCAAAAAATATATAATTAACAGAATGACCTTTAATGCATGCAGGCATTTGTAAGTTAGATTCCTCCTTTATCACCATAAAATAATTTGAAATATTATCCAATGTTCAGCATAAATTTAGTTAAATGGACACTTACCTTTGCTATATCAGGGTTAGGTAGAGTATGAGAGTAGCTGTAAGAGCTGATGACAATGAATGAGAACGCAAGAGTTAAGAGGCAAAGAAAGAAAGTAGCCACTGGAGGGTTATGGGATGCATATTCTTTGAGGCTAGAGCCTCGCTGCCAGCACCTCATCCTCAGGACTCCATACACAGCTGGGATACTTTACACTACAAACAGAAAAGTATGAAGACAGAAAAATGTTTATATGAATATAATTGTTTATCCCAAACTATACGGTTCTGATTATCGTTATTCCTAATTGGAGCTTAAACTTTACTAAAATTAACTACCGTAAATAATATATTAGAATATTAATTCCATGGTGTAAATAACAAAACAACCAGTAAACACAGCCAGAGGAGGTTCTTGCAGGAATGGTAACATAAGCAAGCCCCTTCTTCTGGAAAACCAAACAAAATTAAAATGTCAGCAGTTCTATAGACTTTTATTTTTTATTTTTCCAGAATTAAGAATATAAAAGTCTATTATCGTACATATACACCACTGTATTTGCATAAATATGTATAATAAATCTGTTCAGGGCACAATTGACTATTTAGTTACTTTTTCTGTTGTTTTTTTTTAGTTTCTTATTTTTTATTTGATGTTGCCCTGGGCAACTGCCCATAAAGCCCAAATTTAAAAGCACCAGAACACATCTCACATCAAATGGCATCATCAAACTGGTTTCAGAAGCAAAACAAGTTAATGGAGGAGAATCAAAGTTAAGAGTGTTTGGGCCAGATAGAAATGGAAGCATCAGCGTCTCAAAAAGTAAATAGCTCGATAATAGAAGGGTTTGTTATTGTAGCGCGTCACAGATGTCGCAAATAGACACGAAGACACTGTCAAAAACAAAACAATTATATGGCTTTTTTGATTGAAGAAAACGAGCTTTTAAAACATGTTACTGGGGAAAACACATCAAAGTTCTGTTCGCACGCTGTTTCTGAGCGAAAACGCATTGAGAAATCAGTGTTGTCAGTAAACTTTTCTGCCGTATGGAGGACGTATACTTGGCAAAACACTCGGCAGATTCAAGCTGTAGCCTACTGTTTAAAGTATTATGCTGCTACCTAATTAGCCATGAACGACACGTCCATACCTTGAAATAATGATGTCAGATCATTCCAGATATCCCGAGGTCTGTTTGCACAGCATCTAAATCAAAATCTCATGTTAATAACTACAACTTCTGTTGTAATATACACACTGCGGAAATGACAGCACACATCACGACAGTTTTACCAGTTTACGACTATACATTAACATGACGACTGCCATTACGTAAGTGACCTGTCATAGTCAATCTAAAGTGTTTCCAACTCTTCATTGTCTTAGTGCATATATATATATATATATATATATATATATATATATATATATATATATATATATATATATATATATATATATATATATATATATATATATATATGTATGCACACATATACACCTACAAAAATATATATATTTTTTTTATTTTCTATACTCTAATAATCACAGAGGGAAATTACTTCTCTGCATTTAACCCATCCCCTTGGGGAGCAGTGAGCTGCCATTGTGAGGCGCCCGGGGAGCAGTATGGAGTTAAGGGTCTTGCTCAGGGACCCAGAGTGGCAGTCTGGGGGAGTGGGGGATCGAACTCCCAATCTCAGGATTCAAAGCCCTATGTCCTATATATATATATATATATATATATATATATATATATATATATATATATATATATATATATATATATATATATATAAAAAAACTGTTTTCTCACCCCTCGTGGGGTGGTATGTGTCATCCTCAAGCTCGGGTCCTCTACCAGAGGCCTGGGAGTTTGAGGGTTCTGCGCAGTATCTTAGCTGTTCCTAGGACTGCGCTCTTCTGGACAGAGACCTCTGATGTTTTACCTGGAATCTGCTGTAGCCACTCTCCCAGTTTGGAGGTCACAGCCCCCAGTGCTCCAATTACCACTGGCACCACTGCTGCTCTTACTTTCCACATCTTTTCTAGCTCCTCCTTCAGTCCTTGGTATTTCTCAAGCTTCTCGTGTTCTTTCTTCTTGATGTTGCTGTCGCTTGGGATTGCCACATCTATCACTACTGCCTTCTTCTGCTGTTTGTCGATCAACACGATGTCTGGTTGGTTAGCCATCACCTGTTTGTCAGTCTGGATCTTGAAGTCCCATAGGATCTTAGCTCGGTCATTCTCAACTACCTTAGGAGGTGTCTTCCATTTTGACCTTGGGACTTCCAGCCCATACTCATGGCAGATGTTCCTGTACACTATGACAGCTACCTGGTTGTGGCGTTCCATGTATGCACTTCCTGCCTGCATTTTACACCCCGCTGTTATGTGCTGTATTGTTTCAGAGGCATCTTTGCACAGTCTGCATCGGGGGTCCTGCCTGGTGTGGTAGACCCTGGCCTCTATTAATCTTGTAATGAGTGCCTGTTCTTGTGCTGCCATGATTAGTGCCTCTGTGCTGTCCTTTAGTCCAGCCTTTTCCAGCCACTGGTAGGATTTTTTGATATCAGCCACTTCTTCTATTTGTCTGTGGTATACGCCGTGCAGCGGCTTGTCCCTCCATGATGGTTCTCCTTCCTCTTTCTTGTCCTCACTTTCGGTTTTCTCCTGCCTGAGGTACTCACCAAGCCATTTGTCTTTTGGGGCCATCTTTCTGATGTACTCCTGGATCTTAGTTGTTTCATCCTGGACAGTGGTCTTGACACTCACTAGCCCTCAGCCTCCCTTGCTACGCTTGGTGTACAGTCTCAGAGTGCTGGATTTGGGGTGGAACCCTCCATGCATTGTGAGGAGCTTTCTCGTCTTGATGTCAGTAGCCTCTATCTCCTCCTTTGGCCAGTTTATTATACCAGCGGGGTATCTGATGACTGGTAGGGCATATGTGTTGATGGCTTGGATCTTGTTTTTCCCATTCAGCTGACTTTTCAGGACCTGCCTTACTCTTTGTAGGTATTTAGCTGTGGCAGTCTTTCTTGCCATCTCCTCGTGGTTTCCGTTAGCCTGTGGCACCCCAAGGTATTTGTAGCTGTCCTGAACATCTGTTATGTGGCCTTCTGGTAGTTCAACCCCCTCTGTTCTGATCATCTTCCCTCTCTTTGAGACCATGCGACCGCACTTGTCCAGTCCGAATGACATCCCAATGTCGTTGCTGTAGATCCTGGTAGTGTGGATCAGTGAGTCGATGTCTCGCTCACTCCTGGCATACAGCTTGATGTCATCCATGTAGAGGAGGTGACTGATGATTGTTCCGCTTCGGAATTGGTATCCGTAGCCAGTCTTTGTGATGATCTGGCTGAGGGAGTTCAGGCCTATGCAGAACAGCAGCGGGGATAGTGCATCGCCTTGGTATATGCCGCACTTGATGGTGACTTGTGCTATTGGCTTTGCATTGGCTTCCAGACTTGTTTTCCACAGCTTCATTGAGTTCTTGATGAAGGCTATTAGAGTCCTGTTGATCTTGTACATTTCCAGGCATTCCAGTATCCATGTATGTGGCATTGAGTCATAGGCTTTCTTATAGTCAATCCAGGCAGTGCACAGATTTGTCTGCCTGGTCTTACAGTCTCGGGTGACTGCTCTATCCACTAGTAGCTGGTGCTTGGCTCCTCTGGTGTTGCTTCCTATTCCCTTCTGGGCAGGGTGCATGTATTGAGCCATGTGCCTATTCATCTTAGCCGCTATGATGCCTGACAGGAGCTTCCATGTTGTACATAGGCAAGTTATTGGCCGGTAGTTGGATGGGGTTGTTCCCTTCTGCGGATCCTTCATGATCAGGATTGTCCGTCCTTGGGTTAACCATTCTGGGTGGGTCCCATCCATCAGCAGTTGGTTAATTTGTGCTGCGAGGCGTACAACCGCGAGGCGGTTAGTTTTTTCAGCCAGTAGGTGTGGATCATGTCAGGGCCTGGTGCTGTCCAGCTCTTCATACCTGCCGCTCTTTCTTGGACATCTGCCGTTGTAATGGTTACTGGTTCTTGTTCTGGGAGATTGCTGATCTTAGATCTTCCAGCCACTGAGCATTGGTGTTGTGGGATGCCCCCTTCTCCCATATGTTTCTCCAGTACTGTTCAGTATATATATATATATATATATATATATATTCACACATACATACATACTCACATATACGTGTGTATAGATGTGTGTGTGTATATACATATATATATATATCAGACATGGGCAATGTGGAGTCAACAAGTCATCTCCATGTCATGTATTTGTTCTACCCAGCCACTGAAGCAGGTGAGTCCAATCTTCACTGTGAATTAACCTGTGCACATTGGACTCACCTGGTTAATTGGCTGGGTAGATTAAATACATGACATGGAGATGACTTGTTGACTCCACATTGCCCATGTCTGATATATATACACATATACACACACACTCACACAGTGGGGATGGTGTTCTTTGGATGGTACTCATCGTTCATCTTCCTCCAAACACAGTTAGTGGATTTATGACCAAAAAGTTCTATTTTGTGAGCGGATTATCTAAACACTGACTAAACCTTGTACATAAACGCAAACATTTAACAAAATTATGTTTATTAGAAAACATTTAAACATAAAAATTTATTCAAAATTAAAATAAGAATACAATGTTGTAATTACAAACTTGTGATACTATTGGTATTCAGAGGTTCTTTCAATAAAATTACAGATCTGTTGAAAGTAATCAAACAAAAAATCATATGTCAGCACTGCTATAAAGCAACAGAAATTCTAAGACCATCATTTTCTTTCGTTAAAAACCTTAAACATTCACTTAGTACCAAATATATGCAACAATTAGGGTGACCATGTGACTTTTATAGGCTTGAAAGCCCACATATCAGGGTGTCCCATATGGACCAGGTCTTCATAGTGGGATGTGCTCCACTGGAAAGGTGGCACCTGGTCCCAGGTCGGCCCACTGACTGCCAGCATACCGTACTCCCTGAACATTTCGTAGGAAGTCAGCTGCAAAGGGACAAACATTAAAGTTAATCAAACCCAAACACTGTAAACAGATGGACAAGAAAATTATGTGTTTTCAGGAAAAAAAAAACAAACTAAAAATAAATCAGTTTGTCAGAGACCTTCATGTCTGTTCCTCCATGTGGCCTCTGCTTTAAGGCACCAAACGGATATGTTCCATTTGCTGGGTTCAGGTCTGAACGGGCTGAGATTGCGTTCTCCCCATTCTGAGGTGGATCACATCCATCGCATTTTGAGAGTGGATCTTCTCTGAAGTTGTTATATCTGAAGAGATATACAGTTAGATTCCAATTTTAATACATTTTAAAAAGAGAACATGAAGCTAGTCGTTTGGAAACGTCACCTCATCAGGCGCACCATAGAGTCCAAATCTTTAACATGAGTCTGGTTTCTCCTAAATATTTGAGCACGAGGATTCTGATCCAGAGAGAACCATGGGCCGAACTGCTCCACCAGCTTATTGCAGCCACTGGCATTAAATATCTCCACATAGTACCTATAATCGAGCAGATATGGACATAAATCGGACAAAAACAACACGGCTAAATATAGGAAAATGTTGCTGATTGTTTCCCACTTGGATACTTACGGTATGTTGTAACTAGCCCAGTAACCGCTTTTAAGGAGCTCCTGGGTCTTATCTTTGTAAACAATACGTCCCCTGCAGAATTACAAGATAAACATTACTCATTATAAATAAACGAGTTAGAAGATGTTTAAAAACAGTCAAATTTGTAGAAACAAGGCTTACGGAATCTGCTCCAACACAAATAAAAGTCCCTCTTTAATGTCAGTCTGTCCGGGTGTGAATTGGTTATAATCCACAATCATCCACTGGTTGTTGTACCTATGAACACAGATGTTAGTCAATAATGTACACAAACCTTTGATCAAACATGCCTTATAGATTTTCCTTTATTCTAAACCTGTAGGATTCAACTAACTACATCACAATTTCACTGATAAGACATGATTAGGCTGAGAAAACCCCTGAGCTTCATTTCATGTGACTTCACATCCTAATCAACACTTTCAGCCCTCACTTCACATGACAGGGTATAGGTGTTGCTCTTTTTTATGTTATATATACTATTATGTAATTATATGCAATTAGTGATTACAAGAGGGTTGCAAAACTTCTGCAAATAGTTAAATAAGTGTAAAATTAAAATAAAATGAATATTTATTACACATTAAGAAATGTATCACCAATTACTTAAGTATGCAGTTAATTCCTGAATATATTATTCACTATATTGTCTTATTGTAAGTCTTGTTTTTATATGATTGGATCAGTGGACTGTTTTTCACTTTGTAAAACTCACGTTCCACTGTTGTATTTGCTAAATATCTCCGCCCAGTCCTTGCTTGTTGAAGCCAACCGATTAGCAACGATGTTCCGCAGCCATTCCATTACGGTTCCTTTAGGCTGAACAAACCTCCAGAGAGCAGGATTACTGTTGCCAATGGTGGTTTCCAGTGTAACCTGCAGGGACAGGAGGCATTCAAAAGAAAACAAAGAACACAGTCATACTGGGAAGTTCAAGTCAGAACTTATTTCTATTGTCAGTGAGGCAAATTCTCACCAAGCCACTGCTCAGGATGTAGAAGTCATCTCCAGAAAAGATGGAACCGGGATATGATGAGAAGGCCTGAGTTCCTCCAGGAAGTGCAAAGTTATCTTAAAAAAAAAAAAAAATTAAATAAAATAAGATAAAAAAAAAAATACTTATTACAGAAATTGTATATTTTGATGACAACATGAACGGTTTGGAAATATACAAGCAGGCTTTAAGCATTTAAAATACTTTTTTTTTTTAAATATATCTCAAAGGAAATCCTCGATCTAGTACTGGATGTCTGAATAAACTGAAAGAATATGTTACTCAATTAATATCTATCAAAGTTTATATATAATTTCAGTCTTAACTTATATCTTGATTTAATTCCCACAAACACAAAAAATTTGCATTGTTGGATGTTGTCATCTACTTTATATAACTACTAAGTATATTTAAAAACCATGAAAGTCAAACTTAAGAATTCATATATCAATTTGATTTCAGGGTTTAAGCTTGAATGCCCATGATGAAGACATATTTTGTTTCTTCCTACCTAAAGGGGATGTTTTGAAGGGGAAGATGTATTTCTTCATAACGCGCAGCATGGCCTGGTAAGTGTTCCAGGTGTCATGTGACACCAGCAGATCTTTGTTGTTGGGCAGGAGCTTAATGAGTGCAGAGCAGGAACCAGAGCCAAGGGGACGGGTTTGGCTGGATTTGTTCAGCGCCGACTCCAAATCTTCAAGATCTCCACCCATTTGGAAAAGTCTGGTTGGTGAAAAGCATCAGTGGAGCATGTGAGATAACGGCAACATAAAAGTTCCTCTTTGCTCAGCTTTGAGAAGGAAAAACTAAAGTTAAGAGCTTACATGAAGCCAAAAGGATTGAAGGAGAAGCGCTCTGTAGGAAAGTGCAGCTGGTTATGGAATCCATCTTCCAGGCCTTTAAGCTGTAGTAGTGCCAGTCCCACCTGGAAATCAGAAAAGAATGGTGAACAATCCTAAAGAAATACAAGAGATAAGCTACAAACACAGATAATTTACCTGGTACCAGTAGGGTGAATTTGGCTCATTCTCCACTTGATCCTGAACCCACCGTGTGTTGGCTGAGATAAAAGCCTTGAGGCGCTCACAATAACTGGTTTCAGACAGGAAGGGCCCACAGTAACCCATTAGGGTGTTCATCCAGTGTTTATAAATGAGCTGAAACAATTATATGCATATCGTTATATAAAGAAAAACCTAACAAAATATGAAGCCTTTAAATCTGAAAGAGGACAAAGCCTACCTCAGATGTAGCTGCAGCCTCCACTGCACCAGCTGCATAAGCTTGAATGCTGTCATTGTAACGACTGCTGGTGGTGATCTCCAAAAAGGACCAACTGACATGAAAGCATGGCAGAGGGAATAAAAATAGAGCTAATCAGAAGGACAGTAAATGTCTCTGTGCATGCTAATGCATACTCATAAATTTTCCTGATTAGAAATTAAAAACAATAATTTCACAGAATAAAACAACCCCTAATAGCTTATATCTATGGAGGTATTTCAAGGTTTTGATTTTAAATAACTTCCTTTTTAAAAAGAATTTAAAATGACAAGAAGTACGAGTCATAATAAAATCTTTAGGAGAATGAATTTAATAGATTTTAAGACAAACTATGACCTTTGACACAAAAACTGCAGACGTTTCAAAATTTAAAAGCCATATCATCTAAATGGAGCATTAAAAAATATATGCCTTTACGCTTGCTTACATACCTGTTTATAAAAAAGTTTGGAATGCATGATTGTTTAGCAATGAAAATGAATTATCAAGTTGAATCCATGAGTACATTTCTAATCAATCATTAGATTTATGCTGAACTAAACACTGATGGTTCAGAAAATGCAGAGTTTAAACAATCTTTGGTCCACTCTCAGTAAAATGCATATAGTTAAATTTAAAAGCAGTGATTGTTAAAAACAATGTTAAAGATAAATATGTGCAGCAACATGCCGCATAGAAATGCACAACTAGATTTTTTTCATGTTTTTTATCTTGTTTTGCGGAAAAAAACAAGATAAATGGAGACCATTCAGTCTTTTTCTTTCTTTTTTTTATTGAAAAATACAGAATATCAATGAAAAACTCAACAATACGTCAATAATGAACATTACAAGAAACAGATATAACAAGGAAGAGACAGAAAAAGACAAAAAAAAAAAAAAGCTAAAATAAATTATTAAGAGGGGGGACTAACTGAAATTCTTCCAATTTATTTGCTTTAAGGTTCTGCATCTTTTTCAGACTTCGGTTAAAGGAGGAAAGTTCATTTTTGAGAGCAGAGAATGAGAGGGAGCATTTTGCATAACATTTATGGATATAATATTTGACTATAATAATCAAAGTATTAACTAAGAATTCCATCTTTTTTCATTAAACCAAACTGAATTATTTGTAAGGAATTAAAGTCCACATTTATAGATCCAGAAGATAGAAAGATCTGAAGTTGATCTCATAGGTTTCTTACTTCTTTACATTCATAAAACAAATGATTAGTAGTTTCCAATTGAGTTGTACAGAAACCAAAATTCCCAACGTTGAATTTAAATCCCTCTCTTAAGTACTCATTTGAAGGATATATGTCATTTATTATTTTAAATCGTAATTCTTTATATTTAGGAGGAATTGGGAATTTCAAATAATTTCCATTCAGTCATTGAAGCCAAAACTCACCCAAGGTTGATCGATTTATGCCTGAACTGACATTAATCTTTAAACTCACCCTGTTGTTTTGATATCATCAGTGAAGTTTGCCCAGGCAACAAAATCTTCATGAAAGCCTTCGATGATTGACAGCTGTCCGCTGTGCTCGTCTATGATGGCTGTGTGGATTTCTGCTCCACCAGACGGAAAAAAGATAAATACAGCGAACAAAATTACAGAAAAGCTTGGAAGCTTTGGGAATGACTTCGGGACGATCATCTTGTTGTGCTTCGATGCCATGTTTCAGCGAAGAAGTCATGTGACACCAAAAGTTTGTTGTCACGTGACCACACCAGAAGATTTCAAAGTAAGAGCCTTTCTTTAAGGAAGTTAATCCAGATCTTCATACCATCTAAACAAAAGCCAAAAGTTCTACAAAAATAAATAAGTAAATAAATAATAATAGTATAATAGTAATATAATAATAATAATAATAATTATATATATATATATATATATATATATATATATATATATATATATAGAGAGAGAGAGAGAGAGAGAGAGAGAGAGAGAGACCAGGAGTCCCATTACCCCATGAAATATGATTATTGATTTTGTGTTATGTCATATTAAGTTGGAACAAATAGTTGAGTTGTTTTAGTTCTTTATTGTAGTTTTGTTTAGACATTTTTTGGCATGCTTTCTTGTGAAGCAGAAGTACTGGCCATCCTGACTGTGGAAAGAAAGCATAAATTTTAATGTCAACTATTTCTCCTTATTTTCTGTTTATGTTAAGTCAAAGAACCTTCCTTTTCCTGGTTTGGCTCCTCAGCAGGGCCTGGCTGAAAAGGTAGAAGTGCTCCAGTTGCTGCAATGCCATTGGAGCAAACCAAAATGATCAGGAGGGTAGTTTGTGATGAGTTTTGTTAAGTTTGATGGGTTTTTGTGATTGACTTTAGATTTGTTTAAATGTATTGACTTCTTTGTATGTAAATATTACTTCTGGTGTATAGTTTATAGCTTTAGTGTAATTTTGATGAATATTAATTTAGCTTATTTTCCTTCATAATCCCTTTTCATGGTTCCTCCCTTCATGTCGCCTGAACTGAGTTTGGTATAATATGCTGTTTGTTCTTTTTAGTGTAAGGAGATGTTGGTGTGCACAAGTTGGAATTCAATAAAGCCACCAAAACGTCAGTTTTGTCTTGCCTCTCCATTAAATATTGGGCCTCTGCCGGTCAAGCTGACTATATATATATATATATATACAAGTATATATATATATATATATACACACAAGTATATATATATATATATATAAAGCTAATGATATAAGGTTAGAAGAAAATTATAAAAGGTTAGAGAGAACATCAGCTAATAGAATGCTAAAATAGAACAAAAGATGAGAAATGTTGAAAATAAAACTTATGAAATAATTAATGAAACTGAGAGTGATTAACTTGGCAAGACATCAGGATTAATACCAATAAACTGCCAATAGACAGAAGAGTAAAGCAAATGATACAATGAAAGGAGAGATAAAACTGATCAAGATTAAACTAGTAAAAAAGCTAAAAGGATGGGATGAAAAAGGCATAGGCCTACAATGAAAAAGACCTAACAATGAAAGGATCAATAAAGGTTTAGAATTGAATTTTACAGCTATAGAGTAACAAAAAAATTACCGAACATGAAAAAATTAAAATCAAATCGATAGAACTACTTTTGGAATGCTAGAATCATGAGACAAGGACAACAAAACAATCAATAAAACGGTCTCTGAAGTGCTGAATACAGAGATAGCTAGATTGCAATTGGTACTTTGCTGTCTTTTTATTGGTACGTATTCAACAAAAGATAAAAATAAACATGTAGAGATTATGTAAAATGACTTTAATACACAAACTTAATACATACAGTACATAAGTTTCAGTATTTTCTCAATGCATCCTAATCAGTACTGCTCATTGTTCAGTTCGTACTCCTCTGTTCAGGATTAGGTCTAATTCAGTCCTCATCACCGCCATCGGTTTCCATTGTCTGAAGAATTCCTTCCATAACTTCTGCCTTTCGCCTTTTCTTTGGTAAATCACCATGAAAATGTTCAGCTGTTTTCCGTCTCAGTGTCTCGACTGTATCCTCTGCCTCGGCCCATTCCAGCACAAGACGTCTGCCGTACAGATGGGTGCTGTGGCAGAGTGCAGCAAACGCTTTCTGCATGGAAACAAAAACAAAAAAAACATGTTTACCACACTTAAAACAAATTCATGACTTAAAATTCTTGAATAGTGCTTCAGAGGATATGTATTAAATAAAAGCAAAATATACCTTAGCATCCTGTTTGGTGAGGAAATCAACAAAAGCAAACCCCCGATGGTTCCCTGAACCTGCTGCTTTCTTTGGAAGGCGGACAGTCTTCAGCTCCCCGAATGTACTGAGGGGAAACATAATTGTTTAAACCTCCAAACAAAACAGAGTAAAAAAATAACTTATTCATGGTTGTGTAAGTGGTACCAAAAGAGCTCTCGGACTTCCTTGACATTTGCTTGGAAGGGAATGTTGCGCACAAGGATCTTTGAGCCTGTCTGCTTCTTCTCAGCTTGCTTCTTCTTGTGAGACACCTCAGCAGACCTTCACACAGATAGGAAACGGAGCGAGTAAACAGCAACTCAAGGAATTTATTATTTCTATTTCATCTCATTTAACCAGTTTACTTTTTAAGGATGTATTCCTCAAATGAATACACCACTTACCTTGTGCCTCTTTCGGAAATCTTCACCTCCAACTGGTGATCATCTAACATACAGTGCTGAAGAGATGTTTGAGGAGAGAGAGAGCAAAAATATTAGGCTAAATGTAAGTTGTGGAGCTGTTAAGTGGAAGTCCTTCAGAAAAAAATTTGAAATAGATACCTGCAGTTGCCTCAGAGCCTTTTGTGCTGACTCTGCTGTCTGATATTGGACAAAACCGTAACCCATAGACATTAGTTTACCTGAAAGTCCAAAAGAAAAGATACCCAATGATATAACTAAAAATAAGCACCGAAATGCATAGAAAAAGATACATGCTGACAAATTACAGATATGAATACTTAAAAAATTACAACGCTTAAGAATTAGAATGCCTTGTAAAAAAGGAAAGGGTATAGAAAGACGTTTAATTATTGCAAAGCTTTTAAATATTCCATTTATAAATTAAAATATATTTTATTTTATTGAGCATAAGTAAACAGTCTAAGACTGGACCCAATAACAATCTTTCCTTCATGTCAGATATCAGGACTTTTTAATTTCAGCCCATTTTCTGAGAGGTTTTGACTCAGGTGTCTGCAAAAAAAAAATAAAATAAAATAACAAAAACAAACAAAATACCAAGAATAGCACAAGAAGAGAACTACTCAGCCGATCAAAGTTTTTTACCCAGTTAGACAAAAATGTATCTGTAGGTGTTAAAACCAATCAGACATCTATAACCAAAGTAAAAAAAAAAACAAAACTAAAATTTTGATGATTTTTCCGAAACTCACATAAAGCAATATGCAAACTTTAATACATTTGTTATCAAGAACAAACAAGTGTTCAACTAAATGTAGGTATCAATGTAGGTATCAGTAATGCTCACACAGTTAGGTTAACTGCTACCATTTGTTAATATGCCGGCATTATTCATTTGAACAAAAAGAAGCTAATTTGCTATGCTAACAGCATACTACAAGACATTTTTAAACATAAGAATTTGTATCAACTGTATTGTGGTGGTAGGAAAATATTTGGGGCTAGCATTAGTCATACCCTTCCTTTGCACAAAGTGGACTGATTTATGGAGAAATGGAGCTTCATGTGCCATAATATAACCTCATTCAGTTTCAATATAGATTTAAACGTGTAGCATTAAAAGCATTAAAAGTGTGGGTAACCTTCCAGGCAGGATCACTTTTGTGGCTTAAGCATAAACATATTATTCTCTAAACAAAATAAATAAAAGCTTATATAAAGAAAATGCATAAGCATCAGACCAGAATTAAAGTCATAATGTAAAATACCTGACTTATCTTTCTTCTTTGAAATGCTGCAAGACATGACCTTTCCACATTTGGAGAAGATCTGCAGTAAATAAAGTAAAAGGCATTAAAAAAATCTTTTTACTGTTTAATTTGTAAATGAGACAAAATTTAGCAGAAGTTTGAATAATGACTTACATTTTGTAGTTTTTCTTCTGTTGTGCTGAAATTTAGATTCTTAATGAAAAGTGTAGATCCTGGCTGAGCTTCTTCTTCCTCCTCATCTTCTTGATCATCCTCCTCTTTCTTGTTCTCTTCAACTGCTATCTCCTTTTTGTCTGGTATTAATATTTTTTAGTAATATATTGTTAGACACAATATATGACATGAAAAAAAAAGGATAAAAAAACAACAACAAACAAATGGTCTAAAATGTGCAGCTAATTTTACCCATTTCTTGTTTGGCCGCTGTGAACACCCCTACAGGGGCCCACTCCAAATACAGAGGGACATGATGGAACTAGGGTTTAAGAAAACAAACAACACAAATTGACTGACCAACATAAAGTATGAAATTATTGTAAAACTACTGGACACAATCAATTTTTTAAGTCAAACGATTCCATTCTGATACCCCTAAATAAAAGCTAGCCTCCAGAAGTTACTTAAAGGTATAACAGAGGATGTTTTTTTTCCAGGTAGATCATCAAAATAAGTGGTCCTCCTAATTGTCAATCATTCTGCTGTTATGTTTCCGTAAGGCTGTCCTACGTGCTTGTCCCCATTTTCACTTGGTGAGTCTGGGAAAGGGGAAAAATTGCAAATCTTCTTGAAAGTAAGCTTGTATGAGTGATGCAAACAGCAACTTTCACGCGTTTAATAGGTGTTAAGCGGAAAAGGCAAATCTTGTCAAAAATTCACGAAGATCCTCCACAATACCTTTAATCAATAAACAGTCTACCTGGGAGTAATTTAAGTATAAATCCAGTTGCTCTTTGAATAGTTGGAGAACTTTAGAGGGAAATCAACAAAAGAAGCAACCAAAGGGACAATGTTAACTCTGAATGAGTTGGTGAGGTCTACAGCTGAGGTGGAAAAATCTCTTAGCATAGCAACTTAAATTCCCCAAATGTCCCATACAAATTTGAACAAGGTAAAAAAAAAAAAAACACTTTCTATGGCTCCATCATCTAAAATCGAAATTAAATACTATTTTAAATTAAATCGAAATTAAATACCATTTGAAATAGATCGAAATTAAATGCTTGAAATGTGAAAAGGTGTGTGAGAACCTTTGCAAGGCGCTGTGGATGTCACCCACCTTGCTGTAAGCCAGCCTTGTAAAGGCTCGCTTGGCTTCGGTCGGCTCCAGGAACTCGATGATGGCTGTGAGTCCTGAAGGCGGCAGCAGAACTCGACCCAAAGAGCCGTGAGGCGAGAAAAGTTCCTCAAGCTCTGCTGTTGTAACACCAGCGGGGAGATTTTTTACCAGGATCACAGTGTTACTCCTCGCTGCAGCTGCCTGTATAAAAATAACAGTATGTTAAAACATATGTTGGATTATTAGGTATACAGACTCTCAGATTTTGTTCTAATTACTTGACTAAAAGAGTCTAGACAAACACTGTTGTCTAGCAGAAACTGTCGAGTTTCCTGGACAATCTGAGTTTCTCCTAGAGCCATCCTCACGGCAACGCTTCCCTTTGACTCCTTCGGAGGATAAAAACGCAAAATCAGTTTATTTGATTGATAATAAGTAAAACAATTCAGCCTAAAAAACGTGACTCACATGGTCCAAGACTTGGCTTTTTGTGGCATTATATTTCTCAGCAATGGCGTCGGCCACTGCACTAGTACCCAAAAACAAAGTGTTCCAGTTGTGTGAGCTGAAAAAAAAGAAAACATAGTTAATGTGCAATTAAAAAAACAGGAAAACTAATCAGAAATAGAAAAGAGAATTAGTTAAATATGGATACCTTGAGCTTGTAGCTTTATTCTTAGCATCTTTTTGTCGTTTATATGTAGATGAGCCAGGACCACCAGATTCTGAAGACTCAGATTTTTCTTTCTTCACCGTGGAGGGAAGAACATGAAGCATTCTACCCTAAAATCACACCAACAAATAATGCATCCTGTGAGCCTGAGCAGATAATCAGTTAAGAATCTGGAAACCATTGAAAACAATGTTTATTAGACAAATTAATGACAAAACCCAAAAACCTAAGAATCAGAATCAGAATTGACATTTCTGAAAGGATTCAAAATATTTCAAAAATATTTACAATATTCTAAAAAAAAATTTTTTTTTAAACTTTGGAGCAACCCCCCCAAAAAAGACATATTTACCACAAATCAGTGTTAGTCTTATATTTGCTTTGCTGAAAAACATAAAATATAACTACAGATGTAACGAGCAAGTTAACTTTTCTAATAGAATACAGAAAAAAATTTATTATTATTATTCAACTCACTTATAACTACCCATTTCAAACATCACTTCACAGTCTTCCATCAAGTTAAACACTTATCCCTATTTTTCTCCCATGTTGGATGAAAAATGTTCTCCAAAATGTTTACAAGAATTTTTTTAAAAGATAAACAATATAATACTGTACTCTAAAGTGCTAATACTGCACTGTACACTACTTAACTGAAAAAATCTTTAAAGCCTGTAGACCATATTGTGTATTTTTTTAAATTGTGAAAAATAACTACCTGAAATATATGTCCATCCAACTTTGCAAGAGCTACAACAGCATTTTCTGGTATCATGTAGGTAATAAAAGCAAATCCTTTAGGTTTTTTGGTCAGGTTGTCGATAGGAAAGAGGATCTCAGATAAAGGACCTGTGAAGTGAGAAAAAAAAAAAATGAGACAAAATACTTACTGACATAACTTAATAACTATATGCGTACAGCATGTCCTTCAACTCACCGTGTTTAGTGAAAAGTTCCTTGAGCTCTTCTTCTGTACACGTGTAAGGAAGGTTTCTGATGAAGAGTCGACCAGAGTCTGAAACATCCTCTTCCTCCTCATCTTCCTTCAGCTTCCTGCTGAAGCTTCTGTCAATTTCTTTGTCGTTTTTGTTTCTCTTGCTTTTTGCTGCCGAAGGATCAACACGGAAGACTTCGATGTAACGACCGCCTGGAAAACAAGCAAGTTCGCCTTAAAACCAGAAGCACATCCAGATAAACTGGAGGAAGGTCACCAGAATGCTCATCTTTCATTTCAGTCATATCATAAAACTCTAAATTGATCTAGCCTAATGTTGAGAACTCTGAGTTTTCGGTTTTACAATGGCTGCTATAAATTAGTTAAATCAATTCTAAGTAGAACCATTCAGAATTTAGCATGTTTGAGCAACAGGTTTGAAAAGCCATTATAAAGGGAGCCCCGATTCGACGTGTCAACATGACAAGAGGCAACAGGAAGTGCCTATTTAACCCCACCGGAACTAGAGATTTTAATGCAGAAATATATAAAATACAAAGAAGGAGAATGTGTTTAAAAGACAGAGAAACAGCTCCACAGCGACAAAGGAGAGGAAGATTGCAGAGAAGAAGATTGTTGCTCGGATTAATGCGAAAGTTTATATGTAGTTGACTATGGCAGGCCGTTTTTATATTTATTTAAAGCACTCCCCTCTCTGTTGTTTTACTTGAAGATCACTAAAATAAGATATATAGCTCAGTAGGTAACACTGACGACTCCGGTACAGTTGATCGTGAGTATGACTCCCGGCATGGACATCCAGGTGGACCCTTAGGTAAGGTCCTTAGTGCTCTGCCATGAGTGAAACCGCAAATACAAGATGTCGTATGAGTTAACAAGCTCCGCGTCAGTTGCTAGGGAACCAGGTCACCTTGTTGACAAATTGGCTACTGGAACAACACATAGAGCAGAATATATACATATAAAACCTGTGCATCATTATCTACCTCATGTTGATTCAGTCTGTTTTTACACAGTAAATACTAAGTGGCTGTTTGCAGCTGCAATTGGACGTTATCATCCCAATAAATGGTTATTAGCAGCTATCAGTCCCATAGAATGCTCTCAGATTTTGCCAGTTGCCTCATTAGGTTGTTATCGAAAAGAATTTCCTTTTCCCCCGCTAAATTAATGAACCTATTTATGTGTAATCTAAAAATAATAACAGAAGTTCTTCATGTACTGTAAATATAAAAAAATAAAAATAGATGATCCTCATCTAGCTCATATTAAACAAAGCAAAAACAAGTAATCTCATGCGCTGTCAACTTGTAGAATCCTCTCCCTATTAATATTTGATTCTCTTTGAAATAGTGCTGATGATTCTTTAATAAGATCCTCGTCAAACAGACATGCAATGTTTGTTTTTAAAACTTAATGTGTGCAACGGGCCTAGTGAATGAAATATATATATATATTTGTTTTGTTTTTGTTTTTTTTATGCACAAAACTACGACAAGAATCTCACTAAATCAGGAAATAAAACAGTGTGATTGGCTGTAAGGAGAGACAGAGGACACTCCAAGTTAAACACTTATCACTCCGAGAAGAAAACCTGCCAGGTTAGCTCTGGGGAGAATCTTACTACGGTGCCTGAAACAGAAGTTGAGGAAACTCTCTTCGTGAAACGGAAAAGTCAGAGTTTCTCTGTTTTCAGGTGAGTTTTCGGTAAAACTGCTTCAAGAAACACCCTGTATGTTGGAGGAGCTCCAGAGCAGTAGGAAGATTGTCTCCCCCTAGTGGTTCATTGTCGGCCCTCTATGTATCAGTTTTGTTTATTTCTATTTATTTCTATTGTTCTATATGTTCAATCATATTCTATGGCAAAAAACAAATAAATAAAATAAAAAAGAAACTCAATTGGGTCAAATGATCTGCTGATAAAGCTAGTTCTAATTTCAAAATGCCTCTTTTAAATAACAGGAACCTCGTACTCGTCGTCTCCCGATTTATCCGGAACCGGGTCGCGGGGGCAGCAGACTAAGCAGAGACTCCCAGACTTCCCTCTCCGCAGACACCTCCTCCAGCTCTGCTGGGGGAAGACCTAGGCGCTCCCAGGCCAGCCGAGAGACGTAGTCTCTCCAGCGTGTCCTGGGTCGTCCCCTGGGCCTCCTCCCAGTGGGACGTGCCTGGAACACCTCCTGACGTGCCTGGAACCGCCACCTCCTTTAACCACCACCTTAACGTGGTGGAGGGGTTTCAGCGCCTGGGTGATCCCAGAGGCTATGTTGTCGGGGGCTAAATGCCCCTGGTAGGGTCTCCCAAGGCAAACAGGCTCTGGGTGACAGGTCAGACGAAGAGGGGTTCAAAAACCCTTATGACGAGGACTACAGCGAGTTACGTGACATCGCCCTGTACGGCGGAGCCGGGACCCCACCCGTGAGCCAGGCCTGGGGTTGGGATTCGTTGGCGAGCGCCTGATGGTCAGGCTCTTCCTTGCAGGACCCGGCCGGGCCCAGCCCGAAAGAGCGACGCGAGGCTATCCCCCAGTGGGCCCACCACCTGCAGGGGGAACCATGAGGGACCGGTGCATAGAGGATTGGGCGGCAGTCAGAGGCGGAGACCTCGGCGACCTGATCCGCGGGCGTTTAAACTGGCTCTGAGGAACACAGGAACCTGTTTCTTTTTTCTTTGAGATAACTCTAAAAGAAAACCAATGTCATCTGCTGCTATATCGCATTTGAAACCAATTAATATGATGTTTATGGTTACTTCATATAATCCTAATAAGATATTGATTTCTTACCGATGTAGTCTTTATTCTTCTTTAGAGCCTTCTCCACCTCCCCCTCAGAGTGCAGGTCCACATACACATAACCTAAAGCAGCCACATGAAGATGGTTTGAACATATTGACCTTTACTTTGTTTAAAGCCGTGGTTCTCAAAGTGTGTGGCGCGACCCACTGGTGGGGAATTGAGACGTGACAGGTGGGGCGCGCCAAGTTCCGGTGTGTGTGTGTGTGACTATAAATGTAGAACGTGTGAGAGCAAACTGTCCTTATAGCTGTATGTTGCCGCTTTTTAGACCAATCAAACCCACAAAGTAATCATTACTAGCCTACATGCAGTCTAATTAAAAGAACATTAGAAAAATTTCACCTGGAACTGAAGTGCCAAAATAATGATTGACGTGACGTCGGCATATTATTTGTAACGGAATAAACTTTCGCGCCCCAGTGTTGCCAACTCAGCGACTTTGTCGCTATATTTCAGACCCCTCCAGCGACTCTTTATCAAAAAAGCGACTAGCGACAAATTAGCGACTTTTGGAGACTCTTACGTGAAAGCACGTATCGTTCCTTTTCTTGTCCTCCAGCGGCAGGTGCTGCCGTGGGGCGCCTAACCCATCCCCACCCCGTTCTCCCCCGCTATCACAGGAGTCCCTCTCAGCGCTGCAGAGACACAGCATGTTTACCCTCAGCGTCCAGACTGCAAATAAAGCGCACGTGCGCCGGGATTGACGGCGCAGGTTGATCATAAATAACTGAATTTGAAATATTTTATCTTAAATAAATAGGACCAGTTTATTGAAATGACGTCTGACTCCACCCTGAAGCTCAGGTTTAATGCTCAGACTAATAGTGAATTCTGGTTTGGAGTGGAGAGGGAGTATCCACTCATCGGGCAGAGAGCTGTGTGCATTCTTCTTCCCTTTGCCACATCATATCTCTGTGAGATGGGCTTTTCAACTGTTGCTTCACTGAAAACAAAATACAGATCTCAGCTGAACATTGAGCATGAGTGGCAGTATCAAGCCTGCAACCCCGTTTTGAGAAACTGTGCAATGCAAAACAGGCTCATTGCAGCCACTAATGCAGGGATAAATAGACCTGTATTGCCAGATGGATTTCACTTCTTTTCTTTGATTAACAGATTGCAGAGTGGCACTTTAATTTTTTCTATCTTTGAGCTTGATACAAATTTTGACACAGCTGCATTTTTATTTTCTTTATTTTTGAGCTTGCTGTTATTTGATGTAGATAGTTTGTATTTAGATACTACTTGTTACTTCAATAAAATTGGAACATTTTAAGATTGTTGCATATTTCATTAGCATTGTGTTGGGGCGATGGGGACAGGCGGGGCTTGAAAATTCCCTCTTGTCCAAAGTGGGGAATGACAGAAAAAGTTTGAGAACCACTGGTTTAAAGTCAGACTATGTAAATGCAAACATTAATGCTCTGATTAAAACACTTTTAGAAACACACCCGTTCTGTTTCCGCTTTCATTCCTGCCGATTCTGATAGCTGCAGGCTTCAGTGGAGTCATGAACTCTCGGATTTGTTGCTACCAGAGATTGAAAAGGAAAAATGAAGTTAGGAACGTAACCCTTTTCAAGCAGAAGGTCCTCAGTGACCAGGTGTAGCTCACCTCTTTTACATTAAATGGAACTCCTCTTAGCTTTACTGTGAACTCTGACGCCGGCTCCGTCTAAACAGGCACACGTTGGATTGAAACAAACAAAAAAAATGCCCAAATGGTTATATCTAAGGTGCAGCTTTACCGACATATTCTTCCTAGTGAAATATACCTCTTGTTTCTTGTTCCCTGACAAAGGTTTCAATTTTGAGATGTTTTCTCGTTCACCGCTCTCATAGGCACTGTCTCCATGTGGAACGGGACCATTATCCTCCTCTTCACTGGCTTCATTCTCTTCCTCACTATCCTCCATAGTTTGTGCCACCTTGGAGCGCAGGTAGTCCATGTCTGTGAGGCCAGACTTCAGGGCTTCTTTAGAGGCAGCTAAAAACACCAAAATGGTAAAAAATATATTTTATTTTTAAAAAGTTTCCACTGTGAAATAGTCACTTCTCCATTATCATACATTGGGTTTATTTGTTCTAAATTTTAGAAAGAGATTAAAAAGACATGACGACCTTCATCTCCATCGTGCTCTTCCTCCTGTTCATCCTCTGAATCTTCTGAATCAAAGTTGAGGTAATCATCAGACGTTGGCTTCTTCTTCTTCTCTTTCTTTGAGCTCTTAGGCTTAGCTTGATCCTGAGCCATGTCGTTTGTCCAGGTCTGGGCCTGAGTGCGGTTCTGATGCACTGACAGAAACTCACTGAATCCATCTTCATCCTCCAACTGAAACAGGACAAAAAGGGCGAAATAAAAAATATTCTAACAGTAACAGAGAAAAACCACAAAGACAAATCCTTAACCTTTAGAATATCTAAGACACTTATAAAGTAATACTATCAATAATAATTATAATTAAATTAACCCAGGATCCAACTATGGAAATACATTTTTTTATTTTTATGAATACATCTTAATATTTAATCAAACAGTTTCACAGTAGGAAAGCTGTAAGCTCTTTACTCACATTTTCCAGTACGCTGTTAGTTTCCTTTAGTCTTGTCTTGTTCTGGATTTTAAGCACATACAGAAAAAAACAATCAGTACAGTTTATTTCTATTTTTTCTAACAAATTAGGGATGTATAGACAGAGTCCAACCAGTGAATAGGAGGTTGAAACAAAATATTTCCTGTTAACTAAATGCTTTACCACATGTTCGCCCTGAGCATGTGTGGGTTCTCTCCGGGTACTCTGGCTTCCTCCCACAGTCCACATAAAAACACGACCGTTAGGTTAATTGGCTTCTCTAAATTCTCCTTGGGTGTGTGTGTGTGCATGAATGGTTGTTTGTCCTGTTTGTCTCTGTGTTGCCCTGCGATGGACTGGCGACCTGTCCAGGGTGTACCCCGCCTCTCACCCATTGACGGCTGGAGATAGGCACCAGCACCCCTTGCGACCCCACTTGGGATTAAGCGTGTTAGAGGATGGATGGATGGAGTACAACTTTGCTACTTCTTTTATTTGCTATTGTTTCTAAAATAAAATGCATAATGATATTACAGCTGGCTGCTCAGTGGGTAGCACTGCTGCCTTGAAGCAAGAAGGTTCTGGGTTCAATTACCGACCTAAGGTCTTTCTGCATGGCGTTTGCATGTTCTCCCTAAGCATGTGTGGGTTCTCTCCAGGAACTCGGCTTCCTCCCACAGTCCAAAAACATGACTGTTAACTGGCTTCACTAACTTCTCGTTAGGTGTGAGAGTGTGTGTGTGTGTGAATGGTTGTTTGTCCCGTTTGTCTCTGTATTGTGATGGACTGACGACCTGTCCAGGGTGTACCCCGTCTCTCGCCCATTGACAGCTGGAGAGAGGCACCAACACCCCTCGCGACCCCACTTGGGATAAGCGTGTCAGATAATGAATGGATGGATGGATATTACAGCTTCATTGATTTATTTCAAATTTGAAACATGTACCTGTGTATTGACAATAAAGTTGAATCTAATCTAATTGTCTAGCCTGTAAGGTAAACATTTTCTTTTACCAATTGATCAAAAAGTAGTGTATTCTTGAGTATCGAAAATTATCGAATCGTTGGGTGAGGAAATTAATACTGAATCTAATCGTCATGATGGGAGTGATTTACTCTCCTAATGATGATTTGTAGAGATGCACTAATAATGTGTGTTTAATAGTGCTTAGACATAGAGCCAAAGATGGCAACTCAGTAACCATGAAAGAGAAGCAAGAAACAGTGTTTGTCCATGCAAATACCTGAGCGCATCTCTAAACCACATGACAACAAACATAGTCAATTATTATAGCTTCTTATTTCTTCCCCTCTTACCGTCTTTTTCTCTTTAGGAGCAGCAGCTGATGTTTTGTCCGGTTCTGGTCTCTGGGAGTGTTTACTCCAGGCTTTTCCTTTAGTGGGATCTCCAAACGCTTTACACATCTCCACCTAAACGCAAGAGAACATCATTAAGAGCATTTAGTGATAGATAAATTAACTATCTGTGTTTCTGGCTAGCTTAAAATACCCCACCGTCACTCTGGATGTGTCGACAAAGCTCTTGTTGAAATGTTTCAGCGCTTTGCTCGCATCCTCCTCGGATTTGAAGCCAACAAAGCCAAACTTTCTGAATTTTCCATCTTTGGTGAACTTCAGAGAGCAGTCTGTCACTGTGCCGAAGTCTGCAAACATCGACCTGAACCTCTCCTCCTTCATCTAAATACAGAAAAACATCTTTAGGTGTTCATCTACTACAGCAGATGTGTTTGGCTAAATATATATATGTTTTACTTACCCCATTAGGGAGGTTTTTAACAATGAGTCTTGACATGTTTATTTGGCCCTAAATTCAATTAAAAGTAGGTTCAATCGTTTTTATTAATGTCAACAAACCAGCATGGATACAGCACCTACGACGCCATATTGACATGAGGAGGAAAGGGTTTCATCTTCTTCATTTGCTACGTCGACGTGTTTTGGGGACAATCACCGCCACCCTGTGGTCATATGGGCACATAGCAGTCCTGATTCTTCTCTACCCAGTAAATCAATTCAAATCCACTTGGAATTTATTCAGCAATTAAACCTGAAACTTTCGTTCTGCAAGGCAGCAGTGCTACCACTGTGCAGCCCATTGCTAATCCATCCAAAACTAAAAATATATGTTAAGAATGGTTTACAGGGATGTTGGAAATATAGAAAAACAGACATTTTTAGTTTAACTTTTGTACGGTATTATTGGACTTTTCCTGAGAAATATCACAAAAAACAAACGTACAGCTGGAGCAACAGCAAAAGGAGGTTCTATGTATAAACTTCAAATCCCAATAAAATATGTTAGTGTTTTTGGTTGTGATCAACTTTAGTAGGTTTTACCTCTCAAGCAAGACATGGTAAACATCGGTGGAAATATTCCCTTACTATAATAATAGATCTGGCCATTTATCTGAGAGCATTATATAAACCATAGCCTGGTAAAGGTCCATTCAGCTACCTTAAACAGTGGGACTAAATTAAAATTAATAAAGTCGTATTTGTCTTAAACAGAAAACGCTGAGTAGCATATGACTGGATACCTCTGGCAAACACAGTTCTAGAAGAAAAGGGGTTTATCTGCTTTGTGTCTTTAGTTCATTTCTTGGCATATATTAGAAGTTACTTAAAGGTTATTTTTTTGGAACATTTCTTATAAACTTAACTACCTACAGTATATTCTGAGATTTTGTTGCTCAGCATTAGTAGCAAACTGATAACTCAATTTTCTCTGGTAAGTGAGGCCCATTAAATCAGTCAGGTGGTAGTCTGATCCTAACATGGTTAAAGAACTTTGCACAACTTTGTCAGACAATTTTTTTTATGTTAAACTCTGTTAATGAGTTAAAAAATAGCCAAATACATGTACAGAACAATTATAACTGGGAAGTCAGTTGCTTTCCTGTTTATAATCCCTTAACCTCTAATTTTAACTAATCATTTAAAACAAGCATTATATTTGAATAAGAATTAGAGCTTTATTCTTTGGGATTGTGCATACAAACAAGAAATTAATCTACTTTTCTATCATTGAAGACCTTCTTAATACAAATATACATAGTTTTATTAAATTCAGCTCTATCTATCAGTCTTAAATGGTTTATATATTTTGTGTTTCATTTTTTTTCACCTTACTATTCAACTCAAAAAGCTTTAAATCTTAAATTCTCTGACCTTTAATACACCTCCTAATACTTGCCTAACTTTCTTCCTAAAGCAGGCGTGACCAACATATTGACTGAATGCTTTGTTTAACAGATCACATGCCCCACAGAGGGATTACAAAACGAAGCACCAAGCAGTCTCAGAGGAACACAGACCTCACATTGGTTACAAAAACTTTTATTAAATGTGCTTTATCTTTGGTTTAAAACATCAGTGCAGCACCCTTTGAAAAAATTGTGCAAGCCTCATTTTGGCAAAACAAAATCAACAGAACTCATTGCAGTTTCAGTTTTCAGCAGAGAAAAAAAAACAAAACAATAAGTACACATCTTGAAAAAGCACCACATATAAGTTGTTTTGCAGTGATGTGTTCTGAATATGATAAATATTCAGAATTTGTCTGTTTTTAACAGATAAGTGTGTTTTTTTTTTGGCTCCATTGTTGAACCAGAGGTGCATCAAAAAGAGGTTGATATAATTAAAGCATCTGCTTCTTCAGAGTTGGTCTCTTTATTCCTTCTGGACTGGAACTCTTTCTGGATTTCCACAAAACTTTTGTTTTTGGTTTCAGGGAGAACAAGAACAATGTATATTCCTACTGAGAGGCAGACAACGAAGAAAACCAGGAAGCAATAGTGCTGCAGCCCAATCTATAAAAGAAGCAAATGAATAATTTAAAACATTCAGTCTTTCATACTTTTACTTTAGGAAAAGTCAAAACATTCAGTCAAAACTCTCTTTTTTTTTTTTAAGAAACCCTTCAGAAACTATTATTTTAAATGTTAAAGACAAATGATACACAATATATTTTTCAGGTTTTTCATAATGTTAATAAAATGTAAATATGTCATTAAAGGATTGAAGCATCAATTTAAGCATTATTGATTAGCCCATGAAAGAATAGAGTTTAAGTTCTAGAATATATTCGAAACTCTTGTTAAAGAAAATACTTAAACACTTAAATTTTGGAAATTGGATGGCTTTGTTGCTGCCAACCAAATGTTTTTCTTCCTGCACATATTTAAGCCACACCTAAATTTTAAATTACCTTAATAATGCGGAGAGAATCCTTTTGGTTTGTTAGTCAAGGTCAATGTTTAAGCCAGTACCCTAGTAGCTAAGCACCATTATTTTGATAACTATTTTGTTTTATGAAAGTAATTATTTCTATCAGACTTGGTTGTGGACATTTTCTTACCTCATCAGTTTGTTGTTCATTAGATGGGTTTCCTTGTATAATCTAGTGGTTTATTTTACATTATTCACCATATTAAATCATCAAGCACTGCTTGATGAGAAAAGGGGTATTTAATTAGTTAAGGGACATATGAATGGGTTAAAAGGTAACTGGTGCTGCATTGCAGTGTGGGCCCCTAATTACAAACCAGAATTAACTAATAACTGAAAGTTAAAAAACAAACACACTGTTTTATTTTAACGTGGCTGGTCGAAAGGGTAAACTGGGGTTATAGGCTGCACCAGCACGCTCAGGATAAAAGCAAAATATTACAGAGTAAAAAAACAAAAAAAGTTAATTTTTTTTACCAGGATCTCCAACATAAAACCAGACACTTAAAAAATATAGAATTTGTAATAGTCGACTTGAGCAATAATTTGGTATTCTGAAAAAAAAGTAAAACTTTGTCATAGGATTATTAACTAATTATTGATTAGGGCAGGCATCCCCAACCTCGGTCCTTGAGGCCTGCTGTCGTGCAGGTTTTAGAGGTTTCCCTGCTTTAGCACAGCTGATTATAATGATTGCAGTAGACCAAAAGCATGTTAATCAGCTTTCAATTAAAATCAGCTGTGCTGGAGCAAGGAAACCTCTAAAACCTGCAGGACAGCAGGCCTCAAGGACCGAGGTTGGGGATGCCTGGATTAGGGAATATGAGACCATTATTGTTAACAATAATGTCAAAATTATCAATATCTCTTAAATGTTGTTCACGAAAAGGACAGATATGTTTATTTTTAACAGTTTGAACATGCAACAGATATTGTGCAACCATTTCTAAAACAAGCAGAAGTATTTGTGACCACGCACCACAATAAAAGGGAAGAGCAGGCCAATAAAGAAGAAGCTGAGCCAGTTCACAGATCCTGCGATCATAAATGCTGCAGGCCGTGTGGTTTGCTTGAACATCTCTGTGGTTAAGATGTTTGTAACGCCACCTTTAGAGGAACAGAAATGCCAAATAAAAACTCTTTCTTTACTCACCAAGACGGTTAAATACGATTTCCTTTGATACTTAACCAGCTTACCTGGTCCCAAACCAAAACTTAAGACGAAAGCAAAAACACAGGCCACACTTAGGTAAGGGAAAACTGGACTGAAATCCTGAGGAAAGGAGAGATCATCATTATAAAAGTGAATCACCACAAGCTTGACACTGCAGTTTAAAACTGCTAGTCTGACTTTTCAATAAAACATATCAACAACACATTTCATTTATAGTCGATGTCAACTTTTTTGTTTGTTTTCTATGCAAACTACACTCCCAAAGGAAGCTTCAATATGTCTCTAATGACATTACAAAAGATGAAAAGTAACTGTTAAGTTATTTTACATTTAATCATTTGAGCTTTAAATTTTTTTTGCCCCCATCCAAATTAATTGTCAAAATCTTCCTTTAATGGTGTTTACCTGTATTCTGCACAGCTATGACTGAAGCTTCACCTAATTGTCAAAATGCTAAAAGAAATTCATAAAAAATCTAGAGCCTTTTTCTAAAAAGACCGATTTGAAACTACAGTAATATCAGAATTTAATGAGCAAATATTAATAATAATAATAAGAGCTTTAAGAGGACTCACTGTAACTGTCTGTTTAAGGTTTACCATCAGTGACTTTGGTAGTGAAATGGTGCCTAATTTATACAATATTGAACTAAAAGTAACCCAAACTTACAGTAGAGAATCTTGGCCATTCAATCATAAAATAAAATTAATAATAAAACATCCACTCAGAATCCAAGGCTATTGAGATCTGACTTTATTCTCCACATTCTGACTTTTAATCTCAGAATTAAAAATCTAATTACTTAAAGCCCAGGATTAACACTTTGATGAAGTAGAAATATTACAACTAGTCATACTTCTATCACACTAATTCTTAAATTAAAGTCAAAATTAGTCAAAATTCTGAGATTAAACTCAGAACAAAAACTTTTAGTTTTATTGAGTGGCCGCTTTTTAAAAAAAGACCTAATTCTCTCCCTTAAATCAATCAATTAAAAGTCAATCATCCAAAATTTTACTTACAAATTTCCTCTAAACAGGTCAGTGCTGTGTCTCCTGTTACCAAACTATATAAATATGTATTTTCCAATTTGCAATTCCTAAAATATTATAGTTGGTTCATTTCTGTTCTGAAAATCCACATCGTGTTACCAATATTAGTTCTTTGCTGTCTGTTCAAATCTGTTAGCTTTACATTTATAAAGTAAAACTGAACAGCTTCTTTGAATGTCTATCCTTAAGAGGAATTACCTGCAGAGCGAGTGTCACTGTGAACAAAATGCAGCAGATACTCATCAGTATGTATCCTCCTGATATGAGTATTTTCCTTCCCAGAGATTCCACCAGCATTCCCTACAAAACACACAGCATCACAAGACCTGAAACCACTTCTAAGACCCCAATTCTTCAAACACAGTATATCAAATCATCTGCTAAAACTTTTGCCAAATAATGAATTAAATGAATTAAATAATTTAATGATTTTTTTATTCTGGCAGCTCGTGAAGTTGTGCAAGAAAGTACAGGGTTCAGTCCGAATGAACTCGTGTTTGGACATCAGGTGCGTGGTCCTCTCGCTCTTCTGAAATCGAACTTGGAGAGTTCTGATCCACCATTAAATTTGTTTGAATACATTAATGGTTTTCGTCGCAGACTTTTCTTGGCTAGCAAGCTAGCCTCTGAGAATCTTAAAAAGGCTCAGAGAAAAATGAAACGATGGTTTGATCAAAAAGCTGAAAGGAGAGTGTTTCACCCAGGAGATAAGGTGCTTGCCTTACTTCCCATTCAGGGTTCACCATTTCAGGCAAAGTTTCACGGTCCATATTTTGTGTTGAGACAGGTGTCTGACCTAGACTACATGGTTTCTACCCCAGACCGTAAACGACCAACTCAACTGTGCCATGTAAACTTACTAAAGCCTTATTTTGATCATACTCTGGAGGAAAGAGATGTGAAGGCAGTTACTGCTTCTGTGAAAGTAGACTTGAGCTGCACAGCAGGATTAGATGAGGATGTGCAAACTCCAGATGATGCTGTGTTTCAACCAAGACTTAAGAACTCTGAGATATTGTCTAACTTACAAATTTTATTGAGTCATTTGTCTAAAGAAAGAAGTGAGCAGTTGAAGCAGTTAATTTTGGATTTTCGTGTTTTGTTTAGTGACACTCCAACATGTACTAATTTAATTGAGCATGATATTGATGTGAAAGATATGCAGCCCATCCGTCAACATTTTTATCGTGTTCATTCAGAGAAAAGCAAGTTTTTGGAGACAGAAATTCAGTATTTGCTGGACAACGGCCTGGCTAAACTATCTTGTTCCAGTTGGGCCTCACCATGTTTGTTGGTTAAAAAACCTGACGGTACTTATAGATTCTGTACTGATTACAGGAAATTGAACAGCATTACAAAACCTGACTCCTACCCACTCCCTCGGATGGAAGATTGCGTTGATCGTGTTGGAACAGCGAAGTATGTGAGCAAATTTGATTTGCTCAAAGGTTACTATCAAGTACCCTTGTCTGCGCGAGCCCAAGAGGTTTCTTCCTTTATTGTACCATCTGGATTATACTCTTACACTGTAATGAGTTTTGGTCTTAGGAATGCACCTGCCACTTTCCAGCGGTTGATGAACCAAGTAGTGGCTGGGTTGGAAGGTTGTGCTGTCTACTTGGATGATGTAGTGGTCTACAGTGACGTTTGGGCTGAACACATACAACGCATTCAGAAATTGTTTCAGCGTCTTAAGGATGCTCATTTAACTGTGAACTTGGCAAAATGTGAGTTTGCAAGAGCTACAGTGACTTATTTGGGAAAAGTTGTTGGGCAAGGACAAGTAAAACCAGTAAGAGCTAAAGTCCAAGCCATTGATAGCTTCCCTCCTCCTACCTCAAAGAAGGAGCTGATGAGGTTTTTGGGTATGGTGGGTTACTATAGAAACTTCTGTCAGAATTTTTCTACTGTAGTTGCTCCATTAACCGACCTATTAAAAGCTAAAGTCCAGTTTAAGTGGTCTTCAGTCTGTCAGAAGGCTTTTGAAAACATCAAGTTTCTCTTAAGCACTGCACCTGTTTTGTCTGCACCAAGATTAGATCGGCCATTCCAAGTACAGGTTGACGCAAGTCAAGTGGGTGCGGGAGCCATTTTGTTGCAGACTGAGGAAGGTATTGACCATCCAGTCTGTTTCTTTTCTAGGAAGTTTAATCAACATCAGCTTAATTATTCAACCATCGAGAAAGAGGCCTTGGCTCTTATTTGGGCACTGCAGCACTTTGATGTGTATGTGGGCGGGGGTGCGTTTCCTGTTGTGGTGTATTCGGATCATAACCCTTTGACCTTTTTGCACTCCTTACAGAGTCCAAATCAGCGGTTGATGCGATGGGCCTTATTTCTGCAACCTTATAACCTTGATATTCGGCATATTCGAGGCACTGACAATGTACTGGCTGATGCATTGTCTCGTGCCATTGATGGACCAGAATAGCAAGGTGGTTACAGAGGTCCTTGTTGGGATCCTCTGTTTTAAGGGGGGAGGTGTTACGGCTGCAGTGGGTCTCTGTTTTTTTCTCCTTTCAGGGTCCTGGAGGCAGGCCTTCTGCAGGTGTTATGTTTTTTCCCTGATTGGTCCTGCTGCTTTAAAAGCTGTCATGCTGCAGCAGTCAGGAGGCTTTTTTCCTCCTCTCCCTCTTCAGAACCCAGTTGGTTTGGTTTGTACCTTATGATTGAGTTTTGTTAGGTTTGTTTATTTCTAATTGGTTATGGTTTTGTATTAATCTGTTTTGGCTTCTTGTTTCATGCAATTCTTTTTTCAGTTTTACTTAATATAATTTAATAAATTTCCTTTTTCATTAACTCTAAAATCCTTGTGTGGTCTCCATTAATGTTACCCCACCTAACAAGCCAGGTGGACGTAACAAGAATTCTCCTTAAATATATCAAAAACTCATACTTACACATGTTAATGCAGTGAGACATTCACAGGCACCTGTACCGACGGTAGCATAAGGTATATTATCATCTGAGATTCCGGCTTGTCGAAACAAATAATCAGCATAGAAGTACATCTGTGGTAGATATAGACAAGGCCAACAGTTTAAGACTTTGTTTTTATAAAGTCACTCAGGTGGTTACTATGAAGGAATTTCATACATACTGCATTAACACCATTCAGCTGTTGTGCTGCGTTGAGCACTATGATTGTGATGACCTGCCAGCGTACACTGCGATCTGCAAAAAGCTCCCAGGGTTTTTTGGCCTTGAAACCAACCAAATTGTTCTTCTCCCGCTGGATGTCCTCCAGCACACTATGAGAGCCTGAAAAGCCATGCAGCTGATTCAGAGCTGCAGACAGAAAAAGAGATCCTCTGTTCATGTTTTTGCTCACATGGTTTAAACAACTATAAGCTGCTTTTTTTTGTAAATTGCTTTAGAAACCAAAGGTCAGACCAGTTTCTTAACATCGTTCTGAATTGATAAGAAAGAGCTCACATGGGCTAACTGACAGCCTGTGGCAGTTTTTAGAAAGCTACTCAGCCTGCTAAGAAGAAAAATCATATGCATTAAGTCTTCTTGGCAGGCAAACTTAAAACCTCTGTAATAAGAATTAAAGAATCACCTTATGCATTAAAGTATTTTACCTTTTTTACATTTCTCTTCATCCTCTTTATCAATAAGCAGAAAGCGTGGACTCTCAGGGAACCAAGGAAGCAACTGTAGCTGAAGTAATGCTGGGATACATGTGGTGGAGAGCAGGAGGGGCCAGTACTGTGCTTTACCAAGCACTTCTCTGTATTAACATCCAAAAATGTTTCTATTCTTTCATATTAAGATTACATCAATTCATTTATTGATTAAGTAATTGATGTAAATAATTAATTACATTAATTAATTTATTAATAAAACAAATATTTTGCTTACTTGAGGCCCATCACTTGTCCAGATAAGATGCCACCGGTCAGAAAAATGGAGGAGCCTGTTCCCATGGCACCACGTAAAGATGTTGGAGCTATTTCCCCCAAGAACATAGGCTCAACGCATAGAGCAATACCTGGAAAAATGAAAATGCATATTTTACAATCTTACATATGCATCCCAGTACAATACAACTGACAGATTAGTTTATACAGCTACTGATTCCAGGGTGAATTTGCACATAAAGGTCCCATTTCAAAGGTTTATTTTCATATTTTTTCCACCATGATGGATCAAAGCACAGAAAAACCCAAAACTTACACTACCCTTCAAAAGTTTGGGGTCACATTGAAATGTCCTTATTTTTGAAGGAAAAGCACTGTACTTTTCAATGAAGATAACTTTAAACTAGTCCTAACTTTAAAGAAATGCACTCTATACATTGCTAATGTGTTAAATGACTATTCTAGCTGCAAATGTCTGGTTTTTGGTGCAATATCTACATAGGTGTATAGAGTCCTATTTTCAGCAACTATCACTCCAGTCTTCTAATGGTACAATGCGTTTGCTCATTGCCCCAGAAGGCTAATTGATGATTAGAAAACCCTTGTGCAATCATGTTCACACATCTGAAAACAGTTTAGCTCGTTACAGAAGCTACAAAACTGGCCTTCTTTTGAGTAGATTGAGTTTCTGGAGCATCACATTTGTGGGGTCAATTAAATGCTCAAAATGGCCAGAAAAAGAGAACTTTCATCTGAAACTTGACAGTCTATTCTTGTTCTTAGAAATGAAGGCTATTCCATGCGAGAAATTGCTAAGAAATTGAAAATTTCATCTACAACTGTGTGTACTACTCCCTTCATGGACAGCACAAACTGGCTCTAACCAGAGTAGAAAAAGAAGTGGGAGGCCGTGTTGCACAACAGAGCAAGAAGATAACTACATTAGAGTCTCTAGTTTGAGAAACAGACGCCTCACAGGTCCCCAACTGGCATCTTCATTAAATAGTACCCGCAAAACACACCAGTGTCAACATCTACAGTGAAGAGGCGGCTGCGGGATTCTTGGCTTCAGGGCAGAGCGGCAAAGAAAAAGCCATATCTGAGACTGGCCAATAAAAGAAAAAGATTAAAATGGGCAAAAGAACACAGACATTGGACAGAGGGAGACTGGAAAAAAGTGTTGTGGACGGAAGAATCCAAGTTTGAGGTGTTTGGATCACAAAGAAGAACGTTTGTGAGACGCAGAAAAAATTAAACGATGCTGGAAGAATGCCTGACGCCATCTGTTAAGCATGGTGGAGGTAATGTGATGGTCTGGGGTTGCTTTGGTGCTGGTAAGGTGGGAGATTTGTACAGGGTAAAATGGATTCTGAATAAGGAAGGCTATCACTCTATTTTGCAACGCCATGACATACCCAGTGGACAGCGCTTGATTGGAGCCAATTTCATCCTACAACAGGACAATGACCCTAAACACACCTCCAAATTGTGCAAGAACTATTTAGAGCAGAAGCAGGCAGCTGGTATTCTATCGGTAATGGAGTGGCCAGCGCAGTCACCAGATCTGTACCCCATTTAGCTGTTGTGGGAGCAGCTTGACCGTATGGACACAAGAAGTGCCCATCCAACCAATCCAACTTGTGGGAGCTGCTTCTTGAAGCGTGGGGTGCAATTTCTCCAGATTACCTCAACAAATTAACAGCTAGAATGCCAAAGGTCTGCAGTGCTGTAATTGCTGCAAATGGAGGATTCTTTGACGAAAGCAAAGTTTGATGTAAAAAAAATCTTATTTCAAATGCAAATCATTATTTCTACACTTATCAATGTCTTGACTCTATTCTCTATTCATTTCACAATGTATGGTGGTGAATAAGTGTGACTTTTCAGGAAAACACTAAATTGTTTGGGTGACCCCAAACTTTTGAACGGTGGTGTAGTTTTAAGAAACTATAGAAACATAGAAAGCTATTATTATATAGATACAGTATATATTATTATATAGATACAGTATATAGGCATACTAGAAAAGTATGCCATGTACTGCATAATATAGTATATTCATGCAAAACGTTGACCTGTTTGAGATGAATTCCTGCAGCCTGAAGGGGATCAGAAGTGTTTAGGAAGCCCAGCTTGCTTTAATAGCCATTTTCAGGTAGTCTGCTATGTTGGATCAGATGTCTCTCAACATTTTCTTTACAATACCCCCATAGGTTTTTTTTATAGAGCTTGTGTGAGCAGCTAAGTATAGGTAGAAAAGAAACCAGCATCTCCGTACAGCTTCTCAGCGTCAGAAACCACAAGGTGCTCCATAACAATCAGCAGTCAAGTTGTTTTTCTCTTGAGAGCCAATTAAATGGTACTGACCTTTTCTCTGGTTCAGCAGTGGTTTAAAATAATTGGGAATTATTATACTACATGTTCTGGATATGTCTTTATAGAGGCTCATAAAGCACAGAGCTTTAATACACAGCATATGTTTTTCAAACTCTTTAATGAGTTTTGCTTTAAAAACCTTTAAAGGATGAAGTAATGACTACTGCTTGTGGATTTTTTTAACAATACTTTCTTCCTTCCACTAAACATTCCTTTGAGACCTCAGCTGCATTAGCATTGACACTAAGTAGCTTTAGCCTCTTTTTCAAGTGTTTCATTGACTTTGTGCCAGACTGGTGTAAAGTCAGCAAAATAATGGTCTAAACAAACACAGTGAATATATTGAACAATGCATGGGTATTTTTAAAAAGCTAACCTTTGTGAACTACAAATCTCTTTTGTTGATTTTTCCTTAGATCCTATGTTGCTAAATGGGTCTGCAAGTATCCACATTTTTATTTAAAATAGAATTCAACGTTATTGTCATCACACTGTCACAAGTACAAAGCAACTGAATGTAGTTTACATCTATGCAGATGTGCTATACAGGATATGAATATTTATTTACATGTGTACAGAAACTATGTATGGCCTATAAATGGTATATATAAACAGAAAGTAAATGTAAGAGGCTATAAAATAAATAAATATGAAAGCTATATACAAATTATGCATGAAAGTTAGGATATATATATATATATATATATATATATATATATATATATATATATATATATATATATATATATATATATATATATATATATATATATATATATATATAAATATATATATATATATATATATATATATTTATTCATATATTAGTGGGGTTATAATACAGGATAAATAATCACAGATTATATACAGTTATATTTGAGAAATGTGTAATTTGCCTGTATGTCTCACATATATTGCAAAAATAAAAGTGCTAAAAAAGCCTTTTTCCCAAATATGAGATACGATGGACCTCTAGATGAATCTCAATTTTTGATTTATCCCCAAAATACAGGAGTTAGGTATGTTCTATAGATGCTGTATCTACCTGCATTGATTCCTATGAGGAGACGTCCAATGATGAGCAACTCAAACGATCCTGCAGTGGAGCTCAGGCCCATCAGCATAGCAGCAACCAGTGAAAACACATTATTGGTAAGTAGCGTCCCTCTCCTGAAGGTAACAACACCACAGGAAAATGTTAATATTTTTTGTACTAAATACAAAACTTTTTTCTTTGAAAATAATTATACCTCCCAAGCTTGACAGACAAAGTCCCACCAATTGACACTCCTATAAATCCCCCTAAGGTAAAAATAGACACAATGGTGGACCAAAGCAGAGTGAGCCCATCTTTTGTTATCTCTGTTTGGTAACGCTGCCTCCAGGTTTGGTTAATGAAGTCTTGCACATACTAGAAATAAGAAAACAAATAGCATTAGCGATTAAGAACAGCTGGAAACTAAATCAGACAGAATGTCACATCTCTAAATCTTTTCCTATACTAAGACCAAACATCAGTTGAAAATAAATGACTTGGTTACATCTCTGTTGTCTTTATACACCTTTTAATTGATAAAAAACAACTCAACTAAAAAACCAGTTTTGTATTTACATGTGTTATTTTTGTTTGTTGTGAGAAAATCTGCAAGGGGCATAGATTTCCCACAGCAATGTTTTTGGAGGACTGATTTTTGGAAAATAGATATTTTCCCAAATAAAGCTGGTAAAAGCCAGACTTTGTTAGCATCAACATCAACCTCCTTTTAAGCAAGTTCACATCATTACCTATCTTCTAGATAAAATGATTTCCTCATGAATAACATAACTTCAAGTTATTTAGCTGAAAAGTTAAGTCCTATTCTTTTTTCATATTCAACATAATGTTACTCTGGAGGGATCATTGCTGTACGGAAGAGGATTAGGGCCAGTGGAAAAAAAAAGAAAAAGTTAACTGATTTTTTTCATTTGATTTCAGTTTAGTATGGGAAAAAAGTCAGAATTCTGAGAGAAAAGTCAGAATTCTGACTTTAATCTCAGAATTCTGACTTTTTTCTCAGAATTCTGACTTTAATGTCAGAATTCTGACTTTAATCTCAGAATCCCGACTTTTTTCTCAGAATTCTGACTTTTTTTATTTTCAGAATTCAGTCAGAATTCTGAGATTAAAGTCAGAATTCTGAGAAAAAAGTCAGAATTCTGAGAAAAAAAAGGCAGAATTCTGAGATTAAAGTCAGAATTCTGAGAAAAAAGGCAGAATTCTGAGATCCCATGTTAAACTGAAATAAAATTTTCAATAAAACTTTTTTTTTTTTTTTCAGTGGCCCTAATCCTCTTCCATATTGCTGTCTCCCAGGGAGTTATTAATTTATTTGCATAGTTAAATAGGCGGCAGGCAAAAATTGACTAAACTCAGATCATAGTAGTAACAGTATAATGCAGTCTTACTGTATTAAAAAATTTAGAGTACTACAAGTTTTGCTGGTGTTTAGAATCAATTAGACCGTAAGTATTTATGACATTAACAAAATATTTTATTCTAAGCTTGCTGAAAATGTGTCAAACATCTAATCATTAAATGTCTTATCACGGTTTTGCACAATCAACATTTTTTCAGATCTGTTAATATGCCTACCCCTACTCTGACGCAGGCTGTAAGCATTCAACTAAAGAACAACCACCAACAGACAGCAGAGATCAATAGGCCTGGAGCAGTCACACTGCAAATCGATCTTGAAATAAGTAAAAAAAAAAATCTTGAATGAACTGTATTTAGCCTTAATTTGAGTAGGTAAATAAGATGTTTTGCCAATGAAATGAGTAGTTTTACTCTTAAAATAAGATAATTAGATAATATGCACTTAAAATAAGACAATGGAATTGTTTTTCCTTATTATAAATGTAAATTATCTTGTTCCATTAGGTAAGTGTCTCACTTACTTCCTAAATTCAAGAACAAATGCAATTATTTTAAGAAAACATTTCTTATTTAGATTTCATTTTTTGCAGTGAATTCAGATCTATGGGGGAGTGACTGGGATCTGACCTTAGACTTTATTACCCTCTGCCCAAAAACCAATCAGTAGCATCTATATGTTATAGTCTCTTCTCTCTTTATCTAACAACTTCTGTAATTTATATAACACATAGTCTAATAGTAGATTGAGATAATGTATTTTCTTCACAGGGCCTCTCTTTATGATATGGTGTGTGCTCTGGGATATTGGGCTGAAATAAGAGATCTTTGTGCACGTCAACCTTTTGCTCCATTTTTTTTTTTAACGCAGTGGTTTTCCTCAAATCAACTAAAGTGAAAAGTTTGTATTTCAAAGGGAGAATCTTTTTTTTTTCTGAAACCCACACCCCCCTCTGGCATAGTCCATGTGGCACCAGACAGGTCCGACATGTACTGGTTCAGTCATGCAACCATTTGGAGGTTAATCAATGATCTACAGCAATAAAACCAACTGAACAGAATGAATGGAGGGTTTGTTGGAGCGAGTTTTACAAGTCACATCTTCATTTGGGAATCAAGCATGCGGACATATGAGTTAGTAAAAAAAAGTGAAAAAATATATGTAATTACATAGTAACAACATAATTATCATAACCCTCTCTCCTGCTATTTAAAGGATATGTATAAGCTACAAAAAAGATAAAATAAAATGAATAACACATTTAAGAAACGCCTGTATCCCTGCAATGGAGCAGTTCTTACCTTAGTGGGCGCATTGATGATGGAGATATTATATCCGCACTGAAATGTGCCTCCTATGCATGTTGCAAACATAGCCAGCAGCAGAAATTTGTTTGGGAACTGGAAACAGAAAAACTACAAAACGAAAAAAAAGAGCGAGAGAAATAAAAACATAGCTTTTAATCAGGTAGAACATTTTCTAAAAAAAAAAAAAAAAATGCACAAAGCTTTCGCACCAAGCCTTTATTTTAAAGTCATAAATATTCCGCATACCTTTAAAGTCTTTGGTTCTTTGCCTCCTTTCGTGAGCAGGGGCTCATATTCGTTCAAATAATCTTTTGGCATTTTGTTTTTTTTGTTTTTTTCTCACTAAAAGTTCGCTCTTAGGATGTCCTCGATGCGCACGCTGACTCTCTGCACTGACCTGAGAGGGAAGGAGATCAGGCTGCTGCTGCTGCTGCTGCTGCTGCTGCTGATGATGATGATGATGATGATGATACAACTTATCTACTGTAATCGATTCCTGGGGCTTAAAAACCATCAGCCGCATTTTATGGTTAAATAAGGTTATAATTGTAAAGGAGAGATAATATCCATTTAACTCCGCATATCACTTTAAAAGGCAGGAATATTTATACAGGACTGTGATCCCCCAAAGCGGTTGTGAAACATCAAGTTAGATAATCTCAGAAAATCTAACTAAAATTGAAGCTTTATTTAAGTTCCATAATTTGGCCGCTGCTGTTTAGAAATGGTTCTTAGAAAAATCTGAAATGTATGGAAGAGGATTAGGGCTACTGAAAAAAATGAAACAAAGTTAACTGATTTTAAAATTTTATTTCAGTGCTCACACATCTTTTCCCCCATGGTGCCCATCTACATTAAGATCCAAAATTCTTAGATTAAAATCAGAATTCTGAGATTAAAGTCAGAATTCTGACTTTTCCCCTTATATTAAACTGAAATAATATTTAAAAATCAGTTAACTTTTTTGAAGTTTTTTCATGGCCCAAATCCTCTTCCGTAAAAGTTAACTTTTTAAGTAGGACATTACTTGTGTTGGGATCTGGAGCTGTACCACCTGTCTCCAGCAGAGTTCGCTGTGGATCCTCCTGAGCTGAGCCTTCGACATACCTGAAGCCCATCTCGTCATCAGGAGGATCCTCCACTATATATGCCCTCAGACCTTGCATCAACGCCGCAGTGTTTATCCAGTTTGGTTAGCACCTGAGCCTCACTTCCTCTGTGAAATCTTTGTTGCCTCTAGTCTCCTAGCGGGAAACTAATTACCTTTTGTCTCTGCCTACAGGAAACCTGTTTTTGTCCTGTAAGCTCTGGATGAGCTTAACCTGTCGAGCCTGCCCTCTGAGCCAAACCTGAAGACCCATCTCTGGATTCCCATGCAGCTCTGGACTAAGAGCTGGAAAACCAAGGTCTGTCCTAACGTTAGATGCAAGACGCTGAAGCTGAAACTGAACTCTGCTGAATCAAACAGTCTCTGGAACCAACAGTGCCTCTCTCAAAGCCAAACCCGGATCACCCGGTCACCTGTGCACCAGATCCCCAGACGTGAACCAGTACCTGACTCCAATCATTGTATCATTGTTCAATAAACATTGTTAAACTTTTACTCCAGTTTCCGTCTCCGTGGTGACAACTTGATTTTATTATGATCAGGAAAAAATGCTCAATGTAATCCAAAATACAGAATTTAATATTCTTTGTGCGAAACCCTTTTATCTAAGAGCAAAAAAAAAAACAAGAAAAAAAAAAAAAAACAAGAAAAAAAAAAACAATGTTTATCTTTCCAGATCAAGAGAAAAAATTGAGGGTCATACAAAAAAGCCCCTATGTTGACAAAAAAAAAAAATTAAGGCACATGACATCACCCAGTACTACTGAGCCAGAACCCCATCCTGCAGCCAGGCGTGGAGTTGGGGTTTGTGAGCAAGCTCCTGGTGGTCAGGTTCACAAGGTCATCTTCCAGTGAACTTTCCACCTGCACGAGGAACCATGAGGGACTGCTGCTAAGAGGATTAGGCAGCAGCCAGAGGTGCATGCCACTGCGTCCCAATCCATGGGTGCTTAGACTGGCTCAAGGGAAGAGGAATGTGATCTCTACGGGGGTGAAGGAGCCTGAGCTTCTATGGGAGGTGCAGCGATAATGGCTAGAAATAGTCAGGCTCTTCTTTACGCAAAGGGTGGGCTCTGGAACCCAACTCCCTGAGAGAGGCTCGACTCTGTTCTGCAAGTTTACCAGAAGATTATGAATTTAGCAAATAACTAGAACTGTAAGTTATAGTTAATTAATAGGTCATTCAAAGTGAGAAAAAAAAATCCAGAAAATCACATTGTCTGATTTTTAAAGAATTTATTTGCAAAATATGGTGGAAAATAAGTATTTGGTCAATAACAAAGTTCATCTCAATACTTTGTTAGATACCCTTTGTTGGCAATGACAGAGATCAAACGTTTTCTGTAAGTCTTCACAAGGCTTTCACACACTGTTGCTGGTATTTTGGCCCATTCCTCCATGCAGATCTCCTCTAGAGCAGTGATGTTCTGGGGCTGTCGCTGGGCAACACGGACTTTCAACTCCCTCCAAAGATTTTCTATGGGGTTGAGATCTGGAGACTGGCTAGGCCACTCCAGGACCTTGAAATGCTTCTTACGAAGCCACTCCTTCGTTACCCGGCGGTGTGTTTGGGATCATTGTCATGCTGAAAGACCCAGCCACGTTTCATCTTCAATGCCCTTGCTGATGGAAGGAGGTTTTCACTCAAAATTTGACGATACATGGCCCCATTCATTCTTTCCTTCACACGGATCAGTCGTCCTGGTCCCTTAGCAGAAAAACAGCCCCAAAGCATGATGTTTCCACCCCCATGCTTCACTGTAGGTATGGTGTTCTTTGGATGCAACTCAGCATTCTCTCTCCTCCAAACACGACGAGTAGAGTTTTTACCAAAAAGTTCTATTTTGGTTTCATCTGACCATATGATATTCTTCCAGTCATCGTCTGGATCATCCAAATGCTCTCTAGCAAACTTGAGACGGGCCTTGACATGTACTGGCTTAAGCAGGGGGACACGTCTGGCACTGCAGGATTTGAGTCCCTGGCGGCGTAGTGTGTTACTGATGGTAGCCTTTGTTACTTTGGTCCCAGCTCTCTGCAGGTCATTCACTAGGTCCCCCCGTGTGGTTCTGGGATTTTTACTCACCGTTCTTGTGATCATTTTGACCCCACGGGGTGAGATCTTGCGTGGAGCCCCAGATCGAGGAAGATTATCAGTGGTCTTGTATGTTTTCCATTTTCTAATAATTGATCCCACAGTTGAACCTATTGCAGATTCAGACTTCCCAGCCTGGTGCAGGTCTATAATTTTGTTTCGGATGTCCTTTGACAGCTCTCTAGTTTTGGCCGTGGTGGAGTTTAGAGTGTGACTGTTTAAGGTTGTGGACAGGTGTCTTTTATACTGATAACGGGTTCAAACAGGTGCCATTAATGAAGGTAACGAGTGGAGGACAGAGGAGCCTCCTACAGAAGAAGTTACAGGTCTGTGTGAGCCAGAAATCTTGCTTGTTTGTAACTGACCAAATACTTATTTTCCACCATATTTTGCAAATACATTCTTTAAAAATCAGACAATGTGATTTTCTGGATTTTTTTTTCTCATTTTGTCTCTCATAGTTGAGGTATATCTATGATGAAAATAACCGGCCTCTCTCATCTTTTTGAGTGGGAGAACTTGCACTATTGGTGGCTGACTAAATACTTTTTTGCCCCACTGTATATATATATATATATATATATATAATTTATCGACTATCAGAGTCTGAGTGATGTTTTATTTTGAAAAATATAAAAAATTGCGGTATTCTCTCCCAATTACATTAGTCGGTGCATCTGTGCCTGTTGACACAGGTTAATTCAGTTCAAGACTCATCCTATCTATAACATCCTATCTTTGTGAAGCGGGATTTTCTGCGGTTACAGCGACCAAAACAAAGCTACGGAGCAGACTGGACATCAGGAGCACACTTCATGTGTCAATTTCTCCCATTACGCCTAGATGGGACCGGCTTGTTGTTTTGTTTTTATGCTGTTTGTATTTGATATTATGCCAGTCGTATCATTTTACTTGATCGTATTCCCCCTGACCTACTTTCTAATTAATTCAGTGTGTGATAATTTGACTAATTGAAGGCACTAGTGGACTGTTAATTATTCTTATCCTGGTGTCCAGATGGTTGTTAAGTAGGGGGGAAATGATATTAAGGTAGAAGTAACTTACTGGCTTTATGCAAAGGAGGAATCACAAGTATGCAAATAAAGTACTGGGAGAGACAAAACTTTGTGTTTTCCAAAACATGCTTCATTTTTCCTGTTGTCTCATGCAACAAGATCTTTCTGAGACACCAAAATGCATTGCAAGATAAGGAAAAGTGCGGCAGCAACTGCTAGTTGTCTAGGTTGTGTCCTGAAAACGATGTCGGCTACAGCCTGGTCTGATTTGAAGAGACGGCATCCATCCCACTTTGGATGGCATAGCTCTTCTTTCTAGAAATCTGGCCAAATTTAATAGTCCTCCAAAACCCTGACAGCCCGGGTGGCAAATCAGGAAGCAGAATCTTAGTTTAACAGACATCTAATAGATCTCTCCTATCCTAGCTTCTTTTCATTGGCTTCCTGTTAAATTCAGAATAAAATTTAACATATAAAGCCTTAAATGGCCAAGCTCCATCTTTTATTAAAGCTATGATTGTTCCTTTTATTCCCAAGAGAGCATGTCACTCTCAATCTGCTGGTTTACTAGTGGTTCCTAGAATTTCTAAAAGTAGAATGGGAGGCAGATTGTTTAGTTATCCTCTCCTGCGGAACCCACTACCAGTTTTAGTCTTTGAGGCAGACACCCTGACTACTTTTAAGGGTAGGATTAAAACTTTAGTTTTTGATCAAGCTGGAGGACATAGGGACCCCTTTAAATCATTCTCTTCGTTCTATTTCTATTCTCCCATTCTACAGTATTTGTCAGTTCAACCTCTAACTTTATGGTCTCTCTGCTAGCTTCATCTGGTCTGTTCCTGTTTGGCTGTGACACCATCCCGCAGAGAAATAGCAGCTGTGCTGCTCTCCATCAACAACTTTGTATATAGGCGTTGGAGCTTGGCCTGTTTTTGAGTGTTGTCCTGTTTCTGTGACTGGCTGTATGTGCTCTCTTTCATCCTCTGACATGGGAGCTGGCTCAGAGCTCGTCTGCCTGGGTGTGTGTTTCCTGGGCTGGACGACCCGTGGAGCTGGTTCACAGTTGCCTTTTGTATCTTTGCTTCTTTCTTTATCCCTGCTTCAATCTTCTTGAACCCCAGTCGGCCTTGACATACGGCCGCTCACACTGAGCCTGGTTCTGCTGGAGGTTTCTTACTGTTAAACCAAGTTTTTCTCTCCACTGTTGCTACTTGAATGCTTGGTGTGAAGGATTGCTGTCGAGTCAATGAGTTGATGCTTTTAGCTGGTTTTAGAAAAGTTTAAACTGATAGTACTGCCTGATCTGATTAAATTGTCTCTGTAAAGTGCCTTGAAATTACATATCCTGTGAATTGGCACTATATGAATTAACTGAATTAAGTTGAAAAATCCAGTTAGAACATCACACCTGGGAGTATCACTGCTGCCACCCTCTATTTGAGAGGTGAACTGCTTGCTCTGGAGGTTTCAATGAGAGCAACACATCACTAAGTTGAGGTGGCCCTAGGGTTGGCAACTCATTGGATAGGGGTTGCCATGGCTACCTATGGCACCCTTTATGGTCTGCCCCTGAACACGAGGTTCTGGATGATCAAGTTTCATATATCAGGGTTAGGATTAGCGTTGACTGATGGGTCATGCATGCATTCATCTGAGAGCTGGTACTGCTGACAAAGGTTTATAAACATGTGACTGAAACCTGTATAAAGTTATTCAAATATTAAAAAGTAAGTCAAAATTTCTGAGCAATGTAGCATTGCTTTAGATGACTATTGTTGGCCAGTAGGTGGCAGTGTATAAAGTGAGACTTAAATTGAGTTCAGAAGGAATCAGTGTTTCCAAACAATCAAATAAAATGTTGTTTTTTTTTTAACCCTGAAAAGTTTAAAATGTTAAAAATATCTAGCCACTTAACGTTATGGGCAACACTTTATTTTGTTTTAAACTTTAAAAGAAAAACACATAGCTGCACACATGTCAGTGTCCAACTATAAACACATTTATTTCTTCAAAGGTTAAGGGTGTTTAAATAAAGTTAGGAAAATCATTCATGTATCAAAATTATGAGTTTTACTTTAATGTGGATTAGTTACAATATTTAAATTCAAATTTTTAAAAGCAAAAAAAAGTAAAGAGGACAAGATGGAATGGCTGTACATAATGGCAGCTCTGATTAAACTAATTTCTGAGTGGACAGTAAAAAGACGACTGATAGATTATATGCAGGAGATACAAGTCATGGAATATTACCACAATGATTTAAGCATCCCTGCTTGCTAAACCAATACCTGGACTAACTATAAAAATGTCCCTCTCCAAATGAAGCCCCCTACTTCCTTGAAAGGCTTGATCCTTTAAAGCTATTCCAGATCAACTGAAACTAATTTCTGAGGTTTTTAAGGTGTACCCAAACTCTTGCCCAGTTGCAGCTGGAGATGGATTAAGTATATCTGCGCTAAACATCATCACCTCTGTAGTTTGTGACTTCAGTGGTCAGCGATGTGGTGCTTTTATTTTTCAGCTCAGGTGATCCCTTTGACAAATTTCAGTCTTATGCAAGAAAAAAAAGCAGCCCTTTAAAATGTCATGAAATGCTTGAGGGGTTTATGCATCTGCTGTAACTGGGAGTATCAAATCAATCATTTGTTTTTTCATTACTCATCTATTTAATCGTTCTTGGGTTTTTCCTCTTTTCCAGTAGATTTAAGGGACAAGAAAATTGCCGTCAAAGATTTCTTTTTTATTATTATAGTTACTTAAAATATAAATTTACTTTCATAATGTGTGAAATATCTAAAGCAGAAAAAATGACCCTAAATAATTATTGCTGAAGACCTTCGAGAGATAACAAGAAGGTTTGCCTTATTTTAAGGCAAACTAAAGAGAAGGAATATTTGTGGATGATTTTCCTGCATTTTTCCTTAATTTTGGATGTGAAATCTCAGTGAGATGGCACTTTAAATCAATATCTATTTAGTTTATTATTATTATTTTCAATTGTTATTTATATATTTTCAATTTCTATTATTATTATTTTTTCATAAACAGCCAAAGCAACAAAATATTTCTACTTATTTATAAATTACACTTCTGTTTTTATTAACACTTTTAAGCACCACAGTTTACGGTAATTGTACTTGCTGATGCACTTTTTAGCCTTGCAAATATAAAACATGGTTACGTTTCTGTCGTTCAGACCACATGCATTTCAGAGGGATTAGTAACGACCACACAGCTGCAGTGGGAAGAAGGGATATCTATATTAAATTAACTTTATTTAAAACTTTAAATAGAGCACCCTTTATAGAGGTAGTATAAGCCAACACCTCTAATGATATAACAAGGTCTTATTTTTCTCTATTTCTAGACATTTACTATGTAGTGCCATCTATTTGATAGTTTAGGTGTTCAGGTGTGGAAGTGAATAAAGATCAATAAGTGATAAAGGTTACAGTTAGTCTCAGGAGCATTAGCAGCATTAAATGGATGTTGATAAGAGTATAGTCCCTGCTCCATCTGAACTGGAGAACTTATTCTTCTTAGATGACTGGAACTCATTTTGTATTTCCACAAAGGTTTTGTTCTTTGTTTCAGGGATAAAAAAGAAAATGTAGGTAGCCACAGAGGTGCAGACTCCCAAGAAGACCAGGAAGCAGTACTGCTGTAGCCCAATCTGTGAACGTAATAGAACAGATGTATCAGGTGAAAGTTAAATACACATGAAAAATGTAGTCCTGTTAACTTTGAGCACTGACCACAATGAAGGGAAAAACCAAGCTAATGAAGAAGAAGCTGAGCCAATTGACTGAACCTGCGATTATGAACGCAGCAGGCCGAGCGGTTTGTGTGAACAGCTCTGTGGTCAGGATATTAGTTACACCACCTTTAAGCAGACAGAAACCACAAGGGAAATCAGCTGTGAAATGTAATGAGGTAAAAATATTCCTGGTTTATTCACTTACCTGGCCCCAAGCCAAAACTCAAGATGAAAGCAAAAACACATGCCATGCTCAAGTATGGAAAAACTGGGCTGACATCCTGAAGGGAGAGCAAAAGTTAACTCAGGTGTAAACAAGAGGGTTACAGTAGATGTGTAATCATGAGGCGGATTACCTGGAAAGTAAGCGTGAGCGTGAAAAAAACAGAGCAGATACTCATCAGTATGTATCCCCCCATGATGAGGACCTTCCTTCCCAGACATTCAATGAGCATACCCTGTGAGTCACAAGACCATGAACAAACATGTAGGGGGAGGTTTAACAAGTAAATGATCTTGGATTTGTTCCACAACATTCTGATCTAGAATTTAATAGATAGCATTCTGTTCTGGAAATCAGAAAAACAGGAGTTTTTTTTTTCTTCCGCTAATACAGGAAATACAGCATAGAACTGAGATGAATAACATTTTTTAATCACTTCAATCTTATGTCAAGTTATATTACTTATATATATTATAATGTGATGTGAATCACAATACTTTATGTGTGAATATTTGCAGACCCATATATATATACACATTTGGTTGCTTAACCCTAAACCTGAAAACATTTGATTGCAACTTTATCTAATCGATAAATATAATGTCACTTCTAAAAATACATCACATATCACGCATGCATTTGGGTGTATCAAATGTTGTGTTTCCTAGATTTATTGGGTGTTACAGGTTTATTAGAATTTCCTACATGCTTATTATTTAAAAATATTTCCAAAACAGAAGAAAAATGATACCTTGTTTTGCCTGAGTGCAATTTTCAGTCATGGCAATCACAAAACAGGCTTAAACTGGAGGCAACCATATTTTCGCTTTTTTTTTGTAAAGACGTTTTGACACATATTCAGTCTGCTAGTTCTGCTGGTATTTTGAGCAGTATGGAGGTACATTCTCCAAGCATATTCCAAGTCAGATACAATTCAAATAGTCACTAGTCATTAATTATAAGTTCCATGACTGAATTGTTAATGCTCGGAAGATGAACCCTCAATTCTGCGCTTTTTGTTCAGAGATGCTGCAAAGATGGCTTCCCTCACCCCTCTTTCAAACGATCTGTCCTCTCCATCCAAAATGGGAAAATTTTAGTCATCAAAGGTCCTTTCCTTTGTTCTTTAGGTGAAGGTGCACAACTGAATCCTGCCCAGAGCTGCTGGCTCTCCTATGCTGCTCTTTGGTTTGGGTGTTCAGTCTTTGGAATGAACCCGTTTTTGTCTGAAAGTGTTGTTGGGTTTGAAATTCACAGGTATGTTATGTACAGAGGAAATCCTTCTGGGTTTCTAAGAAACTTCTGACACATATTTAATTTGATTGTTTCTCTACCTGGTTCAAAGTAAAAAAAAAGTGTGTTGTGCAGTTTTACTAAGAACCCTTTACGCCAGGAGTCAGCGGAAACAATATGTTTGTCTGGGACTTAATTTCTGTATAAATACAGGCATGTTAATTCAAAATATGAGTAGAAATGGATACTTACACATGTTAAAGCTGTAAGGCATTCGCAGGCACCTGTGCCAACAGTGGCATATGGTATTTTATCGATAGGAATACCAGATTGACGGAAAACGTAATCAGCATAGAAATAGATCTGAAACAGAAGAAAATAATCTGGACTTTTCGAATATTAAGTATACAATGCAAAAGTTATGTACAGTGGGATGAGGAGGTGTAATCATGGGGTACTTTATACATACAGCATTAATGCCATTTAACTGCTGAGCAGTGTTCAGCAGTATGATGGTGAGAAGCTGCCAGCGTAAACTACGGTCACCGAAGAGCTCCCAAGGCTTCTTGGCTTGGAAACCCACCAAATTGTTCCTCTCTTTTTCGATATCCTCAAAAGCACCATCAGAGTCAGCCAAACCATGCAGCTGCCTCAAGGCTGAACACAGGAAACCACATGACACAGTGATTGAAATCCTCTGTGGATGCCATTTTTCTCATCTGATCAGGAGGCAGGGGTGTGACTTCTAAAGTCCAATCAAAAAGTTCTCTACAATAAATCGCTTTCCTTCACATAGCTGCAGTGTCATCCAAACTAGGTCACATGCAAAAACCAAGAGATAGTGCTTGTTGCATAGAAGACATTTGTACTTGGATTCTCTGGGTTCTTGGAATTTGGCATGTGTAAGAGAGGAAGCCTTTGTACATTTATTTTTATTCTATGCTTTGGATCCCAGCTGTTCCAGTAACAGTTAAAGCGCCTTTACAGCCTTTTCAACGAAAAAAATAACAGAAATGGTGATTCAGAAAAGAAATCGAGAAAAACTGTTTAGATTCGGTACCTTTTTTACACCCATCCTCATCTCCTTTATCAATGAGCAAGAAACGGGGACTCTCTGGGAACCAGGGCAGAATCAGGAGTTGCATAAACGCAGGGATGCAGGTGGTGGAGAGCAGGATGGGCCAGTACTCTTCTTTCCCCAGGATTTCTCTGCACAATTACACACAGATGCAGCATTTTGCTTTTATAAAAACATAGCAAACTGTATGTTCATTCGAGGTCAATGTTATGCAATGATTCTAGTGTTTAAGATTTACTTGAGGCCCATAACTTGTCCTGTTAAGATTCCACCAGTAATGAAGACTGAAGTTCCCATCCCTGTGGCCCCACGTAATGCAGTTGGAGCTATTTCCCCCAAGTAAAGAGGTTGAACACACAGGGCAATGCCTGAAAACAACAATCCAGGATTAATATTCATGTTTTGTCCTTTTTGTATTCTGGCAGCACTACTTTTTATCAGAAAAAAATTAAACTGATATGGATATTTTAAGTAATTGGAGCCTTCTAAATCTAAGGAGAAAAACTGGGGTTTATGAAATTATTTAATATGTAAACATGTCTCTTTGTTAAACCACTTCATTAAATTTTATTGGGATTTTATGTGAAAAAATTAACATAAAGGAGCCCTAAACTAAAAATAAATATATCTAAAAAATCTTTATACGCAGCATTGCTTTATTCAACTAGATTTATACTTCAGTATTAATACAACAGACCATGGTTCGTTAGAGAACAATGGACAACAAGGAGCAGCATGAAGATACAATTGATAGGATACAATGACTTAAAGATATGGAAAGGGGTTTCAAACCAACAACACATCAGTTACAGGAAAAATTGCTACAATCTGAAAATACAATACGTTTTGCAGAAATCTAAGCCTTATAAACATGATCATCCAACTAAAGGACTGACCATGGCGAGCATTAACCAGAAGGGGAGCAAAGAGCCCATGGAAACTCTAGAGGAGCTGCAGAGTTAGGATCCATAGCTCAGGAGGACGAATGTGTTGAAAAGACAACAGTCAGTTGAGCATTCCAGTAATCTGGTGTCTAATCTTTGTATAGGGAAAAATAACATCTCACATCACACTGGAAATGGCAGTATCAAGAATCTTTATCGTCATTATGGAGTTTTAACAGTCTGAAATTTTGCACATAAATCAAACACATACAAAAACAAAAAAACGCACATGTATAAGGAAGGTCAGTCAGGAGGAAAAGTGGGTAATTTATAGCAGCTGGAAAAGATTCCTTAACAGAATTATGAAAATATATAGACAGGGATGTGGTGTGATATATTTATAAAAAGTGCCGCTTGAGCTGAAACAGCCTAAGAATAAACACTGGGCATGGAATGCACTATTCTGCGTTTAAAGGGAGATTGCTTTCACAGTACTTCGAAATAATCATGCTGTGGATTTGGTTCTATGCAGTGGGGACAGCAAATATTTTCTGATCTTGTGCTGTTTTGTAAAGGAGAGGGAAAACTGATTCTATGCAAAGCTAATTGGTTAAGCAACTTAACACTCTGATTCTTAAAAACATTGACTTGGGGGGGCAAATAGACATGGGCACCAGACGTTACAGACCTTATACGGAAACATAACTAATAAACATAAAATTCCCAACACATGATATCTTAGATTATAGATGTAATGGGAAAAAAGAGAAGAAAGTTAAAGGTGGTGGTGATGGTGGATAATTTTTTCATGCATTTACCTGCATTGATTCCACTCAGGAGACGTCCAATGATGAGCAGCTCAAATGAGCCTGCAGTAGAGCTTATACCCATCAGCAGAGCAGCCATGAGTGAAAAGGCATTATTAGTGAGCAATGTTCCTCTCCTGAAGGAAAACACATGATCAGTTTTTCAAACTACAAAAGATAAGACTAATTACAGACAGATTATATTTTCATACCTCCCCAGCTTCACAGACAAAGTGCCGCCTAGTGATGCCCCTATAAGTCCTCCCAAGGTGAACATGGACACAATGGTGGACCAGAGCAGCGTGAGTCCTTCCTGTGAGATGTTGGTTTGGTAGCGCTCCATCCAGGTGCGGTTAATGAAGCTTTGTACGTACTTTAAGAGTAATGAGAGCAGAAAATATACAGTTAAACATTTAATTAAACAAGTAAAAGTGATGAACTTGTAAAGCATGGGTTCACAAATTAAATGTGAACAGAAAAAGCTGCAATGTTCCAGTTTGAACGTTTGATCTCTTGTTATCAGCATCAGAAATACTTATCTTAAAAGATAAAACCTTTCTTGTTGGATTGTGGTATTAAAGAGTGAACGCATTTGCTGGTAAAAATTTTTAAGATTTTTTTTTTTTTTGGTCTTAAGACTTAACTTTCCTTACTGACAAAACTGCTTTTTTAAAGAAGTAACATATTTCTGCCAGTAATCCCATGCTGCCTGGTTCTTACCATTGTAGGTGCGTTAATGACAGATATGTTATATCCATACTGAAATGTTCCTCCAACACAAGCAGCAAACACGGCCAGTAGCAGGGATATGTTTGGAAGCTGCAACGATTCAAACAAAGACCTCAGTGAAGCATTCCTTTAAATCAAAGAAATCAAGCTCACCCTCTATCCACTCATCATTCTTCTTTCCAAAACAGACCAAAATGTACAGTTTTCATACCTTTAAGCGCTTTTTGTCTTTAATACCCTTTTTTAGCAGAGGCTCATACTCATCCATATATTCCTTAGGCATTTTTTCTTTCTATCTCAAAGTCCCTCAAAACTGCCGTCCATAGAGTATCCTTCCTTCAAGAGCCAGCTCTCAGAAGTCAGAAGATGTTTGACTGGGGGATAGGTCTAAACTGAGACAAGCACAACTGATCTGTTGTGAGAAAATGTGTGGAGAATCTCCTGCATAATGTGGGTACTTTCAGTTTATCAGATTTCATGGTTCTTCTGTTTCCAAGGGAAGAAGTCCAGCTCAGAGAGGGGAAATTACATTTAGAGCAGGTCTGTAGCGTGATAAAGCTGTATGTAGATTTGCAAATCAATTCAGTCTTTTTTGACCAATCTTTTAATATAAAAGTTAATTAGATCAAATGTTTTAGAGACCCTCTGAGGCACAACCCCAATTTGCTGCAGCTTGTGATGCAGGGTCTTCCCATGAGCCATGGGTTGACTTAAGCACAGATTTATCAATTCACCAGTTATACACAATCTGAAGAAAACCTCCAGTGTTTATAAGCTATGGTCATTTACTTATAATTTAAAGCAAATGTAATTGTGATAATCTGCAGTTCATATTTGTAATAGGCAGCTTTTAGAGCAGCTCCAGTAATAGTAAAGGTATAGGACTGCGTAATACAATAAATTATACCAAACTATCAATTTCAGTGTGCACAATAACTTTAACACAAGAGTGTTAGGATTGCATCGTCTGTTGGAATCATTCATTCACACTTTAAATTAGCACCATGCAAAGATTATATATTGAGTCCCACACATTCATAAGTAGGACAGCATTTAAAAAGATGTAATGCTGGTATTCTCAAATGGAATCAATTCAATAAAATCTAATAAGTGATAATATTACTCTTCAATAAAACAGAGGTTATGTGTGAGAGCTGCAATTCACATCATGTTATCTATCATTAGGAGAGTTTAAAGCTATGTTCCAGTTTATTGACTAGGTAGAAATATACTTTTATAACCTCCATATGCTGACAATTGAGACAAATAATTTCACTGACAAATCTTTAAGATAGGTTTGTGAACCATATTTAATAAGATAACAGCTAAGTTACAGAATTTGTTACGCGTCTGCTATCTTTATGAGTGTCAGCTGTTGTATTTAAAACAATTAGATAATTCAAACATATCTTGTTGGTCTTTGTGACAGCCTGATTCTTATATATTAGAGGAGGAAATGCAGAATATAATACAAACTTATAAAAGAAACAGAGCAGAAATTATGTTCACACTTAAGTCCACATGGGTGAGCAGTAAAAATAATGTGTTTTGGGTTTATTTTTTGGGCAAAAAGAAGAGTTATAGTTCAAAGACTGTTTGTGATCTGAAGTGAGTGGATGTGAGCTAAAAAGATGCTGCGTTGTCTCCCCCTATGTTTTAAATGGAAGAACATCTCTTATCACTTGCTTTCTGCTCAATTCATAACCAAAACCTGCACATGTCTTTGCTAAAATATTCTTTCCTGTTTATTTATTTAATTCATATGGATACAATGATACACTTTAAATATATATATATATATATATATATATATATATATATATATATATATATATATATATATATATATATATATATATATATATATATATATATGTATGTATGTACATATATTCTGAAATACATTCTCATAAACATAAAAAAAAATGTTTTAAATTTTTTTTTAGATATATAAAGATCCCTTTAATTGCTAGAAGTTGAAAGCACTCATTGGTGGATCTTATAAGGACTAAAACATAAAATGCACAATAGATAAAACAAATAAATGATTAAAAATCCATTTTGGTTGAGTACTTGTACAACTGTTTAGTCTTTTCCAGATAAATTATGGTAACACTATAATATATTATTCCCTCTGAATTGTGCTTTTATTGCTATTACTTTTAATTAAAAAATACCAGAAACTATTAATTTGAAATTTCCAATGTAAATGCAAATTGAAAGCCTGGTAATTTTCAACTAAACCCTCACAGCAAATTTTTAAGTGGTAATAGACAGAATATATTACCAGTCAGAAGATGGTAATATATAAAAAAAAAAGCATACTGAAACAAATTCCTCAGCGTTTATCTGCAGGGATACCAAGATGCAACATTTTCAGTAACAAGCGGCAAATCAAATATTCAGAACAGTAAATCCAAACAGTGGGTCAAAATGAACACTTACCTTTTTCTTTGAGTTAACGGGCCCCTCACTTAAATTCATCTTGGGAAATGCTGTGAAATTGAGCCAAAACAAAGAATTCACTGCATGTCGAGCTTCATAGTCTGAGTAGCCTCTTTACATAATTTGTGCAAGTTGTAAGGTGCAGCACATGACCTTAGCTTTGAGGTAGAGGGGGCTGTTAAACTCCTTCAAGCACATTCCTTCGTGGTGCTGAAGCTGAACCCTTTTGGCAAACGGAAGAGCAGCTGACCTATATGCAGACATAATAACCAGCCTCTGTACTAAACTTTGTTCCTTTTTAAGATCAGTGCATTCAGTCCCAAATATGGAGATATAATGATTGAGTTCTTGGTATTTTACATGTCTTCAGAATTTTTTTCTTTTTTAATGTTTTTGTATTCCTTTTTACTTTTTCTACAAAAATAGAAATTACACAGAAATCTGGAAGGAATTATCCATAATTGGTCGTTTCTCCAGTAAGATAAGAGATCTTCTTAATTTAAAAGAACAATAGCTTGAGCATGTGAATGTTAAACCCTTATCCATCTGGTTAGGTCATCTTTGCATTTTAGACTGCCATTTATTGATCTTATGCAGAGAGTTCTTCAAAACACCCTGAAGGTTTGCATGAGGGCAGCAATGGGTGATAAAGTTATTCTCCAACAAACAATGGTGTTTTGTGGTAAGAAAGTCGATGAAGGCAATAAAATGATACAAAGACTATATTGTGAATAATAGAAAGACCCATGACACATTGCATGCAGCTGAAGGGAATAAGAGCTTCTTTTAAAAGAATAATAAGTGTGTCACCACTAAATAAAGAAAATTATGTTTTATGAAAAAAAGTTCTATATTAATTTCTCATTTTTAGCACCAATTAAGCACATTTAGTAAGAAAAATGAATATGTTGAAGCATAATCTTAAGACATTGTTGTGCTTTTATAAATGTGTCAGACAGATTTAAGTAGCATACTGAAAAACAGCGAAATCGGGCTTTTAAAAAAAGATGTAAATAATTAACTCTAAAACTTTTCTATATTATAGCACAACAGATGATAAATATCATTTTCACAAACTGATAAGTAATTTAATAGTTTGGTAAGCTGTTAGAAGGTTTTGTGGATCTTATTTTAAAAAAGCCTACTTGAAATGTATATACATTTCACCTGTGCAAGCTGCAAAATCCACCTGCCAAGCAAAACCAGAAGGCAAACATTTGATTGACGCTTCCTTATGAAAAAGATACCACTTAACCAGTTATTACATTTAATTCTAACCATAAATGGATGCAGTTGAGAATACTGTCACCCAAAAGTATCTGTTTAAGTTTGCATTAAAAATAACATTAAGTTGTTGCTGTTATTTTGATGTTTGCAATACGTATTGTAAAACCACACAAACCCAAAGCTGTTGCTATGGTGTTCTATTTATGGGGCTGATATCCTAAAAGAAAATTCACCCTTATTTTTCTTCATTGAAGAGATATTTTATACACCAGACAGTAATTGTTGTCCAATTTTACAGTCAAAATGATCCTTACATTCTCCTCTGTAATTTGCAACAATGAGAAAGTGAAAGCAAAAAGATCTTTAAATTGAACTGGCAATTTTAGATCGACAAGTCTAGAGCAGCAAAATATGCAACGCGTCATAATGTTGGTTATTGACTTTTGATAAGTAATTGGTTTAGTGAAAAGTGAGATCTAAAATGAAGCATTTCAATAATATTAACAAAAGTAACATTATTGATTGATTGATTTGTGACTCATGTTTTTGAAGTTACAGCGTTTGACCACAGGAGGGAGCTTTACTTTTTTAACCCAGCACCTTGAGCTTGTGTGTGCAACCCTGAAACCTTTCCCCCTCCTCCTCTGGAAACTGCAAGGAGATCCACCCTCGGTGAGCGTTCTCGGTTTGATCATGTCGGGCAGAAAGCCCCGGTCTGTGGCGAACCCCCTGGAGTCTGCGATCACCACTCCGAGTGAGAGGATCCTGAAGGAATGCCACAGCCTGTATGTGGACAGCGAGAACGGTAAATGCTCCACAGCCAGCCCGGATTACAGCAGCATTAAAACACAAACAGGCAGACTGTGTGTTGTTGTTGCTCTCTGTTGTGCAGCAGTATGTTTCTGGGCTGATCTATGGTGTAAAAGTGAAAAGTGCTGATGTAGTTCTGCAGCACCTGTTGTCAGAGTAGAAAAAAAAAAAACATGACACTTGAACCATAGGAGCTGATCTGCAGCTCATCCAGGCAGCGCCACCTTCTGTTCACTGCCAGTCATTGCAAGCCATTGAGCTTAAAGTCTGTAAGTTCTACTTTACACATTAGAAAGTGTGTCTAATCCAGAAAACTGTCATCACATTGGGATTTTCTACCCGATGCCCCAGAGAGCAGCACTTTAATAGAAATAAAGCAGGTAAAGGTCTTCTAATGTGCCATTTGTCTATTTTTATTTTTTTATTGATTCAGCACAACTTGGATGTCAGATCATTATGATCCAACCTTTGGATGCTATATAAGAAAAAAAAGGAAATGATGCAAAATTTGAGACACACCCATCAGTCCTCCTCACATGCTTATAATTGCATGGGTACTGGGAGATGATGTCTATCTCCAGCAGTTAGTGGGTGGAAGACAAGATGCAGTTAATCACTTTTGACATGCTAATGTTAAACTGCAGGAGATGCCCAGCAGACATATGGCATACGTAGTGTGGCTGCTGAGACGAGTAGTGCCATGCTTCAGGGTGAACATCATTGGCTGACCTCAGGTCATCAGGAATGCTGGTTTGCAGCAGGGATGCTCCAATAAGATTTTTATCTTAATGTTTTAATTTTTTTATGTCATAAACTCCTCTCTACCAAATATATATAGTGAGGAAAAAAAGAAGAAGAAAGAAATATATACCAGATGCTCAGAGAAAAGCTGGAGAAGATCTGGAAGGTCAAGGCATCAGTGGTGCCCGTGGTCATTGGGGCACTCGGGGCAGTGACCCCCAAACTTGAGCAGTAGCAGATCCCTTGAAATACATCAGCAAAGATTCTGTGCAGAACCCTCAAGCTCCTCCTCAAGAGGACCCGAGCTTGAAGAAAAAAAGGGAGACCACCCGCCGTGGGTGAGGAAGGTTTTTTTATTATAGAAATTTGTGTCAGCAAAGGAAGTCATAAAAACAGTTAAATGAGTAAACAGTACAAATTCTATTCTGAAAACAAAAACATAATTAAAAAGGTCCATCCAGACTGAACACGGGTCTGCAGTGGTTTCCATGAGCACTGCTGGGAGTTCACCATTCTGCATTTCAGATGCAGGTTTTGCACCCTGGGCTGCATCATCAAGTTGAATGAGCTTCAGCTGCTTGAAGCTAACACCCCACCCATGTGGCAAAAAAAAAAACTCAGTAAATTAATTGAATGGTTAGTGTTTCATTAGTGCAGGTTTTTGCTGTTAAAATGATCATTTGTTAAAAAAAAAACATAAATATCGTCTTTGCTACATTTGGGTTTGAATTGACTGTATTTTTATAAAACGTCTGACAGACGACCATATATGGGTAAACCTTTCTGCTGATAAAAAGATTTTCAACCCAAATAAAATATTGAAATAGCCTGAATATACAGTGAGGAAAATAAGCATTTAAACACCCTGCTATTTTGCAAGTCAACCCACTTAGAAATAATGAAGGGTCTGAAATTGTCCTCGTAAGTGCATGTCCACTGTGACATAGACATAACCTAAGAAAACAAATCTAGAAATCACAATGTATGATTTATTATCCCAAATTAGATGCACCTGTTTGAGGTTGTTAGCTGCATAGACACACCTGTCAACTCCATACAATGAGTAACAATCCAGCTACTAACATGACCAAGACCAAAGAGCTGTCCAAAGACACCAGAGACAAAATTGTAAACCTCCACAAGGCTGGAAGAGGATACAGGGAAATTGCCAAGCAGCCTGGTGAAAAAAGGTCCACTGTTGGAGCAATCATTAGAAAATAGAAGAAGCTATGAGTCATTCTCCCTTGGACTGGGGCTCCATGCAAGATCTCACCTTGTGGAGTCTCAATGATCCTAAGAAATGTGAGAAATCAGCCCAGAACTACATGGGAGGAGCTGGTCAATGATCTGAGAAGAGCTAGGACCACTGTTTCCCTGGTTACTGTTGGTAATATACATCATGGTTTCAAATCATGCATGGCATGGAGGGTTCCCCTGCTTAATCCAGCACATGTCAAGGCCCATCTTAAGTTTGCCAATGACCATATGGATGATCCAGAGGATTCATGGGAGAAAGTCATGTGGGCAAATAATTCCACTAACCATTCTTGGAGGAAGGAGAATGATGAGTACCATTCCAAGAACACCATGCCCACTGGGAAGCATGGGGGGTGGTAGCATCATTTTTTTATTTTTTATTTTGCACACGGCACAGGGCGACTGCACTGTATTAAGGAGAGGATGACCGGGGCCATGAAGATCTGTGTGGAGGAGTGGGCCAAAATCCCTCCTCCAGTGTGTGAAACCTGGTGAAAACTACAGGAAACGTTTGACCCCTGATATTGCAAACAAAGGCTACTGTATAAAACATTAACATTGATTTTCTCAGGTGTTGAAATACTTGCTGCTGTATCATGCAAATAAATAGTTAACAAATCATATATTGTCACGTACGGATTTTTTTTAGATTATGTCTCTCACAGTGGACATGCACCTACGATGAGAATTTCAGACCCTCCATGATTTCTAAGTGGGAGAACTTGCAAAATAGCATATTTTCCTAATTTTATCTGTCCCTATTGATGGGTTTCAATTACGCCAGAGTTTTCTAATGATAGTGGCTGTTGGTGAAACAAAACTTTTTTTTTTTTTTTCACCTTTTGCAGAGCTGCTATAGGTGTCTGAGTTGATCTGGAAGCCTTTTGCCTGCGAGTATCCACAAAATCCATCTTGAATATAAAGCTTTAATTGTTTGCTAGGTTGGACCCATTTAACACTGACACGCTTGATGTCGCATCTGCAGAAACAGCTCGGGAACCTCTGGCCAGTAGTAAATTCAGGAACATAGTCTGCTTATCAAACAATGTTTTAGTCCTAAAGGGGCAAATAAGGCTATTTTAAAGAAAATTTTCAGTAAGTTTCAATCAAACAAATGTCAATCAATCCGGCTACATCGTTGCTGGTTTGTGCTGTAAAAAATTTATATTTTTTTTGTTTTAAAGTTTTTAAAGTTTAAAAAGGTCAACCTTTCCCTTGATTCTTCAATATGTTGGTAATTTACTGTAGATTGTTTGGTGTAGAATAAGGTAGCATTTTCTACATTTTATGGCCACTTTTGTAAGAAAAAAAAACATGCACCTCATTTAAAATAACATGGACCCTATCACAGAGACACACTCTTATCTAAAGTGCCTATAATTGAATATAGTTTAACCCTTAATGTGGTTCAAATAAAGTATTTCCATCTGTTCAGGTCTGGTGAAAATTGCCAGCAGCCTCGGTGTCCGGCTCCTGCCTCCAAGGAAGAAAATCATCGTGATGATCATGGGGAACCACTCAGCAGGGAAGAGCTCATTCATTAACTGGTAAAACATATCTTTTATATAAATATCATTCATTTAATAGAAAATCTTCTGGTTTTCAAACTCTGTTTAATGTGTGGAGACAGTTGAAAGGTATGTGAATATTACCTATGGGTAGCTCATATAAAGGTACCTAGTGTATACATTCTAGATTATTATTATTATTTTATTTCTAACATAGTTTTGCTAAGATTTGATGCTAAATAGTTTACGATATGAATTTGTTCATTTTTACATATAAAATATCGCCAAGTCAAATCCACATCATTATAGACCTCTTGCTTGTTAATCATTGATTTTGTGTCTTTGTTATGAATGTTAGTATATGGAGAGATTTATACAACCAGATGCCCTAATATGATTATTTATTAAAGCTGTTTTAAACAAGTGATGCTTTTAAAGCTGTTCTCTCATCTGCACCAACAGGAGCACGGCTTCTAGAGCAGGATTCTTTGTCACATCCTGGTGATAAAACGATCCCTGCAGTGATAAAGAACTGAGTCTGAAATTGCTTAAATAGATTCAGTGGAAAATAATCAGCTGTGAGCACAGCTCTAAGCAGCGTATTAACCTGCTTAACTAATGAATGGGTGATTTCAAAAGAAAGGGAAGGGGGATAAAGAGCCTGTCGGCGTTGTGCGCCGTGTGTTGGAACTATTTTTGTGTTTTATATTTCATGGATTTAATACTAAATGAATTTAGGATGATTAAATATGCAGCTGCTGTGCTGTCCGACATGAGACTGCATGGTTCTGTCCACTGAGTCGAAGTCAAAATCAGAACATGGTTTTGGGAAGGATTGGGCAACATTAGAAAAACAAAACATCTAATTAGTGTTTTATGACGTTTAAGCTAAGGTTTGAAAATGATCTGCCCTAAGGAACAAATAAAAGAATTTCTTATATTATTAATTTTTAATAATTCTGGGTATTTTATTGAGTTATTTATGTGTAATTACTGTGGCTGTGAATTGGCAAGATGCATGCGTCCCGATACTTGGTAATTATCATGACTGGAGAACCTCACAAGAACCCATTGCTGCTCTGCTGAGACTGGTGCAGAGCAGCTGATTTGTTGCGTTGCCAAATTTGCAGCTGGAGGTTTAAAGTCCATGGTTGATTCACATTAGGGCTCGTCAAAAGGTCCCGCAGCGCATTTTGAGCAGCGTGTTATGAGCATTTAAGCATTTGAGCCATGTCACTTGCTTTACAAGCAGCCAACACTTGTTTGGGGGAGTCTGAACATTTGCAGAGCGATGCGCCACCACTACACATCAGACAGAGGCACCTCTATGTGATGTTGGAGTCCTTGTATACATGCTGTGGGTCAGCAGGTGGTCAAACTAAACACATTGGAAGTGTCCGCACACGGCGCTGAGCTGCCCGACCACGGTGTTCTTCAGCTTTATTTAAACCCAAGCCACTCTTTCAGTGTCATTCGCCATTGTAGATGATGAGGCAAATAGAAGAAGGTAGCTCCACCCAATCCGTGTCACACCTTTTAGGCGATCAATCTGCATCCGGTGTGAACGCATAAAAGAAAGACAATTAAATGATGTTTGCCTATAAATATTTTTTTAGATTTAAGATCTATTCAGCCATATTTTTTTATCAATACCGATATCATCAAATGAAATATTGTCATATTTGGCTGAATAATTTTCCCCCACACCCCTAAAAATTACCAGGGCTGCAGAATACATCGGAACCAGCAATGTTGAATTTAAACTTATTAGTTTCGGGCCCGGGCTGCTCTGTGGCGCAGTGTGTAGCACTGCTGCCTTGCAGCAAGAAGGTTATGGTTTCGATTCCCAGCCCGGGGTCTTTCTGCATGGAGTTTGCATGTTCTCCCTGAGCATGCGTGGGTTCTCTCCGGGTACTCCGGCTTCCTCCCACAGTCCAAAAAATATGACTGTTAGGTTAATTGGCTTCTCTAAATTGTCAGGTGTGAGTGTGTGCATGAATGGTTTTTTGTCCTGTTTGTCTCTGTGTTGCCCTGCGATAGACTGGCGATGTACCCCGCCTCTCGCCCATAGACAGCTGGAGATAGGAACCAGCACCCCTCACGACCCAACTTGGGATTAAGCGTGTAAAGAAAATTCTTCTTCTATGTTGTTGCTGTTTTTGTTTTAGGAGGAACATGTGGCGATCAGTCAGGTGATATTTATTTAGTCATGTCACAGAATTGTGGCTTTTTAACTATTGTCTGTTATGGCTAAATTAATATTGGATATCAACATAGAGCCCAGATATGCATATCGTTGCACCCCTAATAATACGGCTTCCCCTGAATTTCTACATCAACAAATTTTCTCTTTAAGGACACTCCCTGGAATTTTTTAACAGTTAGCTGTGTAGCATACCAGTAGAACAAGGTTTCCCTAGCCCTCTTTTCTTGAAGACCATAGGACGTCATGTCTGATAAAAGTCAAACCTAACCTTTCTGTGTGCATGAAACAGTTGAAAGCAATTAATATTTTTGTACTAAATGCTGTCTGGGTTCTATTACTGTAGGTACGTTGAAGAACACATCCAGAAAACCGGCGTTGCCATTGAAACTCAGGGCTTCACCTTCATCACAAGCGGTCGCAAGAGAGAGTCCCTGACGGTAAGATTGATACGCATGGAGAACAGAAGCTCTTGGTTTTCAGGATTTATTGAGTTGATGAATCCCTCAAAACATGATCAACTTTAAACAATTTACTCTATGTCCTTTTTTTTTAATGCTAAGTTCCTTATTATGCATTAGGATTCAGTGATGGCCTCTGTTGTAGCCCTGAGTCATCCTTGCAGCAGCCAAACAAGTCCTGGGGCTGCTTGCCTCCCTTGCTTTAATTCCCTTTGGTCCAAGTGATGAGTATGAATAAAATATTTACGGTGCAGGACTGCAGAGCAGCCCAAGACAGGATATTCAGCTGCAGCACGCAAGCTGCTGTAATCCCAAGATTCAAACTAAGACTCTGTTTTGGAGATTTTTCAAGGCTCTCTGTCTGACGTTGCATTTTTAACTCTTCACAGGGTAACGCTACTTTACATCTCTACCCTCACTTCCGACCTCTGCTTGAGTTCAAAGGTAAGTTTGACCTTTTTCTTATTGCAAACCCCTTATTGATCGTTTAATTTATTTAAAAGGTGTTTATTGCTGCTATGAAAAAAGAAAATTGCTTGTTGTGTTTCCTTCCATTTAATTGATCAATTATGTTTATAAGTTTTCTATTATGCATATTGGGTGTACGTCTGGATTTCATGCAGCTCCACGTGTTTTTATGTTAAACTGTGTCTGGGAATAGCACATTGATTAACTTTAAGTTTCTCATTAAGTGGTGAGGTTTTGCTTCAGCATTTTAGCCTGCTGTCTCATTTGCATGTTAAACAGAAGTTAATTAAAAATCTTTTTTTGTGGCTTATGCACTCCTAGATTTTTTTTGTGTGTTTTTGTTGATTGCATTTGCTTTTTTAATCATGCTGCAATGACAATTAAAGGAGGAGTGGAACAATTATTTCCACTGACACAACAAGAAACATTGTTAATGGAAGGGATTTACTTTTTGATTTAATATAAAATTTTTGTGTCAGTAAGTAATTTTTTTCATACCAATAATAGATCCTTTACCCCTGCTGGAACCCTGAGAATCAGATAAAACTACAGCTCCTTTCTCTCTCCTTGGATATTGGCTGTTTTTTTTTTATTTTCTCCACTTTTGTCATTTTTGTCTTTGCACCTGATACTGCTACACATTAGCAATATGGAAGATGTTAAAAGACCAAAATAAATCAGCTGTTGATTATTATTGAAGTCACACAGATAATTTAAAGAGCAAAACCTTTTAATTAGTGTGCATCATGGGCGTAGGTTTGCATAGGGACCATAGGGACATGTCCCTACCAAAATTTTGAACCAACCTAAATGTCCCTACCAATAATTGGATGTGAGCAACATGTTTATAATTTACAGCAGTAGTTGTTGCAGCAGTGGCTTCTTTTTCTCTCACAGCTCCTCTGCCTGGTCTCTCCTGTCCCTTTCATGTAGCAGCGCATGGAACTGTGCTGCGCTGTTTAACTCAACTCTCATTGGTTGGTCTGCCTTAAGTTCCGCCTTCTCTCTCTCTGATTGGCTGTTTTCTAGTCAGCCTGTGCTTGGAGCACAACATTGAAAATTTATTCACACTAGAATGCTGCGGTTACTACAATTAATATTAGGCTACAAAACTAGTCCCAATAAAAAAAATGAATATCATGTACACTAAAAAACAAATACCTTTTTTTTTTCTTTTATAAAACGAAATATTCTGAGTCAGCCAGGAGTTCTGAAGACTGCTGGAAAAATGGGCAAATAAAGGCTGTAAGCATCAACATTTCTGATTCTTAGCCACAGCCACCTAAAAAAGAAAATGTGAGGGTTTCTTTTTTACCGATATTTAGTTAATATTACTGTTTTCATTTTTTTGTTTTTATTTTTACAATTTTGATATAATAACTGATCTAAGTGGGTTGCTCTGTGGGGAAAGGCACATTTTACATTTATATTACTGTATGTTTTAAAGTCTCTATTCTCCAGTTAATGATGAATCACTTACTAAATTAGTTGACAGTTTTTGAAATAATTAATTAATATGATTCATTTTTTTCAGTCCCAGATGAAATACATGAAATGGGCTACACAGAGTAACTACAGCCCAGATGTTCAACTTTTATAGTGAAGTTAATATTTTAATGAATGTATTATTTTGCTTGATACAGAGAGAGAATAGTAGGTACAAATATTAGAGTGGGGTTTAACTCTGCACAATTCTATATCTTCAAAAGAAAATACTGTATTTACCTTCTCTCTTAGTCGTTCAAATGAAACCATTTTCAAAGTGGAAAACAGTCCTAATTCCACATTCATCAGAGCCGGTGATACTTCAAACATTGATAAACAGCATCTAATGAGTGTAGAGCTTATAACATTGTTATTAATGGAGCAAAATGTTTTTCTCTTTTAACAATGAATTCCTCTTATCAGTACGGATGCTCACATTGAGCATAAAAAAGGGCATGCATATTGCATAGCACCAATGACACCAGGCCAATAGTGTCCCTACCAAAGTTCAAATCAAACCTACGCCCTTGGTGTGCATGTATTCAGGGGAATAAACATGTTTTGTTGACAAATGATTTATTTTCAACAAAATCACAGCTTTCCTGCAGGATTTGGGTCTGAGTGCTGAGATGAACATGAAAGAAGTTTCAACCCATTGTCCTTCTGAAACATACAGCAGGGAGCCTTTTTCCATTTTCTGACCGATGTCACCAGATATTTCTTTAAAACCTCACAGATATCTTTGTCCCATTGAGTCTGCCTTTACATTGAAATAAGAGGTATGAGGTGTTTTACCACATAGTTATAAATAATTTCACCAATAGAGGGTTGCTTGTTGTTAGAAAGCTCTCAGTCTCATCTGACCAATTTAATGTAAAAACTATTATAAATAGTCAGGAACCTCTTGATCTTCCATTTTCTCTTAACTTTCTGCATGAATGTGGATTCAGGCTTGTTGAGCCCTGATGAGCTTAAAGTAAAGTGTTTTTTAGATAAAAAAAACAAAAAAAAAAGTTTCTTTGAATTAATTTGATAGAGGCAATGAATAAATGTGTTTAAATTTGTGTGAAACTCTGCTGTTGGAGTAAAAGGATGTTTTAGTTATGAGAAACCAATACATGCTTCAGGTTCTGTCTTTTAAAATGTGAATACCGTATATTGTTTTTATTGAAAGAACAAAAATAGTTTCTTTGTCACAACTGCCCATAACAAAGTGGCAGAAAAATCAGATTTAACAGTTGTTTCATTTGACACACAATGGGTCATTCATTGGGTTTAAAAGCCTTTTATGCCTTATAATTGATGCATTAGATTCAAGTGGCTAAAAAAAAAAAAAAAGGAAAAACTCCTCTATTAAAAATGTGGGGAAAAGAGCATAAGTCTGAATAATAGACCATGTTTTGCACTTAAATCTATTTTTTGGGGGGGAAGTTAGGCTTTTGATGCCAAAATACAAGAACAAAGCGATGACTCCAGATTTTTATTTATTTTTTGCCAAACATTCTTAATTTGTCTTGTTGGGTTAGAAATCACAGCTGTTTCCCGTTCCCTGTTTGGATCTTATATATTTCATCATTTATATAGCAGTGAGGACGTGTGCATCAGTGGAGTCACTGGAGAGAAACTGGGTGTGCCTCCTGACTGAGCAGTGGTGCTGCTGCTGATAGGGGTGCGGGTGCAGCGTGTGTGTTTATAGAGAGTGTGCAGAACGAAAGGGTTCACTGGGTGCGGACTCATGGTATGGCGTATGAGTCACACGCCCTGTCGACAGCAGTGCAGCGTAGTCAGGAGGGGCGTCTGAGAAATGTCACAGTCATTAGAGACGTTGGAGCTCAGTGTTGGAGCAGCAACAGCTCTGCTCAGGCCACAGTCGCTCCACTGCTGCGGGAATACAAGCTGGATTTTTATTCTCTGAACTTCTTCGCTGCCGCTGGAAGCACATCAGGCTTTTATTTAGCTTTCCTAGGGACTGAGGATGACTCAGCAGAAGATCATCACATATCCTTATGTGGAAAGAGATGCTGATTGTTCTTTGGATTCATATTTAGTATTATTATAAATGTTTGAACCTGAAATGTTCATGTCTTTATGCTCTCAACCTGTTGTTTCGACTTTTATGCAGTGATCTACTCTGGAAATACCTCTTTATTAGGAACAGCGATTTCTTTTTTTTCTCTGCTCATTACATTTTTAAACAGAATGCATTCAGTCTAGTTAAACTATAATCTAGTATTTTCTGATTTTCCCATTTTTCTCATGCTGTGAGTTGTTTGCACTTTTAATAAAAGAGAACAGATCACATTACTGATCACTACTTTATTTTTGAATCAAACTGCTATCAATCCCCTTTTAAGGATTTTTTCCTTTCTGGTTTCAAGCAGACCATGCAAACATTTGTAATCCAGACTGACTTTAATGCATCAGCATTTTAACCCATGTGGATTTCATTTATAATCATGCATATAAATAATTTTCTATTGCACAGATTAGACCTCTAAGGTTTGAGTTCCGAGTCTGTTGTGTTGATATTTTGTTAATACAGGAATGTGAATGTGACAGCAGTAGCAGTAGGGGTCCTGCTGGCTGCAACACAAGGGTGGGAGTTGTTTAAAAAGAGGCTGTAATATTTACACCCCCCCTCTGATGGTGGTTAATTTTGTTCTTAGAGAGTTAAAGAGAATTCATACATCTCTTATTGTCATTGGCATGTTTTTGAAATATTCAGTCTGGAAATTAGACAGGTTTTGTTTTTAAATCAGAGATGGTGAAGCTTTTTTAAATATAGTGTTTTTCCTGACACTTTGCTGTCCAAGTTTTAACCATTTAACCTGGTCGAAACTAAATTTGTCAAAGACAGATCTATTTTCCTAGTATCAGCCATTTATTTTTATTTTCTTATTTAGATTTTTTTTATTTAATTCATTGTGTTTAAACATAAAAACAGAGATTCCAAAATCTTTAATGAAAAGGCAATACATTTACAGAGAAAAATTGCTAAAACATAATCAACAAAAGAAAAAGCATATATGTATAACAAAATCAAAAGATAATGAAATAAAATATGTCCTCCAAAACTAAAAAATATGTTGTACTTTAGGTTTATTTTCTGTATATTCCTAAGATATTACATTAAACATGAATATTTGCAATGAATTGTAACTTTCATATTAACTGACCATATCAGCATCTGATTCTAACTTTGTTTTTTTAAGATCTCCATCCCTTTTAACTTGTAGTTGCTATCTCTTTTTTTAAATCTTTTTTTATTATAATATAGTAGCATGGTAGCAGCATCATGCTGTGGGTCCAGTGCTTGTGAAACAGTGAACAATAGCCTTTAAAATCCTTTAAATTTCCTTCTGACTAGGAACTTGGATACAGCAGTTTGTTCCAGCAGGAAAATTATCCCAAAAAAAATCTCAGCTAATTTTAGAGGGAATAACATTAAGGTTCTGGTTTCAATTATGAGCCAATTAAAGGTTTGTAGATTATGCTTTGAGGCCATAAAGAGGATTTATAAGGACCAAATATTTGTGTCTAAAAATGTTCCAACCTGATAAAGACAGGTTCATATGAATCAATAAAAGCCCCAAATTAAATGTAATATTAATGCAGATGATGAGTTTATATAAACATGATTGTCCCTGGATGTTTGTTAGAAATCCTGTTGTGTGTGTGGGTCTGTGAGGATGGGACATTGTGGTAACCTCGCAGGGCGTTGCCTCACAGTCGTTCTTCACTGGCTAGCTTTACGTGCCACGAGCCAAACTAAAGCTGCCAGTTGAAGAGCTGTTGTGTGTAACAGTGACAACAGAGCTGTCCATAAAGGGGACATGGAGACATCAGAGACTATAAAACTGATCTATGAGCCAAAGTAAAGTGATTCTAGGAGAGAAAGTTTGTGACTTTGCAAACCTGCAAGGACAAAGAAATGGGTTTTCATCTGGTTTCCAAGTATTGACCTCACTGTTTAATTCAGATACAACAGAAAGCAGCAGTGACTCCGCTCTGTTGGTGCATCTTGATCCAAAATCAGACTTTTTTTTTTTTTTCCCAGGCGTGCTGGACTACCTGTCTGCTGAGATTTCCACCTCAAAGCAGAAGAAGTTCAGCCTGGTGACATTTGTAGACACTCCTGGTTTGGTGGATGGGGACATGATCTATCCATTTGATGTCAACAGTGCCATCAGCTGGTTGGGTAAGGATTTAAGAATTCAGTTTTTTCCACATTATCAGATGACCTTCAGAGACTCTAATGCATTTGTATGTTACACTACAGGAGAACAGGCGGACCTGGTATTCGTCTTCTTTGACCCGATGGGTCAGGCGCTGTGCAAACGGACGCTCAACATTGTGGAGAAGCTGAGCGAGAAGTGTGGGGACAAGCTGCTGTTTTATCTCAGCAAAGCAGATGAAGCTGGAAAAGAGACGGACAGGCAGGCAGGTCTTCATTTTTGATAGTTATTTTTATGATACATTTGAGGAACAGTACTAATAATGTTTGATATTTTCTCTTTTGTTTTATAGAGAGTAATGATGCAGATTGTTCAGGAGCTGTGCCGGCGTCCAGGCCTCAACAAATGTGGCTTTGAGATGCCAACTATATACATCCCCAACCCACAAAAGGTAAAATTCAGTCTAGCATTTTGCAGATTTTTATTTATTTTTTCCATTCCTTTCTTGAGTCTCATTTCCTAGAGAGAGAACTGTTACAAACATTAACAGCAATAAAATCACAACATTCTGGTGTCAGTATGAATTCTTAAAGAATAACACCATTCCGTCTGGACATGCTTACATCTAAGTATTCAATGATTTTACCATACTGTGGTTTCTAAAGTGCAACTCAAAATTCCTCTGTACTGTTCCTGCTGTTTCTAGTCCTATTAACTGCAGAATAACTGGAAAAAGCAGATGAAATATTTGTTTCATAAGCACATAAAAGCTACTAATACATTTATTGATCTATGGATCTTCTATCATTAATGGATCAGAATATTATGAGTGAAAGAAAACCTCTGAAGAAAAAGTAAAATACATTTTCACACCTCAGTCTACTCCTTTTTTTGTATCTTTGTTTGTTTTAGCCGAGCAGGTGTGTGAACCAGATTGACAGCGTTTGTCAAACGATTGAGAAGACTATCAACCAGGCTGTCCAGAAGACTTTGGATCAACTTGAGAAGGACTCTGACCTCATTTGTTCAACCATCACCAACAAGCTAGAGCAGGACAGGTTAGATTCTGGGTTCTTTTCTTTCAAATAATTTAATGGTTACTTTAATAGAAACACATTTGTATGAAATGGATGCAAAGTCAGAATATTAAGTTGCAATAAATGTTGTAAATCTTTTTTCCTATTTACACAGGGCCAATGTTGTTTCTAACAGAAGTGTTCGTCTTCACTCGCTTCTTTATGGGGCTTTAGGTATTTTCCTGCCCTTCCTCTTTATTCTTAGTTTCATTGTAAGCAGCTTCTCCAAGGAGCAGCTGCAGGAGCTGCTGGGCGAAGGTCCGACTCAGACCATTATGGTCTTCGCCGTGAGTCCAGCAAACCTTTAATGACCTTTAAACATAATAACTGATTAAAAAAAACATAATAAAACCTCATTTGTTCCTGTCTCCCACAGGGGGTAGTGATGTATTTATGGGAGTGGATACCGGAGGACAAACAAGTAGTTTTTGTGATCTCTTTTGGGGCCTTTTGCTACTTCCTGCTATTCCTAGCTAAATATTTTACAGGGTAAGTGTGTAAAAACATCCATTTTCCATTTTCAATAATAAACTTATGATGTAAACATCAGTACATGAGTTATTATTATTATTGCGTTCAGCCCAATTAGATTCAAGTAAAACACATTTGTTTTATTAAACTCTTTTTAGAATCAAATCATTTATTTTAACTATTATAATTATTGGTAAATTAGATTGTCAAATAAGTTATAGAATGAAAGTAATGCTGCTATGTTTTTTTTATGAGGAAACACTAGAGATTTATATAAACCATTGAAAATATAAAAATGCTAAATCTTTCAAATTTATTTTAACTGAATCCAAATAAATGACAATAGAACTACAGTTTAGAATATAAACTTCAATATTGTTAAATCCTAATTAAGCTTAGATTAAAGGATCAATAAGGAAACAAATTAATTAATTACTTATTGTAAAAAAAAATTAATGCATTACATGCATACAATATGTATGCATGTAATGAATAAGTTTCAGCATAAAAGGAGCCCTATGGACCCTAATGCACAGTCTGCTGCCCTCAGATCCTCATGAAGGTTGTCCTAAAAGAGAAAAAATTGTGTTTAAGTTAAGCATGTATCCTTTATTTAGCCTGGAAAATAATATTAAGGTTAAAACTTCTTTTTCAAGAGAAACCTGGCCAAGACATAAAACATACCACACATAATCCAGCAGCTCCACTAAATATATTCAAAGGTTGTGCTTCTCAGAGGACCTTTAGAAATAAAAAATAAGTCCTTTAATAACCACGTTGAACTAAGAAAAGAAACGTTTTATTTGATTATGTTTTTTATTTTCTTACTTCAACTTCTTAACATTTATGAATTACATTTGTTGCATTTATTGCTGAAGAAAGAGTGTTACTTTTCAACAAAATAAAAAGTAAAAGATCCAGACGTCGACAAATGAAAATGGCAAGATTCTTTCTACCTCATCTCATTTAACTTATTTTTATTCGAGGTAAAATCAATTTGACTAGATTATCTTTCATTATTGATTTTAGGTTTTACAGTCCTTGAACGTCTTTAATTTTAGTTGATGAAACTTGCATAATTTTTTTTAAAGCATCTAAACATTTTATTTAAAGAGGAGAAACACTATTTTAACACAGGATGCTTATCTGTTTTACTTTGGAAAAAGACTGTTGAGCATTTTCAACATCAATCAAGACAAAATAGATTCCTCAATTGCTCATTTCCATGCAGTTACTCCGTTAAGTGAGGTTATTGTTACTGTAATTATATTTAGCTGTTCTATTTTAATCTAAACCTGATGCCAAATACAGTATAAGCATTGAATCTTTAAGGAAAGATTTTTGCAGTTTTCATTTATTTTCTTGGATACTTGCATCATATTTTATTTTCTCCCTTTCTGTTTTTTGGAGTTTATATATTCTTTTATTATATGCAAATGCAGAAAATGTACTTAGCTATGCAGTGAAATGGACAAATGGTTTGTAAGGACTTTTTTTGCCTGTGTTTTTCCTTTCAATATCGAGCAGATGTCTGTATTACAAAACAAAGCTGTTCTTCATGCACCATGAGTAAAGATAGAGAAAATAAGAATACTTTGAGTGTCTTTTATAAATCTTTTAACAGATTATTACAGAAAAAAAGTAAAACTCTTTTAGGTTTTAATTTAAGCTACATTGATAACATTGGAAAATAAATTAACTTCTCATAAAAACATGAATTAATGCGTTATTTCCTAGTTTTCTAAGCAAAGTCTCACAGTATGTCTTAATGTTGTGAATAATACATAAAAATTCAAACTTTTTTACCTTAACTGGTAAAACGCTATTACATGAATAAGCACTTTTCAGCTATGATCCTAAAGGCTCTTTATGTTTCGTTCTCAGCCGAAGAAGCAAGACTCTGACAAAGAAGGAGAAGAGGAAGATGATGGAGTACAGCGATTATATCCATGATATTGTCAAAACTAAAAAGGTTAGATGGACTTCACATTCAGCTATGACAATTTTTTTTTTTTAGATTATCAGATTTAGTTATAAAATGTAACTTTAGGAAAATTGTAAACGTTTCTTAGAAATTCCTGAGAGTAACATTTTTTGTTACACTTATTTCTGAAAGCTACGTTACATAGTTCAGGGCCTTTTATTTGTTAAATCCGTATTTTATTTCGGGATCTTTTAGATTTTATGTTCTTCTATTCAAATGGGGCAAAGTTCTTCTTTGGGACGAGTCTGGTCAGAGTGCAGCATATCCCATGATTTACTGAAGAGTCAAGAAGGTGCAGCAATGGCAATAAAACAGCAGCAAAATGTCCTCTTTAGGTGAGAGTGTAGCTTTGTAAACGGGAAATATGGAAAACCTATAAATAAATAGTTTGGTTATTATCAAAACTAAGGAAGCTACCTTAAATTATTTGAAATGTATGAGACAATAGAAAATGAAATGTTGAGACAATATTTTAACATTTGCATTAGTGAAAAAACTTTGGTGAGACTGATCAGGTAGTTAATCATAACATCTAATTTCCTATCAGCAATATCAAAGTCAAACTTAATATTGTCTGGATCTTTATCTTCTGCTCTGTTTTTTTTAATTATTAATTTCTACTTAACTATAACTCTTGAGCAACTCCAGCAGTCGATTCATAGTGACAGACATGTGTCAAAGGCCACTCACCTAGCAACCCAACCATAGCTCCGCCCACTTTATTTTAGAAGACAAGCTGGTTTTACAGCTATAAGCGCTGTACAATGGCTGCTGGGAAAGAGTCTCTTTCAGGTTTGTTCCCGCACAGCTATTGCAACTCTTGGTCAAGGTCAGGTCAGGTCTCTTCAGTTTTGCTCTCAGTTTATTGAAACTTCTTTGAACCTCCACATGTCACATTACTGTGCAAGGAAAACGAAAAACCAGAATAGGATGTTTTTGTCATTTTAGGGGAGAGAAAAGATTTAAATTCCATCTTTTGGTTTTTGAATAAAGAAAAACATAAAGGCTTTGCAAAAAGAGAAGGGAAAACTTCAATTTATGAGATGGTGATATTGCAGGAAAAAAAATCATTTCAAATTGCAGTTTTTTAACTTAATGACAAGAAGAAAAATAAATAAATAATGGTAGAACTTCCGTTTTTTTTTTCTTTTGTTTTATTCTTTTCTGCTGTGGAAATCCAATAAAATTATTCCATAGAAAAGCAGATAAATGGATTAAACTTGCATTTGTTGTTATATCTTTTAGAAAATCAGGGGGCTCTTTATCATTCTTGCTACAGCATTAGCTACTCGCCACTCTGGAGTCGAAGGTTGCAGAGCTCTGGTCTAGATCAATCATGCCCCTGTTGCCTTTACAAATAGTCCAGAACGTTGCAACTCACCTTATTAAGTAAACATGAGCAAATAACTCTGATCATAAAATTCCATCACTGGCATTTCTTCTGTCACTGCTTTTATGATTCATTGCTTTTATGAATCTATTTCCAAAATATTATGTTTTAAATGGCCTTACCCGATTTCCTGAACGGTAATATATCACCAAGAGCAGTCTGGACTAGCCAGTGTCCCCTGCATTTTTTAAGATAAAGGATAAAATGTAGAGGAGATCCAACATTCCCCTAGGAGTTCAACAGTGCAGAAAACCTTACTTAAAAATAATTTAAGACCTGCTCAGATCATACAATCATGTAAAAACTCATATGTTTTATTTGACCTTTAATTGAATGAACATTAAACAGAAAATTATTTAAGTCTTTACTCGCCCAGCTTTTATTTATGACAGTGATAAAATGATAAAAATGTTCATATTTTTAATAAAAGTTAGAATTTTCAAAAAAATGTCAAATCTGATCATGCAATAAATACAAAAAAAATATTTCAGGTCTTTCTTTTTTAGGCAAACCACCTGGCCTGTACTCTGTTGTACCACCTTCTCTTAATTTCCTCTTATTTTTTTGATTGAGAAGTTTTTAATGTTGACTTTGACTTTCCCTGTGTGGTTTTACTTCACAGGCTAAGCTTTATGAGTGGTACCTGCAGCAGTGTGCAGCGGAACAGGACCTCTAACATCTCAGCGGTGCTGCCTTTTTTCTTTGTGTGCAAAAAGCCACTCCTCCTTTCATGTGGAACCTGCAATGAATCACATGTCTTTTCTACCTTCTGTCTCAGCAGGCAAAGCGAATAAGTGCCTTGTTTTTACTGTGGCACAGAACAAGCTGTGATTTTAGCCCTTGGGAAAAAAAGTCTTTTACTTATTGAGAAGAAATATTGCTGTATGTTCATGTTTTCTTATATAAATGCATCCAGTGCTTTAAAGATAAAATGTTTACAAAAAGACATTTCACCACGTTGGCTAACCAGCATATACTTAAACCATTTTGTCCCTAACAGTGTCTAACAATGTCCCAAAACCCTTACAGAACCACCCTGACTGACAAGTTATCTGAATGTGTTTTTCATGCATATAGCTATACAGCTGCAATAATCTGCACAATGATTAAGCCTGGGCATTAGAAATAAATGTGAAGGAGACACAAGCCTGCAAACACTGTCCATCATCTAGGGAAATTATTTTTATATAGTTTTATACATACCGTCGTGCGAGCTATACTGCCACCGCACTGATGTGTAGCTTCAAGCGGAGCTACAGCACTGATCTGATATTAGCTCTGTTAATGAATTCACTCTAGTTTTTGATTCATGAATTATTAGTTATTAGGGACACCAGCTGTGGTGCTTTTACTCTAAGGGGTGCTTTAACCCAGACCAGCATACCTCATTAAATGTCAGCAATTTGAAGTTACTCATTTAATTTTCTGCAGACTTGCTTTCACCCAATTATAACAGGCCAACATGGAGCTAATTGGTACAGATGATCAAATGTAAAATTATTTTTTTAAATAACTAAACGATAAAAATTATTTATATCTAAATTAAGATATATATTTTTTAGATAATTTCTGAATTAAATCAGTCATTCTGTTAATTCTGTCATGTCAGATAATTTGCAGTAAAGTTTTGCAGGAATTCAAGTGTGCTAAAGTTTCAGATTTATGGAGCCAAAGCTGGATGTTTTTCTGAAGTTCCTCAATTTATGAAATTTAAAGTACGGTAAGAGGAAAAAATCTGTTTGATCCTACTTTATACAGACGTGGAGACGTGAACACGTCAGGTCATGATTTAACAATTCTGCTTATAAGCATCTTCATTATAGAAACTTTAGTCTAATAGCATTTTTGTGAACTGCAGAAAGATAGATCAATGTTTTACAAAATCCTAATTAAACTATCCTGTCCCATGCAAACGGCCAAATGAAATAAATTACAATATCATTAAAAATGTCATTTATTTTACAGACCCAAATTACTAAATGAAACAGATAACATTAATTACAGTTTGTTAAGCCATTTATTTTTGTACATAATGATGAATTTTCCATTTGTTGCCAATGAGAACGTGATATTTCATTAGAATATCCAGAACGATCAAAAATCATGTTTGTTATAGAAATTAAAGGTTTATTATGTTTAATGCCTTTAGATATAAAAGTGGAGAAGCAGAACAAATATTTTTCTCTTGCCATTAATCATTAAAGTTATTTATTCTAGTACTGTAAATTGTTTACAAAGCATTTTCTTGATTATGTTTTATAAAAAGAGGTTAAAATAATACAGGTGATTGTGTTAAGAGCTTTGGATCGGTGCATCTTTACTCCAAAAATAATACAAAACTTCTTCTTTGGGCTGTTTGCAAGATAATTGTAAACATGTTTTAGTTTGTTTGGTGTGTTAGAATCCTCTCAGGTTTTATAATGGGATCTTTTTAACCTCTCATTTATCAGTTTAGTCAAACTTATTTCATCATCTCTGTAGCATGTTTGAAATATTTCTTATTGTGCAAAACCTGGAATTAACTGACTGTTTTTTCTAAACTGTTTGTTAATAACAATGAGTGTGTTTTGTCCAATAAATCTAAAGCAAGTTGTTGTTCTTCCTTCAAAATAAATTTTTTTACAGACTTGTACTTTACAGCCTCTTGAATATCATTGATCAACTAAGATTGAAGATTGTTAATTTTACCTCTAGGCACCAACATTTTATCTGACTGTTCCTAGTTCAGACTGATGAACTAAATCAAAGCTAGTCAGTCTTAATATTTGCTTTTTCAGAATGACTGCATATAAATGTAAGTCAAGGCAAGTACATTAAAAGCATATTTGAATTATTGAACAAGTCAACGCAAAGTGCATAAAAACAATAGAAAAAGGCACAAAGAAAAGTGGCATAGAGATAATGAATATGAATAAAGAGAATAAAAATGAATTATTTGATAATAAAACTGCGTTTTGACAAACTAACTGATAATGTTTAGGTAGCAAAATCAAAGGCCACTCTTACCCCAATCTGAAGCAGCTGGTGAAGATTCTCAGTCATCCAGGTCATAGTCATTCTAAAAAATTTAAAAAAGCAATCAACTGGACTTGGTTTCCAAGTTTGAAGATGTTTCACTTCCCATCCAGGAAGCTTTTTCCAAATCAAAATGTCAAAATTAGAGTTTAGTTCGAAGCTTTATATAGTAGCCGAAAAACTTGTTTTGTCTTAGAAAACATGCAAATTAAACCAGAAGAACGGGTCAACCCCTTAGGAATGGGGAGTCGTTTTGGGTTCTTTGTTAGCCTGCAATACCCGAAAATAACAATTTCTGATGGTTACCACTGATGCCCAGTCTGTATCACAGAGATTTAGATTTAACAACATTTATTGTGTGTACACAAAACGAAATTTCATTTTGTATATCTCTCATGACATTTCCATTTTATTAAAGTGCAGCAGTGGGCAAATGTAAACATAGTGGAAAAAAACATGCAAAAAAACGCATTGATATTGTCAGTTTGATACAGAGTCTGTGACACGATTTAGAGTTTTCTCAACAGTTCAGCTCTCTGATGGCAGTGGGGAAGAAGTTGTTTCAGAATCTGCTGGACATGCATTGAATGCTTCGAAGCCTCTTCCCAGAGGGCAGCAGGGAGAACAGTCCATGTTGGGGGTGTGAGGGGTCATTGATAATGTTTCAGGTTTGAGACACGCAGTGCTGTGATGAAATGTCTTTAATGGAGAGAAGAGGAGCCCCGATGACCTTCTCTGCAGTTCTCACTACTCTTCTCACTCTACTCTTCTCACCTTCTTCCAATCTGTGGTGCTGCAGCCTCCACACCACACAGCTGGTCAGAACGCTCTCTATGGTGCTTCTGCAGAAGGTGGTGAGGATGGGTGGGGGCAGGTGGGCTCTCCTCATCCTTCACAGGAATTACATGAGTTTTGTGCCCTTTTGACCAGTGAGGTGGTCTTTACATTCCAGGAGAGGGTGTCTGTGATGTGCACCACCAGAAATAGGAGAAGGTTGATTAAGAGGTAAATGTATTAATTTGAAGGAGACAGATCAGGGATTAATGGTTCACTGTGCCTTTGGAAGATGCTGGTGTAAAAGCAGCCTTGGCAATAAAATGGTTGTATGGATGGAGAAGATGTATGAGTTACTATTTGTCCAATCTTAAATACCTCTTTTAAATTGCAAGTGAAATCTAGTAGAGCAGGGCTGAATGGATATAGATAGGAGAGTGTTAGGAGTGAAGGTTTAGGATTATCTCTTAGGGTAACATAGGAATCCTCTTTTTGTCTTGCGCTATTTGGTGGGGAAAAGAGCTTTGATAAGGTTGAAGTCATTTTTCTGGCTATCTTTCTCTTGGCTGGAATGGGCTGCACTGGGCTAATCATTATTTTTTACTTTCTTGCTGTGTTCTATTCAAGGGCAGTGATGCTGTTGGAAAAATCACAGAAAAAACAATTAGATTTAAAAAGTTTTTGCTCAAGCCCGTTTTTACAAAAGATGCCTTTCAGACAGAAAATATAATAGTTGTCGATGAAGGTCACATTTTTGTTTCAAAATTTATTGATCATCAGAAATAATGCAAACATTTTGTTTCCACAGTAAACAGGCGCAAAAGGCCTGCTGAGAAAAACCTTGATATAATAAGACTTTCATCTTTATTAAGCAGAGAAATTAAATCTTCTAACACTTCCAATTTATTCTTCTCAACATCAGTACCTGTTTTGTGATTGAGATAATATTTTTCTGAGATATCAGACAGTGTGTTATCAAAAAAAAAAAAAAAAAAACTGTTTTTCTTGTTGCAGATATTTACAATCCAATTTGTGGCTTGTTTGCCAACTATCAGGGTTTTTGGCATCTGATCCTGTTTTGATACTTTAAAAGAAGACAGTTTAGATTTAGATTGTTTTTGTAGCATCTATTGTTATCAGATGATAACTTTCCTGATTTTAATGTTTGAGTGGGACAAATCTATTTTATAGAAGAATGTCAGAAATTACAGCTGATCCCATCTTCCATTTTCTTAAAAATACCCTTTTTATCAATTAAAAGACCCTAAAATACCAAGGATGTTAAATTTAGAGACATAACATTCTCCATTAATGATCATAATTAATCATTAATCCATAAATTTCTCCACAGTGAGATCAATAAAGTCAATCAATCTAGTTTTTCCTACTCATAGTATTATATATAATCTAATATTTTATTTAAACTACTCTTGCAGCTAGTCTTGAATGGCCTGGCTTGATTAAAGACACATATGCCTGTAGCTGTGCCAGGGAAGACCAAGCAGCACATGTAGGGACAGTGGTTACAGATATCACAAACACATAAGAACAAACAGGAAATGTTTTTCTTGCCTTATTTTCATTATTTTGACATAAATGAAAACATGAGCTACAGCCTTGTAACTGCTTACTTCACTCACTTCTCTGCTAACATTATCTTAAGTTTTTTTAAACTTTAAGTCCAGTTTGAGGCTTTTACACCATTAGGGAGGCAGCAGCCTACTTTAAAACTTATTTTATGTAAACGCTTGTCAAAGTCCTCTATTGGGAAGGGAAGCATCTTTTGCAAAAAATAACAAAAAAAAACCAACAACAAAAAATCAAGTAATCTTATAACTACTTCTTAAAAAGCTGCCTTACACCCAATTTTATATATTATCGTTCTGAGCCCAGTTCAGACCGGTTGACTCTTATGAAATCATGCAAAGGTTTTGACAGTTTTCTGGACTTTCACATTGTGTCACACAAACGCAAAACCTAATGGGATCCATGTCGTAGAGCCCAATTGAGATGCAGAGTTTAGTGTTCCTTCTTTACTTTGATACCCTTAAATAAAGTTACATGCATCAAGTTGCATTTAGAGCTCACCTGACATGGCAACTATTCATAGCAGATAAAGGTGAGTAGAGTACCCAAAAAATGGTACTCAAGGAGTAGCACTATTTTAAGTAATCAAAAATACTTGAGAAAGAGGCTACTTGTATACCGAATAACTGAGTAACTAGCATACATTTTTTTTTTCACAAAATGTTATTTGATACACTGCACTACAAAGAAATTTCTATAAGTCATTTTCTCTTAAAAAAAGTGCCTTTTACTTGAATTGAGGAGGTAACTGAGACACTTCGCAAATTGAACAAGACAATTTAAATATAAAATAATAATAAAAAAACAATTGCATTGTCTTATTTCAAGTGTATATTATCTAATTATCGTATTTTAAGAGTGAAAATACTCATTCATTGGCAAGTCCAATGATAAATTTGTTTTTTTTAGAGAACTACATAAAAAATAGAACAAATAAATAACTTAGTTGAAAAATAACAAAGGCTCAGAGGATTGAAAATTAAGACACAGATGCTTGTGCAAAGAAAAAGTTACTCTCATTTAATGAAGAAAGCCTCAGTTAGCGGAACAACTAGAATTTCTTCTTAGGAGCAGTAACTCTTCATAGTATTACACAAGGAAAATTTAAACTTACAATGCAGTAGAATTACTCTTAAAAATAATCTAATCCAAAAAGTTACTTAAGTAATTGAAACTCAGTAAATGTAACAACTTACTACTCACCTCTGGTATAAAGTTTTATTTAAATAAGTGTTAACTAATTATTGTAAATGAATCCGGCAGTGTAAATGCAACATAAGCTTCACAAGAGTTTATCTTCTCTGCCGTTTGTTTTCTTCCTTCCGCCACCTGCTGAACTCAAGGTATAGTGGTTATCTTCCTAGTTCCTCCAGACATTATTAGGCAGGTTTATATGCACAATTCAATCCCTTTAACATAATGGGGAGTCACACAAATTCTCAAGGATTCATTTTAAGCTTGTAAACCTTTCAATATTAAGGAGCTAAATTATGGAACAGGGGTGAGAAGTCATTTTAACCTGGAGAGACTCACAGAAAAAAGCTGTGACATGAATGAAATAAGTTCTTTGGCGCTTGGGTCACGGCAGAAGACTTTGATGCTGTGAATCAACACTGGCTTGGATCAGTGACCTAGGAAATGGATAAGAGCAGTCTTCCCTTGGGGCACGGACACTGGACAAGCTGACGGACAAGCTGATAAGAGTCTTCCAGATTAAATTTTCACTTAAGCTTCATGTTTGGAGTTTGATACAATGCAAGCCCTACAAATCTTACAGCTATGCATGTTTTTAGATTTTATTTTGTCGAAAAAATGCTTTACTTTTGATCCACTTCACTATTCTATGGATGTTTTTGGTTGCAAGTTGGTCAAATGTAGAACCATTAAAGGGGTAATAATACCATAATTACAAGTTATATATCTATTTAAGGCATATAATTGGATGCTTTTAATTAGACAAAGGAGAAGATTCTGGAAGATTGTGTTAAAGTAAAATGAAGAGCTGAACACCTTTCAATTCAGCACACAGAGAATAAGAGATATAAAAACAGAAATAAATGCACCAGCAGCGGTATGTAAATACTGTTAGATGACTTTTATTTCAAAGTTGAGATATACTGTAAAAATGTCATTCCAGCTTCTTTGTTGGAGGATCGTTGCTTTTTATATTGCCATGTTGGCTTCAGGTGTCAGGAATCAAGTGTGAATGTATCCTTATTAGACCGGTATGTAATCAGCCATCCACATTCCACTCCTCGGCAAACTACAAAGCTTTTCTGAAAGAAAATGAGGGGCAGTAGTGGGCTCACAGGGGGAGAATATTAAAGCAACAGTGACTGTAAGGGAGCAGTCAGCCCAGTCCACAAACCTCAGTTCCCTGAGTTAGTAAACAAATCAAATCCCCATGGAGTTTGGAAATGTCAGATATAAACCCTTAGCTAGTTTTTACTTTAATAGTTATTGCTGCTTGTTTTGAAAAAAAGCTAACATGAATCTATTGTACAAGCCCAAACTTTAATTACTTTAGATATATGCATAATTAAAATTGAATGTATTTATTAGCAAGGCAACAAACACAAAGAGGTACATCAAGTTGTAAATGAAATGCATGTGCATATAAATGAGTTTGTTAAAGCTGCATTTAAGGTTCCTCTAAAAAGGGCTTGTTTTGTGGTCTGTTGATGAATTAAGCTTCATATCTGATGCATCCATATAAACATTTTTCTGGTTTGGGGATCATCTTTCTTTTAGCTTTTACTGCAGTATTTTCTACCATGCAGATCTAAAGCTGTTATGGTAGCACAGCCACAAACTGTTCTCCATTAGTAAAGGAATCCTCTTATGTTGTTACAGTGCATTCAGTATTATAACTATGTACAGTAGTATTTATACAAAACAAATGCCCTTGCCTTTCTCTGGCTTCTTATAAACAAATGGTAAAGGTAGATACATCTTTCAGCAGCACAAAGGCTGAAATATTGCTTTGTTGTGAACAAAAACACTTGCAGACACAGTGCTTCAGTATGTTCACACTTTGTCACAAAGAATGTTGCCTTAGTGAAAGTGAAAGCCCTTTGGGAAACTCCTCCAACTCCCATTGTCATTGTCATTGTGACACAGCACACACAAGTGACACACCATGAAATTGCATTTATGCCTCACCCATGCAAGGGGGCAGCCCTTGGCGCAGTGTGGCAGGACGGTACCATGCTCAGGGTACCTCAGTCATGGAGGAGGATGGGGAGAGCGCTGGTTAATTACTCCCCCCACCAACCTGGCGGGTCGGGAGTCGAACCGGCAACCTTTGGGATCCAAGTCTGACACCCTAACCGCTCACCCACGACTGCCTATGTACTTAGGAGTTAGGAGTACTCTGCAAAATCTTTTAGTGTAAATAAGTCATTTTTTCTTTAACAAAGTGCATTTTCTTGAATTGAGGAGGTAAGTGAGACACTTTACCAATGGAACAATACAATTTACATTTAAAATGAGTAAAACAATTGCATTGTCTTATTTTAGGTGCATATTATGTAATTATTTTAATAGTAAATTACTCATTCCATTGGCAGATCATCTTATTTACCTACTCAAATTAAGGGGAAATACACTTAATTTAAGAAATGTTTTACTTATTTCTAGATTTTTTTTTTTGCAGTTTATGACTCACACAGACAATTTACAATGTGTTTCTGTGAATGAAGTAGGATAGCTGCCCAGGGTCTAAGCACCAAAGTGTCCTTTAGAGGGTGTCCAGTATCCAGTGGACTTTGGGTCTGTCCATCAGGAGGTCAGTGAGAACCTTTCTCAATCAGCCAAGATATATCTCCAGTCCTGTAACATAGCAACACATATTATCTTTGCAGATTATATTTTCACATATTTGAAACCAGAGAATAAGATGCATCTTTTTTTAAGTGTAGATAAATTAGGAAAAGCTCATGTTTTCTTCATACTTGCCAAGCCGTGCTAACATCCTTCAGTTTTTGTGTGAGCACAAAATTGAAAGATACGAGAGACATGAGGATCACTGTTGTTACATAACATAAGCACAGTTGATTGGACTGACAAACATCTAACAGTAACAACAATCTATCCTTAAAATGCTAACAATGAGACGTTCAATGATGATGTGCAATCAGGGAAAAATGTTGCCTCTCCTAAAGAAAATATGATCATTTTTCTAATTAACATTTTGAGATAGAGTAGGACACAGGGACTAAATACAACTAGCATAAAGGAAGTAGCAATGTATTGTTTCTTATTTTAGTACATTGTATGTACATTTAAAATGACTAGTTCATTGCCCAGACTTCCAATAGCCAAAACTAAGCAATATAAACATTCCTTTATTTATTCTTCATACTTTACTCCATTAGTTAAATGTCAATCAGTGTTTTGATGGACTGATTTTATTATGTTCCTTTACACATGTATTTTTTTATATTCATCCATCCAGCAATTTTCTCCAGCTTAGTCCTATCAGGGTTGCGGTGGGGCTGCTGCCTATCTCCGGCAGTCTATGGGCGAGAGGCGAGGTACGCCCTGGACAGGTTGCTAGTCTATTGCAGGGCAACACAAAGACACACATCCATGCACATATTCACACCTAAGGACAATTTAGAGAAGCCAATTAACTTAACAGTCATGTTTTTGGACTGTGGGATGAAGCCAGAGTACCCAGAGAGAATTGGGAATCGAACCCAAAACCTTGTTACTGCAAGGTAACAGTGCTACCCACTGCCCCACCATGCAGCCCTGTGTGTTTTCATATGAGCAACTTTTTGTTTAATGCTTTTTTGAAATATATACACTTTTTTTTATTTCTTTTATATTGTCTGTTATATTTTTTTCTTAAATGGCATCCTGCTTTAACTCTTTGTACTCTATATAAGCTACTCGAACCAGAATTTCCCTGAAGGAGTAATCCAAAGGGATAAATAAAGTTGAGTCTAGGTCAAAGTCTATGCATGTCTTTGTATGCATATTTTATATGTGTATTCTCTGTTGCCACTTCCTCTGCTGCACGACTATTTGTCTCATCTGGGACAAAAAAAGTGATAAATTGATTGATTTAATTAATTAAGACCATTATTAGTTTTAAATTCTGCTGTATGGCTCATACTCTAGGGTACCAAGTGTGGATGGGTATGCAATGAGCAGCCGGGGAAGAAAAAAAAAACGTATTCTGCCTATTTACCTTTTTGATCCAGTCTACTTTTGCTTTTTCTTGTGTCTGGTTAACTTATTTAGCTTATAACAACCCTGATAACTTACAAAATGAAAGTAACAACTTTTGCTGAATGTTTTTTTTGTCTAATGAGGGAGAATGTCATTGCTTATGTGAGGAAAACCTAAGACACCGTTCATGCAAGAACGACCACTGGTTGCTTTAGTTATTAAACTGAAATGCTATCACTTACTATTGAAGGAAATGAAATCTAAACTGTCGCTGCATGCATGCTCGGTGTGAGGGAGGAAGAGGGCTGAAGAGTCAACGACAAAAAGCAAGCGAAAAGCGTCACTGCATGCTCATCCAGGAGGAGCATGTTTTGCAAGATAATGACTCAATGCAATCAGCTGGTTTTCCTTGACAGAAACCTGACTGAGTTGTCTGCTAATTTCCTTGGGATGGCATGTTGTGAGTTGGTGCTAAATTAATAAACTGACTAAAATCCTGAACCAGAATACAATCGTAAATGAAGACTTACTCCACATCCCGTTTTTTAATTGTCTTTCCGGATCCAAGGACCTCTGCCACTCGGGATACGATGGGGTCATAGTTCATGCTGGCAACAGCAACCACCTCCTCACTTCTTTAGATAGAACAATAGCAGAAAAAGAAGGGCTGTTAAACAGTTCAGATATGTAAGCTACTTTCCAGGATAAAACTGCAAAAGGTACCTTGTGTAAAAAGCAACAAATCGCAGTTCATCCAGATCTCCTTGTATGATGACATCATCAAATCCATCACCATAACCTCAAGCATTAGAAAAAGAAAATTAATTGTCTTGCTTTTTGTCTTTAATAAGGTTTTAGGTTAATTTATATAAAAGTAAACTAAAAAACACTTTTAATACTCCCCTGACCTTAGAAAATATCAAAAGTAATGATGTGGAGCAATTATACTTGTATTTAAATAAAGAGAAGGAAATAATACAAAGTCGTACAATCATGATAGGAAAATCCATTTAAATTTTAATAAATTTTATACTCAGGGCATAGATGTGTAGACATACAGTTGTGCTTGAAGATTTAGATACACTCCCATTAAAGAAATAATGAATTCACGCTAGTAAATCAAATAACACAAAACTGGAAAATGTATAATATGAAAAAAAAAAAAAATAATAATAATAATTTGATTTCAATTTTTGTTTAAAACAATGATTTGTAAGAAACAGATTGTCCCAGATGAATTAAAGTACCTTGCTGATGAACAGCAAATCAAACACTTGATTTCAGGGATTGCATAAAAGTGTTGCTCAACAAAAATTTTGTTTATGAGCTCCATCAAGCTTTACTTGCTTTATTTATTCATGTATACATGTGTATGTGTGTATATATATATATATATATGTTTATATATTCAAAGTCGGTGTCATGATTTTCTTATTATTTTAATTTCTTTATTACTTTTGGCAATCTCTATTTTACTGGCAGCTGTTTTTTTTTCAGTCTTTACTCAAAGGGTATGTAAACTTGCATAAAACTTTTCAAATCTTGTCAGATGTCCGTCCAATGAACATTCTCCAAAACTGTGGATTCCAGGGTTCCAACCTACCTGCATAGCGAATGGTCTTCCCAAACATGGCTGACCAGAAGTAAGGCACGGTTTTAAACTCAGACGGTCTGCCGATCATGCTGAGAGCTGCAACCCTGCCTGTCAGTGAGGAAGAAATCAATCAAATAAATCTTATTGTTGTATTTACCAGCATCTGAAGCCTGGACTGAGCTTTGAGCTGCTCACCGTGTACATGAGCCATCTGCCAGTGAGGGATGTTCACCTTCTTGTTGTTGCGAGGTGGAAAAGGAAACGTCACCACATCTCCTCCAGCAAACACCCCGTCAACATTTGTCTGCATCATCTAAAGCAGAGGACAGTTTTAGTCAAAATATAAAAACAAAACTGACCTTCTACTCAAGCAGCAGAGGTTTGCTGCACACCTTGTTCACAGAGATGAAGCCCTTTGAGTCCAAGTGGATGCCACTCTGTTTCAAAAACCCTGTCGCAGGAACACTTCCTACACACATAGAAATACATGAATAGGTTAAAAATGAAAAAGGATGGAGAAAGAAAGCTGCATTTTTTCCGCTTGAGATATTACCTGTTCCAATGACGCACACATCTGCCCGCAGGACTTTCCCACTTTTCAGAACAACTTCCTTCAACTTTGAAACAGGAACAACAGGTAATGAACAGACATATAACAGAGCAGGCAAAGCCCTTAAAACTAAGCAGGGAGAATTTATTGAGGACAAGACAGCTATATTTTAAAGATGTATCCAGGGCATCGTAAAGACAAGTTTGAACAATGATGTAAGTCATAGAATATGTCAGAATATTATGCTTTCTTTTTTATTAGAATATGTATTCCTTACTTCTAAAGAGACAGTTTTATGATCATATTCTGGTCTGAAAATAATATTAATTGCAGTAGAATTTGTCTATCAGTTTAAATGTAATCTTGGATTTTTTTAGGAGTCACTATGGGTTTAATGTAAGTCTTATTTCCAGTGGTCCTATTTACTAATTTAGTGACTTTGCAAGGCAGATGGTTTTACTTTATAAGACAGTTTCAGAGTAAATGGCAGTTAGTACAAATGTGTGCATCACTTTTGTGTTTTTTTGTTTTTAATTAAACATGAAAACTATGATTCATTTAGCTTCCACTTAACACTTATGCATGATCTAAACAATATTATAAAGATTTGTATTTAAAAATTTTTGCAACAGGTCATAAGATATAAAGCTGTTGGCTATAGATTTTACATAGCATGTAGAGTTTTGTTGTAAAGTTTTTATGTTTGTTTAAAAAAAAGTACACAAAGGTGTTTAATTATATCTGCTGCAACTCAAATAATTTAACTACAATTACACAGTTCCAACCAATGAGGTAATAATTTTTTATTTAAGATTCTAGGTAAAATCTAAAGCAGTACTTGTTTTTATTGATAACTTAATGTCCCTTACAGACATATTCTAGCCTTTAAGGTTAAACTGAATGTTGAGCATCTACAGAAAAAAGAGACTATGTCTCTCACTTTGTGAATACCTGTCCATGTTGCCCAATCATCTCCGACACCTCATTTAGCATGTAGAACTTCACCCTGTTTGTCTCGAACAGCTGCAAGGATAAAAACAGCCCTGAGTGACAGTGAGACCACAGCTGGAACACTTAACTGGTGCAATAATGACCAGCAGAAACAAATAACAGCATCTCAGTTTTAATCAGCAGTGTATTTACAGGGAGAATACTGATGACGGGTTTGTCAATGTGTGTAGGGTTTTTTTTGTAATAAAAAGATTTGATTTCCCTTGAGAGTGCCTTTACCTTCATTATGGCTTTCCCTACTTTCTCCCCGAGAGCTTTTTTAAAGGGGACAGGCTCGATCCCGATGACAGACACTGAGTGGGCCTTGTCAGTAAGAGCTGCAGCCACTTCCATACCTGCCAGCATAACCAAAAAAACAGCATCAGGGTAGATTTTAATGCATTTATTCCTCTCTGTTTTAGCAAAATAATTCTCTATTTTGTTTTTCACAGCCTGTGATTCACCCTATACAGATTGCAGCAGACTGTCTTTTTAGAACTTTAAATTAATGTGAAATGATTAATGCTATATTGAGTAGATAGATCATATATATCTAGTTGTAATATCCCATAAATATTTTTGTTGAATAAAAGTTCTGGTGAATGTGGCAAATAGGACATCCGAAACTCAGTGAAATGCATTTAATATTTTTGAACCAGTCAGGAAGCCGAGAGTCAGTCATGAGAAGGATACACTTGTTGTCCATGCAGGCTTTATTTAGTCAGCAACGTGATTTTTTTTTTGTTGTTAAACTAAACCCCTAATAGTTGTTTTCCTGGTACAGCATCAGTCAAAGCACCACACTGCCCCCTGCTGGGTAGCTTTTCCATGGTCATGATTTATTCCACTGCATGAAAAGTGGGATTTTCGTCAATATACGGCACTGTAGATTGTCGTGGAACTTCAGGTTAGCGGCAGTTTACGGCAATTTGCAACCTTCGCCGAAAACTCCCGTAAATTGTCAGAAATTGACGTGGAATTTCTTAGGCAGTGTTCCCCCCATGCCTCCCCCCCATGGAATTCTAGGGGAGGCTTTAACATGTTAATGAACATGCTGTGAGCTATACAAATGCAAACCAGGTAAGAAAATCTCTGATACAAAGAGATCAGGTATAGCCTCTTACATTTTAGCTTGAATTGATTTATTTAATTAAAGTATAGAGACCAAAACAGATCTTTAGCTGACAGAGCAATACATTTAGAGCAGTAATTATTTTTTTTTTTAATTTGCATTTAAGATAAAAAATAAAATGTTGTCTGTCAATATGCTCAATTCACAATTACTTAAGTGGAAAAGTTTCAAGAAATGATTCTGAAATGATTCACTTTATAACATGGCGCATTATCCTGTTGGAAGTAGCCATCAGAAGATTGGTACACTGTGGTCATAAGGACATAGGTCAGCATGCTAAATTGGTTTTAAGTGGCCCAAAGTGTGGCAATAAATATCCCCCAAATAGATGGTAGAAATAGATCAGGCTCAGTATAGCCTAATTATAGACTCTTACATTTTAGCTTGAATTGATTTATTTAATTAAAGTACGCTAGATTACTGTGTATGCAAATGTTATGTAAAAAAAATACACAAAATAATTTACTTCAAAAATTAGTTTTAATCAGAATCAGTTGGCTGTAATGGTTAATTTTTTTTTTTAGATTTCCACTTTTTTTTTTTTTTTTGTTATTGAATATATAAGAAAACAATAACAATCTCAAATAACAAGTCAATAACAAATATTTCAATACAAGAAGAAATATCACAACTCCTGCTTTTGAAAAATAAAATTAAATGCACAGGCTGGAACAAAGTATAAAATAAAATAAAATAAATAAAAATAAATAAAATAATAATAGTAGTTAAAGTAAATTAATCAGTGGGGACTACCAACTGAAATTCTTCAATTAACTCAAACAATTTAATTGCATTTAAATTCTGCATCTTTCTCAGACATCTTTTGAAAAGGGAAAGTTCATTTTTGAGAGCAGAGATTGAGAGGGAGCATTTTGCATAGCGACATTTATGGATATAATACTTTGTTACAATTATTAGAATATTGATTAAAAATTCCAAATTTTTTTTCTTTAATGGATAAACCGAATTGAATGTTTTGCCAGGAAATAAAATCTAAATTTATTGTTTTAGAAGACAGAAAGGTTCGAAGTTGATCCCATAAGTTTAATACTTCTTTACATTCATAAAAAAGATGTTTAGTTGTTTCCAATTGAGTTGTACAAAAGCCACAATTCTCAACATTAAACTTAAATCTCTCTCTTAAAAACTCATTTGAAGGATATATGTTATTTATTATTTTAAATTGTAATTCTTTATATTTAGGAGGAATTGGGAATTTCAAATAATTTGTCCTAATTTTGACTATCATAGATTTTGTAAGAGAGCTGTGCTTTTTGTTCTTCCTGGGTACATATTATTTATAGAATATTGATTCAAAAACTTGTTGTTGCATTTATTATCTCTAATGTCCACCTGCTCAAATTCAATCTTATGGAGACAAACAATTGCAATTGCAAACAATTTATAGGTGCATTACCGCCACCTTCCAGAATGGAGCGACGCGAGCTCTTCTCGCGAGTCCTTCCGTATAACAATGACGTCGTATGTGATTGGAGGAGCCTGATGAGCCTTCGGCCCCATCGTCCAATCACGTGTGAGCTTTTGTGCACTACGACTTCTCGCGAGACCATCATATTAGCAGGCATGTTTGTGTTACTACACTTAGAAGAACTTAATCTCCAGTTACCGTGTTTGTATTTTGTTGTTACGTGAACAATGGCTGCACGACGTCTCGCGTTCAACTCGCCTCCAACTGCTCTTAGTCCACAACTTTCGGCCAGCCCGCAGACTGACGAGAAGAAACTGCTGATTGCTATCAGCGGACTGTCTCGTCAGCTTGCCCAACGACTGCCGACATGAATGAGCGCTGGAGAATTCGATGCACTCCAGGTTGTAGTCCATAGAGGACAAGATGGCGGCTCGGCAGTCGAGCAACTTTGCGGGATATACGAACTCGAGGAAGAGAAGACGGGTGCACAACGCCACGCTAGCGGTAAATATAAGTTCGATTACTGGTAGCTATGCTAAAAGCAGCCTAGCTTAGCTAGGCAAGCTAAAGGCAACCTAGCCTAGCTAGGTAAGCTAAAAGCAGCCTAGCCTAAAGCTTTATTAAAGTGTATTTTTTGTGATTCACAGGAATCAGTATGCCGTCTTAACAACTCGGAGACTAATTGCAGGCGCTATGAACCGGAGCAGGGGTAAGGTTTAAAGAATATGCTTTCATTCTGCGGTAAAAGGACATGGATACCGACCATAGCTGTACTTTTTTTTTTCTCACAGACTACAGTCGCCTCACAATGAGGCGGTGACCTCCTATTTGCACGATGTTGATAAAGACGACATTGTGTGTAAGTGACTTGTTTTAATGTTTTCTCCTTCCTTGTTACTGTGACTTGCGTTTGATTTTATTTTTTTTTTATTCATACCTCTCATTTGTTTTCCAGCTGCCTGTAAGACGTATTATGAGACGGTATGCAGGAGCTTCAGATACACGCTGCTAGCCAGCACGCTGCGTGCGGAGGCTGCCAGGCTATCTGCTCGGAGTCGGGACAGAAGAAAGATGGTAAGACTTTATTTGGTGACTATTTTTCAGGTGCATTGATAGATGTGTTGTGTCCGTATGCAGTGCGCTGATTCATTGTTTTTTTTTTTCAGCTGCTGAAGGCGAGGCAGAGTGTGTTGGCAGATGAGGAAGTGGAACTCTGGAAGTCCGCCGTCGTCGGCGGTGTCTCTGGATGGATTGTACGGTCGCCGCCATTTCGTAGGCCGGATCTCACTGAACTCTGTGTTAAGCTGCAGTCCCGGTTAGAAGCGATGCCGAAGTACAGGGCCACGCACAGTATGCGTCTGCACATCGGACCTGCCTCGGAGGGAATGCTGCCTGTTACCTCCAACCCCGATGAAGCAAACGGACCGTTCACGGAGTTTTAATTTTTAGAAACGCATGTGTTTGGATACGCGTTGTATATAGTTGTGTGTGTTTTAATAAAGCTCTTTCTTTGCATAAACAGCTTCCTGGCAAATGTTCATTTCCTGTATAAATTCATTCATGTCCTTGATGGTAGCATAATTGTGTAGTAGTGTAGGATAACATAAATACACAGCATATGAATGAATAAATATATGAATGAATAAATATATGAATATATATATGAATGAATAAATATATATATGTAAATATATATATATATGCCAACCAATCACGAGCGACTTTACTTGTTTAAAAAGAAGTGGTTCCGTCCAATACTCAGTAAGAAAATTAAAGCCTGGCGTGGCCACGTGTGGTTTTGCTGCCAATCACGAGCGATTTCACTTGTTTGAGAATAGTGGTTTCAGCCAATACTGAGAAGGTTATTCAAGCCAGACCTGGCCAGCCGCGCGGGTTTGCTGCATTCATATGCTAATTAGGGCCATTAGTACAGCTGATCGCTCTCCACATACGTCAGAGTCCGTTTCCGACAATTTGTGGCACGACAAACGCGGACAAGCACGGGTTGCAAATTGTCGGAAACTGACGAAAATCAGGCAGATCTGCGGGAGTTTACGGGGACGAAAATCTCACTTTTCATGCAGTGTTCAGTGCTCTTATTTACACCAGATTGTTGTTATCCTTGAATAAAAATCCAGTTACTCTCCACCATAAATCGGCTGCATATGTTTTCATGATGTAGTTTTCTTTCTAAGGTACAATAGCGTCAAAACTTAGCAAATCTATTTCTATCTGAAATATGTTTTTGTATTTTGTTATTCACAAATAACCTCACACTTCAGTGAGATTCGTTTTGAATTTGGCTTGATAAAACAAATCAATGTGAAGCATTTTTAAAACTGGAAGGAAATTATAATTTATTTTTTCTCTTCTTTTTTTTACTTTAAACCAAGCAAATATGTTTTTCATTCTACTGGAGCTTAGTCTACCAACTTTACCACCTTTTAAACAGTTTTCCATTCCACTTTATAAAATTGTATAAGCTTGTTCGGTCTGGATGGACAGGATGTATGAACAAAGATTTTCTTTTTTTAATCAAGTCTTGTTACATAAATATATTCAACTGGGTCATTATTGTACATTAATGATCTCCTCTCTTTACCAAATTGCAAACAAGAGATCACAGCTGATTTAATATCCAGATGGGGCTCAGGTAAATGCCCAGTCTGTCATGATGCTGCCCTTTCTGGACTTTTTGGTACTGTCTATGTTTTCTTTTTGAGTTTTCAGTTACACTTTCGTTTATATTATTCTGTGTTTTCTTGGTTACTGGTTTCATTTACATTTTGTGTCTTTCTAATAGTTTTCTGCTTGTATTTGAGCACTTAAGTATTTCTTGTTTACTCTCTGTTGCCCCCTTGTGGCAGTCTCCTTTCCCCTAGCTCCTTCTAGTTCCATCTCTCCACACCTGCTCCCAATCAGTTCATTACTTTTTCATTGTTCTGTTTAGGACATATATTCTCCTCCCCTTCCGTTTGTGTTTGCTGGATTCTCTTCATTACTTAATTCCTTAGGTTTATTAATATAAATTTTTATTATTAAAAGTTTGTGAATACAAACCTTGTTTTGGAGAACAGGTCATAATTAAACAATCAAAGCTCTGGGTTAATACATTTTAAAAGAAATAGAAATTCTATCATTTTGGACTTTATTATAAAACTCTCATTTGATTCTGAGAACTGTGTTGAAACAGGAGTTTTTGTCTCACCAACAAATGATGTTCCCACAATCACGGCGTTCTTATTGTTGGCGAGCCTCGCTATGCTGTTGGCATCCTCAGGTGTCTGAAGATGGAAGACATTCCTAACATCCTTGCCCTTGTAGTTCATCAGTTTTGGTCTTTAAAAAATGAAAAGTCATTAGAAATGTGTAGTGTCAGTCATTAGAGATAAAGAGTTACTTTTCTTACTTGCTTCCTGTAGCAATAAAGAGTTTCTTGTACTCCATCCTCAAGCCGTCTTCAAATGTCACAGATCTAGTCTTCACATCTACTGCCATAACCTAAACAATTATTGGAGATGTTTTACTTTAATGAAATCTTTTATTTTAATTTTTTTTTAATTGCTTAGATAATTTACCAACCAGTTTTTTAAGGTTCCCCACCTCTTTTTCTGTGAGGAGCTCAATGTCATGGTCCTGTAGGAAGTCGATGGAGCGTAACCTTAGCTGCTCTGCTGTGCTTTCTAAAGACTAAGCACAAGAATAACGATAAATTAACAAATTTAAAACATCCCTGAATCGCAAATCTGGTAACTGAGTTAAAATTTGTTGAAATTATCCTTGAATAGATCCTTATCATTCTTTAGGTAATATTATCATCTGATGATAACATTATTCTCTAAACAAAATAACAAATGTTTCATGTTTTCTATTGAGAAGGTTCTCATCTTTAACTAGGTCCCCTTGAAATTATTTTTTATTGTGTCTCATTACAACCACAAACCTCAAAGTATTTTATCTAAGAGACCAGAACATAGTGATGCATAAATATGGAAGGGTTTGCAATTATATTTAATAAGTAAATTATCTTACAAGTTTGAATCACATCTGTTATGAACTGATCATCTGGACCAAGGGGCAGATGTGCACCCCTTTGACAAATGGATATGCTTTGATCTATACTATTATCCTCTAGCCCTGGATGTATGTTAAGGGGGAACCTCAAACAGAAAAATGTTTGCTTCCAGGACTGACCTGCATAAACTCTAATCAGTCTCCTTGTCCCTGATAAAAAGAACTATCCTTACGGCAGGATTCTACCATCACCAAGTTGAACAACAGAGATGTTTTTTTCAGCAGATGTTAAGTTGCACATAGATGGATTTTGGACATTGATTTATTGATTTATAGACTTTATTGATCTCACAGTGGAGAAATTTACTTATTGTATTGGCTCAATAGTCAAAAAGAAGGAGGATATCAAAAGCAGGAAAAGGTGCATGGGGTATATACAGTATATACAGTGCATCCACATATATGTATATAATAGCCGAAGTTTCTTATTTAACAGGATTATTGCGCAGGGTTTTAAATGTGTATTTATATAAAAAAAGGTATATATATATATATATATATATATATATATATATATATATATATATATATATATATATATATATATATATATACGGTATATAGTTATTGCACTGGGTATTAAATATTAAACAGGTTATTGCACAGGGTATTTAATAGTGATTGCACATTAGTAATTGCACAAGTTATTGCAGTTATAGTGCCGCATTGTGAAGTCTGATGGCAGCAGGGCTGAATGACTTGTGGTAGCTCTCCTTTTTACAAACAGGGTATAAAAGTCTTTCACTAAAGGAGCTGCTCAACAGTCTTATGCAGAGATTGAGAGGTGTTATCCATGATGGACGTAAGCTTGGACAGCCCCCTCCTCTCAGCTACTTCCTCCACTGAGTCCAGAGGCCAACCTAGGAAAGAAATGGCCTTTCTCACAGATGCTAAAAGGTCTATTCCCATTTAACCAGGGCATCTTAACCATGTCTGCTGGCTGCAAATGTCACCTCTTTTGGCTTCCCTTTGTACTTATGCAACTTTAGAAAATAGTTTTATAAGTGGCCTGCCTGTAGCTTCCACCATGGCCTTTCTGTTGTGTTCCTTGGTTCTCATGAAGGTGTTTGTTTATTACTTTTATTTAACAAACCTCTAAGGTCTTCACAGGACATCAAATTTATACTAAAAATTGATTACACACATAATAGCTCTACTTCTACATTTGATTATTTTAAAGTGATAACACAAGATTTTGTTGGGATCTGGAGGCTTGTTCACTTTCTCCACCAGAGGGCGCCTGAGATCTTCCTCCTGAGGGCATGAGCTCACTTCCACGCACCTGTTTCCTGTCTCCTCATCAGGAAGACCTATTTAAGGAGGAGGAGGCTGACACTTCCCTGCCAGAGTGTTTGCCAGTAATGGTTAGCAAAACCTGAGCCAGCCTGCCTGATCTGTAACCCTGATTTTGAGAACCTGTCTGATCTAGTTTCTCTCTGCCTCACAGATCCTGATTTTTCTGGAAACCTGGAATCCTGGAGAAAGTATCTCGGTCTGGAATCTGCCTGCCTGCACTCTGTCTCAGTCTCTGCCTCAGCCCTCAGCCCTCTGCCTGCTGGACTCACAAGGTTCCCCCCCTGCTGATCAGTATCCTCTCTGAGCAGGTATTAATCCCCGTCGTCGAAATCTGCACGTTTCCTGGATCAACACTAACTGCTCTGTCCTCCTCAGTGGCTTCCCTCCCGTGACCAGTCAGAAGAACCCAGTTCCTGTGACCATTTAACTTGTAAAAATTGTAAATAAATCATTTTAATCTTTTCCCTGTTTCAAGAGTGTTTTCTGCATGTGGGTTAGACGCCTTGAACCCAACATGACAGATTTTATTTAGGGTTATTAGAGTAAAAGCTGATATCGTGGACATCCTAATCAATAAAATTGTTTCTTCCACTTGAAAACAAATCACTATTTTGTGTTGGTCCCCCAACTAAAAATTCAACAAATTAGATAAATTATGCTTGATTATTTGAGGCCCTGTATAATTTTTCACTGCTCTAGGTTTTTCAGCTTCGTTGCTGCATAATGAGACGCTGCTCCCAAAAGAGTCATCAGTGACGCAGGCAGCCTTTGCAGCCTCTTATGTAAGGTTTTGGGCATACTGAGCTTTGCCTCAGTGAATATGGTTGTGGTCTGTGTACAAACCTTACTCAGTTTAGGCCTGTCATACGGGGGATGTCTGTCCATGGTGCACATGACAATGCGATCTGTGAAGCCTTCTTGTCTCAGTGTCTCTGCACACACCAGACCTGCTGGACCTGCAGAAAAATTCACAAATTCAACCCCTAAAATGATGCCCTGTAAAATAAAATAAAGGCTAGTTATTCATAAGCTGTTTAATGCTGTACCGCAGTTAGAACCAATATATATAAAGTTGGAATAAAATGATGTAAATAACAGTGTGGCTGTTTTATAGTGTAGCCTGTATCCTGTACCAACCTGAGCCAATTATAAGAACATGGCTGCAGCCAGTGTTGGAGTTGATGACGGCCGAACATCGGGACATGGGTTTTAATCTTTTTTGTGACTGAAGAGCCTAAAAAATACATTGAAGAACATGAGCCCTCTGTGAACTGCATCAGAACCTCTTCAAAATCTTTCACATATTTATAGGTGATAAAATATAGCTTGCCATATAAAAGAGGGCAATTAAATTTCAATTTAAAGGCACACTATGCAACATTTTTCAGTTAATTAATGTGTTCCATAACGTTATGGATGATTAAATGATTCATTTCAGGTTGAACAAAGGTATTCTCGGCCGCCCTGGTGGTCTGTGGGGGAAATACTGCACTTGCAATTGCAGGAGCACCGACCCGCACCCACAGGCTCAGAAGTCTCGTGAGAGTCAGTCTTGCTTTACGGCGAGAACTGCTACACCCCCCAGTTAAAAGCATTCTCGTTGCTAGCACAGTGGCGATCTTTGTGCAGTTATGCTACGTTCACATCGGACGCAGCAAAATCGTGTCTGCTGCTTCATTTTTGCTGCTTGTACCAGTTAGTTCTGACGCGCGGCTGAAGCAGATTTGCTGCTCTGGCTGCGCGGTGCAAAAGTGTGTCTGACGCGCGTTGGGCGGAGCTTCACTATCCTTTCTCTGCCTTGCAGCTGTATTTGCTGTGATCAGTGGGAATAAAGTAGTTTTAATATGTGTTTAAGTGAGAAAATACACCTGAAAACGTAATCAGTGCAGTCAGTTCATTCAGATTATTATCCTGCCTTCAATATTTTTTCTGTCGGAGCCGCTCAGACCCCCACATACCAGCGGTGCGCCGACAGTAGGGATCCCTTCATCAGCAGCCTCTGGCCTGGTCGCCTCCGGTTCACCACGGCAGCTGGTAGGTGTTTTTCATCTAAATAATCCAAACTGCATATTCTGCCGGCAGATTTCTGCATTTTAAGTTAATTTAGGCGTCAATAAACTGTTTAAGAGGAGTGATCATCAGCGCTGTGTCTCTCTCCCTGCGTCAGATGCTTAAACTCGCCCGATGCGCTGCTTCAGCTGCTCAGACGTGCTGCGCCTGCTGCTCAAAACCCGCCGCCGGGACCTTTTGCTGCACCTTGACGTTACGTTGCATGTAAACTCGCTGCTTCTGTCGCGCCAGCTGCGGTGTGAATGCAGCATTAGTCATTTGTTGCGTTCGCCTGTCTGCTAAGCTCAAAACAACCGCGCCTGGCTTGACGGAGAAACTAGGAGAACAGCTGAGCATATTTACGACAGTGCACTTTTACTTTCGCCCTCTGGGGGGAGCCTCGCTGGAAAATCAACACCGGTTGCATAGTGTACCTTTAATTCAGTTTATCATCTAAAGGCTCTTTACAGAACAATTCAACCATATCAAACGTTATCTATCAAAGAAAACCAGTTGATAGCAATAACTCACTGACTGGAAAGCAATCCCTTACACCAGGGGTCTTCAACGTTTTCAAAGCCAAGGACCCCCAAACTGATTGCGAGATGGAGCAGGGACCCCCTAATTATATATATTGTATGAAATTGTTTTTATATCAAACTGGTCCTATAGTCACTCTATTACATATGGAGTCATGTAACGAAAGTAATTTCCCCCTGGGATTATTAAAGTATTTCTGATTCTGATTCCTGGTTGATGGGACAGGTGTTGTGAATGAAATGGTGTCCAGCTTGAAAGAGCTCCTGTGTGTAGCTGAATGTGTGCATTGATGACTGAAACACATCTTCTGCTTTCATTTATCTGTTTACTATAGTGTGTTGAATTCATGTTAATGTGTATTTAAAGACATTTTATTTAGTGCAAAAAATTGCAGGAGAGAATATAAAAAAAAGTAATCAACCAAGACTTTCGTGACCCCCATGCAGTACCTCCGCGGACCCCCTAGGGGTCGCGGACCCCCTGTTGAAGACCTCTGCCTTACACTGAGCATGCATGCAGCAACAGTGGAGAGGAAAAACTCTCTTTTAGGAGGAAAACATGTTGGATGCAAAGGTAAGAACAACAGTAGTCTGAGAAGCAGACCTACAGAAACTGGAGGGTTCATTACACAAATGGCCTTAATGGAAGAGTTATAGGAAGAAATCCATGGCTGAAAGAAGCCACAGGCTGTTTGATGAAAAGAAGAAAACCTGTTAGAGGCTGCAAAATACAGCATAAAAGGAAATTCACCATAAAAGGAAAAAAAAATCTTACTTCAAACCTTACTGTGAGACTTAAAAGATTTTTTAACACATTATTATCACATTCTCTAGGTGTACAGCATAGTAGAGTCAACCCTTAAAGACTGACACCTGTACAGTAATTACAGTGGAGGGGGAGGTTCCATTAAATGCAGACACAGAGGAAGGGGTGTCCTGAAACTCCTGCTTCCAACACACCTGACTCAAATATTAGCTCATCAGCAGCCAATGGAGGTGCTTGACAGCGTGCTAATGAGGCAGTTTAGCCATTTAATTCTGCTGTGCAATGTTTCTTCCTCTTTATTGAAAGGTTCAGAGCTGTAAAAAGTACTTGTCTCCTTCCAGATTTTCTCATTGCATTGTGATGCACTTATGCATTTAAGATCATCAAACCGATTTTTTTATATTGTATAACCGTAACCTGAGTAAATAAAGTTTCAGGGGTTTTTTTGTGTCACTTTGTTGCTAATCTATTAAAAACAAATCCCATAATTTTGATGTATGAGGATGGTTAAAAAAAGGTTCTCAGCGTGAATACTTTTACACATCTGAACATAAAATCTCCACATTCCTTTTTTTCCCGGTTAGAATTACCTGTTTGTTTGCACGGATAATCACCTTGTCCTTTTCAACTCTGACCTGGAGCAAACACACAACAGTGAAATGTACACTTTTTTAAGGAGGTTTCACACAAGATAAGACAGGGAATGTGTTACAGGGGACCAGCAGCAGGAAAGGTCACCTGGAAGGTAGGCAGACTGTCCAGGCCTGGGAAGTCCTCAATGTCTCCTGTTGCTGTGCTGAAACAGGCGCCGTGCCACGGACAACGGACATGTCCTTTAGACAGCACACCTACAATGAGAGATAGTAAGCCAAAGGTGCCCCAGTGACAGAAAATAATAGCTAAATTGATGCTCATGAATGTCCTGACCTTTAACTAGCGGTGCGCCATAATGCGGACACTTGTGGGCCATTGCAGAAAACTCCCCTTGTTGTTTGATCAGCAAAGCTCTGCCACATCCCAAATCAACCTCTCGCATTCTAGCCCATACAGAAAAAAGAAGGCATGTTCTTATCCAACATCTAAATAACATTGGGAACAAAAGTAAAATGTTGCACAGCTAAAATTAATTCAGTTGTTAAGTGATTTTTTCCCGGGCACCCCCCAATGGCAGCCCACTTCTCCCCAAGGGGATGGGTTAAATGCAGAGGTAAATTTCTCCAATGTGAGATCAATAAAGTTCAATTATTTGCTATAACCAAAGCAATTAAATATCACTATAACATAAAAGCAAAAGTCAATTATTTGCTATTTCACAACATTTCCAGACTACATTTTTTTATTCCTCATTTCAAGCATGAGGATGCCTGCATTTTCTCTGGCATTAAATATCAATCCCCTATTGTGTTTTTTTGCTGGTTGACATCAAATTTCTTCACTCCCTACTTTAGACCCTACATTTAGACACAGACTGGCTCAGGGATTTATAATATCCTCATAAAACACTTGAACCATTAGCTGTGGAAACGCTTCAGGAGATAATAACTGACTCTGACACTCTTGGTCATCTCATAGGCGTATTAAAGAACAAATTTTACAGCTGATCATTATTAAAACCCTTTAAAAGTCTTCAAATATAAATACCTTATAGTATTGTATTGGGATTTTATGTGATAAAACCAAAAGAAGTACAAGCCTTTTAAAATGGCTGGAAATTATACATGGATCTTACATTTCATGGCAAAGAAAAAGCTGAAATATTTTCTACAAGCTATATTGCAAGGTGAGAAAAGCTCTGGGAAGATTAGTACAACTTGAATCTTGAAAACAGACCAACAATATAATGATATAGATTAAAGTGCCATAGTCAAAATAAGTTAATCCTAAATTATCTTAAGCCTTCTTATGGAGCAAGAAAAACCCTCCATTTGCTAGATGTGCAGAGCTGGTGCAGACATACCTTGTACTGTAGCTATAACTGCAGCAAAAGGTGTCTCTATAAATTTTGAACTGGTAGATGCTGAATAAAAAGGATTTATAGTTTTAAATTATGTTTGTTTTTTCATATGCTTAAAAAGTATACTTATCTTTGTGTTAGTTTATCACGTATGGTTTAATAAAAAATACAATAAAATTTGAGCTTGAGGCTTAAAAGCTTAAAGGTTAAAAAAAAGCCAGACTGTAAAACTGCAAGGACTGTTTTGCTGCCAATAAAAACTTCTATGAACTCTTCCATAGGTTAAAGGTATAGTGGATGATCTTTTATTTCTGGGTGGATCATCTAAATAAGTGGTCCTCCTAATTGTCAAACATTTTGGTGATATGTTTACGTAAGGTCGTCCTACATGCTCATCCCTTAGCTATCTTTTTCTGCGCACTGGTGAGCTATGGTTTCAGACAGTCATTAAAGCTCACCTTTCTCACCGCAGTTCTTTGAAAATGGCCGAGGGTCTTAAGAGAAAAAGTGTCTCCGAAGTATGAGAAGAAAGAGGCCTCAGAAGAGGTAGATATATCCCAGAATGCTTTGCGCTGAGAGCAGTCCTCACAAAGCATTATGGGATTTGCTGTCACAGTGGCCCGCTGTCGCTACCTGGCATTGGCGATGGTGCAGGCACGGCCCAGTGGTGGAGTAGTTATTTGACCAACGGAGCAAAAAGTAGTGATCATCTATCTGAACGGTCAGTTAACTGAGTTTGCTATAAGGTCCACTATAAAGTCCCCCCTGTATGTCGACACAGTATGCTTGTATGAGCTATGAGAACAGCAGATTTTAAACAGGGTGTGCACGAGGAGAATATGGGCCCATGCATGCTCTTGCACGCAGATTTTTTTTTTTAAGTGGAGGGGGCGTTTCTTTTAAAAAGTCCTCCACAATACCTTAAAACAGGTTCTGGTTGGAAAATAAATGTATTGTTCTTACTGTCCATTTTCCAAGTCTTTGACGTGACACACGGAGGCCTCCACAAAGTCACGGGAGTTGTGGTTGAGTGGAAGCAGCATGGAGTCTTCATCAGAGGTGTGTGCCAGGGCCCCATTCAGTCTGCAGTCAGCAAAGGGGCTGGCTTTGCCATTAGGGGACAGGCCGTCCACTTCTTTTTCTTTTTCCAGGAGAGAGAGTTCCACTTTGACTTCAACTGCACAACACAGACATGCCATTCTTAGAAACTGGTTTATTAAACACATTCAATATTATAACAGAGTTAATGCCAGTGATCCGATGATGTGCTGCAAGTATTGCCCCTTTATGCTTGTTTTGTTGTCCTGTTTTTTTTTCTTTCATTCAAACACTAGTTCTGTAGTTTTGTCCTGTTAGGTGTCAAATTGACTCCCACATCTCCACAATTGGACAAATTTAAGTGGTAATCTTTCTTTTTACTGCCGTTGTAGAGAATATGATATTTGGGCCACAGATACCAAATATCTTGATGATTAACGGGTAATGTTAGCTCTGTTTGTTGTATAAAAATAACAGATTTATTTTGTTTTGGATTTTTTGCTGTTCGGCTACATCAAACAGTATCTCCTTTTTATATCACTACCTTATGTTGACCTTTAACGGGTCCGCTGATGTGAACCTGTGATTCTTTGCTTGATGGGTTAGGGTGTAACAGAGGCAGCCTAACTTCTATTTCTTTCACCATATTGATCATTTGATAAAACACACAGAGACACTTGAAACATGCCTTGAAGTGTTTTGTTGAAAGAGAAAAGAAATCTCTTAGTTTTTCGGACTCCAGTGAAGTATAGTAAAAGCTGTTGTCCTCCAGAGAAGAACACATGTAATAGTAGGAAACTTTGCCAAAAAACCCAAACAATTACATTTCTCAGAGAATCCAAGAGGTGAAAAAATAACCTGGAGGAATATTTAAAGCATTGCAGACCTCACTTTATTCAGTGGAGCTCAGAGCTGATGAAACACAACTCAAGAATAAGAAATAGGCTGGCAAGAATGGCCTCAAGGTAGAGTCACAAGGACAAAGCCACTACTGACTAAAATGAACATAAAGAGCTATCTGACGTTTGCAAAAAAATTATATATATATATATATCTTATCATCAAGACATTAGAGAAAATGTTCTTTGCTGTCATTCTTAAGACATAAGAGGGACATAATTTTTTCAGTCAAACATGTCGGTTGGTTATTCAATAGGACAATGGTCTAAAGCACAAGAGCAAGTCAACCACAGAATAACATAAAAGCGGTGTGGTCTAGTCAAAGTCTATTCTAAATTCTAACAGAGAAACAGCAGCAGGAGCAGAGACAGGTTCTTCTTGCTTAAAAAATCTTTAACAAGATTGAAAGGATGGAGCATAGTGGTCAGAAAGACACATTATAAGCTGTCGCAAACTTTTGATTGCAGTTATTGCCAAGAGTGTTGCAACCTAATGATAGTTTTAGGGCCAAATTACTTTTTAATAAATAAGACCAGTGAGGTTCAATTAGGTTATTTCCTCTTAATAAATGATTTGAATTTTTTTTTTCTTTATTTACTCAGATTGTGGTTATAAGATATAAATATCTGATCGATGATCTAAGATGTATAAGTGCATCATAATGCAGACACTGGGAAAATCTCTAAGAAGAAAAGTACTTTTACAGTTCTGTTGCTGTTAAATCTAAAAAAAAAAAAATAAACTCGACTCATAATACATTTATGCTTTTAAAGTTAAATGACACATTAACTGCAAACACCAAACAGGTGAAATAAAAGACAACAAAAACAAGAGTGTCTTTAATTTTCTATCTCTTTAGGAAAAGAATAAAATCTTTCCTCCATAAAGATTCTTTTTCTTTTAGCTGAATGCGATGCGCTGCCGTTGGAACTGTGACTGTGAACTTTTAGAAAGTGTTGTGTAACTCCTGTTTTACTGCAGCGGGCTTTATCTGTTCGGCTGGAAAAATGTGCTGATCATTCCGGTTCTTACACAGTAATCTGGCTGGAATTTTCTCCTGCTGAGCAAGTCTTAATTAAAATCAATGGAAAATCTTTATAGTAAGTGCAATTGAAGAGATGAAGGAGGCTTTTGTGCCCCTATGAGGAATATCTCTAGATGCAGCTGTAATGCATGGATATAAAACATCATGGTTGCACTGATATTTTATCTTAACAGATCAGAAGATTAAGAGATGTTTTTCCTAAACTTGGAGTTTAGATTTCATTTAGTGGCATGGTTTTGTACAGCTCTGATACAGACAAGGCAGTTTATAAAGCAAACAGAATATTTAGACGTTTATGTTGCTGTCTTTCACTTTGCCTGATAAATGAATAGTGAACTCAAAATGTTCAACAGATTGTGTAAAGATTCTGTTTAACTGCAGGTTTTGTCCCCGGAAACCAAATTTGTTTTGTCAATTTTACCAAGAAATGTCAGTGAAAATTTTAGCTGGAATAATGTAAGAAATATGCTAAGGGCTATGAAATGCATGTCATTGAGTCAGGCGATTCTCAGCTAAGCGTTCAGATACGCTCATTAGGAAGACCAGCTCTGTGCTTGGAAGCCCCCTTTGCCTGGTGCAGGTGGTAAAAGACAGAATAACTCAGCCAAAAATAATATCACTCTTAGACAATGTCTCCCATGCCATGCATGAAGCTTTTGCAGCTCCCTCAGTTACAGACTGTTGCATCCTAAACAAGGCTTTGTTTTGGGCTACTCCATAAAGCTTGGAGGTTTATAGAGTATTATTGAGGTCGACCTCAATGCTAATTTGGACATTTTGAATTGAAAAACCTTCCTGGATGGGGAGGGAAACTCAGTATTTACTTTTTACTGTTATTTGCTGTTAATTTTCTGATGTTTCATCATACACACACACACATATATATATATATATATATATACACTACCGTTCAAAAGTTTGGGGTCACATTGTAATGTCCTTATTTTTAAAGGAAAAGCACTGTACTTTTCAATGAAGATAACTTTAAACTAGTCTTAACGTTAAAGAAATACACTCTATACATTGCTAATGTGGTAAATGACTATTCTAGATGCAAATGTCTGGTTTTGGTAATGGTAAATGTGTTTGCTCATTGGCTCAGAAGGCTAATTAATGATTAGAAAACCCTTGTGCAATCATGTTCACACATCTGAAAACAGTGTAGCTCGTTACAGAAACTACAAAACTGACCTTCCTTTGAGCAGATTGCGTTTCTGGAGCATCACATTTGTGGGGTCAATTAAACACTAAAATAGCCAGAAAAAGAGAACTTTCACCTGAAACTTGACTTCATTTGTTCTTAGAAATGAAGGCTATTCCATATGAGAAATTGCTAAGAAATTGAAGATTTCCTACAGCTAGGATACAGCTAGGAGAAATGTTCTTCTTAGGGGCTATTTTTGTAATCATATTTTACTAAATATGCTAAGGAGAGCATTTACCTTCCTCCCACACAAAACATGCTAATGAGAAGAGAGGAGGCTGAGATGATCTGAGCAGCAGGATATGGAGGCAGCCACAAAATTATTAAGACAAAGTGAACCGTTTTATTTATTCAGCATCTGCATAGCTTGGTTTGCTTTTTTTCCAAATGAGAACATTTTAATAAATGTTGATACTTTGATAATAACAAAAATGATCTGATATGAAGTTACTACAGACATTCTGCACAAGGAAAACTGACACCTCCTAAACACTTAGGGCCGGATCTATCAAAGGTTTGCGTGTATAAAAACGGGAGCTATTTCACTGCGCACGCTAAAAAATGTACAAACTGATCTATCAACAGCGTGCTAAAAGGATTTGGTCTTTAAAACGTGCTAAATAGCGCCTCTTATCCATTTAGTACTTTTTCTGCAATGAATATGCAATATGGGGCGTTTACACGCAAAAGTGCGTCTTGTGGGAGGAGAACATGTAAATATATTAATTTAGCACTAGCAAAGTGATTTATCAAACTTGAACGCAATTTTGCTAACGGTATCTGACTCTATATTTAACACGTTTCAAAAGAAGGTGCAAATGGTCTGTATGCGTAATTGCGCACACATGGCAGCAGTTATTGTCGCAAGAAGGAGACATCGAAATGAAGCAAGGAGACGCAGAGAACGCATTTTTTCACTCCGTGTGAATATTTTTGGAATGAACGAGGAAACGAACATCAAAACATCGTTTATCCAGCATTGACATTTTGGAGGTGTTGGGGGAACTCCGAATGGATTTGGAGCCAGCCACAAGGAGGACCCACGTAATTCCAGATATCACAAAACTCCTTCCAATATTGCACTTTTTTGCATCTGGGATCTCCCAATCTCGTTTTTCAGAAGTGCTGTCCAACGTTCTAAATGCCATGTCGCCCTGACGCCCTACTGGAGACAACCCCGACCTCTGCGCCTGTGGAGCAACATGCTAATGTTGCGGGGATGCGTACGCGCAGTAATCTCATCCACAGTCACTTCTTGTGAGCCATTTGGTATGTTCATTTTTCTACAGGCCAATACAAAACACCTGTTTTTTTTTTGTTTTTTGTTTTTTTACTGCAGTGAAGTAGAAATTCAGCCACATACCACCTTAGGGAATAAAGGGTGCCAAAGTTTATATATATATATATATATATATATAATTTTTTGTTGTTGTTGTAAGATAAAAATTTCTTAATGCACTAGTTTGCACAAACTACAAACTACTTTGCCGCAAAAACATCATTTAAATAGGGCGTCTCCAACAGTTTTGCACCTGCCACCAGTTACGCAATCTCTCTTGTTAAATCACCCACAAACCATGGTTCAGCCCCTCGCGCAAAATTCCAGTTTGCGAGCGCAAATTACTGCACGCAAAATTGGATCTTGATAAATCCGGCCCTTAGAGTTTTAAATGCAGACATGCAACAGTTAACCACAGCTTAGTCGTTTCCATGCTGACAGGATTACTGTGTTTTATCAGATATCCTTATTTATTTATTTTTGAACATATCTTCTTCAGTATAATGCAAAACATCTAAAGAATGTTACCAGTGCTGTGGTGAAATAGTGGACAAAAGAAGAAATGCCTACACAAATCTGTAGCTGAATCAAAAATATTCACAATATACAATATAACTTGTGAAAAGTTAATGTTTGCAATTTTTACCATCAGTGAGATATATTAGAGACTTAGACTCAACTTTATTTATCCCAGGGAGTTACCCTTTCAGGGAAATTCTGGTTCCAGTAGCATATATAGAGTACAAAGAGTTAAAGCAAGATGCCATTAAAGATAAAATACAACAGACAATATAAAAAGAGTGTATATAGTACCAAAAAAGCCTTAAAAACAGAAAGAAGTTCTAATTTCCTGGAATATGTTTCCCTTAGTTATAAAAATATCTGCACAGTGGAGAGCAAAGGGAAGACTACATAGTAGTTGACTTGGGTTATTGCATCAACAATTTAAGACTTCAACAGCCTGATCGGATGATATTTCATAGACTTTAACTTCAATTAATTTGAGCACAAGGATCATTCCAGTTAGCAGTTAAGTTGGTGGGGTTTATAAGATTTGGTGGGGAAATTATATAATCATTAAAGAAAAAAGGTTTCTAGAAAAAAAAAAAAGTTAATTGGGATCAATAATTTACCTGAACAAGATTATTGTACCACCAGACAGTTTTTGATTATCTTACAATATCTGGTGGTGCCATTCCACATCAAAAAGCTTACAAAGATTAAACACAGGGCTTATTTACAAAAGGCAGTTCCACCAAATACTAAATAATTGTATGTAAACTTTTGAAACCAAGGAAAGAAAGAAAAACTCCTTGAAACAGAAACTAAAATACAACCGTAAAATAATGTAAGGACAATGATTTAGATATCTTGAAAAATACATACATAGAAATAGGCATTTATGGTAATCTTCAACGGCCAAAAACAGGAAAGAAAAGTAAAAAAAAAAGTAAATTTTTGGATATCAGGTTTCAACTCTCTCACCTGGTTTAGGTTTGGAGAAGCATCCTCCCATGGTGGGCCCAGGACAGATGGACACACCAAGGAAAAAGGGAGGGAGGAATCAGGGAGAAGGAGGTCAGATCCTCGGACCTGGATGTGCGGTGATGAGGGAACAGTGATGCAAAACAGGGGGTCTGAAACCCTGTAGGTCGAAGATAGCCATTGCACACACCAGCTCTTCTATACAATCTGTAAAAATAGGATAAGATGCATTAAAAATCATATAACTCACACTAACACTCATGTACGGTTTGATAGGAGCAAAAAAATATATATCAATTTGGTTTAACAAAATCCTATATTACATGCGGGGTTTGGTAGGACCAAAGTGCAGAGAGCATTGTGGAAATCATTTAGTGACCATTATAATAATAGTGTTGCGCCCATGCCATTTTTTGGCCCTGATACCGATACCTGGCTGTGCAGTATCGGTCGATACCGATATCATACCGATACCATCTGTTTGAAATTGATCTGTGTGTATATGAAGAACTGCATACTACTTGAATGTAAAATAATTTCCATCATGGCTTTGACAAGCTGCTGCTTACCTTTGTGAAGCAGGAAAAAAATTTTTTTATTGCCTACCTGGAATGAGTGACAATAGTTGAATAAACTTTTGGCTCTCAAAATGCCATATTTGTACTATACTAATATCACCATTTTAGTGTAGTATCGTGGCCCTGCCCGATACTGCTGTCGGTGTCAGTGTAACACTAATGAGGATGAATGAAAACTTTTAAAAAATATCACAGGTATGATATGGGGAACACTGGGCACAATTACAGTATCAAGCAGAATACAGGATAAAGCTACCCGAGGATCCAGTAAAGAACAATATAAATCAGTAGGCTGAAATACTGAGGGACGAGTGGAGAATGACATTGAATTTAAGTGAGTTAATTAGGAGACTATCAGGAGCAGCACAGGAAGAATGGAAGCAGGAAAGATAGGGGGAGGAGACTAAATTACACAGAGGGAGCTATCTGTGCCAGAAAAAAAAATAGACAAGGGAAAATAACTCAAATTTCTTGGAGAAATAAGTCCAAATGTATAAAAAAAGAGAACATGAAAAAAGATGATTTAACATAAATAAATAAATAAATGAGAAAGGATGAAAAGAAAAATGGAAATGAAAATTAAATCCTCATAGATGTGGGTCATGACATTAAGTTTTCAGGTTTGCAGACAAGACTACTGTGGTTGATTTCTGTCTAAAAATGGTGACCCCCACTGCAGAGAAAAAGGCCCTAAATTCACACAGTACCTCCCAGAACAGTCTTATCCTCAGGGCTAGCAAGAACCAGGAGGTCAGAGTGGAGATCACTCTGGATATACTGTATGTGTACATGTGTGTGAACTCACACATAGTTTGTTGGGATTCAAATTTGCACTGAGCTCTCCTGGAATGAGAACACCTCCCATTTTCTGAAGAAGGCTCAGCAGCGGCACTTCTTTAATAGTGCTGTACCTCACTGGTCTCTCTGCTCTGCTGCATACAAAAACTCTACTGGGCCATGATTTAAAGCATCCTGCCTCTCATTGGTCAGGAGCCAAACTGCACATGAGAACAACTAGAAATGGACGGAACAGGGAATAGTGGGATGTGGGGTACAAGATGTGGACTCAGTTTATGCAGCATGAGTCCAAAGAAATGGGAGCATATGCATTGCATCCAGAACAAATTACTTAAAAGACTCAGATCCCATCCCCTTATCTCACCTTCTGACATCCCTAACCAGACACACACAAATAAGACCACCCGCCAGCCCATTTCATAGGCTGCTCTGTCACAAGCTGGACTTTATATATGTACATATTTTTATTTTAATAAAATTATGTGTTTTCTTCCAAGAGCAACTTCACTTTTTACTATAAAGTTGTTTTTGTTTACATTTTAGTTTGATGGTGTTTTATTTTTTTGAGGCTTCGAAGGATGTGTATTATATTTTTTTCATTTCTACCTGCGTTAATTATGAAAGAATTGTGATCTGGGAGTCTTAACGAAATTTCATTGTATTTTTTTTTTTTAATAAAATAAAATAAATTCAGATTGGAAATGTAATATTTATTCCAAACTTCAAAACATCACATCATGTGGAAGTATTATTCAACATAGACCTCACTGTAAACAGACTATACTGTTGCAGATTTAATTAGTGGGGGTCTACGTAAAAAGTAAATTCTTGTCAAAGGAAGCAACTTTGTTAATTAGGAACATTTCCACATACATAACTACCTTTGTTCATGCATTTTGCATGGGAACCTGTTAAATTTTAACCCCGCTCCAAGACGTAAGGGAAGCAAGGGCCTCTTCTTGGGTTTCTAAATACCCCCTTGTCTTGTTTTGTTGCTGAATTGCCTTCTCATTTCTGCAAACACTGTTAATTCCTTCACTTGCTCTGTGGTACGTTATACATGTGATGCTCCCTGCTGTGATTATTAAAATGACAGGTGTGTCACTAACTGTGACACAATCCATCAACCAACTTTCCTCTACAAGCACAAAGACTGTTTGATATTCTGAGCACATCTAAATGTGCTTAAACTTGTAAAAAAGGAGGTTCAGTGTTGAATAGGGTAGAGAGAGAAAAAAAGTTTCTAAGACTTCATTGGATCTTCTCTAAAAATCTTGAAGCCTGAAACTACAGAGCTAATTTAAATGTAATACACACTGGTTGTGAACGTTTGAAAGAGAATATGTCAGTGTAATTACAGAAACTTGTGTTTTCAGTTCTATTATATATTAATTACAAACATTTGATCAACTCAATTTTTATCATACATTTATAAGACCATAAGAGCGATTTAATCAGCTTTTAGTTTAATATCCACTCTGAAATGGATTGGGCAAGTTGTTTAAATTGAGTGACTGCATCTGCAGAGACCTCAGAAAGTGGGGGAAGCTCCTCTTCCCAAATTCCTAAGATTTTAACAGAGCTACTCATAAATAACCTGTTGATCTAAAGTATAGCCAAGTCTGAAATGCCACACTGGATCGCTATTAATCATTTAATCACATCTCTTTAATATGTCCTAAATTCAGGATGACTTGACCCAAGAAAAAATTTGTTGGGGAAAATATGAAAACTAAAAAAGGTTCAACCATTTGATTGCATAGGCCTCTACACCAGCATACTACAGTAATGCTTTCTTGGTTTTATTTGTCATTATTAAAATCTCACTTAGCTTTTGTGAGTCGGATTTATATGGTTTTTCCACACTTTTGTACACTTATCCACATGTTTTATCCCTGGGCCTCAAGGCACCACATGTTTTAGATGTTTCCGTGGATCAGAGCACCTGATTCCAATTGATGGCTGATTAACATGCTTTGGCTAAACTGAAATCCTCATAATCAGGTGTGCCAAAGGCAGAGTAAACATCTATACCATGCTGGGCAATGTACATGGTTGCTAAGGTTAAAATAAGGCTCAATGAAAAAAAAAAGCTTCTCAGTCTTTATGGTTGAAAGGGCTCCTTGCCATCACCACAATTTTTAGCTCCCTCGACAATTTCTCAAACAACTTAACGAATGATTTTGGCATGGCCATTCTAAGACATTAGTATCACTTTTAGAAAGAAAAATTTTTTGGTAAACTAGCTTGTCTGCTAGAGCCAGTCATATAAAAAGTTTTACCATAAAAGTGGTTAAAAAAAAAGGCATGCAAGAAATTTACAAAAGATACGAATTGTTTCCTTAATATCACTTTTTTTCCCCTCTATTTTCATAAAAAGAACGAAATATTCCCGGAAAACCTCATCAAAAATGTATTTTGTTTGATAAAACACCTCGGCTAAAAACCAAAAAAAAAAAGAAAAGTTTGATTGTTTCAAATTTGATAACTTTTCTCACACGCCAAATTTTATTTTAGTTTTTTTTTTTTTCATCTTTAAGTAAAGGCTACATTGTGCATCCTCAGAAACTTGTTATTTTTGACTCAAACCTTCAGGTAATCCATTTGTTAGCATTTTACATAATTCAGATCAGCCAAAATGGCCCCAATGAAAGACCAAACTAGGATGGAGAACTGAATTTGAGATAGCATTTGCAAGGTGACCTAACGAGGGCTGTGGGCAATAATTTACTCACAAACCTTGAAAATGATTTAGAATAGAAGAACAGAATAAAAATCCAAGAATTAAAACTTTGCTTGAGAGAGCCAAAAGCTCAAATCCCTTCTCTAAGTGAGCTACTGAATGGAAAAACTTGCCTCACATTTTGAGCTTCAATAATTTGTCAGCACTGAAATTTTAATGAATAACTTTGGAAAGCTGGGAGCTATTCCACACTGGAGTTCCAACAAACCCAAGATATTTTGTGCAAAAAACCAAAGTAGGTTAAGCAGATTTGGTCGTCACAACATATGACGCAGATCCCGTTCTGTTGCTGCTGGGCCTGTCCCCGAGCAGTGCTCATAATCCTGCCCGCAAACAAGCTGTCAGTTTCACTACGAATGTGCTACCTGTTACTGGAATTATGTTGGAGGGGGGAATTAGCGAAAGGCAGCTCCTGGTTTGAAGTGGGGAGGCCCTGTTTGTCAATGAACTCTGAATGGCAAAATATGTCTGTACTCCCTCTAAAGGCCCCCTCGATCAGCTGGAACCAAACTTGGCCTTAATGTTTCTTTCAGCTATAGTAAAAAACTGCAATTTAATCAGTCAGTGATTTTTCAGTCTAACATTATATTACATGTTGTCAAATATCCCTGAGGATCAAAGGATAATCATGGGTGGAAAAAAAAATGTAAATGTCATGATCATGGCTCTGATGGCTGGCCTAATTTCTCATTTCATTCACCTGCCTAACTCTGCACGGTTTCCAATTACTGCTCATCTTATCCACCTGCTCCTGCTTCCATATGTATGGCTCAGTTCAAGTCATAGGGGCTGAACTATTGATATGAGATCTCTGTTGATGCTCTAGTTCATGTTGTCGTTCTCGGGGGGCCAGTGGTGAGAGAAGTTTTTAGTGTTTCGTAGTGTTTCTGTTATCCTGACCTGTTCTGCCTCTCAACCACTCAGTGGGCCCGGTTCCCATCTAGACGTTCAACCTGAACTCTATGGATTTCTGGAACCCTGAACCAGCCTGTTCCTGTTCTTATCGGTATCCCTGACTGGGCTTTGGTCTCCCGGACGTCTGAGTCTTCCTGTTCTGATCTGTTTCCCTGACCTGGCTCATACTCATGCTTGCTTTCTGGTACTGCACTATCTGGGAAAATCTGGGCGGCGCTCGCCGCATCTTATTGGCAGCCCTCCGCCTGGATCCTATTGCGTTCTATTGAGATAGACTGAACTGATAAACCAGATAAGTGACTCACATGGATAATCATCCTCTGTCAGATTATCATGGTCACTTAACTATGTTTTTCTCCAACCAGAGTTTCTAGTGATGGGGCGGTGCCCAGCCCCAGCTACTATAGACCCGGAGATCTGCCTGAGAGTTTGAAATATCCAACTTATGTCTGTCTCGCCTTGAATTTAGGAAGACCATTATGTCTTAGGATTGCAATGTGCCAGGTTCATTTTCACATGATGAAGTAAGCAGCGCTGAGTGTGAGGCGCTCCAAGCTTTTCTTTCATTTTACAATAAGGACATACTTTGTGTCAAAATAGGTTCTGGCTTTTTCTTTGATTAATCAACTCATTGCCAGACCTGTCATTTTTGATGGAAAGACAAACTGCAGTAATGAACATTTTCTTTAGATTCACTGTCATTGGGTGCCTTGTGCATTTCCAGAACACTGCCCATATTGTGCTGAGCTAAATAATGATAAATCATTTGTAGCGTTTTTAACACATATTATTTGATATTACAAATATAAAATGAATTAATCATAGAAAGAAATAAAGTATTCAGAACCTGCTTAGAAATTCTTTACTGTTTTCAGCTTTCAGTAAGTTGCTGCAGGAGTCTATTAGTCACTGCTTTGTAATATATGCCTGCTCTAACTTGAAGAATGTTGCTCAGATTGTGGAAAAATATGTTAATATGAAGACTTACGTTCCTAACAGAGCACTTCGCTCTCAATCTGCAGGTTTACTAGTGGTTCCTAGAATTTCTAAAAGTAGAATGGGAGGCAGATCTTTTAGTTATCAGGCTCCTCTCCTGTGGAACCAACTACCAGTTTTAGTCCGTGAGGCAGACACCCTGTCTACTTTTAAGGCTAGGCTTAAAACTTTCCTTTTTGATAAAGCTTATAGTTAGAGTGGCTCAGGTTATCCTGAGCTATCTCTATAGTTATGCTGCTATAGGCTTAGACTTTTGGAGGACATAGGGACCCCCATTTCATCATTCTGCTTCATTCTCTCTCTGTTCTCCTATTCTGCAGAATCTGTTAGTTCAATCTCTAACCTTCTGCTCTCTCTGCTTTTCCTCAGAGTAGCTTTGCCTCGTCTGTTCCTGTTTGGCTGTGACGTCATCCTGGAAAGAAACATCAGCTGTGCTGCTTCTATCAACACCCTTGTTTATAGATGTTGGAGATCGGCCTGTTTTCCAGTGTGGTCCTGTTTCTCTGACCGTGACTGAGTGGATGTGCTTTCTTCGTCCTCTGGCATGGGAGCTGCCTTGGAGCTCGTCTGCCTGGCTGTGTGTTTCCTGGACGGGGCCGCCTTTTACAGCTGCTTTTTGTATCTCTGCTTCTGTCTCCTTGAACCCCAGTCGGCCTCGGCAGATGGCCGCTCACACTGAGCCTGGTTCTGCTGGAGGTTTCTTCCTGTTAAAAGGGAGTTTTTCCTCTCCACTGTCGCTACAAGCATGCTTAGTGTGGGGGATTGTATTTGAGTCAATGAGTCAATGCAATCAACTGGTTTTCCTTAGATAGAAAACTTTGTATCAATTTGATCTGGTTGAACTGTAAAGTGCCTTGAGATGACATGTGTTGTGAATTTGGCGCTATATAAATAAACTGAATTGAATTGAAAGACTTCTTTAGATAATAGACTTCATGTAGAATTTAAACTGTTTCTGTCAAAAAACATTCTGAAGTGTACAATCTCCTTTATCAAGTATAAATTAGGGAAGTTATAGTAGAAGACTGCTAAGGTTCACTGTGATCCTGAAAGATTAAAAATCTTCTGGTTGTGTTCATGTGAAGCACTTTAAAATGTACTTTTACTGAATTGTGCTAAACAGATAAAATTGCCTTGAATCGCTTTGCCTTACCTTTTTTGGTTTTTCATAGGAACCATGTAGGTTCTGCGTCAGCACTGACCAGTCTTTGAAGCTGTTTATAATGCCTTATGTCATGTAACTGAATGCCAGGTCGTGATATTATCTTTACTATGTTTGGCTGTGAGTGTTGTGTTCGTTTGGGGATGTGTTGAATTGCTTTGGTGTCAAGTCCAAGTTTTGAATATGCTGCTCTTTTTTTATTTCCTAATATCCTTACAAACTCTTAACAGGGTTTATAAAAATGTATGTTATTGAAAAAATATGATACACATGAATGTTTCTCCATACAAAAAATTAGCACAATGTCATGCGTGGAAGGGGACAACCCTTTTGGGATTGTGCCCAGTTTTTTGTAGCGATCTAGTGTGATCGTGATTCAATGCTTTGTTTTTTCTGCCACTACGAGTTAATTAAACATGAGCATCAGAGCTGACTTCTATAACATCTTGCTGCTCATCTTGGAATGAAAAGAGTTCAAGTTTGGATGTCACTTTTAGAAGATGTTGGTATTACTGTGAATCACTTCTGGTGTAAAAAGATGGAGAGCCATGAACAAAAACTATTTTCTGTAGTTAACACATCTGTGCAAATCTGTTAAACCAACAAAGAAGCACTTTTTCACCCAGCTAACTCCATACTTTTTTCCTTTATATTTAACATAACAGTGTTATGATCTTGGCCCTGATGACTGGCTTAATTACTCATTCCATTCACCTGTCTAACTCTGCCCAGATGCTCATTACGACACTTCTGATCCACCTGCTCCTTCCTCTATTTAAGGTGCTTGAATCTTGTCATCAGTGGCTGATTATCATGGTCTCTCCAGCCGGTGGTGAGAGTGTTTTTAGTGTTCCTTGGTGTTTCTGATTTCCTGATCCTGACCTCTTCTGCCTCTCAACCACTGAGCTTGCCTGTTTCTGGTCTGATCTGTTTGTCTGACCTGGCTTCGGACTCCTGCATGTTCTCAGGGGCTGCAGCATCTGGGACATTCTGGGCAGTGCCCGTCGCATCTGGTTGGCAGCCCACCAACTGGATCCTACCTTGTTCTCAAGCTATGGACTGAACTGTTACACCAGAGATTACTTCCCTAGACGCTCTAGCCACTGCAGATCTGCCTGTTTTAATAAAATAGTTTTTTTCAGTAATCTAACTGTGTGTCTTGCCTTGAATACTGGGTCCTCGTTTCTGAGTCATTACAAAGAGATGTATTTGTTTTTAAGCTGAATTGAGAAAAATAAAGGTCACATTATATTTCTTGTGCTCTTATATTTTTATAGATCAGATTAACCTAGCACTTCAATGGAGAGGTTTTATATTACAGATCTATTGCCAGATTTTTCAGTCATCCTTGACCAGCATACCTGCTCTCTGAAAACCATTCCCACAGCATTATTCTACCTCATCCATGTTTCACTATAGTGGAGTGTTATTTTCCTCCTGTTGTGCAGTATGGGTTTTCATAAGTTACTGACCAACTTCAGTTACGATTGTGGTTAGGTTTATGACAAAATATAAATTCTAGTGGTGCAAAGACATTCGGAAGCTGTTGTATATTGCAGGTATGGAACCAGAAACATGTTACGATATTTGTAAATAGTAGGAACAGTTAGCTTGGAACCATTCAATACCATAGCTTAGCTAAAACTGCTCCCCTATCCTGAGGTAATAAAATAACACTAATGTCTTCTTCTCTGCAATTCACAATCAGCTTGTTCTCCTGGTTTGGGAGCTACAAGATAACACCTTGGGAATTGTCCTCAGGTTGCACTGTTAAGGAAGTATCTTCCCTTCTGCCAGGTTCAAGCATTCCTTTGTGCTGTCAGCTCAATACTCTCAATAAAATAACCGGCACACCATACAGAGAGTTTTTTACTCTGAGGTTGTATGCTGAAAATTAATTCCAATTTTGTTTGATCACAGTGGAAGGTGATGGATATTACAGAGCTGTTAAGGAATAATCCTGCCTTAAGTGAAATATATATTACACACAAGTAAGTTTTTTTTACTCACATTAGCCATGTGTTTACCCTTAGAAAAACGGACCACTTAAGCTGTGTAAGATGTCTCATATATTTCAAGCAGGATTATTACATTTTTTAAAGTTTTTTTGTTTTCTTGAGGTTTTATGGCCTCAGTGACATGTTTCCATAATATATTGCTGAAAACAAAGGCACATAAAAGAAATGTGTTTCCTGCAACGTGATATTTTTTACCACATTACAAAGGTCACAGTTAAGCTTTGCAAGAAATTGAAAAACAAAACAATTGAAAAAAAAAAATTGCCCACTTGAATGAAATACGGAAAAAAACATCCCCATTAATTATCTCAATTTTTCAAACAGAATTAGAAGTATAATTTTAAAATGTGAAAAAAATATAAGGATTAACACCTTCCCCAAAGCCACAGCGTCAGGACAAAGGCACAGGTATTTTTTCAGGTCACTTTGCCAAAGCCTTGAGTGATAACCTCTCCATGATGTCATGGAAAACTAAAACTGAGGTTTGCAAAAGGGAGTGCACCCCTGCAGGGGAGCAGTGCTTCATTATTTTACCTTCAAGTTTCTGTGAAAGCACAAAATTACACAAACAGAAACACAACCAGTTTTTCTGCAGTAGGATAACCTGCTAAAATGTGTAAATTTTTTTTATGTACATAGAGACATCAGCTGATAATTTAGAAATTATTATTATTATTTTGTGTTACAAAAATGAAGAGAATTGCAAATGTGATTTCAGCTAGAATAAGGTAACCAAATTGTGCTTGTGGCTCCGTTAAAAAGTAAACACAAAAAGACAAAAAAGTTTACTTAACATGAAGCAATGAAGATAAAAAAAAAAAAAAACTGAAACTCATTTTATAAACACCACTTCAAATAAAACATGGGGGATAAGCAACCAAGCTGGGTCACGTTTCCCTGAGTGTTGAGGGAGTAAATCAGCTTACCAGTGCGCATGGAGCAGGTGCACTGAGGTCCTGTCAAACTCTCCCAGAGCTCAGCTTCCCACGTGGGACATCACAGCAACTTTCCTTGCTATCCCTCTCCAGGATGGGCTCTCTCCTCTTGAGTATTCCCAGATTGTGTCCCTCCTCTGCCTCCTGATGCAGCACAGGTTCCAGAGAGTGTTAGTGTGTGTCTTTCTGTATGTGTTGCTCTGACCCTCACAAAGCGCCCCTGCAGCAGCAGACTGAGCTGACTGGTCGTGGGAGTTGCTCTCTTTCTCTGGACGAGCCTGAAAATGCAGCAAGGAGGACCTTTGCCAGTTCCTCAGCTGTATGCAGTATTGATGGAGTTGCTGTGGGGATGCTAACACAGCATGAATCCTCACCGTTCCCTGCTCTTGTGCTCCCACCCCTCCTCTTCTCTTTCCCCTAGCAGAGGCTCTCTCTCTCTCTCTCTCTCTCTCTCTCTCTCTCTCTCTCTCTCTCTCTCTCTCTCTCTCTCTCTCTCTCAGCTGCTTGTTGTTCCCTTTACCCTCTTAGCTTTCCCCAGCCCCCCCACCCCCCTTCAGATGTCAAAGACCTGACTTGCCAGTTAAACCTGATCAAAGAATTGCTGCTTTCCTTGCTGCACTACATGCTGACTCCTCCCTGCCTGCATCCTCTGAATGCATTGTGCTGCAGTGAATGCATCAGCTGTTGTACAACTCTTCCCCCTTGGTACTGTCCTTTTTTTTTTATCTGGCCACCAGAACACATTAAAGGAACTGCTGCAAACACTGACACAGCTCTTACCGTATACCTCACATCTTTCAGTGTGATCAGCAAAGGAAGAGAGCTTGGAATTGCAGTAGTCGCAGTTGATGAAAAGTTCAGTCTATATGGCAAACCATTAGGTAAAAAAAATGTACCTCCTTGACACAAACATGCAATATTATCCTGCCATAGCACTAAAAACGTTTAGTAATTATATGTCAACTTCACTTTTAACCCAACTTGTAAGAGCAGAAGTCCTAAACCACAGTGTCTCGCTTGTAGTGAAAAATTGCAGACTACTTAGCTTTGAGGCACTAGTCGACAACAAGCCCGGATTGGTTGATTTCTATGCCATTATTATATATAAAGAAGTGGGCTGAAATTCATCCCATTAGTTCCTGCAACCCCTAAATGTGCACATTGATCATTTATAATTCCAGGCAGCCAGTAACATTTTTAATGCAAACTAAATTAAACTAGTTATTAGTTAAATGGTAATAAATGCACATTAGCTTATTTATAAATATGTGCTATTTGCACTTAGGATAAGGTTTAAATCCTGCATTAGAAAGCATATCAGTTGTGAAAACTTTGTCATCTGTGAGCAAATACCTGCTGCAGTGACCCCTGAATATTGGAGCAGCTCAGATGGTACAAATACAACGTATTTAGTAATAAAGCAAGCAATTTGGATATATTAGTGACTTGGCAGATTTTTCTTTACAACGGAATATAGAGAAAATGAAACTGTCATCTAGTTAAAAGGTGTGTGCTCTGCTAATGTGTAAATTATATATTAATATTACATATCAGTGAACTGGTGCAGCAGTCCCCACCCAGATCAGATAGATTTTGACTTATGCGTCAAAAAGACTTCTAGTTTCAGTTATTTAGGTGCTATAGTAATATTGTAAATGTTGGTTCGACAAAAGGGGCACCAACTAGCAAGTAAACATTGCTAATAATAGTTTTTATGAAGTAGTGATGCATCTTTTTAAACTGCTGGCATGTTTAACCAGTGCGGTGTTGGAAAAAAAAGTTTTTGCAAACATTAAAGCTCTGGAATATTTACAAAAAGAGCTTGTTCCAAAAAAAAAGTTAAAAACCAACCGCTGGACTTTGTTTTCCAAATTTTAAGACATTTTGCTTCCCATCCAGAAAGCTTTCTCAATTCAAAATGTCTGGATTAGCGTTGAGTTCCAGGCTTATAAAGTGACCCAAACAAAAGCCTTGTTATGGCTTATAAAACATGCAAATTGAACCAAATAAACAGGTCCACCTCTTTGTAATGGGGAGTCGTTGAGGTCCTTATTGGCTTGCAAACATGATATTGGCCCATGGCTCTGAAAAGGGAGTAATTTGGCCCGGCCTGTATGGCCTGGCTCACCAGGTGTCATGTTTTTATCTCCTGCATAGCGATGAGGATTGATATGATAGTAGGAAGGAATCCACTCTATCGCTGCATTGTAGGTTTTTGAGTGCTGAAACCTGAGTCCATCCCCTCATATGGTTGGTTTTTTTCTCTCAACATAACTAGCTTCCTTCACACCCCTTTCCAACCGACTGTCTTCTTTGTCCAAAATGTGAACATTCTGGTCCTCAATCGTGTCTTCTTTGTCCTTAAGTGGACAGCAGAGTCTTGTCCTGACTATGTAGCTCACCTGTGTTGAGTCATGCATCTGTGGGGAGGTTGTTTGGTTTCTCCACCAAAAAGATCAGAGCATTCCTTATTGCAATGAAATGCATACAACAATCTGCTCATCTTATGTCTGGGGATTTTGTCTTTAGGATGCCTAAGTATAAGGGTCTAAAAAGAGCTTTCTCTATGCTTACCTGCAGTAGCTTAAAATTTTCCTTGATTTTTGCAACAGCACTTTGCCTTGTAGCTTTTTGGCCAAAAATAATAGCAATTGTATAAACAGTTAAAGTTCTAAAACCTTTTCATGGCTTACTAGAACAAATTTTAGATGAATTAATACAAATTCATATAAAAGCATTCATACAGATTTTTTATGAATGCTTCTTCTTGCAGGGTAACTATGAAGCTGGTAAATCTCTAAAAGCAATTAGCAAAAAAGGCAGGGTAAACCACTGACAGTTCTTCAGTCCATCACAGGGCAGCCAATAGAGAAACAACCATGGAGACACACATGTCTTGCTAGCAGAGCAAATCAGTCTTTGAAATAAAGGTGATGTTAAGAAAATCAAATATCTAACTAACTTGCCATGGTCAATAGCTGTTGAGACAAAGTCAGTGTGATAATACCAAATGAGCCAGATAGAAGAGGATCTTTGATGTAACGGGTTAGAAAAACAATAACAATGACCACATGGTGTTATTGTATTTCTACAGAGCGCTGACAGATGTATTGTTGCTTGAACACTCCAGTGTCTGTTTTTATGTTGGTCTTTGTTTGCAAGCATGTGTGTAAAGGCATGTGTTTAAGTGGAAATCAGACAAGGAGCTAAACATGTGCATAACAATATGCCTGACTAAGCTATCCCAGTGTTAAAGGACAATATACACCGGTGACATATCTTTATTATTTGAATAAGAATGAGTACTTTTAGCTGCAGGATCCAGTGAGAATTGTAATAAAGGAATACAATGGCTTTAGCATTTTTATAGGTTAAAACCTTTTTAGTGTGGCATGGATTTCTGCTCAGACCAGCTGGGTCAATATTTCCTAGGATCATCCTTTGCTCCGATCACAGCTGCAGGACCTGTGGAATGTGCCTCTACCAGCTCTGTACGTTATATTTAGCTTATATTTGCTCTTATTTGCTAAATAGAAAAGATTAAGATGAATTTTAGTACGAGCCGCCAGAATTGCAAAAGACTCCAAGATGGATCTCAAAATGTTTTCAGAAAAACCGAGTAAAAGTCTGGTTGCCTCCAATTCAAGCCTTTTTTGTTATTAAAAATAAAAGGCTCAGGAGGATTGGATGGAGATCATTTTTAGGCAGATTATCATTTGAATTTAGGTCCTTCTTTTTGCTGTGGAATTCAAACAGACATTCTTTCTTTGGGGCTGCTCGGTGGAGCAGTGGGTAGCACTGCTGCCTTGCAGCAAGGAGATTCCGGGTTTGATTCCTGGCCCGGAGTCTTTCTGCATGGAGTTTGCATGTTCTCCCTGAGCATGCGTGGGTTCTCTCCGGGTACTCCGGCTTCCTCCCACAGTCCAAAAACATGACTGTTATGTTAATTGGCTTCTTTAAATTCTCCTTAGGTGTGAGTGTGAATGGTTGTTTGTCTTTGTGTTGCCCTGCGATGGACTGGCGACCTGTCCAGGGTGTACCCCGCCTCTCGCCCATTGACAGCTGGAGATAGGCACCAGCACCCCTCGCGACCCCACTTGGGATTAAGCGTGTTAGAAAATGGATGGATGCATGTTTTCTTTGATCTAAACCTGTCCATTCTGGTTATGGCTGCATAGAGTCATTATAAACACCTGTCACAGTTTTGAGCTTTTTATTTCTGAAACAGAGGTTCTTCCAGGTTTATTCTCTTTTTAGATCTATTAATCTTATAAACTATTACCAGTTTAAAAGAACAAGTAACATTGGTGACAAATACATTTAGCCTTAGTCTTTCTCCGCACATTGCATTTTACATGTAAGCTACCACAGTGTATTTGGGTGTCATCAAGTGGGTGCTGTGCCCCCTTTATGAAATGTGGTAAACTGCAAAAAGATCTCTTCATGGGTTTTCTTCAACTATAATATTTCTTCTTACCCTTCTTCTATGAACACCTGTTTAATAGATGGCACAAGTGTCCTCAGGTGTGGATTGCTGCATCTCCTAAGTTGATCCTTGTTTCTACACTGAATAATGCTGTCAGTGTCTGAGCTTTCATTGTAGGTTGTCATGGCAGGTGTATAGTTTAACTGAGCTCTTTTTATTTACAAGTGATGGGTTTAACAGATATCTCTAAGATTCTCAAAGCTATGGATGTTGCTTTATTACCAAACCTTGCTTCAATATTCTCCCCAACTCTCTGAATGACCTATCTGATGGCATTTAAGGTCATCATGATGCACAACAAACCTCTGAGGCCTCAAAAAGGTTACATTTAAATTCAGATTACACCACAATTTAGGTAAGCTCTGTTCAAGTACAAAGTCCTGAACACTGATATTAAAGACAAACACAACACACACTATAGAGTAAAAGAATAAGCAATGTTAAATGTCTAAAGATTTTCAAAAAGCCTGAGCCGCTTGTTCCAAATACTTTGGACCTACAGCAGCAAAAGCTCTGTGTCCTCCGGACGCAAATTCATTGTTCTGGAATGTCAAAGAGCATCAGAGCCACTGATCTGAGTGAGCGAGATGAGACGTACATCTGAAGAAAACCTCACAGAGAAGATTAGTAAAGTCTGACTTTTAATGCTTGCTCAATTATGAAGCAGTAAAGAAAAGAAAACTACTAACTTTCCTTTAACTTACAGGTAGACCTGTACTACTTTGTGTCGGTCTATCAAATAAAATTCCAATAAAATAGACAGAGATTGATGGTTTTGAGGGTTTGATTATGTTGCAACACATCAGAATGTAAAGAAGGCAGTTAAAAGATCTAATGGTTCAGTCTCCCTCTGAAACAAACCTTAACCTTAAACACAAAGCACTTTACAAATGCCCTGTTAAAGATGAGGAGTTTATCATGTTGTTCACCACTAGTGATGACGTCCTTTTTAATCGAATATAATGTTGGTACAATAAGAACACTGTCTTTGCTATATGCAGAAATAAATCTCATTTAATGTGATCCATGTATTTCCATTTCATTTTTCCTCAGCTAATTGATTGCATTCATGTCACATGATGAACAGAGGATAAAAGCCCACCAGCAGTAGGTAATGGCTTTGCTCAAATCGGCAGTTTTAAACCAAATCATGGTGACCCCAGTCCATATTAGAGTTACATATTTACTATGTTGACACATCAGACATGTCTGCTGATTAACTGTGGGAACCTCCTGCTTCTTATTGACATTGTTTAACTTTATTGAACTATTGGCTACTAATTGCTGCTAAGTGAGAGCTTCTACTGATTAGTATGGTTCACTCATTCACACAAGGGATTGAGGAAGAGGCTTATAAAAAGTAAAAATAGGGGTGTTTGTAGGAGGGCGGGTGAGTGGGTGGTAAGTGGAAAGTTTTGTTACAATGCACGAATCAGAATACAACTGCCAGCTCAGTTGTAATGTAAACTAATCAGCAGTCATTAATACTGCTTTGGTGGCTGCTACGCCTTTTGTCAGTTTGGTTTAAGCTTTCTTAAAACATTACAAAGGGGAAAAAACCCTGATGCTTATTACCAAGTAATTACATTAATTACTCGACTGTTGTCTTAATTGACCCTGACTCTTATTAGAAAGATGTAAACAATCACATTTGGACAAGAAAAAATATAAATACTATATAAACTAGGCTAGTGAGGCAGGCGTCCAGGGAAAGCTGTATCTCCCTAGCAAATATTATTTTTAATTGGGTGGGCTGTTGAGCAAACATCTAAGCTTTTTTTTAAAGAATCATGTAAACCAAGATAGACTTGAAAATAAATAGCTCCATCATTTACTTTTATGTTAGAAAGCTGTTTACTGTGTTCCAGTTGTTCAGCCATCAATGTACTTGGGCTAATATGGCAGTGGATGTGTTTTATCACATATCATCTGAGCTTAGATCAAAGCAAAATCTTTCTTGGTTTAAGCAAAAGCAGCACAAGTATCATACAGATCAAAACCAATGTTTTATTTCCAAAACCAAGTAACTGGCTATCTGATAGCTACCGTCTGTTGAATCCAGGTCAAGCCTTTGACTGTTTACCTGAATAAACAATAAGGAGCTGGGTCGCCTACAACTAGAGCAGAACTGTCCTCCACGGCTCCCGATAGGAGAGCCCATATCTCTCCCTTCCTGAAGTCCCTTCATTGGTTTCTTGTTGCTTCCAGGACAGATTTTAAAATCCTAGGCCCTAGTCCTTAGTTTCATAGACATTTCATGGACAGTTCAATGAGGTCTTCAGGTTAAAATCTGCTCATGGTTCCTTGAGCCTGTCTCAGAACCTGAGGAGGCAGGTCTTTTAAAGTGGTGGCACTTCATCTCTGGAACAAACTCCCCTTTTTATTTATTTTTTTTTTATTAAATTTTTTTTCCTACATGCTTTGATTCTGTTATATTTTCCTATATTTTAATCATGTAAAGCAGCACTCCCCAACCACCGGGCCGCAGACATATATATGTACTATATGTATATATATATATATATATTATATATACTATTTTTGATCAGGACCTGTCATTTAAATCCCATATCAAAGAGGTTTCTAGAATTTCCTTCTTTCATCTGAGGAACATTGCAAAAATTAGAAATATCCTGTCCAGGGGTGATGCTGAGAAACTAGTCCATGCATTTGTTACTTCAAGGCTGGACTATTGTAATTCTTTACTATCAGGAAGTCCACAAACTGTAGTTAAAAGCCTTCAGCTGATCCAAAATGCTGCAGCCAGAGTTCTAATGAAAATGAAAAAGAGAGATCATATCTCTCCTATCCTGGCTTCTCTTCATTGGCTTCCTGTTAAATCAAGAATAGAATTTAAAATCCTCCTTCTCACATATAAAGCCTTAAATGGCCAAGCTCCATCTTATATCAGAGATCTGATTGTTCCTTATGTTCCTAACAGAGCACTTCGCTCTCAATCTGCAGGTTTACTAGTGGTTCCTAGAATTTCTAAAAGTAGAATGGGAGGCAGATCTTTTAGTTATCAGGCTCCTCTCCTGTGGAACCAACTACCAGTTTTAGTCCGTGAGGCAGACACCCTGTCTACTTTTAAGGCTAGGCTTAAAACTTTCATTTTTGATAAAGCTTATAGTTAGGGTGGCTCAGGTTATCCTGAGCTATCTCTATAGTTATGCTGCTATAGGCTTAGACTTTTGGAGGACATAGGGACCCCCATTTCATCATTCTGCTTCATTTTCTCTCTGTTCTCCTATTCTGCAGAATCTGTTAGTTCAATCTCTAACCTTCTGCTCTCTCTGCTTTTCCTCAGAGTAGCTTTGCCTCGTCTGTTCCTGTTTGGCTGTGACGTCATCCTGGAAAAAAACATCAGCTGTGCTGCTTCTATCAACACCCTTGTTAATAGATGTTGGAGATCGGCCTGTTTTCCAGTGTGGTCCTGTTTCTCTGACCGTGACTGAGTGGATGTGCTCTCTTCGTCCTCTGGCATGGGAGCTGCCTTGGAGCTCGTCTGCCTGGCTGTGTGTTTCCTGGACGGGGCCGCCTTTTACAGCTGCTTTTTGTATCTCTGCTTCTGTCTCCTTGAACCCCAGTCGGCCTCGGCAGATGGCCGCTCACACTGAGCCTGGTTCTGCTGGAGGTTTCTTCCTGTTAAAAGGGAGTTTTTCCTCTCCACTGTCGCTACAAGCATGCTTAGTGTGGGGGATTGTATTTGAGTCAATGAGTCAATACAATCAACTGGTTTTCCTTAGATAGAAAACTTTGTATCAATTTGACTGTATGATCTGGTTGAACTGTAAAGTGCCTTGAGATGACATGTGTTGTGAATTTGGCGCTATATAAATAAACTGAATTGAATTGAATTGAATATAAGTATATATATAATTTATCGACGATCAGAGTGATGTTTTATTTTGAAAAATATAAAAAATTGCGGTGTTCTCTCCTAATTACATCTGTCGGTGCATCTGTGCCTCTTGACACAGATTAATTCAGTTGAAGACTCATCCTATCTATAACATCCTATCTTTGTGAAGCGGGATTTTCTGCGGTTATAGCGACCAAAACAAAACTACGGAGCAGACTGGACATCAGGAGCACACTTCGTCTGTCATTGTCTCCGATTATGCCTAGATGGGACCGGCTTGTTGTTTTATTTTTATGCTGTTTGTATTTGATTTTATGCCATGTGCAAAAAAGGTTGGGGACCGCTGATGTAAAGCACTTTGCATTGTCTTTGTACTGAATTGTGCTATACAAATAAATTTGCTTTGCCTTTGCCTTGCCTTTCCTTTGCACTTTCTGGATTCTGTTCACACGTTTAAAAAGCAGCTAAAAACTAGACTGTTTGCACAGGCAGATTGCAAACCATTTTATTCATTTATTTGTTTAGTTTTTGCTTGTGTTTTATTAGTTTTTTCTTGCTTTTTTACTCATATTTTTGTGTTATCTTGCGAGGAACTTTGTGACCCATCTTTGAAAAGTACTATACAAATCGAATTTACTTACTACTTAAAGTCTGAGGGCAGATAGCATGTGCCTAATTAACCTGTGTGTTAGATTTCTTTTGGTTGATCCATCAACAAAAAAGGAAATTGAATGCTTGGGAAACAAAAATCCCAAAGACACATACACTTATATGGCCCTATGTTTATTTAGTATTAGTACCTTTCATGCAGATCTTGAATTAAATACAGGTGAGCTGTAGCTGTCTTAAAACCATTACCCTTTCAGCAGCTACACTTTACGCTGCAGATGAAAAAAGAACGAAGGTAGGCATTTTCTTTGTGAATTTCATAACACCATCTTTACTATTTCAGATTTGGTCTCAATCTGATATGAGCTTTTCTTCCACATTAGCCTTTCTAAAAAATGGCTTGTGTCCAATGTTTATGGGATTGTTATGACTTGTTTTTTCAAACTGTGTCTTTTAGCAACTCTTTCATATGGCTAACATTAGATTAGTAGAACGGCCATTTAAAGGAGTCATAAATTGGTCGCTTACTCATTCGGTCCTTCTGAACTTGTCTTTAAATTCATGTTTAATCATTTTAAGAGAAAGAAATTCAGGCCAGTTTTTATGCCCCCCCTTTTTTTCCTCTAAGGATATGCATGAGAATTTGACTTGTGTGTATGCACGTTCATGTGAATGCATCGTTAGCAGCATCAGCAATTTTTCATGGTTTATTTATCATAATTCCCTTGTCTTTTACACAATAATTTTACAAAAGTTACTGCAACACTTAACAACTGCCTGCTGGTGAGTACCTGATTGGTGAAAATAGAGACAGACATCATATGACTGATGTAAATCAAGAAGGAGGACCAAAACCAGCTTCTTGTGGGCCTCTCTGGTTCGAACTAAGGATCCATATAAAAAGCAAAAACAAAAAAAACATTAATTTCTACATTCTGGAATGCCTGGTAGGTTTTAACTGGGGCTAACACACACTTTAAAAAGAAAAGGTCTGATTTTCAGGCGCTTACCCCTTTAATAGTTGTCCTGTAAACAAGTTTTGCCACTTGAGGCACTGATCTCTGCAGATACCCCAAAGTTACTCTGGTTCTCTTGGTTGCTTCTCTGAGTAATGCTCTCCTTGCAGTATAAATGGGCCAACATGTTATGCAGTTATGTTCTATATTTATTTTTCGTTTTATGATCGACCAATGGTTCTCTGTGAGACGTTCAAGGCTTTAAATACTTTTTTTCAACAAAACCCTAACTGTCTTTTCTAATTTGATGATTACTGAAGTGAGTTGTCTGCAATAGATTACATGCATCATGTTTTGAATCAACTAAAAGCTATTGAAAGATGTAAAATTTTTGTAAATATCTTCCAAAGCATGTATCTTTTTATCTGTACTTTTCACACAAGTTTAAATTATTCCATGGCTTAAAACTTTTGCTAGCTAGCATATATTCCTTAACATAAAATCCATAAAAATTAGTCCATAAAGTTAATATGCACAAATAAACTCAAGATCAGATAAAATAATCCACACAGCTCTGCAAGTTTTACAAAAGCTTCGGTTTTTAATCAAACATCTATTTACAAACTTTTTTTGCCACCATATGTAAAAATATGCAGTACATTTTTTCAAATGAAAATCAAAAGCTACAGAACCTCTGTCTTTAGGTAGTTCTTTGTCCTGGGTCTCAGCTCTGGACTGACTGGGGCACTCAGCCTTCGCAGATCGTAGTCCCCCATGCACACAGCCACAAAGAACAGCGTTCCTCCGATGACCTGACCCAGACCTCCAAACCATCCAGAGAACATCGCCTCGCCATGCTCCCACCGAGGCATCACATCAGGAAAACCTTCATCCCAGAACTCCACCACAGTTGTGTACGCCAAAATAGACACAGGAGCCAGAATGGTTAGTCCCGACACCCAGGTCATTACCCCGCTGAAGATCAGGAGCCCTCTCTTTACATCTGGCTTCCTTACACACATCTCAACCCCCTCAAGACCCAGAAAGGCGGTGACCAGAGCAAAACCTCCAGTTCCAATGGATATAAACACAAGGACCCTGGAGATCTGCAGATCCATTGGTAGACCCAGGACAGAATCGTAGGCCTTGCACTGAATCCCTCTCTCCTCTGTGTAGAGGCAGGTGAGCCAAAGCCCTGAAAACCAGTTCTCCACCTCATTGAGATCCGAGTTCATTGTTTTCCAAAGGGGTAAAAATGCAGTGACCAGGGAGGTGACGTAGCTCCCAAAAGATAAAAACATTGCAGTTCTCTGCATCATTTTCGTTGTTAAAAAAGCCATCTTCTTCTTTTGCAAGAAAAACCTTGTGTGCTGCGATTCTTGTGTCCAAGTTCATGTAACTGGATAAGGGACCAAGAGAGACTCTGTACCCCGTCCAAACGAATGGGAAGGCCCACTGCTTCAGTCTCCAAAAAAAAAAAAAAAGTACCCGATATAAGAGGAAGATAATCCAGGACTGAGGCTCCACAATAGAGCTACTGTTCTGTTTCAGCGTTCAATGTCATCACAGTGATTAATGAACTCTGTTTTTAAATAAAACCAGGTATGTTGAGTGAAATACCAAGCCCAAAGTGCATGCCTGCAGAATTTAGCTTTAATGAATGAAACTGGATCACTAGATACACACACTGAAATACAAAAATAAGTTTTCTTTGCTATTCATGCCACTGGATGTTCAAGTATGCAGTACTTTTAAAAAGTATAAAATTAATATCTTTTTCAATAAAATGTTGAGGTAACAAATGTAATAATGCTGCTGTTTTGAAACATACATTTACATTCTAAAGAAACCAAAATGGGGACATTTTATTTGCCAAGTGTCTCAAGTGTCTGGATTGTGAAAAGCACTTTGTGTTCACTCCATTAGACCATTCAAAGCTTTGAAGGCTCGAGTTCTTTTTGAATTTAACTCTCAGTGTGATTGTTAAAATGTCAGTGAACTTTGTTTGCTGATTTGATTAGTTCTCCCATTTTATCACATGCTTTATAAAATTCCAAATTCTATTTTACTCCTAAAATGTATCTATTTATTTAAATTATTAGTTAGTTTTGTCGCATTTAGGTCATGGATACTGTATCCTTAGCAATAATGGCCTGAGCAAGAAAGTAGCAACAACTTTCAATGATGACACAGTATTAAATGACATGCAGTAAAATGTATACTTTCATGATATATATCTACAGATTTTATTTTTTACCTGGGATTTAAATTCCTTATGAGGTTGTAGGAAGCCAGGATCCCCTCATATGCACAAGAACATGCAAAAGGCCACCAGGCTGGAAACTGAACTCTGTACATTCTTGCTCAAAGACCATGGTTGCACAAACTTCAACCCTGTTCACCATCTGCAAATTCTTAAACTAATTAAAGTTGTCATTTGGATACATTTATTCCAAGTAAATTAAATAGCTTTTTATCGCACTGATGCACAATTTTAGCTTAAGACAATTTTCGAAAGAGATCAGATTTAGATAAATAGATGGCAAAATGCACTAAAACTAAAATACACTACGGCTGCGTTTGTCCTAACTCTCAGAAACTAAACTTTGGGCTGTCACCATCTGCCTGTAAGCCACGGTTTAATAAAAAGACATGCTTTGATTTATTAAAATATGTTATTTTTTCAGTGACATTTTAATTTAGTGAGGTGCACTCATCTAAAGCGCTATAAAAAGGTATTTCCCCTTTTAAAGTTATGTCCTGTTATTGTGTTGTTTGCAACATTATGCATCCCTCTGGAAACATTTCTATTATTCTGCAGCATTGCTTTAACACAGCCGCACTGGATTTTTTTTCTTTTGTTTTGACATTAATGGACTATTTAATATTATACCACAACATCCCTTTTCTAAAAAGTCTGTTTTCTAGGTTTATTTACACCATAAAAGAAAAACTGAATAAGACCATTTGAAAATAACATTTCGACCATACCTGTATACTGTTAAAAACAAGAGTAGTTTAGCTATCCAAGCTAAGGTGACATTAGATCAAAAAGGGTTCAAATATTTCAAAGAAAACAACTTGAAATGGATTTAAAAGAGAACCATTTGTGTCTAATAAATGTCCAAAACGCATTCTGAGAAGATTGATTTATTATGCGTTTCTTTAAGGCTTTAAATACAGGACTCTGATTGACATACGTTTGGTGATGCTGAAATAAAGGTCACTATTACACAGTTCAGGGTAACATGACTGTCGAGGCTTTTTGGTTAGTATTGGTAACGTCATCATTACACATAATTAAAACAAACTGTACACATTTGAAACACTTTTATGTAATGACTAATTCCTTCCATCACAGCAGAAAATAAACCAAAGTGAAGAACAGAAACGGGCCTAAATTAATCATTTGATGGCGCTTAAATTGCATTTTTATTGACTTAATGATGCTTCAACATATTTTAAACATACTGCAACAAGCATGATCAGTAAAATTCATATGGGTTAAAAAAAAAAAGATAAATACTGAGCAGAGAACAGGCTTCCAAATGGTTGTATATATAAAATAACTGATAAAGTACATATTTTATTTAACAGTATAAACATTTCTAAGCCACATTCTGGTTTCTTTGATTTTACACAGTGAGAGAAAATATGTAGTGTAGATAAAAAGCCATTTATCATACACACGTCTCAGACATGCAGGGTAAAGAAAAATCCTAAAGCATAAATAAAATAAAATAAATGTTGGTGAAGCAGTAATGAATAGAAATATATAGATAGGACATGTATGGCTTTTTTAGAAGAAAATGTCTCTTCTTTGATTCACCCTAAATATCAGAGCCCATTTCAGCACACTGTTTGTCTGATATGTGCGTAGCTAGAGACTCAATGATGTCCAACAACAGCAGCTGGCTGAGAGACCGCAGATTGGGGAGCTTGGATACCTTTGGGAGGGGAGAACAAAGCAAAATGAAAAAAATGTCAGAAATTAAGACAGTGAGAGACACAAAAAAAACGGGTGATAGGAAGCTGTTAATTGCCCATGCATAAAAAAAATGACGTTAGGTGCAAAAAGAAGCTGAAAAGACACAAAAAACAGAGCTAACACTCCAGTGAGAGAAAGTGAAAATTGAGTGTTTTGCTTTTTTCATTGCATAACAAACAATAATCAGAGTGCCACTGTGACGCCCCGCAGCTCTTTGATGAGGTGCTTACACAGCCGGCCAAGCTATAAACAGTCTCCTCTCTACTCAGAAAACGGAGCCTATTGCGCTAAGAGGTCAAAAGTGTCAGTTTCCCACAAAGATGATGAGACTAGAGGGTTAGCTCAGCTGCACTGAGTGGGCAGCATACCCCCAAGGCTCCGGATACAAGCCCACCCACCTTGATGAACTGGTGGACGATAATGTGGAGGCAGTGTTTCTTCATGTCTAAAGCCTGAGTCTTATCTGCTGCCTCCAGGATCTAGGAGAAATGAGAGGAGAAATTCTTCAGTTAGAGAGAAGAGAATGTTTTTTCCCAATTAGGTCACAGATCCCCCCAGGGTGAAAAATATAAACACCTGCAGGACGTTCTCCACAGTCACATTCATCTCCAGATTCTGCTTACAGTAAGCCTGGAGCCTGTTATTGGAAAAGCCGTAGTAGTACGGAGCAGCAAACAGATAGCTGGTTATCAAGGTCAAGGAAAAATGCTCTACATGTGAAACAGATCTGATGTTCAAAAAGAACGAGTTCAATCAATAAGAGACAAGTCAAACAGTCAAATTAAAAATATAGTTAGAAAATTACTTTTTAAAGTCAAAAATTTGCTGCATAACTTTTCTTTTCTACTTCGAATAACCTCATGTGTGAAAATGTGGGGAAACACAAGGACGTAATCCATGACAAAAATAGTGAAGACACCCACCAAAATTATGGATAATTATTTGGTCAGAACACATTAAACTTTGGTAGATTTAATTAATTAAACCAAGGAAATATAGAACAACTGCAAATATGGTTTGAAAAAAATAAAAATCTTAAATTATAATAAAAGCCATTTATTCAATGATAAGTATTTTTAAAAGGGTAAATTAAAAAAACAAATCTATCCAATGTGCAGCTGTTTTGTTAAAATCACCAGTTTTTTCGATAGAAATCCAGCTAATAACTTTCATTTTCACTCTTTTTCCAACAGAGTGTCGTTAATGCATTTGTATTCTGATTTTCTTCTTTACACTAATCTCAGTCATTATTACCTTTGGATCTTATTCACCATCAAAAACATTTATCTCCTGCTAAACATTAGAAAAAAGGGACATGTTTCAACACTACCTGGCAGCTGTGATAAAGCATTTGTTTTCAATACCTACAAACTGGACGGGTTAAATGTGTTTTGTTTAAGGGTTTTCTGCAGGTAAGAGATTGTTAAATTGATAAAAATATGTTTAAATTTCTCACAGAGGGTAAACTTAGCATGATCAGCGGGAACTTGCAGCTGATGTTAGTCTTTAATTGGATACCATGTTCCATAATTTGAGAAGGATACAGAGAATCTTCTGGAGGCATGTTGACGTCACCGTAGTAGATGTAGCGAAGCATCGATTCGAAAGCCTGCTTGCTTGGGACCATTTCACCAATGGATATATTCACCTGACCATCTTCTGGCATGAAAGAGCGGAACATCGCCTCAAAGTAACTGGAATATCAAAATAAAAGCTCAGTCAGCTTCATCATTAAGACAAATGGAAAACAATGACTGTCAATAGGAAATGTACTTTTATCCAAATCCACAAAGCTTAACAAAATGATGAATAACCTTTGAACTTTATTACATTTATAGGATGAATTAGAGTATTTTACTGGGATTAAAGTTGTTCTAGCAACACAAAGCAGCACAAAGTTACTGTATATAGTGGGGCAAAAACAATATTTTTTTTTTTTATAATTATTATTTAAACCCTAAATAAAGTTTGATGTAAAAAAAAAAAAAAAAAAAAAAATGCTTTCAAAAATGATGTAAACATATTCCACTCATAAATACACCATTCCCACTGTGAAACATGGTGTTGAAAGCATCATAAAGAACACAGGGCCAGAGCCTTAATGAATAACAACAGAACTGAACTGAACAACTGAATTTGACAAATTAATAGTGAATAAAACGTTTATGAAAATTAGCAAATTAATTCAGATATTGTTACTTAGCCATCCTTCAACAGAATGATGATTAAAAAAAAAAACAAAAAAACAAAAAAAACAAATCATGAAACAGGCCTGGACAAAATTTCCCTAGAGGAGACCGAAAATAATGTGACCAAAGGGACATGTTGGATCAAATGTGTCCACTAATTAGTATCCCATCATGTCTGGTACCCTGTAATCAGTCAGAGGGCCTATGTGTATATAGAGCTGTCTGGTGACATGGTGTGTACCACACTCAACATGGACCAAAGTGACCGAAGAAAAGAGTTGTCTCAGAATATCAAAAAGAACACTATAGATCAGCATGTTAAAGGTAAAACCTATCAGACCATCTCCAAGCAGCTGGACGTTCCTGTGACTACAGCTCTACATATTATTTAGGAATATCAGATCCACGGGGCTGCAGCAAAGTCCCGGGATGATACAGCAGGAGGAACATTGATGACAAAGCAAAGAGACGGATAATATGAATGAAGACACGAGCCAAGAAAAAAACTTCTAAAGAGATTAAGGGTGAACTTCAAGTTCCAGGAAGATCAGTGTCCTGTTGCACCATCTGTCGTTGGTTGAGCAAAATTGGACTTAATGGGAGACGACCAAGGAGGACAACATTATTGAAAACAAATCATAAAAAAAAGATGTCAAACACTGAAATTTGCCAAATTACATATTGGCAAGCCCCAAAGCTGTGGGAGAATGTCATATAGACAGATGAGACAATATTGAAACCTTTTCCAAAGACAAATATGCTTTATGTTCACAGAAACGTTCACAAATTAAACAAAGAAAAATAAAACACCTGCACAGATGAATCATATCAAGAAAAGAACACTGTTCCTATTGTGAAACATAAAGGAGGCTCTGTTATATTTGACTAAACTGATGTGGCCTTTTAGGATCTCTACACTAAATCCTACTGAGCATATTTGAAAGGAGCTGAAACATGCTGTCTGGAAAAGGCAGCCTTCAAACCGGAGACAACAGGAGCAGTTTGCTCATGAGGAATGGACCAAAATACCTGCTGAGAGGATCAGAACTCTTATTGACAGCAACAGGAATCATTTGAGTGCAGAGATTGATTCAAAAGGTTGTACAGCAAAATATTTAGTTAAGGGGAACATCATTTTTGTTCAGGCCTGTTTCATTTGTTTATTTTCAAAATCATTCAACGTCTGACTTTTATTTGTTAATCTTTATAGATTTTTCATTCATCATTACTTTTTTCAAATTCAAGTTATTTCTGGGACCATTGTGGGTTTTTACTTTCACTAACCGAGCAGTACAAACATTTTTGTTCATGTGTGTAAGTTTAAAGCATATCCATCTGTCAGAATGGCCTAGTCAAAGTCCACAGCTAAATCCAATACATTTTAGTTGTGAAAAGGTACAACTGAATCTCGAGGTACAATCAATGTGCACTATATCGGGCTAGTGATTTAGAAAAGCTGGGGCATAAGATTAAAAGCCAGACTTTTCAGGTTGTAACCTGACAAAATGTGGAAAAGGTTAATGGGATATATGCACCACTAATGAAAAGTAAAATAAAATAAAAAAAAGTCTAAAATTCCACATATTATTTGTGTTTTCACTACCTGGATCGAGCTGCAAGTATGGCTTTGTGTGCGGGTCGAGGATGGCCGTCTAACAGCAGAATGATGTCACAGAACTCCAGACCTCCTCCCTCCAGGTAGGCTTTCATATCCTGGACCAGGGAGGTCCCGATGTCCACAGGCTGGTCTGAATACACTCTGGGAGGAGGCTGCTGCTTCCGCCGCACTATCTCCACTATCAGTGGGGTGGAGAGACGCTCAAACTCTTTCGTCATGATCACCTGATTAAAGTGGGACTCCTTCACCACAAAGTTGAGACAGTGTTCCTGAAGAGTGGGACATTTTGTTGGCATTAGGGTCAGAATTAATTATTCATCTTCCCCTTGCTAATCTGACAAAGATAAAAACACTGACCAGTAAAAGACAATTAACTGAAATAAGACAGGACAACAGTCCCACTGAACCACAACCACTAGAGGTCACTAGAACCTTGAATTTGCCGTTTTAATCTGGGATGTACCTTGAGCTGGTCCAGTTGCAGCTTGTTGGCGTTCTCACAGACACTAAGAACGTTCTGCAGATCTACGGATGCCTCGATGTACTGCACACAAAGCTGCTCCAGGCGGGAAAGCTTAAAACTTAGAGCCAGTTTGTACACATCCATTATCAAAAGAACGTCCTGGACATGACCTGGGTGACAACACATGAAAATATAAGTACTTATAATTCCCACAGCATATTCCTTCATCAAGTATCTTTAGTAGGGAAGGTTGGGTGTACCTCTGCGGGGGTACTGAATCTTGTCAGTATAGAGAAACTGCATTAGGACTTCAAAAGGCTGGGCTTCTGCTTCCCTGATGGATACTTCCAGCAGGGGCTGAGTGCCTGATGACTTATTGCCTGCAGGGACATCTCTTGGGCCTCCAGCTGCTCCCTCGTCACTTTCCTCACTGCTTTCTCGTTTGGTCCTTTGCTAAACAACAAGTTAGGTAACAATTTTTACTATTTCAGTTTGGTAATATCTAACATTCCAATCCTTCAATCAGTAGTTTTAAACAACACAGCTTTATAATTTCAGTTGCCGTAACATTTGTGTACATAAAGACAAACTAAATATCATCATATTTCTTAATGCAGATCTGCTCGACCAGATAACATGAAATTATAAAGTAATTTGCCCACAGAGTAAGCCAAGTTAGTTTAGCTGCTATGGCTGTAAAAATAAGAAAATACAGTTCAGTTCAAATGAACAGACTAAGTGCACAAACTGAATATCAAAGTGCATCACTAATAAATTGGAGCAGTTTTTACTTAGAAGTATTTATACACTATGGATTTAAAACCACAAAAGTTTGGGGGAAATTGTTGCATTAAGCTAGTCAAATATTTTTAGCAGATGGAAAAAAAAAAACAGTTAAAAGAAACACAAACATGTATTCAGTCTGTTTGGATCAAACGTTTGTAGAATCACGATTTGCTGCAGCTGCCACTGATAAAATAGCTATAAGTTATTGTTATTTTCTCTTTGTAAAAAGTATCAATCTCAGTCAGATGAGACTGAGTGATTCTGCGGAGAAGTTCTGTTCAAATTCTTTCAACAGATTCTCAATTGAATCCAATTTTAGGGGCAGGATGGGGATCGCTCACCCCGACAGGAAATCCAGCACAGTGTTTGGCTCCAACTAGGGCAGTGGTAACCAATTAAAAATCAGAGGGTTCCGAATAAAGAAAATCAACAACCAGTAAAGGTCCAGAGACATTTTTAATAATAATCTATTACTTTAAACAGCATTTAACACTAAAATAAAATTAGGTATTTATCCATTCATATTATATATTGACCTTTTAAATAAAAAAAAAAAAAAAAAAAAAGAAGAACATTTTTCCATTTTAAAATCTAAAGTGTTTTTGAATTAGAGAAGAACAATCTTTCACTTTGGTATATAGACAATTTCGTGATTCACATATTTTATAAAACACCTGAACTGACCGCTTGTTATTTATTTTTCGTTCTTTTTTATGGCTTAATGAGAGAAGTGGGCTTTACGCTGACCTGCAAGGCTTTAAACCTGGGTCTGACTGGTGACAAAGTCATTCTAAAGCACATATCGAGGTGCTCATTTTGAGCCTGGATCCATATTTTTTTTTTATCATGGTCATGGTGGGGAATCCTTCTTCACAGCAGTAGGTTGAGCCAAATATACTCAAAATGTGCAGGGTCATCTTTGAGCACGCCATTTCACTTTTCTCTCACCAGTTCACCGCAGTTCTTTCAGCAGTCCACACTTTCTCTGCTCTCTTTTTCTCGTCATCTTCTCATTTTTCCCCACCGCCCGGCTTGCCACAGGTTTGCCTGCTGTGTCTAAAAGTAGCAGTAGCAGCAACCCAGACTGACCAGCTCATTGGCTGTGTCGCTGCCATCGGACAACATGCGGTAATTTATAAATGTTTTAAATCAGGTTGAGTCCGGAATAGCCAGCAGGTCCGGATCCGGACCACGGTCCACTAATCCGTGACCTCTGATCTAGGGTATCCAGCATCTAGCGAACTGCAACAGAACTTCTACTAACCATCTTTCTGAAACGTCTTTCCTCCCTTTGTGGAATGAAAAACCAATAGTTTTCCATGCAGCAGCTTGCCGGGTCATCTTGATTGCAATTTACAGCTATTTAGTATCTGGATTGCAATGAAGAAGCTAGAGTTTAACTTTCTGAAACGTGATGGTGTGGGTGACTGACCTGCCGCTGTCTGTCTCTGGCCTGCAGGATTTTCTTCCGAAGCCACTGACACCTTGCAGTAACTATGGCTATGTGCCCCAAGACTCTCTCCTCTCTCTGTGAACAACGCAACAATGAGGCAACACGTTAGACAGACAACAGCAAAGTTGAGTTTAAATTTTGGGAAAATTAAACAAATAAATAACTTCTGTTTCACACACCTCGCCCAGAATAAACTCCACATCACAGAATTGACGGTTCTCCCACAGTTTTCCATAATCCTCATGAAGGGTACACTTTGGGTAGCTTGAGAACTGCAAGACAGACATTTATCATCCAGCATTGCCTTGTGTTTCAGTCCATCTATCTTTCATCTAGCTCCATCCATCTGTAGTATTTCTGCAATCATTCCCAATTACCTGGAATCTGTACATCTCCCCACTGCGTACGTTGTTGTCCACAGTCCCTCCAAAGATGTACATGGCATCTTGAATTACAGCAGCAGCATGGAAAAGTCTCCCACTTGGCATCTGAGTAGGATAAAATTGAGCTCATGAGGCAGAGTGTTTCAGATAAGCATAAAAAGCTTTAAAGTTCCTTAATTGGAAAATCAGTAGAACAGCAAACAAGCGCACTATTCGGATAGGTTGAATTTCAAAGTTGAAAAACCACAAGATTAACCTGCGACAAATGTTCCTCCACTATTTTTTTTTGTAAGTTTCTTTTTTTTCATCTTTTATAAACATTTAAAAATATATCGATTGTGAAGCAGGTCCTTCTACATAGCTTTGAATAAGGAATCTGCAAGAAATTTGAGACTCTAAATGAAGAAAAGGAAGAAACCAAGGAAGTCCAAGGAAGGAAAAAAAAAAAAAGGAGTCAAGAAAGGAGGGAAGGCCACAAAAAAGAAAATAGGTGCATAAGAGGAGTTATGGGTGGAGGGTTAAAGGAAAACAAAAAAGGGACGAACAATGACAAAAGAAAGCAAGGAAAAAAGTAGGATGGATGAGGGAAAATGCAACTGTTAGAAAATCTAATATGGAAATAAAAAGATTGTTATTGACTTTTACACGAGGAAAATAAAATAAAATTATGTTTTCTAAATTTTAGGACTGCATAGGAATTCTGGGGGATGCCACAGAGATCCCATTTTTGACTTGAAAATCCAAACCTGCTTCCTTATGAACAGAAACTGAGAACTCTTAACAAATAATTTAAATGTATATCAAACTACTCAGCAGCATAATTTAAATAAAACCAATTAAAAGTGTATTTGTGAGGATGAGGAATACACAAACATCATAATCCATAAAAAAAAAAAAAAAAAAAAAAAAAAAAAAAAAAAAAAAAAAACTTGTTCGAAAAGGCAAAATCCTTAAACATCATAAAATTCTGCATGGTTTACTTTAGTTCTCAGATGGATGGTTTAGAATTACGTGACGTTCAGACTGCATGCAATTAATGCAGCAGAAGCAGCAAGTTTACATGCAAAGTCAATGGATGATGCGCATCAAGGTGCATCAGAAGGTCCTGCAAAGAGTCTCGAGCAGCTGGAGATGCAAATCTTGACACATCTGAGTAGCTGAAGCAGCGCCTCATGAGCTTCTTAGCATCTGAGGCTCGTGACACGCTTGACAAGCAGCAGCTCTTGGAGTTGGAAAAATTGAACTTTTGCTGCTCAACACGCCACATCAACCAATCAGAGAAGCTGTTCTGGCAGCTGGAAGGGAGACAAACACGGCGCTTCTGATGCAGAACGTTATGATCACTCCTCTGAAACAGTTGATTATTACCTAAATTAACCTAAAATGTCGAAACCTGCCGGCAAAATATGTCCGCTTTTATTATTCTGCCTGCAGTTTCGTTTACGTACGTGAAAAACTCTAATACATCTCTTCCAGCCGCCACGTACAGTGACGGCGTCACCACAGGTGAACGGGGTTTCTTGCTTCTCCGACAGCAAAATTATATTTGAAGGCTGGATCGTAATCTTGATGAACTGACTGCACAGGTGATGTTTTGAGGTGTACTTAATAACATATTAAAACTATTTTTTTATCCACTTAATACAGCAAATATAGCAGAACTGCTCTCTGCCATTGAAAAAAGGAGCGGTAGGAGCATCAGACGCATCTGAATACAATTTACTGGAGACGCTTCAGGAGCATCAAAGATGCACTTGATGCACATCTGACCTTAAGGTGTACAAGCATCAAAAATGAAGAAGTGGGCATTTTTTTTCTGCTCAAATCGCGATAGGTATGAACGTAGCATTTGAATCTTATGATAGTTTTTGGTACTATCCTATAACAAAAAAGTAAGATAATATTCATTACTTCTTTACAGTTTTTCCTAGGTTACTCTATGGCTTTGACTGCATGCCACAGCAATTAAAACCCTACAAGCACAGAAACTTCCCTTAAAAAATATACTAATTTAAGACAGGCTTCTTTAGTACAGCAGTTATATAAGCATCTATGATTTATATCACTAAACATCCTACAGTAATCCCTGTTAATCATATTCTTTGAATTTGCCAATGCCCCTAAAAAAAAAAAGGGGATTTTTTTTTTAAAGATCAATCAAAGTTCTTATCATGACATAAAAATGTATATCGATAAAAATAAACTATATCACAAATGCCCACGCCGATCCGAGTTCATTACCTCACTATCTTGACTGGGGTGAATCACCTCCCAGGTCTGAGAGTCCACATCATAACAGTGGAGCTCATTGGGGAGAGTGTTGTCTGCAGCCCCTCCGAATACATACAGGTGGCGGTCAAAAGCGACCATGGTGTGTCCATAGCGCCTCTGAGGAGGAGGAGGAGAGCCTCGCAGTAAATGCTCTGTAGGGATGCGTGTCCACCTGCAAACATGGGTTTTGTTAACGCATTAGTATCAAAGCCGTGTAACGAAAAAAACAAAAACCTTTTTACTCACATGTGGCCTTTAAACTCAAACTGAAAGAGATTATTAGTGATTTTGGCGCCACTCTGACCGGAGAACACAAACATCTTATCCCTGCATACAGCAACAGGGAAGTTACAGCAAGAGGGCGGGATCTCTCCACTCTGGTCGATCTGATTGAAACAAATAAGAATATGAGCACATGCATCCTTTCTAGATGAAATCATTTTAATTCAAAATATCCATAGGAATTCAACAGACCTCTTCCCAGCATGCATGCTCTCTGTCCTGCAGACTGATTGTCCACATGTCATTCAGCCTAAACACAAGCAGTAAATACAGATTTTATGATTCCATGCATATTAATGGAAGATTGAGAATTTAAGAAATAATTAAAAAATTAAAAACAGTACCTGGCATTTCCATCATAACCAGCAAAGATCCAAAGCTTATCGCTGTAAACTGTTGCACCGTGTGCAGATCTGGCAACTGGTAAGCTAAGAATACACAAATAAAAAAAACGGTTTACCAGAAACAAAACAACGAAAGACACATTTAACATCCTTCAAGCACAACATAACACTTCTCTCCTAAGATGATTGAATTTAACATGTATTGCTTATCTAAAAACAAATCTAAACCATGCATTCAAAGAATACTATTTACATAATGGGCTTCTTCCTGAACAGAATGATCCTGAACATATTTAAAAAGAAAAAAAAAATTAGAATGTTACCTTCCTTCCACTTTCCACTCTGTCCACTGTCCGGTGGCAAACTTGTACTCAAAAAGGTCATTTTTGTTTTTCAGGTTTGAATTGGAATAAATATCTCCGGTGTAGCCCCCTGAAATAAAAAAAATATTTAGTGTAAACCTCATAAGGGTTAGAAATGACTGGACTTGAAGCATTTTTTTTTTTAGATAAGAAAGGATTGGGTTACCAAAGACAAACATGCTGCTGCCATAGACCACTGCCGAGTGGTGGTATCTTGGAGCAGGTGGAGTTCCAGTGGTGAAAGCTCTGCGAAACACATCATGATCTACTATTAACTCATGTTCTGCACCACAGGAGCCTTCGTGTCCTTTCCTCTACTTTAAATTTTCTCATTTTACAACCAAATAATTCAAGACCAAACCCAAAGCAGTGTATATAACCGCATATACAAGATTTTAAAATAAAGTGACACATCCATATGTATTCACCCTGTCCACTTTATCAGATAGCCTCAATAAATCCAATGCAATCAGTTGCCCCTTTAAGCCAATAACGTTTTAAACAAAGTCCACCTGTTTGTAATTTATTGTCTGCATAAAACCAGCAGTTCTCTGAAAGCTGTAGAGGTTTGTTACAGAACATAAGTGATCATCCAGGTCTCAGCAGACAGGTGTTTGAGGTGGAATAATAACAATGCACAACACCATCATTCTAAGATTAAAAAATAGTGATGGCAGCATCATCATGTGGGAAACTCTTTCTTCAGCAGGAACAACAACTATTTAAGCTGTTGCCTTTGGGTCACAGATACAAAGTGATGATACTATGTATCAACAGACTCAGGTGCAGAATTTACAATAGTGCCATAACTTTAATAATTACTTTGCTTCTTTGAAGTCGGGTGCGTGCAATGCAATACTGCATGCCCAGGGTGCATTTCATAAAACTGGTTTACTGAAAACTAGTTTTAAGTTTTCTCAAGCTAATTAACTCATTAACTCAACCAACAATCTTCTCCATTTCCTCTCCTATGCAGCTGTAGCGCTGTTTCTTCATTAAAATCTCAACTCCAGTGGTGTGAAATAGGCACTTCCTGTTGCCATGGTGACTGGTCAAACCAGCACTCTACTAATCATAGCTTTTCATATTTGTTACGCACACGCTCCACTCTGAGTTTCCCTACACAGAGTTGATTTAAATAACTCACAGAAGCTTTATGAAACCAAAAACTCAAGAATTTCCAAACTTGGGCTAGATCAACTCAGAGTTGAGGATTTGAGTTTGTTAAATCTGCTTTGTGAAACGGACCACCAGTCAATGGGCAGAAGTAAACTGAATTGAATGTTTGAAAATAGATGCTCTCATCTAATCTATCATCATCTGATGGATAAGGAGTTGGATAGACATGTTGTAAAAAAACAAACTAAGGTATCAAAAAAACATTACGGCTGTAAAAGGGTACTGGCTCAAGGTTCTACAAGGTATTGACTTAAATACTTTTTAAATCTTTGTAAAAAAACATTTTTAAAAACAAAAAACAAAAACAGATGACAATGTCCTTTCTTCCACTCCAAATCACATTAAATCCCAATAAAATCCATTCAATAGAGATACACCAATCCAATAACTGAATCGGGGATCAGCGATTTTCATATCGGATATCCAATCGAATGCATGGTTATTTATTTCTTTTTTCTGCAAATGCATTAATAAATACTGATAATAAGTACATTTCTGTCAGTGTTAATTTGTTACCCTTTTTAAACATTTTTTTTATATAAAGGCTAAAGCCTTCACTCCCAGGGCAAGATGTACAATTCATCTATTAAACAGTTGAATCGGATTATATATCGACCGATATGCTCAGCCCAGGTATCGGATTGCATCGGTGAATCCCAACTATTTGTTTGTAATTATAAACTTATAACGTAGACACGTTTAAAAGATATAAATACATTTTGCAAGATACTTTATGTTAAACAGGTTTCTCCTTCCCATGGAGATGCAGAAGCCTTACCGACACCAAGAGCAGTCCTTGACATCAAAGCGAAGTAAATCATTCAGCATGTTTTTCCTGTTGGGAGGCACAGACTTGAAATCCTCTGAATGTGGTGTAATGAACAGGAGGAAATCACTTTATTCTTAGCAAACACTCACCCATTATCCCCTCCAAACACATATATGGCATCCCGGTAGGCCACAACAGTGTGTTTGCTGCGCCTGTTGGGGGGTGGACAGATTGTCAAGATGGAAGTAAAAGAAAGGAATGTGGCTTAGTGAAGATGACTGATTGTTACCTTGCACCGACAAATTCATCACACGGAGGGAGTCTCCTCCATCTATGTACTGTCTCAAATGGCCCAAAGTTAAGAGTCAAATACTCCACACTATCCGAACAGCTGTGGTCAAAATCAACACTGGGAGCCACTTTGGTTGACTTGCAGGACATTTTGGCGAGCAACTCATCTGACAGACAGGGTCAGCTTTCAGGGCAGCTCGTCCGTAGAGACGTCCTCTGTTAGCGACATTTTTAAAGACAGCCCCCTGCTGTTATATTTGGCAAAAGCATGTAAGCCCTTCTGAAAAAAGGACGTTAAGTTAAGGAAAAAGTAATAAAACAATATCACTATCTCCGTGCTCTCCTGTGCTAGCTAACTTGTTTCGTTCGGCTAAGCTAGGAGACAAACAACGACAGATATTACGGCAAAAACATGCAGATAAACTGCTGCTAACATTACACTAAAATGTCTGAAAAAACGACTAAAAATCAAAATTCGCAAATATATAATAACCCGGTTTCGGGACTGAAAATAGCTAAATAACAGGACTGTTATCACAACACACCCCGGTCATACTTCCTGTTAAAGAAAACGCCCCTCTTCTTCTTCTTCATGTGAATTCACCACAGGTAAGCAACGTTGTGGCGCATTACCACCACCGCCTGGTACCAATTGTCAATGTCAGGCCGTAAATTCTCCATCTCTTATGAGTACTTTCTTCCATAACAGCAGCAGAGGCTATTTCATGAGGGTAGCATGGCTCTTTAGGGGCTTCTTTATGTTAGGAAGTGGAATGAGCACTGTTAACTTTAGGCAACAACATCATAGGCTTAAAAAGATGCTGATGTTTTAAGCAAACATCAGCACTCCAACTACAGATTGACCTATCCTAGTGCAAGTTGACAGTAATGACAATTGCTCCTGGACTGGTGTCAAAACATCACCGGGAAAAGAAATTATGTGAAATTCTTTGATTTAAGATTGATTTGTGGTTGCTGGTCCAAGAAAACTTTTAAACTAAGACAACAGTTGGTTGAAATAAAATGATGTACTGGGGCAATTGCATTACTTGATATCCTTTCAGAACAATTAAGTATTTTTGAATGGAACTGAATATAAGTTACGGTATTTACTCCTTTTGAGAAAGTGAAGTAAATGTTGATTACATTTATTTGGATTGAATCAAGATCTAAATTTTTTGACTGGTCCAACTTGTAAAGCCAATTTGTAAAGCATGTAACTTATATTCAACTTTTGAAATTCAACATTTTTAATGGAATTTCTGCAGCCTTATATTTATCTAATTAAAACAGGGCCAAGTCAAACCTGAGTGGACAAATTTATTCATGTACAAGGTTTTTTGCATTTCTATAGGGCCTTGAAATTACCTCAGCAGCAGCCCATTTATAAAAATAGTGTATGACATACGAGACAAGACTTATGCACAAGAACGAATATGAAAATAGCTATATTTTAAAAGTAAATATTAAAACTGTAAAAAAAATCATAAATAAAAAAACACACAGGTATTAATAAATAAATGCCTATTAAGTTAAAAATGGGAATTGCTGAGGTTACAAATAAGCAGCAGAAGAGCAAAAATTAGGTTTCAGAATTATGGGAATGCTGTGCAATAAGCATGATTGTGGAAGCAAACACTTTCAGAGCAGATAAATAGACTGTGCAAAAAGTCATTAGCATGTGTGGTCATTGACATTTGTTGGATGCTTAAAAACTCTTGATCAAATTAAATGTGCAACAAATATCCAGTTTATTATCAAATACTTGGCCAGCTGAGAGCAGCAAAGTTTAAAAGTCGAACAGCAGCTTGGAAGAAAGTATTCCAGCTCTAATGTCTTTACATATAAAAAAAATAATAAATAAAAGTTTTTAGTAACATTGCTTTTAAAAGTAAATTTTTTTCTTAAACTGATATTAAATATTTGTATTTAGCAAATAACTAGACAGCTTTTCATCATGTGCCTTACCTTTTCATACAACTGTACTATAACCTTATGTAACCCCTGAGTGAGTCATTAATGCACTGAGTTTTGTGGGCTTGCTGCTCCTATAAGGCTTTAATTTAGTCCATGCTTTCTCCATCTGAGGTTAGTGGCTCTTCCCGTGGTTTGCTGCATTCTGAGAGCCTAAATGACTTTATGACTTTTTCTAGATGTATGCTGGTCACTTTATTGTTTGTCTTTTTTTATTTTTCTCATTTTTATTTTTATGTTGAACATAGTTAAGCATTTATATTCAACGCTTTAGTGGGCACTCAGGGAAATTATTTGAAAATTCTAATAATTAATATTGTTATTGGAATCCAGGACAAGACCTTATTACCTTTTTTAACATTCAAAAAATTTGGATATTTTGATGGCAAAATTTTATGTCAATTTTTAACAAGAAATTACCATTTTCCCGATTATATTAAGAAAAATAACAAAAGTGCTTCTATAAGAAATTTATGAAAAACACTCTGGGAGTAAAAGAAACACATTTTCTTTGGTACAACATTACCTTAGAGGCATTAATGCTGATACTGACACATTTTTTAGTTTAGAAACCTAAATCTAATTGTTAACTAGGTTTATTAACTTTTTAACTTTACTTTTTAACTTTTCAATTAGCTCTTTACCTTTTTTCCTTTTTTTCATTTTAATTTACAGTAGGTAATATATCATCTAATTAGTCAAATGCCAAAATAAGATGTAAAGCCATGTCGCAGTATTTTTGCTGGATGGCTGGATATAGATTTTGTGCTTCTAGACCTCACTGAGGAACGGGGGGACAACATTTGTAAGGGGTATGCAAAAAATAAAAAATGGTAACTTGCCCTATAAAGGGTTAACATAACAGGTCTTTGCTTAAAATTTGAATAACAACCCTGGAAAACGTTCCTTTTTAAGCTGAAAAATCTTCTCTTCGGTGGTCATTATCCCAATAAACCAGACTGATTGTAATCCTAATTAGAAAATAGTCTTTTAAATTTAGCCGTCCATTGAAGATGCAATGGTGAATGATTAATAATGCAAATTATTAATCTGCAATATTAATCATTCACCATTCCATCTTCAATAAATTCAAAGGATGCAAATGATTAATTTGCATTATTAATAATTGTGTGTGACAGTTTCAGGTGTGCAACCAAGCGAGAGATTAAAGTATATGTCATAAGGAGGCCGCCACCTTTGAAATATAATTTAACTCTCTGCAGTCAGACTTTCCGTCCATCTTTTTCCATCAGAGATAGGTGTGAATCATCATCTAATAAATGATCAACAGGAACCAAAGGGTGGAGAGGAGTTATATTTACTTCACCAGGATTACTGATTATTTTGATCCAGAGGTCCTTAACCACCAGATATTCACACTGAAGAAAAATCATAAAAATAAAAAGCGTCTAGAGAAAGAAAAACAATAACAGTCTTGTGTTTTTCTGCCAAATAATTGGTAACAAATAAATAGCAAGCACTCTTAAGATGTTTGCTTTTTTCCACAGTGAGGTTTAGAGTCCTTAAAGGTCAAATCTGTATTCCAGGCTTTCATATCTTATCTGTTGTTGATGGGGTTTTTTTTAGCTCAGAGGGTAATAGGTTGCTTTTGTAACCATTTAACCTGCTGGTTGCTGCCAGAGCTTCTTTTTATTTGATTTTGTTTATCATAGAGATCTGAAAGTAATCATTTTTGGGAGTGGCATATAAGACTGCTAAAACACATGTGTTTATGCAGTTGTGTACCTCTAAAGTATGGGAATTTATGTTTACTATATCTCGTCGCTCTTGAGTCATATTTAAGTGTGGAACAAAAATGTGTAACTGAATATTTCACGCATGTAAACCTTTTTTGCTCCATTTCAAATGTGAATTAATAAAATTGATATTTTATTATTAGTTTTTCTTTATTACCTTTTTATTAGTTCATGTTTTTGCAGATATTTATAATCAAATAAATACAATGATTCTGTTTGTAATATGAATCAAAATCTAAATTGCCCTGAAAAGAACTACAGTGATGCTGATGAATTTAGCCAGCAGCAGACTGGATATAATTTCATGTAAACTGGACCTGCTGGTTTTGTTAAATGACTTTAAATGACTTTTTTTCCCCCTTCGGACTTTGATGCTCAGAAAAATCTCAGTATAACCTTATGCTGAACTCATGTAAAAACAACAGACAAACGGAAACTATTTAAACTATTGGTCAGACTTACCTATTCAAAATAACTAAACCAAATAAAGGTAATTTACCTCCCTAACAAAGCTAAACAGGAGAAAGAAAAAGCAAAGTTGACAGCTGAAGGCGTGGCTGGCTAAATGAAAAGGTCAAAGGCAGTGTGGTATATGTCATCTCCTCTAAACATGATCAATCTGCTTTTTTTTGCCTGCTGGCTCCAAAATTATAGGGAAACACAATCATAAATACTCCAGTCAAAGTGTAGAGCAGTTGCTACTTCAATGTACTTCAAAGTAAAACCCAAACGTTTTCCATATTATGTACATTTACTGCATAAATCACAAAATTTGCCTTTGCAAAATTCAGAAGTTTACATATGGCATTTAAATATAACCTAATTTGTTGTGATTGTCCAAATAATGATTTAATGACTTTGCAAACATCTGAAAGGTCAATTAACAGCATTTGAGTTAACCCAAAGCACACAGATCTTACAGCAACATCTCAGACATGCTGTTTCTTGATGTAAAATCTTGGGAAAACCTAAAAAAATCAGCCAAAAAATTCAATAAAAGAATTACGGACATTCTCTAGTCTGGTTAATCCTATAGTAAACTGTTGAGATGCCATTTAAAGAAAAGAATCATTCATTCTAAAATAACCATAAAAAGCCAGAAATCATTTTTTTTTTATTGCAGTTAAGACCTTAATGTTTTTATGTATGCTTTGGCTTTGATGAAACTGACAAAATACCCGAATATTGCTAACAATCCACTTACTTTCCAACATGATGGTTAGAGCACACGACCCATGTCTGGAGACCTTAGTCCTCGACAAGGCCGACCCGGTTTTGAATCTGAATCGTGGTCCTTTGCTGCATGTTTTCCCCTCTTTCATACCCCCTGTCCTGTCAGCCTACTGTCCAAAAAAAAAAAAAAAGTTGCCACTAGTGCCATAAAAACTATAAAAAAAAAACAACTAAAAGAATTGTGTGCCAAGCTGACCCATTTCTGGGGAAAATGCAAGAAATTATCAAAATGGTGAAAACAAAAGATAATAAATATAAACCCAAAAATGCAATAATACACACTCTGCAGTGGGAAGGCATAAGAGAGGTGAGATATGATGCTACACATGAACATATCAGTATCCATAACCTGAATGGTCATTTGCTTGTATCATGCCATCTCCTCTCTTACTTTTGATTAAGGTGCATAATGCTCTTTCCAAACAGGTGCATAAAAGCAGAGGAAAAAACACATATGCCCTGAAACATGCCTTAAAGGCATTGCTTCTCTTCTAGTTGCCAACTCAAACAATGTTAGGATAGCAGTCAACAACAGTTAAATGGTGACAGGTGAGCCAACATTAACTCTAAAACAGATGAGGCGGTAAAATGGACAGCACAAACAACAGATTGCAACAACCATATTAAAACTAGAAAAAGCTGTTTCGGAGAAACATCAAAGTGGGAATGCTTTTGCTGAATGAAAAAAGCTGAAATTACCTGAAGAACATATGAAAATGTGATAGGAAGTCATCAGAAACTTAAAACTGCAGAAAACAATTGAATCATCTGAAGATTTTGTAGGGTAGAATCATTTGGCAGTAAAATGGCAGAAAGAAACTCATCTTAAAAGCTGCACAGCCAAACCATACATGATATCAAAAAATGTCTTGAATGTGGGCACTAGAAGGGTCTTAATATAATGTCTCCCAAGTTTCTAGAAAAAATGTATAAAGAAATTTTGAAGGGGGGTTTACCTACTTTCCAGAAACATGTCAGGCGTGTTATGAATTAGCAGCAAACAGAAAAGCTTAATTCCTGTCCAGAAACAGAGCAGAATGAAGCCAAAGTTCACAACATAGGCTGAAAAGTATGAAATTAGCTGAAGTAGAAAAGAAATTACAAAGAAAAACTTTAATCTTATCTGGTTGAAGAAAAAATTAGTAGTTTAAGGATGGGAAGTAAAATGTTGAGGACGATGGTATTGAATAAGTATTAACATTTTGAAATCATATGTGGAAATGTCAAGACTTGGCAAAACAATTGGAAAATTATTTAAAATGTGTCGGTTGATCAGCATAAAGAAAACAGTGTCATCCTTAGACGATTGAAAATCTACAAACCTATGTGCAAGACTGACCATGAGAAGCAGAGGAAGGACAGAGAGAGAAGCTTATAGAAAGACAGCTAATACCACTTAAGGAGCTGAATTTATCAAAAAATTGAACCTGCATGTTACGAGCCGCTGTGGTAATGAAAGCTCCGTTGGCAGGCTTAGGCTGCATGTTACAAGGTTAGCAGATGCTTTATTACAGTGTAAATCTTAGAACCTGATTAAGAAATATGCACTGAGGTGTGTGGTCAACAGGCCTTGGTAGTGTAATTTGAAGAAATTGGTTGACTTTGGGTCATAGCTACAAGCCATACGGCACAATGAATGAGTGTATGTAAGGAAGAGGCTTTTATTTTGTAGGTTCCCTTTAGTCTTATTTTGAAAGTCTATCATGGATATGTGTCAAGGGAAGGGTCATGCCCAGCAGTGATATAGAATCCATTTCCAAATATGAAATCACTGGTTTTCCATGTTATTGGGTGAATAGATGCTGTATTAGAGCGTAAATGGGAGACTTTTATTGTGAAATTTGCTCTGGGGTATGTTTTGAAAAGGTCCCTAGAGTCTAATAGAAACAAGCTGGTAGAGTTTGGGTCATAATGCTGAGCCATTTGCATCAATTAATAGGGGAGTATAATATAGAGGCTTTTATTGTGTAGGGTCACTGGAGTCTTATTTTGAAAGTCTAGCAGGGTTGTGTGTTGAGAAAAGGGTCAGACCCAGCAGTGATACTTGATGACTTTCCAATCGTTAAATTACTCTTTTCCCCTGTTATTAGGGCAGTAGATAAAGTGGCAATGGGAGTCTTTTATTTTGAAATTTTCCATGGGGTGTGTTTTGAAAACCCCCTAGAGTCTCATTTTTTTTAAAAAGTGGTTGAGTTTGGGTCATAATGTTGAGCCATATGCTGGGAAAAAAATAATAGTTTAATTTAGGGGCTTTTATTTTGAAGGGTCCCCGGAGTCTTATTTTGAAAGTCTATCAGGGTTGCGTGTGAAGGGAAGGGTCATGGCCAGTAGTCATATTATATCCACTTCCTAATATTAAATCAGTGTTGTCTCCCTCCATTAGATTAAAATGTGCTGTTTAAAGTGGTGGAGGTAAAATCTCTTTGAAGCTCGGTTACCTTGACGACGTTAACGAGCCTGTCAGTGAGAGAGAGAAACGCGCTTCACTTTCGTTCCTTTCCTCTCAGGCTTTTTTGAATGGGAATAGCGGCTCCGAACAAACGAGTACTGAAGACAAACCGTAAATGGTATCTAAAAAATTCTTTCAGTCTAAGCGACAGCTATCCTTTGTCTCCGATTGGGGTAACTTTCATGGATGTAGCTCATTCACAACCTTAATGGGAAGGAGGAATAAAAAGGTTTGAGAAATCCTGCTGGTCTCATTGAATAACATGCAGCACAATGGTAGAGCAGAACTCTCAAAAGCAAAACTTTCCCTCCGAACAAACGAGCGGTGAGCCAAAACCGTATTAGGTATTCAAAAAATTCTTTCACCGTGAGCGTCAGCCATCTTTGGACTACAACTGGTGTAACTTTCATATTTCTACAATATTTCGTCTAGGCGTGGTGACGATGTAAAAAAGTGTATAATTGTCAAAATCTTGATTTTGGGGTTCGGACAGATTTGTTACCCCCGAACAAACCTTGTTCCTAGCTAAACGATAAAAGATATCGACACACTTCCTTCAATGTGAGTGCTAGGAAGGTCTGAGGAACAACTTCCACAAGGCTCATGTTGCTACGTCGAATGGTTCCCGAATGGGAGCGATACGAAAAAGTCTGTTTTTTTTTAATTTTCAGTTCGGATTTTCAGAGAGCTCTCATTGGCTTTCTATTGGGGAAGTGTGGACTTCTTCGTGGTCTGGGCCAAACTGTCGGAAAACCGTAAATGCCACACAAATGAGGGTTACATTTCCTGAATCCTGACAAAAATCCCTACGTTTTGATGTAAAATTTATCTAGATAGAGTAAAATATGAGCGAGTGAGTTGAAGCTGTTCGGCATGAGTGAAATGTTTGAAAACGCTAGAGTGGCACACACTAGCAGCTGAACATTCCGTCCATAGACTTCCATTATAAATTTGAAAATCTGTAAAAATTGTTTAAAAGTTTGAAGCTTCACTGAAGCAAAACTGTAAAAGTTAGCTGAAAGCCGAGTTAAACAGTAATAGCAGAAAGATACGGAAGCATTTTAAAAGTTGAATGGTGTTTCTAGCTGAAAGTATGCTGAAGTAGTTAAAGGGCAAAGTAGCTGAAGATTTAGTGGAATTTTTGAAGTTTTACATGCATTTCAATGGGGCCAAAAATCGCAGAAAAAGCTGAATATCGCAAAAACTACGAACAATATCTTTACCAAAAGTCATAGCATAACTCTCCTGAACAAGCTGAACGTTTTGATACCAAATTTGTTTAAATCAGCTGAAAACTGTTGAACTAGTTAAACGAAGAAAAACCTACTGAATAATAATAAATATAAACAGAAAAACAATAAGTGGGAATGCATAAGCATTCCCACTTGATAATGATGATATAAAAGTTTAAACATTATGATGATGTTTGTTTCCTGTATCAATCTCTCTATCAGATAAGATAGAATAACACCTAACTACGTCAACAGCTACACCTCCTCACTTAGATAAGAAATTCTGCCAAGTCTTTAGCAGCTCTTAGCAACTATCTAAAACACTATAGGATTATCTAGGACTCCTTGGCAGGAATTTTAGGCTAGGATAGTAGCTCTCTGAGAAGACTTAATATCAGTAGAGAAGACATAATATTAGTAAATAGTTAGTATATCAATCTGGAGAAATAAAAGAAATACATTAGAGACACGAGGAAACCATTCAATAGGAAATAAATAAAGGAAGAAATAAGTCCTTGAATGAATAATGAAGAAAACAAGAAATAAACACACCACACATAAATACAGATAATTTATCATAGAAAAGTAAATCAATACATTATATTACATTGCTGTAGGGTAATAAAAAATATATAAATGACTTTTTGCTGTTGATTTCTGTTTGGCAATGCAGGTTGTACCAGCAAGGTGGCATATTTTCATAAATGGAGTGATGTTTAACTTTGTTTTGCACTGTCAAAGCCTAGTAGAAAAAAAGGATCACTGTGAAAGTCTGGCAGAAAAAAAAAGAAAAAAAAAAAGAATGGTACAGCATCAAAAAAAGTGAAAAAGTTTTCTCTTTTATCAATAAGTAGAAATAATGATTTTAATACGGTAATTGAGATAGTTAAAAATAGGAAAGTTTACTCTGATTTAATGTTGATTTGATCCTTCATTGTATTTTGAATGCTGTTGGAAGTTATAATTGCAAGACAGTCTTACAGCAGCGAGTATAGTGAACAAAAATCAAAGTATGTAAATTTAAACTTTGGTTTTTTTTTTCCTCACATATTTTCTTCACAACAAAAAAATCTTCTTGGATATTATTTATAATCCACAGTGCTGAAGTTTGTTGCACTGTTGCCGTGCAATAAGAAGGTCCTGCTATGATCCTTAGTCTGAGGTCTTCCATGCATGGGTTTTCTCTGGGTACTCCAGCATCCTCCCACAGCATAAAATCATCACTATTAACTTATCTTGACTCCAAATTCCCTTAGGTGTGTGTTTATGTGTGCATGGTGTTGTGTCTCTATGTTGCCATGCGACGATGTGGCGACCTGTCCAGGATGTACCCTACTTTTTACCCAAAGTCTCCTGGAGATAAGCATCAGCCCTGACTGACCCTGAGCTGTAGCTGATGGATGGATGGATGGATGGATGGATGGATGGATGGATGGATGGATGGATGGATGGATGGATGGATGGATGGATGGATATATGGATGGATGGATGGATGGATGAATAGATGGATGGATGGATATTATTTGTTGTAGGAGAACTGTAGGAGAATCAGGTTACACATAAATTAATGAACAAATAAGTCCTTTAATAAATACTGAAAAAAGAAGGAAAAAAAACACCACACAGTGGGATTATCATAAAACAAATATATATGTAAATATAGAGAAACAAGGTTTTGCAGAGTGGTAAAAAAATTTAAATAATTTTTTTTTTGTAGATCTCCTTTCACAAATGCAGGATATGACAACAAGGCAGTATATAATCAATAATGTAGTAAACGTAAAAAAGTTTTTAACACTGTTATGCACTATTGAAGCACAACAAAAATAATGCTTATATATATATATATATATATATATATATATATATATATATATATATATATATATATATATATATATATATATATATATATATATATACAGAAGTCATAAGATAATATTAATATCAATTATCATTACCAAAAAATACCATAAGAGATAAAAAACATTTTTCCTGTGATTGCATAGAGCTTTTTTTCATACCATTAATTATATAATAACCTTGGTTTTAAAGTCCTTGAAAAAAAACTTTAAAGACATTTAACCATTAATATTATCATCAGGTACAAGTTCATCAAGAATATCTTAGTTTGAATTTTTTTCTGTTTTACTGTAATACTAGTATGTTTACCTTCAGTGTTTTCACCTCATATTTTCAACCTGCAGTCAGAATTATTACATAAAAGTAAAACTTTTCAATAAAGAAGTGAAGTTGGGATAAATAAATTCATTTTACATACAGATCTTTCTGTCTTAAAGATTTGGTTGGTATGGCAACAATATGATTTAATCAGTGAGATCTCTGACTTTATTGTGAGCCCATCAACTCACACATAGAAACGGAAAATGGTTACTTTTTCAAAACTGACCAGTTTTACCAATTCTACCAAAAAAGTTCATCAACTTGTACATTGAGACATCAAAACCTTTATAAAAGCACTGCCCTTCAGCCATCTATCAACCAAGCTCTGATGTTTTTCATCTTCTTTTGATGGTCTATTCACCACCTCATCATACACGCCTTGTCACCAATTAATGATATCCCGAACATGGCCCCACAGCTTAGTGATCCACAAGTTTACCCCCAGTTCTGTTAGATACTGAAGCTCCGGCGTCAACATCTTACGGCACAGCTTTTGATGGGCTTTGTCCACATTCTTCTTAAGGTTATAGCCCATGATAGATTTCTCCCCGATTGGTTGCCAGGGCTGCATGTCTGTCTCCTGGATGCTGCTGGAATCCACTGCATGGCCTCCCTCAATGCAGATTGATGCCATTTCTTTGTTTCTTCTTCGAAGTTCTGCCACATCCTTGGCCATACGCAGCCGTCCATAAGCATCTACCCTCTTCCAAAAAGTTTGGTTGAAGTGCTGGTATAGCTTCCAGTCAATGGCATTCCACTTAAGTGCCCTGGCCCTCAACTCAGGTGTAAGTTTTGACACAGTGGATCCCTTACGGGCGTTGAGCTTGAAGAAGAGCAAGTCATCCATGTCCCAGCAGAGAGCATCTTTGAGCAGGATTAATGATTCCTCAAAGTGTTCCACCAACATGACCAGATGGAAACGCTTAGAGATTAATCTGATTCCTTCTTCTACCCGTGGATCCTCAGGCTCCAGAGTGTTGTCCTGGCCAAAGTCAAAAAACAGCAGGTTCTTGAGATAGAAGGAATTGTAGCCCTCTAGGTCAAAGTAGCTGTGTGGGTCAAGCAGGAACTCCTTGAGCTTGTTGTCACCAGGTATCTTCCAGGTAAAAGGCGCCAGCCGGCCAAAATAGTGGAAAGATGATTCAAATAGTTCTGCCGGGTCCCTCAGAATGGTGATGTAGGTTGTGTCTAAAGGAAGTAGCTTTTCTATTTCTGCAGCATTGAATCGCATATGATTACAGATTATGTTGAAGCACATTCCAGGTTTGTAGTCTTTGACCTGAGAGCGCTGGAAAAAGGACGGATAGAAGAAATCATTTCTGCTGTCAGGAAAAGCAAATTGAAGACGGTGTTTCTCTCCAAAACGGAACAGGATGTTGAGAAAGGTGCTGCTGGCCGTTTTGTGGGTCTTCATGAACATTATGTCCACTTTAGGAGAGCATTGCTGACTAGAGTTGTTTTGTGATTTGGTGGCTGGTTTAGGGTAAAGATTGGATGGACTATGGGCACAGGAGTAAGGCACTGGGACCCTAGAGGGAAACATAAAAAATGCTGAGGAAAATATTTGGGAAATGTAAACACTGATACTGTACGTATATGCATTGCAGAAGTATGCAAGAAACTTAAGATAATCTATCACACATTATAGCCTGTCGTTCTATATATATATATATATATATATATATATATATATATATATATATATATATATATATATATATATATATATATATATATATATATATATATATATATGTATATATATATATATATATATATGTATATATATATATATATATATATATATATATATGTATATATATGTATATATATATATATATATATATATATATATATATATATATATATATATATATATATATATAACTATAAGTATAGAATAGAAAAGTAGTGACTTTCCAAACTAAGATTGAGGTTACATGTTATTTAGAGTCATTGCTAGAAAATGAACCTATACCCAAGTCTTCCTTTTACAGACTTTAACAGGTTTTATCGCATGATGCCTTGAGTCTGAATAGCTTTCCAGTTCCTTCTATAGAAATGTGTTCCTAAAGTATGACGCTTCAACCACCAATTTTCACCATTGTGTTGACGTCTTTTGCAATATGAGGTACAGGTTTCCACAACTCAGAATGTTTTGCATGTAGGTCAGTAGTAGTATCAGCAGACCAGAGCTGCACACTGCAAAAACGATCTAGAAATAAGTAAAAATTACTTATATTACATCTATTTACAATTAATTAAGTAGATTTCCCAATGGAATGAGTATTGTTACTCTTAGATAATCCAATAATATGCACTTGAAATAAATGGAGTTGGAGTGGTCCATGTTCTCGTCCTTCATTGTCGATGCGGCCATTCGTAGCTGTGGCCGTAAGGTCTCTGGTGCCTGTCGTGGCGGCAACCCCCGAACCTGGTGGTGACGCCCGGAAGTAAGGGATGCTGAAGAAGGAGGCCTACCTGGCCTTGTTAGCCAATGGAACTCCAGATTCAGCTGTGAGGTACCGGCAGGTCGGGGGGCAAAGCTCTCAATTTACCGGTCGGTCTATGCTCCCACCCTCACCCATGGTCATGATATCTAGGTAATGACCGAAAGGACAAGATTGCGAATAAAAGTGGCCAAAAGCTGTTTCCTTCACAGGGCGGCTGGGCGCACCCTTCGAGATTGGGTGAGGAGCTCAGTTACCCGGGAGGAGCTCAGGGTAGAGTCGTTGCTCCTCCACGTCGAAAGGAGTCAGCTGAGGTGACTCCGGCATCTGTTCCAGATGCTTCCTAGTCGCTTCCCTCTGGAGGTGTTCCAGGCATGTCCTATTGAGAGGAGACCTAGTGGAAGGCCCAGGACATGCCTCAGGGTCCCCCCAGAGCAGCTGGAGGAGGGGTGTGTGGATCGGGAAGTCTGGGCATCTCTGCTTTGACTGCTGCCTCCGCGGCCCAGCCCCCGGGGAAAGCGAAAGAAAAGGGAATGGAATGCACTTGAAATAAGACAATACAACTGTTTTTTTTTTATTTATCTAAATTGTCTTGTTCCATTGGAAAGGTGTCACTCTTACCTCCGCAATTCAAGAAAAAATGCACTTATTGTAAGAAAAAATTACTTATTTAGATTCAATTTTTTTGCATGCAGTGCATGCTTTCTTAAAGAGAAATATTGGCCTCACTCCTCCATTAAGGTCAAATCTTTGGAGCTTAAGGTCCTGATGGATCTCTGAAGCTCCTCCAGAATTAGTATCAACCTTTTTCTCTTCTGTCTATAATTCTCACTTTCTGTGTGGTCAGTTAATGTAGATGATCATATCTTGTTTGATTAGTTGTATCGGCTCTCCATTTTCTCAGGACTGAACAGAGTTCCAGAAGATGCTTCATGCTTGAGATATTATTTTATCATTAAAACCTCTCCACAGCATTATCACTGATCTCTCTGCTGTATGCCTTGGTATTCAAGGTTCTGTTTGTTCTCTAACACCTTCAGGAACAGTTGAATTTACACTGAGATTAAGTTACACACTGATGGACTCGGTTTACTTATTAGTTAATCATTGGTTGCACCGGATTTCACGTAGAAGAAACAGAAGAAGTGGGAAGAATACAAATACTTCCCTGTTTTTTTTAGAAAGATTTGAAAGCTGTATATTTCCTTGGAGGCAATGTAAATTAATCAAAAGATGCAACTTTGAAGTACAGATCATTGAGAGCCAAGTTGTCAGATTTCAAACTCTGCTGCAAAAAACATATATTTTAAAACATAGGGATTTAGAACCTATGTAAAAATACTCATCTTGACTAAACTGATTTAAAGAAAAATGTTGATTGAAACTGTGTGGAAGGCTTGAACTAGCCTGGCTGTAGTTAGAACTTTTTTTTTTATCAAATAAACAGAGGTGGGCACAGAAAGTCTTACTCAGGAGGGTTGAAGCTGATCTGTTGGATGGAGAAGCAGTAAAGCAGGATCATACAGCCTGTTAGAAGTGTTCCCAGGATGAGGCGTTTGTACATGGACCTCCACTGTCCCCCTTGCTTACCAGTCATGGTTCAGCAGGTGAAGACTCTACTTAAAGACAGAAATGACATTTTAATAGGTTATAATCCTTCATGCTGTTTTTCCTTCATACTCTCATGTTACAAAAAGCTTTGACTTCAAAAATTTTACTTTTTTCTGAAGTGATTAAACTTAATAGAGTATGAGGCTGAAGCACACAATGACGCCACTCTAAATAATTAACTCAGATCCTTCTCTGGAGATTTAATTAGAAAGTGACTCCACGGTTCTCTCGGTGCAATCTCAGTTCTCTGGTTTCAGAACGTCCTGAAAGAGAACCATAACCGTCTGGAGAAAAAAATTACATTGTAATAGCAAAGAAGAAGAGGATAGATGACTAAAGATTTTCTCACTTTTGAAAAATTGCATTAAGCGGAAACATAACTTGAAAATCACTTCATGTTAAAATCAATAAATCATAATACAACTTTAAAAAAAACCCACACAATACAAAGTAATCTGTTTTGGAGTGTAGTACCACCATGGATTGTAACTGAAGCTGCACAGGAACATGAGCCAGCAGGTGGGACATGAACTCACAGTTCACGTTTTTACATTCAGCTGTCTCTGTAGGCAGGAACTCCAACGGCTTCATATCACTTGGTGCCCCTCAGGCAAAAGGCATAAGGTAGACCATAAAATTATTGACACTCGCCAAAGTTTATAAAAGAATATATGGTGCTTGTGTCTTGAAATGAAAAGCCTTGTCCTGCCTATCAAAGAATAAATAATGCACTACAGTGGAAAATGATATAGTGATCTGTCCTGGAGGCTGGTAAGGTGAGCTACCTGCTGACTTAGCAAACACACTGATGACACCAAAAGTACCGCTTTAGAGGACTTCGACATAGAACTAGGATTTGGTAAATACTCTACATATGGCTTTGTTTTCAGATTTGACTTTCTTTTCCAAAGGAAAAAAAGGTTTTATTAACAATAAATACTACAAAAGTAAACTATCTTGTTTGGTTCAACAAAATGTTGGAAGCAAATACTGAATAAAGGGCCTTTTATTTTGATTTGATTAAGGCAAAGTTAAGCTAGGAAACCTTTGGTGGTAACATAAGCTTGTTACCACAATATTTCTTACGCATGCATATTTCATATACCTGTAAAAAAAATCTGTGCAACTTTTTACTGCATTGGAAAATGAAAAGGTTGATATGATTTAGCTGAATCTGGGCATCTTGTTTATCAATGTGTCACAAAGAGATATTATTAGACATTAGTTTAATTGACATTTATTAAAAAGGTGGTTTTCTGAGAACAGGTAATAAAACATGCATTTTCTTTTCTTTCTAAATAAGAATTATACATTAAAATAACATTCATTTAACTGTTTTTAGGATAACATTGAAATAAATGTTACTGCTTAAATGTAAAATAAACAGTAGGATACATTTCTAAGCAGCAACTCTACATACAACCAGTACCTCACGTATCAAGTGACCTGTTGTTTATTGGACAGCAGGCAACAATTAAAAATGTCTCATCAACCATAATAGATCTGAATATTATTGCGGGAATAAAGTCCTGATTTTAAACATACTAAAGCAGCTTTAGGTAATGGTAAGGCAAGTTGGATAAAACAGTACAAAAAGCCTACGTTTATAATAACCTACAGTTATGTTATTGGTTTAGCTTTAAACTTCTAAATATCATGTGAAGCTATACTGTATTACACAATTTGTGCTTATTGAAGAAGGATAATTATTTGATAAATAATCCATTGATGAGTTTTATATTTAGTTAATAAGTCCCTTTCTCCAGTTTCAAGGATACGCTTTCTTCACTTGTATTTAATCTCTTCCGAGATTATGATCACCTAAATCACCTTAATTAACTATTTCTATTCATTGTAGTTTGGATAAATGTTGATTTCTACCTTAAAGGTGCCTTTTAAAAGAAAAATTAATGCAGGTCCAACTTAAATGAGTTGCATAAATTGCTGCATTTTTTTTTTTTCCGAGCATGTTTTTGATAGAAATCTGGATTTTTTACTGTTTATAAAACAGATCTAGATTAAATCTGATCTAGATTAAAAACCCTGGTTGATGAGAAAATAGTATTTGCATCTTAATTAACTCTTAAAAGTTGTGCTGTATTTCAAAAAATGGCAGGTGTTTCTTGGTTAAAGTGTGTTATATATAAAGAGTGATGTCTAAATTTAAACTATGTCCAAGGTCAGATGAATATATAAAATATATAAATAACACACTGATAGTGATATTTTCAAGCTTTTATTTTTTTGTTAAATTTGATAATTGTTCTCTGTTCCTAAGTTAATTAAAATAAGATAAATGTAGAATTATTAGCTTAACATAAAAACAATCGTAACACAGAAATGAGTAGTATTTTTAATACTTGGTTTAATATTTTATTTTGAAAAGGTACTTTTAATCTGACGGAAGAGCCTTGGAACACATACTTCTTTTTTTTATATGTATAAATATGAGTGTATTTTTCCGATCAGATAGAACATAATCCAGACCCTTTTTTTTTTATATCTTTATGGTTATATTGATGAGTAATGAACTCACCAACCTTAATTAGTCATTTATGACATATATCTCTCTTATCTTTTCAGTCACAAATAAAAATTCCAGCCTAACCGTTGCCTTAACTTCCTCCAAAACCAACTCCCTGTCTGTTTCGCCCAGTAAAGGCTTAGGACTTAATATAGAAAAATGCCAGCCATTACACATAAATAAACACATTGAAAAAAGAGTTAATGTAGTTTTTTACTTCAGTAAAAATGTTAAGTGTTTGTAAGTTTATTACATTTTTCTGTCTGTACGTCAGTGTGAATTTTGAATGTCTTTCCGAAGGATCTTTCGTTCTGCATGAGTAGTTTCAGCCAAACTGGGCAATTGGCTGGACGTGTTGATTCCCTCACCTTTTAAGAGATAAAAAGATAAGAATTAAATGAAGCAGCTGAATAAAAAGAAGGTCAACCAAAATGATAAATTATATACTTCAAAAATCAATAAACAGAAGACAAAGAGTTAGTTAAAAAAAGAAAGGTCATTGTTACAGGAATTAGTGAGCATTATCTCCTCATCCATTCTAGAGAAAAAGAAACAAATATAATCCCAGCAATTTGAAGAAAGAAAATAATAAAGTTCATTAGGAAAATACTTTTTCTTTTAAAGAGGCAAGTGTAGTTAGCAGTTTAACAGAGTGTTATTAATAAATATATGTAGAAGGATAAATGGAGGATTGCCTCCATTGTATAATTATAACCAGAAATAAAAAAATTTATTTCTATTTGGGTTTATGAAAACTTTTTATTTTTATATTTACAGCTAAATGCGTGGCAGTAATTACGCTTTCATTAAACAGAACTGTTTTGTTCCTGCAGTGCAGAAACATTCATCTTAGTTTAAAACAAGTATGGCTCAAACAAGCCTTTCAGAGCGACCTAGGAAAAAATTATGTGTACAGTTGTAAATTTTTATGAGTAACTTATCTGATCTAGATATAGACAAAAAGAAATAGTCAAAAGTTTGACTAAAACAGATTTCAGGGTCTTCCTCCCTGTAAGCTGGACCATCTGAGCCAAGCGGTTTATCTGATTATTGCTGGGGCTGCCTTAAAATGCAGTCAACAGTTCTTTTATTGACACTTTGTATTCATTCTGGAAAAAGGTTTAAGTTTTTTCTCTTTTACAAAAAGAAAAAACGTATTTCAGCAGAGCTTTGGTAAACTTACTATGAAAGTGTCAGCACTGCTAGGAAATATTTTACTCTTGTCCTTATTATTGATAAAGATATCTATGGATTACAATATAGTTCAACTCTAACTCTAAAGCTTTTTTATAATTTAGCAGTTCATTTATTAAATGTACATTAATGCCTTTTGGCACTTTTGTTAAGAAAGCTATTTGTCTTAACTGAAAGCTACTTAATGTTTCAGTTTACACATTTATGTATACCGGTAATTGTATTGGTGGGTTCATATTTTTTTTTATTAGAAATAAGGTAAAAGAAGGAAGGCATGTCAGTGGAACGGGAAGGTGTTTCAGAGAAACAGGAAGGCATTGCATTAAACCAACATGTATCATTATTACTTCCAGTTTTCTATTTCTTCCTGTTCTCCTTATTACTCCTGCATTTTTCCAATGTTATAAAAGTGAATGCCCATATTACTTATTTTACACGTTTCTTAATATATGTATTTATCATCATTTTAAATTCATCTTTACCTGAAGGCATCACATACTCTACATTTTTAGATTTTAAAGTCTGTAAAGCCAGGAAGTCTTTATTGCCTTCCATTCCCACATAATCTGGAACCCAAACAAATTCGGCTGATATTTTCCTTAAATCTAATCTATATGAAATAAAACAAACCTTGTAAATAACATCTTTCATACTTAATAAGGATACTGTTCTCTCAGTATTTACATATATTTGATCATTCTGTTTATATCTATTGTAAAGGTTATTGCCTCTAATTAAACGGAATACACTGATAAATCATCTGTTGTACTTTTCCACATTCCTACATTAAGATGAAGGATATAAACAACTCATCCAGAGTATCCTAATTCAGGATGTTTTGAGCCATCTGTTAATATTTAGTCTACCTATATAGGAATAATAATTGAATTATAATTGAACTTTATTGATCTCACACTTGAGAAATTCCCTTGAGGAGCTGTGGGCTGCCATTGTGCAGCGCTTGGGGAGCAATCTTGGATTAAAGGTCTTGCTCAGGAACCAAGAAAGCAAACAAGTGGGGATTTAAACGGGTATTTGCAAATTTCTCAGTGAACAATCACACTGCTTTAACCACTAGGCCAACAATCCCCACCTATATGTGTCTTATGAAGCTATTTTTGTACTAAAAAGCTTATATTTTTATTCATTTATGTAAAGACAGATCAACAGATGGATTAATAACTAACCAGTAAAGAATACACAATTAAGGCACTGTTGAACGTAAATCTATTACCTATAACCCAGCATGTTGAGCTTTAAAATTGTTAATCTATCCATCCATCCATTTTCTGTCACGGTCTATTCCAGCTGCAGCCGCAAGGCATGCTGGTGCCTCTCTCCAGCTGTCTTTGGGCGAGAGGCGGGGTACACCCTGGACAGGTCACCAGTCCATCACAGGGCAACACAGAGACAAACAGGACAAACAACCATTCATGCACACACTCACACCTAAGGAGAATTTAGAGAAACCAAATAACCTAACAGTCATGTTTTTGGACTGTGGGAGGAAGCCGGAGTACCCGGAGAGAACCCAGGCATGCTCAGGGAGAACATGCAAACTCCATGCAGAAAGACCCTGGGTCGGAAATCGAAACCGGAAACTTCTTGCTGCAAGGCAAGGCACTGTGCAGCCCATTGTTAATCCACCCAAAACTAAAAATGTCTGTTAAAAATAGTTAACAGGGATGTTGGAAATAAAGTAAAACAGACATTTTCAGTTTAGCTGTTGTATTATTGGACTTGTCCTTTACTATTAACCCAATTTATGAACATTTGTTTAATTATTTGAAGTTCTAAAGGCATTTCCCCCATTGCATCTTGAAATGCTATAATGGGTGATGTTCTAAATATCCCACAGCAAATTTGAAGAGCCTTTGATTGATCTACTGTATGTCTAGTAGCTAATGCCAATAATCAGGATTTGATCTCTTAATAGATATAATGATATAGATGTAACATATATGGATGGAGCACCAAAAAAACTACTCAAGTAACTCAAGACTGACACAACTTCATCATACTTTTACTCAAGTAAGAGCAAATACTATTTGGTAAAAGGCTACTAAAGTATTGACTGATTATAACTGATATTTATTATATAAAGACTGAGGAAAATGTTTAGTTATTTGCAAATTATGGTATGGTAAGACTATAATAAAGAGATTAAGCAAAGCTGTTTTTTGTAAGAAATATGCCACACTTGTTTATTAACTCTGATCGACCTGCACTTAATTCACCTGATAATGTTATCATAACAGAGGGCAAATAAGGTAACCAGTCAAACGTTAATCTCATATTTTGGCTGTTTCTAAAACAGTTTCTAAAACAAACCATAAATATTTTAAATATTTCAAACACTGTTTTTTTTTTTAAGTTAATTTACTATTATTTCTGGGAATAATGGATAACTGCAATAAACTCAGCAAAATATTTAGCATTAAGTAAAATACGTTTTTATATCAGTAAACTACATTGGATGTACTCCCTAATTATTTTAAATCAATTCCATCCCTACAGCTTTATGCTATCTGCCCATTTTTTTCCACTCAGAAATACAGACTCAATTTCAAAAAAGTGTATGAATATGTTGACCTGAATTTTTACTCTACTCCTTAAGTTGGGTCTAGTAAAACTGCTTTTTTTATTTTTATTTTTTGGCTTCTTGAAGTAGTAAACACCATGGTCAAGTTTAAATGTTTTTATTATGTGACATGGATGATCTATATTACTTAAACTGAAGTGGCCCAAATGAATTATAGGATAAAATAAAATTAATAATATCCAGAGTAAACTTTTTAACCTTCAAAGTTCCTCTCAGGAGTACATTTAGAGAAGACTTTTCCCTGTATTTTATGAAAACCAGCGCAGATTTTGATGTTCAAACCGTTATATAAATCCATCAGCCAGTCATCCCTCCACCTATAGACTGAAAAATGCTTCAAACACAATTCCTGAATCTTGGGTCTTTCAAACACTGAGCTACCTGTGTAAATCTCAAAGACCAGACATCATCACAGCCCGCACCGATCTACATGATCTAATTCTAAACTCACCAAAGACCGCTCTGAATTTTACCTCCAACTCAATTTAAAAAAGGGTTTTCATGTTAAACTAAACTAATTCTACATATATTTAGTTTCCTCTGTTCACCTCCGAGTATCTATGAAAAATGTTGCCCTCGATTGAGACCGGAAAATCTTCTACAGGAAAACAGTATTTAGATTTTGATATTTTAAGTATCTTTTTCAACAAACTCTGATCTTACCAACTAAATAGTTCTACATTATTAATAGTGTTACTTTACTGTTGAAAAAGCTTGTTCTAATGCTGTTTAAAGAGTAAGGCTTTTATCCTAAGATTCTTATTTTTCTCGCTCAATGAGAGGATACCATGCATATAAACACGACGCAACCTTCTGGCTTTAATGGCTCAGGTTGACTGGAGCTAAAAAGGACTCTATAATTCTTCTATTACCCCAATAATTTAGAAAAAAAAATACATGTAAAACTTTATGCTACTAACATAAAGTGAACTATAACTGCAGCTGTAATACTACAAGAATAATCACATTTCAGTTTCATTTTCAAGAACTCATTTCATTATATTTTTTTTCTATAAAGTCTCTTGACAGACAAAAGATAATAATTTAGAAGTTGTTCACCAGAGAAATGCTGGTTGTATGAAAAATATTTGGTTGACTTGGACTTTTGACTTTTTCCCTCAAATATTATGAATGTCCTGTTACTTAGCCTCCGAATATTACAACGGAAAAATAAATATATACAGAAATAAATGCTCAATAAAAAGTATATTAAATTCTGCCTTAAATTTGTTGTTGTCAAAGGTAATTTTAATCTGAAAAAGTAATCAACAGAATTGATGACCTCTTGGATTAAATATTAACTACACAGTTGTGTCCCAGGGTAAAAACAAAAAAGTAACAAGGGAGTTTCTCTCACCTGTTGGGCGGTGGTGGTGGTGGTGGTGTGTGTGTGTGTGTGTGTGTGTGTGTGTGTGTGTGTTTGTGGTTGGGGGGTTGTTTTAATTAAGTTATTTTAATCCTGAGGCATTCAAATCTTGTTAATCAGATTTTGTCAAAACTCTATCATACCTATGAAACCTACCATACTTTTTTGTGGTAATCAAAATAGATGAATATTGCTTCAACAATGTATGTCCAAAGTACGTCCAAATTTCATGCATTGACAGCCTAAAAAGTAGCATCATATTTGAAAGCAAAAAAAAAAAATTATAATATAATATATAATTCTTACCCTTATAAATGTATCCCCCAAAAAAGCAGTGAAGTTGTAATTTTCTTTCTGCGTCCAGCTCCAGATGATGCTAATCCTATTCTTAAGGCTCCCAGTGTGTCTGATCCTAACAGACTCATTCTGACTCCTGTGCTCTTCTCATCATATGTCCAAATCCCCAGCTCTAATTCGTCTGCTTCTCATTTTCCTCCCGTCTCTCTGCCTGCACACCTGATGCCTCTGTGCTGTCCTTTACCGCCTCCCTCCACTTTTCAATTCCAAAACTGTTCCTGCTGAATAAGGCACTGCAGGGAGGCTCATCTAGCCACCTGTGACGTCAGAGTTTTTCTGTCAGGGGACATGCACAAGTCAGTGAGCGTGAAAAGAGAAGAAGGAGGGAAGGGAGAGTGAGCAGGAGGGAGGGAGGGGAGGGAGAGGCTGTATATAGTCCCTATTCTGTGTCAACACACAGAGGGCCATTGATTGTGGACACTGAAGTCTGAGCAGCATGCTGATAGGAGGGGAGAAAAAAGGCAGAAAAAGAATAAATGCAGAAATCCAAAGCATGAAGGCCCTAATTGTTCCAGCTGATCAAGACTGTACTGTCTGCCATCTCAGATGCTTATTTAGCAAGCTGAAGCTCTGGATGTGGTAGGATAAATAGAAAGAACTGCCTTTACATCTTGTATCTTGATCAGAAGAATATATGGAAGATCACATCCTGGTCCCCGATGTCACAGTAATGTGTAAAAGCTGACATCCTAACTATAAGTGTTCATTGTTTAAACTGGTTAGTAATATTTTTTTAAATAAATGAAATCCTGATATATTTCTGTTTACACAGGACCTGGCTACCACACTGAAGTTACCACACTTCATGAACTGCCTCAAATTCCCCAAAAACATTTATTCTTTTCTTTTTTTTTTTTGAGAGCATCTTTCAAAAAATCAGGACTGTGTGTTGTTCAAACGACTTAAGCCTCCCTCAATCTTGATCTGAGTTTCTAAACCACTCTTGGTCATCTGAAGGAAGGTTTTCATATTGTGTGTACTGACAAGAAGCATGTAACACGAACACATATATACTATGTATATACCTTCTCCAAGGGGAAGCTTTTCGTGTTTCACTTAACGGTTTATGTGCTTATCCATTTGATAGTTCCTTTTTTTATATTAAGATATGATGTATATTGTTTCTCACAAGGTTTTATTATTCCTAAATACAATTTTGTGTAACCAACTTCCCTATTAGGACACCTAAAAAGTAAACAGTCCAACAGTCCCTCTGTCTGCAATTTAATCTCATTACAAACACAGCTGTTGTTCAGATAAAAACCATAGCTGAAGATCTTGGGGAAAACAAATGGCGCTGCACATTAGGCTGAATCCATCATCTCCACTGCACACCATGGTGGTGGCGCCATCAGCATACTCAGCAGGGAGCGGAACGCTGGTCAGAGCTGAGGGTAGATGGTGCTAAATGCAGGATGTTCCTGAAAGATTGAACTATTAAAACCTGTCTTCACTTAAGAGTGAAAAATGGGAACATTTAAAAACACAAAGCTGGGAAATGGTGTAGATAACAAATATTCACTATTGGAGTTGTACTGCAGGAATTTGTTGCATTATTTTTAAACGCAACAAATAGAGTACCATCCACATTTTGATTTTAAAAACCCTCACACAGCTGTTTGAAACTGAGTGATAAAGGTTATAGACTCTGGGTGCAGATGAATGCACCAAGGGTCTTTAAAGAGCCCAGTCAAACCCAGATCCACAGGTTCTCCAACTGAGAACCAAAGCCAAAGCAATCTCAGTTTCAAAATAGACCAATTTTCCTGATTAAAATCCCAAATAGTCAACTTGTATTTGCAGTGAAAGGAATAGAATAGAATTTGATTTTTTTTTTTTTCATCACATCAGGCCACCATTTTCCAAGCAATTGGCCTATACGGGGCGACCTTAGCCTTATTAGCACCACGTTCTAACCATCTCAGCTTACTGGCTAATTGAGTAATGATGTTATTGCGGTAAAAATATCTTAAAACAAAATGCAGGAGTATAAATGTTATTGCAAGGCATTGTATGAGCTCTAATACGCAAGAAATATATACATAGCATGTGTAGATGCTGCTTTTAAATATGACTTATGTAGGACTGTAGTACTTCAGTGAAGGATAAGTATTTCACTGTGACTGATGAACCTGTTTGGTTGTGCATGGACTCATTTTGCCACATGCAACCACAATGCCAATACACCCCGACTCCATTTTCCTTTTCATGAGGCTTGGGTTCCTAGAAGACAGACTCTATATTGCTCATCCCACATTAGTCAAGCTAGTGCACAACACTGCATGCATTTGTTCAACATCCTCCAAGCACCCCCACCAATTTCTAAGTCCAGGCCAGAACTGAGTGGGCATGCATGGAATGCAGAGCTGGTTGTGAAGAGAGTAAGTAAACTGAGGAGAATTGAATGTGCAGCTCATTGGAGGGCAGAAGGCCTGATCCCTAAACGTCACTGATACCCACTGTTATTCACGCAGACAAATCAATGAGTTCTAACAACAGCACAAGTGCAATGACGTCAGGCTCAGCCCACTGACCTGGTGGGGACTCTGTTCATCTAGTGCGTCTTCTTAGCATCTGTGTACAGCTGTAGGACAAGCTGGACTATGTGATGGTTTATCTTTATAAATAATCACTGAGTAGTGTTCCTACACATTGATCTGCTTATAATTACCTACTTGTTTAATCTGTAATTACATATATTTATAGAGAAATCCGTTACCTTTCTTTCCATAAAGCCAAAAGCTCAGGGAGCTTTCCAAAGATTTAGCTTACCTGTTATGAATTCAGTTCAGTTTATTTATTTTGCTCCAACTCACAGGAAGTGGCTCAAGGCAATTTAATAGGAAAGTCCAGTTTATTATATAAATGAAGTACAGACTGATATTGTTGAGTCTTAATTTGTATTAAATATGGATTCTCTTCTTACAGTTAATAAAAAATCCATATTATATCCAGAACAATGCATCAGATCAAATATATTAAAAATATATATAAGTTTAATCAGATGTGTTTAACATCTGCTTTGAGGTTATCTTTAAAATGTACTTTAAATTTCAAGAGGCAATGTAACAGAACACGTACCTTTTTTTTTTTTACATAACCTTAGGTGATTTTTTTGTTTTGGTGAAACCAAAGGGCATGGTAACAAACTGCAAATAGGTTTTATAACCAACTGTTATCAAAGATGTTTTGTCATTTGGCTCATATTGATATAAAATAAAATGACTGCTTGTGCTTTGGCATGGATGCATCTCAGGTCAAAGTCTAACTCTTTACTGCTTTAGAGATAAATGTTTGAAATTTATCCCACCTCAAAATAGCTTCAATTAATCCAAAGACAAACAAGTATAGTTTTAGATGCATTTGATAATTACTTGCTCAGCAATTTTTTTTCCTACAGTTACACTAACAAATGATAGTTTGATAATGTGAGTAAAGCTCGATTCTTTTTGTCCCTCTTTTTTAATTTCCATCCAAAAAAATATTCTGTGAATTTCCCAGAGATGTAGCTTCCCTGTGAATCAGTGCAGTTTATTAATATAGCAATATAACAAAAGTTGCTTCAAGGCATTTAAGCAAAAATAAAAAAAACAGTTTAAATACATATTCATTTCATACATAGTATATCTATATGTATAAAAAGATGCTCTTATGGTTCATAAAAGTATGACCATTAAGATTAGAAAATTACATTAGGCCAATACAAAATTGAGAAATATGTGTTTGATACATGCATTTAGGTTATCTAAAGGCACCAATTAAATTACCACAGTTTTGGGGGGGTTGCATCAACATTAGCATATTTTATGTGAAATCCACATGGTAGTTGTCAAACTGGCTGTTCCTCAATCAACTTAAATATTTTCATTCACTTTGTGCAAAATGTGCATTGAACAGGAATTATTCATTCTACCTAGCTCCATTATTTTTAAATAAGAACCACCCTTCATTTAATCTTGTTTTCTCCCCCAGAGTGAATGACCTCACTATTTGGACTCCATAACTCCGATTATCCAGGTTACCATTTATATAACCAGGTTATTCACAATCAGCAGCTGGCAGGTCATGACTGCAGGGTCCGTCACTTTTCAACTACTCATACTATTGAATGACTTGAGGGGCAGATAATGATCTAAATCAGTGATTGATTGGAAATGTGCCCAAAATTAGGTAACATGAGGCATAAAAGGGCTTTGAGTTTTTGCGCTCTTTTATGGCATCTGTATGCTTTATCTGTGCCTTTTTAAAAATCTGGCAAATATTTCTACTTAAGTTACCGTTTTTTGATCACTTGCATGCCCCTTACAAATGGTAATAAGGTCTTCTACTGGATTCCAGTAACACTGTCGGCATGGAATTTTGATTTTCAAAGTATTTGTCTGAGTGCCCTATAAAGGATTAAATGCAGCACTCTGGATGTGTTGCTTTATTCTGGTGGCAGAAATGTAAAAAACCCATCATCACATTTCAAGTGGTTTAATCTTAGGTTTTAGAAAACTGAGATTTTACCACACCGTTTCTCTTCCCAGAATTGCCAAGATCAGAAAATCTTAAAACTTGTCTAGAATAAGAGATCCACTTTTTTCCCCCCAATTCAGTCAGATATATGGGCTGAACCTATTGCCTGATTCCAATCTGATACTACTGAACCGTTTACGTTACCATGTGAGTGAAGGCATTGTGGTTGACAGACATTAACCCATCACTAGCTGCTGTGTGCGATTATCTAAGAAGTGTTTCAATCAAGGCTGAGTGATTTTACCAAAACTCTAAATTTTAATTTTCCTTTGCACCAAACACAACCATGTAGAGGTTTCATTTCAAGGTATGAGTGTTTTCATGACTTTGAAAGCTTGCTTGGCAAGAGTCCATTGTCGCAGGGCTTTACTGTAACCTTTGTGTGAAAAAGTATCTCCATTTGCCTGAATTTGCGTAGAAGCTTCACGTCCTTCCCCCTGATCTGTTTGGCAACCAACCCACTTTACACCTATTACTACCAACCAAAGGGGGGGTGTGTCTTACTCTAGTTAAAAGTTGACTAAAATTTAGCAGACTGCTAAATTTGCAAATGCTATTATTTACCAGGCCCAAGCTGCTATCATAAAATTGAAGACACTAGATCACTGCAACTATATTGCTGTGTGTGATAAACAGTGTTGGGCACGTTACTTTGAAAAAGTAATTAGTTATAGTTACTAGTTACTTCTCCCAAAAAGTAACTGAGTTACTGAGTTACTCCACAATAAAAGTAACTAATTACTAGTAAAAGTAACTATTGCGTTACTTTTGCGTTTCTCGCCCCCGTAACCCTCACCACCCTGCCCCCACCTTCTCGCAGTGTGTTTCCAAAGCCAGCTGAATAGAGTGGATGACAAAGACAAGAACCTGCAGAGAGTTTTGCATTTATTGCAACTCAACGTAAATGACATCAGGGGGGAACGCCATGTGAAGTTTTTTAACAGGGCATTCAGATCTGGTGAAATTAATAACTAGGGATGTCTAATTCTGAAATCCTGTGTGTTTGGGTTGTTATAGATACTGCAACATCTATCTATCTATCAAGATGTATACTCTGCGTGTGACATAAAATATGGATCTCCATCCCTGCCACAAAGGCCATCAAATAATGTTTAAAATAAAAAATACAGTAGGTTGAAAAGGCAGAGTATCCGTCCATCCAGATTTCTCCCTTTCATTTGATCGTTCCATAGTTCTCCTGTGGCGCGAGCACAGGGCGACTGTTGCGCGCCTTTAGCGAGCATGCGCGTTTCCTGTATGTGATGGGGAAACGCAGCTCGACGTAACACCGGTATTTCCCTCAGGAAAACGCTGTTTTGCTGCTGGAGTCATCCTCACTCTCCATCTCTCTGTGTGTGCTGTACGTTAACACCCACCAGCCCAACTGACAGACGGAATCTCACTATACATCAGCCATTCTCATCCTCCCCTCTCTCATGACAAGGTGCGCACCTCTGGATGACCTAAAAAATAATCTTTAATATCTCTTAAACAAAAGTAGCACAAACAATATTTTTTTTCTGCATAAATCTGCACTAACCATTCAGTCTATTTGCAGAGTTTTTTGACGTGGGTGGGGTGTCAGCTTCACGCAGCTGCGCACGAGTCCGAAAAGTCCAGAAAAGGTTCATTGTGCGACCTGAGTAACGCGCAGTAACGGGGTGTCTGCAATGGTAACTGCGTTATAGTTACAGTCAAAGTAATTAGTTAGATTACTCGTTACTAAAACAAGGTAACGCCGTTAGTCCCATCACTGGTGATAAATATATATCTGCCATCAGATCGATGCATCTCCATCTAGCGTTACACTTTTTATAGAAACTACAAGCAGTAAATGTAGTCACAACATGACAAAAAATATAATAAAAAAAAACATACATTAAGAAACAAAAGATTTTTGTGAAGTTGGATATGGTTTTTACTTTAAAATGTCCGCTGTTTTTTTTTTTTTAATACAGAGATTTAAAGGAAACAAAGTTTTACATTATAGAGGTGTATATCTTACAGTTAACAACAAAGGCTGAAAGCTTTAAACCAATAACACCACAGTCAAGATATGGAGCTTCCATGATCCATATACATTTATACACAATGTCAAAGCCACCAAACAGAGGCTTTACTGTTTGGATACAAGTTTCATAAAATGCCAACCTGAACCTGCAACTCATCAGGTTTTATACATAAAGTCAGGTCCACATTAAGATTGTTACAGGATTTATTTTCTTGCTTTTTTCTTCTTCATTTTCTCAGCATCGTCATGGGCTTTCCTCTTGGCAGCAAGCTTGTTCGCCTGTTAAAGAGATTGACCGGATTTAATGAAAACAATTCTCAGCACCAGTTTCACAAGCATTTTAGGGTCAGTGAACTGAAGGGGTTAGGGCTCAGCCTGAGTGCTTTATAAACAGGTTAAACATTATTAGATTAAAGCTCAGCACTGACAGTAAGGTACACAGAGATAGAAAGCAGACCAATGTTTCTGTTTTACGTGGTTAAACAGTCTTATCGACTTGAGAATTTAAACATTGAAATAAAAGCACACTGAAACTCACCTCTCTGACTTTTCTCTTTTTTCCAAACATGATCTTATCATAGAGGTACTTCTCCTTTTTCTTCATCATCATGATGGCTAGACGTTTCTCCTCCGCCTTCTCCTCCTGCTCCAAGCGAGCGGCATTTTCCACCTTCACTTTTCCGGGCGTCACTTTAACATTGAGAGACTAAAAAGAAGGACAGCGAGGATCAAAAAACGAAAAATGCCGAACTAAATCAGGGAGGAAAAGAACAACACAAGAGCAGGCATTTCTCACCTTCCCCTGAGATCTTTGCTCCTCCATCTTTTTTAGCTCCTTCTCTTCAGATTCTTCCTCATCATCCTCCTCTTCTTCATTCTCATCTTCCTCTTCCTCGTCTTCCTCGTCTTCTTCTTCTTCTTCGTCTTGTGCTTTGAGAGAAAAAGCAATTGCTATTTTAAATGCAACAAAAACAATCAGTTTTTGGTTATTGACCACAGTTGTCTAAAGTAGATAACAGTAGATTCAATCTTCAGAGCGTTAGACAGTAAAAAGCACCATTTTATGTTTGTACCTGGGGGAAACCATTATTAAGACAACGCAGGTAATGTTAGACTGTTGATTTTCCAGGTGTTACCAAGCTAAATCCATGTATGTCGAGGCTGAAGACCTTCAGTCAGCTGGACCTCTAATCCAGCTCTTCAAACATACCTAAAATAATTTTCTAAATATTTTTAATGATAGTGGATACTCTCGTTTAAGTGATGTCGTTTTGTAGAAATAATCCCAACTGACTTGTGTTCATTTATAATTTATTTACAAATTATCATTATTTGTTATCATTTAGCAATGATAAAGATAATTGCTAAATTTGTTACAGCTGCAGCCACAAATTTAGCAATGATCTTTGTTAAATTATACAGAATAGTATCTGCTAAAACCGGTATTAGCTTCCTCTGCACTGTGGAAATTTTTACTTTTCATCACCAGAATTCACCAAACCTTTTTTCTAAAAAAAAAAAACTAATTTAAGTACTATTTTATATAAAGGATGGCAAAAGTGATTTAAAAAAAAAAAGTAAATTTATATCTCTATAAAATATTTAACATTAGGATATACATAGGACATATTGGCAAAAAAAAAAAAAAAAAATATATATATATATAGGGGGCATTTTTACTGGGCTTTTTGTCCCAAATGAAGCTGTGTCTCATCTTTGTATCTTGTCTCCTATAGTTCATAATGAAGATAGCCAGAGTGACAGGAGTATTTTCAGGCTGTATATATAGAAAGCTTGAAAGTACGAGACAAAACTAAGCTATAAAAAGCAAAGTAGAAAAAAGGGTTGACCTAATGCATCATCTTGGAGATCTACTGGGACTACATGGGCTAAAAAAAAACTATGAGATAGAGGTGAAAGACCATTTTGACTTTTAAAAATGAAATCTTAAAAACTGTTCCTAAAGAAACAGACGACCACTGGAGGGAATAATGTCTTTAGGTCACTGTTTCGCAGACAGCAGACAGCCAGCTGACAGCAGCCAGCTGAATATGGAGGAATCTCCAATAGTCAGTCTAGAAATAATAAAAATATGAATAATCCTCTCAAGAATATTTAGCTTTGAATTCATCTACATGTTTTAGATGATGAAATCCTGACTGAACAACTGCCCTGACCCATTTCCTCAATTTAAATTTAGAGTCAAGGATCACCTAAAGATTCTCAACAGGCATACAGAACAGCAAGACCAGTCCTGCGCATCAGCAGTGCTGATGCATCCCGTGAGTGGGTCACTTCCACTGAATTAAAAAAAAACTTTTTTTTTAAACAAAGAAAGCTGAGCTTCAGTCATTATCCTACATCCAAACCTTTGAGCAGCCTCTCCACTAACTCGGATCTGCTGGATTTAGAAGAAAAGTAAGCCTGAATATCATCTGCATGATGCACTGTAATCCCAGAGATTACCCAAGGAGAATAAAAGGGGACCCAATATGGAGCCTTGAGGTACCCCATGTATAAGTAAAGCTATAAAGGACGTCTTTCTGTCCCAAATGGACAAAGACTTATGGTAAGTAGGATTTAACTGGCTTTGACTTAATAGGGAAAAAATGTGCAATCTGGCTTTTAATTTGCAAAACTCAAGCATTGTTTTTATAGCTAAATGTTCTTCCAAAGCCTGATAACCTCCCATTCTAAATAAATGCGCTCTCATAGCTTTGAATTAGGAGTTCATCAATTCCCATTTGTAGGTCAACACAAGAGGGCGGCATATTGAGATGTTTTTACTTTTACCAAGTTGGACACAATACATGATGGAGCAGGGCTTCAAAATGGCTGAGAGTTTCATTTCATTCAATATAAAAGTTAATTTTTGCTTTATTTTAGAAACATCTGTCTTGTCAAGCATCTACTGTCTTCCAGGCAGCAGTATTTCCCAAGATATTTCTTCATGCATTTAATCATGAAGGTTGAACCCTAAGTAGTGCAGTTTCAGTTCTGTGGCAAGACTCAAAAATTGACTAAAACGTCTCATATGCATCTTGCACCCACAGGACTTTGTGTAGATAAATAAAAAGCACCTTCCTTAAAAACTTTAAAAAGCACAATCCGGATATTGGCCACATTTTTATACTAGTGAGTTCATTGAGCCATGGCACAATGAACCCACTGGTATGATAACTGAAGGTAAACTTTGATACCTCAATGTTATGATAGCATCTCATACGGCCTAGGTCCAGTCTGCATGACAAACTGGTCTTTAGCTAGACAGCTGGCTGGGACAGGTTTTTTTTTTTTCCATTTCTGCCTTAACATCCAAGTGGTGTAAAGGACACTGACAATCTTTCATTATTCAGAGCTCAGTCCTCCCATTACTCTGGTTCAAGGCTCAGCTGCATCTTTTCAGGTGACTAAAGTTCAATAAATGATGTAGTTTTAATGCTGTGTTTTAACAACCAGCAGTAGTTATTCCTGCTGCACATCTCTGGATAAATTTGAAAAGTGACTCCGGATATTAAAGCTGGATTGGCTGATAGAGAAAGGCAAACACAGATTAATTCATCAGGCGTGGTAAAGATGACCAAGACTCATGGCTCTGGTTCCTTTTAGCTGAAATAAATTCATATCAGTGCTTCAGAGATTACAATATTTATCCGGAAAGGGGGGGCAAATTAATCTGCTGATAAAATACAGCAGATTTGCAATTAAAAACTACTGAAGGTGAACACATCTAAACATGTAGTAATCACTGTCATTTAACAATACACTTATTTTTAAAAATGTGACTGATCTGTACCAGTTTTCTCTCCTCGCTGTATGGCCATTATCTTGAGCTTCTCTGGAGGAACATAGTCGCCTTCCTTCTCCTCTACAAACGGAGACAGGTGAGGTGGAAGAGTGACTCCAAGGAAATAGTCCTCCACAGGAAGGAGTATTTTAGCATTGACACAGTCATACACCCACTGGGGCTGGATGTAGTACCTAAAGCAACAACACAGGGGATACAGAAATAGCTGTAAGGAACAGATCTAGGAAGAGCAGAATGTAAACAAAAAGAAAATGCAGATGAGGCTAATGTGAAGAATGAAACCACAAACCGTTTTATTCTGCCTCTGATATTTAAATGTAGGAAAAAAAGCTTAGAAGCTATGAAGAAAGTTTCCTTTACCTGTTCATGTACTGTTTGTCCACATTAGGTCTGTCAACAATCTGATGAGTGATGGTCTCATCTGTGACATCAAATGTGCTTCCGATGCAAACAGATTTGTCCCAGGACACCTCGCCACCAAAACACCTGAAAGCATGAAAAAACAAAAATGGGTTTAAAAATCAGACATTTTTTCCCCACATCTTTTTAAGTATGGGAAACACAAATTTAACAAAGCAGGTTGGTGGCTTTTAAATCCTGCAACCGTAAAAGCACCTGATAACAAAAGCCAGCGACTCCCTGGGAACTTCTCTGTTGATGAAGAATTTGAGACCCTCAAAGATCTTTTTCTGGGCTTCCAGCAGCTTCTCTTCCTTTTCTTTGGCTTCCATCGTCTCCATGTCCTCCTAAGGTCAAAAGAAAAAAAGTGTTCAGAGTTAAAAGGGATTATTTACAAACCTGAAAAGGACATACAGAGCTAAGTTTATAATACTGCCATGCAAATTGCAGATAATGTTGCCCACTCCCTTACATGGGAACAAAATGTAAACCACTAAAGTGTATCTATTAAATTTACATAAAAAAGTATGATAAAGTATATATGTACATGGCTCTCAGTGTGTAATAGAGAACTGATATCTTTTCTTTTGAATACTCCAGACCAACACACAAACAGTGTAACACAAAAGACCTTCAATATCTCAAAACAGTTGAATCCCAGCTCTGTTACTTAATATCCTGGGTAAAAGACAGTCCACTCAAAGAAAAGAACTTATAAAACTTATAAATTAAAAATAAAACTAGATATATGTTTGGCTTCAATGTCAGAAAAGTTAAAAGCCCAATAATATTGCAAAGCCCTTTTTTTTGCATCCACTTTTGTCACTTTAAAGATGGCGCTACTTGAAAAAGGCACAGCAGAGACTCCGTAAGGAATTAAGCCTGGGCTGCTAAACTACACGCAACATTTAACATTTCCAAAAAAGGTTTAGCTAATTCATGGAAAGTCCCAGTGGTGAAGTGCAGTCCACTGGTTATTTCAATTCAGTTGGGCAAAACAAGCTTCTCAGGTGAGAACAGCCTGTTCATAGCAACCCATGAAAAGGCTGCAAATCCCCAGTTAGGCAGTGTTTCTAAAAGAGGTGTCAATCCTCCACTGAAGAAAGGTCACCTTTTACCCTTTATCCCCTGAGATTAATTAATTCATCTTGGCTTACAAGTGTCTTAATGTTTCCCTTAAATCCTTTTTGTTGAGGACAGGTCACATAAACAAAATGTCATTTGGCTTGCTCTTCTTACCCCTTCAACAGGAAACTGATCAACTTTAGCCTCCTCCTCCTCCTCTGAGGAAACAACACGTGCAAGGCTGGAACTGAGAGCTGAAAGTTTCTGCAGAAAGAAAATTTTGAAATGTTTAATTCTATCATAATACACTAAAATTAAAGAAACTTCTGTAAAAGTAACAAGACAGGAACTGGTGCTTCAAAATCTGAAATAATGAAAAAACCTTCAATTATGAAACTGTACTATTCAAGAACCATTGTATGTCCTCTTACTAAATGATGTGCTCAATAAATGTGCTGAAAAAAGTTTGCTACCAAAAACCGCAGAAAGTTGAGTTAAGGTGCGAGTAAATCAATTATAAACTTGGCAATACAATGACATGAATATGTTTTTCTGCTGAAAGAAGCTGAAATACTTAGAAAAAATTACATGTTAAGATAAGACTACAGGAAAAAAAACCTTAGCAAATCTGACTAATCAATACTCTATAGAATCTAAGGTTATCAATAACAAGATATTCTGATACTTTCATCCGTTTACTACAACAAACATGTAAACAGAATGTATGCTCTTGCAAGCTAGAAAACATCAATTTGAGACCACATTAAAGGAGAACAGTGACTAAGGATGGGAGATCAGGTGAAGAAGGCTACACTTGTAGGTCTTAAAGGAATAGTACACCCAAAACATGATTAGCCTTCATTTTCTACTCACCCCCATGCTGAACAACACTCTGGAGTACTTTTTTGATATCTCAAATGCATCTGGAGATCTGGGAGGCTTCTTGCTGTCTGCTGACATTCAAATAATGGAGGTCTATGGTGCCCGAGGCAGAAAGGTCCATAAAAGTCCACAAAAAACGTGTCAATATTTCTCCATACTGCTCGTCCAATGTAATCCAAGTGTCCTGAGTGGGTAGCATCCAGAATTTACTCGAAACGAAGTCATTTAGAACGTTTTAGAGCCTAAACAGTAGTGTATAGGATTTCCTAATAGCGCCCCCATGCGCGCTCACGATTCTACGGAAGCCGGCAGACCAAACCAGCGCATTCAGCTCGGCAAATAACTCATGCTCTTCCTCATCACTGAAGTCCTCAGACATTTTTCTTTCGTTGTTTCTTTCTTTGCACAGGTAAACAGCACATTTCTTCTTCTACGCTTGCATTATCGGCAGAGCAGACGCTGAATGCGCACTTTCTTCCGGTTTGGTCTGCCGGCTTCCGTAGAATCGTGAGCGCGCATGGGGGCGCTATTAGGAAATCCTATACACTACTGTTTAGAATCTAAAACGTTCTAAATGACTTCGTTTCGAGTAAATTCTGGATGCTACCCACTCAGGACACTTGGATTACATTGGACGAGCAGTATGGAGGAATATTGACACGTTTTTGTGGACTTTTATGGACCTTTCTGTCTCGGGCGCCATGGACCTCCATTATTTGAATGTCAGCAGACAGCAAGAAGCCTCCCAGATCTCCAGATGCATTTGAGATATCAAAAAAGTACTCCAGAGTGTTGTTCAGCATGGGGGTGAGTAGAAAATGAAGGCTAATCATGTTTTGGGTGTACTATTCCTTTAAGGAAGAGGTGATCCAAAGCTGACAGGTAGAGAAGCCAAATCTAGAGGCGCATCAAGAAAAACAGGCAATATAATATTGATGGTCCTTTTTAGACTGTAAGATGGTCTCACCTCAAGGTAACTCTCTGAATTCATGGCGTAGTCATCCTCATTCTCTTCCTTGAGATACAGTTCTGCTTTACTATCCAGCTGAAAGCAAAGAGATAATGTTTGCTGAGCAAAAGCTCACTAGAAGCCGCACACAAAGGAGCAGATCTTCATACCTTTGGAGGGTAGACCAAGTTTAGAGACTGGTAGAGTCTGAAGTTGACAAAGCCCAGGAGAGTTGTGTACAACTCTGTGAAGGTTGCCATGACTCTGTAGTCCACATCTGTTGGGTGCTGAAAGAAAAAAATAATAATAATAAATCACTCGTATACATTTCTGCTGTATCTATAGATATACAGCTGGGTACAACAGGAACAAGGGCTTTGAAATAAAATACTAACGTAAAGATTTTGTTATTCCGTTTCTGACCAAAACACGTTCCTTACTCCACTTTGACAAGTAAGCTGGAAACTTTAAAAATAAATTCAGTTTTTATTAGGATTTCTCTTTTTTTTTCTAAAATGACTACATAAACATACTAGTACAGAAAGTCCTGTCTCATTCTGTTTATATCGGCACGCACGTCCATGCTAACCAGCAAGAACCTGCTATTGGTCCCTTCACCACAATAGACTTCTTTTAAACTGGCATAATGGGTGTTAATTTCCTCCACAGAAATATTTTCTCTTACAGTAGATTGAAAAGTCATTTTCCTCAAGTCCTCACACAGGGCTTTGGGTTTCCCCACGGCGCTCAGATTATTAGACAGGAGTGAACCAAACTAAACGGGCAAACCTTTAAATGACAGGCGTGTCATTTTAACCATAAAAAAAAAGTGCCTTTAACACCTAATTTTAATCCATGTTAAAAAAGCCCAAAATCAGCAAACAAGGTCTATACCTTTTTCCAATTTTTTATTAGAATTGCACATATTTTGCAATTTAGTGCTCTCCAAACAATGCCTAAATGAGAAACATGGTTTAAGGAAATCTAAAACGATTGTAATAAATGGTTCCTATGGCTGGTTAATAAAAACCTAGGAGCAAATCAAACAAACCGAAACACAAATCTATTCAACTAAACTTCATTAAGTTAACAACATAAAAAAGTTCAATAGGGCTGTTTAATTGAGAACAATAGCTTAGCGCCAAACCTTAATTCTAAGCACCAGGTCTACCAAACTATTGTAAGGCTGAGTTTGCACATTTGTAAGCTTATTAGCTTTATTCGGTCTATATAAACATGAAAAACCAAACAGGAGAAGCTAATAATATAATTGCATATAATGCAGCAGGTGAACAGCTTGAGGCCATGACAAAACTAATTGCAGTTTTCTAGTATAAAAGCACCACAAATTAATGACTCAGAACCTCACAAAGGTTTACCAAATCTTCATTTTAATCCCACAACAATAGTGCAACTGCTTATTATCATTACCCCTGCTGCACTTACATCATGGGAGAACTGATATGGCACCAGCCATGTAATGAGCTGTCCCATAACCTCAGCCTGGTAATAAATTCCCTTGATAGAGAGGAAAACCTGAGGGATAAAAACAAAATGTTTAGAATAGTTATATAATCGCAACCTCTCATTTGACCTTATTTGTCGTCAAGAGAATACAAACCTTTCTGAGCGCACGGGATGCTATCACATAGTTCATCCACTCCACAGTGAGGCGCCTGCACAGCTGGATTGTCTGCACATGACATTTTCCTGTTCTGGCGAATGTAGAGAACAAGAAACACATGCAGAGGGCGTCGTCGATGTCACGGAGGGCATCAATGAAGGTGGGATACCTGCAAAAGAAACCATCCAGTGAATACCAGAATTACATCCTTTCACTTGTATTATGTCTTACAATTGTAAAGACACCTGTTAAGATGTGAATGTGCAAAACATGTCTGGTTCATTCATTGTTTCTGCTTCAAAACAAGAAGGTATAACAGTGCTGCTTTTCTGTTTTTAAAACTTTAACACAAAAAATGTAATATTAAAATAACTTAAAACCACTGCATTATATTTTTGTTTTATCTATCCAACACAAATTAAATTGTCGTTGTTGGAATTTATAGTGATGGCAGTTTTGTTCCAAAAATTGATTAGTGCAAAGGCAATAAAATTTTTTAGGGTTTAGAACACTAAACAAGTTATGAGTTTAAACATTTTTTTTTAAATCTAGGGTAATAAAATGTTTAAATTGGTGTACTTTTCCATTTCAGCTTCTACAGTTGTCACTTTTTTCATGCTTCAACTGGAAAACTGCTGATATTCCAGACACTCTGATGCTGCACCCAAACCTTAATTTTCATTCATGACAGAACCTTTAAGAGTCGGAAACCCTCTAAAATCAGCAAAGCTTTGCATTGTTATGGAGCTGCACATTACTCTGTTATGACTGTTTTTCTCAGGGCTGTACATTGAGAATAATATATAAAGAAGCAACATGCTATATATTTTACAACACTCCATGTATGCTTTTACTTTGAAGTCTGGAAACCACATGAAATGGTACCCTAAAAAATATGAAGCATGCCTTTAATTCAACTTTATTTAAATAAGGAAAAATTAAGTGTTTTTTTGATTAGTTTTTTTTTTTATTGAATTAAAGAAAAAACAAATTAAATGAGCAGTGCTTCATTATATTCTTCTATGTTTCGTTTTGAAACAGAAAATGCAAAAAACAAACCAAACACAGATTTTGTTCAAACTGTTGCACTAACATTTTTCTGACACGCCCAAAAGGAAATTTTGGCTTATGGCCAAATTGTTCCAAAACCGCACAGGACTTTGTTGTCACAAGTCCTCCATACCTTCAACCAGAGAAATCCTTAATATCCCTCCTAACCTCTCTACAAATTTGTTTTGGCCTAAGGATTCAAATTGTAAGGTCAGTAAATTCTCCTAGATCACTTCAGCTGTTTAAGATTTCCATTCTTGAGTCAATCATTTCTTAGGACACGACACTTTAAATTACTGTTCGACTGTCACTTTAAGGATTTCAATGATCCATGGTTTAAAGCTGCCCCTTAGTGGATTCTTTTCCAAGGTGAAAAGAAAAAGAGAAAAGCTCCTATAAGCAAAAAGGCTCTATGAACTGTACAACTCTGCCCTCTGCTGACAATTTATACAACTCATCCCGCATTTGCAAAATTATAATTCTGTATCAACCTATGTTCTACAAATTAAACTATACATGAAGTCTATCTATATATATAAGGACCGTTGTCATTTCAAGACAGAAGAGTGAAAATACGTTTTGCATGTTTATAAAAAAAAAGTGTTTCTGTGTCTATTAATGCATTATCACCCATCTCTGTATGCCAACCCCCCATACGATTCATCCATCGTTTAACACAGGACTTCTGTTTGGTCAACCCCTACAAATGTAGAGCTGGTGCCATCAGGAACCATCTTTGGATGACAGAACAACAAATAGTCCTGGAGTATATGGTATGCACAATCAATGGCTTAATAAATACCTTTCTGTCCTACTGTAATTCTCCAATAATGTGTTGAGTTTCTTTACCAATTCAAATGTGGTTTATAGAAGAGATGTTATCTGAAGCCAAAGGATGATTCCAACAAATATTAAAGTTATAGTGGCGGATGTCCTTTTTTTTCCGGGTGGATCATCAAAATAAGTGATCCTCCCAAGTGTCAATCATTCTGGTGATACGTTTACATAAGGCCGTCTACATTTTCACCTAACCATATGCCGAGAAATACCTTCCTTATCGCATTCTGATGAGAAAACGGATTGAAATATGAACAAAGGGAACTTTTAAACATATTCTTAATGAGTTCATATCTTTTATACATGGATTCTTTAAGATTTAGAGTTTTGGTGGAGAGTTAAATTAAATGAATACGATTTTTACTTTTATGGAGAGAAGTTTTTGCCGACGTGCTACAGTCAGTGTCCGATGAATATATACTCTGTTCAGTGGATAGCATTTACGCTTTCGCTGTAAACACCATTCTGTATGATGTCTGACAATTTCTCATCAATAAGTGAGAGTTTAGGACAGAGGTCACAGATTAGCGGACCAGGGTCTGGATCCGAACCCACCCGTTGGCTAATATGGACCCAACCTGATTTAAAACATTTATAAATTACTGCATGTTGTCCGACGACGCTGTATAATTTCACTTGCACCCTTTCTCCTGTTAACATGGTAAAGCCCTCTGGAGTGTCTGGGACCAGGCTACATGTGATACAAATTAGGCAATGGGCTGCATCAGTCTGGGTCACTGCTCTGAACCACTTTTAGACACAGCAGGCAAACCTGTGGCAAGTCAGGCCATGGGAAAGATGGAGAAGACTATGAAAAGAAGAAAGCAGAGAATGTGTGGACTGCTGATAGAATCGTGGTGAACTGGTGAAAGAAAAGTGAAATGGTGTCCTGAAAGAGGATCCTGCACATTTTGAGTACGTTTGGCTTAAGCTGCTGTGAAGCAGAATTTCCCACGATGACCATAATCAAAAATAATTATCGATCCAGTCTTAAAATGAGCACCTTGATATGGGCTTTGTCGCCATTCAAAAACAATTTTAAAAGCCTTACAGGGCAGAGTAAAGCCCATTTCTCACATGAAGCCATAAAAAAGAAAATAAACCGTCTGTTCAGGTGTTTTGTAAAATATGTGAATCAGGAAATTTTCCATATACCACACCAAATGCTTGTTTTTCTCTACTTCAAAAAATACTTCAGATTTTAAAATGGGAACATGTTCTATTTTTTCCATATTTTATTTAAAAATTCAATGTCTAACATGGATGCATAAAAACCTAAACTTATTTCACTGTTAAATGCTGTTTTAAAGTAACAGATTATACTTAAAAATGTCTCCGGACCTTCACTGGTTGATGATTGTCTTTATTCGGACCCTGCTGATTTTTAATTGGTTACCCCTGGTTTGGGGTGATGAGCGCTCCTGTGACGGGAGGCAATTCTGGTCATTCTTGGCATTTATCTGTCCACCAAAACTCTGAATTTTAGGAGATCCATGCATAAGAAATATGAAAACATTATGTTTGAAAGTTCCCTTTTTATTCATTTTTCAATATGTTTTCTCATAAGTGTGCGAGAGGGGAGGTCATTCTCGACAGGCAGGTATTCTTCGGCATAACACCGGTGGCGAGTCTGATGAGGTGTAAAAATGAAAAATCTTCTATTGGAAAGTAAGCTTGTATGAGCGATGCAAACAGCAACTTTTAAACAGATCCTGCAGTAGGAGAAATGGGCTGGTTCATGCTCTCGCACAGATTTATTAGGCATTCCCACTCAGGAACGGATAAAGGGTTGTGCATGTGAATTTATTTTTTTTAAAGTGGAGAGGGGGGTCTTTACAAACAATTTTTTAAAATCCTTTAACCGAATTAAGATCTTTTGTTTATTTACTTTAAAAAGGTAACCTAGTCCTTTCCAGCATTTCTTTATTAAAACCTGTACCACATTTATGATCCAAAATATTTTTATAACAACACTTATCCAAAATCCTATCAGCGTAACACTGCCTTTAGTGTTTTTTATAAGCTACCAAATGTTTTTATCACTTTTACTGAAAGAGCTATAATTTGTTTTACCCATTTCTCTACCATTTTAAATTGTACTTTTCTTAAGACTAATTGAATCCAATGTAAAAACAAAGCACATCTATGCAGTTCAACCCCTGTGGTGAGTAAAGAAAATTAACTTTCCCACCTTTCCTTCACGATGTGGTCCAATTTATATGTCGGCTTGTTCTCCTTCAGTCTTTCAACAGCAGACCACTCTGTTTTTCCATAAGCCCTCTTTAGCTTGCGTACAAAGATCTGTTGAAAATTAAACAAAACCAGAGAGTTAGCTGTTTTGTGTAGAGGGGTTATTCACATCAAAGGTGAATCATTTTCTTGTTCCAAAATTTATTTTCCTGTTATTCAATACAACAGTTATGGATATGAAATTAATGTCAAGAAATCAAAGTATATTATGACAATATTATTATGGGTTTATCTAAAATACCTTATACTCTCTGAACTTGGATACAATGGGCTCATGTAGTAGAAAGCGGATGTCTTTGAGAAGGTAGAAGGTCCTTGGGGCAGTGGAGCCTTTGTTGACCTTCTTCTTGTGTTTTGGTTCATGTGGATAGATTCCTTTGAGGATGCACAGCCGCCTAAAGGGGAAGATAATCCAGAGAGTCTTGTTAACAGGACATGCAGACCTAGGATCTAAAACAGAAAAACCGAAAAATTAAATGGTCTTATAACAAAAGTAATTTCCCTCTGGGATTATTAAAGTATTTCTGATTCTGATAACACCATTGTAACATTTAATAGAAATATAAATGGACCTTAAACCGTAGCCCTTTAACAGGTTTATAAACCACAAAGAAATTATCACTAAATCGTTGTTCGACTTTAAGTCATACGTTTGCATTTATTTGATGTAAGTTTACTGTGTGAACCAGACTGACTGTTATGCATTTTCATTTACATTTATATTTCATCTAAAGTGGTCTTTTTTCAGCATTGCACTCCGTTTCATTGGGAATGAATAAAAAAATAACAAGACTTATGACAACTTTATTATCATATTGTTCACACAGAGTGTATACAAAACGAAATTTCGTTTATACAACTTTTAGACACTGACTGAGCAGCAGCTTAGCAGTGAAAAGGAACATTTCCATTTATAAATTGAACTAAACTAAGAAGCTCCTAAAAGCCAAAGCTCTAAAAAAGATGACATTTATACTTCGATGTTCATATACGTTCCCTTCAACAAAAAAATAAAAGGATTAGGTCACTGTAAAACCCACATGGCAGACTTTTTTGAATAAAATGATCATCTACCTGAAGTCAGGGAGGCTTAGCATCAGCTTCTTTCGTGCTCTGTTCCTGGTGATGTAGTTCGTGGCAGAGCCCCTCTCAAACTGTAAAACAGTAAAATAAAGTGAACTTCTTTCGTTGTGAGGCCTAACACAAAATTTGTAACTTGAGTCTAAGACTGTGGCCATGCAAACAAACTAGCCCTAGTAGCTTGATGGCTGCCGTTTATTTTTGAGTAAAAAAAGGGTATCATACCTTTTTCTTCTGAAGACCACCCATTTTTGGATGGACTGTAACTCAAAAGCACTGTAAGAAAATGTATATCACGAAATAATAACAAGCTAACAGACTAAGACAACGCTACTGCCTATGCACGTGTTGTCTGACATGCGCAAGAGCGTTACAGCGACAAGGACCCAGGGGTTGACCGTAGACCGCCTGTACACAATATTACGATAGAGCGTAAATCATTTTGTGCTATCTAATGAAAAATAATACGGGCACTTAAAAAATCGGTTTAGAACTACCCGTGCAAAAAAAAAAAAGAAGAGAAAAAAATAATTATATTATTACAATGCAGATTTTATACAAAAATATTCTTACTTATACAGACTGATTTTGAATGTTTAAAGTTGAACTCCAAAAACAACAAAACAAAAGTAGCAACCATACATTTTTTTAATAAAAAAATGTGATCTACATTAAGATGCTTTCATGGACTTTGGCTAAAGTGTCAAACACCATTCTGTTGCATACACTAGAACACACACTAAAAGCTTACAGACCTGAGAAAAACATCCATAACCTGAGACTGAATCAGAAAAACTCTGGGAAGATGAAATCTCCATGGAGGAATGCTCCAGCAGTAATGAAAGGGAGGAGGGAGTGCAGAAAAGCCAATCGAAGGTGGCAAAAGAATGGAGTCCAATGAAGTCTATGAGGAGAAACTTCAAAGAGATAATTTACAAAAAATTTATAACAGATGCAAGAGAATCTCTCTTCTCTGAGATCATATTAAATATAGGAAGAGCAGTATGTACATCAGTGGCAACTCCATTAACAATGCTGTCTCCATTCGAATAAACTGTTAAAATGTCCCAATTTTGTCCAATAAGCTGAAAAAGTTTAGAAGACATTGTTTAGCAGCTAAGCTCCTCTTCCCGCTGTCTTATGTTTAACCCACAGGTTTTATTAGAAGGGTTTGCCTATGTTAGAGTCTGATTTGATTAAAATCATAAACACATCCCTCAAGTTGGGTGCTTCCCCCCGAGCTTTAAAAATAGCCATTATTAGACCACTGTTGAAAAAGAAAAGCTTGGACAAACTGGTCCTGCAGAAATACAGACCCATTTCAAACCTCCTATTCATAATTAAGACTATTTTGAAAGTTGTTAACAACGACAAGCTTCTTGGATGTCTTCCATGCCAACCACAGAACAGAGACTGCCCTGATTAAGGTGATCCGTTTAAATTCAGACTATGGAAGAACCAGTGTTGGCATTATTAGTTCTCAGTGCAGCGTTTGTTACTGTTGATCACTCTACTTTATTACAGCGCCTGGAAACCTTGGTTGGCCTTTCTAGTTCCACACTGGACTGGTTTAAATCCTACCCGAAGGACAGGGACTTCTATGTGGGAACTTTAAATCAGAAACCAGAAAAATCACATATGGGGTTCCTCAAGACTCCATTCTGGGGCCCCTCCTATTCTACATGCTCCCCTTAGCTCAGATCATAGCAGACAAGATGAGTTACCATATCTATGCAGACACACAGCTTCACATCACAATGTTAACATGTGACTATGAACCCATCAGAGTGTTGGCTAGATGCTTAGAAAAAACTAAATATGTGGATGTACTCTAATTTTCTGCAACTATATAAAGACAAAACTGAGGTAATAATCTTTGGAGCAAAACAGGAGAGGTCTAGAGTTAGCTCACAGCTTCAGCTACTACAGCTAGAAACCACTGATCGTGGCTAAAATGTTGGTGTCATGATGGACTCAGACCTGAACCTTCAGAGGCACATAAAGGCGGTTACTAAGTCAGCATTTTATCACCCGAAGAACATTTACAGCATTAAAGGATTAATGTTGAATGAAAAACTCATTCATGCATTCATTTTAAGTAGAATCCTTTTTTCTTTTTGCCTAAAAACTCCATCAGCTTGCTGCCCGTGTTCTCACAAGAAAGTAGAGCACATCCGCCCAGTTCTGAAGTCCTTGCACTGGCTCCATGTAGCTCAGAGAATATACTTTAAAATCACACTGCTAGTATTTAAATGGCTGAATGGATCAGCACCTCAATATATAACAGATTTGTTGTCACTCAGGTCTTCTAGTTCCAGTCTGTTCTGTACACCCAGAACTAGAACCAAACATGGAGAAGCAGCATTTAGTTCCTATGCTCCACTTATCTGGAACAAACTCCCAGAAGACTGGAAAACTGCTGAAAGCCTGAGTTATTTGAAGTCAAGGTTAAAAAAACAATTTGTTTAGAGCTGCCTTTGACTGTTAAAGTTAAACTGTTTACTGGGGTATTATTATAAGGTTATGGTCCAACTGTTTTATTTGCTTTACTCATGTTTTTTTTTTTTTTATCTTTATTAACTTTTATTTCTCCAATGTGAGATTAATAAACTTAAATTATATATTATTCTGCCTTTATTCTTCTTATGTTTTATCCTCTAATTCATATAAATCACTTTGAATTGTACATGTACTGAATTGTGCTTTATGAATAAACTTGCATTGCCTAAAAAAAGAATATTTCTTTTATCTATACATGATATTCTAAGATGTTTGCAAATGGCATGACAGAGGTGGGGCTCATTGCTGATGGAGATGAAATAGAGAACAGACTCTCACTGAATGGTGCTAATTGTACAACTTCAGACTGAATTCCAGCAGAACTAAATAGATGTTGCTGGACAACAGGAAACAGAGAGTTGACCATACCTCTCTACATATTAAATGAGAAAGCGTGTTGAGAGTCTCCTGTTTGAGGCTCCTCATTTCTTGGGACTTCAAACAGCTTTGGGGGTTAAAAGAATTTGAAAGACTAATTGTGCAAGGTGAAATGCTATATACAAATTACTGGCAATCACTATTTTTACACTCACACCTCTCTATATGCTGCATGTTCTGTATCATTTTTAGATGTAGTTTGAAGTCCTGGTTGGGTGTAATATTAAAAAAGGTTGTGAATAATCTGTTTTGCATAATCTATTTGTTTGATAAGAAAATTGTACGGTTTTTAATAAGGTTTTTAATTTAAATGAAAAAGGATTAATTAATGTTGTTTTGATTATAATTTTTTATCTTAGATTTAATATAGAATAATAAGAGCTTAAACAGAGATAATAAATAAGTACTACAAAGGATTGTGATGTCTAACATCATAAAATTCAGCCCCACCCCCTTTCTCCTCCTGACTCGCTGATGCCTCACATGCTGGAGTAAACTGTAAGCAGATAAAGATCAGTGTCAGACAGGGATAAGGAAAAATAATGTAGAGAGTCAGTGAAAAAATCATTTAAAAAAACAGTTTTAAGCTCATCTCTGAAAATGAGTAAAGGATTACATACAGCTGCCATGGCGGTCCGTGACTTCATAAAGGATTATTTTAACGGTTTCTGGGACTATGAGACCCCTAAGATGATGGTGATTAAAAACAAACCCCTTGGAGTTATTTACAGAGCTGTACAGTTTCTAGTGATCACCTATTTCATCTGGTAAGTTCTCAATATTTCCGTATATTTTCCTGATAAGGAGCAACATATCAAAACACAAGGGATTAGCTGGTTTATTTTAATTAAATGTCTTAATTTGACAGTAAAATCCATTAAGATATCAACAGCTTTCAAATTATTGCCCAATGTTTGTTTTTTTTTGTAAGAAGAAAATTCGTTTTTAGTTATGTAAAAAAAAAAAAAAAAGTGTCCAGAAAACATCTAAACATCTTTTTTTTTAAATGTAATCTTTAATTTAAATATTCATATCCTTCTAGAGCAAAGGTTAATTCTTAGTAGCCTCGGTTTTCAGGGCGTCATCCCGTTTTCTTGGCTTCAGCTCAAATGACTAAACAGATCGTGAGAAACATGACACCTTTTATGAAATTGGACATAAAAAAAATATGTATTGTCTCTGTCTGTTCTGTTCTCCTTGAAGGTATGTTTTTATTAGTCAAAAAGCATACCAGGAAAGTGAAACCCATCCAGAGAGCTCTGTTTACACTACTATGAGGGGCAAAGCAGTGCATGGGGACGACGTCCTGGACAACGTGGAGTACGCTCATCCCCCTGAGGTGTGTCTCAGGATTTTGTCAAAAATAAGAATCAGTTTCTTGAAAAGATGACTGCATTAAATACTTTTTCACCTTCCTTCACAGGGAGTTGATGTAATCAGTACAATACTAAGAAGGGAATTCACTTATGATCAGAAGCAAGGCACCTGCCCTGAGGTGAGAGGTCAATTCCTATAAAACAGACCCTAAAAAACATGTAGGAAATTATTGCAGCTGCACTTGATCCTGATTTTGCTTTTTTCACTTTAGCACTTTAGTGTTGATAATGCCAACTGCACAACAGATGCTGACTGTTTGCCAGGCTTACCAAACTTTGACAGCCATGGTAAAGGAATGGTTTCTCATATTATCCATCATCAGTTTAGATGTATCACTTTTGCTCAGTTATGCATTGTAATTTAAACACAGGCATACGGACTGGAAGATGTGTTCAGTACCACAACTACACTTTCAAAACCTGTGAAATCATGGCTTGGTGTCCTATTGAGGAGTATGCTGTAGTGCGGTAAGGGACTGGCATGTTTAATTACAAAGTTCATTGTGTTTTTGGTTGTATTCTGTCAATATAAGCACATGATGGAAAATTGAAGAAAATGCTTAATGGTTTTCAGGTTTTTCTATACATATAAATGTATCAAGTACTGATTCAAATGCAAACTAATTTTCTCTGTTATCTCAGATTAGTTCATTTACTTTAGTTATCCAACCCTCGAGAGGCATTTAAAAAATGTAGTGATTTTATTGCACCCTTATTTTTTATGTAGAACTATACTTGAGTATGATTTCTTGCTACTCACCTCAAGTTACCTCAATGAATGGCGATCATAAGTGCATCTGTCTGTAAGCAAGTTTCAGTTTTCTAATATTATTATCTGTCTGCTGAGCCTATTCTGCCATTTGGAGGTCAGGTTAGGATAAACTAGAAACTGTTACAGCAAGTAACTTGCGATATTCTAATATGTATACATCACCAACCCTAAGTATTCGATTCAAATCCATCTTTCTCTACTTGACCTAAGATATTTTCAAGTACTGCTATTTTTCGTGGTGTGCAGCTTGTGGCTGCTCAACCCTAACTTGCTATCTCTTAAACATACAGTATCTAAGTGTAATTTACACTTGTAATAAATAAGAGGTTTGTTAGTTAGAGAACATTAGTGAACAAATGTCATCATGATGACTAATGGTCTCTGCAAAGATGGCAGGGATGAGGTAGTGGATATTTTTTAAAGCAGATTTATGGTAAGAAAGCAACATAGCCAACACCACACATCCTAACACTCTGAACTTCCTGTCCCTTCCTAAAACATAGCAGTGGCACCATCAGGCTATGGGGATGATTCTCTTTAACAGGGAGGATAGAGCTAAACACAGGGCAAGAAAACCTGGCTTAAGACTGAGGCGTTGAAAGAATATCCCCATCCTAAACCCTTATGCTATTCGGGGACAATAATTAAAAAAACACGTATCTTCTGCTTTATGCACTAATTCTTGTTGGTGTGATATAAATCCTGCTTTGGCTGTTTTAACAAAATGGGATTACAAGTCTAAGACCTTTTCGGTGGCTCAATACCACATCTCATGTGATAAGCAACATTTACATTTGTTAACCAGCAGGATGGAGAAGGCTTTAATAAACATATTTTACCCCAGATACCTTTGATACAGCAAATAATAATGTTAAACAGACTAGATAAATGAAACACCTAAAGTAGTTTGGTTACAACTAACTTCCTAAGAATTTTAACTTACATGTTTTCTAGTTTGTGTAATATGAATATTTGTCTCGATATTGGTAAAGACTCATGCTTCATTTTGAAAATGAAAATGAGACATGATTGCGGTCCTTTCTTATATGAAGCAACAAACATATATATATATAAATTATTTTTTTTTTTCAACAGAGAACCACCTTTAGTGGAGGCTATTAATTTCACAGTTTTCATCAGGAACTCCATCCACTTTCCCAAATTTAAAGTGTTGAGGTAAGTATCTTCAAACATAACACTAAACCTAATGCTATGATAGGTTGTGTTACTGATATAAATCGTGAAAACAATCTTTTCTCGCAGGGTCAATGTACAAAGTCCTCCAGGGATGAAAACAAAAAAGTACCTCAAGAGGTGTCATTATCATAAGGAGAAGGCACCTTACTGCCCAATCTTTCGCTTGGGTTACATTGCAAATGAAGCGAGGGAGAATTTCACTGAGCTCTGCAGTACTGTGAGTATGAGACACTGGAACAATAGATAGGGGCTGGACTTATTATGATTCACTTGAATTATTATTATTATCACTACATTTATCTAAAACATATTTAATCATGAAAATTGTTATATAAGCTCATTTGCAATATTGGAAAAGACAAATATTTGACACATTAGATCCTGCAATGTGGATGAAGAACTCAACACAGTTTATTCAGACACTGGCAGATTAGAGAACAACATTTTTAATATCAAATATTTTTTATTGGGTTTTAAAATGTTTTTCAAAACAGAAAATGCAAACTAAAGCAGGCCTACAAAGGAATTTATTTTAAGACATTTTTGACAAACAACAATAAGCAACAATAGATGAATCAACCAAACTAAAGGAATCAACAAAAAAATAAACAGATAAATATCCACAAAGAAAAAGCAGATGAAATCCAAGAGATTCACATCACATCAAGCATTAAAAAGCATATATAATTTACTTTTGGTAGTGGTTTCTGGAATGAAAGACTGAAACAAAAATAAAGACATTTGAGAGGGATTAGAAGCTTATTGCTTCTGCCAAAACCCCCTTTTTCAAAATGTTTTTTTTATAATTTATGTTACAAGGACATATAATATAATTTTAATGTATACTTGCGTGCCTGAAAATAAAACACTAATATCAAAAGGCATCCAAGTAGTATATTTTTGCTGAGATATTGTAAAATTCCTGAAAATTAGTTATTATACTAACATAGTTATAGTCAACTAGTCAAGGTTGGTTTACAGTTTAGGATATTTAGTTGCTGCAGTCCCAGCTATATTAATAAAGAAATGGCTGCCAGATCCTGTAATGCTTTTGTTCTGATCCGCTTAAAGTATAACTCAAGAGTTCAAATTTTAAGTGTGACATGATATCTTTGACCAAATGCTTTAAATACAGTGCAGTTGCATTCTAAACAATGTTATGCCAGCAATGTGATAAAATCTGCTGATGGGCGGTCATGCTACATCTAGAGGAGCAGCCCTGAATAAAATAGTAGTTGATTCTGGCAAAATATTTCTTTTACATAAGTATGCAATCCCTTTGAATACTTTCTTTCTGTACTCATTCAGCTGGGGACACAAAAGACAGAGCTTCAGGCGAAAGTCTGGCTATTGTGCTTAATGACTTATGTAGCCTGGACATTACGTTGAATTGTGGTAGGCCATGCCAAATGTGAATAGATGAGGAATATATTTTCAAATAGCTTTTTGCTCGGTATGATCAGTAAAATGTTCACCCAATACCATGGAATCCTCAAGTGGCTGAGTGAAGGAAATGGTTAATACCAAGCCTTTCTCGGATAAATATTTATCATTTATCAAGCCATGATTTTGGGAGCATGCTAAGCTGAAGGATAGTCCGATAACATTATGTAATAGGAAGTCTTTCAACAAATCATTTGTGGGATGTCAAAGTCAGTGTTAAGTTGTTCAAAGGTTAAGAATTTATTGTTTTGGAAAAAGTCTTTAATGCATCTTACTCCCCTTCTATGCTACACTGAAAAAACAACTCATAAGATTTACTTATTATCTATGCCTCTATTTAAATGAAAAATAGAATGTGTAAATATAGCATTAATAGTAAAAGTGCATTATGTTGTACTGCATTAGAATTTGTTTCAAGAAAAATAAGGTTGGTATGACTTGTAAACAACAAATACACTGTATTTCATATACACCACATCCAACACAGATCTGGTAATATAGTCACTACTCAAATATGTGATAAAAATCTTACAAACTACACGCTGAAACAGTGCAATTTCAACATTTAAACCAGTCGTCCAGACTAGTGGACTTTTAAGAATGCAATTACAACATTAATGAAACAAAATCAAGACAATTGAAAATTAACAGCTTAAACTATCTAACCATTCTCAATGAAGAATAAAATCTCTACTAGATATTTGAATAAAGGTATCTGTTATGTTTTTGCCAAATAAAGTATACCTTATTTGGCAAAAAATAAAAAGGATTACTGGTAATGAAATGCAACCTTCCACTAAGATTAACTGTTATCCACTGCTAATTCTTGGAATCTGATGCCACATTTTCCTACACTAAGACAACAAGGTCATGAATTCATTTAGGAAAGCAAATTCAAATTCGTTTCGGGGACAGTTTAAATTCATCCAACTACAGGCAGTACTTTTGCACCCTGCCAAAATGACTGTTGTCGAGACTACCTCTTGCTCTGTGTGATCCTGTACTGTTTGGAGTTGGAGCAAAATCAGTCCTGCTGTGAGCTACAGTGCACATGTGCCCTGCGTGCGTTTCAAAAAGCTACATTTTTAGAGTAAAGTTTATTTAGTACTTTTAGGTTTATGTACATACTGCTATTAAACATTTAAATATTATTAAAAAAATCTAAGTAAGTAATCTTTTAATAACCAAAGAAATGACTGGAAGTATTGTAGAAAAGACTGACAACTGTAAAGTGACCATTACATAACTCAGACTCCGATTGAGGGTTAGTTTACTTACAATAGGATCTGTTGCTAGTTGAATTTTACCCTTTCTCTTTATTTTTGCTAGATTTTCTATTATTTGTGTTTGTTTCTTTGTCAAAATCACCAAAAGGAGAGAACATCAAACAAAGTGAACTTGGAGTTCTTTGGTTGTACTTTAACTGAGCCAAATAATTGACATCAATGCAGCCTTTTTTCATTCTCTTTGCTGTCAGGGAGGAGTGATTGGCGTTTTCATCAACTGGGATTGTAACCTAGATCTGGATCCCTCACACTGTAAACCTACTTACACATTCCGCCGTCTTGACCTCCGAAAGGATCTGGCTGACTCTGGTTACTATTACAGGTCTGCTAAAATTCAGCACCAACCAACCAGGTCCATTGGCATAGTTTGAACTTTGTCAAAAGCTGGTTTTCTTTATGTTTTCTTGTGCAGGTTTGCCAAATATTATGATAAGAACGGTGTGGAATCTCGGACCCTCATTAAGGCTTATGGCATCCGCCTTGACATCATAGTTCATGGGCAGGTACAGGTGCTGGTCATAAAATTAGAATATCATGAAAAAGTAGATTGATTTCAGTAATTCCATTTAAAAAGTGAAACTTGTATATTATATTCATACATTACATACAAACTCATATATTTCAGATGTTTATTTTGTTTAATTTTGATGATTACAAATGACAACAAATGAAAATCTCAAATTCATCATATCAGAAAATTAGAATATTGTGAAAAGGTTCAAAATTGATGGCCCCTGGTGCCACACTCTAATCAGCTAATTAACTCAAACCACCTGCAAAAGCCTTTAAATGGTCTTTCAGTCTAGTTCTATAGGCTACACAATCATGGGGAAGACTGCTGACTTGACAGTTGTCCAAAAGACGACCATCGACACCTTGCACAAGCAGGGCAAGACACAAAAGGTCATCGCTAAAGAGGCTGGCTGTTCACAGAGCTCAGTGTCCAAGCACATTAATAGAGAGGCGAAGGGAAGGAAAAGATGTGGTCGAAAAAAGTGTACAAGCAAGAGAGATAACCGCACCCTGGAGAGGATTGTGAAACAAAACCCATTCAAAAATGTGGGGGAGATTCACAAAGAGTGGACTGCAGCTGGAGTGAGTGCTTCAAGAACCACCACACACAGACGTATGAAAGACATGGGTTTCTGCTGTCGCATTCCTTGTGTCAAGCCACTCTTGAACCACAGACAGCGTCAGAAGCGTCTTGCCTGGGCTAAAGAGAAACAGGACTGGACTGCTGGTGAGTGGTCCAAAGTCATGTTCTCTGATGAAAGTAAATTTTGCATTTCCTTTGGAAATCAAGGTCCCAGAGTCTGGAGGAAAAGAAGAGAGGCACTTCATCCACGTTGCTTGAAGTCCAGTGTAAAGTTTCCACAGTCAGGGATGGTTTGGGGTGCCATGTCATCTGCTGGTGTTGGTCCATTGTGTTTTCTGAGGTCCAGGGTCAACGCAGCCACATACCAGGAAGTTTTAGAGCACTTCATGCTTCCTGCAGCTGACCAACTTTTTGGAGATGCAGATTTCATTTTCCAACAGGACTTGGCACCTGCACACAGTGCCAAAGCTACCAGTACCTGGTTGAAGGACCATGGTATCCCTGTTCTTAATTGGCCAGCAAACTCTCCTGACCTTAACCCCATAGAAAATCTATGGGGTATTGTGAAGAAGAAGATGCAATACACCAGACCCAACAATTCAGAAGAGCTAAAAGCCACTATTAGAGCAACCTGGGCTATCATAACACCTGAGCAGTGCCACAGACTGATCGACTCCATGCCACGCCGCATTGCTGCAGTAATACAGGCCAAAGGAGGCCCAACTAAATACTGAGTGCTGTACATGCTCATACTTTTCATGTTCATACTCTTCAGTTGGCCAACATTTCTATAAATCCTTTGTTTTTATTGGTCTTCAGTAATATTCTAATTTTCTGATATGATGAATTTGAGATTTTCATTTGTTGTTATTTGTAATCATCAAAATTAAACAAAATAAACATCTGAAATATATGAGTTTGTATGTAATGTATGAATATAATATACAAGTTTCACTTTTTAAATGGAATTACTGAAATCAATCTACTTTTTCATGATATTCTAATTTTATGACCAGCACCTGTATACAAGACACTTCTTCAAAAATGTACCGTTTCACCTCAAGTTTATTGATCCTTTTGTAATTTCTGCCCAGGCTGGAAAATTTAGTGTCGTTCCAACCATCATCAGCACAGTTACAGCTCTCACCTCTGTTGGGATTGTAAGTACTTTCAAAAATTAAAAGATTTATTGAAACATATTTGTAGCAAATACTTAAATTAAATATATACCGGTATGTTTAAATGGACAGAAATTCATCATCTCTGCTGGTTTTCAATAAAAATGGGTTAATTTGGGTCTTATCAATTCTTGTTAGGTACATTTCAGGCCAATAACTTATTTTTATATTCTGATAGATCCATCCCTTTTTTTTTTCCTTTTAGTGTTTTTTTTTTGTTTCATTGAGTGAAATCATGCCAACCCAGTTAACTTTTATCTTAAGATGAAATGAAAAAGAGACAGTTGTTAAACAGGAGTTAAATAGATGATTAGAAAAGTAGAAAAGTGTTTATATTCAGAACATTAGGCACTTACTGACGCAAATAGCTAAAACCCCCAAATGATTTAGATGGATGAGTTATTCCCTGTGTCTCCACAGATGAATGTAAGTGATCTAAAATGTATTGAGGTTGAAGTAAACAGGACATATTAACCTAGTAGAAGGGAAATCTAACATGTCTGATTGAAATGCAGAGCCAAGAGAATGGAGCAAAATTGGGGCCATAAAATTTGTTCAAAAACATTGTTAACAAATGAAAGAAAAAGTGATTCCAAACTGAGGGGTAATTTTAAATAGAAAAAAAAAATAATAAAAAAACTGAAATAACAGATTTGAGGCTACTTTCATGAAGCAAGTTTTTTTTTTCTTCTTCAGATTTTCATATATTTTGTCATTTTAGTTTAATAAAGGAGGCGAGGCTTAGGACCCTGAACAAATTATATCCAGGTGTTGATGAAATAGAAATATCTTAAAATCACGGAAGAATGCATCAGTCTTTATTTCATAACCCATGTCATGCTCCCACTCTGAGGGGAAAGCAGTTTAAAACTCAGAAAACTGAAACTGAAAGAAAAGGAGCCTTGAAAAGTAGTTTTAAGCATTTAAAAAAAAGTTTTAAGTCATTTTTTATGCATATAAATTGCTTTATTATAATTATGCAGGGAGTTTTAACGATTACATGGACACTATAATGTAGATAGAACAGGAAAGGGAAAACAGAAGAAAAAAAAAGGAGAAAAGATGAAAGAATATATGTTTTCATTTTGTTGTTTCCCTGCAGTGCAGTATTATCTGTGACTGGATCATGCTTACATTTATTGACAAGGATGAGGTCTACAGTGAGAGGAAGTTTGATGAAATAAGCAAAGAGGTGAGCAATATTTATATCTACTGAACTGTTTTAAGTTTTATACAAAATAAGCTGCAAATAATCCATAACAATTTAAAAAGTTTATTCTTAATACTTAGTGTGAATACATTTATTTTGTAAGACATGTTGTTTCTTTATTTACCTTCAATATACCAAGTTAAAAATCTGCAAAACCTTAATGACAAACCTGTAACACGGTTCATTCAAACTATAAAATGCAAACAAATTTCTTTCCTGTATAAATAAAAGGTGTCAGTAGAACCTGATTTTACCTTTACTGGTGTTTTTTACAGGTAGTCAAGGAACCCACGGACACCATCTTCACCGAGTTCAGCTTCATCAGCAGCTATGGTTCCAACCACTCAGACCTATCAGACGGCGTCCCGCTCTGAGGTGTCCCAGTGGCTTAGACTGCCTTCCTTCACCCTGATGATGGCAATAGCAGCATCCCGGTTTAATTTCTTAAGTGTCTGCAGCAGCTCAGTGATGGAGCAATAAAGCACTTCAGCAAAAGTATTTACACACTTCGAAAACTTTTCACATTTGTCACATTACAACCACAAACTTGCTTATTTCATAAATAGAACAGCTCAGACTTACTTGAAGTATATGATTATTACATACCTTTAAGACATCAGATTTTAAGCCTTGTCACAGATTCTGAATTGACTTTAGTTCTGGATTTAGGCGGAGCCATTCCAGGAAGAAGAAAAAAAAAAGTTGTTAATAGTAACACTTCTGCAGTGAGGATTGTGTGGTCAGGGTGAGGTGTTGTGTTAGTTTCCCACCAAACAGCATATTTTGCATCTTATCCAGAACCTTTTGAACCCCTCTGACCAGACCATGTTTTTGCATTTATTTTTGCTGTATCTACTACTGTACATGGCTTGTGGTAACCTGCGGTGTCCTGAATACTTTGTTAGATTGAACAGTCCTTCTTTACAATCTACAATGGAATTCTATTACACACAACTGGATTATATCTGCTTATTCTGTAAATTCTTTAGGGAATCGGATGTTTGGATTTCATTTAGGGGTACTATAAGTTATGGGGGCCAGAATTACACATACTTAACTAGTGGATCCCAAGCTTTACTTGTTGGAGCCCCCTTTAGTTCACAAGAAAGTTGCAATGAAATAGCTAAAATTTCTTTTAAAACTATTAAAGCGTAATTATTTCACTTCTGTTTATTTTAATTTGTATGAAAGTTTAACATTGCTTTTTTGTTTGTTTAATGCATCATTTTCCTTTCACTTCACAGTTTAAATTCTTTTTAAACCTTTTTAAACACCATCTAAATCCCTGATAATTACATTAGACTTTCTGGTTGTAATGTGACAAACTGTTAAAATGTTTAGAGGTGTATCAAAACTTTTGTATGGTCCTGCATTTGAGTGGGACGAACTATGAGAGGAGGACCACCTCCTGATGGTCTGACTGATATATCGCCACTGTGGTTCTCAATTAAACTGCTTCAACAGGTTTTTCTTCACAGATCATCTTAATCCTTGTTGGACTTTGGTCTGTTCACCACCAGAATGAAACCTGCTTTCGCTAACCTTTAGAAAACAAGTATACTTGCATATAGTTTCCTCAGATAAAAAGAACATATTCAGAGTAGAAGAATGGGGTAGAAACAATTCATAAACCATTAAAACTCTTCTCATGTATCTCAAACATCAGTTTCATTAATTAATAAAGCACAATCCTTTTCAAAGATTTAAGCATACATGGCAAGCACTTCTGTTATTTACCATCTGATTTCTTTGTAGATGAAAATCCCTTATGTTGAAATAATCAGAACATGCTTATTTAGGTGGTTTCAGCCTTTTAACCTGAATAACAAACAGTTTTAACAGAGTTGAAGAATATGCAGGATAACTGGAGGATACAAAAGGAAGCTGTGAGGAGCCGCACAAGACAGCCGAGACCGGTAATCTAATTATGTCTACATTTCCCACAAAACGATTTCTCTAACTAGGTTGTGGAAACCGAATCCCTCTTAACTTCTTGAGAAGAAGAACAAATGTCAGTGGTGAAACATGACTCGAGAACCAAGGGCCTCTCAATCAATATATGCTGTGTGGGAGGTAACAATCGTAGCCGCATGTTGGTTTGGAGACTTTATGATGTGAATAACAACATTTACAAAGTTCATTTTAAGCCGAACTGAATGAAATTCACATATGTTGGAGCTAAAACTGAAAATCCATCATTACAGTTTATTTGAGCTCCCTCGTGCCAATGAAGGTGTCAGGATGAACCTCTGAGGAACCAATCTAATTTTGGCTCTGCTCATTGACTTGAATGTGATTATAGGAATGGGAGGCAGCCATCAGCAGGCAAAGTGACTCAGCTGTTAAATTTAAGTGTGTGGTTTAAAACCACCATGATCCACACTGATCGCAACATGTCTCTTTAGTGAATGATTGAGATTTAGATTTTCTAATCTTATTTACTGACAGAATTTGTTAAATCCCCCCAAATTGTTCCAATTTAATATGATCTTTTTATGTAGATACATGTTGTTTAACAGCTAGATCTCTTATTGTGCTCCTCTGATTTTAATGCCTGATTCAAGGTAAAGCATAATCCAGTTCAATTCTATTAAAGTCAGTGTATTTATATATAATGCCAATTTACAACACATGTTATCTGAAGGCACATTACAGTCAGATTGCAAACTTTTCTACCTGATGACAACCAGCTGATTGCATCCAGTCATTGAGTTGGTCACACTCCTCCTGGGTGAGAATGTGGCGGCGGTAATTATCCGCTTGCATTTTGTCATTGACCAAAAATGAACGCAGCAACAGTGAAGTAGACTTCCTAAAAAATGGAAATGTTTGAAGGTATAGTAGAGGATTTTGATGATTTTTTTTTTTTAAACCTGCCCTCTCCACTTAAAAAAGAAAAGTGCAAATGCACAACCCTGTACCTGCTCCCAAGACCATACGCCTATTAAATGGCTGTGAGAGCGTGCACGAGCCCATTCCTCCTTGTGCATGCTCTGTATAAAAGTTGCTGTTTGCATCGCTCATACAGGCTTACTTTCTAAAAGAAGATTTGCCATTTTTTCCTCTATGTCAGACTCACCACTGGTAAGTGAAAATGGGGACGAGCACGTAGGACAGCCTTATGTAAACATGTCACCAGAATGATTGACAATTAGGAGGACCAATTATTTTGATGATCCACCCGGAAAAAGAACATCCTCCACTTTAAACTTTAAAAGAAAGGAAGTTTTTTATTTTTGGTATCACCTTGAATCCTTGGGGTAAAGCTATATGGAGAATGGGTATTTAATATTCCAGATTGATTAAATCAGAAGCATATCACACATAAAACAGTAAGGTTTGTGTATTATCATTTTCTTTTTACACAACTTTCTCCACATATGTGGTAACTGAAAAAAGAAATGCCAATAAATGTACATCTTTAAACAGCTAAACTCTCTATAAGATCCCTGATCTTTTCTTTTTTTTTCTTTGCTGGAAGTCAGTCAGAAACCCAAAGCTAGCAAAGTACCTTTTTGGGGGCCAAATCTTCATTTTCTGCTTCATCAAACCATAAATTATAATCCAATAAGTTTCCATCTGGGCTCTGAAGATAAATACCTTAAAACATTTAGATAACCAGTTTAAAGAGAATAACCTTGAATGAAATTGTTTAAAACTATTACAGTATAGAGAAAATATACATTGTGGATAAGTTTAAACTGTGATAACTAGGTTATAATTAGTGTTATAACCTAGTTATCACTAGTGTTATCAAGATACTGATACCAGTATTGGGCAGGGCCCCAATACTGCTCTAAAATGGTGGTATCAGTATCAGCGAGTACCAGAGATGGGAAGTAACGAAGTACAAATACTTCGTTACTGTACTCAAGTAGATTTTTCTGATATTTTTACTTTACTTTACTACTTATTTTTATGCCGACTTTTTACTTTTACTCCTTACATTTTTACACAAATATCTGTACTTTCTACTCCTTACATTTTAAAAAATTGGCTCGTTACTTTAGTTTTGAATCATTTCAATGGAGTTACCGTTATTATTTTTCACGTCATCAATACCAAATTCAGTCTAATTGGATCGGAATCTACGTTGCATTTGACACACCACTACAAGATGAATCGACAGATTCGGTGGTATTCATTCGCGGCAAATCATTGCAGCTTGGTGGCGGTGGCGTTAGCATAGTAGTATGGACGACAAGATGATTCAAAATGAACGCAACGGAGATCTCCATTTAAAATGTAGGCAACGGTATGAAAAAAGTGGTTTCTACTTTTACTTTTATACTTTAAGTAAATTTACAAGCCTGTACTTTGTTACTTTTACTTGAGTAAAGAAGTTTAATCAGTACTTCCACTTTTACCAGAGTATTTTTTAACACAAGTATCTGTACTTTTACTCAAGTACGGAAAGTGAGTACTTTTGCCATCTCTGGCGAGTACCAACAAATAGGGCACGGATACCATTTTGTGAGCCAAAAGTTTATTCAACTATTGCCACCCATTCCAGGTAGGCAATAAAAAGTTCTACTGATTCACTTTGTTTAAGTCTTTTTCCTGCTTCACAAAGGTAGGCAGCACATTGACAAAGCCATGATGGCAATTATTTTACATCCAAGTAGTATGCAGTTCTTCATATATACACACACATTAATTTCAAACAGATGGTATCGGCCAATACTGCACAGCCAGGTATCGGGGCCAAAAAATGGAATCGGCATGACACTAGTTATAATGCTAAAAGAAATGTATTAATGTTATGTATATATAAATGCAGCCACTCAAATCTCCAATAGCTCAGGGTAAAGGTACCACCTTCTTATCAGACACTTCCTAGAGTAAAGTGCCTCCATTAACGTTTTACTTGTATAGTTTTAATGGAAATGAAGGGGGATGAAGACTGAGCCCCAGAAAAGAAACCTGCTCAACAAACAACTTTTATGTCACCCAGAAAAGTATGTAATGTTTCAAATATTCTAACTTGTCAGTGTTAAACTACATATTTTGTTTAACAGAATTACATTCTGAGACACAAAAAAATAAGATCTGGATTTTGCTGTGCCAAATCTTAACACTGCTCTTCTAACTGCAATAACTTTAAGACATCTTGGAATTGTAATATTTATTGTAGATAGATAAAATGTGTCACGGCTGAGTGAAGGTTTTTGAGGACCCAAATGCAGATTTGAGGAGGCAGAGGTGAGCTTTAGAGATTTCATGAAGGCAACTGAGGCAGAGACCCAGAAATACTGAAAACCAAGAACTCAGAAGATTCCTGGGAGAAATAAACACAGGGAGCAAATTAACAACAAAACAACAAGAAACCAGCAGAGGTGGTATATAAATGGGAAACAGGATGGGCTAATGAGCTGAATATGGAGAAGTTGTAATTAGAAGTAACACAAGGGGGCAACAGAGTAACTCAAGAACTAAACACTGCTAGAAAACAACTACTGGTATAAAGACACAGAATACAAAGAAACTAGGGTTGTCAAAAGTATCGAAACTCAAAAAAGTATCGATACTGAAAAGTTGTATCCGGATACAATACTCGTTTTTCAAAGTATCGATACAGTGCCACCACCAGTGGCACCTAAGCAGTCATTCATCTAGAGTGCAGAACAGAGGACAGGGCACTTTCAGAACACTGTGTGATTGAATAATTCTGTGCACTTTTCAGTTTCAGACTTTTTTTTTTGTAAGAACTGCAGCTGCTGAGAATTATTTTTGTTTCTTAACCGGTTTGGCTAGTTTCATTGTTATGTGTGCAAAGCATAGCCAAGGAAGGAACACTTAATTTTAATTTTATAAGTTTTTTATCAAGCTTGCTTAATATAGTGCACAGCATACAACCTTTATTGTATTTTATTTATTAATGAAAATATTTCGGTAGAATTTTGGATTCTTTGTTTTTATCCTTGTGGTATCGAAAATGGTATCGAGTATCGAATATTTTCCTTAGTATCGGTATCGAGTTGAAAAGTTTAGTATCGTGACAACCCTAAAAGAAACTAAAAAATAAAACTTAAACAGAGGGCTGAAAGCTGACAAAATATTCATTTTTTTCCTTGCAAGATTCAGCTCAGACCCCATTAAGCACAAAGCAGACGAGGTTTGGAAAGATGATGGCTTTTTAATCTCAGATTTAAAGTCAAAGGCATAAAAGAAATTACAAAGTTTAAGGACTTCTGCTTTATTATTCAACATCTGACATTCATACAAATATAAAAATCTAAATGGAAAACAGACACACATTTAACCATATTTACAGTCCCACACTTTCTCCACCTTGCAAGCTGATCACTGTCCATCAATAATAACAAAACCTGAGATGATAGCTGCTTAGCTGTGCGGGGTTTCAGCACTCAGTGTTTTCCAGATCCACAGTGGGAGGAATTTTCACTGCGTTTCTCATCAGTTCCTGTTCTGGCTGAACTGAGGGCTCATCACAAGCAGCCATTCAATGGTCTCCTCCAGGAATCTCATGTTGTAGTGGGAAGCTATGTTTCGAAAGACCGTGATCTGCTCGGAGAAGCTCTTTGAACGGAAAAAGAAAAATGTCAGACGTCATAATTACACACTTTATGACTGATTTAAAAAATGTTTGTTTGAAGCAGAAACCTTGGCTGAAAAAGTCAGGTTGAAGTCTCCAGCACATGTGCAGTAAAGGGGCATGTTGGCTTCTTTCACCCCTTTGCATTTGGTGCACACCTAAAAATCCCACCAATGATGGGAGAAAGACGGATATGAGAAATGACTCAAACATGATGAAATGAAAAACAGTTTAAGCAGTTAAGGTTAAACAGGGTCCAATTACATTTCAAAATTCTTTCAGACTGAAACCTTTGAAGTTTTCAAATCTTTATTTGCCACTTTTAAAGGATAAACAGAAAGCTAACTACAAATGTATGAAAGATGATTCTGAAAGGTTAAACTTGTACCACAACCAGAGGATTTTAGGCTTACAGACACATGAACACAGAACGAAAATTTATAAATTTCTCTTCCAACTGGTGTTTTTCTTTATCCTGAGCTGTAAATAGGTTTTTCAGAGTGAGTCTTTTGTTGTTTTACTTTGATTTTACCAATTTGTTGTACAGTCTCTATAATCAGGAAAGTGTCCAAAAACTCAGGATAAGCCAATTTATAGATTAGTTAGGAGAAAGATAAACAGGGTTGATGAAAAATGGATAAGTTTCAGTTTGTTTTCAGGCTTTAAAAGCCTCTTTGTGCTAAAACTACATGTAAGGAAGAGGAAGGAACAATAAATTGACAGACAGAAGAATGGTAAGCTGAGCCAATGAATGAAAGTGAAGATGCTTGAACTGGGGTGAATGGATGGATGCAAACACTAATAGATGGAAAACAGACAAAAATATTGATACTTTTTTTTTTTTCACCTGATGAGTTGGTGCTGCTTGATTTATCTTGTTTTACTCACCAGATCCTGCAGAGTGTAGCTCATAAGTTTCTTCTGCAGAGCTTCCACCAGCGCCATCTCAATAGAGTCAGTTTCATATTGCATCTGGCAGTTTGAGCAGAACCACTGAGGCAAAACAGACCCATCCTAAAAACACAAGAAAGTGGACCTAGAGCTCAGTCTCTCAGCTGCAGGTGTTTTTATGAGTCTGAGAATGTCAGGTTGGTGGTACCTGTGCCACAGATGGGTCTTTGCAGAGATCCAGGTCCCGACAGAAGTTGCAATGGTGACAGATGACTTCTGGCAGTATATAGGAGTTACAGGGATCACGAAACTGGGCTTGCTCAGAAAACTCTCCCACATCCACGAGTCGCAGGAGGTCTCTCTTTAGCTTGTTTACCTGATTCACGATGTTAGCATCTAGTGAAAGGACCTGAGGATGGAAAAGACAGGGAAGATTTATTTGAATAGTTGTCATTTTTATAATGACTTTCTATTTAACCATTCATTTAACCATTTGTTTTGATCGGTCAGGTGACCCAGGGTTTTAGAAAGGCACCCCTCAATTAAAATGAATCATTAATATAAAGTCAATAACTGGGTCATTTCATGTAATTCTAATTGTTCAGTAACTGAACAGAGCAAGGCTAATTCAACTCTTCCTTTAGAGAAGATCTCGGCTTTTATACAGTTCTGGATATTTTGGATAAATGTGGTGCTCAGCAGCACACCTGACAGACGTATTTGACAAACTCAAGCACTGGATTGTTGAGCAGCAGATGTGAACCGGGCAGGACGGGGAACATCTCCGAGGTCTGGGTTACGTTTCTGGTTCCCGTAACTTTTTTCTGGATCTTTTGGGTGATAGTGAAAATGTTTTGGGTCAGCTCACTGGCCACGTACTCCTGGGAGAAGGAGATCATTCCTGAAGGAAGGGAATTAATAAAAACGAATAAATTATATTCCTGAAAAACGAACTAGTTTAATACTGAAGTTACCGCCTGAACTGCATCTTACCAGGAAGCGCACTCAAGTCTCCGGCTGCCTGCTGGGATGCCTGGCTGCCTCCACGTCTCTTGATAGGCGTTGCTCCAGGAGCATTGCGTCTTAGCTCCTCTTTCATGCTGTGGTAGACTGCAGCTATGTAGGCTGGCATAAGAAGAGAGAGAAGATTACTGAAAAGTAAAACCTCAGGAAGAGACATGTTTATATGAGAAAGATGTTTGTTTACCTGATATAATCATGAGAAAGTATTTCTGACAGGAGGCTGTTTGGGGGAGATAATGCATGATATTCCAGTTGCTCTCTATCAGCTCTTCAACCTCATCAGTCTCTGCATCTCCATCATCTTCTTCCACAGCATCCTCATCTTCATCTTCACTGCCTTCATCTTCGTCTCCTTGTTTGTGTGTTTTCTGTTTGGCTCCTTCCTAAAAACGGCAAATCATCGTGAAACACTTTACAGATGGCCAATTCTAAAAATTTATGCTTAATATAGAGCAGTGCAGAGAGATCTGCTGATGGAACAGGAACACTTCAGCCTCATTGGTCCCAACTTGCAAACAAAAGCCAAAGATCCAACCTTTTCTGCCTATTAAAAAAAAAACATGCCTATGAGCCTAAAGACATAAATGGAGACAACATTCTTTGTTGTGGATGTAGAGAATGGAAGAGGTGTTTTAGAAAGACGAAGCAAAAAAGAAGCCATTTTAAGGGACAGTTATTTCTCAGCTGACTGTTGATGTCACTCCTCTAGATTGCTAACTTTCAATTTGATGCTATGCCACTTTTACATTTTTAGCCTTTAACAGAGTTTTATTGAGACAAATAAAAGTGTCAAATTATTTCCTGCTTGTGAACTGATGTTAAATTTTAGATCATTGACATTGAAAGGGTTACAGCATCTTTTCCAATCTCAGTCTGCATGGATCCTTAGTGGACAACACAGACTAGTTATTAACAGTAGGGCTGCAACTAACGATTATTTTGCAAATCGATTAATCTGTCGATAATTTTTTCGATTAATCAGGTAGCCAAAGGTTCCTTAAAGAAGATTGTTTACGAAATCAACCCAGGTGAAACTAAAACTTTTCTACTTGAATTCTGGATTTTATTGTCAGACGAAAAAGTTTTTTTTAATCTTATGTGCAAATTGTTTATGCATTTTTTTTTTTTACAACTTTGATATCATTACTGCTCTAATTGGGTTCCCATGTCAGCTTTAGACATATTTTAGTCTCTATTCTCTAGTTAACAATTAATCGGTCACTAAGCTGGTTGACAATTATTTCAATAATCGATTAATCACGATTAATCAGATTGTTTTAGCTCTAATTAGCAGTGCTATGTAGTCTAGTGTTTCTCTATAATATTCCATTTTCAACTTTTCCTTTTCAGCTGCAGGTTACAGCTTCAATTATAAGGAAACTAAGAGACGCTGTGCTTGGCTTGAGATTATGAAAACTTTGAAGAGTGGCTTCTAGGTTTTATGTTTATTAAATTTATTTTTTATTTAACCTTTTGATTGTTTTGCCATTTTAATGGTTTACAAAACTTTGCAGATTTTCCTGACCTCTGAAAAGGAAAGCAGAGTTAAAAGACCATAACTGCCACCCTTTAATCTTTTAAATTAAAGTCATTAACTGTTCCCTGGAAAGGTAAAGAGGACAGATTCATTAATATAATAAACCAATTACTTATACGCTCTAACTTAATAAAGTTCTGTTCTACATGTTTTTGAAAATTTCTGACATTTTTCTCCAGCAGCTCAAAACTTTACAAAAATCAATGAAGATCCATCCATCCATCCATCTTCCTCCGCTTATCCGGGGTCGGGTCGCGGGGGCAGCAGCTTAAGAAGGGAGGCCCAGACTTCCCTCTCCCCAGCCACTTCTTCCAGCTCTTCAGGAGGAACCCCAAGGCGTTCCCAGGCCAGCCGAGAAACATAGTCTCTCCAGCGTGTCCTGGGTCTTCCCCGGGGCCTCCCCCCGGTGGGACGTGCCCGGAACACCTCACCAGGGAGGCGTCCAGGAGGCATCCTAAACAGATGCCCAAGCCACCTCAACTGGCTCCTCTCGACGTGGAGGAGCAGCAGCTCTACTCCGAGTCCCTCCCGGATGACCGAGCTTCTCACCCTATCTCTAAGGGACAGCCCAGCCACCCTACGGAGGAAACCCATTTCGGCCGCTTGTATCCGCGATCTCGTTCTTTCGGTCATGACCCAGAGTTCATGACCATAGATGAGGGTAGGAACGTAGATCGACCGGTAAATCGAGAGCTTCGCTTTTTGACTCAGCTCTCTCTTCACCACGACGGACCGGTACAGCGCCCGCTTCACGGCAGACGCTGCACCAATCCGCCTGTCGATCTCCCGCTCCCTTCTTCCCTCATTCGTGAACAAGATCCCAAGATACTTAAACTCCTCCACTTGGGGCAGGACACCCCCCCTGACCCGGAGAAGGCACTCTACCCTTTTCCGGCTCAAGACCATGGCCTCGGATTTGGAGGCACTGATCCCCATCCCGGCCGCTTCACACTCGGCTGCGAACCGATCCAGCGAGAGCTGCAGATCACGACTTGATGAAGCCAACAGGACCACATCATCTGCAAAAAGCAGAGACGCAATCCTAAGGCCACCAAAACGGATCCCCTCAACACCTTGGCTGCGCCTAGAAATTCTGTCCATGAAGGTAATGAACAGAATCGGTGACAAAGGGCAGCCCTGGCGGAGTCCAACTCTCACTGGAAACGAGCCCGACTTACTGCCGGCAATGCGGACCAGACTCTGACACCGGTCATACAGGGACCTGACAGCCCGTATCAAAGGGCCCGGTACCCCCGTACTCCCGGAGAGTCAATGAAGATACATTTTCCAAAAATCTCAGATTTGTGCATCTCTGGTCAATATAATATGGGTCACCTAAATGGCGTGTTTTCCTTTTTTCCAGAACAAGTAGTTGTGGCTTCATCTTTATACATTTACAGTTAGAGAAGTCTGGCTAATCCTAGAGCTACACTCAAATTTAACATCACATGCGTGTCTCACCTCCCCGTACAAAATGCTGGAAGGCAGTTTGCCCTTCACACCACCGTAGTTGGCTGGGTCCATCCACAACAGGAACTCCCAGCATCGTGAAAAGGAAATGGACAGAGAGTGGAAGATTTCTTTCGTATGTATGCTAGAAGAGAAACAGAGCAGTGATGTTATCCAACCCATGATGGCAGATTGTTGCAGCTGGAAACATTTACATCAAGAGAATAAGATTCCAACCAATAAGTTTTTACATTTTCTCCAGTTATTGAGAAAATCAGATCACAATTTACTGAATAGCTCCATATATCATCCATTATAGATCTCACTGAGATTAAAATAATCTCCTTTATAATATACAAAAATGGCAGCAGCACACAGACAATTTCAAATAACAAAACTACAGACATGAAAATATAAGATACAATTCTGGTAAATATACAAAAATAACAATAACAAACTACACTATTTAAAATTAGTTAAACATCTACAAACAGAAAACTTAATCATAAAATAGTTCAAAGGTACGAGCAGAGAGCAACTGCTTCCACTTCTAGTGCTTCTGCCATTTATTCCAGTCAGATTTTAACCCATAATCAGAGCAAACCTTTGGTACATTTAGTAAAACAATTTTTTGTGAAAGCAGAGAGTGATTTCAGCTACAGAGAGGAGATGAGGGAGAAGTAAACCCAAAATGGCTTTGAAAATGAAAGAATCTGCATATGGATAAGGAAAATAATCCAGCATGATCCAGTGGTGAGCAAGGGCTCCTCTTCACTTCCATTACGTGCTACAAATGACTGCCCTCAAGTTCACCTAGGAGGAGTTCATTCTGCAAGCCAACCAGTTTACATACTAAGCTAAACTTGACAGAAATAGGTTAGTTAAACTGGGATGCATCTACTTGACTTGGAATCTGTGTGTAAGATTGGACTGAAGTAACTTTGTTGTGTCTTGGGATGACATGTTGTAAATCTACCCAACCTGAACTGAATTCTCCTGTTTCGAGTTTCTATTTCAGGAGGAATTTTCATGCAATTTTCAAGCTCTTAATGGTCTTGCCCCGCCCTTCCTGTCTCGCTCCCTTAGATCAGTTGACCAGTTTTTACTGAGGGTGTCAAAGACAAAACGAAAGCTCAGAGGGGACTGTCCTTTTTCTGTTGCAGCCCCTAAGCTGTGGAATGACCTTCCTTCGGCCATTAGGCAGGACTCTTCACTTTATGATTTTAAATCTCTTCTTAAGACCCATTTATTTTCCTTAGCTTCCCTTGGCTTTGACAATCTAAGATAGTGACTTTGTCTCACTGCGTTTCCTTTATTATTGCTTTTCATTTTATTACTACTTTTATCCAACACTTTATTCATTGTTTTTATGATTGATCATTTGTATTTTATGATTGTGTATAGCACTTTGGTCCTTTTGGGCATTGAAACTGCTTTATAAATAAATTCGGTACAGAAAGAACATAGATCACATTTCAAAGAATAGAAATGTGATCTATGGGGTATGAATGACTGACCTGTTGGTGATGTATTCCACATAGGCAACAGCGTCGTCAATCCTTCGTTTTTTTGTGCACAAGATGATCCTGTTAAAGTTCCCATACACCACGGTTGACCCGAGACGTTTGAACTCAGCAACTAGCCTGTCAGCAAAAAGACAATGATAATGATTAAAACAGCATGTAGCCAAAAAAATAAACCAGCACAGCTGATATAGGATGCTGCTTTGCAGAGAGAGAGAGATAACAGATAGATAGATGCTGGAGCTCTGGAAAATAAGAACATATTTGCTTTGAGTACTTTAATCTTTAAACAAAAGAGCAAACAGAGCCTCTGGATTATAAGTAACTTTACAAATCTGTTTGGATTTTGCTGCTCATAAAGAAATAAAGGTAATGTTCCCATTCCATGTCTTGTTTTCTTATATGCTGCCATTTTTAGCGACTCATCCTAATGCATGGACATCTCTATGGCAGCAAGAAATTATTTTTTAATGTGACCAAATGAATGCGTTATCAGGTAGTAAAACTGCTACGCCACTTACTGCAGAAACACCTTCTTCATCATGTTGTGCAGGGTGCGATGCAGCGCCGGGTCATAGAGCAGAGAACTCGGAGAGCGCAGCCAGCGGTAGAAATGCATCACCTGGTTGTCTGCATAAACGTTGTGGTACTGTGTGATCTCCCTCACCCATCCCACCACCATGCTTTTTAAGATCCTGCATGGCGAGGATGGAAAACCACAGTGAGAGAAAAGAATCTGTGAGCAGGTTTGCTGCAACACGACAGATGTTAACGCACCTGAAGGTGTTGGAGCACAGCGCCGTCTCGTCGTAGCTAGCCAAAGCGCTGGCGCCCTGGTTTCCTGACATCATGTCCTCCAACGAGGCCTGCTGGATCACATCAAAACTGACGCCCAGACTGGCTCCGCCCTCCATGTCGTTGACATGTTGCGACTGGAGGATTGTGTTTACTGCCAGACTCTGCAGGTCCAACTCCACACAAGCTGGTGAAGAGAAACAAAACCCATCAATGAAAAGTAAAAGGCATCTAAAAGAGCTCCATCCTGTGAAAGCATGCTTGTTTATTTACCTGTGGAGTAACATCCCTGAGAGTTTATCTCCACAGAACCCCTCTCGTCGTTTTCCATGACCAAGCGACTGTCATCAGCCTCCTTTCCTCCAAGGTCTGGTCTTGAGGTGGGAGAAAGCCACAGCAGGTGGTTGTGTTTCCGTAAATGTCTCGCTAGGAACAAATCTGAGCCAAAGATGGACACATCCTGAGGCAGGTTCCCCACAGGAAGGTGGTAATATCTAAAACCAGAAGCCGTTAGTGACATGAAGCCCACAGGAGTAATGAACAGTGAAAAGAGGGAGCGCTATTCATACCTGGCCATGTCGAAAGCCTGCGACAGGCAGCTGTCCAGGTTGAGGTAATGACGGATCATGCGGCGGGCACCGAGGCGTTGCCAGTCCAGCACATTGTAGCTGATCTCGTCCACCACATGTACTGGAACGACTGGGAACTCCTCAAGCACAGGCATCCCGGCTGCCAGTCGCCGCAGCTCCCAGTTAGACTGCACAGCGATGAGAGTAGGCCCCCGCCGCTCATCCTGGAAAAGCCAAACAAAGACAGAAGCTTTATGTCTCTGACATAAACACAGTCTTGCTTTAGGCTAAACCTTTCAGTTACTGACTGAAGCAACATTTTCATATCAAATTAACACCATGAGGTCCATCTATAAAACTTCAGTGCAGCAGGTTATAAATGCAGATGCTCTCCCTTTTATCCTTAGGGTCCCTCTTACTCAAACATTTTTGCACTTTTAAACAGTAAAGCAATTGAGATTTGTAAAGTAAAACAATGCAAACTGAAAAGGTTTAATTAACAATTTAAATCAATTCAAAACTACTTTATCAATCCCAGAGGGATATTAATTATATTATAGGGGCTTCCTGCACAGGTTGTTGTTGATGGCCGTAGCCAGGAAGGATCTGTAGCCTCAAGTGGAGTCCTGTAGTTTTACAGAGGAGGCCTCTGATGGAAGAGGCTCCGTTGTTGTATGACAGTGTGATAACGACAAAGCTTTATGAAGAATTTTAATTATTCAATTCTATTTTACATTTTTTTAACCATAAAATAAATTTTCTATTTAGTTTCCCTTCAGGATCAATAAAGTATTTTTGAATTGAATTAAATAAAGTTTTGAATCTTTTCATGGAATCTGTGTTTTTTTTTTTGTTTTTTTTTTTTATAATTTCTTTGAAAGAATATTTTTGATTTGAAAATATTCAAATGATTCTCAAAACATGTAAATACAGAAAAATATTTTATTTCACAATTACAAGAAGCAAAAATATGTTTGAAACAAGAGGAAGTCAAAGTGAAGCCTTAAGTCTTCAGGATATCTAGTTTTCTCGTTGCCACATAAACGCATCTCATCTTTGATTCCTCATCTCTGGTATGAGCTTTTTTAGATCTTGAGTATGAAAAAAAAAATGCCACTAATATTTCCACCTTGGCTAAACTTAGGATGACTTTTTAAACATTCTGAACCTTAAATATTTTTATCTTTGATGTGGCTAAAATGTCTTTATTGAGCCCATTTAAACTTTTAAACTTGTTTTAGCTTTCCCTTTTTTAAGTGCACTTTGAGATTTGAAGTCAAATGTAAAGTGCGTTATAAAATAAATTCATTATTTAATAAAAGGACATCTTTTACCTTGTAGTTCAGCAGGATGCGCTGAAGAGCGCGAGAGATGGCTTTGATGTCATTTTCAGCTCGAACCTCGAAGGCGTGTTTTTCTGGAGGCAGAAGCTCCTCTGTCGTCTTCTCCAAGAGAGCAACCCGCTCAGCTGTGTAGAGATTACTCAGGTTGGGCATTTGGTTGCTTCTCACCTGAAATTACATAATTGCACAAAATATTGAGAGACTTTATAAAATGCAACTAGAAGGCAGTGAAAGGAATATCAATGGGGGCTGCTAGTGTAGCGTAACAGATATGCTCATGCTTCATATCGCAAGCACCATGTTCCCATGCTGTATTTATAAAGATATATAAACGAGAAGAATTCCTGTTTTTCTTACCGTGTCCAGGACGAAGATGCTTGCTTTGCGCTGAGAGGGGATAAACAGGCCGAACAGAGCCTTCTGACCTTGGCTGTGATGGTATAAATATATGTGGCGAACACTCCCTGAGAACAAGGGGCACATGGCAAGAAAAAAGAAGGCAAAAGATTTAAAGGAGAATTTCACCATCAGCTCTATAAATCAGCTGACTTAAGATGAATTATAAAGTATTGAAACAAATGGTTTAAAGTGGTTCTGTCCAAACCATTTCCTGCAGGTTTTAGAAAATACATCTGAATGATCAACGGTCTACTAAACACCTCTACTGTGCTACAAACTCCAGAATCAGCTGTGGAAACATCTAAAACCCACACAGCTGGAGTTGGAGAAATCTTTACCAAACTCCATTTCAAGATGATGGCATTTTTAGGAGAACCTACCAGGTTCCAGGTAGCTGAACTGGGCCAGAGACCTCATCTCCAGATGTGCCAGGTCGAAGGAGTCGGTCTCCCTGCCGGCCAGATCCCTGACCACATGTTTGTTCACCATGCAAACACATCCCAGCTGCACCAATGCACGGAACAGCAGGGGGACCTATCAAAGATGAGCAGCGGAAGCTTGAGTTGCGCTCTGAATTCATAGCGTTTTTTAGTGTAGCGAAGGAAGTAGACTTAGAATACATAGCTAAATAAATGACAAACCTGTGTTTCATAGACACCTTCAATGTCTGGAGCAGAGAGGTCAGCATTGATCTCATTGATGTGCTTCTGATACATGTCTTCTGGCACAGAGTACTCATAGAGGTAGTACACAATGTTGGAGCGAGGCAGCATGCGGTTCACCTACAGATGTGGACATTTTTCTAATACTGTTTTTTTTAGCATCCATGTTAGCCTTAAAACATGCCCTGAATGTTTACCTTCCTGTAAGCGACTCCTCCGTCGTCTTGTTTTGGTACCTTCTGGTTGACGTAGAAAACGCGCGGGATGTTTAGTTTCATGCAGTGAAGGTCGTTTCCAATCACAGCCCACAGCTTATACAGACCAGGGTGGTTGGTCTCTGCAATCTGAGACACATGACAGACACGTCACTTCACAGGCCAAAATTTTTACTATGAACTTTCACACTGAACTCAAGTCTGGACTTTGACTAGGCCGGTCTGGAACATGAATTTGCTTTGACCTAATCTAATTTTCACCTTTGCAGCTGAAGAAAAAACAATAACCCCACAGCATCATGCAGCCACCAGCGTGCTTCACACTGAATACTTGTCTAGAGTATTATGCAATGTTTGATTCCCAAACTACTGTCAGCTTTCATGCAGGCCTAAAGTTCAACTCTGGTCTCATGTGAGCAGAGAAACTTCATCCACATCTTTGCTTTGACCTTTACAAGGTTTGTGTAAAAGCAGAGACATTGTCGTTTTTATGCTTCCTAACAATAGGTCTCCTTTCTCTCCTTTACCGGTATATAAAAATATTTCTGGGGTATTGCACAATATTGCCATATTTTCCTATTTCTTCAGTATCATGGAGGTGCAACAGAAAACGGAGATTAATCTTTTGAACATAAAAAAATTCCCCTGCACCAGTGTAAAAAATAGACCGTTCATCACCTGAACAATCTGCCATGGCATGTCCAGGATGCTGCGTGCTGTTCGGCGCAGAAAGCTTCCCAGTCCGGTGGTGGGCCCACCTCTAATGACTCCCCCCACAGGTTGGGATTCTCCGTCCAGCAGTTTCCTTCTCTTCTTCTTCTCCTTTCTCTGCCTCAGCTGCAGCTCCCATTTTTTCTTGTGATAACGCAGCCACACAAGTCGCTCCTCCTTTAAAAGCAAAAGGTTGATAAAATTGAACAAAAACACGAAAAATAAAAACGAGTCAAGATAAACCTGTGTCGTTTAAAATGAACAAGAAATCCATTCACAGTATTTAAATGGCTGCTCCCCTACCCGTGTTTTCCCCATAGGGGGTGGAGGTCCCAGGATTTCTCTCCAGGACTGTGTGAGCTCCACGTCCTGCGACTCCACCTGGCTGTCCTCTCCTTGAGAAACCCGCTTCCTCTTGGTGCTGATGAGGATGGCTGGCTGCAGGGGTTTAGGTGGCATCCCAAAGTCCTCCATGTCTACAGTTTGCCCAGCTTCAAGAGGCTGGTGGGCAATCTATGAGAGAAAAGTGTACATATTTTAATATTTCACAAGATAGCATTTGTTAGCATTTAAAGGTCTTTAAGGCATGGTGCTGAAGCTACCTGTCTCTTGCCCTCACTGGTGAACAGTTCGCTGATTTTCTTTTGCTTGTATATATCGTTTTTCTCCAGCAGCTTCTTGTGAAGCCAGTCGGGATGCCTCACTCTTGGGACTGGGTTCTTCACCTTGTGTCAAACAGAAGTGATAAAATAGATCTTTAAATCAAACTGGGTTACATCCAAAATTCTGTTAATTTTTAATTCCAAAAAAGTAAAAAAAAAAAAAAAAAACAAAAAAAAAAAACAATCCACTGGACGTTGTTTCCCAGTTTGAAGACGTTTTGCTTCCCATCCAGGAAGGTTTTTCGATTCAAAATGTCAGAATTAAAAAAAAAATTCTGACTTTTGAATTGAAAATCTTTAATGGATGGGAAGCAAAACGTCTTCAAACTTGGAAACAAAGTCCAGTGGATTGTTTTTTTTTACTGTTTTAGATTGACTATGACCTGGATGACTGAGAATCTTCACCATCAACTGTTCATTTTAGAAGATGACTTACCTGCTGCAGAGCTGCAGGGATAGTGATGATTTTTTGGATTGCACTACCCAACCTCTCAATGTAATAACTCCAATCCAGGATCTGGAAACAAGCACATAAAATAAAAAAACAAAACAAAAAAACAAACGGAAAAAAAAAAACTAAGTTGCTTTTTAGGCTTTGGGAAAAGAATCATATTGGGGCTCACAGAGCGAATGTCCAAGTCATGCAGGCTCGGCATCTTTAACCACTTCCGAAGGAAATGTTTCTTCACACTGGGCTCTGCCTGGAAGATGGCCAGAGGAATGGCCCTGAGGGAGGAAATGCATAGATGGTGTCCAATAGGGTCAAACTGATCTTTTACTTACACAAATGGAGTAAAAAAGGCTTTCTTGCTAAGGAAGCATTTAGAAAAAAAAAAAAAAAACACACACACACACTTACTTTGCTATCATTTGTGTTCGGGGAGAAAATGTATTTTGACAGAGAGAAAAAAATTCAGCACCAAACAAAAGTTTGCTTTTATGATGATGATTTTGTCTGCTTTATAATTAGATTAAAATGCAAGTTTCTTAAAGGTCTGTAATAAAACCCTCATCGTTTCTAGAGGAAGTAAGTAAACAAACAGCTTAATGAGAGCCAAAGGAACCCTAGGTAATGCAGGACAGAAGCCTTCTACAGCCTTCAAAAATGAGCTGAGCTTACAGGGAAAGTGGTATTGACTCAAAACAGCAATTTGTTTAGCTCACTCTTCTGCTATGTAATTCTTTAAACTGATCTACCTAAAAGTTTCCATGAGATTCTGGGATTTACCATTTAAACTCAACAGTTCAAAAGTTATTGATATTTTGCATGCATCTTTTCTTATAGACATGACTTCCACTCCATGTTTTTCTGATCACGAACCACTATATCAAGATTAATTCAGTATAAAGAAACTAAATGTTAAAGGAGGTACAGAGTCATTTCATTGTGCTTTATCAAGTTCATGCACTGCTGCTGTGTTCTCGGCCCACCTTTCTGTGACAGGGGAACCCTCTGGTTTTCTGGAGATGACGTAACGACAGCTCAGACCTGCGTCTTTCACCATCTGGTCTCCTAGGAACTCGGCCAACCTCTTTGCCGTGCTGATGGACGTGGACTTCTGCTCGCCGTAGTCCTCCAGCTTCCTGGACATGGAGCGGTTCTCTGAGATCAGCTCAAACAGCTCAGCATCTGGCATGTTGGCGGCCTGGGGGAAGAAAAACAGTCAAGTCAGCTTGATGTTTGGTGACACAATTTGTACCATGGTCAAAAGCCACGACAGATTCTAGATGTCCACCTTGCTATAGAGCACGTCCAGCCAGTAGTCGGCCACTTTGGCCACTGAAGCGTAGACCTCCTCCAGAGTGGTGCCTTTGAGAAAAGCCTCAAAGACAGAGGACTGGAAAATCTTAATGAGCTGGAGCTCACCTCTCCTCTTCACCTCAAAACCTTTGAGCTCAGCCAAGGAAGCGTCCTCATTAAACACAGCATACCTAAACAAGAGGCAGAGGATCCTTCATCAACACGTTACATTCCAGAGATCTAAATAACCCAAAGATCAGTTTCTGCCTACCTCTTCTTCAGCTTCTTCCCTTCCTCTTTGGAGGCAGGCAGAATCATTGCCAGATAAGGTCCGTCCACCTCGAAGAAGATGCTGTTCTCTGCCCGAACGTTGTAAGTTAGTGACGTCGGGTCCACCAGCTCGTGATACTGGTCATTGGTGAATCCCTCTTTCACCAGGATGTTGAGCATGGCCCCCGGGTAAGAGATCGTCACTTTGGGCTTTTTCTCATTGCTGGTTTTTACCACAAAGTTCTCAGGGAAGGTGTTAGGGAGGACACACCAGATCCCGTCAGTGTCCAACTCCAGGGGTCTCCTGGGTTTCACATAAAAAGGGAGACAGTAAATAGACGAGGATTAGGTTTTTTTGACAGGTGAATTCTGGCAAACAATTTTTTTTATCAACATAAGTTCAATAAACATTTCTACAGACCAGAAGCTTCATGCAAACAGCATCCGGAACATTTTTTCAACTTTCCAGAGTTCTCTGCAATTTACTTTTAAAATACAAAGCAATAAATGACTAAGTTAAGCAGATAATTCCACAATAGGCTGAGTTTAAATATGAGACCTGGTAATACAACTATGGACCTACCAGAGCCTCAGTATCAACAAACTCACATATGTGATCCAGACATGCATATGGTGATTAAAATAAGCACACAACAGTTACACATCCACAAGACAAGATTCACAATATTTGAGATGCATACACAACTATATTGCGGGTTTACAAACCAACAGTGGTCTTTGAACTTTACAGTGTTGTGTGTCTCAGACTCCTCTGACGTGATTTGATGCACAAAGACATCTTTTTTTTTTCTAATCAAGCTATGTTTGCAACCAATTAGATAACTCACAACATGCACAACATGTACATCTAGGTGGCCTGAACTCCAGTCACCTTAGCTCATAACCATCGGGGGGAATGTTTGCAGTTACAACATTGTTCTAGTGATTGGCTGAAACAGTGGAGTTATCCAACCTCATCTTGTGCATGTTTGCATCATATGAAAGTTTGTTAATATTGAGACTCTTCTAGCGCCGTATGCAAAAAAGTGATAGACAGGATACAAGAAGGGAAATTAAAAAGAAAATAACAGAAGGAACGAATACGAGTGGACAACAGGAAATAAGAGTTGAAGAGGATAGGGAAGAGGAAATTACCAGAAAGGTGGGGGGGGGGAAAGCATGCTGAGCCATGGAAGCACAGAGACTAAGGCTACGTTCACACTGCAAGCCTTGACGCCCAATTCAGATTTTCTGTGAAATCAGATTGTTTTGCGAAGTCGTTCACATTTCCAAATATATACGACTTGATGTGATGTCCTTTATGAACTACACGTACAACTTAGAGACATGGAGGACGTGATGACGTCACAAATAGCAAGCTTACTCTGTTCTTACAGAAGTAAACATGGATGGTAGTGTCAGAGCACATCTTGCAATTTTTGACTTATTTTCCAACCTCAGCAAGTTCCTTAAAAGCGCACTCTTTTCAAGAACATTGAAAATGAAGGCTGCTCTCTGCATTATCATCCGCCATGGTTGCAGTTTTTCCTCTAACTCAGTTCAGATTTAGGATCACAAAGCCAAATGGCTTGTGTTGCATTTAAAAAGAAAAATGGGATCTGTGTTGTTCAGACTCTCATGAGAAGACCTGATACAGGTTGCATATTGGCAAATAAATGAAAGAATAATTGGATTTGGGTCCCTTGAGGCTGCTCAGTTCTTTGTAACAGACTGCGCATGTGTGTGGGTAGCAGGAGTTGCAGGCGGGAAGGAGCTTGGCTGCTGAAGGGTTGGTCTTGTTCATGGCGACCATTAAACTAGAGATTCTATCCTCTCCTGTCAGATTATTGAGTTAACAGAGGCTGTAGCATCAATGCAGCCATGAAGGAAAAGAAGGTAGTGAACAACTAAAGGTCTATCTCCCAGATAGATATCTCTCCATACCCAAAAACAAACATGGAGAAGCAGCTTTTAGTTCTCATGCTCAACTAATTTTGGTAAAAACTCCCAAAAAAACATAAGATCTCTAAAACCCTCAGTTGCTTTAACTCCAGATTATAAACTTATTTCTTTAGAGTGGCCTTTATCTGTGCTATAAAAACATCATCAGTTAATTTGAAGTTTTTATAAAATATTTTCTTTTTTTTATACAATTATCTTATTTTAAATATTCACTTTTACTCTCTTAACCTATTTGTTTTACCTCTATGCCTCTGTAATGTATTTTGTCATTTACAGCTCTTTGAATTGTCCCATCATGAAATGTGCTTAATGAATAAACAAGCCTCGCCCTCCAACCCAACTTTCCTGAATTTAGCATCCATCAAACTGTAGGTTTGGTCTCTTTTTGACATGTTGTAAAAATCTCTCACCCTATTTGTTCAATGAGCTCTCTGGCCTGAGTTATGATGTTCGCTCCAGTGAAGCAGACGATGCCAGCCATCTCCATGGAGTACCAGCGCGCTCTGGGACAGAGAGAGAGAGCATCAGTCCTCATCCATCCAACAGCCGGACCTCACAACTGTAGAAGCTGGGATTTCCCCGCTCGCCTACCCTTTTCTCATGACATAGCCATAGAAGGAGTTAAGGATGCATTTATGAGCCAGCTGAAGAGACTCATACAGGATCTCCATGTTTTTACAGCGTTTCACCTCAGCAGCATCTCCGTTATCCTGAGCAGCCGACAGCTTCTTCTTCCACACCTTCAATGAAAAAATAAAATGGATAGGTCAGTAAATGCTGATGATTAACAAAGAATTTTTCTTAAGCTCCCACAACATACTTTGTGGAGTCCTTTGAATTCATAACGGCGATCCCTGAATGCTCTGACTGTGTCGACGTAGAAGGAGTTTTCTCTCTGGCAGATGGTGGTGACTCGCTCCTCCAATCGCGTCACATGAACCTTCTTGTAGGCCCTCTTACAATAATCTGATGCAAAAGCAGGTCCATAGAATTACACGATTCATGCCACTGCAATCCAAAGCTTACAGTGTTGCTTACCTGCGAGGCGTTTCTTCTCGTGTTTGGCCTGCTCCTCCCTGTTCAGAGCGTGGAAGGCCCGAGGAGGACCATTAGGGAACAGAGGGGGGAACTTCTCCGACTCTAGCTGCTGCTGGATGCGGTGGAACTCACTGCGGCTTGCAGGCACTGAGGACATAGGCAGGGTTATAAGTTAATTAGCTTTTTTTTTTGATTTTACGCTCAAGAGGTCTTGAAGCTTTTAAAGTACTCCTACTTATTTTATTTTATATCCGGAGACTTTAAGTCCTAATAGATGTTCTTTAACCATTGAAAGATGTTGAGTATGCTGGTTACACATTCTCTAGACAATGACTCAAAACACAGGCAGTAATAATGAATTGGTATAGATCAGAAACCTATACAATCCAAAGAGCCATTTTTTCAGTCATTTCAGAAAAAAAAAAAAAACTGTTAAAAAAAAATAAATCAACATTAATGATGGCATTTATAAAAACAGAACCAATTTCTATTTTACAAATAACACTAACTTGTTCAAAAAAAATAGGATGCTTTTATTTGCTTCTGTAAGATGTCATTTTAAGACAGTTAAATAAAATAACTATTTTTTGAACCTCATGACAAAAAGGATCTAAAAAATATATTTCAGGTACTTTTAGTGCCTTTCTTTATGGAAATTCAATGTCACTTTTTCATCAGGAAAAAAATGCAGAAGCCTGCATTTAAAAAAAAAAAAATATTTAGACTATTGGTTAGGTCTTTATAAATTTTAGCCAGTTATCAACAATGCATAACCAAACTAGGCAACTGCTTAGGGCCCCAGGCCAACAATGGGTCCCCCATGAAAAATCTATTATTTGGGATCAGATTTTTACATACCCTATATGATGATATCTATATATATTAACCAAAACTCATGATGGAATTATCAATTCTTTACATAAAAACATATTTATCATAAAGAAATCATTATTCAGACCTGGAAAAAAAAAACAACACGAAAAAATTTTAGTCTTGGGACAAGACTGTCAAACAGATTAGGAGGGATTGGCATAAACTTCTCTGAAACAAAGAAACACTTTTATATTTTTGTTAAATAAAATTTATTTAATCTTGTCTTTTTGTAAAAAAAAAATGTTTAATATTATTTTAAAAGATATATCTTTTGCACTACAAGTTATTTTTGCACAGAGCTTTTGTAGTTCACATTATTGGCAGAATTAGAGGGTCCCAAGATCACATTTTGCTCAGGGCCAGCCCTGGAAATTATTATGGAAGAAAAAGGACTATTGTGGCTCAGGAGCCATAGGCTGCAGACCTCTGGTGTAGATCGTAGAGGAATTAGGGTTTTAGAACAGCCTAGTCAAAGTCCAGAGCTAAATCCATACAAGAATCAGTGGAAAGACATTGATGTTCACAATGAAATCTATTGTTTTTTCTGTTTATGTACAAAATATTGCAGAGTTTCAGTTGTAACTGCAGTTTAAATTAAATTAAGTCTAAACAGAAGTGCAGATTAATCATCCATATTTCACCACTTTTCTTTTAGTTCATTAACAAAATTAATTAATTAACAATAAAGTAAGATTAAAATTTTGTGGTAATAACTAGGGCTGCAACTAACAATTATTTTGCAAAATCGATTAATCTGTCGATTATTTTTGATTAATATCTAGACAGGAAAAGGATCCTTAAAAAAGATAATTTACTTAATAAAACCAGATGAAATTAACTTTTCCACTTGAGGAGTTCTGGATAGAGCATAGAAGAAAGGTTTTTTTTTATCTTAAATGCAAAACGTTAACAAATTTTATTTTTTATCTTTGTTAAAATTTATGCTCAATATGGGTTCCTCTGTCAGGTAAAGGCATGTTTTAGCCCCTATACAATTAATCTATTATTAAATTAGTTGGCGATTATTGAAATATTCGATTAATCACAATTTATCCGATTAATTGTTTCAGCCCTAGCTGTAATGTGACCAGAGGCGGCCGACTCACTGATTTCTCCTCTCCACTGCCACGCCATCCTCCTCTGGCAGGTGGCCCCGGGTTTGTTAAAGTCACAGGCAGCACATGTGGCCTCATCGACCATAGCTGACGGCTATAACAGCAAGGACACGACACCTCATTGTTACTGTGGCATTTGAGAATCAAGCCTTAATTCATTGCTTGATGTTAAATGCTAACCTGCAGACGGTTTGTCAGAATGATGTTGGGGTACATCGCCCCGACATCCAGATGGTAGATGAGGGGGCATTCGATCCTGTTTGGAACGTCCTTCAAGGAAGTCAGCTTCTTTTTGATTTCATCGCATACCTAAAAACCCAACATGATTAATAGTTTTAAGATGTAAGACATGATTCACAATATGTAAGTAAAAGAAAAGTCCACGCACCTCGTTAAAATTGGTAACCTGCTCCAGAGGAATCTTCTCCTCCTCTTCGATGGCGTGACGCATCGTCCTCTCCACTCTTTGAAGCAGGAAGTCGAACGCGGCTGGGTTCTGTGGACAAATCACAGCAGACAGTCACATCTAAAGATGAAGAATTTGCAGAGGGAGATAAAGAATCCTTTCCTGTACCATTTTAAAACGACAGGGGATGTCACTGCGGAAAACTCCGGACTCTAGCGCCTCCACATGGCCGCCCACATAAGTCTCTGAATCCAGGACGTGACCATCGTCTGTCAGCTTGTTAAAGATCTGCTCCTGCTTGTTGGGGAACACGATGTTGGCGTGGAAGGCCTGCACCATGAGCAAGGCTTCACACAGGGTACCAGAACCTTTACGCAGCACCTGTTCAGACGGGGCCACGGCGTAAGAGACGAATATCCACAAAGCATATAAAAGCTGCTGCGATTAATGTGGATTTTCACAGCAAGAACGTGGAGACGAACCTCATCGGGCTCCATGGGGATGATGGTACACAGGGCGAAGATGAACGGGTGAACATATTTCATGTAAAGGTAATATGTGGCCACAGCATCTGACACAGAGTAGGTAGCTAAGGTCTGATGTAAAGAGATGGCAAAACATTAAATCAGAGATAAAAACTGACTTTTTGAATTAAAGTCCAAGTTTAACACTCTTTCTGTACCTGCGGCTCTTCAGTCGCCATACGGCACATCTCCTCTGGGTCCAGCTCCACTGGGTCGTAGCCTAGTTTAGCCTTGGCTGCTGCCTTCAGATTGTGACTCCCTACAGGCAGGTAGCTGTCCCTCTTTACCCACCTGATGCATAGAAGAGGCAAAACAGGAAGGTGATGAAACCGTCTAACAATCTTATGACCTGATCAGGTCAGGAGTGTTCCCACCTGAGGCAGTCCATGTGGATGGCTTGAGTGGATTTATACTCTCCCTGGCTATCCTTCTGAAAACCAATTTCCCGGTGCATGCTAAGCCCATGGAGTGCTGCACGCGTCTCAACAAAAGGCCTGTAACAATTAAACACAGTTAAAAACCAACATTTTATATCAAGATTGTACAAATTTTCCAACCAACTACAGACTATGTAAAAAGTAAATTGATGCTTCAACCTGGAAGACGGAAAACATAACTGGCTCACCAGTCAAAGAAGTCTCCGTTGTAGGTTACGAAGATGTTTGGCTTGGTTTCCTGAACGTGATCGAACCACCTCTGGATAAGAGCCGCCTGCAGCCAGTCATTTAATAGGTTACAACACGGCTGATGTGGTTTTGAAAGCAGAAACTTTTAGAAAAATCAGACATTTATATTCAGCCCATTGCACTCTGATCTACCCATAAAAAAGTCTGCAGCAGCTAAACGCTTCCAAAATATTTAAGAGGGTTTCCAGAAGCGTAGAGGAGGAAAAACAAAGAAGGCTGAAGCGGTGTAACGATTCAAACAGATGGATAAACGCATAGAGTTTGTATTCAGTCTACATTTCCCCCTTTTTTTTTTATGTTGGCCTATTCCCCTAATCATACCCACCTCGTCATCCTCGTTAAAAACTGTGAAAGGCCCTTCATATTCCGGTTTGGGGGTGAACTCAAAGTCCTCGATGTTCTCGGAGACGATCTCCCTGTTTGTGATTAGAAAGCCCTTGAAGGACAGAAATCAGAGCCGTGAGGAAACCGACACCAACAATGAAGGGAGGTTAAACAGAAGCATGCATGTTGAATAACGCCAACCTGTCCGTCAATCATGTAGGAGATCATCATGATCTGGTCCGTCTCCGCGTCTGGGAATTTCAGAGGAAGTTTGGTGGTTTCGATATCAAAAGCCAAAACAACCGGGTCCTAAGAACACAAACACAGAAGCTGGGTGTAAAGGAGAGGGTCCCGGCAGTGAGAAAGTATCTGTGCTTTTCAATATAAATAACATCTCCACACCGGGCGCTCCACTAGATCGTCTCTTCGCACTATCTCTGGTGGAAAGGTGCTGCCTCTGTATCGGACGTTGTACCAGTGAGCCTGGATGAAGCAGAACCAGATTAGAGGAAACAACCTCTAAATAGATTGGATTTAAAAAAGGAAACACAAGCATTAGAGAAAATCATTCTTACCACATGAATCTTCAGGTCGATGGACACGCGGACATGATACGGCACATCATACTCTCTCATGTCCACTATATTATCCAGCTGGTCAGCGATACTCTTGAGCGTCCCGTCATCGTCAGCCGAGGTCACACTGCCTCCTGCTAGAGCGCTTGAAAACAAAGGAGGACGTAATTAAAAAAACAAACTAACAAACAAAGGGATCAAGGTGAAGCCTCTGGGACTCCAATATGAACAATGAAGTATAGCTACCTGGACAACATGGACGTGTAGGCGTCGTTGGACTGTTCCCTCTCTCTATTCTTGCGTACGGCAGGAGAAATCTCACGCTTGACTTTGATGAGGTCGTCCACGGTGTTGAATGAGAGCTTGATGTAGTTTCTCTTCAGTCCAACTAGATGGTTCGGCTGGGGAGAGCGAGGCGTTACGTTAAACTCAGCTACTCTGGATAATCTGAACGCTGAAGGACCCAAAATCTCTCACCAAGTCCAAGTCCTCCTTTGGAACAATTTCAAGTTTTGCCACCTTTCCTTGGAACTTCTTGGATAAATAGGAGATGACCTCTCGCTCGCAGTTCTGGAAATAAGATACTCTTTACAGTTCTCTAAAAGCAGGATTTAGATCTAACAAAATTACTGACAAACATACCTTTTTAGTTGCTACGTAGAAGTAAGGCTTGAAGGGTAGAGCCACCTGCGGAGCAGAAATGTAAATCCCTTAATTGTGCCAGAATGGGGAAATTTATTCTCTGCATTTGACTCATCTTGGGAAGCAGTGGGCTGCCACTGTGTGGCACCCGGGGAGCAGTGTGGGGTTAAGGGTTTTGCTCAGAACCCAGGGGATCGAACCGGGTACTTGCAACCTTCTCAGAGCACAAGCGCACCGCTGTTACCACTAGGCCAACACTCCCCAAGTAAAAACATAAGAGCCTTCATTCATTATTAGCTCCTCTTTAGCTATGGTGAATCTCTTGTCTGTTTTCATTAGCTACCAACCCCTTTTCTGGGGGGTTCTGAGGAATCCAAAGCTTGGGTTCTCTGAAAGAAATTTATCTGACCTGTCTGCTGTGTTGATCCATCTTGATGGTTCTTTTTGTTAAATAATGTCCTTTAGAGAAGTGTTGACACTGAGAAGTTTGCAGTGTTGCACACAGCAGGGTGCAGGGATACAGATTTATTCAGAAAGTTTAAGAAATTGTCCTTCCACTTTACTTTCTATTGGTCTGACACAATAAACTTCCAAAATTACTAATTGTTTAGTTAGAGGGGTGTGAATACTTTTGTCAAAGCTTATTTTCCTTTTTTTAGATGACATACCTTGAATCTGCTCCCGTCCTCCTGGATAAAATAATAGTCCACAGCACTGATCATCCTTTTGTCTTCATCCAGGATCTCCGTCTAAAATAATGCAAACATGTTTAGTGACGCATATGAGGCTACATTTGATCCACGCGTGTCACAGCGTGGACTCACGGGGTGCATGTTGATCAGCCAGCCGGTTTTCTCCCCGGGTTCCTTGATCCTGTCAAAGCCGAAGCGGGCGTCCATGTCATCGGTAAACTGGCTGCGCTCCAGCCGCTTGAGCGCCGACATGGAAGATCCATCATCCCTGATTAAAACACGCAACGACGTTGATTTCGCGATTTCTTTAGTTAACTTACGTCACTAGCTTGCATTTAGTTGTGTTGAGAAGATAAATGTCCGCAAACTTACTGGTTGTCTTGGTCTGCTCCAGGTTGGCCCCTGTCCGCTCTGTATCGTCCGCTGTTCTGCAAAACCATCTTCTGTTATTAGCTCTCTGTACCAGACGAAAAAAACTAACCAACTAAGCCTAAAATCTCTATATTAAAAATGAAGTTAGTCACATAGCGTAGCGTAAAAGGCTCGTTTTTGGCCTATTTCCCCTCTGTTATTGTGGCTGCGATACTTCTCAAGGTTTTTCTTCTTTTGGCGCCTTCCTGCAGTTGCCGCGAGACTGGGAGCAGGAAGACAAAAGATCGTATATTTTAAGGTGATGATTGACATCGCACATAGTCTCGTTACAGCGTTATTAATGTCGTTACTTTTTTAAATGAAATTTATGTTATTGTAAGATTAAATAAAATAAATTTTAGAGCCTTATTATGTGCAAGCCAGTTATAATATGGCTTAATACACTGACAATAGAACAAACATGAGGAGAGTAGGGAAGGTTATCAACATTAATGAAAAATGGTATTATTATTTCTTTACACAAATTTAAACAAACTGTTCAACAAAGAAAGAAACCCTAACACTAACTTATCCAGTTAGTTTTTATTTGCCATGTTGTGAGGCAAATTTGCTTGATAACAAAGACACTGTTGTGTGAAATACCCTTTTTCGAAAAAAGACAATTTACTTAAAAATTATATATAGAGAAAAAACAATTAAGCTTATGTATTATTCTGAATTTTAATATTTTTTACCAGGCCTACCTGCTTTAAATAACGTGCTTTATTTTAGTATCCGAAATTTGTAATATTTGTTATGTTCCTTTAACTGCTTGATATACTAATAGAGATGAGTCGTTTAAATTGAAGTGCGATTGGGACTGAGGAAGAGAGATATACTTGCCGTGAATCGACGATCTTTGCGGCCTACTGTTTATGGGAGGAGCGTGACCTCCATGGACGTGTTTACGTTGCCTGCTGAGAGAAGTAGGAGGTGCATGAGGAGGTGCAGGTCCGCGGGCAGTGGAGAACACACCGGTCGCTAATGGTAGGTGACATTTAAAGCTGTCCCAGAGAGGGGAAACATTAGACCAGCGGTTACAACTGGGCCGACCGGCTACAACTGGGCCGACCGTTATTTTTCTTCCCCTTGTCAAACATCAAGGATTGTGTTTTGAAATAATATATATATATATATATATATATATATATATATATATATATATATATATATATATAGCAGATTTTTTTTTGAGTAAACTGTTAAAAACTTACAGTTTTCATTTTAATAATATATATATATATATATATATATATATATATATATATATATATATATATATAGCAGATTTTTTTTTGAGTAAACTGTTAAAAACTTACAGTTTTCATTTTTAATCCGTTATCATTAAACTGCCCTTTTCGTTATATTCAGACATGATCAGATTGTGTATAAACAAAAATCAGCCTGCAAATGAAAAGACACGTTGTTCTGTCACAATTTGTTATTTTTAACAGTTCCAGGTGATTTTCTCATGTGATTTCCCCCTTAGTCACACAGAGGGGTAAATATGTCATATATTCTATATTGATTTGTACACCTCCCTTTTTATTCATCATTATTTCAGTCAATCTATTAGATTTTTTTATTTTTTATTTAACACGTGAAGTGGACCTCCTCTCAGAGATGACCTTTAGCCCATATCCAGCAGCCACACTTAGCTCTCATGTTTGTCAGCTGTTTCAGGGAGCCTATGTACTGGACCCCGCATGGTTGAGAAATGTCTCCTGGTGGATCCTTCTGCCATTCAGGGACACATATCCTCACGGACAAACTGAGAGGTTTTGAGGGGTTTTCATTAGCCTAATATTTGCCTAACTGCTTTGAGTTTCTGACCCCTTATCACCTCAAAGGAAACATGTTCAGATTAGGACACTATTCAGGATCAAATGCTACAAGTGAGTTTTTTCAGTTTATTGGACCCTTCGCTTCTGCCAGTTTCTTATGACTAAATCTGTTTTTATTTATTATCATTAACTATAATAAATTTTATTGTGAAATAAATGAGTAGACCCTTGATTGATTTTTTTTTTCCTTTACGTTTTGTTATGTTAGAGTGACTGACATTTTTTTCCTCCACGCAATTAAACAGCTCAAGCTGGTAATTTTTCCATTTGCATTTGATTATGTCCATCTTGTTCTTCTTATAGCATCGGGAGGATGCCTTTAAATGTTCCTGCTTGTAGCTTTGGTATGTATCTGGGTATTCCTGCTACTATGGAGAAATAAAACCCAAACAGTAGCTATGCCTGGAAAAAGTCAAGAATCAGCTGAGAAGGAGATTTCCATTGCACAGTCCGACTCTCATGCAGAGAGCCTTTCCCTCTCAGCAGCTGTACCCAAATCGAAATGTATCGATGGCAACAACCCTCCACCATGTTTTGAGTCTACAGGTCTTTCCGACTCAGGAGCGGAATCTGATCATACAGAGGCCTCCTGTGAGGTATTTTCACCGCATCCACAGCTGCAGGACACCCAGAAACCCTCAAAAGCCATCCCACCGAGGCTGAGCTCAAGATCAGAGATGAGAGGGCGCCTCAAGTTCATCCTTGGAGCATCGGAAGATAATTCCTCAGACGATGAAGTACTATTGACAAAACCTCCAAGGGGAGCATCAGCTTCCAAATCCATCACTGAGCAGGCAATTGCTGCTGTGCCACCACCCAGCTCTGTGGTTCTAAAGTAAGAATTTGTCTTCATCAAAGTAAATTTAGTTCCCACCATCTGAGCTCAGGGGGTGTTTTAATGCACTGTCATGTGACGTTCAAACGCATCTGACTAACCTCAAATAACTAACCAGGGATTGTTTTCCAGGTCCGATCTAAAATTGGCTGACCTAATGTAATCGAAGCACATATATAGCGCCTGCTAACGCGTTGTTCTCCTTCTCCGCAAGTGTTATCACCTGACTGCATGGAGCTGTGCTTTTGATGCCTGCCAAACATCTCGGCTCTATTATTGGAACAAGAGCCTGGGCCTGTGACTTTCAGAGTTATATTTTTTGCGACCTGGGTCACAACACAGTAATCTGTTTTTAACAGATTTTTAGATTTAACCCCTTTTTTAATCTGGGTTTTTTTTTTTTTTTTTTTGGTTTCTGCTGCAAAATGTTTTGTTTAATGAGGGTCAGAAGAGTAGTTTAGTGCTCATAGTTATTTGCTCTGCTTGGCGTGCTTATTTTGGTAACCATCATCATGAAAGTGAGAAAGGTAGGATGCAGAATAACTAAGGTCTTTTGTTTTTTAAATGGTGTAGATGGACGTTTATATTACCACAATATTGCACAGGGTTTTATTATAGTTATAAAAAATCTAGAAAAGTATGTCACGTGGCTGTTATTTTCATTTAAAATATGTCAGATTGGTTTCCCTTCTTCCAACTTCTAAAGGACAAATATCAATTAGTGCTTCATATATACAGTGGTTATTACATTAAATTGTTTTAAATGACAACCTTTATCTTTAAAGACACACATCACACCTTGATCTTAGCATCTGGCTTATTGTAATCTTCTCACAAAGAAATAGAATAAAGTAATTTTGTTACTTTTTGGACGTTTTAAATTCTAGCTGTATTTCCTAAGCTAAATCTGGTTAAAGTTTTGAACATAGTCACTAAAACTGCATTTTCTTTTGGAATTATTTCAGAAAAAGAATGACAGAAACAGAGTTACAAACTGAGCTTAAAATGTTCTCATTTATTCTATTATATGCTGTTCTGCATTTGACAAGTTCAAACGTTAAAGTTACAAAATATAGCGGATCCAAATGCTAAATATCCCTAGATCATGTTGACAACCAGAGCTCAGTTTTAACATTATATTTTTACGATTTGGGGGAACCTTCAGTCATACTAGTATGGAATTAGTTTTTTAACTACATTTTACACAGGAGAGAAAGCGGGGGGATAATTATGGAGAAGTTTAAAGCAGGGGAAATAATAAAACAGCATCCCAGGCTTTGAGTCTCATTTAATACATAATATAGGCTAACAAAGGAAAAGTATTAGATTGAAAAGGAGCCAAGAGACCCTTGGTAACTTTAAAGGAGCAGCAGGGATTCACAGCTCAGGTGATAAACCTGTTTATTGGACATATAGCTATGTGAAGTACTCCATAAATCTATTTTTTTGCAGAGGAAGAAGTTGAAAAGAAATTAAGTATATAGTGTCAAACTAGTCATCAAAAGAGCATCCTGTGACCTTTAGATGTGCAGATCTTCAAGATCCAACAATTGGGTAGTTAGCAGGAGCCAATCTAACTTATCAGCATGCTGGTGAGATCATTGAAAGGCAACATAATTCAGGACAGCGGTCCTGGGGGACTGGAGTTGGTTTAACACCCCCCCTCAAAAAACACTGATCTTTCTGACTTTCATTTATTACTAACTCCTCCTCCAGACAAAGAGGAACCAGCATGTATTGAAGCATGTTGTTGTTCTGCACACACTTCAACCAAGACTGAAGATAATAAACAGAAAAGTTGTTTTTTCTTGCATGAATTCAGTTCCTGTCTGCAAAAATCCTGCAACATTTAATTTCAACATACACCTAAAATTTGTAAGAAAACGTGCATGATAAGAAAAAAAAAATAGAAAATTAGAGTCTGGAAGCAACAGATGCATGGAAATAAAAACGGGGAGGAGGGTCTGCTCTGTTGGATATCTGCAGCCAACAATGCGCCTCAGAGGATCTACAGATATTGTGCTGCTGTTCATGTGGGAGGGGGGAAGGGAGGAGGCTCAGCTGCACCCAGGAGGAAGGACTTTATGTGCAGACCGTTTGTTATGATCTGGGAAGAAATAGCTTCAAAAATCCGCTAAAGAGCCTGAGCGGTGTAAAAGGGAGCAGATCATGGAGCGGAATAACTTATTCCCTTACCTCCAGAGGTGAGTGTTTTCCTTCACTCCCCTCTGTCTGTTTGAACTCACACTTGATAGCTGCTGCTACTCGGTTTGGTATGTAAACAATCAGCTTCAAGTTTTAGCAAAACTGCAGAAAAGTAACTCTGATGTCTTTATGAGAACAGAAAACAGCAGCTGGTGCACGCTGTGCAGGCGCCATATAACAGGAAACAGAGTTTTCTGCAGTTCACACAGTTCATTTCACTTTAGCGCTTAGTTTTCTTAAAGGAAATTGTAAAACAAACAAACATAAAAAGCTAAAAAGCAATGCAGTTTATAGTAACTGCGGGCACATCACATAAGAGACATTGATTGACATGAAACGGTGCATAAAAAAGCTGGCACATACCCTCATGATTATGATTAGAGCTCAATCCTACAACAGGTTAAATTCTGAGCCCGTTTAAAGTGACCTCTACCTGCTGCAGGCCTGCCACTTTAAATAACTCAGAGTTGTTAAAAAAAATTATCAGGCTGTATTTTAATTGCATGTTTTACTTCCTCGGTGGAAGGTACAGTGCAAGAGTTAAAGTTCACATAAGCTCAGACATGCAGGAATGCTCCCAGAAACAGCTGGTATAGAGCAAATGGATCTTAATGCATGAAGGCTAGTAGAGGGGAGCTGACAGAATCTATTGGTATGTATGTGGATCAGATGTTGTTATTTATACAACAAATAAACATCTATCTATAAATGCATTATTATTTTTTGATTAATTATGATTTTAGTTGGATAGCTTTAAAAACAGAGTCAGCCCTAAGCATAGGCAAAATTACTCTTTTTCTCAGGATCCCCAATCATTATAGGGGATGGATAATCATTGTTATCATTATTGATATATTTTAGACATTGTTAATGTTGCTTTAACTCCAATAAAAAAAAAATGGATGGACTCCAAATAGCTCCACTAATCTTTATCTTTGCAACAACTGAATTAAGCCTAATTAACATGTCCACTACCTCTGAAATGTTTTTTGCTTTTGTGATCGGTATTATGTTTGAGGGAAGTCTCTGCTCATTTAGTGTTTGCTCAGCCCTGTTCACCTGTAATGGTTACTTAAATTAAGGTCTGGGTCATGTTTCTCTTAAAGATTTTTTTTTATTTGACTTTATTTTTGTGAGTCAGAGGCTAAGACATCTGGGAACCAGTTTGATATACAGTACTGCTATTGGGTTAAATGTCTTCTTTGATTATGCATGGGTGGTTTGATATGGGAGATATTTGTTATTTTAACCTTAAATAAAGATACTAGGGATGTCCCAGTCCAACACTGATATCTGATATTGGTCAGGTATTAGTTAAAAAACAAATATTGGAATGAATCCACTTGCATGCTCCACTTTTATCTGATTATGTTTAAAGTTTATGATCCCATTGGTTAATTTGTTCTCTTACCCTTGGTTTTGAGTAATATTACTTGATCAAATCTTTATAACATCTAATACATATTAAAAAGTATGCAGAATTCCTGATGTTAACATATCTGGTTGATAACAATATAGGTAGATACTCAAAGCTACAATATAAGTACTGTATAGAAAATGAAAAAGAGTTGCACTATTAACAATTAACAATAATTCTATGGCATTTGCACCTTTATATTAAAACATGCAAAAATATTATATAGCTAATAATATTAAAATATAATTATGATTTTTAACTGTTAAAGAAGCAACCTGCTAGGATATTGAAATATGTTATTATAACTCTGCAAATGATAACCTTACAATGGATTTATTTAATGTTATTGAGATTTGGAAACATACCGTAGACCTGATCTTTTTTGCCACTGTTTTCTCTCTAGAATACTTCTGGGGGACTTTACAAGCTGATATTGGAAGGTTATTAATACTTATCTGCTCTGGTAATCAGCCTAAAGTTAGCTGCTCAGTAGGAATGGCTGCTAATAGCTTCAAAACTGTAGTTTTAAAATAGTGTCAGCTTATTTAGAGTACTAAGTAGTGCTCCTTTACTGTAGCTTTAGTTTGTCAGAAAAATCTATATTTCCTTAATGTAAGGGTAACATGTGTTTGCCCTGTATAAGCCAGCCTGACCAGCAGTGTCGAGAAACAGGTGGGAGAGGGGCCTGTATATCTTTCGGGGGAAATTCTCGTTGCTCCAGAATGGGTTTTGTGGGTATGTTGTTAAAACTATTGTGAAATTCAAAAATAGTATGATGAAATTAAATTAAATAAAATTTTGCTTTTAAAGCTTTACTGGTAATTAGTTAAATGTGCATAAACCTAATTGCCTAACGTTTTAGTTGTGTGTATAATTTGGCTTTAATGTTCGATAGCTCATACATTTCAGGTTAAAAAGTATTTGTTTTTTACAAATTTAATTATTTTTTCTTTTATCTTACATTTTTGAGGCTTAAGAGCTCTTTTTGAGTTTTAGTATCCCCTTAAATATTTTATAAATTTCATGTTAAAATATCTTTCTCAGAGTTAAAGATAATACTTGGAAACTTTCCCAATTACTCAATATCACAGATTGCTCTCTAAGGAGCAATATACTTATTTAGTCCCCTTGCAAAACATTGTGTTCTCTTTCAGTAACTAAAGTGGGATAAAGGTTAAGGTCTGCAAAAGTGTGTCATTTCTTTGATATCTTCTCATTTTGTAACTTCAAGAACTGTTGACTACTGATAAAAAGTTAAATAACGAGTAAATAGATATGTTTTCCTTTTTGGTTTCTAATACAGAATTACATAAAGGTTACATTTTGGTGATAAGATAAGAACTTTAAAAAGTACAACCTGTCTCTGTAAATGACCTTCATTTCAAGTCTTCGATTTGAATTCACTCCTATTTGACCTCCTTAACACTGACAGAAAATGTCTTGTTTACATTTTTGTGGGAGTTTTTTTTCCTTGCAGCTGGTCAAAATACAGACCTTTAAGTTTTCCTTTTTAGGCCTAGCATGTCTGGTCCTCACCTGGTGAAAAAAGGACGTGAACACAGAAAGATGGATCTCCACAGGGATTTCACTGTAGCATCTCCTGCTGAGTTCGTCACTCGATTCGGTGGCAACCGGGTCATAGAAAAGGTATGAATAAAAGTTACTGTTTGCTTTGTTTCCGTGAAAAAAACAGAAAGATCCAAACACTGATCAGTTTCTACAACATAGGTGTTGATCGCCAATAATGGTATTGCTGCAGTGAAATGCATGCGTTCCATCCGTCGCTGGTCCTATGAGATGTTTCGTAACGAGAGGACGATCCGTTTCGTGGTCATGGTCACCCCTGAAGACTTGAAGGCTAATGCAGGTACTCTTACTCAGACGTGATTACAAAGATCTGATCCAAGTTTAACTGGACGATGTTGATCTGAGGTTCATTTGTAAATCCTTATAGTTGTTCCGTTTTTTTTTCTCTTTTGCAGAATACATAAAAATGGCCGACCATTATGTGCCTGTGCCTGGTGGCTCCAATAATAACAACTACGCCAACGTAGAGCTGATTGTAGATATTGCAAAAAGAATCCCAGTACAGGTATATCCCTTACTCCGTCTACCTTGACATTCAACCTTTTTATTATTTCTTATCTCTGTAATCACATATTTTTATCCTTGTGTTTTCTTTTTTCTGTGCAGGCTGTGTGGGCTGGCTGGGGCCATGCATCTGAAAACCCAAAGCTGCCTGAACTCCTGAACAAAGCAGGGATTTCATTTTTGGGTAAAAGCTTTTTGAAAGCTTCATGTGTTCATTTGATCTAGACTCTTCTCTTCATCCTCCTAAATCTGCTGTATTTCGCAGGTCCATCCAGTAAGGCCATGTGGGCTCTTGGAGATAAGGTGGCTTCTTCTATTGTTGCCCAGAGCGCTGACATTCCCACACTACCATGGAGCGGATCAGGTGATCCATTACTTACCTTCACTGTCAAAGTTCACTCTGTTCTATTAGTTCCTAGACAGTGTGGTTGAATATTTATACACTCTGTCTTGTTGTACGTCTGTTTATATGCTTATATGGCATGTCCAGGTCTGAGAGTGGAATGGACCGAAGAGGACCAAAGACAGGGTCATGTAATCAGTGTTCCTCAAGAGATCTATGCACAGGGCTGTGTCCGTGATGTAGATGATGGTCTTGAAGTAAGTTTGTTTATGGAATACAAGTAATCGGAATAATCATGATTAATAGATTATTGAAAAAATCGTTGACTAATTTAGTAATCGATTAATCGTTAACTGGAGTATAGAGACTGTAAAAAATGCCTTTAGTTGGCAGAACAACCCACTTAGAGCAGTAATTATATCAAGATTGTAAAGAAATATATAAACATTTTTCATTTAAGATAAGAAAAACTTTTTCTTTCATCAGTATGCTCCATCCAGAACTTCTCAAGTGGAAAAGTTTTAGTTTAACCTGGTTTAATTCTGTAAAAAAATCTTTAGGGAACCATTGGCTATCCAATTATTAATCAATTAATCGAAAAAATAATCAACAGATTAATCGATTTGAGAAATAATTATTCGGAGACAGATGACAGAAAAAGCTTGAAAAGTAATTCATCTTTGATTTTGTTCCTATGATGAAAACAACAGGGGAAGTATTAAAACTCTATGGTTTATTTGGATTAGGCCTTAATCGATTGGATTATTGGTGATTAATCAGTTTTTGAGATAATCATCAATGTGTTTAGTAATTGAATCGAATTGCTAAATAGAAAATACAGATTTTAAAGCAATAAAGCCCAAACTGTACAGAAATGCATACTTTTTCCATCAAAGTTTAAAACATCTATATAAATATGCTCTGTCCAGTTCTCCTGATGAGATATAGATTTAGCTTCACCTTGTTTAAAATCTGTAAAATAAAAAAAACCCCTCATATTTATCACCTTTTGCAACCCAAATAATACATAAAAAAAAGAAATAGCCTATTTATTCAGTTAAGCAAAATTATCTTTTTTTGTATATTCCACAATTTTTATGTAGAACTTGTTAATTGAATCTTACTGTTGTGACCATTGAAATAAACTTTGACATTTTTTTTTCCATTTAGGCTAAAAGTCATCTTAAATGTGCCATAAATGTATTTTTATTCATAAGTTTAAGACTATTGAGGAATGTTAATTCATTAAAATTAGCTTTCATACATGAAATGATTCATCAAATAATCAAAAGGTTCATTGATTTCTTACTTATATTAAATAGTTACAAGCTGCAGCTCGGAGTTGGCTAGTTTACAGCCCATAACAGCACCTCTCTCCTTTCTAAAATTCTGCACCCACAGATCATTTCATTTCGGTTTTATTTTTGAGACCGTTTTTTTTTTTTCTTAACTCGAACATTAGATGTTTGAAATGGTTTTGACCAATCCACCCTCTGAATGCAAGACAGAAAAGGCCTTTTTTTCTTACTCACCTTTGCTCTCCTTTAATCTGTACTCTTTATGGTGTACTGACACTAGTTCTTGCTGCTCTTACTGTATGGGCACGTTTGGACAAGTAGCTGCTTTGTTTCCTACTAGATTATTAAATTCTATTGTCCTTTGATTATGATGGATGGATAACAGATTATATTTCATACTCACGGTAAACAAAAAGTAATGACTCGCCTGTTAAAAATGGTATATGAAAAATTTATTAACTCTAATAGGAAGTGACATTGTTCTAAGAAGATCAGTCTGAGATTATGAAATGAAAGATGTTTAATTTAAAGATTCTAATGCATCTTTTTAAGGGCTGACAATAAGTGTTGAGGTTAATGCTTTCAGCCAAATCTTAAAATATGTTCTCTCTGTTCAGGGAGCTGAAAGGATTGGTTATCCAGTAGTTATCAAGGCCTCTGAAGGTGGAGGTGGAAAGGGCATCCGGAAAGTTGAAAATTCAGATGATTTCCCAAGTTTCTTCAGACAGGTTTGTGTTCTCATTGTTTGTCAGAATAAAAACCTTTTCTTATTTCAAATGAACTCCCTGTATTCTACTCCTGTATTTTTCTCTCCGAGTATAGGTTCAGACAGAGGTTCCGGGATCTCCCATTTTCATCATGAAGCTGGCTCAGCATGCAAGGCACCTGGAGGTGCAGATACTAGCAGATGAGTATGGAAATGCAATCTCCTTATTTGGACGAGACTGCTCAATACAGAGAAGGCACCAGAAGATCATTGAGGAGGCTCCCGCCACCATTGCCCCCACCTCAACATTAGAGCAGATGGAGCGGGTTAGCTTATCTCTCTGGTTACGTTTATTTGGCCCAACCAAAGTTTTGCTCTATTTAAAAAAGTTATTTCTTCTCCTTTTTATCCAGCATGCAGTTCGATTGGCCAAGATGGTGGGCTATGTTAGTGCCGGTACCGTGGAGTATCTCTACTCAGAAGATGGAAGCTTCCACTTTTTGGAGTTGAATCCTCGCTTACAGGTGGAACATCCATGCACAGAGATGATTGGAGATGTAAACTTGCCAGCTGCCCAACTGCAGGTGACCTCCCAGATGTGATTGAAAAGAGATAAAACATATTCAAGTTTCAAAACGCAGCCCTTCCTGGATCTGGACAGCGATGGAAGGGTTTAACTGTTTTTTCTTTAGATTGCAATGGGCGTCCCTTTGCACAGAATTAAGGACATCCGAGTGCTTTATGAGGAAAGTCCATGGGCGGACACCATCATTAATTTTGAAACTCCAGAATGCATTCCAAATCCAAGAGGGCACGTCATAGCTGCTCGGATCACGAGTGAGAATCCAGACGAGGTATAACTTAATATAATCAACACCTCAACACGCTGTTTTGCTCGTGTGTTTTCAATACTGATTATGGTCATGGGCTCATTCTCAGGGGTTTAAGCCCAGCTCTGGCACTGTGCAGGAGTTGAACTTCCGCAGCAGTAAAAACGTCTGGGGTTATTTCAGTGTCGGGGCTACTGGTGGCCTCCATGAATTTGCAGATTCCCAATTTGGACACTGTTTTTCTTGGGGAGAGAACAGAGAGGAAGCCATCTCGTAAGCCTCTTTTTGTTCTGATGCTGTATAATGCTCATATTTTTCCTTTGGTGCTTTTTACCTTAAAAATAAATAATGCAATATCTATACTGATATCCTAACAACCAATCATTTAAAAAACCAAAGTGGAAATTAAAGAGTTTGTCAACCTTGGTTGGACTTTTTCAAATACTAAATCGGCATGTGGATGTTCCACAGAAACATGGTGGTGGCTATGAAGGAGTTGTCCATCAGAGGGGATTTTAGGACTACGGTGGAATACCTCATCAAGCTTCTTGAGACTGAGAGCTTCAGAAACAATGACATCGACACTGGCTGGTTGGATCATCTCATTGCAGAGAAAGTTCAGGTCAGATTCTTTTCAAGAGGACATGATAATTCGTTCTGGCCCCAACTATTGCTTTATTGTCTATAATAAGCGTTCTCCCTCTCCAGGCAGAAAGACCAGATACCATGCTGGGCATTGTTTGTGGAGCTCTGCATGTCGCTGACGCCAGCTTCAGAAAGAGCATGGCAGACTTCCTGCACTCCCTGGAAAGGCCAGTGGTGACAGTCTTCTGTTAAGTGTCACTGTAACAGTGTGGGTTTAAATGACTGACTTTTATCTCCTGAATCTGCAGAGGCCAGGTGCTGCCGGCAGACAGCCTGCTCAACTCTGTCAATGTAGACCTAATATATGAAGGAGTCAAGTATTGTTTGAAGGTATTTTTTATTCACAGTAAATTGCAAAAATAATTAACACCCCTTCCACTTTTTTTACACTATGTTACAGCCATAAATCTGTATGTATTTTTTTATGATTTTATGTGATAAAAGAACAGAGTTTTGCATCAAGTTGATACAAATGAAAGATTAATGAGTTTGCTGTATTTTGTTCTTGAGCTACTTAATTGTAATGCTATGGGGAATCCCATTTTGCTGCATGTACATCTACAAGTCCTCTACTATGGAGCATAATGGGCTTTAGTTAAAATTATTCAGTTTTACTTTGAGGTTAGGCTTTTCCTGTAAAAAGGTGACCTGTTGATGTTCTCTAAAATCTTTTTCAGGATTTTCAAAGTTTTATTCCAAAATAATCCTAGTTCCATTTTACATTAACTCTGGCCAGCAAAAAAAAGTTTTTCCACACCCCATGATCCTCCCACCACCATATTCCAGCAGGAACAAACTGTTCAGAGGGTTGTGCCTCTGTAGAGCAGAAATGGCAGTTACAATCTTAACTAGCTGCAACATCTACTAGATGTTTGCTATGTTCCCTTCATACTTTGTACATAAACAGCAAAAGGGGATTGTTTTAGCTTTCTTCTTGCTGTTTATCCATAAAGGTCACATTTGCAAATTATCATACCTGAGCTCTGGAGCTCTACGGGTCCTCTAGAGTTATCATGTCAGGTTTTAATTTGTAAAACATGCATAAAAACTTACTGTTTTGTTGTCGTTCACACCAAATCGCAAAGAAAATACATCAAGGTATGTGGCTGTAAATTGACAAAAAAGTTCAAGGACTATGAACATTTCTTATTTCAACAACTATGACTTATGCTGGCTTTAGGTGGCTCGCCAATCTCAAACAACCTACGTCATCATCATGAACGGCTCAGACATTGAAGTAGACGTTCACAGGCTGAATGACGGGGGTCTCCTGCTGTGTTATGATGGCAACAGCCACACTACATACATGAAGGAGGAAGTAGACAGGCAAGACCTGCGCTGTGTGAAATCCACACTAATCATCTTCCTATCTGACTTCATATTTACTCCTTTCCCACATTATTTCATCACTGTAGCTACCGCATCACCGTTGGCAACAAGACTTGTGTTTTTGAGAAGGAGAGGGATCCCACAGTGCTGAGGTCACCCTCTGCTGGTAAACTACTGCAGTACACAGTGGAGGATGGAGGTCATATTTTTGCAGGGGAACCTTATGCAGAGATTGAGGTTTGGCAAACTCTTAGAAAAAGAACTGTGTCTCAGTTTTTATTATAACTTTCATGTCTGCTTGATGTTTACCCATGTTTTATTGCACTGTGTTCTCAGGTGATGAAGATGGTGATGACTCTAACTGTTCAGCAATCTGGTTGTATACACTTTGTCAAGAGGCCAGGGGCTGTTTTGGAGCCTGGTTGTGTCATGGCAAGTATGGATCTGGATGACCCCAGCAGTATACACAAGGTAAGTAATTTTCATATGTAGTAGTTAATTCTGAAGATTTAGCTAATTTGATGCTAATGTTTTTTTTAATAGATAATTTTTATATTCCAGTAGCCTTTATTTTATTATTGTTGAAAGTTGCAAAACAGGAAATGGGATTAAAGAGAGGGGGGAGACTTGTGGCGAAGGTCAACAGGCCTGGACTCGGACCTGAGACGGCCACGTTAAGGACCAAAGCCTCTGAACATGGGTTGCACGCTTAACCCCTGTACCCTCGATGCTAATGTTTAACGTTTTGGTAATCTTTTTCTCTTTGGCTTCTGTTACAGGTGGAACTCAACACAGCCACATTGCCGCCCCAGCAGACATTGCCAATGGTTGGAGAAAAGCTTCACCAGGTGTTCCACAATGTGCTTGAAAATCTGGTCCGTGTGATGGACGGGTATTGCCTTGAAGAGCCTTACTTTAGCACTAAGGTGTGTATCGTTATATACCTCCCATCTGTCAAAGATACCTGAATGAAACCATCGCACTATCATCAAGCATTTTCATGTCTCTTGGTGCAGCTGAAAGAATGGGTCACAACCCTGATGAAGACTCTGAGGGACCCGTCACTTCCATTGCTGGAACTTCAGGAGATCATGACCAGTGTGGCCAGTCGTATTCCATCTAGTGTTGAGAAGGACATCCGTAAGGTCATGGCTCAGTATGCAAGCAACATCACCTCTGTCCTCTGCCAGTTCCCCAGTCAAAGGGTAAAAGCCTGTCTATGCCAGCATGCTGATGTTAGTACAATATATATATATATATATATATATATATATATATAACTTATAAATATTGCCTACTTATTTCAGATTGCCAACATTCTAGACAGCCATGCAGCCACACTGCAGAGGAAAGCTGATCGGGAGGTTTTCTTCATGAACACTCAAAGTATTGTTCAGCTGGTGCAGAGGTTAGTTTTTTGGTTTTTGGTATAATATAAAAAATCCACAGTTAACCTAATAATGATGTTTTTAAACTGTGGGAAATACTGTGGAGAAATGGAAGAAATATGTTTGACAGTTTCTACCAGCACATGATCTTTTTAGGGGGACATGATGGGTGTTTTACAGCAAAGAGGGACATTTGAAAATATGTTTGCTTTAGTTTATCTTTAATAAACTAACTTGATATGCTGAACAGTTTTTTTCTGTTTTATGAAAGAACTTTTACCTAAGAGTAACTGTAAAAAGGGGATGCCTCTCATTTATTAGAATATTTTTAGCAAGAGACCCCAGTCTTGTTGTTTGGTTCTTGGTTATCCAGCTTGTTGTGCAAAACAGGTGTAAAGTGACCGACAGTGCAGGTCGGAGTTGAGGGCGGCAATGGCTTGGGGGAAGAAACTGTTCTTGAGTCTGTCTTGTTCAGACAGCTAATATTAGGGAGTAATAAAGTCACACATCATCAATGATATGACACCTTTTATTTTAATTTTTCTGCGCAGAAGCTTTTGTGTATTTAACTTTATCGCTTGTGGAAAATAACCAGATGGCAGCTTATCAATTACCTGAACTAGATTTAGGTGTTTTAAAACCTTTGAACAGCAGAAGACTTGCCATACGACAGCAGTGCTATGTGCTCCCTGTGTGCAGATATCGGAGTGGAACCCATGGTTACATGAAATCTGTGGTTCTTGATCTGTTGAAACACTACCTGCAGGTAGAGATGCAGTTCCAGCAAGGTAACATGAGTGATTTTCTAATAACATGTTTTCTTAACTGCATCTGAACTTAAACTTTATATCTGAAATATCCATATTTTTCTTTCTACAGCTCATTATGATAAGTGTGTGATCAACCTGAGAGAGCAGCACAAACCGGACATGAGTCCTGTGCTCGACTACATCTTCTCTCATGCTCAAGTGTCTAAGAAGAACATCCTAGTGACAATGCTCATTGTAAGGTTCCTTACCTCCTACTTAGATGGATTTATACTATTTTCTCTGCACAGTGATAAGAAACATTGATGCATTGTGTGTTTGTGACTCTGTTTAGGACCAGCTGTGTGGACGTGATTCCACCCTTGCTGAGGAGCTCATGTTTATTCTGAATGAACTCACACAGCTGAGCAAGACGGAAAACTCAAGGGTTGCATTGAGAGCCAGACAGGTAAGCCAGCTTCACCTTAGTCCAAAACATGCTATTTACTTTGTGGATGTCTGAGCAACCTAACAAGATATTTATACATAATTTATGTGATGGCACTGAATGTTGTTGTGAAAATTTGGTTGTACTGTTGTAAAATGATGATAAATAAATTCCAATATTAACTCTTAGGTCTTGATCGCCTCCAATATGCCATCGTATGAACTGAGACACAACCAGGTGGAGTCCATCTTTCTGTCAGCTATTGATATGTACGGCCATCAGTTTTGCCCCGAAAACCTAAAGGTAAAGCTACCTTCACTGTATTGTCCCTCTGTTTCGACTTTTAATGCTGTTTTAAGACTTGCTGCTTTACATACAGCTATGTAGCTTATTTCATTTCAAACTAAGCTAGGCTTTCACAGATTTCTCCAATTAAGACCTAAATTATTAATTCTCCTGGAAGGTTAGACTGTTATTGTTTAATAATTAACCTATTTTTGAATATGGAAGGACGCAAGCACCTAACAATATTGGCATAGGTTTTAGACATAAAAAAACACATAGGCCAAATAAAAATATTACTTTACATTTAAATCTATTGGGGGTATGAGATGAACTGTGTACCACGTAAACATCTCACTGGTTTATAAATCCAATTATAGCATTATTTTTCTTCTGTCTGCAGTATTTTATTGTTACTCTTTGCAGACTTTGTGATATTGTTCTGTTAATGGTTCACTCAACTTGGTGTACTGAATACTTAATGTAGAATCAGTAGGAGGGTAGTCTTACCTGTTTACTGATCAGCTTAGTAAATAATTATCTGACTAGTTGGGGCACTCAGGGTGTTTATAAAAACATTGAACTCTCATCCCAAGATGGTCAATGTAAAAGAAGGTTCCTTTGCTCTGAAACTCTAAAAAACTTTATATGTTACATCTTTCATCCCAATACAAGCTCTCCTTTCAAAAGACAAGTGCACCATTAGTGGCGTAATAGGCTTTATAGGTCTTGATATTTCGCAAAATGTTTTCTTTTCATATCCTCACATCGAGACGCAACATCAGCTGTAGCCGCGTGTGAAGGTAGATGTTTGCGACAGTCTCAGGATGCAGCTCAAACATCAACTAAAAAGAACATCTTCTGTTTGGTGCAGAAACTTATTCTCTCTGAAACCTCCATTTTTGACGTCTTGCCCAACTTCTTCTATCACTCCAATCAAGTTGTGTGCATGGCTGCTTTAGAGGTGAGCTGGATCAGAGTGTCTTTTCTTCTATCTTGGTGTTCCATTTCTGATTGTCTGGTTCTGGTGTTTTCTACGCTTCCAGGTGTACGTTCGCAGGGCGTACATCGCCTATGAGTTGAACAGCATCCAGCATCACCAGCTAATGGATGGAACATGCGCCGTGGACTTCCAATTCATGCTGCCCTCATCACATCCAAACAGGTGACAGGGTTCCCCTTGATAACACAACCTTTGGAGTTCTGAGTTATTAGGTGCCTCCCGCTGCCGTACATAAGCCAATGTCATACCTTTGCATAACATCAGTAGCTATAAAGCTGTTGAGAAAGCTTGATGGAAAAAGAAATCAACAACTTTTCATTCTAAGAATATTCAAGGTGTAACAGATTCTAATGAAATCCAGGCTTAAAATGTTTTGCTGTTTCTTCCTGAACTCATTAGCGATTGTGGAGAGCAGTCTGTATGCTGCTTCTGTAGCTGCTAATGGCTAACCGGGAATGTAGATATTTTTTTCCCCCGCAGTAATGAATAATGAATCAATGTGGACAGTTTTGTAGAAAATGCTAAGATCTAATCATTCTGCACAAAGGTCCCTTTAGGTTCCTTTTGATCACCCCTTGCTGATATTCACATGTCAATTATCTTATTTCAGAGGGAGCAGCCCTACTCTGAACAGGTAGAGTAAAGCTCCTCCCAACCAGCCAAAGCACTTCATCGTCTATATATGTCTCACAGCAATGCATGCTGGATGCACCATGTCGCTTTTCCTCCGCCGTCCATGTAGGATTCCTCTAACAAGCCCTTCCTTATTTACGTTCCATGCCAAGCTTCTCCAGTTGTCCCGTTATTGCTTCTTTCTCTCTCTGTCTAAAGCATTTCTGAGCAATAGTCCAACTTTTATTTGTTTCATGTTCTTCATTTGAAAAAGAAAAAAAAATTTAAAGCCTGAGATTTCAGTGATTGCATTGAATATTGTGCTTCTAACCTTCTGAATTGGATTATAACCAAGAATCTCAATCATAAATTAAGACAATCTACCTTAATTCTTATTTTCCTTTAATTCAGGACATAATTCGACTGCTTTGTAAAGAATTGACTTAGACATAAGTTTTGACAACTATAAGACTCATGACTGTATATAAATGTCAGGTTTACTTGTTCACACATTTTTGTTGTATATATTTCAGTCTTCATATCATTTTTAAAATCTTATTGTCCTTTTCATTCGTTAAAGAAATAGATGGTGTTATAATTTTTCCAACTAGGTTCTACTTGCTGCTGATGCAGGACAGCAGCAGACAAGCTTATATCTAACGATGATATAATACATCTGATTCTACAAAAGCCATTTCAATGTTAAAAACTAAAAAGAAATTATTCTTATTAGTCATAAAATTTAAAATAAAAAACATTTGAAGGGTTTCAGAGCTTTATTCATTAGGTTGTATTCTGCTTACTGAAAAGGTAAAGTTTTTCTATTTTTTTTCTCGATAACTTTGGAAAAAAGCGAAGTTGTGTTGTAAGAGGTGGAATACATTTTGTTCCCACATTTGAATAGCAAGTTTATCTGTTTATCTAAAAAATATATACTAGTTTAGGGTCTTATCTTTCATAACAAGATAATGCTTTGCGAAGGCTTCAGACTTGTTCCCTCTTGACTTTGTGGCATCACATTATGTAAAGGTTCTTATACTTGCTGCTCCTTTTCAAACAGAAGACATATCGACTAGATTTTTCGCTCTCTGTATGAATCTTTGCACATTTCCCCAAAGAACTTTATCTTCTCCATCATTCAAGCATTCTGTCTCCTGTTCAGGCTTCCTGTGGCAGCAGGTGGATCGGGCCAGTTTAAAGTGAAGCGGCAGGGCAGTGAGCTGTTAATGGACGGAGCCTTTTCTCCACCTTGCCAACGAATGGGAGCTATGGTAGCTTTCCAGTGCTTTGACGACTTCAAAAGGTCACTGTTTTCACCATGATACCTCCTGGTCAGCATTTAAAGCCTGAATAGATATGAATAAAAATCAACTCACGTTTTGTGGCTTTTCAGAAATTTTGATGAAGTTCTGTCGAGTTTTGCTGAACCCCTCTTGGAAAACGCCTCATTTTTAGAGTCCTGCCCAAGTTTTTTTGAGGAGGAGAACACAAAGGTGGGTCTGAGGTTTGTAAGGGTTTAATATAATGTAAGGAGCTACCAGCTGTGGAGCCATCAGCTTTTTGTTTGTTCTCCACAGAACAACCGGGAGAACCTCATCCACATCATTAACGTGTCAATAAAAACAGCAGACACAGAGGATGATGACGCCTTAGTCAAAGCCTTCACTGCTTTTGCTCAATCAAAGGTCAGTGGCAATGTCTATTGTAAGACTTTAATTATTTCCTTTTTTTCATTAATGAACAAATTTTTATTGACAATTTTTGCAGAAAGCCGTTCTTTTTGACTATGGAATAAGAAGAATGACCTTTTTGATCACTCAGAAGGTAAATACTTCTAAAAATCTTTTCATCTACTGTTTGTTGCAGTAAACCTGTACCTCTTTTACAATGTATTTTGCATTCAGTTGTGTTAACAATGATGTCTGAATCCTAATTACTTCATAACATAAATTCTAGCAACAGTCACACTGATTTGTGATTCTTTAACAAAATCCTGTTGAGTGATTTTAAATTATTCTGATTCTTGCACCTCTTACTTATGCCTCTTTGAACATTTTATTAAACTAAGAATTGCTTGGTGTTCCGGTTAGGATGACAGGCAGACATTTTGTACTTTATTACAAAAACCAGAGAAAAACAGGGTAAATAGCAAAACAACAGTTATAAATCAAAGCATTCGTTGTTTTTTTTTTTGTTTTTTTTTGTTTTTTTTTTTTCACAAAGCTGTTCTCAAAACTTTAAAAAGGGAGCGTGCTGAATCCCCAAAAAGTCTTGGGGATATTCCACTTCTTCCAGGTCATTGTCAAGCTTAAAAGGTTATTCCCCACCCCCCACCTCCCTCAAGAAGCCTCTTGCATGAGAGGCGAAAACTTCACGCCCAGTTGCCTAAAAGTAGCTTTTCAAGGTTGATTTGCAGTTACTCTTAAATTCTCCACCCTGGTGTAAGCAGGTGGCACATATTATTTGATAAATTGTTCTTTCAAGCAATTTTCTCTTTAGAGTTACAGTATATTAACCACCTGCAGCTCAACTCACAAAGGATAACTTTCATACTGTATTTGAACATGATAATAATGTATTTCAATGTTTTATTGAAAAGGTATTAATATGTTCTAAATACTGGGTCCTCTACCAGAGCCCTGGGAGCTTAAGGGTTCTGTGCAGTATCTTTGCCGTTCCTAGAACTGCACTCTTCTGGACCGAGATGTCTGATGTATCTGCTGTCTGATCTTCTGTAACCACTCTTCAAGTTTGGGGGTCACTGCCCCGAGTGCCTCAATTACCATGGGTACCACTGATGCCTTGACCTTCCAGGTTTTCTCCAGCTCTTTCCTGAGCTCCTGGTATTTCTCTAGTTTATTATGTTCCTTTTCCTGATATGGCAGTCACTTGGTATTGCTATGTCAACCACAATGGCTTTCCTCTGCTTTTTGTCCACCACCACAATGCCCGTTTTTTTCCCCATTACCATTCAGTCCATCTGTATCTGGAAGTCCCACAGGATCTTGGCACAGTCATTCTCTACCATCTTTGGGGGTGTTTCCCACTTTGACCTTGGGGTTTCCAGCCCATAATCTGCACAGATGTTCCTGTAAACTATTCCAGCCACTTTTATACACATATACCACATTTATATGGTTATGGCGCCATTGAGCTGGTTTCTTAGGACCAGCCTCACTCGTTTGAGGTATTTGGCCATAGCCGCTTTCCTTGTCACCTCTTCGAGGTAGCCATTTGCTTATGGGATCCCAAGGTACATGTAAAATGTCATCAATGTCTATTATTCTTTCTGGTAGTGAGACCCCCTCTGTGTGGACTACCTTTCCTCTCTTAGTCACCATCAGACCGCACTTCTCTAGTCCGAATGGAATCCCGATGTTTGTGCTGTAGATCCGGGTGGTGTGGATCAATGAGTCGATGTCTCGCTCATTCTTAGTGTACAGCTTGATGTCAGTCATGTAGAGGAGGTGACTGATGGTGGCCCCATTCCTGAGTTGGTATCCATGGCCAGTCGTGTTGATTATTTGGCTGAGGAGTTTCAGACCATCAATTTACAGATACCAAGATTCTTAAAATAAAATTATAACCCTCTCCAGTAGAGTACAATATAATGTAATAACCTTAAGGCTCAGTATGTAAGTAAACAGTTTGGGGAAAAAAACTTGTTCTCATGGAAGTGAATCTTTAGCTACTTAGATAACAGGATATAAACAGTTAAACAATAAGAAACAGCTGGATCCAGACCTAGCCCAATATTCATTTTACTAATGAAAAAAAACAATGATCCCATTATAGACCCCTGAGAAATACCTGACCTTAGTTTTTCCTCTCTATTCAAACAAACTAAGGCAACTCTGAAAAGTAGGGCAGTCAGTTTAATTCAATTCACTTTGTTAATCCTGAAATAAATGATAAATAAATGAATGATGTCAGTCAAGCAGTATTTCTTAGCTTTTTAAGAATATATTCTGTGTTATTTAATTATTTATTTGTCCTCTGGTTGATTCAAATAGAGAGAATTTCCAAAGTTCTTCACCTTCAGGGCTCGAGATGAGGTGAGTTTTTATTATTTTTTTTAATTTTGTTTTTTAATCTTTATTGTAGTAGAAAGGCTCATGTGTCCCTCTCCTTTAAACTATGATTATTACTTGCCTCCCTCCATTTTGTTTCTTTGTTTTAGTTCCAGGAGGACAGAATTTACAGGAATTTGGAGCCGGCTCTCGCATTTCAGCTGGAACTGAACCGAATGAGGAACTTTGACCTTACAGCAGTTCCCTGTGCCAACAAGAAGATGCACCTGTATTTGGGAGCTGCTCGGGTCCAAGAAGGGGCTGAAGTAACAGACTACCGCTTCTTCATCCGGGCAATTATCCGCCACTCAGATCTCATAACAAAAGTAAGGAGAAGGTCAACCAAACAAAGGGCTGTAATGTGATATATTTTTATTCAAAGGTAAAAACAAAACCCAGTTTGCTTAGAACTAATTTAAAAAACTTTATTTGTAACCAGGAAGCTTCGTTTGAGTACCTTCAAAATGAGGGAGAGCGCCTGCTGCTGGAGGCCATGGATGAGTTGGAGGTTGCCTTCAGTAATACCAGTGTCCGGACAGACTGCAATCACATCTTCCTTAACTTTGTCCCTACTGTCATCATGGACCCATCCAAAGTCAGTTTGCAGTAGTTTTTTCTACAAATAAGTTACTGTGAATTACAGAAGAGCTGTTACATCAAATCACAGGTGTGAAAGAAAGATCTGTGTAGAAAAAAATGGATTGGTAGCTGGGGGTATGGTTTAAGGTGTGTTAAAATTGGTTCATGTCACTGAGTTTATTAAAGATCCCAAATCCACAAGGGATTAGGAAATATCTAAATATAATAAGCTTATGTAGCCAAAATGCACCCATTTTTGACCAAATTAATGCTGAAATGCAGCCATTCTTGCCCTTATTAAAGCTGAAATGCAGTACTTTTTGACCCTATTAAAGTTGAAATGCAGCAATTTTTGCCTATATTAAAGCTAAAATGCAGCCATTTTTGTAACTCTACCGGTAACTATAATGTTTAAATACAAACCCCAGAAGCCCTGAGAAAACAGCTGGATTAATACTGAGATTAAAATACATGCAGTTTGCTGTTTACTTATTAATTGCCCTTAATTACCTTTGACAATTTAAGTTTCATTTTAGCAGTACAAAGAGTAAATAAAATCGATATATTAATACAAACTACAATTTCCAGACTTTAATTTGTAAAATATAAAGTAACATGCATAATTTCCCTAAATCCATGAAATCAAAGGTTCTAACATTCTTACATTTTCTCCCCATGTTTAGGCATTATCATTTAGTTAAATTTTCACTGATTTACTTAAAAATTTCTTGCTTTTGTTCTTCCTGATCTTTTGCACACCAGATAGAAGAATCTGTTCGCTCCATGGTGATGCGCTATGGCAGTCGTCTTTGGAAACTGCGGGTCCTGCAGGCTGAGCTAAAGATCAACATTCGTCCGACACCGACTGGCATTTCCATTCCTATCCGCCTGTTTCTCACCAATGAATCAGGCTATTATTTGGACATTAGTCTGTATAAGGAAGTGATTGACTCAAGCTCTCGACAGGTGAGGGATGTAACTGAGTATTGTTAAATATTAAAGGCCATTTCCTGTTTTAATTTTTTTTTTTTGTGCTTTTGCATGTTAACAAAAAAAATTCTTCAATTTTCTTTGGGCAGATCATGTTCCAGTCTTATGGAGACAAGCAGGGTCCGTTACATGGCATGCTGATCAACACCCCTTATGTGACCAAAGACCTGCTGCAAGCCAAGCGCTTCCAAGCTCAAACACTGGGGACTACCTATGTGTATGATGTCCCTGAGATGTTCAGACAGGTACAGCCCACTCAGCAAACTGCTTTTATTTATGTTGTGATGTAACTTGCAGCTTAACCTTTAATAAACTGTTATTTCAGGCATTATTCAAGGTGTGGGCCCCAGGAGACAAATGTCCTAAAGATGTGCTGATTTGCACCGAGCTCGTTCTGGATCCAGAAGGTGGACTTGTTCAGATGAACCGGCAGCCTGCAGATAATGATGTAAGACATGTTAAAGAATATTCAGATCAACTTCTTTAATTTTCCTTGTGAAATAACACCAGCATTTATGATTCATTTTGTTCTCAGGTGGGAATGGTGGCATTTAGGATGAAGATGAAGACCCCCGAGTATCCAGAGGGCAGAGACATTATTGTCATCTGTAATGACATCACTCATATGATTGGTTCGTTTGGCCCTCAGGAGGACGAACTGTTTCTCAGGGCATCCGAGCTGGCTCGGGCTGAGGGTATCCCCCGCATTTACATTGCAGCCAACAGCGGGGCTCGCATTGGCCTGGCCGAAGAGGTCAAGCATATGTTCCAGGTGGCGTGGATAGACCCTGCTGATCCATACAAGGTCAAATATATCTGTTTTTAATTTGTGACAGCAGATGGGACCATATGTGGAGTTAAAATTTTATAACATCTTTCTTATATGGCTTCCTACAGGGTTTCAAATATCTTTACCTGACACCACAGGACTACACCCGAATCAGCTCCACCGACTCTGTTCACTGTCGGCATGTAGAGGAAGGAGGAGAGTCAAGGTAGTTAGTTAATCTTTCAACCAAAAGGCAAAACTACCTTTTACAATATCTGACAGATTTGAGCATAGAAAAACTTAGATTTTAAAACCTTATTTCACCTTATTAAGTATTATATTAAGTAATCAGGGTTCCTTAAATGTCTAGAAAAGTATGTGATTTGCTTTTAGGATTTTTTAATGTCTTGAAAGACCTAATGAATTATTGAAAATATTGTGTGCACAGTAACTTTTTAGGCTTCAGCAGAATCTGGACAAAGTTAGAAAAAATGTGGGAAGAAATCATGAAGACATCTGCATTAGAACCGAGAGCCTGAGTGAGCATCTGCAAAGCTAGGCCTCCATGTCCTGGGTTTTAAATAATCCCTTTTTGACAGATGCAAGCAAATTATGTTTTTTAGTAGTAATTTTATAAAATAGATGTGCAGAAAGTGCCTGCAGCTGCTAATGTATGTGTAATTTGTGTTAGTAATCCATCATTTTAAGACCATCAACATTTTTAATTGACAAGATTTATTGCAAGAATCAAATATCTTTGTTCAACATAACAAGGTCAAGGTGTCAGCAGCACAGAACAAACTACATAGAGAATCAGTGTGTATTTAACTTTTTCTAAGTGCAGTTTTACGTTTTAAGATATTTATGGTATAAATATTCCTTCAGCGTTAGAACTTTTGCTATTCAGCTTAATCTTGGCCTTAAGAACCTAAATGTTGTGAGTCCAATCTCCGAAAATTTGGGGACCAATTTATTTGTAAAGCTAAAACTGTATAAGAAAATAAACACCCTTTAGGAAGATGTTATGATGAAAAATTAGAAAACAGAGTCTGTTATCTGAGAATCTATAAATCTAAAATGCGTAACTATGCTGCTTAGTGTGGAGCCATGTCAATGCAAAGACATGTAATTACCTTGAAAAAGTCATACACTTTGACCTGTTTTGCTTCTTGTCTAAACTGTAAAGTTCCCTGTGCTTTACAGATACATCATCACAGACATCATCGGGAAAGATGAAGGTCTTGGTGTTGAGAACTTGCGAGGTTCAGGCACTATAGCAGGGGAATCTTCTCAGGCCTACGAAGAGATTGTCACAATCAGTATGGTGAGGATGTGCGTCTAATGCCGCTTACAAACAAAAAAACTGTACGGTCATGTTGATTTCCCTATCTGATCTACTCACAGGTCACGTGTCGCGCTATTGGAATCGGAGCCTATCTGGTGCGCTTAGGGCAGCGAGTGATCCAGGTGGAGAACTCCCACATCATCCTGACTGGAGCTGGAGCTCTTAACAAGGTTGGTTTATCACATTCCTCCTCTTTTTCAAATTTAGATCAAACTAACTTTTTAGGGGTTTGTTGGCATCACTTTAAGTTCTGTTAATCTCAGTTTTTGGTTGTTGTTTTTTTTTTTAATCGCAAAAGGTTTTATTTTATTTTGTAAGTTGAATAAATTGCAGTGCTTGCTGATAAGAAATAGTAATAATTAGTGTTTAATCCTTATGCAATGTCCTCTGGCAAGGGTTTTTTGAGTTATTTTATTTTTTGCAAGATTAAAAAAGTTTAATGCAGGCCAACAATGAATATGTTCATTATCATTATGATTTAAAATGTATTTTATCCAAAGGGAAAGATAAAAAATTATAAACATTGCTGATACTACTGGACATAACAAGAACAGGAATATTTGAACTTTTCATTAGTCATGATTGTATAAGTCTCTGCTTTTGTCCAGGTGTTAGGAAGAGATGTCTACACCTCCAACAATCAGCTGGGGGGAATTCAGATCATGCACAACAACGGGGTCACTCATACAACGGTCCCTGATGACTTTGAGGGTGTCTTCACCATCCTGCAATGGCTCTCGTACATGCCAAAGGTTGCGCTGAATTATCAAATGTAAACACAGTTATGATGGTCATATCATTTACTAAAGTTTCTTTTATGTCCCCACAGAACAACCAGTCTCCTGTGCCTGTTATAGCAACCAGTGATCCAGTGGACAGGGAGATAGAGTTTGTTCCCACAAAAGCGCCTTATGACCCCCGTTGGATGCTGGCTGGCAGGCCTCACCCTGGTGAGTTACCCGCTGTCATTACTGTATATAAGCAGAGTTAATAATCAATCCAATCACTTACTTTTTTGCATATTTATTTTTTAGTTTCGAGAGGGGTGTGGCAGAGTGGATTCTTTGACCACGGCTCTTTTATGGAGATCATGGGGTCCTGGGCTCAAACAGTCGTTGTTGGAAGGGCAAGGTACACTGGAATGAAAACAAATAGTTTAATTAGTAATATCAATAATAATCAATATTATTAATATATTCTCTGTGTTGGTGCAGGTTGGGGGGTATCCCGCTTGGTGTAATCGCCGTCGAAACGCGTACAGTTGAGCTCACAATCCCTGCAGATCCTGCAAACCTGGATTCAGAGTCTAAAGTAAGTATTTAACTTCTATATATTTTCCGTTAAGGAGCTGTATTTTGCGTCTGTATTCATCGACCCACGCTTTATCCGGGACCGGGTCGCGGGAGCAGCAGTCTCAGTAGAGATTCCCAGACTTCCCTCTCCCCAGATACCTCCTCTAGCTCTGCTGGAAGAAGCATAAGGCTCTTCCAGGCCAGCCGAGAGAGATAGTCCCTCAAGTGTGTCCTGGGTCATCCCCTGGGCCTTCTCTCAGTGGGACATGCCTGGAACACCTCCTGAGGGAGGTGTCGGGGGGGGCACCCTCTTGTCCAGCAGTGTAAACATCAACACAAGACTGTTGAACTGGGGGGGAGACACAGTCCCGACCCAACCTCTGTCTGTCTTGGCGTACCACTCCAGAGGAGTCCAATCTCTCTCAAAGAGCTGGATTCCAGACCCCAATCTAGGTGTGTAGGAGAGTGCTACTTTTTTTAGCCGGTATCATTCCACCTCCCACACAAGCTGCCGGAAGAACCAGACCACTAGGCGCTCCCCGACAAACCCCAACCCCAGGCCTGGCTCAAGGTTGGGGTCCCGCCTTCACTGTACCGGGTGACTTCACGTCCCTCGATATTTTTTCACATTTTTTTTTTCTCAGAAATCATTTTTTAGAGCTGAATTTCTTATAAAAAAAAAACCAAAATTATTTTTTGTGTGTGATCTCTCCAGGTTCTACAACAAGCTGGCCAGGTTTGGTTCCCAGATTCTGCATTTAAAACGGCTCAGGCAATTTGTGACTTCAATCGTGAACGTCTGCCTCTGATGGTGTTTGCCAATTGGAGGGGCTTCTCTGGAGGAATGAAAGGTGCCTTTCTTTTTTCTTTTAAAGATGCAAAGTATGAAGTGGAGGACTATAGTTCAAGATTTCAGCATTTTTCCCTGTGATATATTTAGATTGAACTGTCTTAAGAAGCAACACTGATTACACTACTTACTGATCACAAATTGCAAGACACATTCAATAATGGAGTGATTCTGCAGGTGGGGACCACAGAGAGGTTCTCAGTACCTATGCTTTCTGGCTGATGTTTTGGTCACTATTGAATGTTGAAGGTGTTTTCACAAATGTGGTAACATGAGATGGACTCTACAACCCACACAAGTAGCTCAGGTAATACAGCTCATCCAGGATGGCTCATCAATGCGAGCCATGGAACAAAGGTTTGCTGTATCTGTCAGCGTAGCATCCAGAGGTTGGAGTCGGTACCAGGAGACAGGCCGGCACACCAGGAGACATGGAGGAGGCCGTTGGAGGTCAACATTCCAGCAGCAGGACCGCTAACTCTGCCTTCGTGCAAGGAAGAACAGGAGGAGCACTTCCAGTGCCCTGTAAAAGGACATCCAGTAGGCCACAAATGTGCATGTGCCTGCACAAACAGTTAGAAACTGACTCCATGGTGTGAGAACCTGATGTTAACAGTTGGGGGTTGTCCCCAGCCCCACACCTTGCAGGATGCTTAGCATTTGCCAGAGAACACCAGGATTGGCAAATTCACCACTGGCACAATATGCCCCTAGATGAAAGCCGGTTCACACTGATCACATTTGATAGAAATGGCAGAGTCTGGAGACGCTATGGAGAGCGGACGTTGCCTGCAACCTCCTTCAGCATGGCCAGTTTAGCATTGGGTCAGTAATGTTGTGGGGTGGCATTTCATTGGAGGGCCACGCAGCCCTCCATGTGCGTGCCAGAGGTAGCATGACTGCCATTGAATACAAAGATGAGATCCTAAGATCCATTGTGAGACCATAAGCTGGTGGGGTTGGCCATGGGTTCCTCCTAATGCAGGACAATGCTAGACCTCAATGTGGCTGGTGTGTTTCAGCAGTTCCTGTAAGGTGAAGATATTGAAGCCATGAACTGGCCCGCCTGTTACCCAGACCTGAATCTGATCAAGCACATCTAGGACATCATTATTCTATCCATCCACCAATGTTATATTGTACCACAGACAGGAGTTAGTGGAGGCTTTAGTCCAGGTCTGGGAGGAGATCCCTCAGGAGACCATCTGCCACCTCATCTGGAACATTCTCAGGCATTGTAGGGAGGTCATATAGGCACATGGAGGCCACACACAACACTGACTCATTTTGACCTGTTTAAGGGACATAACATCAAATGTGGTTCAGCCTGTAGTGCGTTTTCCTACTTATATTTGTGTGTGACGCAAAATCAAGGCCTCCGTTGGATTTTTGTGATTTTTTTTTTTTTGTCAGCCCATTCAAAATTGTACAGAACAGCAATTTCAATTAGAATGTTTTATTCATTCAGATCCAAGATGTGTTATTTTGGTTTATTTACATGTAACCTGTATTAATCAAGGTATATCGAATTGATATTAAAAATCTCTTTTTCAAGAAAGACCTGGCCAAGAACTGCACAGATGATTCCAAACAAAAACTGCAGACTTGAAAACACATTTTAGGTACAATTCTGGCTAAAAAAAAAGAACAAATAAAATAAATAAATAAAACTAAAGCATTAGATATTACATTAGTCGGATCAGTTGTTTTTCAGTCTTTCTGTGCAGATTATGATTGCCCGTTTACAAACTGGGTTGTCTTTTAGCACATTATGTAACTTCTTTTGCTAATATGCTTTCTGGATGTTACTCAAGTTATATTTTAACTGTTTGGTTATTTTAATCTGAGTAGGATAATAATCTCTGGCTCTAGAAGATGATAAACCCAAAGATAGACATGAGGACTGGGGAACACCCTTGGAATTTCCTCTGTAATAAAACACTGCTGTTTATCAGAGAGACATTGTCTCAACTGTAGACAACTTCTTTTTTTTATTGTACCAGAGGCAAGAGGTCAGCTTTATGAAAGACAAGCCTTTTTAGATTATTTATTATTAGATCACATTATTGGTAAACCTTCGATTTGTTGTCTGCAAGAAACACCAATGTAGCATTTATATTTTCTCAATAAAGGTTACTGTGTCTATAGTCTACATACATGCAGTCCTCATGCTGTAAGAAAAGTGAACCAAAAGTAACTTTGCAAACATTCACAGTTTGGGCTACAAATTTGTGCAGGTGATTTAAAGTTGTTGTTTTTCTTTTTTTTGCAGATATGTATGACCAGGTCTTAAAGTTCGGGGCCTACATTGTGGATGCATTGCACAATTTTCGGCAGCCGGTGTTGGTGTACATCCCACCCCATGCTGAATTGAGAGGTGGGTCCTGGGTTGTTATAGATCCCACCATCAACCTGCTGTGTATGGAGCTCTACGCTGACAGAGAGAGCAGGTATAGAAACTCTAAATTGTGATTTCATACAAAGGAACTGCCGTGCATGATTCCAAGAATATTCCACTTTTTTTGGTCATTCTTCTTTGATTAAGAGGAGGCGTGTTGGAAGCAGAGGGCACAGTGGAGATTAAATTCAGGAGGAAGGACCTACTGAAGGCAATGAGAAGACTGGATTCAGTCTATGCCGGTCTAGTTGAGCAACTCTGTAAAGTATTTTTCTGTCTCTAAATACAAAAATGTTTTAATTTTCATATTTTGAAAGTGTTAATGTTCAGATCTTTAAGGTGCAAGACCTTTTCCTTCTTATTCTAGCATCATTGGATTGGTCAGACAAAGAAATCAAGGAGTTGGAGGAGAAGCTCAAAGCAAGAGAAGAATTCCTGTTGCCTATCTACCACCAGGTGGCGGTGCAGTTTGTGGATCTGCATGACACTCCTGGCAGAATGCAGGAGAAAGGGGTCATCACTGTGAGTTGAGGTTTTTTGTAAAAACCATAGAGGTTTAAAAATCTTAAGAGGAGGAAACTTTTTAAAGTTGAAATTTGACACTTTCACAGGATATTTTAGACTGGAAACAGGCGCGAACCTTCTTCTACTGGCGCCTTCGACGGCTCCTGTTGGAACAGGTGGTCAAGTGTGAGATTATGGAGGCCAATAAGGATATGAGCGATGGGAACATGCAGTCCATGCTGCGGAGATGGTTTGTTGAAACGGAGGGAACAGTCAAGGTGTGTGATTTGCTGCTCATAAAGAAAATCACCCAGCAGAAAAAAAAACACAAACTATGGAGAAAATAAATGTTTTTTCTATGTTATTATATGAAACTGAACTGAACTTATAGCTGTCTGCTTTTATAGGCTTATCTTTGGGATAACAACCAAGCAGTGGTGGAGTGGCTTGAGAAGCACTTGTCAATGGAGGACGGCACACACTCAGCCATTCGAGAAAATATTAAGTACTTAAAAAGAGAGAACGCTTTAAAGCACATTCGTAGGTATGTACAAGCCTAAGTTTCATCTATGCAACAGCTTACAGTGCCTTTAAAAAGTATAAAATCTTAGGTTACAACCTATAACGTCAAAGTATTTTATTGTGTTTTTATATAAAAGACTACTGCTTGTGAAGCAGAAAAAAATTAGACAGTTTAATAATAAAAATCAGAAAAGTGAGCCATGTGTAGATATTCAGCTCCCCTCTCTGAGTTATTTGTAGTATAACCTTTACCTTTAATTATGTCTAAATCTTCTAAGAGTTTTTTTTTCCCCCCTTTGCCAAATATTTACCTTAGTGGGGGCAGAAAGAGGATGCAATCCTCCGGTGCATTGTGGGTTGCAGAGGCCATGCTGCTTTAGTTTACCATGCTGATTTTAAATGCCTCACTCTGACATGCAAAGGGCCTAACAAAGAACAAAAGACAAAGGTTACGGACTGCACCCAGACAAGCTAGACCCTTTTCCAAAGGTTCTCTATCAACAAAAGGTATTTAGTATATTTGGAATTTTTCCATTGGAGCATAATAACTTCGCTGAGTTACCGTATTATGCTGAGCTGAGATTGTTTTCTATCTCTTCAATGGAAATAGTTTTTATACTGGTGAAGGATTCAGAAATGCAAAGTTCTTAAGGGGTCATGGACAAAGCAACTCAGATTTTTGTATATTGGTACTTTATGCATGTCTGTTCTCCACAAGTATTCCGCCTTTTTATTTGACATTGTTGTTCTTGTGTGCAGCTTGGTGCAGGCCAACCCTGACATAGCCATGGACTGCATCATTCATATGAGCCAGAACATTGCTCCCTCCCAGAGGGCCACATTATCACACTTGCTTGCCATGATGGACACCAGCAGTTCCGACACCAGTTGAGCTCTGGGATTTTATCAGCCATTGAAGAGAACAAATACTCCTTTTTTTTTAAGTTTATTGTACTGTTGAAATGTGTAAGCACAAAATCACCCAAGTGTTGAAAGGCCCAGGAGCTAAAACTAATAGAATGTAGACAAGAATTTCAGGGCTGGAATACTGATGTTCCTTTTGTACCAAAAAAAAAGAAAAGCACATTTAAACAGTAATGGAAAATCTGTCCTGTTGAGCTGCCTTTTCATGCTCGTCATAATCCAAAGCTTTGACAGTGTATTGAATGTTTGAATGAAGAAATTAGAAATTTCACCTGTTTAGTCCTGGAAGCCTTCCTCTCTACTCGGCCTAACACTGTAATGCACTCCTCACTTTGCTGTATTAAGTCCATATGTTGTCAATCACTTAATGACTTAAGTTTTGCCTTATTTCATTGTGTGCAGTGTATTGGGGCTTTATGAAATTATATTTTTGTTTGCCCCCCAGTTATAATTTCTATTTAAAGTTATAACAGAACTTGTATGTTTGTCTTTTAATATCAGCTGTGAAAAATAAGCTCAGTCCATCCCACACATTGCTCCTGTAAGCAAACCACTTCCTGCCCTGGCACATTGACACACCTTTTTTTTATTTCTCTCTTTAGTAAATGTGTTGCTGAATTAAGATGAAAAGACTCAGTGATTACAGAACTGACTCTGATTCTTAATTCCATTTGGACTACTTAACTTTTGTGAACTATGACAAAATAAGACTGATCAAGAGATCCTTGATAAAGCCAAAAAAGAATGCTCTGGCAGATGGATATTATTATTGTAGAAATATTGTCACAATCGTTTGACTGCAGGAGGAAATAGAGTTGTGCAAACTACATTAAATCACGGAATTTTATAGTAGCAACAACATTACCTGGATTAATATAAAGGTTTACAGTGGAAGCTGGTCCTTTTTAGTATCAGAATTGGACTAAAAAACAAACAAAAAAACATAAGTACAAGAATATGAAATGCTGAAGGAGTTAGTATGTGTTTTCATTACTTAGTTTTTATCATCTGTTCTACATTTTTTCACTAATTTAATGCAAAACTGTGTAAGTCATATATAGATTATATGAATTCTGCTGTTGCTATATTACATTCTTTATTACTATAGCACCCAGCTCATAAAAACAAAATTTAGTTTGTAAGGAAATTTTGATGCAAATATTCACTGCAAAAACTAGAAATCTAGAAATAAGTACAAATTTCTTAAATTAAGTGCATTTACCTATGATTTGAATAGGTGAATAAGATGATTTGGCAATTGGAATGAGGTGTATTACTCTTAAAACAAGATTATATGCACTTGAAATAAGACAAAATAGTTTTTTTCTTATTTTGCAAATTGTCTATTCCATTGGAAAATTGTCATACTTATCTTCTCAATTCAAGAAAAAAAAAGCCGTTGTTTTAAGAAAAAAATAAAATACTAATTTCAATTTTTGCAGTGTTATATTTCTACACAATTATGTGGAAGACTGATAATTGCAGGGTCATCCAGCAGACAGTCTATTTAACCCTTCATGTTGAGGGTAAGCCTTCAAAGGGCTGGGAAATTAATTGCATTGGCATTATAATTTCAGTTACAAAAACACTATTTTCAAATCGTAGAGGCAATCAATTTTAGTCACATTACATTTAACAAGACTAAGGGCCGGATCTATCAAAGGTTTGCGTTTATAAAAACGTGAGCTATTTCACTGCGCACGCTAAAAAATGTACAAACTGATCTATCAACAGCGTGCTAAAAGGATTTGGTGTTTAAAACGTGCTAAATAGCGCCTCTTATCCATTTAGTACTTTTTCTGCAATGAATATGCAATATGGGGCGTTTACACGCAAAAGTGCGTTTTGTGGGAGGAGAACATGTAAATATATTAATTTAGCACTCGCAAAGTGATTTATCAAACCTGAAAGCAGTTTTGCTAACTGTATCTGACTCTATATTTAACACGTTTCAAAAGAAGGTGCAAATGGTCTGTATGCGTAATTGCGCACACATGGCAGCGGCAGCGTCATCCGGGAGGGACTCGGAGTAGAGCCGCTGCTCCTCCACGTCGAGAGGAGCCAGTTGAGGTGGCTTGGGCATCTGTTTAGGATGCCTCCTGGACGCCTCCCTGGTGAGGTGTTCCGGGCACGTCCCACCGGGGGGAGGCCCCGGGGAAGACCCAGGACACGCTGGAGAGACTATGTTTCTCGGCTGGCCTGGGAACGCCTTGGGGTTCCTCCTGAAGAGCTGGAAGAAGTGGCTGAGGAGAGGGAAGTCTGGGCCTCCCTTCTTAAGCTGCTGCCCCCACGACCCGACCCCGGATAAGCGGAGGAAGATGGATGGATGGATGGCAGCGGTTATTGTCGCAAGAAGGAGACATCGAAATGAAGCAAGGAGACACAGAGAATGCATTTTTTCACTCCGTGTGAATATTTTTGGAATGAACGAGGAAATGATCATCAAAACATATTGTTTATCAGCATTGCCATTTTGGAGCTGTTGGGGGAACTCCGAATGGATTTGGAGCCAGCCACAAGGAGGACCCACGCAATACCAGATATCACAAAACTCCTTGCAACATTGCACTTTTTTGCATCTTGGTCATTCCAACGTACGGTTGCAGCGAGAGCTGGGATCTCCCAATCTCGTTTTTCAGAAGTGCTGTCCGACGTTCTAAATGCCAACATTTAGAACATGCCAATGCTGCTACGCACAGTAATCTCATCCACAGTCACTTCTTGTGAGCCATTTGGTATGTGCATTTTTCTACAGGCCAATACAAAAAACCTGTTTTTTGTTTTTCTTTTTACTGCAGTGAAGTAGAAATTCAGCCACATACCACCTTAAGGAATAAAGGTTGCCAAAGTTTTTTTGTTTGTTTATATATATATATATATATATATATATATATATATATATATATATATATATATATATATATATATATATATATGTATATATAAAATCCAACAGTTTTGCGCCTGCCACCAGTTACGCAATCACTCTTGTTAAATCACCCGCAAACCATGGTTCAGCCCCTCGCGCAAAATTCCAGTTTGCGAGCGCAAATTATTGCACGCAAAATTGGACATTGATAAATCCGGCCCTCAGACACTTAATTTTTCCCTTGAGCCTTTTAGGTGGTGGTAATACACCTAAAATGGGTATGCTGCCGCACAGAATGCAAAAGTTACAGTTAAGTCCTGTAACAGTGGACTCATTGACAAGTAAGCTTAAACCCTTGAGTAAAAACATCCTCAGACTTTTGCTTTGTGCAAAGGAAAATTGCAATAAAATAGCTATATATATAGCATAGTGATATTGATTGGAAATAATCGCAACTGGATTTTTGGCAAAATTGTTCAGCCCTAAAATGTAATTATTAAAAATGGTCGGCTATATATAAAGTTGATTGTAAGGTAAATGTATGGAAGAAAATGTAAAATACACCACAAAGAGAGACATGGAGAACATCCGCCCCATTCTTTGATTTGAGCCACTCCTGAATCAGGGACAGTTTATGTCTCACAGAGGAGTCAAATGCACTGAAGGATGTTCCAAAGTCATCTTTCAGTTGAAAGCAAAATTTAGCATTTTGTTTAAAACTAAAGCAGTCTTGAGTAAAGGTGGAGAGGCACCGAATCCAAGTTCCTTAAGGCTCAGTTTGCAGTTTGCTCAGTCAATAATGATTTGGAGACTTATGTCTTCTACTAGTATTGAACCAGGGTGTTTTCTGAAGTCGCAAGTCAGAGCAGCTGTCTGCAAGAAAATGTTGAAGAGTTTTATGCTTTTCTCTGCAGACAGGGCTTTGGGAATTGTTGATTTCATTGCCCAACAGGACTGGGCACCTATCCTCACAACCGATTATACCAACACCTGCTTAAATGACATATCACTGTGCAACTGGCCTGTCCTAAGCTCCACTGAGAACCAGTAGATTTTAATGGCATAATGTTCATCTCTCATATTTTAAGAAAGCTAAAACTCAATGTTGCTTTATATATCAGTCATTATGGGTCTTGAAATGGCTAAACAAACCATCCCGGGCCTGAAAGGCTTGCCCACATATAGGAGATCTGTTGAACAGCTAATGTTGATATCCAGGTCTAGGAAGAATACTTTATGGCAGTCCTTAAAGGGCATTTTTGCCCTAAAACTGTCTCCATGCCTTGGAACAGTTGTCGAAACAGTAGCTTTTTTGGCAGTTTAATAGCAGATAGATGGAACCAGAGCTATGAATGCTGATAAGCTAAATGATTCCATTAAAGCAATCTGGGCTTCATCATCACCTCAGCATATTTATAGGACGACTGCCTCCATGCTACGCTGTATGCAGTAATTGATGCAAAACGAGCCCGAACCAAAGATTGAATCCAGTTCATGGACAAGCTTTTAACATGCAGATATTTCTGATTTCAAGAAAATTTTTTATTGACTTATTGATATTGTAATTATCTAAGAAACAGAATTATAATTTAAAAATCTGTCTGCCACAATCAAATTTGAGAAATAAATGCTTGAAATATACCACTGTTTGTAAGAAACACCAACATATTAGTTAGTAGTTTGGCTGGTTTAATGGAATTACTGAAATAACAACCTTATATTAGACTTTACTGAGATGCACTTAAAGTGTAAAAGGCTTGTTATTGTGAAACTGTATGGGATGCTCCTAATAATTTATTTTATTTTCAGCATCTTAACAATGAAGTTCCTGAAAATCCAGTTTTTTTTATGTTTATCAAGGCAAATAGCAAATCAAACATCTTCATTTCAGAAATGTAAATCATAAGGTGGAGGAGCACCAAGTACAAGCTGACTTACTGGGTGTGTTTTGGAAAGATGTGGGTTACACCAAATTCAAACAATTAAATATATACAGCAAAAGATTGATAGAGTCATCATCTTCCCCAGCTGTCTTTTATAAATATAAATAAAACATCACAGCAATAAAGTCTAGCACAATACAACAGACAAGAGTTTTTGAGCTACATCACAGAACGGAGAACAATAGAGGAACAGGTAAGAACTAACTTCCATGCAGTTCTCCACACACTGTACTTATAGAGGTTTCCAGTCTTTGCTTGGCAAAACTAAAGATTTCAGGTCTGACTTTTTTTTTTTCAAGTCATATGTGGTTTTAGTTCCTAGAAATCAGTTTAATTGTTAAAAAAAAAAGTTTCCGTCAAGGTTCTCCAAGTTCCTAGAACTTTCACTTCTTCGTAAATAATCCCACTTTGTTAGCTGCCATCCAAAAATTGGGAAGAACGAAAAAAGTTGATTATTAGGAAACAGTTTGGCCTTTTTAAAGCAGGGCAATGGGTTTGCTGTTGGGTTGGCTGCCCATGTACTGGGAGGACAGGGGATCCTGTGAGGTGTATGAGGTGTACAGCCCCGTCACTTGCACATCTGACAGCGACCCGCTCACTCCATTGGAGGCTGGAGGGATCGCTGATCCCAAGTCACAGTCTGAAAGTCGCAGAGGGGAGTTACTGAAGGTGCCCAAAGCATCCAGGTTAAAGCTGTCATCTTTCATTTCTTCCCACAAGTTCCCTGAAAAGCATTACTTAGGGTGTTATTGCCATGAATAATCAACAGTTTGGTTATTATAAATTGGAACAGAAAAGTAATAAATTGAGAAACTAGATTTAATAAACGTTTAAACCATATACTATTAGTTGAAAAAAACTGTTTAAACTTAATATGAATATAGTGATATTACTGGTATATTTTTGAAAAAGTTTATAAAATTACTGTAATTCTGAAATTATAATTAATTCTCTACTCATTTGAAATGGCTGTAAGACTAAAAGTTAGGTGGTCTGAAACTGTCATGCTGTTGATAAAGGAGGGAATTCATGCTTCTCTGCTCATTAGTTGTAGGACCAGTTTTTAGGAAAACTATAAAATATTCAATGCTGTGCAACTTTGGATTTTCTTATATGTTTTTCCCACCTCAGCCTATCTAATAGCAATAGATACATGGGATAAATAAGGCTCTGTTCATAATTACTTTAACATTTGTATTAAATCTTTCAACCTATGTTTCATTTAGTATATATTTAATTCATTATGTTTTAAAGCCTTACCACAAATGATTACAAAATATCTAACAGGCATATTATTGTTTTAACATACAACAAATTCATGTATGAATTAATTGTTTTAAAAATTAATCTTTAAATCATGTTTTTGATTTGACTTTTTAAGTTAATTAAACTATTAATTTTCTTTTTTTTTTTTTTTAGAATTTAGGTAATATATTCAACCCCACCTCTCACCCACAGACTCCGGAATATAAGGACCAACCTCAATGCGACCCTGACAAGGACTAAGCAGGAATGGACGGATAAACCAACATTTGTTTTTTTTGGAAAAGGTTTAATATTTTTTTTACCTTGAAAGGCGAAGTCCATGATGCTGGGGTCCAGTGCATCCACCTCTGTGTTTGTATCACTCTGCACACTGTAAAAATCATCAGGAGGCTTACTGGGCTGCTGGGTGAGTGGACTGTGGGAAAGGTCAGGGACCGTGTGGAGGGGGGGCGTCTGGGCCGGAGCAGGGGACATGGGGCCCAGTCGGGCCTGAGCCTGGAGTTGAGCTTGAAGCTGGTGGTGTTGGTGCATGGGCAAACATGGCAGAGACAGTGTGACGATGGGCGGAGGTTGCATCTGTGCAGGCACAGACAGAGGGAGACCAGTTGTGCAGCCAGCCAGCCGGGTCATGCCGGGCTCCAGAGGCTTCCGTCTGCAGTTTTCTGGGCGGTCTGTGATCAGTTTGTCCAGCTCGTCTGGAGGAAAGCAGAACAGACTGTCAGACTAAGTTGAAAACATGTTTTAACTTTAAAGTTTCTGAATAGATTTTTCTGACCTGGATTTGCCATGCTGCGGCGAATAGCTGGGAGATCTTTGCGTTTCCACTTCTGCATCTCTTCCTCCATCTTGTCAATTTTGGCAGGGTTCAGCGCCCACAGGCAGCCCTTACGGGAAGAGCTGCTCGTCTTGTTTTCCACCTTCTCAAAGCATTTATTTAAGGAAAGGTTGTGTCTGACTGAATTCTTCCAACCATCAGGTGCAGTCTGTTAAAAATCAACGTATTACACAATTAATTGAATTTTTATTGCTAACATGACAGTACCTTATTTTCACTCAGTGTCTATTAATAATATAAAGAAAAATCAGACCTTGAAATATGGAAAGTGTTCCTTCATAAAGCTATAGATCTCACTGACAGGGAGGCTTCCAGTTTTGCTGTTCTTTAAAGCCATGGCAATCAAACAACTGGAAGAAAACAATACGAGTGGAAGTTTGTTTAAAATAGATCAGATGAATGAAGAGATCTATGAGGCTATTTTGTGTATTTGCTCACCTGTAGGAGTAAATTGGTTTGGGGAAAGATTTGGGCTGCAGGTCCTGTTCTTGTGGGGCTAGACGAGGTTGTGCGAAAAGACTTTGGTTGTTGAAAGACACATTGCTATAAAGTCCACCTGCTGAGCACTAAACCAGAGAAGAGAATGGAGAAGCTTTCAGTCTTTCATAGTCAAGGATTTAAAACAACAACATCTTTCTTTGTAAATATGTTTATAATTTGGCTGTTGACATAAAGTTAAAATCAGATTTTGGCACAAAGTCAATTAACCCACTCAAAAAATAAAAGAAAACAATTTAGTCTATAAATTAAGTTGCCTAATTCTGTTAGGTGATAAAAAGGATATAGAAAAATAACAAAAAAGGGGACAAAAAGCAAAGAACAGCCTGAAATCAGTTGATGTTTAGAAGCCAGTCTTTACTCTCATGAATGCCCATTTGTTTCAGCTTGTTTCATCTTAATGGACAGTTAAAACTATTTTTTTGATAAAACATAATGATGGCATTATCTACGGACTTTTTTAAATGCTTCAGTGAGGAATACTTGAGCCATAATCCTGTCTTTAAAGAAAATCTATTCACCATAAACCAGATGCTCCTGGTGAAGTTTCTAGTCCAAAAAAATAGCCATAAAAGTTTTTTTTTTTTTTTTTACCTAACACTTTTCTAATAAAACAATAAGTAATGCTCTTATAAAAACTGCCTGTATGCCTATTTGCTGCACAAGACTCCTCTGCTGAGGAAACAGCTCATTTAAGCATGTTGAAAGGTTCAGGCTGAATGTTTTAACTCATAACATTTTTGAATATAGTGAGAATGCTTTTATTCAGTTGACAATCTATTAAAATAATGCATAGATCATAGAAGAAAACCCAAAAAATGTTAGCATTTAAAGAAAGTTTGAGTGACTGGATGTCGAAATCAGAACAAAGACCTGTGTGTGGTTAGTTTTAGCAAACAGATGTGTTTATGTTGTCATTAACAGGAAAAACTTGTAAACAGGTATTGTTTACATTTCCTGAAGTGTGTTCATAGCTCTTTTCCCCGCTGACATTTCATTTATTACATATAATTTCATGTAAAGACTTCTTTTAAGTATTGCTATGTGATGAGTTTTTTTTTATTTGAAAAAAACAAGAAGAAGTTTTAGGCGTACTGAGAAAAATACTGAAATTTCAAAGTTTATTATGAAAATGGTATTTAACATATTAATAAGTCCTTGCATAGAGTCTCACCTGTTGTCCATTTTGGGTGAGAGAGTACACCTGCTGAGATGCAGGCTGGTATACTGAGGTAGGACATTGATATCCAGGGGAAGGCAGCCCATTCATGGAGAAAGGAGACATCTGGGAAACCAACACAAGCTCATTTTTAACAAAGCTATGCACCATAAATATGACCTTTAATTCATGTTGTGCTGTGATTACTCACACTTCCACTGTGGGTGTTTATTATGCTGATACCCAGGGGGCTGTGCTGCATGTTGCTCTGAAGGTGCAGCACGGAGTTCTGGCTGACTGGTATCGTCATGTTATTTAGTTGAGCTACACAGAAAAGGTTCAAATAACAGTCCCATTAAAAAGTGCCTATTCATCCAGGTGCTAGTGCTCTTTCCAGTTTCCAAGAACCAACACACAGACAAATAGAAAAGTAATAAAATAGAAAATCAGCTTTGACTATTTTGAGTTTTCTGCTACGGTGAATTAAGTAGGGAAATGAAATGTAGCTCCACAAATCTGTCTTTAAAATAAAATATAGTTGGTTCACTGGAAATAATCGAAAGCTACATAAGTAGTTTTTTCTTAAAATAATGGTATTTTTTTCTTGGATTGAGGAGATAAAAGATACATTTTGCCAATGGGACAAGACAATTTACACTTAAGAAAAGAAAACACATTGCATTGTCTTATTTCAAGTGCATATTATCTAATTATCTTATTTTAAGAGTAAAAATACTCATTCCATTGGCAAACTATCTCATTTACCTACTCAAATTAAGGATAAATACACTAAATTTAAGAAATTTGTACTTATTTCTAGATCGTTTTTCCAGTGTTGGATGTTGAGCAAGTGTATCTTATCAAAACTATGCATACACTGTTCAGCCTTCATATTAGTTAAAATAATATAATGCAGGAAAAACCCACACTGTTATTCGATTTGATCATTCATGGAATCTTATACCTATTGCACCAATAAAATTGAGGTAGAACTGATATACAGTTTTCGTTTAAATTGATTAATATCTACAAAATCCTGCAACAGTTTTGTCTCCCTCGTTACTTCACTGTAACCTTTTCAGGCCTACTATTTTCAGATGAATGTTTTATAGTTCCGTATAAATGCATTCTGTACTTAGGATTAGTTCTTACTATTGCTCCATCTGATTCACACTTTTGTAAACATTTGTTTTGGTATTATGTGGTTTATTCCATGGCAAAAATACAAATATAGTGCAGTTTAAAGATTAAACTAGTTTATAGTACCAAAAAAGTGCTTCCCAAAGAAAATTTACAGCTCACACAATAGATCAGCAGATATATGTTTCAGATGTTTGATGGATTTTTATCCCTTTTTGGAATCATGATTTTGGCAGTGATGACTGGCTTAATTACTCATTTCCTTCACCTGTCCAATTCTGCCCGGTTGCTCATTACTGCTCCTCTGATTCACCTGCTCCTGCCTCTATTTAAGGAGCTTGCTCCAGTTATCAATGCCAGATTAGCTTGTTCTCTCTAGCCATTGCTGAGAGCGTTTTTAGTGTACCTGAGTGTTTCTGATTACCTGATCTTGACCTCTTCTGCCTCTCAACCTCTGAGCCTGCCTGTTCCCATCTGAATGGTTTGCCTAAACTGTCTTTGGACTCCTGGCTCTCTGAGCCTCCCTGTTCCTGTTCTGATCTGTTTGCCTGACCTGGCTTCAGACTCCTGCATGTTCTCTGGGACTGCAGCATCTGGGACACCCTGGGTGTTGCCCACCGCATCTTGTTGGCAGCCCACTGGTTGGATCCTAACTCGTTCTCTGGCTATGGACTGACCAGGTTAGTGACTCACATTCATAATCTTCTTCCTTTAGATTTACTTGGTCACTAACCTGTGTTTTCCTCTCTCCAGAGTTTCCTCCTTCAGACACCCTAGCCGCTGCTACTGAAGATCTGCAGCCCCTCATTTTAATAAACTCTTTTTGAATATCCCACTGTCTGTCTTACCTGAATACTGGGTCCTCTGTTCTGAGTCGTAACATTTGCTCATAATAATCATTATTATTATTTGTTGTTGCAATTTTTTACTTTACAATAAAATCAGTCCTCTGCACTTAATCCCCCCAAAGGAGAACAGTGGGCAGCCATTGTGCAACATCTGGGGTGTATTTTTAGGCTTGTTTTGACCTCAGGTTTAGGTTTCTCACTCACTGTAAGGTTTAAAGTTAGCCGTTAGGGAAGGTGATTAAATTAAAATATCGATAAAGAGGGCATTAAATTAGGTTTATGTCTAATGTCCACAGACTTTAGGTTTCCTCCAAAGCTTCTAGTCTAAAAATTTCTGTGTTTGAGAACTTTATTGGCAAACATGAAAATTATCAATTAATCAAAGAGCAATGTTCAAACATCTCCACCAACAGCAGTCAGAAGTAATTTATGCAAAACGGCTAGAAATAAAACTATATTCAGGATTGACTATTTAGTCAAAGAGAATCTGGTTAAATTATCTGACTTCTGATGTGCACTTCTGGATTGTAAAAATGGCAGTGTGCCTCAGAAAATGACAAAGGTAGCCAAAGTCCTACCAAAGACAAATGGTTTTAAAAAGGCATTTTAAAACTTTTTTTGTTTGGATTAAAAACTTTTAAAAAACAAATGTCTAAGTTACGTTCTTGGAAAGATGCTATTAAGGAAACCTGAGTTGTTTCATATTTTTGCTCTGCTCTTCTGTAATACATGGCCAGTAGAAGCCTAAAATAATTTGAGGCTGGAGCTCTCAAATTAAATTTCTTTTCACACCCTCCTGGATAAAGGGGAATATCAACAGGTGCATTGATAAGGCAAACATTGGTAATTTTAGCTCACCAAACCTAAAAAATTATGATTTTGTCGTTAAAACAACAAACTTTAATGCATTTCTTATGAGATACTTTGCACTACAAATATTTAAAACAGTAAGAGTTGTGATTTTTGTTTTTCTCCTGCTCACCTCTCCTTCTCATCTGCTTACATATAGAAACATGAACAGTGTCCAGGGATCTGTTATTTTTGTTAGCCATGTGTTGCTGCATACTAGATGGTCTGTCAGGGTATTTAGCTAAGCTGTGTATCTCTGCAGCTCCGCCAGAGTTACCATTAGCTTCTGTCTGTAATTCATGCTCTCCTCTAGCTGTGGATTTAGATGAATTCCCATTCCATGGTGGGGTCATAGTTTTGGCATATTCTTTCTCATATTGTTATACTCTTATTGTATGTTGCTTTAAACTCGTCCACATCCTTATTCCGCCTGTCACACCCCTATGAGACCTTCACTGAACAGCTGGTTTTATACTGAGATGAAATAACACAAAGATGGACTTTATTTAATTTGCACAGTGGCTTCTTCTGTTAGCACTGGATCCTGTTAAATTAAAGATGGCTAAATTCAAAAGCCTATCCAAGGATATGTTTATGTGTAACAGTTTTGATTAACCTTTTTGATTTTGTATTTTGTAGATCTGTGAAATACTTCGAATTTTGAGGCTGTAATGTGAGAATAAAAAAAGAAAGATAATCTTTTTATCTTGATTTCCCCCCTACAATAGAATAGATTACATCTGTCCTGAATTATCCAACCAGAGAGCTATTGCAGTTTTCAAATATTGGCCCCCTCACCTGTCTGTTGCTCCAGCAGGCTGCCCTGGGAGGGCCCATTGCTGTGTCCTCTGCTATCAACCATCTGCTGTAGCCTGGGCACATCCACTGAGGTGAGCCATGACAGGGACTGCAGGTCCCCAGGGAGGTCCTCCACTCTCAGCTGGGAGGGGTCTGTGGTCAGAAGCCTTCAAGAATGGAGGGAGGGGGGATGGAAATGAGGTTTGCGAGGTTAACTCAACTGTCAGCTTAGACACACATAGATCAGAAGAGGGATTTTAAATCAAAACACTTGAATAGAGTTCCTTTTTATCTCAAAAAGACAAAAGCATCTGATAGGTTATAATGGGGGGAGACAGAGATGAAAGCCGCTGGGTAAGGCCCTGTTTTAGCAATTCAGGATTAAGCATAAGAAGATTAAACACAAGTGTTTTACAGAAGTGACAGTTTTAATCAGCAGTAAGGTAGTTAAATAAACTCTGTTTAAATTATAAAATACTGTGACTTTATTAACTACGTGGACTTTTTTTGTCTATTTGTTTCGGACCTTAGATTCATTACATTTTAATTTGTTTTTCACTCTTAGTATTTTCAAAGAATGATTTACATTTCTTGCATAAAATGTAAACGTAGTGGATTATTGTTTAGTTTGACCGCTCAGCCTACAGTATTTCTTTTAAATAGAAAAGCTTGAAGAAAACTAATGAAAGGTGAGGAATCCTCTTGAATCCTCTCCAGCCTTCTCAGGAAACACACCAAGTTCTGCAGTTCCAGTCTCTATGACAACATATACAATTCAGTTATTCACTGGGTCTGTGGACAGTGGAGAGGTACACCACCCCCCTCTTCATCTAGACACACAGCGTAACTTCTGATAAAAAAAAAAAAATTGGTCCCATGTCAGGTGACTACGTTCGCGCCTCACCCATTGGCTGAATCATAAGTAAACAACACATGAGATCGTTTGAAACATGGTACGGCGGCACATGTTGCCTGAAACAGTTGGCCCCATCTATTGAAAAATGATCACCTATTGTGTCCCAAACGACAAATCTGCCCAGTGGCACGTGTCTCTATTGTCTTCCCAGGAGCCTTCCTTAATTGTCTCTGTCATTTCTTTTCTTTATGCGGCCCCTTGCATTAATCTGCTGGAATGACAGCCCTCACATAGAGGGACAAATAGGATACCATCTGCTTCCCTGTCCCTTTCCAGCCTCTATCCGCACAGGACCCCCATTCCCCAACCCCCCACCATCACCCTGCACTAACGGAGAACTTGGGGAGATGGAGGTGGGGGGAGGGGGGCCATGCTAGGTGAATGTAGTTTGAGGTCAGGGTTGCTATGTGTTGACTGTCTGCTTTGACACCATTGCTGGCTGAAATCACATGCAGACATTTAAGGCACCACTTCACAGGATCACTTTTTGTGCCCCTTACATCTCATTCTCCTTACCCTTTTTTCTCACAGGTATGAATTTTCATTTAATTCTAACAAAGTACATAGCAGTTATATGGAATCCCAGCCATAATTTCAAATATACATGTACCTTTTCCAACGTTTGCATACAAAATCATTATTTATTATTATAGCTGAATATGTGTTAGTTGAAACTATTCAACAGTTGACAAATTGGGGACGTTCTCACACCCCTTCTGTCCCCAGTAGAGCATGGAAATTGCTCACTGATGCAAAACATTTAGCCGGTGTTTCCATGTCCCATCCTAACCTTACCCTAGAGTTCAACAACTCTAAATATTGTCCCTCCGCCTTTCCTTTAACAGCACCCCCCACCCCTGCTCCTAATTGGGAGCCACTTGTGCACACTGGTGACCCAGAGCACCCCATCTCCCCCTGTGCTGGGCAGCCCAGAGGCTCAGGCTCTCCGTGCGCCGACAGCAGGAGTGTAAACAGAGCTGATGGTTTCTGACAGATCTATTCAGAGTGAAAATCATTTATTCTTTGGGCTTTTTTTTCTGCCTTTGCTTCTTTTCATGGGACCCTAACAAACATAAAAAGAGCTGTCCATCTAATACCAGTATAGACAATGTAAATAGCAAAAATCTACCGCAAGACCTCAAAGGATTTGATTCATACATTTCTTTTCATCTTGATATATTTTTTATATCAAGCTATATATCATATAATAATACCTGTAGTCCTGTGGAGATGGATGATGCCCAGCATTGTCAATTATTCCTGACATCCTGGAAGTTATTCCACCTTCTATCATCTCCTGGGGTATGTTGCAGCTTTTCCTGTGGTACATGTCAGATGTATGATTAAACTGGTCTTTTAACTGCAAAATAACAACCTAAGCAGAACTAGTCATATCGCAATATGCAGCTCTAATATACGTATACTGCAAAAACGACAACAAAAAAAAATGTAGTATTTCAAGTTACATAAAATACAAAGGTAACATAAAATAGAAAAAAATACAAGTAGATCAGGAAAAAATGAAATAAATAAAAAGGTGTTTTAAAACTTCATTTTTTTTAAAATAAGGTATGACAAAACATTTCTATCTTCTATCTTAAGGCTGTTTTGTAATTCCACCTTAATGTCTTACACACAATACAGAGAATATATATTATTTCATTACTGCCAACCTTTCTATGAAGCAAAATTAATTATGTTTTTCATTACTCATTTAAAAGGATAAAAAAAAAACAAATTTACATCCAAAATCACTTGTTTCCTAAAATATAGAAGCATCAGTTGGAATAAACCTACCTGTTTTGGTTTATATGGGAGATTGTGGGAGCTGGTCCTGAGCCCTTGTACTGTAATCCTCTGTGCTGGACCCGATTCCTTCAAAAACCGTTTTTAAATTTCCCTCTCTGGAGCTGTCCAGCAGTCTGACATGCGCAGTAGAGACCCGAGCAGGGCGCACTTGCTGCCAGTAGCAGGAGGATCCCGGAGAATATGACAGCTGTTACTGCGTAGTTTTTTGGACTTCACCTGCAAGCTCAGAAAATCGGGATGATGGCTGTTCCTCCTATAGGCACCTGGTGTATTCCTTACTGTTCACCTGCAGCATACTGTCCAAATCACACGTTTTTTTTGCATTAAGATTCAGACTTTCATAATCCAGAAAAGCCAAGTCCTCTCATGGTAAATGCTTAAACTGGAAATTTATTGCATCTCATAGCTTCCCAGTTCTTTACATTACCCGTGCGCTATAGGCGCACAGGTGCGTTTCAGTGAGAAAAAATATCCTCTACTGTTCCTCTCAATCCAGCTGAGTATATTTATGCAAACCAGGTCGTAAGATAAAGTGCATTTAGTTTATTTCAAACTTGCTATCCAGAAAATCAAAGAAATATCCCCCAGTGAAAGAAAATGTAAAATAAAAAAGGCCTGCTGATAAAGTATCCGTGGTGCGCGTCCACATGGTTCTTCCCTGCAGTTACTTCGCTGGGCTCTGAAATGCTGTGAGTCTTAACTTGTCTGTGTGTGTGAGTGTGAACTTTTTTTTCTCCCTTTTGAGGAAGTGCTTGTAGGTTATTTGCTTCCCGCCTCAGATGCCGCGTCCTGCTCCTCTCAGCAGTGGGAAAAAGGAGCCCAGGAGGCGCGTAAAGGGAGGGCAGGGGGTAGGCTGGGCTCCTGCTGCAGCAACATAGCGTAATTTCTTTTTTTTTTAAATATCAATGTCTTTTTTTTGGGATTTGTCTTGGATTAGTTTAGAATAAGCAGTCGAGAAATATGCAATAACCACAAAAAAGAGGAAAGATAATAAAAAAAATAAATAAATAAGGCCTATAAGTAAGAACTATTGAACTGATTACAGTAAAGTTGGAAGTGATTTCTTGGTTATTATTTCAGTCAACATGGTAATATCAATAATGTGGGGGGAAAACATCTACTTTAAACTTTATAAGTCTTGGAATAAATATAATTTTACAGCTCATAAAAATGCAGTAATCTATTAACCATAAAATAAATAAATGCACCAAACCAATAAAATCCCTGTTCAGCACTCAGATGGTGCAACTTGTTTTGCCTTTTAATGCCAGCTCAAATCATGAAACCAGTTTGTGGTTAAACTGCAAGTGGAAATTAGGGATAGACTGCACTATCAGCACTATCAATCCCATGGGACCCTACAGATGGCCTGTGACAATAGGCACAATCAATGATTACATGCATGAAGGTAACGGACAAAAACAAGACCATCCTCAGAGGGGGGATCCTGTAGGTCCTAAAGCCCGTGGAGTTGTGATGTGCTCTTTAACTTTGTGGAGAAAAATAAAAATAAATGATGATGATGATGATGATGATGGTAGTGTAATTTAGTTGACAGTGTGACCCCGAGTGAGGAGCAGGACAATGACACAATGGTAAAAAACAAGCAGCTGGTGGTGGCCACTATAACAGAAGCCCTCAACACATCCACAGCGATTCGCTGATTGATGATGACGGCCATATCAGTACACAGCCCTAACCCTAACAGCAATAATTGTACAAATTTGTTTTAAATTGCTATATTTATTTAAAGACCAAAATGTACCTATTTGGTAGTCTGTGGATGTTCTAACATCGCCTTTTAAATTCAGGGTAAAGCAGACAGGATGTTAGGGGAAGTTTTTTTTGTAAACTATAAATCTAATTGAAAAGGACAGCACTGCTTAATTGTTGAACCTTAATTTAGGTCGGAATCTAAGCAATTAATTTTATTTAATTTAACTAATTGCAGAAACGAAATATTCCTACTGAAAATCTAAGACTTTTGACTGTTTCAGCACAAGTTGTGTTTAATGTGTGGAAATACTTTATGCACATGTTTAAAATGTTCTTGTTTGTATGTTTTGAAGGCTCCTTTAAGGATGCTCATTCTTATTTATTTTTCTATGACTCTTTTCCAGCCTCTGTCTGTGCATTGCGAGTATATTTTTAAGGATGTTTCAGATTTTTTTATTTTTTTTATTGTGATATAAAATTAATTAAGACTTGGTTCTTGTATCATGTTTTACAGACATTTTCTGTATTTGTTTTAGATGGCTTAATGGGATTTTATGTTTTATAAACATAATGCCAAAAATTTACGTGGTCTTTAGACTTTCTTCATATATTAGTATGATATGAAGAAGCTTTGTATACAGCCCCAACAAGTCAGAGCTTTATTGAACCACTTTTCTCTGCAAAAACAGTAACACTTCTACGCTTTTTATAGGAATTTAAAGATCAACTTCAGTGAAAGGGGACAAAACTTAAAATTGGTATTACACAGCCCAAACACGTTAAAAAAATATACACATGGACCAAATTGTTTTTACCTCTTGTTTAATAAAAGACCAACTCACAATGGCATAAATAACTTAAATCTGACAAAAGCAATAATAATAAAAGTCTATTTAAATGAACAAAAGAAAGTCAGACATTGCTTTTCAGTCATGCTTCAATTGAATGATTATGAAAAATAAACCAATAAAACATGACTGGACAAAACTGATGGCCCCTTAAACTCAATATTTAGTTGCACAACCTTTTGAGGCAATAATGGCAGTCAAATGATTCCTGTAACTGTCAATAAAACTTCTGTTCCTCTCAGTAGGTATTTTTATCCACTCCTCATGAGTGGATAAAAAGATGCTCAGTAGGATTTAGGTCAGGGTTCATAGAAGGCCTCTTCAGAATAGTCCAATGTTTTCCTCTTAGTCATTCATGGGTATTTTTAGCTTTGTGTTTTCGGTCATTATCCTGTTGCAGACCCATGACCTGTGACTGAGACTAAGCTTTCTGTCACTGGGCAGCACATTTATCGCTAGAATCCCTAGACAGTTTTTTTTTGGATCCTGCAGAGATGCAAGACATCCTGAGCTTGATGAATCAAAGCAGGCCCAGGCCATAACAGAGCCTCCTCTTTGTTTCACAGTAGGGACAGTGTTCTTTCCTTGATATGCTTCATTTTTCCTTTTGTGAACATGGAGCTAATGTACTGTACATTGGTGCAGTAGCTGTTAATAGGTCATTCTCATAGAAGCTCTGTGGCTAGTTTGGCAAATTCCAATCTAGATTTTTATTGATATGTTTTTAAAAATGGCGTCCTCCTTGGCTCAAACAATGACAGATGGTGCTATTGGACACTGATGTTCATTGAGGTTGAAGTTCACCTTTAATCTCATTAGAAGTATGTCTGTGTTCACAGAAACATCAAGGTCCTTGGGGATGTTCTTCTATCCATAACCTTTTTTTGTCTTTCTTTCAACATTGTTTTTCTTCTTGGCACTAGGATCTGTTGTCCAGTTTGTAACCTAATTCTGAGCAGACCTATATGTCATGCTCCTTGGTTCTTCATGCCACTGTTTGTTTACTTAGTAGAACATTTTATTTTATTAGCACTTTAAAAGCATATCTCGGATGTTCTCTAAGATACTTCTGCAGGCTTAACAGAACAGCTAAGATTGAATTACAGACTGCTGGACTTTTTCAAAAAAAGTTAGATGTGAGTCAGTTGGTGGTATTGGATTTTATTTATGGGTATTAGACTATAAAGCAGCTATTCTACCTGCTGCTCTGTCTGCTCCGTCCATTACTCCATTTTTAAGTTATGTGCTAATTTTTCATTGGTATATCATATACAATAAATCTAAGATATGTGGCAAAATATGTTAGCTAATGCTTTATTAAGACACATATTGAAACTGCAGTTAAAGTTTTGATTTGCAGTTTGTTTGACTAAAAACATGGGCAATACTGATAAGCAAAGTATGTTTATTTTTAGCATTTAGCTGCATCAGAGTTGTTGCAGTTATTTTCATTGATTATTTTCATCATTGCACAGCATACATGTCACATTTGTCTCAAAAAGGGTATTTAGCATGGTTTAACGTCTTTTTAACTCAAAATAGCTGAGATATTTAAAAAGAAAAATTAAAGGTAAGGACACATACCTACAATTTTTGTATGTTTTGACTTTTATGGGTTTTTTTCTGGTATGTTAAGTGAATCATCAGATGAATTAAGGTAATAAAAAAAAGCATTTATTTTATAAGTTGTAAGAGCTTCAGTCCCATGTTTCATCCTCACATTTAAAAGCAAAAGCCTCTACATGCAATTGAAAGCATTTTTAAATTTTCTGCAGGGACAGTAACATTAATCTACATGTTCAGGAAAATAAAATGACTAGTGTTATAGAAATATTTATTTTTTTCTTTTTGCTTTGTTTTTCCCTCACAGGATTCCCTGCTTCTCATAGGAATTAAACATCGCTGTTTTGTTTCAAGCTTTTTAAAAGTGTCTCCAGCCTCACATAATGAGAAACTATGTGAAAATACACATGGGATACTTTTTGCAAGATGTTTGTTTTCTATTGAAGATAATGTAGTTTACCTGAAACAGTGTGGATTACTATTCCAAACTTGCAATCATGATGTTGGTGAACCAATCAGATGTTATTCAGAGCACATCTGACTGGGTCACCTGACTCTGTGAAATACAGCCTCTTAGAGCAAGAGTAGTCCCTGAAAATCTAAAATAATAAAAATAAAAAAGAGGTGCCTCTCATCTCTCCAGACTCTTCTAGGGTAATGGGGAAACAATGGTATCACCAACTAAGGGTTGGCTCATGTTTGCAGCCTGTGTTTTCATCTTGAACCAAGTGTTTACTCACAACACACCAGCTCCTCTGAGAATGAGGTCAGCCAACCCTTTAATCGCCTCAGGGCAAAAACCCAGTATCCCCCCCAGAAGAGCTGCTCACCTAGAGTGACCCGATGGCCATACAAAGGAGGAGGCTGTCAGCCATATTTAGCTGAAGAGCAGTATGTATTGCATGTATCCTTTCTTTCCAGGCAAGACTGAGGTGTTTTCGGGACTGCTTATCCAGAGTTTCATCTATATACTCGTCAGCTGAAAGTACCTTTGTAAAAAGTATAAAGATTTTAAGGAGGGAAATGCTTAATTTATTTAATGAAGAAAATGCACTTGATGTGATTATACCAAATTCCTATTCACGTAAATAAACGTAAACATACCTTGCTTTGCCTCTGTATAATCAGTCTGTGAGTTTCTCTATGTGTTTATCTTTCCTTGTCTTTTTCTTATCATATTATTTTTCATTGTTTCATTCCTAATTCATGCTTAACAGTATGACATATAACTCCAGTAGAGTCATCTGCTAAACATACTTTTAGTTCCATGCAATGTAGAGAAAGTTCTTAATCCTCTCCCAATTACAGTCCTTAATTTCAGTCTTCTTGTTCTACAAGTTACTTGACTTTGACTTCACATCAGTGACTCTGGACTTGAATTGAACTTGAACCAGTTTACTTAAAAATAAATTATTTTAGACAAAATCTAAAATTTAAAACACCTGTTATGTAAAAGGTACACACCATTAATACATTTTACTCATCCTGTATTATCTAGAGCAAACCTTCTCTCTGTATTTCCTCACCTTGTACAATGGGTGTTAGAATTCTGATGCGCTTGTTTGTTTTTTTTGGTTTTTGTTTTGTGGAAGAGTGAGAGTTCCTGTTTTCAGAAAAGATCTCTGCTTGAATGTCAGCTCTGGTTGCTGCACACCTGGTGTCAATCTTCTCATCAGACTGACTGGTGCTGTCATAGTGAAGATCATCCTGCACAAAGCACTTAGAATCTTGTTTTTAAATAGAGAAAGGGAGAGTAAAACAAGAAGAAATGGAGTTCAAATGAACAGATTTAAAGTTCAGTCCAACAGTACCTGAAGCAAAAATAGATCTTGCACTACTAGAAAAGAAAAACAAGGATAGGGGGTGTATTTTGAATTCACATACAATAAAGGCATATATCAATAGTTACTAAAGCTTCATCCAGATATCCACAGATGGATCAAAAAGTTTAGTTAACAAGATAGGATCTGTAAATCCAGTAAACATTATACAAAATTCAAAGGATGGGCATTACAGTCATATTTTTATGGGTACAAGCACATAGTGGAGTTAAAGGAAATGAAATGGCAGATAAGGCTGTAACGGAGGCTACAACAAGAAAAGCCATCAGTGTGTCAGTTAGAATTAGTAAGATAGAAACAAAGAGCATTATTAAACAGAAGCTGAAGGAAAGGTGGCAAAAGCAATGGGAAGAATAGAGGAAAGGACAGTGGTTTTACATGATTCAGAGGAGAGTGGGAGAAATGAGATGTGCAGGAAGGAACAGAAGAGGAGAAACAAGTATATCAAGATTTAGATTTGGGCATACAGAATTAAACAGTATTTTATTGAAAATAGGAAAACAAAACACCGGTATGTGTGAATACTGTGAGCAACAAGAGACAAACAAACATGTTATGGTACACTGAAAAAAGTATGAAAGAAAAAGAAGGGAAATGGTTCAAAATCTTAAAAAGGAAAGAATACACTTTGATTTAATAGAAATCCTTAGAAAGAAGTGTTCTGTAATTGTTTTTCATTATCGTATATTAATCAATGTAATTGAGAGGCTTTAAATCTTATTTTGTTGATTTTGTTGTGATTTGTTTTGTTCAGTATAAGTAAGTAGTAGCCATTCAGATTTTGTTGTGTGCCAATCGCCAATAAAATCCCATAAAGAAGAAGAAGATCAGTCTTTGCCGGATGCTTATCACTGATGGCTTTTTGATGATCTCCAGTGTCTCTATAAAAATCTTTGAAAGCAAGATTTACCTGTGTGCTGCTGGTTGCAGCTTTGTGACATCCTCTGTATCTCTCATCTGCCTGCCCACTCCCCAGCGTGCTGATCACCAAAGAAACAACATAGTTCGGAACTCACTCTCACTCTCTCCGACCAGTACAATCGTCATAGGATCCAAATCCTCCTCGCCAGCTTGGCCAAGTTATTCCTGTCTTTTGAAAGTCCTTCACCTATGTGGGTCAGAAGTCTAGATAGAGTGATGACAGAGAGTTGATTTGAACCCACCATTGCGCCACTCGATTACACAAAGGCTGATGGTGACTGCTAACCATATTTTATGTAACTCATCTCAGTTTTTTGTATTAAAGTAAAAAAAAAAAAAAGGTATAGAGTTTCACAGCTCAGTGTAATTGGCTCCCTCCTATATAACAGACATGCTATATGTCACCGGATCAGAACCCTGGTCCCTTACACCTGCTTTAAGTCTGAAAGAGATCTTGCAAAAGGGCATTGCTCTGAGGGTCTCTTCCATAACGTCCCTGTGAATCTCCTGATGCTTTCAAGAGGAAGCTTCCGAGCCACTGGTTTCTCCAAGTATTTTGTATACAGCAGTGACAGAGTTGTCTGACCGCCATGCTGATTTGATTTCTATTCCAGTAAGATTGTAATAGTATCAGTGTTTAATGTACTGTCTGTAAAGCTCTGTGACTACCCCTTGTCTGTGAAAGGTGCCATATAAATTTGGGATAAATAATATAATATCAGTGTGAATATTTGTATCGGACATTGCTGGTTATTTTGAAGCATATTTGTCATATTTTCAGGTCTGGGTGCAGGTCTGGTCTCTCTCTTTTCTGCAGATTGTGATGGACAGGTGCTCCCCATCACATTAGAGCCTTTCTCGAGGAGCCAAAAACCAGGAAGAACATGTAAGTTCTTTCTCGCTTCCAGTGGGATATTTGACCAACCAAATTCTTTTCCGAGTTACATCCAAGCCAGTTCCTAATTCTGTGTCTTTATTTCCTTCCTAGAACCATTGACCCAAGCCTGAGAACCTCCAAGCCAGGACCTCCTAGGAATCAAAGAAACCCTTTGATCTCCAGTCTGCTTTGGTCCTCCTACCTAAGCTCACCTGACTATCCACCCTCCAAAACCATCTGCACTAGAGAAATAACCACCTGATTTACACCAACCCCCCGGACCCTGGACACCACGCTCCCTGGGTAAAGCTAAGCCTCTACCTCAGTGAGTTAAGCTTCCTCCACTATTCTTATCAGTACCAGCCTGTTGCTCACCAGTGCCCCCTTCCTTCTTAGCAGAACTAGTCACGATCACCCCACCAGCACTGCCTCTGCTTACACTGCACCTTGACAATAACTCTTCCTTAAATACCCTGACTCAGAGTCAATCTTGTCTAAACATCACAATGTTGTATTGGATCTATGCGTAAGACTGGGCTGATATGCTTATTTCTATGTAGTTGCTGTTCTTGCTCTTCATGAGGGGGAGAAGAGGGGGGTCTGCCATGTGGTCTTTAATTTGGTAATGTAACTAGCATTTTTCCCTGTATTTTGACATAGAAAAGGTTTGTGGGTCTTTAACGGAAGCACAAAAGCAATGTCAGGACTGTGGTTGGTTTTTCATGGTCTCAAAAGTATAGGGAAACCTACTGCAGGGTAAAAAAGTATTTAGTCAGTTCACCTATTTATGAGAAACAAAATGAGGGGGAAAAACCCCCTGCAGGAAATCTCATTAGCTGCGTTCTGTTAACCATCAACTTGCACAAACTGTAATTATGAAAATAAATTTGCTTAATAGAAAAACTTCAATTAAAAAAAAACATGTTTTTTGATTAAACATTTTTTTTATGCTTCGATGAGGTGGTTTTCTGCTCGTATCAAAATTCCTATATTTTGCAAAAGTGCAAAAGAAACAAATTTTTTTTTTTTTTTTTGCATAACACTATTCACATGATCTGTAACTGGACATACTGTCATATATAAGACAAAGAAGAAGACCTTAAGTAGTTGGAGTATGATGGTGCCCACTAGAGACATGTGTTTAAATCTACCTTTTCTACACATTTGTTATTTAATGGTAATACTGTAACTGTGAAACATAGCATTTTCTTATCTCCACATAGTTTTGGGCACATTTGTAATAGAACATAACTATTGTAGGACTTTGAAAGAATTTATTTGTAAATTATGGTTGAAAATAAGTATTTAGTCATCCACACAAAATCAAGATATCTGGCCCTCACAGACCCGTAACTTCTTCTTTAAGAAGTCCTACTGTCGTTCACTTGTTTGTTGTGCTAATAGCATGTGTATGAACCCGTAATCTGTATAAAAGACAACTGTTCACATCCTAAAACAGTAGGACTCAATCATTCAACCATTGCCAAGACCAAAGCAGTTAAAGGACACCAGGAAAGAAATGGCAGACCTGCACCAGGCAGGGAAGAGTTGATCACAGTAAAAAGTCTGTGTTGTCCAGGGACAGTGCCAAAACATCACAGCTCTAGAGTAGATCTGCATGGAGGAATGGACCAAAATACCAGCTAAAGCATTTGCAAACCTGTTGAGGACTTGAAGAAAACTTTTGACGGTTATGCTACGTATTGAGTTGAATTTTTGTTATTGACCAAATACTTAATTTCCAACATAATTTACAACAAAAAAAGTTGAAAAATCCTGCAATGTGAATTCATAATTTTTTTTCTCACTTAGTCTCTGATACTTAAAGCATACTCATGAAAATTAAATGTAACATCTTTCTAAGATGGAGAACGTCCACTATCAGTGTACAATCCACTTGAGTTTTTGTCTTCCTTTAACTATTTGGATAATATTAGCTCCCCTGCTATGTTAGGTGTTTATATAAAAACAAATAGTGGGTATGTTAAAGCATAATCATTGCATTAACGAAACTGTTATTTAGCATCGATTATTATTTTATTGTGCATTATGCATTTTTTTTGTGTTGCTCTCTGGTAATAAATTTACATGGTAGTGGTGATGCACTTAAAATATTTTGCCAAATGGAGATAAAATCAATAGAAGATTGAAAAAAAGCAATCAGTTTTATTTTCAGTTTTAATAATGTAATGTTTGGACATAAGATAGTTCAAAGTCTGGGCATAGAATGGATTGAAACTTGTTCCAATGAACGGCCCATAAATCGCTTTATGCCATTTTTTTGCTGCCCAAGCACCAATATTATTGATTTTGTTAAATCTTACTGAAGTCACAGTATAGAGATTCCTGAAGTAACAGAAGCCATGATAAACAGCGTGCCTCTCAACGACCGACTGGGTAAAGTGTCCTAGCAAAGTCCTACATTGGTGAGGCCCTAGCATGTTTCTCAGCTATAGTGTTAACAGTAATCTATAGTCAGGGATCCAGTTTGTGCGGTTGATTCAACAGCTGAATTGGACCATATGTTTGAGGTCCCAAAGCCTGCTGCACACCTCCTAGGGTCCTAGAGCCCTAATCACATGATCTAAAGGCACGTACACCTGCCTGATCCTTACCTCAAGCTGGTGCTGCTGCCTTGGATTCTAGTCGCTGAGGTCTCAGACATACCCATACATAGCTGCATAGAATTTCATAGCTGCATAGAATTTCTAGTAACCCAGCAAAGTATTTGGTTTATAAAAAACATTCTTTGCAGGTTCAATGACTCTTTCTTTGTCTCTCCTAGAGACAAGATGACTTCTATTGATGGAATGCATCAATTTTCAATCCTGTTGTCTTGAGGATCAAAGAAAACCCTTGATCGGATATTTAGGAAGGTCAGCGGTATTGACCTTTGGGAGCATGTGTCAACTCAAAAGGATTTGTTTAGAGACAGTGATGGTTCCCTGATGGGTAAAGATGGTGCAAATTCCTCTTTTTTATAAATGTTGTATATATATATATATATATATATATATATATATATATATATATATATATATATATATATATATATATATATATATATATATATGATGCTCAAACTTAAATGAATAACAAGTAATTGAATTAAGTTTGACACACTTAATTTACTCAGGTGTTTAACGTATAACTGAAATTTATTTGGATCAGCTTGATTAATTTACTTGCTACTAATTAAGGCAAATCATTTAAGTTGGAGTAACATTTTCTTTCACTTTCACTAACTTAGTTCATCCATGGCAACACAATTTAAGCCCTAGGGGCTGTTATGGCCAGATTTCTTACACAGGGATGGCATAGAAAGCCAATCATAACTGTGTTTTCTTATGGTATAAAGTATTTCATATAAAGGGATTCAGTTTCCTCCCCTCATGAAAGTATATACTTTAAATTGTGGCTTAAATTATCTGACTGGCCATTTACTTTGGGACCAAAGTGATGATGGGGCCCAGGCTTTGTTACGCTGCCTTGAAAAATTTGAATAATGCACTATGAAAGGATGGTGCATCCAAAGCAAAAAAGGGGGGAAAAAGGGTTTAAAAGAAAATGAATTAGACAGGAAGATATAGAGAAATAAAAGGAGAGAAACAAAGAAATGGACAGAAAATAAGAGGGAGAAAAGCGTTAGGGGGCAGCAGTGGAGTGATGTGAGTGTTATCATCAGCTCTCATTCTCAGCATGGTATCTATAATGGGAAAATCAACCTCTCTGACTTCTGTGTAATTGGATTTGCCGGGTCTCGTGCTGAATCAGAGCCCAGTGGGTAGCACAAAGCTTGTTAAGATTGGACAAGCATTGCCAGGCCCGAGGAGAGGTGGGGCAACAGCAAAGTAACCTTGACAACTTTTCTTGAGTTTAGACTGAATCATTTATTGTGCTGAACCCTTAAATGCTCTTCCATTACAGTCAATTGATTCAAATCTTCCCAGACACTAATAAGGGCATAAGCTGACAATTGGTTTCATTTCTTTTTTTTTGTCTCATCACCAGAACAGAGAAAATGACACATGCTGAAACTTGCCATATTTTATTTACAGTCCTATAATTAGATGCATTGTTTTTTCATTGGAATTCTCTGCAGTAATTTTTCAAAAAGTAATGCATAATTTTGACTTCCAAGTTTACAGAAGAACTCTATCAAAGATCCCTCTGTCATGGTTTTATCAAGAGCTCTGACCCGCATGCAGGAAACCAAAACAGAGAGACCAGGGAAAAGTTTAACAGGTATATTTAGAAGGGTGAGATGAGTCCAGTGCTGCTCTGAACACTGTTCAACCAGAACTGGAAAGTGAGGGGAAGACACTGGTTAGTTCAGGCTCAGTGGGAAATTTGATTCTTGAACTTGAAGAGGAGAAATAGGTTGCTGACTTACATTTCCAGAAAATGGTGTCTTTAATTGAATCCAGTCGGTGTGGGATGTTCCTGTGCTTGTCTTGTTCGATGGAGGGCGGACAGGGTTTACCCAGATTGCGGTTGTTCCTTGGTGAACGGAGGAGCTGACTGCCAATTAGATTTCCTGCGGTACTTGAACGGGTTGTTGTGGAGATGAATCCCCTGCTCAGAGAGAGGCCCCAAACGATCCTTGGGGAAATAGGTTGATCCAAGCCACGAACTTGAATCCTAAACTCAGTTTGGTTCTCAGAAGTTCCTTCCAGGGGAGAGAAGGTCCGAAACATCCAGTTTGCAGGATGACTTCCCAAAACTGGCAAACACTCTGGCGTCGAGGTAGTGGCAGTCAGCAGCTTAAGAGCACTCTGTTAATGAGGTAACCCTGCGCAGGTGTGTGAGGAGGCCAACCAGAACCAGGCGCCGCCTGGTGGCGGAATGAAGACAAACACAAACCACACAGACTGGAATCCTAACACCCTCTTCTTCATTGCTGGAAGACTTTAACATTTTGACTGCTCTTAAAAGGCCTTATAAGTTTTTTACAAAGATGCTGTTATTACAGGTTTTCATACCCTTATTTCGACAGTTTTTCCGCTCAGTGCTTCTGTGCAGTTGATTCATTTGTATGTAAGTTTATTTTTCTCTTTCTTATTATGAGTTCATATTTTTGTTTTTCTGTTTTTCAGTCTTTTGTGTATCTGTATGCTTTCAATTGCCTTCCATTGTTTTATTGTGACACACCTTTGTTTCTCCACTGTGGGACAAGAAGGAGATGAGATAGTTTCCTGTTTGCCCTGCACTTTAACCTGACACCTACCTTTACTGTCATATGCATCACTGTCACAGCCTCTACTGTATACGACTATGGTTCGGGTCCTGGTATCCTGTTTGTTTTGTTTCTGTTCTATAAAGTTTTTCTACATTAAAACATTTGAACCTAATAGATGGGTCTAGTTTTCACTAGATGTGGATGGCGCCAATGATCTGCATTGGATGGCGCACATGACGTGAAATAAATATTTATAAACATAAAACCGAAGCCAAGAGTAAGGAGTAATGTTTGTTTTAAAAATGTAAGGAATAGAAAGTACAGTTACTTGTGTGAAAATGTAAAAAGTAGAAGTCAGAAGAAGGAATAAAAATAATTAATGGAGTAAAGTATAGATACCTAAAAAGTGTACTTAAGTACAGTAACAAGGTATTTATACTTTGTTACTTGACACCTCTGCAAATATCCCAGATGTATTACATATTTTCTATGTTTTTTTTCAAATGCTAAACATTTGTTTGACATGAAATCCTTTGAAAATATTGCAAAAATGTAGCTAAATTGTAAATTGTTTATCCCGGTGGTCCCCTTGGATTTCAAAAAACAGTTGAATTCAACCAAGCATTTTTTTCTGACAGGTAGTGACACTGGTATTTTTATTTTTTTGATGTCTCTTTGTGTCTCTCTGTGTTGCTCTGCGACAGACTGGTGACCCCAGGCTGTACCCTGCCTCTCGCCCATAGACTGCTGTAGATAGGCACCAGCCCAACTGTGACCCTGATGGACTAAGTGGGAGAAGATGGGTGGATATATATTCATCCATCCAAACAGTTGGAATCTGGTGTTCCAGTCATGTTTATGTCAGCTGTATCATAAGAAAATGGAAGTGTCTGTAAATGACAGCAACTCAGCCATTAAGTGGTAGGCCATGTAAACCGATAGATAAGGACTCCAGAGCAGTGGAGATGTCTTTTCTGAATTGAAACGATTCTCCACCTGGAAATCTGATACTGATAGATGATTCTGGGTTTGGTGGTTCCCAGGAGAATGGTACTTGTCTGGCTGTATTATGCCAAGTTTAAAATTTGGTGGAGGATAAGTTAAGGTGTGGGGTTGTTCCTCATGAGCTAAGCTTGGTCTCCTAGTTCCAGTGAAAGGAATTCTGAAAGCATACCATCCATCCACACCTTTGAATTGGAGCAGAGAATGAGAGCAGGCCATATATATATATAAATTTATTCATTTTATTTTTTATATATATATCATAGGGCATCGCAGAGACACACTACAACCATGCACACACCAACGCTCAGGACAATCTATGAAGCACAATTTCGAGATGCCAATTCACCTAACAGTCATGCTTTTGGACTATGGGAGGAAGTTGGAGTACCCAGAGAGAACAGGAGTACAGGCAAACCATACAGAAAGACCCTGGCTGGGAATCAACCTCATTACATCTCTATTGTGATGTAATGGAGATTCAAATTATAAACAGAGAGGGCAATAAGTTGCTATGGCTTGGATCTTGTTTCTGTCTTGTTACGTTACACTCAGAAGAGCAGTAGATAGCCAGGTGAGCGCTGAACAAGATCTCTCTGTCCCTCCTTCTTGTGAGACATGAATCATTAAGCAGTGCCCGGAGCTTCAGGACATCAGTATATGTGTTCACTGGTTTCCACATAACTTCACACACATTGTACTAACATGACACAAAGCTCACAAACAAGGACAAGGCAGAGAACAAACAATATGCTGTTGTGGAAGAAGTTAGACAGTTTGATGAGCGCTTCCACCATGCAAGCAGAAAAAGGACGATTCTCTATCTTTGTCTAACTTCTCCTAAAAGAGGGAACACCTTCAGCTTTGGAAACATACCAAGACTCCGCATCCTGAATCAAGGCTAATCAAACTTCGGAAATGCAGGTTAGAACTTGTGCGGTTAAAAAGTTTTTTCCTATACAAAATACTTGCTGTTAATTGAATAGGAAAACATATCAGAAACATTAGAGACTGTGCTAAGATATGTCTTGATTTTATATATATTTTATATATTGAGACGATATTTTGGGATCTTTGTCTAAGGGGAATAAGGAATTTAATTTGAAAACATCATTAGAAAAATCAAACCTCTAATAAACTGAGAGACCACATAAGGCAAAAGTGTACCAATTTGAAAAAGAGAAAATGTTTGTATTCAGTAAGTCTTTTTTACAGACTTATAGTAGACTTACAGGGATATAAATGTGTTTTAGCATAAAAAAGACAGATTGAAAGAGGTTCTTGAAGAAATATGCTCTTCACTATGCTAACATGATAACTGCCTCTGCAGCATCTCCCTTTCAATTGCCAAAATCAAAGTAACAGGAAGCTTTGCAAGATTCCTCCCTGTCTACACTCGGGTCAACTGCTAACATTTTTTCCTTTGTAAGGGGAGGATAAATTATCTTGTCTGCAGGTAAATTAATAAAGTGAATTAGCAGGTACTCTCCCACTTTCATGTGAAGGTAGCTACACCTCTCACACCAATGAGGTCACTCTGTCTCAGGCGACATGACACCCTAGACCAAGTCCAGGGACCATCACTTAATTAAAATACAATTGCTTACTCTCTGAGGCAATTCACCTGATCTGTTAGTGGCTCTGAAGATTCATTACAATCTCACTTTCCACGCTGCGTCAGATTATCTTTTGTTTAATTGAACTGTTTAGCATGCATTTGAGTTATAGATCTATAAGACATTATTTCAACGAAATCAGTATACATTTCAGCTATTTATTTCTCTTAGTTCCCACCATTATGGTTAACAGCTAAGGAGATATAACATTAAAATCCATTTTTCTTAGACAATTTAAAATAGATTGTTATAGAAATGTTAGCCAATTGAAAGGTAGAGTGTGACCTTGTACTAAAGGCAGGGCCAAGTCATTGTTCTGCAACTTTCCAGTCTCTAATCTTTATCATCCAGAAATTCAAATCCGAGTTAAGTCAGGAAACTCTCAAGTCAATTCAAGAGTCTAAAACTTCAGATTTCAATTCCTTTCAAGTCTATTTTTACTAAGTTAAATCGTATGTCTATTGTAGATGACTGTGTTCTTTTTAAAGTCTGAATTTATCACAACACAAGTGAAATCAGTGCAGTTGAACCTCTGTTAAAATAGAGTTAGCTACAGTTGGTTACCTCATTATAGCTAAAATAAACTACCTGCTTTTCTTTCTGCAATATCAATTCAGAAAAAGTTGTAAGTTGTTTTGTCTCTATCTATTTTCTTTGCATGGTTTGGGTACAGCATTTCTTTGTGTCGAGTACATTGCAATTTATGTAACTGTAAAGAAATGACACTTGGGTGCATATATGCTTTTTTATCTGATTAATTTAATGGGCTGTGCTATTGCTGATGAGCTGCAACACATAGGGAAAATGTGCAGAAAGATGGAGAGACAGACCACTTTTGTTAATATGGGTCAATAAATATATTAATGGAGTGCACTTTTTAAATAGATACTTTAAACTTTAGATTCTGGTCAAAATCAAGTCTTTTTGAGTGAACAGGTACTTGTCCAATTCAAGTCCCAAGTCATTATGTCAAAGTCACATCTCAGAGCATTTTTCCAAATCAGATCTAATGTCATAAAATTAATTACTTGAGTCTGACTCGAGTCCAAGTTATGTGTTATGTCCCCCCTCTGCCATGTATTGTACCGTTTCTATACTTTGTTTACATTAAATACAGCATCAGTTCTAGGTGCTGAGATGGTATTTTGTTATATTGGTGTTTTGGCTCTTTGCCCAGGTCAACAACTCTGTTGAGGACAGTGTATAATAATAAAGGTTATGCCATTTTCACCCAAACAACATTTCTACTGTTTGACATTTTCAGACAACACTGAAGATGAGCCAGTCCGTTTTGTGCTTTATGCATGCACTGTAAGAAAATAGGTCATATTTCAACTGCAACAACAAATCAAAGTTATATTGGAGTCAATATTCCTGTTTTAAGCTAAATTAGTCTGCAGAGTTATTTTTGAATGTCTAAATTACTTTGAGAACACCTGATCTAAATTGATTTTCACTCGGTTTCAGATCAAACAATGAAAAAAGAAAAAAAAAGTTATTAAGACAGGTGTTGGTACTTTTGGTAGTTTAGGTAGGTGCCAAGCCTTTAAAAATGTCCTGATCAATGGCTGTGTTGGCTGGACCTCAAACTGCACAGATAACCAATACCTGATCATGACAGTGCCATGGTCTGGGGAATTTTCTTGACCCACATGAAGAGAACCATCAGTAAGGCACAAATTCAAATGTTCTATTTCAGTCATTTCTGGAGGGTGGAGAGGACCTGGTCCAGACTTAAAGGTTCTTTTTTTCTTTCTTTCTTTTTTTCTTTGAGGTTTTTATGGCAGTAGTGGCTCATTTTTTGTAAAGTGGGCTGACTGGAAAGGGGGTAACAGAGAGGGGGAGAAACATGCGGCAAAGAACCACTGGTCGGATTTGAACCCCGGTCAGCCACGTCAAGGACTAAGGCCTCAGTACATGAGTCATGCACGCTAAGCACTGTGACATTAGAGTTCTTAGAAATGTAGACTTGAGAAGATAATCAGAGCTTGGTTTGAGCAGATGCAGCTGAATAATCTTGCAGGTGAGTGTATTTGATTACTGTGAAAAGCTGCAGGTATGGCCAAGTCAGAGGGGCGATGGACAGTGGGCAGACAAGAAGAATATGTGTTCACAGCCACAGAAGATAGCTGTCAGAGAGTATTTCAGCCAAGGAGTTCCTGGAATTCAACTGGATGAGAATTTGATGGAGATTAATCTGGAGGCAGAAAGCAGAGGAATCAGCTGGCAAGGAAACGTTTAATAGACAGCGAAAAATAATTTGGAATCAAGGCAGAAACGCAGGTGGCCTGAAAGTACAAACTATGTGGGGCCATCAGGCAAATAATGACTACACTGCTGCTCCTTAAAAACACTGCAGGAGATGATGGTGAGGATGCACAGGTGGGCCACCTTGCTCTGGGAAACCACACCTTCCACCAGAAATCTTAAGGAAAGAAAAGCTGGCTCGCACTCAAACTAAAACCAATACACCAGAAACCTGACCAACACAGGACCCTCTATCATTCCTGCCTGGGAAAACTTCAAGCGACAGGGATTCTGTGTCTTTTCTTCTAGATGATAGAGCCTTGATTTGCAAATTAAATAGAAGATTTGCTTTTCTTTTAAAAGAAGATTTTGGACCCATTAGAAAAAGTTCTGTACCACTTCCTTTGAACTCACTGATTGTAACAGCTCAATCCTCGGTGTATTGTGGCTCTTGCAACACTGTTTACGGGCTCAGTCAATGCCTTGTAATTTATTCACTAACACTCTCAAGTGCGGATGCATCACAACCATTTAAAACAGGAGTGTCTTACACAGATCCATGAGAGCTGCAACATTAGAAATATCCTTATCCAAATGCATCTGAAAGAAAAAGCCCTTCTGTGTCAATTTCTGAATGCAAAATGAAACATTTTATTATTTTTTTAATTGTGTGCTGAAACATGGAAAACCTAAATGTTTATGGATCACTGCTCTTTGGGTCCACAGCTAGACACTGCTGCTCTAGAACCCACAGTTACCATATTGAAATGTTTGTTTCTCTTGCAACTTTCTTTCATACAGCTGGCTTCCTTGATAAGTTTTTTTTTTTTTCATCACAGTCCAATAGCCATAAGCTAGATGTGTACAGGTGCAAAGTAATAATAATAATTGAACATCATTGATCTCACAATCGAGAAATTCCCTTCTGCATCTTAACACATCCCCTTTTGGAGCAGTGGGCTGCCGCTGTGCATCGCCTGGGGAGGAATCGCGGGTTAAGGGTCTTGCTTAGGGACCCAGAGTGCAGGCTGTGGAGATCAAAACGGGTACTTGCAACCTTCTCAGAGTGCAAGCGCCCTGCTCAAACCACTAGGCCACCACCCTCACTACAGAACGGCACCTGTTGACTATGCCTCCCAGTGGTGATCTACTGTGAAGACAAGACTCTTTCCCTAAAAAGAAACAACAGAGACTCACCAAGATCGCGACTGTATTCTGAGCTTTACCTTTTCATGCTGTTTAATGCTCTATTATATTGAGGCTTTGCTGTACACTGTATGTTTCTGTTGTATACATTTTGGCGCGATTACCCTAAATAGGTCAAGGTCATTTTTTCTCACAGCTGCATCTTATCCTGCTTATTACACCTACCAGTTCCTTGCTCCTGTGACCTTTGCTCAAGTATTTAAACTCCTCCTTTTCAATGACTCCTGGCTTAGTTCTCCTATATTTTCATGTCAAAGTCCTGTGTTCTGTGTGTGCTGTCTTCCCCTCTTCTGTTAACTTATTGTATTTATTTATTTTTTCTTCATTTGGTGTTCCTTTGTTTTGCATAAATAACACTTTTATCATTAAACCCCAGGTATGTTTTAGGTATATTGCAAAATGTGAGCTGTTTTCAGAAAAAAAAAAGTTTTTTTAAATTGCAAGTTATCAAATTACCAGTAACTATATATATCTGTGTATAATGATTATCCATCTGAGCTTTACTTCTTAAACTGAACCTTAAAACAAACCCTTTGATGAATAAATGCTGTAATCTATTGAGATACAGCTGTGCATCAAGCAGCCAACATCCCATCCCATTTAGGCTCCATTGCCCACTAGTATGGGGAACGCCCAATTTGTGTCCAGCTTTTTCAGGACTGTTGTAATTAATAACACATTTTCTTTCTTACAAAGAGGTTGAATGCAAACTGGCAAACCTCCAGATTTTAAAACTGAAAACTTATCACCTCTTATTGTCACCTCTGAATTAATCAATCCCATCTCCTGACAGCAGCTTATCTGCCCGTGTTATTACTTGTAACACTGTATGGCACCCCTAAGTCACGCTGTCCCAGTACATTGTCCCCTTCTGCTTCCCTAAGAGAAGATTGTTCCCATGAAAGAAGGGGGCGTCACATATACCCTGCAGCAGCACCACGGCAATCATATCAGCAGATTGATTCTGACGTCCAAAAAAGGGTTCCTTCAATGATATTGTTCACCTGTCTCATAGGCTTAAAGTGGGTAAGTAGGAGGGGAGTGCTTTGGGAAGGGGGTCGTGTGAGGGTTATTGGGTGGGGGTTGGACACAGGATGAGAGGTATTGTTCAAGAAAGGTTTGAGGATTGGGGGTGTGGTGCTGACAGGTGGAAAAAAACCCTCAAAACACTCATCTGACTAGCCTCTTCTGTCCATCCATGGGGCCCCATTTAAGCAAAGTAATGGAGTCCAAATTACAGCACATGATTGCTAAGAACAAAACTCTATTGTTTGCCCTCAGGGCACACTAGATCACCCTAAATGAGTGTCACAGCAAGCAGCAGGGCATGGACCGTTACGGCACTATTTAGTCTGTCTCGTTGTCTCAAGACAGCCCTGTTTCAGAGGTTCTCAGATCAGACAAATACTGCTCCCCTTCTCCCCCCAGCGCCTTCACCCCTTCCTCTGTACAGCTGCCCCCCCATCCCACTACTCCTCACCCAGAAATAGGCCAAATCTCCTCCATTGTGTTTCGACTGCCTAGTGTGAAATTCACTGTGACATTAAATGTTTTCTAATGAATAATTACTGAATGGATATGCAGGGAGAATATGTGTAATGGATTGTAGACTGCATTTTAAAGACGTCTTTTTTGTCTCTTTTCCGTGGTATTTACAGGACAAAAAGCCCCTTGGCCGTTCTCAGAAGAAACGAGGGCCATAGGAGGAGGATGGAGGCATGGGGAAGGGGGGGTCTTTGTGTCAATTAGATCCAATGGATTATCTTTTTTTTTAATGCTTTTTTTTTAACAGAGAGTTGAGAATCAAAGGATTTCTGCTTCCAAAGAGGGAGTGCAAAAAATACAAAACCAACAAAAGCTGGGAAAACCTTTGGTCAAAGTGTCGGTGCTGTGAATGCTAAATAGATTGGTGGAATTTTTCTTTCCCACTATGCTTCTGAAATGCGCCGCTGTTTCAGGCTCTGCTAGTCCATTTTGTGCTATGTTGTGTTTACTTGGAGCATCAGATCAACTGAATGAGGGGCTGCAAGCCAAGGTCCTTCTAAGCTGTGTAGCAATTATCTTCTGTTTGTTCAAATGCACAATCAAAGCCTTTGCTTCGGAGACATTTAGGACCTTTAGATCCTTTTATTTCTATAGATCCAGCAAATACAATGTTGGTGCTTTTTGTTGTCTCCTATTTTTCCCCCACTTTGTCCCCAGCAGAGCTGTTTATTGAAACATGCTTTTATCCAGATGCAGTTGTCAAAGCAACTTACTTGATACTTTTATGCATGCATAATTATTGCACATTTTAGTTCTAACAGTTAAACATGTTTTCACTGTAAAGCGATTGACTCTTATCTGCAAAACAAACAAACTAATGAATTTTCTAAACGTTGAAATATAACACAAAGAATATTGAGTACTGTAATACTAAAGATTACAAAAAATTTGATGACAGAAAATAGCAGTAATTTACAGCATCTTGGAGCAGGGCATTGAGCTCCATAATGACTGAAAGCTGTTGCACAGGGTCGGCTGGACATGGAGGGTGCCCTGACAGCTAGGGACCGGGTGGGAATCCAGGACTTTGTTCTTCTGGATGAAACTACAGAGGGAGCAGTTATCAGCAACCTAAAGAAACGCTTCAGCAAAGATCTTATCTATGTGAGTCTCCTTGCCCCAAAAACATCAAAATTTAAGTTAAAACATGTCCTTTTATTTATGCAATGACTTATTTTCACTTTATCGTTTCCTTAGACTTACATTGGCACTTTGTTGGTGTCTGTGAATCCATATAAGGAGCTGGACATCTACAGTAAGAAACAAATGGATGTCTACATGGGTGTCAACTTTTTCGAGCTTCCACCACACATGTGAGTGTATAGTATGCATCATACCATAGCTTAATCAGGATAATAAAAGGAGGACTCCTATATTTCAACATATAAATGTCCATTGTTTTATTCTTTTTTATCTTGAATTAGTTGCATTGTAATTTCAACAGCTGAATGTTTGCTCAGTAGAAAATTTATTCTTTATTGTCTTTAGCAAAAATACATTAAAAACCAATTCATTAAAAAAGGCATTAAAGACCTTGTAAAAAGAGCTGCCAAATTTTCCTTTTATAATTGTCATAAATTTATTGTTCTACATGTCTAAAACGCTCCCAAAGATATTATTGCACTGTGGCACTAGAGGTAAATTTGGATTTCAGTATTCATATGTTTCAGGATTTTGTTTTTGAGTGTGTCTAAAAGTTTTTTTTCTTTCTTGTTGGAGACTTTGATGGCAATGCATAGACCACCGATCAATCTGAGGTCACCTCTCTCAGCAATCAGCTAGTAAGCAAGCCCATCTCCAAAACACAGGGACTCAGATGCAGCCAGAGAGCAGAATGACTCTCTTCTATTTCCCCACTAAACATGAGTGAAGCTTCCACTGACAAACCCCTTTATTGTCAATGGGGAAATCCATTCTCTGCATTTTAACCCATCCCCTTGGGGAGCAGTGGGCTGCCATTGTGTGGCGCCCAGGGAGCAATCAGGTTAAAGGTTTTGCTCAGGAACCAGAGTGCCGGCTGTGGGGATCGAACTGGATACTTGCTACCTTCTCGGAGCACAAGAGCACCGCTCTTAACCACTAGACCACCACTCCCCCAGATCCCTACTGAAATTAAAAATCTCTTTAATCTCTTTTAATTCATTAAATTGTGTTAGTGAAATATAATAGGTTTCAGCGGCCATAACAGACATGGCCCCTGCATCTCAGGGCAGAAAAAACTTCATAACATTACTTTTGAGACCTGATATGATTCGCTTAAATGTGTTTTTAATTATTCAAATTCAGATGGGTGATAATAAAACATATTTCTGTGGTTTGACAAACTGAGAAAGACACCTTTATCTATACTTTACAGCACTTAATAGAGGTGCATAATTTTTGGAGGATCCTTTTATTCATTGTTTTTGTTCAAAATTACTTTATAAACCTTTATAAACCTTTCTTTATTGCTTTGTTACTGCTTTAGCTTTTGTTTGTACCCAGTATTCTGAATTCTTTTATATGTCCTTGTCCTCATAGTACAATGATATAAAAATGGACATAGCCTTTGAGTTTTAACACTTACAAACCGTGTGTTAGTATTAATTCTCTAACAGTTATATATATATATAACTGCCTAAATATTCTTGAACATACTTTTCATTTTTAGGAGTAATCAATTTCTAAAATACAACATTAATATTTTCATTTGGCTTTTTATTTTTCTGATCATCTAAATAAAAATACAAAAAAAATTTTTAAAAGAAAAAAAAAGTCCAGAGACTGTACGCTAGTTGTCTGTTGACCTAGTTTCAAATAAATCTTTTGTTGCAGTGCCACATTTTTTTGCATACAATTTTAGAGGCTATTAGGTTTAACCTTAAACGACCCGGTTCCGGATAAAGTGGGAGACGACGAGTACGAGTACATTGATAGTTAAAATCTGTGAAGATGTTAGCATGTCCTGTAAATAAAATTTAAAAATGCAATCTAGAAATAAAACTTCTTAATCAAAAAAATTCGAAATAACTTCAGCTGTTTTCTCAGATTTTATTTATTTATTTATTTTCATATTAAATTTTTTGCTATTGCAATCTTACAATATTTGTTTTTCAAATACTTTTTTATATCTTATTGTTTTCACCTGCTTATTACAGATCCCACTCTCTTCACCTCTGGGGTGAACTTTTCTCTAAATTGAGAAGCGAATATGCATTTCCATTGGTCTGCATCAGTGTTCACAACAACATTTCTATGATCTATGATCAATGTACATGTCAAGAGAAAGCATTTGTACTGGGCTTAAAGTGAAGAGAAGGAGATCTGTAAAACACAATTTGAAAATGATGCGACTCATAAAACTCAAGTCGGAAAAAGATACATTTGAAAAAATTAAGTTTAAAAAAAAATATAGGATAAAAAAAAAAAGGAGGAACTTGAAAAAAAAATATCAGAGAACTGAGAAGTTACTCTTCAAACATTTTTTGATAAAAGAGTTTGTCAAAGTTTAATTTCTGGACTGTATTATTTTTTAGATTTCCAATAAAATTGTTCTTTGTCTGCAATAATAATGGAACAATATTCACTCCATACTGTTGCAATAGCATAATGCGGTGCTCAGCAATGCATAGAAAAGAAACAGGGGTGGCCCCAGGATAAAGGTTTAATTAATTCTAAATGGAAGTGGAGCTAATGCCCAGTAAACTATATCCATCTTGGCACAGAAACTTCTATCGGGTTTATAAAATCTGGAACCATTTAATCCAAACACACATGTACCTCCCGCACCTGACTTTGACGGAACCTGAAGGGGTTTTCAAAAGGCCTTGAATGAGATCTCACCAGTAGACAAATACTTGAATGAAAATGTATTTTGTTATCTATCATTATCTTATCCAATCTTATGTATCATTACAGCTATGCCTTGGCAGATAATGCCTACCAAACTATGCTGACAGAGTTCAACAATCACTTCATCCTCATCTCTGGTGAGAGTGGAGCAGGAAAAACTGAGGCCTCAAAGAAGATCCTGCAGTATTATGCCGTCAGCTGTCCGAGCACCACTTTAATGAACACTGTTAGAGATAAGATGCTCATGTCCAACCCTGTCTTAGAGGTTACCTAATTTTATCAGGACAGTAATTAAAACATAAATCTGTATGTGAGTAGAGCAATTATCCTAAACGACAGGGGTTTGTTTTTATTGCAGGCTTTTGGGAATGCAAAAACTTTGAAAAATGACAACTCTAGTCGGTTTGGGAAGTACATGGATATTCAGTTTGACAACCAGGTAAGCATCCAAAAAAATGCTGCTACTGAGATACAACTAATAAGGAGAGCAACTCATCAAAAGCACGTTTTCTGATGGTGTATCGTCTGGTTTCACTGGTTATTGCAAGGTTTTCTTGTTTGCCTTACCTTAAAATAGCAATACATAATGCAAAAAAACCCCAAAAAAACAAAAGCAAATTAGATGTCACGTGTCATTTTGTAAATGTGGAAAATATGATGTCTGAAGGGTGATGCAGTTGGAGGCCACATCCTGAACTACCTGCTGGAGAAGTCGAGGGTTGTGCACCAGAATCATGGGGAGAGGAACTTTCACATCTTTTACCAGCTGCTGGAGGGAGGATCTGATGACCTGCTGAAGCAGCTGGGTCTCAGTAGAGATGTCCAACACTACTACTATCTAACACAGGTTGGAATAACTTCATAAGGGCATTCTTATTAATGATTACTAACAATGTTTTACCTTGTCTCACTATTTCTTTTGAACAGGGGGAATGTGCCATTGTCTCATCTATTAATGACAAAAATGACTGGAAATCTGTCAAAAATGCCCTGCAAGTCATTGAATTTGATGAAACTAACACAAATGTAAGCTGAGTGATTTGTAGTGAACGAGTGTTTACATGGAGATGTTGCTAAAAGACATTGGTGCCTCTGTGCAGCATCTGTTTAGGGTCGTTGCAAGTGTTCTCCATTTGGGGAATGTTCATTTTGATGCAGATAGTAAAGGCCACGCCATGCTGAGGAACAACACAGAGCTAAACTGGGTTTCAGACGTAAGAAGCACAAACATTCATCACATCAATGTCCAGAGGAGGCTCAGAAATACTGTACATATAACAACTCATGCCAGTTTTCCTTATAGCTTCTGGGATTGGATGCCCACAACCTGAAGGAGGGACTTATGTTCAGGAGGATTGAAGCCAAAACAGAGCAGGTTCACAGACACCAAACCTGCCTTTATCCTATCTAAATTAAAAGAATGTGTTTCTCCATATTGCAACTGTGATCATGTTTTCTTTTTAAGGTTCTCAGTCCTTTCTCAGTTGACCACGCCATCTATGTCAGAGACGCCCTGGCCAAAGCCATCTATGGACAGACCTTTACCTGGTTGGTCAGCAGGATTAATGAGTCTATGGAGAATAAGGTGAGAATATGAGCGGTAAAAAAACATACATACCAGTTGCATTTCCAGAGTCGAATATATTCACATCCTTTCAGCTTTTTATAAATTTCCCTTTAATAACAATTAATAGTAGATGTTTTACTTTTGGTCCAACAACAAAAATTAGAAGCAGAGGCATATATTTATGAAAGATATAATTTTTCTTTCTTTCAAAAATAGCAAAGAAATTTTTTAGAACTGCATTTTTCAGTAATGACATCTGTAAGTCGGTTTGGCCCAAGATTTTACCCGATCTTCTGCTGAAATCTCTCAATCTCAGTCACACTGAATAGCAGGATCTAAACCTCTGCACCCTGGCACTCTTTGTTTAGGGTTGTTGCACTTCTGTAGACAAACCTCCATCTTTTGTCAAATGTAACAGTTTTTTATTTTGATGTTTTTGTTTTCCAGGGATTGCAATGATTTTAGTACCATTCCCCTTCCTATTAACTCTGACAGGTTCTTGGTCCCTGCAGACTAAAAGCTTCCTCTAAAGATGAAGCTGCCACCGCCGTGTTTTGTTGTTGGTTGAACAGTTAAATATGGCTCTGACCAGAGGATATTCTTTCACACGATAGCTATGTCTTCCACTGATGGCCAGATTAGTGGAGTTGATAATCAATAGTGGTGTTGTTTTTAGGTTCTCCCAACTAGGCTGCAGATTTCTGCAGCTCCTTCAGAGTTACCATGGACCGCTCTGCAGCTCTCTGATTAAATTTCTCCTTGCGTTTCCCTTCAGTGTATTTGGATGGCCTTGTTGGGTTTGCAGCTGTGCAATTCTTCCTTTGTTTCCAGATGATTAAACAGTTCTCCATGAGATGTTTAAAGTTTGGGGTGTTGTTTAATAACCAAACTTTACTTGAATCATTCAATAACTTCAACACTTACATGTATGCTGTGTTCCTTGGTTTTATGATGCTCTTTGTTCATTTGTGTCATCTAAAACATCACCGATGTTTCCATAAACCTGCTGTATTTATGCTAAAAGGAAATTATTAACAGATGAACTGTTGTGCTGACTAGGTGATAAAAGTAATTGGTTTGATGTTGGTATTCGAATTAATACACACCACACTTTTATCATTAAAAAAACCCTAAAAAAAACAGAATAACTTCCACCATCCAGTCTCACTAGAATTATATAATTATATGGAACATATTAACCCTCTTATGCATGTATTATGATAAACTCCCGATTTTTTTACTAATTGTTTTTGTACATCCATAGAAATGTAAAACAAGGTTTAAAAAATATATATATTTTCTGTCTTTATTCTTTAATTATATGTTCATCCATCCACACAGGTGTACTTTATGTATTTTATACTGTAAAAAAAAATATACCAAAAAATTTGTTAGATATAGTTGTAATTAATTTTACAGTTATGGTATCCTGTTGGAGTGGTGCTTCCTCTACTCCCCTGTAGAAACCAAAATATCTGAGGTCTTTTTCCCATCAAAAAAAAGTAACTGAAACCAAGATGGTTTCAGTTACTTTTTTAAGTTGAAATGATCAACAAATGGAATTTTTCTGTATGGGATGATGCAAAAGCTTCTACCAGATTGGATGATGTGCGTAGATACCCAAAATTGAGGGCATATATATATATATAAACACTTTTAAAAAACTGTACACTGTAGTGATCACTGTGCATGAAAGAATTAAAGCTTGTGCAGTAACAAGACACAACGTGAAAAAAGTGATGCGAAAACTTTTTTTCAAGGTCCTGTTATTGAATTAACTTGTTCTACTAGGACTCCTCGCGAAAGACTGTTATTGGGCTTTTGGACATATATGGATTTGAAGTGTTTTACGTTAACAGGTAAGCTTTACTCTTGATCATTAACTAAGCCTCTGATGAATATTGACTGCTTTTGAAAAAAACAAAACCAAATGCTCCGAGCATACCTGCATATTGCATAAAATCAGCTGTATTTGCTCTCTGTCATTAGTTTTGAGCAGTTTTGTATAAACTACTGCAACGAGAAGCTGCAGCAGCTTTTTATCCAGCTCACACTCAAATCTGAGCAGGAGGAATATGAAGCAGAAGGAATTGAGGTAAGAAATATTGAAATATGAGAAATACGAGGGGCGTTCAATAAGTAATGCCCCTGGCCCACTTCCACATGTTTGATCGAGCTGATTTAGCATGTAATGTATTTTAAATCTCTATAGATTAAATAGCAAATTGCAGCTCTGAACTAAGTATGGTTTCTGATTTACTGGTGTTAAAACTGAGTCAAGTCTGAGGTCGTGCATTTAAAAGGATGCACACAACGGGGGACTTTTGATCAAATGAAAGTAACTTATAGTGATAATGTCCCATAATATAACCTTTTAAAACATTTTGCAAGGTCATATAACGGGCATCATCCCCATAAATTACTTTAATTTAATAAAAAGTGTCCCAATAGAAAGTTCTTTCCAATAGAAAAACTGGATCATTGCTCAACACTCAACAGGCTCCATTTCAGACTTTACTCAGTTCAAACACCTGTAAGTCAGAAACCATAAATTGTTCCGAGCTGTAATTAAAAATAAAAAACTGAATCCATAGAGATTTAAATAACGTCGCATGCAACATTTCAGCTCGATCAGACATCTGGAAGTGCGTCAGGGGCATTACTTATTGAATGCCCCTCGTATTTAGTAAAATGAGCTATCCTCAGCATTAAGTAGCTTCAATCAGAGTATTTTTCTTGCATAGTGGGAGCCGGTTCAGTTCTTCAACAATAAAATCATCTGTGACCTGGTTGAGGAGAAACACAGAGGAATCATATCAGTATTGGTGGGTAATCATGGACCACTACATCTTTTGACATACATAGAACTTAATTCAATGAATCAGGATATTACATTTGATGAACAATAACAACATTAAAGCAAAATTAAAGAAAACCTTCAATAAACACACTTCTGCATTAATCATTTTTTTGTACCTTTAATATAGTTTTGTAATCTTATAATATTATTCCAACTCGATAAATCTGAGTGAAACATCTAATGATTGTTATGCTGCAGGATGAAGAGTGTCTCAGGCCAGGCGATGCCACAGACCTCACCTTTCTGGACAGATTAGAAGAAAAGATGGGAAATCACCCCCACTTTGTTACGTGAGTTACAGAAAATATTTCTTAGGGTTTTGCTAAATGGAGCTGATTGTGTTTTCATTAAGAAAAAGGTTTGTGATTCATCTGTGCCTATGTTTCCTCCCCTTTGACTGCAGACACAGACTAGCTGACAAAATGACTCGGAAGACTCTGGAAAGGGGAGATTTCCGACTCTTGCATTATGCCGGGGAGGTCACCTACTGCGTTGTGGGTAAAAGAAAATCCCAGTCCCGAAGCCTTTTTATTCTTAAGATATTTACCATAAAATTTTCTTGTTGGAGTTCTGTGACTTAGCCTTTTTTTCACATCTAGGTTTTCTTGACAAAAATAACGACTTGTTATACAGAAACATAAAGGACGTAAGTCAATATTTCTACACCTTAAACTAATAAGACAAAGATATGTAATCAAAAGAAATGTATTTTCAAGACTTTGCACAATAAACAATGAAAAAACGGAGCACATTTCACAATGTATTATCTAGATGTAAACAAATATATTAATGTGCATTTTCTTCTATTTTTAAAGCTGGTTTGTCAGTCAAAAAATGACATTGTCCGGGAATGCTTCTGCACTGTGGATACAGCAAACAAGAGAAGGCCAGAAACAGTAAGTTCTGCTGACTGAATCCTTATAAAGAAAGAAAAAAATGCAAATAAATTGCAAGTCAAGATGTTTGCATGAAATATTGGCATTAATGTCATTAATTTGAGGCATTTGAAGAGTTCTTTTTTAGAGCATAACTATGACGCAACAGACGTGTATGATGGATTTTAAAAACGGGGATTGAGTTTATAGCAATCGCCCTTTTCAGAAACACAGCGGTTCAATTAATCGGTTTCCTGGCATCAGGCCATTATAATCCCATTTCAAGTATTTTTAGTAGGAATGGGCTCTATTAGGAGGAAGTTAAACTTTGTATTTGTAATCCTTTTTTTTTGGCGCATGCAACCACTCTCGAACAAACGGACCCAAACAAGCTCTATCAGATAAAATAAGTTATAAAGTTCAGGAACAACCAAAGGACCATCAAGAGTTGGACAAGATTGAGAACTGATCCAAAATAGTTTCACATAGTTTTACTACCTTTGATCTGAAGGTATAAATGTTATCTAATATCGTTTAGATGAGCTGCTGGATTAATGCAACCTTTTGGTTGTGTCTTTAGGTGGCGATGCAGTTTAAGAACAGCCTGCAGAAGCTGACAGAGATGCTTATGGCTAAGGAGGCCTGGTACATACGCTGTTTAAAGTCCAATGAGTCCAAGCAGCCAGGTACGTCAGCGCAGAATAGCCAGAGGATACAAACAATAGACTCATCTCTGCTATGCAACCACAGGACAGTTTGATGAAGCTTTGATAAGACATCAGGTGAAGTACCTGGGTCTAATGGAACATCTCAGAGTCAGAAGAGCTGGTTTTGCCTACCGTCGGAGATATGAAGACTTTTTAAAGAGGTAGTGAAAACCATGTCTATCTTCATGAGGTTTTGCTTGACTGTGGCTGATGTAAGCCTCTCCTGTCTGGGTTAATCGGATCCATGTTGCAGATACAAACCCCTGTGCCCAGCCACCTGGCCTCACTGGAGAGGACTGCCTGCAGATGGTGTTGAAGTGCTGGCTCAACACCTGGGCTACCTACCTGATGAGTACAAAATGGGAAGGTGAGGAAAACATTCTAGTTCCGCCTAGTTATTACACAACAAGCTAGTTTTAGCAAAAGTAACCAACCCTCATTTAATTTTTATAGAACTAAAATATTCATCCGTCATCCCAGAACACTTTATGCCACAGAGGACGCTTACGAGAAATGCAAACATGACTTGGGTGAGTTTGAACTAAATCTTAAATGCTTTGAATTGTAAAAGACGTTAATCGAGTTATGCTTTGGATTTGCAGCAACCAAACTGCAGGCCAAGTATAAAGGATACAAAATCAAGGGAGAGTTCAAGAAACAGAAAGAGGCTGGTAAATACCAGAACACATAACATGGGGCCTAAATATGTTTGAATTAAAATACATCCAATCCAAACAAGGATAGTACAACTATATTTTTGGAGTAGAAAACTTTTATATCTTATTATACTTTAAATCTCATAGAAATGTATAATTCATAACTAAATCTCATGGTTTGAGGTTGACAAGATAAACGTGAGAAACTTCTGAATATTTCACAACTTTTGAACAGCCTTACATGATTTCCATGTCTGCAGCAACAAAGATCGAAACGTGCTGGAGAGGAGCACAGGCTAGGAAAGAAAAGGAGAAACGAGCATGGGCCGTAAAAGTCATCAAGAAGTGAGCAAGAACATAAGCATTGCACCCTAATTCCAAATCTCATCTTATCATATTTTATAATGGTATTATATTCTATAACGTAAATTGTATTTCTCTTTCCTGATTTAGGTTTATCAAAGCCTACATAAACAGAGGAGAAGCAAAGAGCACAGATAACTCAGAGTACCTGGCCTTTGTGAGACAAAGCTACTTGAACAGACTGAAGAATAATTTGCCAAAGACTGTTCTGGATAAAACCACCTGGCTAACTCCCCCTTCTGTGGTCGCTGAGGTAGTTCAGCGTTTGTTTATAACAGCTTAGCCAGACTGAAACCCAAACTTTGGATCAGTGGGTGATTTTATTGTTTCATTGAAGGCATCAGAGATACTCCGTAAGCTTCACTACCGTCTGATGGTGCGGAGATACGTACGAGGAATCACACCACAGCGAAAGGCCCAAGTAATAAAAACTAATTAAACCATATATCGCTGTGGTTTCTGTTTCATTCCTTATTTTCTTACTTTTATTGTTCTTTCAGCTTCAGCTGAAAATTGTCACCAGTTCTATCTTCAAAGACAAGAAGGAAAATTACCCACAGAGTGTCTCTCAGCCCTTCTTGGACACAAGAATCAGTAAATCTCAAATAAAGCAACTGCACACAAGTTTCTGTTTCTAAATCACCGTATTTATGAGAACTCTGCTCTCCAGGTGAACAAGAGATCAACAGCCGGGTTCTTAGTATGATTCGCAATGAGCATATTAAGGTAAAAACACTAATCAGTTTGACATAATCCAGTGCTGCATCTAGCATTGATGGAGTTGGGTTTTGTGTTTCTGCAGTACAGTGTGCCAGTCATTAAGTATGACAGAAACGGCTTCAAACCGAGGCCCAGGCAACTTATCCTCACCCAGACTGCTGCCTATGTGGTGGAGGAGGCCAAGGTCAAACAGCGAGTATCGTACAGCTCTCTCAAAGGTCTGAAACACATCAGCTACTTCAGTGATTAACATAATAAGTTTTTCTTAAGCTAAGTTTGGACCCTTTGCAGGGATTTCTGTAAGCAACCTAAGCGATGGCATTATTGTATTTCATATAACCTGTGAAAACCCCAAACAAAAGGTGAGTCAATTTCCACTTTTTTTCATTTCATTACATATCATATATTTAATTAGGATTTTATTTAAATAATCAACGCAAGATAGTGAATGATTTTACAAAGGAAAGGAGATGTTTTAAACATGGGATGTGCATTTGCATTCATCCCCCTTATTCTTACACTCCTATGTGCCTTCAGGAGTCTCAGAGTCCAATTTTTATTTGATACACTGTCAGAACAGATTCAGCTGTTGCAAAGGTTTTAGAGGTTAGAGAACATTAAGGAACAGCATCAGGTGGGTCAGAGATAAAAAATCCCTAACTTTGAACATGTCACAGAAGCCAGTTCAGTCCATCATAATAGCGTAGAGAGAGTACAGCACAATGGGAAACTTACCAAAGCATTATCATCAACCTAAACTGACAGGCGGGGCAAGGGAGAATTAATCAGACACTCAGAACTCTGGAGGAGCGGCAGAGCTCTGCAGCTCAGCTGGGGAATCTTGAGCACTTTATATATAAAGTGCTACATATGTATAAATACATACATACATACATACATACATACATACATACATGTATATATATATATATATATATATATATATATATATATATATATATATATATATATATATATATATATATACATGCAAAATTTAATGTTTAGTGAAAAACAAATTCTGTTGTAAAGCAGGGTGATGGCATCATTATGATCAGGGAATGGGGATCTTCTTGTCAAAGCAGATAAAATAAAACCTATAAAGACGACAAAGGACAGGAGCTGGACAACTACTTTTAGACCTGCACCCGGAGCTGTAGTGGTAGGAACTATTAATAGCATTATATTTGAAAGGTCCCAAACAAAGGATGACCTAAATCAAACTGGAATCTTTAACAAATGAACAAATTTTCAATATCTAAAAACTGACTCTAATATTTGACTCAGTGGTGGCTGAATAGAAATACAAGCATTTATGCATTTGAGTTTCTATATTTTCTTGGACATACTGACATCCATGTTTATAACAGTTATAAAGAAATGTCACATAAAAAGGTAAACAATAATTTGGCTACTTAGAGATACATTTTTGTTCCCTGGTATAAAACAGCAAAAAACTAACAAGATTATTTTTTCTCTGTTCTTGCATTAGGGGGATCTGGTCATACAGTGTGACCACCTGTATGAGTTTTTAACTAAACTTAGCATCATTGCTAACAAACAGAACATAATCAAAGTGGTGCAGGGAAGGTGAGTTCTGTGAGAATTAAGAAACCTGGTTTTAGAACAAAGGATTACTTAACTTCCTTTTTTTTCTTATGTCTCAGCATAAAAATAGAAATCCAGACAGGCAAAGAGAGCGCAGTAGACTTCAGCAGAGGGCAGGAACCCCAAGTGTACAAAGCCAAGAATGGACACCTCATGGTGGTGAGTTTAGATTTATGTTCTGGTCTCAATTTCCCCTGCAGAATTCAATAAAACAGTCACTTTTCTGCTGCAGGTCGCCACTCGAACAAGGACACGGTAATGTGGAACTGAAGATGAGACACAAGAAGCCCCATGATATCTCATCAAGAGACCCCAAAGGAGAGGACCGTATCCCCTGCATGCACACCTAGCATCAATCAGCTGCACCCCTAAATGCAGCCAGGAGCTTCTTCATTAGACAGAAAGTCAATTTAAATCTGTGATGTAAATTTAATCACAATCTGAAAAAAAAAAAAACATATCTGTTTTGAGGAAAACTTTTTTTCAACTAACTGGTACCTGTTATCTCTGACCAGTTCAGCCATATGTATAATAATTTTGTTTTTTCACTGGTTAGAAAAAAAAAAGGAAATTAAAACAAATACCAAAAAAATCAGCATCTAGAAATTTATTTGTGATAAAGTATATATAAATATAAAACATTTGTTCACTTCTGTAAACAGATCTAAAACTGTTGCTTGTATTGACTTGAACATATACTGTAGTGTGCAAACAGTATATTGTCTGTTGAATGCAGTGATGGACAGGTCTAATTCGCCTTGCTGTTTAAAGCTTGTAGACAGGCATCCTCTTCCTGCCAGTTAGCTCTCCAATTACCCTTATTCGCTTAAACCTTAGCATAAATCATCCAATCAGCAAAGAACATATAACACCTTAGATCACAGATCAGGTTCCCTCCACTGGAAAATAAAATGCTTATAGTGGAATGAAAGGAAATGTACAAACTCTAACTAAACAGATTATGCATAAGAATGAAATGTTACATTCCTCTCTGATATCATAACATAAAAATTATACTTAAGGTTTTAATAACTAACCAACAGGCTACAAAATAGCCATGGTAACATTTCAGGAGTTAAACAGTGCCACCACGTGGTCACATTGTGCTATAATTTCAATGATACTTTGTGGAGCAGTCAGACCCACAGGAGAAAAATGTGAACAGTTTAACTTATAAACAGATTACATTTCTTGATTCTCTAAATGTCACGTAGCTTGGAACCCTAAAACAACCGATTTCTGCACAAACAGTCCGACCGGTAAAACTTTGTTCTGCTGAAAACAAAAATTAATGTAAGCAACAGTACATCAAGGTGATTTTTTAACAATATAAAGCGACTTCAAACTAAGACAAGACAAAAACATAAATTACCACCACAAAATGTGGTACGACACTCAAAGCCTGGTAAAGAGAAGACAGGAAATGAGAGAGCAAGAGATTTGCTTGTTGTTTTAAGGCAAAAACATAATAAAGAGACTAAGATGGGGGTGAAGAGGGGGAGGTCACTGGTGATGGTGTGTGCGGTCATCAGGGCGTTTGATATGAATCCTACGAACTCTTCCAACGGGCTCTTCGTCGTCGTCCAGATGGCTAGATCTTCCTGCAGCGCCGCCGGTGGCTTCAAGCAAAGCGTTGTCTGGACCCCGCCCATCGTGGGATTCATACAGAAGAATGTTGAGGGTCTCCTCATAGATGCGTGCTTCAGGAAACTCAACCTAAATGTTTTACAAACAACATTAAAAAGTTGAATTTAATGACATACAACATTTTTTGAGTTTATTGTGCTGATTTGAACATAGTAACAGTAAATGCTTATTTACCTTAGTCTGCTTCTTTTCTGTGGCATAAACAATAGAGGTGCAGCACACCTCAGCAATCTTACGCCCCTGGCCATAGAAGGACCAGCAACAGATCTCATCTCCTATCACATCCTTGATGAAGAGGACTCGGCCATTAAACCGCAAAGACAGCTTGTCAAACAGCTCAATATTTTTTAGCATGTTGTCATCAGAATTGCTGAACAGGAGAAAAAATAGGAATGTTGATGAATATAATATAATTAGGGCTGAAACAATTGGATTAATCGATTATTGAAATAATAGTCAACTAATTTAGTCATCGATTAATTTTTAACCAGAGTAGAGACTCCAAAACATGCCTTTAGCTGACAGAGAAACCCACTTAGAGCAGTCATTTTACCAAAATTGTAAAAAGAAATCTTCTTCAAGGAACCATGCTATCAGATTATCAATCAATTAATCTAAAAAATTAACGGCAGATTAACTTTTAGCAAAATAATTGTTAGTTGTTGCCCTAAACCCAATACTTAATTTTAATAAGCAATCATAAACCCAGTAACCCTACAAAGGAGACTTACCTAGTATAGGAATATTTATTGTTGCTTCTGTTATACAGTAGTTTCACAGTAGGCTGCAAAGACAAAATGTTTATTAAATTAACGCATAGGAGCCCCATAATATTTAGCACAAGCTATAAAAACATACCTTGTTTGAGGTTGCAATGAGTCTTTGCTCTTCCTTACACGACGTCATAAGAGGCACTTTACAAAGAGGTTCATATGTTTCCTTCTTCTGAAAGACAGTTTTTAATTTTCTTAATACTGCAATTAAATTACAGCCATTGTAACATAATACCAGAGAATGGATTGTATTTAAAGGGTGTTATGTAACAGGATAAGTGGGTCAGTTATTTTGGTTTAAATCCTAGTCATAATCACTCAAATGTTGCCTAAACTGAAATTACAAAACAGGAATGTGGGAAGAATGCTAAATCTTCAGTGAAAGGTAATCAATTATGAATCTAAGCATTATCTTATGCATGTCTATTGATAGAAAGATTTAATTCAAAAGAGAAACAGATACTCAATGGTAAGTTCATGAGCAAGGAAGTAGAGCTAAGAAAATTGTTTATTTTTTAACTCTTCACTATTATGTTATTCTTATACATTTTTCTAAGGTCCACATTTGTATGACCATTTTGCTATCTTTTTGCTGCTGTAAACACCAGAATTTCACCATTGTTAGACAATAAAGGGATTTTCTATTCTATTCCATTATAAAAAAGGTGGCATTTGGGTACAAGATGGAAGACAAATTAGCAAGGAGCAAAAAGCATCTCAGCGAGAGCACAGAGAGTAAAGTAAAATTTGGTCCCTGGAACCTTTCAATTTGTTGTTAAATAATATTTCACATTCAGTCACTTTATTAGGTCCAGGCTAATCATTATCAATCATTATCCTGCTAATCAAATGACAGAAAGTCTACAAATTTACCATATAGACTTTTTAAAGACCAGTATTCTCAAATTGAGCATCAGAATGGACAGAAATGGGGACTGATTTTGAAAGCTTTATGGTTTCTGGTAACAGCTGGGCTGGTCAAAAGGTTTTAGAATCTAATATGTGGATTTTCACAATTAATCGTCTGTGGTTTACAGAGAATGGTGCAAAATAAAGAGAAAATGTGTGATTTTTATGGACACTATAAGTAGCGTCTAAGTGCTATGGCTTCTTTCAGCACTGATGCTGTCCTCCTTTATAAGAAGAGTGCATCCACCTTCAGATGGCTGATTTTGGCAGGTTAAGGAATCAAAAGCTCCAATCATTTCTCAATAGTTTTACAGAAAAAAAAAACACCGCTCTCCAACGTACTTAACAGCCACCAGATCTCAATCCAATAGAGCAACAGTTGTGAGGCGGCGGATAAAAGCATTCGAGGACAGCTTCAGGCCATTTGTAGAATGAAGGTGACTCCAACTGCTTAAGGGGGTCTGATCCAGAACTAGCAAGCTGCACTGAAAGAACTGACTGGTGGTATTACAAATATTCCAAAAGCTAGGAATTCAAGCAGATTAGACCAAATCATACCTGATTAAAAAATTACATTTTAGAAGGACAAAAGAATGGTTAAAGAACTTCCAATACTATTTCAAAGAGCTAGATTGGGTACCTGCAAGGCTGCTGAGCATTCATCAGCTAAGCCCTGGACAAGGTAATACTTGGCCTCTGCCAGTAACTCTTCAGTCTCCCTGCGGCTCTCTGGGAGTGGGACCGCCCCGTCCCTAAGGAAGTTAAGGATTGTTCCGAAGTGTTTTCCACAGCGATCAATTAGGATCCAACCTATAAACAGGAAAAAAAATATATCACAAATTGTCATGTCGAGGAAAGAGATTGATTTTAGTGTGCTTACATCATACATGAAGAGCTTACCTTCACTGTCTGTGAGAACCTCCATCCGCCCACTGAACATAGCTTTAAGCATGGTGTCCTGCTTTGTTAGTGTCTGCATTGTAGTGTAGTACAGCGCCCCACCCACATTTAACTTCACATACTTGGAACTGGGGCTGGAACCTTTAAAGGATGTTGTCCTGGTTGTAGCTGCTGGCACTGCCGAGCTCACCACGCTGTCTCCTGACATCTCTTCCTGGAACAAACCAAGGAAAAACACCATTGATTTAAATAAACGCCTTTCCCATCTAAATTAAAGTGATCTTTTGCATTATTTGGTAAACTAGCAGGTTCAGAGCCACGTATTGCACCGTGATTTAACAATGCTGGGTTTAATTTCTAATTTTCGCATTTCTACATGATTTTTTAAATTAATTTATAATTAATGAACAATCATAACAGGGAGGTGTAGGAGCCCAATAAGGATTTTGGGGTTTCTCCCTTTTTACCCCCTCATGAATGACCTGAATGTATGTTGTAAGTGGGTATGTGTACGCACTACATGAACATGCCTCAGTTCCATTGTGATTGGAGGTAGGCTACATTCACACTGCAGGCCTTAATGCTCAATACCGATTTTTCTGTGAAATCCGATTCTTTTGCGTGGTTGTTCACATTTCCATATGTATGCGACTTGTATGCGATCTCCTGAGTGAACTGCATTCACACAACTCAAGTGTCCCACGTGTGCAGTAGAGGACGCAATGACATCACAAGCAAACGTGCTCTGTGTTTACAGAAGTAAACATGGATGGTAGTGCTGGAACGCATCTAGCGATCTTTCCCAACCTCAGCTAGTGCATTAACAACACAATCTTTCCAAGACGGTTGAAAATAAAGGCTGCTCTCAGTATTATCGTCCACCATGGTTGTTGTTGTTTTTCTTGCCGCGTCTGCGTATCAAGACACAGAATAATGACCTTTGTCGAGCATTAATGGCATACACACAGGTAGCATTTGAAAAGATTGGATACGGATCGGTTTCAGGACCACATAGCCAAAAGGCCTGGGTCACATCAGGAAAGAAATCAGATCTGTGCTGTTCAGATTGTCATGAATAGATCAGATACAGGTCACATACGTGCAAAAACAAAATCAGATTTGGGTCACTTCGGGCTGCTGTGTGAACGTAACCGTAGAGTTGATCTGTTTCTGATACAAGTATTGGAAAGGTCTCCGATACTGGCAAAAAATGTTTGCATCAGTACCTGAGAGTAATGAAATCTTGCAGCAAATTATTTTAAATAATCCATAGCCTTGTACTGTACAGTACAGTATCTAGACAAAAGCTTGAACTTTCCTATCTTTATCAAGACAGTGTACTGACTTTAACCTATGTTGCCCTAAACTATCTATAACCTTAACAGGCACCAAATGATTGGTAGTAGTTCACCATCTATCTTGCTGAGGTACTTAAATTATTATTATATTAACAAAGACAAACACACTGTGGATATTTGGATTAAAAAGGCTCAACATGAAAAAACTCCAGTGTTGAACATTATGTGATGAGGTGAGGTTAAACCCCCAACAAAAATCATATTTTGATAAATTTAGGTAATACAAGTTCATATATATATATATATTCTACAACAGATTGATTTGACGTATTTTGAGTCGTTTGATATCTATATCAAATTAGTCAAAACCTATAAATGTTACTTTCAGCTGGATCATTCAGAACGTGTTAAATGTCAAAACAGAAGATAGACATTTTATTGGACTGGAGAAAACGGCGTCATGTAGGCCATCAGTAAAGTCATAAAAACATTTATGGTAAAACATCGAGTTTAACATCGACCATATAGCAGGCGGGAATCCTAATAATATAAATAACTTTGTTTCTAAAACAATGGACCGTTATATCAACGTGCGTAGATTTCAACTTCGTTATAGCTTCCATTAGCTAGCAGCTAGTTAGCCTACTAATAAGTTACCAAATATATCAAATATTAAGCTTTTTTCCAGTAACAATGTTTGAAGTCAACATTATTTCCCACTACTGAGTTAACAGAAAGTAACTTCTTGGTTTATAATACTAATAAAGCATATATATTTACCATAGAACCCACAGCTGACTTCGTAGTTGTCGCTTGCTAACGTCAGTCAGCTAACACCCACTTTTTCCGGTGTTGTGCTGAAAATGACCCCCCGATAGGAGGCAGCGAATCTGAAACTCGAATTAGGTGGCACCAAAGATGCCTTACTGATTCACTATCTTTGCTTGTTGTTTTGTTATTATTATTATCATTATTTTTATGTACAGAACTAGGCAGGCAAGGATATGCAGCCAAGATTCTTCAAACTGTTTTAGCTGCTTTCGAAATTTTAAAAATATTTTTTATTTACTAATCACAAAAAATAGTTTATTGTAAACATGTCGACATGTTGGGGGATATTTTGTGTCCATGGCCGTCATCAAGTCTTAATAAGGTTTTATTCGACGGCAATTAATTTAAAGAGCCTTTAACAAAACTAGTTACATTTCATTCAAAGGGAAAGACCAAAATGCGTTTTTGAACTGCCCCCTCCACTGCGACCCAGGATATTGTTGTAGACAAAAGATGGATACAATTACTATGAGTAATTTCTCCCCTTTTCTGCCTTCTAGATATCGGATTGCTTCATCGCCGCTCCTAAGAATATTTTCTCAAGTGACAGTTTAATTTTACATTTAATAACGTATTAGCATGTATAAATTTTATACATGCCTTTCACGTTTCCTTCAGGCAACGTAAAAAAAAAAAAAAAATGCGCGTTCCATGTCGAGATGCTTTTCATTTCAGGGGTGCATTTTATTGTACATCACCGAGTGTACCGCGTAGCGTTCATAAAAATGACGTCAACCGTCGCAAACAATGATTGAAAGTAGATGTAAAATATGTTAAAGTTATAAACGATACGGTTTTGGATATTTAGACATTTATTCTTTAATAAGTACTTCACTTCAACCAAATGTATGGTTTACTTCTTTTAATTTGCGTAAATGCCAACAACGCCCTCCCCCTATTTGTCGTTTCCGTTTATACAGCAGAGTGTACCAGCAATAATAGTCCCCCGTCCAACACCTACCAACACTGAGTAAGAGCTGAATTCAACAAGAATAATTTCACATTCGCCATAATACGTAAACCGAGGCCGTTTATTAACATACCAGAATTTTTATTTTGGATCTGGATGTCTAACGTACTTTGCGAAACCGGATAAATTGTACCCGGAGTTATTTTAATGCGACGCAGCAGATTAACGACTGCAGTCTAGTAGAGGTTCCTTCAGATTGTTTACGTTTAGGAACGGGTGTCTCCTGCTTTCGAACAACCTGACATCGTTACAGCATTAGACGCCACCTCACCCTAATGCTAAACAGAATTAAATCAATTTAAAATGTGTGTTTTATAGTCGGTATCAAAGCAGCCGACTAGCCCAGCTAGCTAGGTGTCGTTTTTCCACCTTCACGGGTATTTCCTAGCTTCAGAGATGCTAAGTTAGAGCTCTCTTTCTCTTCTTTTTTATTTTATTTAATCCGGACTCTCCTCATACTTGGATGTTATGGACTGCCAAATGAAAGAGAGTGTATAGCGAAAGGTGTGCCTGAAGGCCAGACAAAATCTGCTTATCTTCTTAACTTCACAGGTAATCTCTGTCAAAACACTTTGATCATGCAACTTTTTTTTCTATGGGGGAACAAGCTTCAAACAGAGGATATGTGTTCTGTGAGGCTTCTTAAAAAATACTTATCTATACATTAGGACACAGGTATTTTTCAGTAACTTTAAATACATTTCTGCAAGTCATTGAAAACGTCGCAATTATGTATAATATAGATTAATAACACAAAAATATGTATTTCAAATGTGTATTCCATCTTTCGATGACCATGCCTTGAAATAAAGGAAAACAAACTTTTCCTTTCTCGGCAAAATGTAAATTGTACTTCCAATGTGTGAGGCAAAGGCTCAAGTTTTAATTGCTGTAGGCAATATCTAATTAGAGTGTGCTGTACTGAAGCATGTGTTGTATAGTCATAGGGAAAAATGCTATGTGTAGCTTTGAGAGGATTGGATTGAAGCCAAGTCAAGAATTTGTAGGACATGGTTTACATAGTTACATGGTTTGGACTTCAGCTGGAGTCATGGCTTTAAGAATCAGCACACACAGATATAGTCCCATTGGCTACAGCTGTCATCCTTGGGTTATACCACTCTTTAACTAGAGACAACACCAAAAGTACCTGAATGGAAAAATGGACTGAATTTTTACATGCAACCAGAATTTGTATGTGATTTGGGGGAAAAAAACAAAACAAAACAAAAAACCATCATAACAGGAGAAGTATAGAGGCACAGAATCTGATTAGCTTGAAGTTCAATTTTCAGTTTCAAAGTCAGTAAAGATCTGAGGTCCCATGTTATTCCACAGTAAACACAGCCCTCTAGCAGAATATATTAGAGAACATTTGGATTTAATTTTCCAGAAGGATTTTCACCTGCCCTGGTATCACTGTGCTCCATTTGCATATAAACTGTCCTGACCTGAACCATACAGAGAACCTTTCAGGTTGGAAGACAAGGGGACCCCAGACAGGACTCTTTAACATTGACCTTATGCAACAGCAAAGTTACATGCATTTTTTAATAAAGACTGAGATGCACATTTTTTCAGCTTTTTGATTGTCACAACACTTTCACAAGTACAGAGCAACGAAATGAACTCTCTGCATCAACATCCCTTAAAAAAAAAGAAACATCTACTAACTTTTCAGTAGATACTGCTTCATTTGAATTCTCCTGTAAGGTCTTGTAAGTCAAACCAATGATCTATATTTTTCTTTTCTAGGGTACACAATGTTTAGTGTCCCTCAAAGCTCCAAGTCAGAGTTTCTGGACAAGGCCAGGCAGGCCAGAGAGGAAAGAAAGGGATACAAAGAGAAGGAAAAAGCAGCAACCCAGATCCAAGCTCTGGTGAGAAGATTCCTCTGTCGCTGCAGGCTGCAGAAAGAGATCAGGTGACTATAGTTTTTATAAGCTTTAGGTTCTTGCGCTTAGGTGCTGCTATTATGCATTACTTGCTGTGTTCCTCTTTGTCTGAATATGTGAATGCTGCTTGTTTTTGTCTTCCCAGGAAAGAAGTTGATGATTATTTCCAAGCTTCTGAAGCAGGAACAACAAAAAGAAATGCTCTTTCAATTTTTAAAATTGCACGAAAATTATTATTCATATACCGCCTTGAGGACAAGATGGTGAGTTCACTGCTGTCCATTTTAAAACATTTTTTAAGTCATATATTTTTCATGTTGATCTGTGATAATCTATCCACCTTTATTGGTACAGTTAGTTTTAAGATAGAAAAATACCATCAATATACAGAGTTGTTACCTTATTTCCTTTTTGAGTAACTGTTATTTTTACGTTATTATAATGCATTCATACGGTGCCTTCAAGAGGTGTTCATATTCCTTTATTTATTTTATTTATTCACATTTTCTCACATGTCAGCACTAATCTAATAACATTTAATAGGACATTTAATAGGATTTTATGTTCTGGATGACCATAGGGAATATGGTCATTAATTGTGAAGTGAACATTTTTAAAAATGCACTTCTAATTATTTGTTATGTGTTTGATAAATGGATATCATCTGTATATCATCAATAAGCAAAAAAAGACATTTCTAGATGAACAAAGACGATGGAGACGTCTGTAACCTGACAAAAGGTCACATCTACTTACCTTTACCTTTAGAAGCTGAGTAGAAAAAAATGCCCCTCCTATTATTTAAAAAAAATATTAAAATGCATACACACCATTTTCCTTCCATTTTACAACTATGCATGAATTTGTAATTATGACATGTAATCCCAAAGCACTGCTTGGAGCTGTGAAGAATATCAATCAAAAAATGGAGGCACAGCCAATGAAATGCCTTCCACCTCTGGTAGTGATTGTGCACTTGTAGCCCAAAATGACAACAGCATAGTGAGGCAGGGAAACCTATATTCTGAGACACTGTCTTCTAGTTACAGTTATGTTTTCTCATTATAATCTATAGATTTGTTGCTGTGACTCAAGTTGGTTTTAATTATGTCCTTTAGAGATTTGAGAAGCTATGTCGAGCTATTCTGGCCAGTATGGAGGTGGAAAATGAGCCTAAAGTGAGTCTGACCATGTTGCTGTCCTAAACAGGTCCCAACATTTATTTATTTTTTTCTTTGTCAGAATTTCTCTCAGTGCCGTTTCCTCCCTTTGGTTTACAGGTCTGGTATGTTTCCTTGGCTCTCTCCAAAGACCTCACTATTCCCTGGCTGAAACAGATCAAAGATGTGTTGTGGATTTGCTGCCAGCTATTGAAAAAACTAAAGGTGGATCTTTATTTAAACATCAACTATTAGTCCCAATTAGTTTAGTAATTATGTTTCGGATATAATTATCCCACCAACTTTGTGATTTTCAGCCTGACATACTCCAAGACAACAAGCTGATTACGCTGTACCTCACCATGCTAGTGACCTTCACAGACACGTCGACATGGCAGATAGTCCGGGGAAAGGGTGAGAGTCAAGTATAAACAGACCGGCTGTTATTGCCTGACAGGCTTTCGTCAAAGGAAAACATAACATTAAATGGTCTTTTCACTTGAATTGTTGCAGGTGAAGCTCTGAGGCCTGCTTTGACAAGGATTTGTGAGAACATCATGGGGCATCTGAATCAGAAGGGATTCTACTCAATACTGCAGGTTGACTTTTATTTGTTGTATTTAAATGGTAACAGTCCTGTACTTACATTAACATTTTTAAATCAGAAAACGCCAAAATTAAGTTATTCTTGCAGAAATTCACCCACGGATGGTAGCCAGCTACATTGTAGCCAAAGTTGGGGTTTGAACAATTACCTGCCGGTTGCAGAATGAACTCTTGCATCCTACAGCCGTGTAGTATTTATGCAGTTCAATCAAAACAACTGATTTCAGTTTTAACTGAAATTAAGATTTATTTGTTAGATATGAACATGTGCTACATTTGTGTTTAGATCCTGTTGACCAACGGCTTGGCCCGGTCTAGACCATCCCTCTCTAAAGGCACTCTGACTGCTATTTTCTCTTTGTCTTTGAGGTATATTCATATTTAATTTTGTTTAACTTGAATAAAACGTTGGAGTTTTGCAACATCTGAATGTTTGCTTAAGTTTGATGTATCCATCCGGGTTAATAATAGGAATCTGTTGTGTTCCAGGCCAGTCGTCGCTGCTCATTTTTCAGACAACCTGCTCCGTTCCTTCCTCCTCCACATCATGTCCGTTCCAGCTGTTGTGTCCCACCTTAGTGTCTTGACTCCAGAGGTAAAAAGCCCTTTTTCCGTCTGTAAATAATAATGTCAAAGGTGAAGACAGTTTGCCTTAATGTAGGCTTTATCCAAACAGTGCATGACGTTAATCCAGACCCATGACCTCCTGCGGAAGTTCGTTTTGTTCCTAAGTCGGGAAGAACAGTGTCTGGACATCTGCGTGTGTCTGGAAGGCAGCCACACGCTCTGCTTACTTGGTAAAGGATTTCAGAAAATTATCTGCTTGAATATTTCTGTTCATTTAATCAAATTCATGTTTAATTTAATCAAAACATGTGTCATTTGAGCTTCAATTTAGTTTAAAAAGTAAAACTTCTATATTTCTGTAGATTAAATTTATAAAAAGTGATACATTTCAAGTGCTTTATTTTACCGTAACATCAACATTTTTTTATGAAGCCCAACCCAGTCAAGGTGTTTTAGTCTAAATACTTTACACAAATAAACATCTCTTTTTGGGTAGGCTGATATTTCCTTATTAAAAATTTTTGTTTTTATTAATCTTACAATATTAAAATTTTCTGTGAAATGAACTTTGGCGTATTTAAGCCATTCAAACTAACAGTAATAAATGTTTAAAATGCATTACACATTCTGTATATATTATATCTAATTTATATAAAAATAATATTTGAGTTTATTTTTAATTCGTTTACCGGATAAATTAACTTCCTGATGATTTTGTTGTTCATTGAAATGCATCTTTTAGTAGCGTTACCTTTCACATGTTCGACAGGAAACCTGATCCACTTGGGTTACCTTAACGAGAAAGTCTTAGAAGAAGAGGCCAACCATTTCGTCAAGGACCTGACCGACATGTTGTCGTACTGCCAAAGATACGTTTCGCAAAAGAAGTCCAACTTGACGCATTGGCACCCTGTCCTGGGCTGGTTCTCTCAAACGGTGGACTACGGGTCAGTGATTCTTTAAACATTTAAATTAAACCAACAGTTTAAAGTCAAACTTTGAGTCCAAGTAGAACCAGAACACAAAATGAGAAGACTTTGCAGAAAAAATATCATTAGGGCATAGTTCTGTAGAGCAAAATGCAGCTTAAACCTTTGGCTTTTTAAAAATACTCTGTCTTTAAATTCATACAAATATAAAATGTTGTCAGCAACTCCCTGTGTGTGTGTGTTTTTTTTATTGGGATTATTTACAGATTTTCTTTGCTTTAACTGATTTCTTTTTCTTTTTGTCTTGTCACTTTTATTGAAAACAACGTTCCTCATTCTTCGTCTCCATCTCTTGTCTCTTTTTCTGTTTAGTCTCAATGAATCAATGCCTCTGGTCACTAAACAGCTTCAGCATCTGTGGGGCGTATCTGTCATTCGAACTCTCTTCAGCGACGTCCTCTCCAAGAAGCTGGAGAGTCAGGAGTCCACCCCGCCGCCGCCGCAGCCGAGCACATCTCAAAACAATCTACCCGTTAAAAGTAAGTTATCAAGGTTGAGCCTGCAGAATGTTTCGCCACTGAGAATTTTCTGTGTAGCTCAGGACGTATTGTGTCTGGATTTTCCAAGATCTTTTTAAGAGAGCGTTTCAGAAGTCTGCTTCTGTGAGGAACATCCTGAAACCCGTTGGAGGAAAGCGAGTGGACTCTGCTGAAGTCCAGAAAGTATGCAGCATCTGTGTGCTCTACCAGACTACTCTGTCCACGCTGACCCAAATACGCCTGCAGATACTCACCGGTCAGCTCACCACTCACACTGTTTTTTTGGAAATACTGTTTTAGATCATTAGGAATGAAGCCCTGATCCTGTTCTTTTAACTCAGGTCTCACACATCTCGATGACCTTTTACCCAAACTCTGGGCTTTCATCTGTGAGCTGGGTCCTCAGGGGGGGCTCAAACTGTTCATGGAGTGTCTCAACAATGATACCGAGGAGTCCAAACAGCTCCTCGCTATGCTAATGCTGTTCTGTGACTGCTCCCGTCATCTTATCACGTAAGTGGAGAGATTTTCTCTATTTAAGGTCTACTCTGGCTGTAGGCACAATTATTTAATTACCTGGAAATGGATTGCACCTTTAATTGGGAATGAATTAAATTTGGAATTTCATTAAACAGAATCATATTTAGATATAATTAAATTATTTAACCTCAGTTTTTCTTCACATTACTTTTAAATGATTCCAATTGTGATTGTGGAAGACTGTGGCTCAGGGGTTAGAATAGATGTTTGACAGTCTGAAACTATTTGGATCACTCCTGTTAGACATTGATATGCCCCTAGGAAAGGGACTTAACTCTTAGTAGCCTGCTGATGAATATTTGGATTAGTGAGAGTAATTAGATGTATGAGGCTGTAGTGTAAATCACTTGGATTGTATAGAATAATGATGTAAAATCAGTTAATTTATTATATAAAGCCACACAAATAACTAAGATATTACTTTTTCAGAATTTTGGATGACATTGAAGTCTATGAGGAGCAAACATCCTTCAAGATAGAGGAACTCGTCACCATCTCCTTTTTTCTGAACACATTTGTGTACAAAATGATTTGGGATGGTATTTTAGGTGAGTCTGTTTTTTTTTTTCGTTACCAGAAAAGCTGTGATGTGAAATTTTAAATCGCCTTGTTAGGGTTTTACAGATTTAGGATTTTTATTGAATTTGATGGAAGTAACATCTATAACCGGATGTTTGAGAAGGAAAATAGAGCATTTAAAAATATTATTTTATATGCTAAAAGCAACATCCATCCATCCATCCATCCATCCATCCATCCATCCATCCATCCATCCATCCATCCATCCATCCATCCATCCATCCATCCACTCGTCATTCTATCCGTCCATCCATCCAATTCGAGATTAAACTGCTGCTGTTTTGTCAGTTTCATCATTACTCTGTTAAACCAGAGAATGAATGCATTTTTTTCACGCTTTGTTTGTGTTTTTTTTAAAACGGCAGTAAATCAAACACCAGTCTAAGATTATGAGAGGAATCAACCTGAGTGAAAAAAAGAGAAAAAATAAGATCAGGAATCACAGTTTATATATAAACTAATTAACTACAAGTTAAGGAAAAAAATAATAGTCAGGAAATAAGCACTCAACTTCTAGTGCTTAAAACGGATTAAATACCCAAAGTTTATTATAGATCAATTCGGTCTGTGGAAAAGCAGAAATGTTTATAACCAGAGCATCTCCACTCGTGGGGATAAGGCTTGGTCAGAAAATGGGCTGAATACCTTTGATGAAACCACTTGACCAGTTACATTTTTCATGGAAATCTTTAAGCTTTCAGAGAAGATCTGATCAACCAATTAGAAGATGACTTAGGGGGAATTTGAAATAGCCAAATTTCAATTTTTGTCTTTCCATTATGACCATATGGTCACATCATCAAATAACATAAAACATGCATATTAAGATTTTTGCATAAATAATAATTCATTAGAGCTATGACTAATCTTTAATTCTGGTAAAGCTTTATTGATTTCATATCCATTATTCACAAGAAGAAAAACTTATAATGTATCAGACATTCTCCATGTTGTTGAAACCTGCATGAATAAGAAGGAAGTCAATCTTCATCCATGGCTAATAGAGGCTGTGTGGTGTGACTGAGAGAAAACCTGGAAAAGCAGGTTAAAGTTGACAGCTGAGCTGTTTTTTTTTCCAAAGTTTCATATGTAAATCCTGAGCTTTAGAAATATATGTCATACATTTATTATGCGTGTTTTTGTAAAATGTAAAATGCGTGACTTTGTAAAAAAAATAATGGAAGAAAATCAAGGAACTAAGGTCTGTGAGCACTGTGACATCTTTTGATACATTTTTTGCTTTATAGAAAATGCAAAGGGAGAAAAACTGGAGCTTTTTCATAGCGTTCATGGTTGGCTGATGGTGCTCTATGAACGGGACTGCAGGCGCAGGTTCACCCCTGATGACCACTGGCTTCGCAAGTAAATAGTTCAAGACTCTGTCAGCTCTCATAATGGTTTCCAATTTTGGGATTTCCCATTTCGTGATGAATTCATTTTCCGTTCTATTCAGGGATCTGAAGCCGAGCTTATTGTTTCAAGAGCTGGAAAAAGGGAAAAAAAGAGCCCAGCTTCTCCTGCAGTACATCCCACATGTTATACCGCATAAAAATGTAAGTAAACAGGATTCTTCAGATCAAGCATTTGCCGTATCTATTTTCTTTTTTGCATTGTTTGTATCAAATTTCCTGCCTTTGTGATTTCAGAGAGTGCTGCTGTTCAGAAACATCGTCACAAAGGAAAAAGAAAGTTTAGGGTTGGTAGAAACCAGCTCAGCTTCTCCACATGTCACCCATATCACTATTCGCCGCTCACGGATGCTGGAGGTATGCAGCAGAAAAATGCACGTTCATTTTTACATATTTTGTTTTTGTTGTTTTCTTAATAATTGAATTGAACTTGAATTCCCATTATGAAGGATGGATACGACCAGCTCCGCCGGTTACCGGTGAATTCCATAAAGGGAGTTATTCGTGTGAAGTTTGTCAATGACCTTGGAGTGGACGAGGCTGGAATCGATCAGGATGGAGTCTTCAAAGAGTTTCTAGAGGAGATCATTAAAAAAGTTTTTAATCCTGCCCTCAATCTCTTCAAGGTAAGCCAGACAAACGGTCCACTTTGTTTTTCTCTAGCTATCTTATTTCTGCAGCTTTTGCTTTGATCTTCCAGACTACAAGTGGAAATGAAAGGTTGTACCCGTCACCCACATCCTACATCCACGAGAACCACTTGCAGCTCTTTGAGTTTGTTGGGAAAATGCTTGGTAAAGCTGTTTATGAGGTAATTTTATTGCTTGAAGTGGTCATTTCTGGGTTTGTTTCTCTAAATTATGGGATCATTAGTTTGTATGTGTTCCCAGGGCATTGTTGTGGATGTTCCCTTTGCATCGTTCTTCCTCAGTCAAGTCCTGGGCCACCACCATAGTACCTTCTACAGCTCCATAGATGAGCTTCCCTCTCTGGATTCTGAATTTTACAAAAACCTTACTTCCATTAAGGTCAGAGTCAGTTAATTGGCTTATAAACAGTCTGGAACAAAAGTGGAATATGCCCTCGTCTTTACTTCCAACTTAGTTTGTAAAGCGTTTTTTTTTTTTTTCAGCGCTACGATGGTGATGTCGGAGATCTAGGACTGACTTTGTCCTATGATGAGGATGTTATGGGACAGGTAAATACTTTATTGAAATATATAGTAGGTGTTCTATCAAATAGTATCTAAAAGTGCATGTGTTCTTTACAGCTTGTCTGTCACGAGCTCATACCTGGAGGAAAAACTATGCCAGTCACCAATGAGAACAAGTATATTAAAATATGAATTCCATTATTGAAAACATGTGTCTGGTTTGTAAAAGTTTCCTTTGCCAAGTCACAGTCAAACCCTTATGTCATATTCACCCTCAACTGCAGGATCAGCTACATCCACCTGATGGCTCACTTCCGGATGCACACACAGATTAAGGAGCAAACAGCCGCTTTTATCCGGGGCTTCCGCAGCATCATTAACCCAGAATGGCTGCACATGTTTTCCACGCCTGAGGTGCAGCGGCTCATCTCAGGGGATAACGCTGAGATTGATCTCGATGACCTCAAGTAAGCAGAGTCTTTCTTTTTTCTTTTTTTTTTTGTCATTCTGAGGTAAACAAATTTTCTTTTCTGTTAATTGGGCCAGTTTTAAATGCTTTTTTATCATTTTTCCTGCATCTTTCAGAAAGCACACAGTCTACTATGGAGGTTTCCACAGCAGCCACCGTGTCATCATCTGGCTGTGGGACATCCTGTCCAGTGACTTTAATGCTGAAGAGAGGGCCATGTTCCTTAAAGTAGGTTTCAGTTTGTTTTACAGAATTAAATGTTTTCAAACACAGTGATTTTACTATTACTTGCTTTTTAAATATGTTTTCATAGTTTGTTACCAGCTGCTCAAGGCCACCTCTTCTAGGGTTTGCTTACCTCAAACCACCCTTCTCCATCCGCTGCGTGGAAGTTTCAGATGATCAGGTATGTGGTATCATGGGTTCAATGAGGCTTCTTCTGAGTTTTGGGTGGGAAAGGCTGGAAAAAGCTGCAGTTTTCTGCACTTTCCATCTTGTACCAGATTCTCTTAAGTTACACTGGCTTTCGATAGTATTTGGACCGGTTAAACTTTTCTATCTTTTGTCACATTTCAGGCTTCAAACATAGAAATATAAAGTCGGAAAATAAAGTCAGAATTTTTTTCTGTACGAACAAGTTGGAAACAATCATGAAGTGTAACAAAATTTCTTGGCTACAAATAAAAAACTGAAGATAGGGGGCATGTACAATTATCGGCCCCTTTACTTTCAGTGCAGCAAACTCTCTCCAAAAGTTTAGTGAGGGTCTCTGAATGATCCAGTGTTGACCTAAATGACTGATAATGATAATTAAAATTCAGAGACTTGTGTAATCAAGTCTCTGTATTAATGAACCTGTACTGTTTTAATCTCAGAGGTCTTTTAAAGCACAGAGAGCATCACAAAGTACAAGGAACACAGGTCTAAGATACTGTTGTGGAGAGTTTAAAGCCGAATTTGGATACAAAAAGATTTTCCAAGCTTTAAACATCCAAATGAGCACTATGCAAGGGATTATGTTGAAATGGAAGCAGTATCAGATTGTTGCAAATCTACGAAGACCCTCTAAACTTTCAGATCAAACAAGAAGAAGACTGATCAGAGATGCAGCTGAGACGCCGACCACATTTCACAAAGATATCCATAAAAAGTCTTGTTTAAGGTTTTTCATAAGGCACCTGGGAGACACAGCAAACATGTGAAAGAAGGTGCTCTGGTCAGATTAAGCCAAAATCCAACTTTTTGGCAACAATCCAAAACGTTATTTTTAGTTAAAAAGCAACACAGCTCATTACCCTGAACCCACCACCCCCAGTGTCAAACACGGTGGTTGCAGCATCATGGTTTGGGTCTGCTTTTCTTGAGCAGGGACAGGGAAGATTCTGGAAGAAAACCTGTTACTGGGACTGAGATTTATCTTCCAACAAGACAATGATCCAAAACCTGAAGCAAAATCTACAATGGAATGGTTCACAGGTAAACATATGCAGGTGTTAGAGTGGCCACGTCAAAGTCCAGACCTGAATCTAATCAAGAATCTGTGGAAAGAACTGAAAACTGCTGTTCTAATGCTCCCCATCAAACCTCACTGAGCTCCAACTGTTTTGTAAGAAAGAATGGGTCAGTCTCTCCATGTGCAAAACTGAAAGAGACATATCCAATTACTTCCAGCTGTAATCGCAGGAAAAGCTGGCACTACAAAATATTAACTCCAGGCTGAATCATTTTGTGCATCCAATTTTCTGCTTTTTATTTGTTAAAAAAAGTTTAAAATATCCATTAAATGTTGTTCCACTTCATTATTCTGTTCCACTTGTTGATGGTTCTTCACAAAAAAAATACAATTTAATATCTTTATGTTTAAAGCCTGAAATGCGGCAAAAGGTCCCAAAGTTAAAGGGAGCAGAATACATTCACAAGGCACTGCATATCTACTGTAGCCCTTAAAAGTTTACACTTTCCTTCTCAACTGACTGATGGACCCTGTAACCACCATCAGTAGTTGGAGCAGACTCTTTTTGGGTCAGAAATGACTGCGATATTTTTATAATACTATACATTTAATGATACTATATATTTTCAGGCTTTCTTACCTTTCTGCAAACTACTGCTCTAAGTAAAAGTTGGACCAGAGAAAAATGTCAGCACAAAGTATATCTTAGATTCCCTATAAAAGATGTCTGATGTGACTTAATGCTCTACATGATTAAAAAATGCTTCAAACAGGTTATTGCGCTTTGTTTATCTGATTACATTTGTTGTTTTTAGATGAATTGTGCAGAACATATTTCCTGACATATAGGGGAAAAAGGGTCTCAGTTATATTTTTAGGCCACAAAAAAATCCATCAAATACCTGTGAGACATGCTCAGAAAAAATTATTTATGCACATTGATGGCTTTATTAAATGTTTACATTTTGTCTGCTGTGTTTAGGACACAGGGGATACCCTCGGCAGTGTCCTTAGGGGCTTCTTCACGATCCGGAAGAAGGAGCCCGGTGGTCGACTTCCTACTTCGTCTACGTGTTTCAATCTTCTCAAGCTGCCCAACTACAGCAAAAAGAGCATCCTGCGTGACAAACTGCGCTACGCCATCAGTATGAATACAGGCTTCGAGCTCTCCTAACTCTGCTTTGGGACAATCTGCTCAGAGTGGATGTGTTAAAAAAAAAAACGTGAGCAGGAGGCACATTAAAAAGCCATCGGTTAAAGGAAGAAGATGGAGGATGAAAGATATAATCTCTTTTTGGCCTCAGTGCCACCCGGATGAGCTCTGACGGAGTTAAACCTGCTCTGTGTCTCAAAGTGGAAGCTGGTCCTGCTAGGCAGTAACGTTTTTTTTTTTTTTTTAACGAATGGGCATTTCATATATTTGACATAGTAACACACAATTATACCACTAGTTTAATCTCCATTTCTCAGGCTTAACAGAATAACTCTTTGATCTGAGGCCACCACTTTAACACAACTGGAAAGCAATACGGATGCAAAGCAAGCCATCAGAAACAAAGTCGACTGATCATTATTGATATGTTGTCACGTCTGATGAATCCGGAAAATGCATTTTCAAAAATGTTCATTTCTTTTTGTGTGTAAGACAAATCCGTGTCTTTAACCCCAGAGAAAAAAAAGAGCGTACTCAAAGCCTTGGCCTGGCATTAATAACCCTCTGGAGGATCATTTAAACTTGCTAAAAGGAAACTGATTGACCCTTGAGATCTGTTCTGTTCTGTGTATGTCTGAGAGTCAAGCATCGCCCTCAGTTCTACTCAGAGTATAATCATTGCTGTTATTTGATATAAAGATGTCCTTGCTGTAGCATCAGTTACCTTTAAGAAAAGAAAAAGAACTGAAAATAATTTGTCAATGTTTTTACCTTCTGGGTAGAGCAGATCTGTCCTATGTACTACATCTCTTCTTAACACTTACTTTTTAAATCATGAAGTAGATCAGTCTTGTATGTATTTTATACCAGAAAACCATGTTTGCTCCACCTCATATTAATGCTGAGTGCCTCATGTCTAACCATTACCACATTCTAGTACGTGTAGTTTCCTTCAACTCTTAACGAACTACCACTTTTTGGAAGAAAAAGCCATAGATATTTGGGCTGTGGTCCTGGACTTCTTCTCTAAAAGGAACAGAGTACAAACTGTAACAACCATGGTGGTTTTACTGTCAATCCCTCTGAACTCTGTGGACTTTTTTCTTTAAGCCATCTCTCCCTCTGAAGACCTTTTAAAATGATGTCACAGACTGACTTGTCAACCAAATACAATGACTCGATTGGATGGCGTTCCCTTGAAAATGTGGCACTGGTATGAGTCTGAATATTCTTTCAAACAGGGTTTTACACCAGAAAGTCACGTAATCAGAAAAAAACAACCCACTTTGACTCAACGATTTTAAGAAACATTTTAAAATCTTCAGTTTCTTTAATATGCAAGAATAGGTTTTCTGTTATGAATGACAATTTGTTTCTAACTACTTGAACTATGGCCTCTAACGTGTTTAAAAAGTGAATGTGTGTATAGGGCTGGTGGAAATTTTACATACACTACGTATAATTATGAATAACATTCATTTTGAACTTTTAAAAGCACATCTGAAGGAGTCTGATGTGATCATGTAGCACTCAACGAGTGATTTTTAAAGAAAATATAATTGGTTGCACAAGTTTAATTTTTTTTTCTTTTGTGTAAAACTGTACAAACAGCATTAAATCCATACATATAGGTCCCAGTAGTTGGTTTAATGTCAATTATCTATATGCAAATTGAAATGCTTTATATGTCTATCAAATATCTTCTGGTGTATCTGGCTGGAGGTTTGGACGCACTTCTTAGCAGAAATGGTCAAAGGTATTGATTTATTGGCACACTGTAATCATATTCCATGAATTTGAAGTAGGATTAAGGCTGTCTGTAGAGATCAGTGGTTGAATGGTGCAAATAGTTTTGTGTGGGATCACTTTGGATCACCCAAGCCTGCCCCTATCAGCCATATGACCTTGGTTTCCTGGTACTGCCCGTCTACATTTAGGATCATTGTCCTGTTGAAACACCGACTTCTGTCCATTTTTTTTTAAAACAACTTACTGCTCATTTTAGGCAAACTGAGGAATTTTGAAGTGATAACCTTTCATTATTGCATCTGCTTTGTGTGTTTTAATAGTACTGCTACAGCCCTAATTCCCTGATCAGAATGCTGCTGCCGCCATGTCTGGGTGCTGTTACTGTGCTTTAGAATGTGCTTGTGTTTGTGGGGTCAAAAACATTCATCATCATAAAGGCTTGGCATTAATTAGAACATTTAAAATGTTAACCCTAGCTAAACTTTACAGTTTTTGATCCCTACACATGAAAAAAAATTGAAATCTAGATAAATCCTGTTTTTCTTAAAATAAATGCATTTGTTCTTTGATTGAGGAGGTGAAAGAGACATTTTGCCAATGGAACAAGATAATTTACATGTAAAATAAGAAAACACAATTGCATTGTCTTATTTCAAGAGAATATTATTGAATTATCTTATTTTAAGAGTAAAAATCCTCATTTCATTGGCAAACTATCTCATTTACCTACACAAATTAAGGGTATGTACACTTAATTTAAGAATTAAGATTAGATCGTTTTTACAGTGTAGTTTCGATCCCCAGTCGGCCAACTGAAAGAGGCCCAGTTATACAATTAAAGAGGGTATGTAAGACTCCACTCCTCTTTCATTGCAGGGCATCATCTAAATTGACAAGACATATGCCTGATGATGCTGCAAGGATCCAGCAGACCAATGGCTCCTTATTGCCGTTTAATTTTTCTCATACATACCAGGATGTTCCCAAAGTTTTGTGGTCCTCATAATGTCCCATTTTCCTTCATTATCACAACCTGTGAAAGCATGTGTGCCAACAAGAGCATCGAATAGGTCGACCACAAGGAGCTGGAAAAGGTTTCTGACTATGAGTGCCACATTACAGATAGATGACATCTGTATCCTCACTAACAACACCTGTGGCTTGGTTCTGACTGGCATGGTTAGTATGTAAAAGATTCTGCATTTTTCCCTTTTCCTGGGAAGATTTTACTTGTTTCGATGAGATTCCAGTCTGTTTCCTCGACAATAGTGTGTCTCTCCAGAGAGTGTAAACACCATCTTATTCTTAAGCATTTGATAATCCTGTCAAACACCACATCTGTAACTCCACTATGTCCTCCCTCACTATTTGCTTCGGCGCAGATCCAGCAGACATGTTATCTTCCTGTAATCTGGATTAGAAATTGCCCAACGCAGTGAAACAAGTGGATGAACCAAGACATAAAAAAATATATATATATATATACACCGGTATATATATATATATATATATATATATATATATACTTTACAAGACCACCTATTTCTTTTCTCAGTATTACTCTATGATTTTTATGCTTGAGAATGCATTCAAGTTCTGTTTTTTCATTGTGTTATGGAACATAGTTTTTGGGGATCCTTTTTTCTAAATTTCCTGTTGAACTCTTATAGGCTTTCTCTCCAGCCTGGGGAGTTTGCAGCAAACCATGGCTGTGTTTGGGGATTCCTCCAGAAAGAGTAATAATATGTAAATTAAATTGGGGTTAGGGGTTTACCCAACTTTTCTCCATTAATTCTAAAAAACTTTTGACCTTTTTCCTGTGCTGCTCTGCTCCATGTGTTTGTAGATCTTAATATTTTCCAGATCTGTCTTAGATACTGAGATCTCTTTTCTGCAGTGAAATATTATCTGGTCACAGCTCCAATTTTTAAGCACCATGGAATGAAGGCCGTGTTTTCTGCATGATGCATCATCCACTATCCTTCTCTTGATGTTTGATTTGGAGAAATCCCAACAATATCCATGCAAAGCATTAATAACACTAAGAGGGGACCATTGTATTCTCTGAGGTAGGAACTCATTGAAATGTATCAAAGTGAGTTGACATGAGGCTTGCTCAAGGGTTTCTTCAAATCTAGGCTGTGGTGCTTCATCACACAAGTTGTCGACTTCTTTCAGTTTCTTTAAGTCGAATCCTCAGGATGGTTTTGCTCAAGCAAAGGATAAAACCTTTCCAGGCTTGCGTCAGGACAGCCTCATATGTTACATCAACAACCCCTGTGATTGAACCATCAGCTATCTCATATTTTTAAAGGTCCAAAACACCAGCTTCTGCAAAATATTTTCTTAACTGTTGCCATGAAAAAGCAGTTGGTATAAAATTAGCCGTATTTTAATTAAATAATTTTTTATTAAAACTAAACCCTCTAACTGAATGGCAAAATCCAAAATCCCATTGTTCACCTTTCAGTGAAATAAATATATCAATTGGTTGGAATTAAGGTGTAGTGAAAAATGTATGGAAGATCAATGATGTTGGGGATAGCTTCTTTGACAGGACACTTATCAGCCGCTTCCGCTTTTTCCTCCGGCTCCAACACTCAGCATAGCACTGCACTGCAGACAGAATCTGGTAAGTGAAGTAATATTGTATAGGTTATTTAGTTAAAGCGCCTGCAGTCAAGTTTTTAAATATAAAGGTCTCTCAATAAAAGTCTAACCCTGTGAAAAAACCCCTGTTAATAATATTACTATTTTTGAAAATAACCCTGATTTCTGTTAACATTAAAAAGGCAAAAACATTCACGTTCAGACTATTACAAGCAGATAGATTCCTGATTAGATCATTTAACACACGTATCCTTTTCTAACCCGTCCTCATAAAAATATCTAAATCAATCGCAACCAGAATCAAAACGAGAAACTAGACTCTGTTCCGGAATCATATTATATGAATGTTGGATAGACAAGGGATGTATTTTGCAATGAGGCCATTATTTGCAGCCAATGAGAAGGACTGATAACAATTGATGGATTACATTTAGTCAGTTTCTGTTTACTGACAGTTGTTTTGGGGAGATTTAAAATTTGAATTAACTATATAAGCTGTATATTTATATTTAACGTATATTTGTTAAATGTAGATTTATAAATAAGATAAAAATCGAAATGAGTTACAAAATAAATGTAACATTTATATATAGTTATGGAGGTGCGGAAATATATCTTATAAAGGTTTTTAAAATATTTAGATATAGATTTAAAGTTGATACTTTTTAAATAGTAAAATACTGTACACATTGCAGTAACATGGAAACCCGTCCAGATGAATCCAATTTAGTACTAGCTAAAAATTATAAAATGTGATGTCTTTTTAAAGCACATTTTAATTTGTAATCACCCTCTCCCAATGAAGATATCTTCAGCCTCAACAGGTCCTTCCAGAAAAGGACGTTACATCTCCAAGCTTGCATGTGCAGATCTTAGCTATAAAAAAGGGAATACTCAGTCTCTCCAAACAACTCTTGTTACAGAGAGTACAGTAGTTGTCTTAATTTCACTTAGGGCAATGACTTCCTTTCTTTCTGAAATGGAAGAGTTTACAATTTACCCCAGAACCTACTCTAGATTTCCACTAAACCTATTTTGTGAGGGCCCAGCTCCCCTTGTGTTGTTATTTACATTAAACGATAATTAAAAAAAAACAAGCTCCAATCCTCTCTGTGCCTCCTGTCAAATATATACACTATATTGCCAAAAGTATTTGCTCACCTGCCTTGACTCACATATGAGCTTAAGTGACATCCCGTTCCTAATCCATAGGGTTCAATATGACGTCGGTCCACCCTTTGCAGCTAGAACAGCTTCAACTCTTCTGGGAAGGCTGTCCACAAGGTTTAGGAGTGTGTTTATGGGAATTTTTGACCATTCTTCCAGAAGCGCATTTGTGAGGTCGCACACTGATGTTGGACGAGAAGGCCTGGCTCTCAGTCTCCGCTCTAATTCATCCCAAAGGTGTTCTATCGGGTTGAGGTCAGGACTCTGTGCAGGCCAGTCAAGTTCATCCACACCAGACTCTGTCATCCATGTCTTTATGGACCTTGCTTTGTGCACTGGTGCACAGTCATGTTGGAAGAGGAAGGGGCCAGCTCCAAACTGTTCCCACAAAGTTGGGAGCATGGAATTGTCCAAAATGTCTTGGTATGCTGAAGCATTCAGAGTTCCTTTCACTGGAACTAAGGGGCCAAGCCCAGCTCCTGAAAAACAACCCCACACCATTACCCCCCCTACACCAAACTTTACACTTGGCACAATGCAGTCAGACAAGTACCGTTCTCCTGGCAACCGCCAAACCCAGACCCGTCCATCAGATTGCCAGATGGAGAAGCGCGATTCGTCACTCCAGAGAACGCGTCTCCACTGCTCTAGAGTCCAGTGGCGGCGTGCTTTACACCACCGCATCCGACGCTTTGCATTGCACTTGGTGATGTATGGCTTGGATGCAGCTGCTCGACCATGGAAACCCATTCCATGAAGCTCTCTGCGCACTGTTCTTGAGCTAATCTGAAGGCCACATGAAGTTTGGAGGTCTGTAGTGATTGACTCTGCAGAAAGTTGGCGACCTCTTCGCACTATGCGCGTCAGCATCCGCTGACCCCGCTCCGTCAGTTTACGTGGCCTACCACTTCGTGGCTGAGTTGCTGTCGTTCCCAAACACTTCCATTTTCTTATAATACAGCTGACAGTTGACTGTGGAATATTTAGGAGCGAGGAAATTTCACGACTGGATTTGTTGCACAGGTGGCATCCTATCACAGTTCCACGCTGGAATTCACTGAGCTCCTGAGAGCGACCCATTCTTTCACAAATGTTTGTAAAAACAGTCTGCATGCCTAGGTGCTTGAATTTATACACCTGTGGCCATGGAAGTGATTGGAACACCTGATTCCAATAATTTGGATGGGTGAGCAAATACTTTTGGCAATATAGTGTATATGTTCATGTCCTCAAAGCTGGCAACACAACAATGTTAAGATTTATTTTTTATCCTTGTTTGTAAAAGAGACTTTTAAAAATAACTGCTTGTTGAATCAAGATTTATACAAACTACTGAAATATTGCAAATGCATGTAGTGTTTTTTTCTCTCAGTTCAGATAAATTCTTGATTAAAAACACCTGTTTTAACCACTGGCTGGCTGACATGCTGCTAGGCTGAAGTTGTGTCCTTATTCACCTTGTGTTTTTTTTTCTTTCTCTAAATACCACCCATGGGGGATTATGGTGTAAATGCGCACGCATGAGTCAAACGTCTCCCACCAGCTCACTTCCTGGGCCGTGTTTATCGCCACAAAGAGATTAACAGAAGTTCTCCTTGTGAAGATTTTCCATCTTTCTGCTGCATTTGTTTGTCTCAGCGTAAACTGTAACATGATGAGCAGCCCACCGAGTCCATCTCCAACCCGATGGTTTAAAGCCCTACGCAGGTAAATTCATTTCACTTTGAAGACATCTGCATTTATAATATTTCTAAATTTTTAATTCCTAGAAATAAATGGGATTATAAAAAGAATCTGTGGCCTTTAGGGTGGTTGGAGGTCAGTCTGCAGCACTGTTAGTTTATATGCATCACCTGATTTGGCTGGAGTTGTTAGGATTTTCTACTATCCTCCCTGCCAGTGGGGATTTTTACTGAGTGGGTGCTGAGGCTTAACTTTAAATGAGCCCATTTAAAGAAGCTAAATCAACACTGCTGATTCTTTGACTCGATTTAAAACATGAGTGGGAAAATCAGAGCATGCTATGTTTGTCAGAGGAATGGTCGTCTAACCTGCAGAAGGTATAGTGGTAATGTAGATTGGAAATGTTCCTGAGAATGACCACAATCATGCTGACAGTAGTTTGTTCTTCCAGGACCAGGCTGGGAGAACCCTGTTTAAGAACATACCCTCTGGAGTGTGTGGATCTGCTGAGGAGGGCAAGAATCGCCTTTCAGGCTGGACGCACCCTGAAGGAAGATTTCAGACTGGCCCAGCTGGAGGCTGTGGTACGAATGATAGAGGAGCATGAGTGTGACTTTGTGGATGCTCTTGGAAGGGACCTTCATAAGGTACATTGTCTGTCTTCTTTCAAACATTTAGTGAGAACAAATGAGTGGTTTACTTCTGATTCCTAATAAATTGTTGTTTTGTTGCTCAAACTCAGAAGGAAATTTTAAACATAAGGATTATTGGTGCTTACAGCAAAGGAAAGCCCAAATTTCTGTTTCTTAAAAAGCAATAATATTACATTGGACCAATGCATATTGTTTTTAAACAAAGAAATGTTATGCTATGGCAGGGTTATGAAGTAAAAAAATTGGAAGTTTGAAGTCCTGATGATTTGTTTTTCATGAAGCCTGCCATACACAGACGGGGCTGTATAACAGTTCATAGTGCTCCAACATTGGCTGATGTTAGGGAATTGTCTAAAAGTGCAAAATAGGAAACAAGATAACGCCATCCACAAGAATGTGCCACAAATGGTAATTGCTGCAAGAAACAGACTGCTCACAAAGAGCTTAATCCAATACCACTAACTGAAAGTTTAATGACAGGAAAAAGGACGCTGAAAAAATATTTTTAACTTACTGACTGAGGCTGGATTGAATGATTTAGCCACAGTCACTAAAATTCAATGAAAAACATGCTTCAATTTAATATGACTGAGTTCCAACTTTTAAACTTAATTACGAAAAACTGGTCACTTAGATGTACCTGGAAATGTACCTGAAAATGGAGATATAAAGTGTTTGTCTCATCGCATAGATTCACTGTTTTCTTTCTGTTTCAACCAGCCAAGGTTTGAGACGGTCGTTTTTGAGCTGATCATGGTTAAGAATGAGGCTCTTCATGCCATCAACAATCTGAAAAAGTGGATGGAACCTCAGTCTGTGGAAAAGAATCTGGTGAGAAACCTGTTTGGGTTGCCTTATTTCTCCAAAACATCTTCATAGCAAATAGATTGGGATTATTTAAGGCTTACACAACCTTTTTAGGGGGGGAGGAAAACATTCCAGTCTGGTTTCCACAATGAAATCCATTGTACTTGGTCCAACAAAGCAGATTAAGATTAAGTTGCATTGACCTTTTAAGAATTCAAGTCTTTTCCTTGGCTATATATAGAAATATTTTCACCTGTACTCTAATTTTGAACCTGTGCAGTCCACATGCTTGGATGAGTGTCTGGTGGTCAATGAGCCACTGGGAGTTGTGTTCATCATGGGGACCTGGTGTTGTCCTGTCCAGATGTGTTTGGTTCCTCTGGTTGGAGCAATTGCAGCCGGTAAGCAGGAGAACAGTTTTGTAAACACAACACAGCACATTCAGGAGAATCTCACAGCAGCCGATGTTTTTGCCGTTAATGTAGGAAACTGTGCTCTCCTCAGTCCCTCTGAGCACACCGTGCACACAGCAGAGCTGCTGCATCGTCTAATTCCTTTCTACTTAGATAATGTAAGTAAGCCAGTTATTCAATGCAATTTCACCTCCCAAAAAGAGTCGGATAATGTAAAACGTAGGAGGGGGATTACTGAAGTTTCAAAGAGGAATAATTTTGCTGCTTCATTGTTTTTATTTTGTAACATTTATGGAAATTCCTTCAAATATCTAAAGGAAAACAAACAAAAGGGGGTAAAAACACAATAAATAAAAAAAGAAATTCAAAAATAGCAGTTGAGCCAAAATGCATTGGGATGAGTTATGTTCAGTGGTTCTTTTTTTTAACTTTTTGTTGTTTGTTAATTGTGTTCAATTATTTGTTTTTGTAAAAGTGCTTGAAATTGTCAAAATATTGTTTTTTTATGTCTCAAAAGTGATTTTTTTTTCTGAATTCTTTCTGATTTTTTTCTGAATTTATTCTCATAATATACTGTACCATAGCCCCTTTGTTTTATAAAGGGCTTTATAATAGCAATGATCATCAAAGTGCTTAACAAGTACAAGTCAAATTAAAATAAAAAAGGAAAACAGACAAGCTAGGAGATAAAACAATAAGATGGGTTCAAAACTGTTATATGGTAAAAAAAAAAAAAAAAAGAAAATTTGTAGCAGTATATCAAGTATGATTGTTTTCTTGACCCCAACATTATCATGGTACAAACATTTTGAATCTGACATTCTTGCTTAAGATCATGATATGGAAACTTTTTTCCTCAGCAGTTGATGTATAAAAGTAAAATAGAAGGAAGTAGATTAAAATAAATATGTATTATATTAAGGTAATATGGACACCGTCATTAAACAGTGGCTGATATAGTGGCGCACAGCTAAAAGCAGAAAGGTCCGAGGCTCACTGATCAGTTTTCAGATTTATTAGAAAACTTTAGATTTTTCCTAAGCTATACAGGAATTAATTGTCCTAATGGCTGTTGGATCAAAGCTTGCCTAATAAATGTGACCTAAAAAAATCTCTATATAACCAACATTGGAGAAAGATGATGTAATAAGATGTATACAGTCAGTCTTGCTTGTTTTTTGTCTTTATCAATACTTGAACTATGATTTATTTTCAGTTTGCTTTAACAACAGGAAGGATAACATTTGAGGGAAAAGCTCTGATAAAACATTTTTGTTTTTCCTCAAGGAATGCTTCCATGTGATTCTTGCAGGCATCAGTGACTTGCCTGAGATCGTGGAGCTTAAATTTGACCATGTCTGCTACTCAGGTAACGTCCTCTTCATCATTTTAACACACATTTCATGGGTTTAATGGTTGTTTCTGACCTTTAGGAAACAGGGAGGATGGAAACAAGATAGCTGTGGCTGCAGCTCGTACGCTCACACCAGTCACCCTGATTCTTGGAGGAAAGAACCCATGCTTCGTGGACCAGCACTGTGACCTGGCCACCACGGTGCAGCGTATTGCATGGGCACGTTTCCATAATGCTGGACAGAGCATAATGTCCCCCAGCTACATTCTCTGCCACACAGACGTCAAAGCACGGCTGGTGCAAGCCTTGAAATGCTGCCTAATGCAGTTCTACGGCTCTGACCCGCGAGAGTCCCGCAGCTTTGGTCGTATGGTTAATCTGGAGGTTTTCCACCGTACAAGAGAGCAGCTGTGGAGATCTGGCAAGGTGGTTATTGGTGGACAGGTGACAGAGGCAGAGAAGTATATTGGTAAGGACCTACGTCACTGACTCCCTCTAAAATGTCACCTACTTAAACATGCAAAATCTGATTAGGCTCTGCCTTTTATTTTGGCTTGAAGCTCCAACAGTTTTGGCAGAAGTGGCGGAATCGGATCCCATCATGCAACAGGAGGTTTTCGGCCCAGTTCTTCCAATACTGTCTGTAAATGATGTGGATGAGGCGATTGCTTTTATCAATAAGCAAGAGAAACCTCTCTGTGTGTATGCATATTCCACAAACAATAAGGTACATTACACCATCATAGATGATAATATTGGGTTTTTGGTTTTTCTGTGTGATTTTTTTTTTTTTTAGATAACTTCCATAAATAAATCCCCGAATCAAGTTGCAAAAATTTAAAGACTATAATTGAATACAAGTTTGAATGTGGATTTCCTATAAACCGCACAGGGTCACATTTTTTACAAACACTCCAACTAATATTTGGATAAATGTCAATAAGCAAGTTGCACCTCAGCTATTTGCCTTCTATGACGTTAAAGGGTTTAATTAATAAAACTCGACTAAAATGGTAGATTTTTTTACTGGCACAGGCCTGGCTTTGAACTTAGCTCATAAATCTGTAGATTAGCTGAGGAAGGTTGCAATTTGAAAGTTCTATTGGTGAATTTCCCCTATTGAGGATTAATAAACTATTTAATAATGTTTTGACTTTCCTCCTTTAATGCAGAAGTAAAACATGTTTCACTCATTTCGTTATGTTTTAGCAATTCTCAACTCATTGCATTCTTGGACTTTGGTTTCTGAGTTGCACCTAGAATGAGCATTAAGATCAGAGATTCTTGAGCACAGCTGAGTAATTCCTACAAGACGGTGAAACTAAAAACACAACTGGTTTTGTAATTGATTAGAGAGGCTGACGATATTCCTTTAAAGTTCCGGATCCAAACTGCTCTGAATATTTGTGAATGATAAATAAAAGCCCGTTCCAAGGAAAATACAAGTGAAACCTGCTAATGGCCAATAAACAGATTAGGAATTGGGAGTGTATGCATATCTTAGCCTAATTTTGTAACCTTTGGACTTCTAGAGCAAAATTCAGCACTGCGTACACAGTTTTTCTTTTTTCTTCACCTCCTTAAAACAAGACAGGCCAATGGATGGATGTAAATTTGTAAAACATAAACCAAAGGGGCTCTTTACGCATCTGTCTTTATTTCAATGTAGGTCATTTCCAGACTCATGAGTGAGACCTCTAGTGGCAGCTTTTGTTCTAATGACTGCATCTTTCAGAGCCTGATGGTGGCGTTGCCATTCAGTGGAGTGGGTAAGTCGGCCACTTTACAAGCACTGACATGTAAAAAAATATATATTTATTTTCATCAGTCCATGCAACATTTCCTTCTAGGTGCCTGTGGGATGGGGTCCTTTCATGGCCGCTACAGCTTTGATTCCTTCTCACACAGAAAAGCATGCTTGCTCAGAGGAACGCGCTTTGAGTGCATCACCTATCTGCGCTACCCGCCCTATGAAGACCGCAATCTGTCTCTGATGACATGGGCCTGTACGCTGTCCCAGAAGAGCCAGGGCTGGTGCCAGATCATGTGACTATCACAAATACTGCTAGCAGAAGCCCCTCAGAATGGAACTTATCCATAGCTAGTCTCATGGGAGGGAGATTCTAATTAATGTGGGGTCTAAAGGTTAATCTAAATTATTTTAGGTTTATGATTCATTGCTGTGTTTAATGTGTAAAATAATGTCACTGTACATGCACTGTTTAAGTGATTTATTTAGTCTGTACTAAAAACACTCTTGAATGTAAAAATGTCAACACAACAGAAGTATCTGAAGCCATCAATGTAGAAATACAGCTTTTGATTAATAGATGTGTTCATTCAGGTCTCCTGTAGATCTTTTCCTCTTTGGCTTCCTTCATGGCTGCATATCTGGCAACTGTAAAGAGGTAATCACTCAACCTAAGTACAAGAAAAAAGAAAAGCTGTTAGCTTTATCAGATGCTTACTTTGAATCCAAGTATTTTTAGCATATAATCCTGACCTGTTGAGGAACTTGGCAACATCTGGATCCGCCTCCCCTGAACGCACAATTGGAGCAACACTGTGTAGAAAAAAAACAGAAGTCTAGAAAACGGCAACGGTAAAACAAGAAATGTATCCAGAGTAGAAGCGTCAAAGGTCCTATACACAGGTTAAAAAAAACAAAAAAACAACACCGATGTTCAGAAGTAGATCCAGCAATCAACCCTGAAAAAAGACATCTATATAGGTCATAAATCTGTCAAATTCTGATCGGCAACACTGAGAAACAACATTATCCAAACAGTCTCTAGAAATAAAAAGCCAAACAATCTTGGGGTTGGCATAGAATTCAAAGAGAACCAATTTCCATTACAAAGCCTATGGGTTTAATGTTTAACATGTGAATCAACTTTATAACAAGATGTCTGTTGGATTCACATTTCAAAGATTAAACCCAAAAGGTTCACGAGTAAGAGTTGTTGAAACTATGTTTACATTTGAGCTTTCCCCAATTTTCTAAGTTTTATTTAGGTTACATATTAGGCGACCAAATTTTTATTCAACATTTGCTATAAAGGTAGATTCGATTGAATACAATGAACAAATAAGAAAAAATAGAGGGTAGTCTATAATTTTTCCATAACTTTACACAGTATCTGTAACATGATGCCTACACCACCATGCTCCACGGCATACTGGCATCTAATTTTAGTGTCTATTCTTTTATTTATTTGTGTAGTAATTTTCTTCCGATAGTTTGTGATCATCTTGGCTGAGCTATTATTTTCTCCACCTCTTTAAGCATTTGCCCTTTCTAATAACCTGTTTAAAATCCGCTGCATCTGTCTTTATATATTAGCTGACTGTTTTGTTTGTTTACAGAATGATCAATTAACTTCCACCCTGCTAACGTCTTCATTGGCCCCTTTTTAATCCATAACTTCATTAGACTCAATTAGCGACATTCATGTCATGGGCTAATTGGTTTATATTACTCTACTACACATTATTACATTATTTGTCATTTAGAGAAATATTTCTACCAAAAACAGATAAAGATCTGTGATTTCATTTATCAAAGATTGTAATTTATAATACAACTGTGTGTATGTAAAATAGATTTCAGGTTTATCTAGCCATGTTTAGCTCTCCTCACACCTGCATTAAGCTACAAATGGTTCGTGCAAAGCACTACATGAGAGTCGCTCTGTATTTAAATGAGCCAGCTGATGACAATTGCTAACAATTGCAAACACAGAGAGGAGAGATAAAATAAAGATAAAAAGGTTCACTAGCCGCAATAGTGGCATGACAAAAAAGATTAAGAATAGCAACAGAGTCATGGATGGACTGTTATCAATAAGGACACCCAAGGTGGCAGGCAGTACTGTGCATTATTGATACATTTAAAGATGTTTTTTTCCTCCTAATAAAAACACAGTGATTAAAAGATGCAATGAATAGAATTAAAAAAGCCAACAATCTGGATAAGCTTTCCAAGTAGCTATCTTTGAGATAAAAAGGTCAGTTTCATTGTCTTATTATATGTAGATGTTTAAGGGTGTTCCATAGCCAGGGTGAAAACCAAACTGCTCCGCTTGAAGCCAAGGTTCGACAATCAGCTAAACTCTTTTTTTTCCAGCACCCTGGTTATATTTAATTCTATTCCTTCAGTACAGTGCACCCAGCTACCCATCTGTTGTTTAGTGCATCAGAGCAGCGTGCACTGACTACCTAATATAGAGGGATGGTGGACCAGACTCTCCAATACTCAGAACATAGATCCAACAGCAATGATCTAAGGAGTCTGATTGGCTGATGTACCAGTAATCATCATCGGTCTAGAAATTTTGGTGATCCCTCAAAATTCTTCTATTTTCAAAATCCTCCAGCAGCATTAAACTGCACTAATAAACAGTATTCATCTATGGTACAACTCACCCTGTTTATCATCATCTGGGAAAGAGATGTAATGGTGAGCAATCCTTAGAATATTGTTCGCACTTAAGGGATTTGAGCTGCTCACAGGCTGAAGGAGGAGTTACACTGGAATGCTTATGAGGACCTGATCTATGATGTTTTAAATAGAGTGAAAGTTCAGAATTCAGTTTATCACCACAGAGTCTTCCCCTTTCCTCTAAAATGTGCGTACACGAGTCAGAGTTGGCGTGAGGGAACGCATTTTAATGCCGATTTAGTTTTTTGATCACAACCTTTGTACATGAAGTTGTGTATGCAATCGTGATAAATCCAATCCCTATTTAGTGACATTGGACAGCTTTTATTTGACTCCAAATGTGTGTGCAGAAACTGACCTGCGCTCTGCTCTCCGACAGACTGTCCGTGCTAGGTGCAAAGCTGCGCTGCTTTTTCCACCAGACTGTAAAAAAACACATACTCAATATCAATGATCTAATCTTTAACAGATCTAAAGGAGCAGAAATATGCTTACAGGTAAAATGAAGTTATTTAGTGGTGGGAGTTCCTCCGTAAAATTATCAATCCACGTTTCCAGGTCAGTGATTGCCTGAGGAGTGAATTTTGTTCTTTCTAGTTTAGGAAAAAAGAAATTTAGATCAGTAGTGAAAAAACAATGAGATCAGACCAGCATGTATTTGCATACGTCTATGGCTTTCCCTTGCAGATGATCGAGGAGTAGCAATATTGGAGCCAACATCTTGAAGAACGCACTGGATCTGCAATAAACAAAAAAAATAAAAAATATTGGATAAGCCACTTGTTCAGTTTTGTTTCTCCTCAATCAGCTTTTTGTGCTGAAACCAACTTGCACTGTTCTCCCTGACAGTCAGGAGAGCAGAGTGCAGGTCGGTTTTAGGACACAAGATACATTTCACAGGAAAACCATACCTTGTCCAGCTGACCTGTGAACATGTGACCTTTGTCGAGGCAAAATTCTCGAGCCAATCTGTAAAGGAAGAAGGTATATCAGAAAAATCTTTGATTAAAAAACTAAAAGGATTTCAATTTGAACTGCTGACATTTTAGTTTGTCAACAGCTCTATAGAAAGAAAGAAAAGACTTTCTCTTTAAAACCGTTTAGCATTCACAGCATTGACCAACTCAAATTTCAATGAAACTGAGAAAATACTTTTTCCTCAGTAATAGTTTTGGTTTTCCTATAGCAGCAGGATTAAGTCATTGTTTACTTTAAAACAAGTAAAAAAAAAATCACAAATACTGGTGATGACTTTAAATATAAAGGTTAAGAACATCACATTACTGATACCAACTCACTCAAACACTGAATCAGTGAATAGCCAGCACTTTTATGCATGATTATCATTTCTATTTTCTGTACTGTCATTTACATTTTATTGAGCTCTGAGGCAGTTTATTGTTTTATTATATGCAGGATTATTTTTCTTGTCTGATGACACAATTCTATTCAGTTATTTTAACCATTTAACAAGATAAAGTACTCTAAATACCCATGTGCATAAAATTAATTTTCAAAGTAATAATACATATTTTACCCTATTACTGATGACAACTCATCTGTATTCCCCAAAGCTTCAAAAATGTGATCTTCCTTTGGCCTCCTTTCTCCTGTGAATGTGCTGGAGAAACCTACAAAGAAGGAATCAACCTGTTTGTATTTGTTTTTTTTTTAATATACATATTATGAACATTTACTTGATTTTAGGGAGACATGTAATAAACCAACACAGAGTGGAGGTCATTTTGATTAGAACCAAAATGACTAATCGTTTTAATTTTCAAACATTGTTTTCTTGAATAACTTATAAAGCTGAGATTTGAAGCACAAAAATATCTGAAAATTAACATCAGTATTCTCTCTCATTCTCTGATTGTTTTCCAGAAATATTAATCTTAGCAGTATATGCTGGAGAACCTGGGCACACACAACAGAGAGTCTACTTTTCTCAAAGATGTCATACTTGCATACTTTTATTTTGGGCTATTGGGTATACTTCAATACAAAAACCATGTGGCATTCAAATCTAAATACACATAGAACTCAAACCTCAGTGCACCAACTGCTTATTTAACCTGTATAGCGGAGGTCTTCAACAGTGCCAGGGGCCTCGAACCATTGTTGATGGTTTGAGGCCCATGGCGGTTGCCTACTATGCCTGTATGGTAAGTCCGCCTCTGCTGATACAAATACCGATATATATTTTTTTATATTTACATTTGCTTTATCATCCAAAGGTTGACTTTTAATTGTTTTATTGTGTTTTTCGTCATTTGGACATTTATAGGTGACCGTTTTATTAACATAAATGAAAAAACTATGGTTTGTGCCTTTTTCCACTGAGACAGAACAGCACCTTGGACTGAATTATTTTGCCAAAAATCAAAATTGTTATTTTTTTTTTTTTATTTTGCGCTCCTATTTTGATTTTCCTTTGAAGATTTTTATAGTTTTCATGAGCTTGAAAGCTTGTCTTTTCAGTTGGAGTGAATTGTCACTGGACATTAATGTTGCATAGGAAAGTGCTCACTTCTAGCGCACATGTAGAGTATGGAAATAATCTGTGTAGCGGTTAACCCACTTTAAATATACAACATACCACAACCAAAAGGGCTGCAGTGGTAAAGTCTTTAGTTTAGGGCTTAAATGATTAATGACTAATAATCAAACTAATTTAGTATAGAGAATCTAAAATATGCCTTTAGCTGACAGAGCGGCCCACCTAGCAGTAATTATATCAAAATGAAAAAAAATATAAACATTTTGCGGTTAGGATAAAAAAATGTATTGTCAATATGCTCTATTCAGAACTCTTCATATGGAAACATTTTAGCATCACCTGTTTCAATCTAGTAAAAAATCTTTAAGTAACCTTTGGCTCTCCGATTATTAATCGAAAAAAAAAAAATCAACAGATTAATCGATTTGCAAAATAATCGTTAGTTGCAGCCCTAGTTTAGTTACTATGGTAAATATGATGCGAGTAAAAGTGAGTGCTCTTGCAATGTAAAAATTGCACTTTGATAAAATGTGATTATATTGCAGGTGCAATTAATTGTCCAGCCCTAGCAATAAACTGACAGGTGCATTTTTTTACAAAACAGAAACAGTGCCTAAAAGAGTGAATCTGAAACTTAATCATCAATTTCACCACAATAGTATCGATCAAATACCAATACCAACTTATCAATATCATTGAGATTTTGGATCGATCTGCCCAACATTGTTGTGTAACAGACACAACAGTGAAGGAAAAGGTGCTTTGGTCAGATGAGACCAAAAATGAACCTTTTGGCTTGAGTAGAAGTTCATAAATACAGATAAACTAATAGTGCAAGTCAACCTAACCTCAGCATTGCCTCAGTGAACCATGGTGCTGCTGCATCATGCTAAGGGAATCAAGTGAGAGTTCAGATAAGGAGGATATAAGGCCAAAAACAGCTTAAAAATAGAAGAGAAGTTGTTCAAGGCAACTGGCCCAGGGATACCCATTTGAATGATACTTGGATCTTCAACATAGTTAGAACTAACATCCCTCTGCTTCAACACACCTTTAAGACCCCCACTAATGATGAAAACATACCCTTGTGTTAAAATGGCCTAGTCAAAGTCCAATTCTAAATCCAATAGACAACATTTTGTAATAATCGCCTAGACACTCTCAAAGAAGAAAGACACATTTTCAATTTACATGTGTAAAGTTGGTAGAGACAGAGTGGATGGAGCCAAAGATACTTTTACAAAGTATTAACCCAGGGACTGAATACATGATCACATCACAGCAGAAGTATAAAACAACTATATCTGTTACACAGCGGATTTACCTTTATCTCCAGTTTTGGTGTATATTTTTGGTGACCTTTCTTCTCCAGTGGCATAACTATTAGAAAAAAATAATAAATTAAAAATGTTAAAGAGACGAAATTATATATAATAAGCAAGTATTAGGCTTCACTGTCCCGTATAAATTATATAAAAAAAAAATAATAATAAATAAGAGTAGTATGAAAGGTTTGCATCAAGGACTCTTCTGTTGTTATGAAAGCAGGCGTCAAAGAAGGCGACACTTTAAACATGACAGTTATAGTTTACCTTCGGTCTAATATCAGAGGTGTTTTTTTCCGATATTCGCTTATGATCCTCGGTGTCCGCAACAAACAGCGGAGGAGAGCAGGTTTGATAATAACCGATGTCATAACGAGCTAAATGTAGCAGCTGCGTCTGAGCGCTGTCCAGTTACGAATTTTGTCCCTCTACTGTGTCCGTAGTTTGAAGGCGTTTCGTTTTCATCGCACGATTGGTCAACTCATCACGTGGTAAGTGGAGTGCGGACGCTGATTGGTCAGAATGGAATGTGTTGAAGTAGCAGCTACAATGATTGGATGCTGGGGATGGAGGTAGAGTAGAGCATCTGTGTAAACTGTTTATCAGCTGGGGGTGTACAGAGCGTTAGAGTTAGATTTAATCACAGTCGTGAGTATTTAAATGTTTGATACTTATAATCGGATGTTTGTGAATTAAAGGCACGTTCTGTGGGTTTAAACTGCTGCCCTGTTTCTGCTACCTCAGCGGATTATCGACAGCTAAGCCTGTCAGTGTGACACTTTGAGTGAACAGCTGAACTTGGAAAGGCTTCACAGCCTGGAAACCAGCAGGAAGATGCAGGTGAGGGACTGTCTGATTTCTGCCCCCGGGAAAGCGATCCTCCACGGAGAACATGCTGTTGTTCACGGGAAGGTAATGTTAACACTCATTTAAATTTCTACCATAATAAAGGCCGCTAAGCTTTAAAGAAGGGACACCTTTTTAGCCTTGTGGTTTCTTGTTTATGCATTGAGTAAAATGGTTTTTAATGAAAATTGTCCTACACAATTTCAGTATGATTTTCAGCTATAGCCATCAGGACATTTGGCTTTTTCAAGCTGCAGTCTTTCAGGTGTTTTGTTGAAAAAATTAACAGAAACTTCTGCAAAAGTTGAACATTGAAATAATATAGGAGTGGAGCTTAGTTAGGTGGATGGCCCAACCCTGATGGGAAAATGTAATTTGGCAGTCTGTGTGATCACACCTAATAGTTATCATCGCTTTAAATCTTTCACATAGAGTAGGCCTACAAAATGACATCATTTAGTATATACTACAACGGAAATAACTTGTGCATTGTATGTCAATTACTAATTACTTTGCAATAACCTGTTTCTTTATATTTGATACCCAGTGCAATAGTTATATAGATAAATACCCATCTATATAAATACCCTGTGCAATAACCCTATATAATAATCCTGCTTAAAAAAAAAAAAAATAAATAAGCTGTTAAATATATATATATGGACCTGCTGTACATACTTTATATACCTCCATGCAGCTTTTCTTCCTATGGTACCTTCTTCTTTTTGACTATTTGAGCTGATGTAACAAGTAAATTTTTCCACTGTGAGATCAAAAAAGTCAATCAATCAATTTGCTGTGTAAAATGCAGGAAAAATGCCTTTGTTGATTTGTTTCTAGTCTTTGAAAAAAAAAAATCAATTGAATTCCAGTAAATATCTTGGATTTAAAACATCAGTAAATTGGGTTAGATTGTTCATATAACCATACTTAGGCAATGGGAAACATAAGGATTTTTACAAGAAGGTAAGTAAATAGGTATTAAATTTAGGTAAGAAGGGATGAAATGGTAATGGTAGAACCTAACAAAGAATTAATTGACATGTATTGTCATGTTGCAGGTGGCTCTTGCTGTAAGTTTAAACCTGAGAACATATTTGCAATTGAAGGCGAAAGATGATGGCAAAGTTTCCATTAAGCTGCCTAATATCGAGACCTTCGTCAGCTGGGAGCTCTCCGAACTAAAGCAGCTGATCCCCTGTTTTAGTGGTAAGAAATGATGCAGCACACTGACACATTATCAGACACTTTAGAGCAATTATTGCTTTCATAAACATACGGTGATTGTTCACAGTTTATTCCTTCATGGATATTTTAAGCCATATTTGGTTGTGAAAACATTATGCTAGTTACCAGCATTTTAAAGAAGAAATGTACTACTAAACATGATGTGTGTCTGTTTCCTACACCTCAGAGATTAAATAAATTCTTCTGTTTTTCAAAATATTCTTAACAGATAAAAAAGAAGAGGTACAACGTCTGGATCCTGAACTAGTGAAGAGACTGCGTGAATTTATGGGTGTGAACAATGGAAATTTGGACAGCAGTACTACAGCCACCTTAGCCTTCCTCTACATCTACCTATCACTTTTTGGATCAGGGTGAAGTATTTCCAGTGTGCTTCAGATAAATTCCACATTTTATGTAAATCTGGCCCATAAAATTCACCCTGTTCTTTTTCTACTTTAATTTATACCTGCCGTTGACAAGAAAGGCAGAGGCCACCAAGAAAGGCTGAGTTGCAGATGTCCATGCTCTGTATCCGCAGGGAAAATGTGATGATTTGAAGCTTTTATTATCTGCAAGTGTGAAATGTTCCAAGGACATCCACTTTTCTTAGCTCCCGATTGTGTCTTTTGTCAAAGGAAACATTTTATACAAGTTCACCGTCCTCCCTATTTGTTCTCTGTATTTATTTATAATAGTGAAGGAGGGTGGACAGAATGTTTGGCAGGAGGAGTATTTGGCAGCCGTAGAATCTGCAGCAATCATGCAAACAGATCCCTTTTTTTTTTTTTTTTTTTTAGAATTGCCTGGATATAGCACTTTCATATTAACCAGCTTCTGTAGCACTGACCTTTTGTGGCAAACACTCTTAATGGAAGCTGCTAAGGGCTGTCATCTGGATGTCTATCCAATCATTACTCTTCTTGATTGATGTTGAGCCCAGTGGTTTTCTAAGCAGGGTCCACCAGGGGGAGCAAGCGTAGTCTCAGAAAGTTAAGGTAAATTTTTGGAAAAACCCCACAAAAATAAAAAGATTTATATAGATTTTTAAATAATATTATTTTCTAATCCTTGTTATTAAATATATTCCTTAATAATACATCATAGCAGATAATAATTTTAGGGAATTTTAAATTAAACTTCAAACCCCTTCCTATTCCTAACTATGTATGAAAGAACTGGCTAATTGGGTAGTAAATACTTTTTCCCTTTTGAAATGATTTATTTGTTTGTGCCTAGTTTAACTTTATAAATACTAAAAGCAAAACTGCATCTTCACTTGGACATGTGTGGAGCTGGTAGACAAAACCAACCCTCTGTTTACAAAAACATTTGAAATGTTGAATTTTCTTTTATTCTGTCCTTATCTTAAAAACCCTGTTTAAAAGTTTGTTAAGTAGTGGGAATATAATACGGTATTGAATACATGCTAGTAATGTTCTTACGTTAAACAAATGTAATTGTTATTGAATAATGAAGAAAAGAAGCTAATATGGTTTAGGAGGCCATGGTATGGAAAATTTGGAAACTTCTGGTTTAGCGTGCTGAAGCCCACTGACTATGTAGAGGTTTATGAAACCAAGACAGGTTTTTCATGAGTAAAATCAGCTAAATTATAATTTATAAAGTATTGAAATATTTTACTCAGTAGTTAATCTTTATAATATATAAGGTTAACTTTAACAAGTGACAGAAATGCTAATCTTTTTCCCATATTATATTTCTGTTTCAGATCTAACACTTGTGCAGGTCTGCAGTTTTTCCCTCCTTACTCTCAAACGTTAATATGATAATGAATGTCCTTACTGATGTGGGCAGGTCAAATGGATGAATTAGAACCCTCTTCTTTAAGGTTAAGGTGCTAAAGAGAGACAGATTTGCAGACACTGCGGCCCCAGCTGCTGTGAGCGGGGAAGATGGTTGGGAACATAAGAACTGCAGGTTGTTGTAGGGTTTAATCGGCGCTGACACAGTGCTGCTGTGTCAGAGGGAGGTGAAGGATTTCTGACAAGATGGCTACTAATGAGAGTCAGACACTGGGCCACACTGCACATTTTAACAAGTCTGGATGAGTTTTCCCCTTGAGAGCAGAACAGGACAATTAGTTTAGAGTGTTTCTCCCTCTGCCTAAAAGCAACAACTCTGAAATAACAGAATTATTCCAATGCTTACTGCATTATCATTGTACCATTGAAATACAGTCTGACTGTTACTGATATTGTAACCTCTTTAACCTTTCCTTTTTGTTTTGTTTTCTTTGTTTTTTCAAATCTAGCCCTTCAATTATTATTTCCTGTTGTGTTTTTAGAGAGATGCCCAGTCTGACAGTGTCTGTGTGGTCAGAGCTGCCGACCGGAGCAGGGCTGGGCTCAAGTGCTGCATACTCTGTGTGTTTAGCTGCAGCTCTTCTCTGTGTGAGTGGAAAGATTCCCGCTCCTCTCAAAGATGGGGAGCAGACTGCCAGGTAAGAACGGGGTCTGGAGTTTTTCTATTTATTGAACAGTTCCTGTTTTTGTTTTTGTTTTTTTTTTTGTGTAACCATTGTAACTAGTTTGTGTAAGTTGTGCATGGGGTGTATACTGAAAGTAAGGCCTGGAAGGTTTGCCTTTAGTTGCTTCTTTAAGCAACTGTTTTGGAACTGAGGGAGCAGATGTTCCAGTTTTTACTTTGACTAATTTTGCTTTTACAAAGATCAAAACTTTCAGTAAACTTTGTTGCATTATGTTCAAATGAAACATTTTGACCAGTAATGGCACACCCAGGCATGAATGCTTCCCTTGTTCCCGTAAGCACTGTAGTTACAATCTGAACATTGCCTGTGTGTAAATGCAACACTGTTTAATGCCTCAGATATTTTCAAACTAGTTTTTTAAACTTAGTACATCAGCTTTGCAGAAAACAAACCGTGCATGAGTCGCTACACTGAAAAAAAATAATGCATCCGCTTTTGGCATTTACTTAATCATATTTAATTACTTTAACATAATTGTTTTATGTCCTACCCTGCTAATATGAAAGTATTGTGTTAAAGTTACTAAAGATAATTAAGTAAATTCCCAAAATGGTTCCATAATAGTTTTTTCAGTGTACTCATCACTTCCCGGTTTTGTTTAATAACATTTACATATCCTTGTATTTTTTTGGGAGAATATCTTAAAATCTGATCATCATCTTGTTAAACAGAAACACTAACTGAATCATGGAATAAGCAGGATTATTAAGGTCTGTTTGTTTCAGCAAATCATTTCCCCTTCACAGATTTAATCCTATTTTATCATATGTGCATGTTTTGTATCATCAGTGTTGGTTGTAGACCAAATCTAATATGGGTCCTTTTTTTATGGGGCCGCAGGGGAAAAAAAAGAAATAAAAAACAGGCCAATAATTCCTCGTTTGATCTATATTTCCGGCTCTGAAATCCTCAGATATATTAGATCAAAACTGTGATCCTGTCTCAATATGGCTAAAGCTCAAAGTTCCACACTTTCATCTGAAATAACTGCCTACAAATAATTAGCCAGCACGTATCATTATAAGGAATATATTTAGTTTTAAATCTTCAGTATAGGGCCCATAATGGGGGCCAGGGCCAGTTTTACAGGGGCACTGGCTCCCTTTTGGTCCCTCTCTAGAACCGTCCATGCTTATCATAAAGCAAGTTTCAATATCAAACATATAAAGAAAATCTGTTTTGCAAAGAGAAGTTCTGGAATTCCGTAAGACACTTTTTAAATAGTGATGGAATTAATTAAGAGCAAAGGAGCTACCCAAACCAACCTAACCCAAAGAAAACAATTAATTTCCACTCATACTGAATGACTTGTTTTGGGAACAAATAAATACTGACATCAAGCATTTGTGATGAATGGCAATGAGACTTTTCAAGAGCGTTTTACCAGCCTGTTGGATTACAAATTTACATAACGCAAAACAAATTCTGCTATAGAAGTTTCTCCTAGACAACAGGATTCATGGTTCCAAATAATTACAGCAAGTTTTCTTCATCCTAAAGCATCAAATTCGCTCCAGACCCTGAATCAAGCAGTAGTTTAATACCAGGTGACCAGTGGTGTTTGCCCCAAAAACTCTCCAATGGTGGCCATTTTGTCTGGTGTATTTCTTAATTTTTTAATAATGAACTCTGACCTTTTAGTTGTTGTAGTGGGTTCTTCTATGACCCCCTAGATGGGTGATCAATGTGCTCTTTAAGTTATTTTGGTAGGTCAGCAACTGCAGGAAAGGTTTGTTTCTTTATTGTTGGTTAATGTATTTGGTGCTCCATTAGCCGCAGCCAATGCTGCTTTTTCCAATTCTCCCTGGAGACAATTACAAGGAAATGCAATATAAAGTTATATAAAAATAAAACAATCATCACAATTCACAATATATTTAATTTTTGTTTTTATTTATTCATTTGACAGGGACGGTGTAAATTAAAAAGCATTTCTGCAAATGCACCATAATTAGCCAAAAGGCTATTTTTCATCTGTTGTACCTGGACAGATCTTAAAATTGTCTACCTAAAAAAAACACAACAGTAAGCATTCTACAATGAAAAATACAAATATAAAAAGAAATAAAAACAGCTATACCTCCTCAAAACTGATTTAAAAATACAGAATAAGTTTTGCTGGACTACAGAGGTTCATAAAATAGAATAAAAAATTTAAACTATGTATATATACATATTATACATACATATATACATACACACAGCAGAGACACAAGTGGCAGCATGGCTTGTTAATGAAAGACATTCAACTAATGCTGACATGACTGATGTGTTATGAGACAATTTTTTAGACGCTTTTTGAAAATAGTGTATGTTGTAAGTTCTCTGATGTTCTGAGGGACAGAGTTCCATTCCTGCGATGCTGAAACAGCAAAGGCTCTTTGACTAAAAGCACTTTTACGCAGAGGAGCAACAGTCTCCTCTAGCCGACCCTCATGTTACTGTTGGCGTGTTCCCGATTTTCACAAACTGACTGAGTGGAGGGGATGACAGACCATGGATTATTTTGTAAAACAGACAGAGGTTTTCATACTTGATGAAGTTTTCCTAGCTTAGAAGCTTATGTTTTAGTAAAATGTCACAATGGTGATATTTTTATGTTTTTTTTTTTTTTTTAATCCCAAATTTTTATTGTCTGTTTGTAAAGAGATTCTAAAGGTTTTAGTGAGGTTTTATTTGCCTGTGACCAGGTTGTAAGACAGTAGGTGATGTGTGCCAGAACCATACTGTACATGAAAATTTTTGCTGCCTGGAGTGACAAGTTTGACCTTATGAAATGGAAATTTGTAATATTATATTTGAAATTATATGTATACACATTTATATGTATATACATTTCAAATCTGCATACAACCAAAATGGTCGTTAATTTTCCCAACTCACAACAGTTGCATACGATTTTTATTTGCCATCATACATACAGGGAACAATTACATTTCACAGATCAATCATATCTGTTTAACCAGAAAGGAGCATGTTTACGTCAAATAGGAAGTTCAGCACTGTTCTGCATTTTCTTTATCTGCAAATTGATGTTTGCTTAAAAATAGCTTTCTAGCCTTATCCAAACTGATAGATATCAATGACCTTATTTCTTGTTGACAATCTTTTGGCCTACTTTGTGTTGCATGGTTAAGTCCTATTAAGTGAGTTCTTGATTCTACAGGTAAGGGAGTATTTCAGGCTTGATGTGGCTTTTGAAATTTAACCAAGCTGCTCAAAAACTATGATTGATTATAGTTATTTTCACATTGGGACTATATTTTAAATTCTTTATCCCACTAATAAATCAAACAGACATTTGAAAACTGCTTATTTGCAAGTACTTATTTGAGCTTAATCTGAAAGCTAATGTCTAACACATCCCATTGCAAGCAATGTTTCTGTAATTATTTGATTAAACACACAAATGTTAACCTGTGGATCTCTTGTTTAACTGTAGCCTGTGTTGTTGTGAACTGACTGCAGATGGTGTCAAGAGGATCTGGAGCTCATCAACAGTTGGGCCTTTCAAGGGGAGAAGATCATCCATGGAAATCCCTCAGGAGTAGACAACGCTGTAGGAACATGGGGTGAGACAAAAAAAGGGTCAAACCTAACATGTGACACTTCACATTACCCCTCCTCCCTTCTGTTCAATAGAAACACTATTAATATTTTACAACCACTTCACAGACCAGCATATAACCACCTGCTGATTTCTTTTTTTTTTTCATGTAGGTGGTATGCTGAGATTTCTAGCTGGAAAGATAATACCCCTGAGCAGGTACTGATACCGTGTTTATTGTTTTCTTTGATTAATAATCCTTTTGAAAATCATACATTTTTAGTTGCAGAAATCAAGCTTTGTCTGTAAACCTCCCCACCCCACCCCCATCCCCTCAGCAGCAGACGACTGAACACTGTGATTCTCTCTGATCTCTCTGACTGCCAGGGTGCCGCTCTTAAGAATCCTCCTCACCAACACCAAAGTACCACGGAGCACCAAGGTACTCGTTGCCAGGGTGAAGGACAAAATTAACAAGGTACTAAATGGTTTTTCCCTCCCCTGTGTGTTACTTGCCGACACTATAATTAATATAATAGGCAGTGCTTTTGCGTGGCCGATACTCCGGGGCATGGGGTTGAGTGCCTCCATAAAACATTAAAATTAAACTCTTAGCCAGCACCCCTGTGCGCCGTTGCCTTGGTGACACCAGCAGGTGTGCAGCTTTCCGCCCCGGACAGAGATTGGGCTTGCACGGTGTTGTGCCAATATTGGACACAATCAGAGGCTAATGTGCCAAATAGGCTGCCTGTGTGCTGTCATTGCCTTTGTATTTAATCATTTTAAACACATCAAAATGTTTCTTTTGAAAGAGCTTTTTTGCAAAAGGTATAATCTGTGTTGTTGGTCTTTTTTTTGGTTCTTCCTCTCCTGCAGTTTCCTTCTATCATGATTCCTGTACTGGATTCAGTTGATGCCATTTCTTGCACCTGTGAAAAAGTCCTAACAGAGATGACTTGTGAGCCTATCACAGGAGAGCACTATAATATTTTAGAGGTGCTTTTTCCTTTTTGCTAAAATGTTTTTATTCAGTCATCATTCAATTGCCTGTATTTTTTTCTAAGATTGTATAATTTCCATAGGAGCTGATTGACATCAACCAACATCATCTGAATGTGATGGGTGTAGGACATCCTTCTTTAGACATATTGTGCAAGGTTACAGCTGCCAGAGGGCTTCATAGCAAGCTTACAGGAGCAGGTGGAGGAGGCTGTGGCATTACGCTCCTGAGACCAGGTGATTTACCAAATAGTTTATTTATTTATTTATCTATCCATCCATATTCTGTCACCATTATCTGTCTGTCTGTCTGTCTGTCTGTCTGTCTGTCTGTCTGTCTGTCTGTCTGTCATAACAGCTCATTTTAGATGGTCCAAGTTTTTACAAAATTCACTTCTCAGTTGTCCACAAAGATATTGAAATATAAAGGAGTGAAAAATTAAAGTCTGCTCAAGAACGAAGATGAAAGTAGCCAAAGTGTTTTAACTCCCATTTCTGTTTATACGTTAGCTTACTTTACATGAAAGTCTCCATTTCGTTCTTTGCAATCCATCTAGTTTCTTGTGAATATTTAACCAAACTTTAATCTAGCAAATATTGTGCTTGTCATACAGTACCATTCTATAAGTTTGTCAAATGTTTGTTCTCTATAACAGCTTGTTATCTGGCCATAAAACATCACTCACTGCTGCATCCAATTAAATCAGTAAATAAGATGGAGGCATACGTTATTGATTTACTCAATCATTCCATCTAAAGAAATCACATTTTTTTTCAATGTATGGTTATAAAAGATAACTAATTTTCTGAAAAGCTTAATGCTAGAATATAATGCCCGCAATAGCTAATGTGGTCTGGCTGTTGACTCCCTGCAAAAGCTGTCATGGATGTGATCTGTCCTCATCCCTGGGAAAACTTGACCTACTCCACTTTGTTCTGTGCTTGCACTGTCATTTTTTTCTGGGTCAGCAGTAAGAGGCCGAACATCAATTCCATATACTGTTAGAAAAAAAAAAAAAAAAAAGAGGGTGATATAAAAGCTATTTTTTGTTAAATTATGTAGCTGCTTTAAAAACCAAATAAAAATTTTAGCCCTGGCTTTAGAATATGTCATTTTAATTATTTAGATTCAAACATAATACAGATCAAAATGATAATCAAGCCCTAGATTTGATTCTTCAAGTTTTGTTATTTTCTACTGATTCACAGCAACAAAAAAAGAAATTAAGATAAAAAAATGTTCAAGGTAACCAAGAAGGCTATTGCAAGACATTGGTGTCGTGCCTTTTGATATTGTAGATTTGAAAGTATGCTTGTAATTTTAGAAGTTGCAAAGTTTTCATTTTTCCAAATTTCCTGGTATTTTTTTAATTGAATTCCTTCTTACATTTTCTAAATAAACATTCTTTCTCCCCTTGGCTGCAAGATGAGCCCAAATCTTTATCGATTTACTTCAGTGCTAATATTACGGGAGGTTGTTTTTTTTCCCCCTAACACAACCATGCACAAAAAAAAATATGTCCATACTTTGGGTTTCTAAAGCCAGCCTTGAAATGTCCATGCTTTTTTCATCATCACTTTTATGCAGTCTGTTACCCCTTTACACCTCTTAATAATAAATTCAGTTTGATTGTTTTAAATGACCGAAAACTCCTGATTTTGAATGGTATACTTTCCTCAAATGCTCCCCCAGATTCTTCTCTCAGAAATAAGAAATATAAAGACAATTCACAATGAGAAGTATTATTGAGAGCAGAGTGTGAGTGTGAACTCTTACATATGTGTTCTCATTCAGGTAATATACCCAACCAATCAGAACGAGTGTTTAGTCTTTGTTTATGCCTGCAGCGTGTGGAATTTTAATAAGTTCTAAATGTCCTAAATACATTACCAAATAGTTTTTCTTCTCATTCTTTTGTTTTGAATTGCAGCTATTTTAAACCCTCTGTTATCTGCCTGCTCTGAGGCTCGTTATAATAAAGCTCCAGGAAAAATGTGTTCATTTTATTTGATCTCTACCTCTAAAAGCTAAGGATGCAATCTAATATTTTTAAAATATTAAGTTGTTTTTTTTAATGTGTTTTTACAAGCTTTTCCACTGGTCTTCACCTGTGGTTTAATATATATTTTCATGAAGTTCTCAGTGTCTTCCTTGATCTGCACACTCCAAGTTAGAATTAAATATTTTCATATTTTCCACTTGAGGTATGTCAGCAATTCCTCCAGGATCTTGGCTTCTTTTGGAATCGTTTGATCTATTGTTGTTTCATACTTCTTGAGGTCTTTGTTTGAACACAAATAAGCTTAGATTATTTTTTTTACAACCAACCTTTGGTTCGACCTGCTGTGTTCCTTGGTCTTCATGCTGTTCTTTCACTGATGTTTTCCATAAAACCTCACGCTCTCACAGACTCATCTCAGTCTGACTTTTCTTGTTTATTGAAATCTGTATGTTTGATATTTTTTTGTAGAGACTGATTTAGTGACTGTCCAGGGTACGGTGAAGGACCTGAGAGACTGCGGCTTTGACTGCTGGGAAACAAGTATTGGTGGACCAGGTGTGCAGCAGCACTTCCCCTTCTCTGTTAAAGAGGAAATTCTGGAGGTTTTAAATCGGTATTGAGGCCTACTGGTTGCTGAGAACAAAGATTGATTCATACACTGTTGGACTTTTATTTGATGCCTGAAAAGCTGTGATATACTGAACTAATTATGTTGCTTGAGATTACCCAAGTAAAGAAAACAAAAACATTGTTTACAATCAATTGTATTGACTGAATTTTAATTGTTTTTTAAGTTTATTATTATTTTTTTAACTTTGCAAAATCATATGTAGAACTGTAGCCTAACACTAGAGGGCAGCAGAGTGGTAGAAATGTTTTTTTTTTTTATAAATCAGGAAAAGGAATCTGAAACTAATATTTAGATAGATTAGTTTAATATTAAATTGGGAATTCTGAATTTAAAAAAAATCTGCTTTAATGACCTTGATTTTTTATTTTCTGTGAAAGCTACAAGAATGTTTGTAAATCCAAACAAGGCATTTATTCAGATAATTGATGCATGGAAGAATAAATATAAACAACTTGTCCAAAAAATATAGTTGTATTTATGTTCGGTTTTATTTTCAAGTAAAACCTGCAGATACCAACTCTTTTGGCTGTTTTATCTTTTCAGTTAAAGACTAACAGGTTGTGTTGTTTTGCTAATGAAGGTTGGAGAAAGGAGGACAGCAGGCGTGCGGGGCCTCTCTGGAGGATGTGGATTAGCATCACTGTGCTGTGAATAAACAACAAACAGCGTCCCTCTGAGTTACACATTTGTGCTGACAGACACACTACAGCTTTTCCAAATTCTCCTCCACTTAATCGTTCATCCTCCTAAGCATTGCAAAATATGCTGCAAATGGCGCAGATGCAGAGGACTGATCTGTCTGGAACACCCCCTGATTTAGGGAAAAGGTCATTGTGGGAATTGGATGAGGTTGTTTACCATTTCAGATTTTGCGTTTTTTATTTTCTAAATGTGAAGACTGAAGAGTCCAAATCTGACATGGTATGTGAATAAACTGAGTTTGTCACAAAAACGCACCCAGACACCCACCCCTTGTCTGCTTCTGCCCCCTCTGTCCCCTTGAATTGTGTCATCTTTATGTCAGGGCTGCTCCCCTCTCTGCTTGCTGCACAGTTGCCCCCAACCCCTGCTGGAATTTAATTACCACTACATTTTTTTTCAATTGAAATGGCATTGAGGAGGGCGGTAAGGTAGAATGGGGGGGTGGACAAAAGGGGACACAATGAAGTCAGTTTTATTTGAAGCCCTTTTTATAGTTTCTGTCTTTTTCTGTCAGTCCTTTTACCCGACTGAGGCACAGATGGTATTTTTTTTCATGTATCAGTGTCAGTGCCGGCTTCTTTCTGCTCTGATGAATAGAATCTAAGGAGGGCCCGGGATTATTTCAGATAACCGAGGGGGTGAGAAAAGGGGGTCAAGGATAAGAAGTCAGAATGCCAGATTTTCAGAGATACAGTAGGAACGGTGAGCTATCCTCACACTGGGGGAGGGTGAGGAGAGTGGTATGTAAAAAAATTCATTTAAGATTTGAGTGTTTGAGAGAGTTTTGTCTGTATAAATCTGTGGAAACGAAACCAGGATGAATAATTCATTTAGTCCAAGCAAGAGGAATGAAATGCTAAATGTGAATTTGCTGAGTGGTCTTGCTCACTGTGGCACATTCCCTCTGGTCCCCTGTCAACTGGTGAGAGACTTGTCAGGAGCCATTAAGCCTGAATGCAGAATTAGACCTGGCTGACAAGATATCATGAAACTGATGTCCGGTGGTTTTGCTAAAGGGGATTCCAGTGTACAGCTCCATAGGTGGTGTGTGTGCATCTGCATTCACATTCAGCATTAGTCTCTTGGTGTTATTATGGTAAGTGCCTGTTTTTTATTTCTTATTTCATATCTGTGTCAGCGACGGATGAGGAAGGGGCCCCAGCGGGGGGATATTTAAGCAATCGTCCCTCTCGTTTTTCATAGGAACACAATGACGGAGCCTCGGCCAACATGAGCCTTTCTCTGTCATCATGAATTCGATGATCCTCCTGGGGCTATTTGCCCTTTGCTAAGTAGGGGGTGGGCGGCCAGTGTCGCAAGCAGGGGTCCGATTTAGCCAGCAGGGTGTGAGGATAGTGTCACAGAATTCCTTTTACAAGGTTCCTCCACAGACTCCGAGACGTCTGAGATTTAGCTTTAGTATTCTATGTTTCAGGATAAGTATGCATATATGATTCTAGTTTTTAAGTGTTACATTTACTCATTTATCCATCTGTCTGACCATGCAGCCATTAGCCATCTATCCGTCTAGAGGTTTTCACAGATAAAGCCTGATCACTTCAGAAATTTTTGCAATAAATTCAGAATCAACAAGCCTATTCATGGTATGAAATATAAAAAGCGTCCAAAAATTACTGAAAGATCTTCTAATTTAAGATGAGGCATGAAAGTAAATTCATGTATGACTACGGGAAGGGGTTATTTTATATTTCTAAAGTAAGTTTCAGGTCAGAATCTCCTCACCTTGTGTCAAAAAAAGGTATTTTAGGTTCACTTTTCGTTATAGATGGAAAAGGGATAAAATGTATTGAGATATTTTACGGTGATGAGGGAAAACAAATAATGAAAATGTTAATTTGTCCAGTTCAGATTTCTGGTTGATAGTATGTCTGTTTTCAGACGGTTGAAGTAACACTGCCCAGACACACTACACCCAGGATTCAAAACAGGAATATTCTTTCGTCTATGTAAATGGGAAATACCACCTGACACCTCAAACCAAAGTGACCTCTAGTATTTCCTATATAAACTGCCACCTTTGCAAAGGTAATTTGAGAAATATTAAAATGACCTTTTCTCCAGGTTTTTACTTTGATTTGTTTGGATCTCTAAAACTTATGGTAGCTAATTTTATATTGCAAAATTTTAAAAATGAAATAAATCAAAGGCAGCTCTGTGGTATTTCAACTTTTCAAATCCAATCACACTTGGAGGCTGCAGCGGAGCAGGTGTTCCAGTAAGTTATAATCTTAAAATAACTCTAAATTGTTCCTTGTGGTTAATTTCTACTTGTTTTAAAATGTCTTTCATTAGTTTTTTTTTGCATTAGCTAGACCAAGCTTTCTTTGAGGATTAAGCCATAAAAACCTGCAAAATTGTGTGAAGGAATCTTAACATTTTAAAAATTCTTCCATTTATTAACAAATATCAGTGATTGAAGTGAGGCATACATACAAATGCATACAGAGCTTGTTCAGCCTGCCGTGCAGATGGTATGAAGTATTCAATACCAGATGTTTTGGGATTACAAAACTCAACCTTTTATTAAAGAAACACAAGTATTGTTCTTGCCGTTTCAGATATTTTCATGTAAACCTCTGCTGACCTGATTTAACATAAATCTATTCCTGCTGCAGTAAATATTAGAAAAGGACACTTTTAAATATTTTTTTTTTTACATTGGATGTCGTAATGTTAAAGCAATTTTTGTTGTCTTGTTTTCTCCAGACCAAACATCTGCAAAACTGAACTAAAGCTCTTAAGCCTTTAAGACCATAAATTCACAGGGTCTGGAAAAAATAAAATCTTTTATTTCATATAGTTCTCACTCATTTGGTTTTATTACTTAATTTATGCAAGAATTAGACATATATATATATATCACATATCGGAGGGATGAAAATTATGGTAGTTATTTTTCATTGTAGTCCATAAAGGTTTAATTTGACCTATTCTAGTCAAAGTAATAATTTTTTGAAAACATGTTCATTTGAATTTACATGAAAAAAATAAGAAAAAAACAAAAAAACCTTCATGCATATGCTGAATAATAATGCTGGTTAACAAAAACAAATCTGGTCTGAAGGCCTCACCTTAATCTGATGGATGAAAGGAAGTTTGTTCCCACAGAGAACTGACTGTTGATGAGTTCATCAAATGAAAGAGTTTTGGATCCAAAACTTGGAATCTAATTATTGATCCGACCTTTATCTCTACCAACCAGATAAATATTTCCTCAGCATATTTATTATTTATGTCACTTGTTGATCTCTTTCATTGCATTTGATTAGGTAAATTAATGACATAGTTTTCAGTTGGGGAGTAAAACATTTATCCTATCTTCATGTTTTGACTCTGCTTTTAACATTCTTGGTCGAACGTCTCCCCCCTCCCCTGTTAAACGTAGCCAAAACATTCACAGTGAGGTTTCAACCTTGAGGATCTGTTATGTCTGGAGCCGGGTTTCTGTTATCCCTCAGAAACCGCCAGAGCTGCACAACTGTAAATATCTGAAAAGAAACTACTCCTCCACATTCCTGTTCCCATTATGGAATTGTATCATGTCTGTGTATTGATCCTGGAATTGATCCTACGGAGTTGAGGGCATGTGCAACATACACTGTCATCTCCCAGCACCAGCAGGGCTATGTTTTTTAATTGCAGGCTAAGGCGCTGGGTTTTGATGTTACCTTTGAAAAGCCTCATTGATTTTTATACCACCCTTCATCCTCTCTGTGCTCCGCTTTAAGAGCAAATCCCTTGTGTCAGATTTTCCCCAAATGTAAAAGCATGAGATCTACCACTGCTTTTCACCAGGCTTCCATGCTATTCAGACACGTTAACACTTTAAAATTCAGATGTGTGGATCCCCCCCCCCCCCCCCCCAAATAAAACAAAGAGGAAGAAAAGCTGCCAGTCTCTGTGCCAGTGGGAGCTGCTGAATGGGAGGTTAAACAGATCTCTAAAATTTGGAACTAAGGGTTCATTGGGGTCCTTTGGCTAAATGAGAAGAACAGATGTACCACCTACTGCTGGTAGCGGTAGCATTGATAAAGAGGTTTCAACACTTTAACATAAATAATTCATTTATTATAGTACTATATTCTGTCAATGAAAATCTAAGCAACGTTAATACTTTAAGATGAATAATTATTTTTTCTTTTGCAAAAGGAAAAAACAAGTGTGCTAAAATTTCCCCCCCTCTGCTTATCAAATCTATGCGCTAATATAGCTGCTTTCCTGTAACATTTCTCATTACATTGTTTTAAAACAACTCCTAAATCCAGTGGGGTTCTTGTGTCTTTGAAAAACACATAGCGTTAAAAAAATGTTTCCTTACCTGAAAGTGGGCATAAGGGCTTTTTCCACATCTGTATTTAGTTTTGCACTTGGGATCAGCACAATAGAGTTCAGTAAACTCTGTTTATTTAGAGTTTTGAAGTTTCTTATGGTTATTTGGTTGTTATGGAGACATTGACCCCAAGATGCCAGTCGTACAGTAGTTTTCAGTGAGCTTTGGAGAGATCTGATTGGTTTTTTTTTATTACTTATCCTCCCAATAAGAGCTGGAAGCAGGTGAGATTTTGCCTTTATCCAGTCAAATTTGTTTGTGTTCCATAATTTTTATACAGAAAGTAGATACGGGAAAGGTGAGGTGAGTTGTTGTCTTTTAGTGGTCATTTCTTGATTTATGTAGAACAGAACACATTAGCCTTCTCTAAATGCTGTGTTCTATTTTTGTCCCCATTTGGAAGACTGACTAAAAGCAAAGCATGTGTTTTATCATATTTATACCTTAGGAAAACATTTTAGTATCCATTACTAGGAAAAAGACAGTGAAAAAATAGTACTACTAGAACGGGTAAAAAAAAAACATTCAATCATTCAGAAAAAGTGAAATATTCTTAATTCTGCAAAGACGATAATTCCTTCTTGTGGGATCTCTGTTTTTCCATTGAATGAATAAATTAGACCATATTAAAGATTTGATTTTTTTTTTTAGAAATGTTTTTGAAATATTATATTTCTACTAAAAAGCTTAATAAATATGTCCTATTCTTTACAGCTGCACACATATACAGTTTTCAAAAAATTTTATTTCAAAAGTAAACATTTACAAATGTTTTCATTAAATTACTTAACAAGTTTTATTTAGAGGTTCAAGAATTAAACAAAAATATCTCCCCCTGGATTAAATAAATGCTTTAGAGATAAAGGGGACATTAGACCCCTTAACAATATTATAGGACCCCCCACCCCCCAAAAAAGTACAATGGATCAAATGACAGATCAAGTGAAAGATCTTTCTATTTTTCTGACTTTACTCTTGTATTATACAGCTGCAACAAATAAGGTATTTATTTTCAAAAACTTCACATCTTTACAACAGAATTCTCTTAATTCTAACTTTGTATTCCTGAGGTTGTTTTTAATCTAAAAAAATTTGTAATTTGAGCTTTGTTTACAGGGTCTTTTTATATGAGACCCAATTTCTGCCTCCACAGAAAAAAAATATGAGTTTAATAATCCAAACAGGATTTGTTTTTTGGCATTCAACTGGAGCTCAGATACTGGCACAGGAATATATTTAGCGTATGAGCTTCTATAATGCAAAACAAAAACATCCTGAATGAAATTTGATTTGCATTAATTTGAGAAGCTGCTTATCTAACATTCATACTATGAACTCGCTTTGAATTTGAAATAGGTTCTCTTAATTTCCCTGGGATTGCAGCCAATTTATCGGATTCCAACCTCCCACCCCCCCTCACAGTGGCTCAGAAGAGGATGATCTCAAAATGTTGTCACGTGACATGATGTGATTGATGGACCATTAAAATGTCAGCCAGATGTACTTAAAACTGCGGCTTTTAGGTTGATAAATCACGACCCAAATGGATACATAAAGCTGTTAGGAACAAATATTCCCATCTAAACCTATCTGCAGTCAGATAGTAATGGATGTTCAATCTGATGGTCTGTCTGAATGCAAGTTTCTTCACATTTTCCTCCCCCCTCCTGTGTAGTGTAAATGCACACTGTATCTGGACTGCTGCAGTCTTATAATTACAAAGGAACAGGTAGGTGTGTTCATATTTCATCTTCAGCATTGGTGATAACATCTAATAATCTGAAAGCGTGGCAAAATTGGTATCCCGTTGCTCATGCATTATGAATGAGTCACTGATTGCTTTTTTGCATAGATTAGCAATCATTTCACAGAAATCTCTCTTTAAAAAATGTAACAGGGTGGTTTTGGATCTTTTCCCCCAGAAGTTTAGGCTCCAAATCATGTTGCTTTTTAACCTAAAACAGATCAGGTGATACCACTGTCCCTCAGCTCCACCTTCAGCTTTCTGATTTATTTCTCTATGCATATCATCATGTGGAAGATAAGTGCAATTTTCAGCCCACTTTGAGACTGATTGCTCACTTAGAGAATATATTCAGCATCTACCGCGTTATTGTGTTTGGAGCCAAGCGGCTAAATACCACTGAAATTCGCTGGCATCCCAAGTGTTCATTTGTCGACTCTGAAGCTGAGGAAGGTCTGCAGCGAGGTATGGCTGGGTTTCTCTGACCTCTGCCTCTCCCTACTTGTATCCACAAGTTGGCTTAACGCATAAGGGGGCCTGTATGGTCTACTGGTTAGGAAAATTGTCTGGTGAGCAGATCCCTGTGTGAAGTCCCAGGTGAGGTTTACATACTTCCCCTGTTTCCTGTCTTGCAAATAACCTGCCTCACATTCACAATGATCCGTATCACAGACAGACAGACTGCTAAACCAGAGCTAGACAGGTGACCAAGACTGAATCTCTTCCAATAGATAGATGAAAACAAAAAACACACAAAGTTAAAGAAAAAAATAGAAATTAAAATAAATATAGCAAAAAAAGTTAATTGTAATGCAAAAGAATAATTGTGAAATCTTAAAAAATTGCAAAACCTTTTTGAGTGATGATACAAAGAAGCCATTAGTTTTTGTACATCTGAGGTTTTTAGGGAACATGGGAGTGAAAAGATTCTATGCTTCCTACCTTATTTAGGTCTGGTCTTTGTAACTCTAAGTAAACAGGTCAATGGAGACCTAAAGAATCTAGGTGGTTCACACCATTAAATCTGAGAAGTTGCACGGCATAGATGATTTAACAATTTCAGCTGCAGGGGGCCTGATTGATTCAAACACTAACCTTACAAAAATTTAAGTGTTGAAAAGTAGAAGAATGCATCAGTTATTTTGTCCTGTTTTAAAGCTGGCTGCATTTTTAACAAAGAAGCAGACTTATTTAGTTTATGTTAAAATTCAGGTCTGCTTTGTGTTGCTTTGTGGTCATTATCTTTGATAATTTGGGTTCAGTGTTGACTTTCTTTGGCTTAGGGACCCAAAACCAAAGAAATAAAATTCTCAGCCAACCACTAATTGACATTATGAACACACTTAACTGTGAAATAACTGTGAAAGAATGTGGTCGTTTGATGAGAACAGTATGACACATGTGATATCCCATGATCTGAGAGGGGCGCCAAAGATATCAAATACATGGGCTATGATAGGAACCTTATTTAGTTAGATTTATAACTGCAAAATAGGATGGTACACCAAGGCTGTGGTCAGCTAAGGTCTGCAACAATCTAGCACAGAACACCACAACACACTTTTCCAGTCTAGGCCTCTGGACGGTATTTGATCTTGTAATTTTTAGTCATATAAAGTGCTTTGTTGTTACGAACTGAAAAGAATGTACAAAAAAACCCCAGTTTGTCACGCCCAGATTCCTTTGTCTGTGGTCTGTGCTGCAAAGAAATGTATAGTTTTGTGCTATCGCCATATAAATAGTGAGATATGTTGACATACTCTCTAATCTAGGAGTACCAATTAAGTGTTGTATAAAAGTTTTTTAGAAACTGAGCTCATTTTTGCTCAAAATTTTAATTGCCATAAGACACATTGCTGCCACGGTCTTACAATATTTGAACCAATCCAATATAGAACCATGTTTTCTTTTTAGTGTCTTTGTCATGATCAGTTATTTTAAAGGAAGCTCTGAGGACCAGATCCGGATCATTTTAAACAGAGTATTCAAAGAAAAGTGAGAGTATACAGTAACTCTTCACTTTTGGCGACGATGAAACTGTATCTCCCAGCATAACCCCTGGTCTCCCCCCCCACCAAGCTGGGCAGAGTCACAGGCCCTGTGGAGGTCGGTGCCCTCTGCCTGACAGCCCGTCACTGTGCTTTGGTGGTGATTTTATTTTTTTTTCCTGCAGGAGATAGTGTCTGATTGGGAGCAGTGTGTGAATAGCCCTGTCACACTCGATAAGCCAGCAAGACGACCTGTGACGGGGACATATGGCATGTTTGACAGGGAGAGAGGGTGCGAATCGCACTGAATGATAAAATGGTGTTTTTCCCCCTTCGGCAATGTCATGCTTTCAGGCAAGTATGTGGACCATCGCTCACTCAAGCAGCTGACTCTGGCCTCCTTGTGACATCTCCTTCAAGGTCCTGGGTTTCTCTGCATCTTGTCTGCACAGTTCTGACAATGTGAGCCTTTTCTGCTCACAGCTGCTCCGTTTGCTTGTCTGTGTGGGGGACATAATTTGATATCAGTTCAGTTTAGCGAGGGAGGCTAGGAAATTTATCTTTAAGAGCCTGTTTGTCAGAGCTCTTCCTAAAGCACCCCCAGCACTGCAGCCCTCCCTTCTGTCTCTTCTTAGCCTGTCACACAGTTGATGAATACAAACACTCACACACGCAGTCTCATCAAACAACTCTAATTGATGGGTTCAGCCTCTTCACGACTCTGATTTATTTCAAGGGGCCGTGAACTCTGAGCCAAGCAGACAAGAGGGAGACGAGGACAAGACGCTTGTATTGAAATTATTGAGTTTGATCTGCCCGCCTTTCATCCTCACTGTCAGCCAGGTCCTGACTTCTACTGTTTGCAGCCTCAACTTCCATCCTGTCAAGTGTCACTTTGTCAGCGTTTGTGGCCGTGACGGACAGCTCAGGTGTGGCACTCAGGCTTCAGTGCACCATGAGGCGCCTCTGCTAAGGTCCCCAGTGGTTCAGAGTCAGAGAGACAGCACAGTCCAGTAACCTCTCTTAAACCCAGCATGTCTTGCTCCCTGGGGAGTCCACTTTCTGTGTCCACTGGGCCAGAACCTAAAAGCCCCCAGCCTGTGGTCACATAATCCTACTTTCACTCTGAATGCTAATTATAACACTTCAGCCACTGCAGCACTTCTTCTTCCATTAAAATGACTATTTCTGTCGTTTCATTCCCTGAGAGAAAAGACAGTCCGCTCAGAATTCAGTGATTGGTGCTGATGAAGAGGACAGAGCCCAATATGAGCACCATATTTGATTATTCGAAAAGCCGACGTGGTGAAAAGGAGAAAACTTTCTACAGAGCTCTGCAGTGCTTTAGTGCATGCTTAGGGTTACAGGTGGTGATGTTTATATTTAGCAAACCAACTGTTTATTTGGATCATTGTCATTAGAGCATGTAGTGGTTAATGCTTCTATAAAACATTGGTATGTTAATATCAACAGGCAAAAAAAAAACTAAATCAGCAACTTAGTTGGCCTGTAGCTTGATTTTACATATTAGTTGTAATAAATCTTAACACTCTTCTGAGTGGTAGTAAATCTTGTTTTTTATTTATATAATTAAATTATGAATGTAAAATGTCCATTATGCATTTCATTTTTAATTTTTTTCCCATTCATTTACATAGATAATTCTTTTTACAGCACAAATTCCTTAAGAAAGTCCTGATTTTATAAAACAAAAGAGTACCTACTGAAAATATCACAAAAAAGCATGAGACACACGATCAAATAAAAGCATCACTGATTATCAAGTGCCATTTTTTTTATTGTCCCTAAAATGTTTTTAAGTCTTTCAGCTGAATTAAGCTGCACCACTTTGGTTACTGTGGCAGTACGTTCCAGTTAGAGGGGCATCATGAACCTTTTTCTCAAGTTTTGTAGTTAAGGTACAGTCTCTTTGAGTGACGTATGGGAAGCTTGATTTAGTGATTGTAAATCAGAATGACTTTCAAAAGAACAAACGTCTATGAGCAAAAATAACTACTTGCCATTTGCTTGGTCGGGCAAAGAGATTTCTACAAGTCTACGGCCTCTTTTACAAAACATTTTTTACTGTTAACTAGGGGTGGGTATTGCCAAAGAAGTCACGATTCGATTCGAATCACGATTCATAGGCCACGATGCGATTCTATCACGATGCATCACGATACTTGAATTATTGCGATGCATTGCAATATTTTCTCCTCCATGTTTTGTTTTTGAATGACTCGGCACAGTATCCCACGGCCGGAAATGCTTGTGACACAAGGCAGCGTGCGTCAACACATTTGCAGCGACATCTACTGGACTGGAAGTTGTATTACACTTTTTTTTGGCTGATGTTCGCCAACCATTCATGCAATTTTATTTATTAATTTTTTTAAATTAATAATCGATTCTTGGCATCAAGAATCGATGCAGTAGATCACGAAAATTAGAATCACGATGCATCATTATCACGATTATTTTGCACACCCCTACTGTAAACCCATGAAGACAAGCTCACTCTGGCCATTCTTAATCCATAAGTCAATACAGCCATACTGTATCTCACACAGCTTGGAGTGTATGAAAATCATAGACGGCTCCATAGGAAGACTGAACGGTCATGTGGCACCTTAGTCAGCACCATGCTTTAAAATCGCATTCACAGTCTCTCAGTGCAATTCCTTTAAAAAAAATAACTCCAAAAAATGTAAAAGAACAAACAAAATACTTTACCTTCTTCTTCCTCTCAGCAGATTTGAATCAAAGTCTTGTTTGTTGTGGTAATTTGCACCAATCAATACATGACGCTTAAAAACTGCTCTGCTCAGGGTAGCTGTTTCTTGCTTGTGACTACCCTGAGCATCGGGACCATAACAGACAGAGGAAGATTGCTTCTACCCCTCTTCTGATCAGGCTTTTCATGAATCAGATGAGTATGAGAAAAAATTGACTTAATGCAGCCTTAAAGTATTTTTTAAACGGGCAAACTGCTTAAAGAAGTTATTTGTTTACTCTTTCCACTTGTTTGCCCTGTAGGAGGCATTGCTGTATTTACTCACACACTCATACTGGCTCCACTTCCTTCCTACATAAATCTCCAGATGATGAATTACAGTTATCAATGGAGTATGACTTTTTTGAAAGACATTTCATCCTTCAGCTTAAATGAGTTTTGTGTCATTGAATCTGATGTATCTAAATGACTTGGCCTGACCGGATTGGCGGGATTTAATATTACAGTATTTCTGGAAATGTTTTTCTTATAACGTTCCTTGGCATCACATTTCTTGTGGTTTGTTGAAACTTTTAAAAAAACCTGTTAGTCACGATCACACTTTTTCCATCCCTTCACAAAATGCAAGTTTTGAAAAGCTTAGGGGAGACTGATTTTTAACCTGCGTAGAGAATGATAGAAGTACAGTTAAATTGTAATTAAGGTTTAACTTCTATTCCCAAATAATTTCACTGAAACGTAGGACTTTAAAATAGTTTTAAAAACTTTGAATAAGCATTCCAACATTTTTTGCAAGTGGGTGGTAGTAGCAATACATTGCACCAACAGCACTGACTTAATAACCAAATAATACATAAGTCATATCTGAAGAATTTCAGGAGCTGTATTCCCCTCATGTTTATACTTAGAAAGTTAAACACAGCCTGAATTAATACAATAACACAAATACAATATTGAATTTGTTTGAATACAGATACATTTTAAGATTTTCAATATTAAATGGATGTCAAAACAAGATGTCATGCTTTCTTAAAGGTAACCCAAGAAAGGCAAAAATTAAAATATATAGGCAAGATGAAAAGAGAAATCCCTATCTATGATTAATTGCTGCACCTGCAGCAATGTGCAGATGAATAAATCCAGATATGGTTAAAGGGGTCAAAGTGGGATTTATTTGATGAAAATGGATCAGTTTTTTAAATATATATTTTATGCTCTTTGTACCTTCTAAGATAAGCATCTTGTTTTTAGTGTTGGTCATAGCTGGCGATCAGAGTAAATGTTTACCCCTGATGGTGCTGCTTTAACTTCTGATTGTTTGAAAACCACAGCCTTGGTAAAGAATATTTTAACTTTACTGTAACTGTTTACAGTTTAACTCGATCAGAGACAACAACGACCAGGACTACAGAGAGGAGGTGGAGCAGCTGGTGCAAAGATAACTGATCCTGAACGTGGAGAAGATGAAGGAGATCATTGTTGACTTCAGGAAGAACCGGCCTAACCACGCTCCACTGGTCGTCAACAGCACCAAATTCCTGGGGGTGCACATCACAGACACCCTCACCTGTGATGTACATACAACCTTGTTGGTCAAAATGGCACAGAAGCGCGTGTACTTCCTATGGAGGATGAGGAGAGCCCACCTGCCCCCACCCATCCTACCCACCTTCTACAGAAGCACCATAGAGAGCGTTCTGACCAGCTGTCTAACTGTGTGGTGTGGAGGCTGCAGCTCCTCAGACTGGGAAGGAAGTGGTAAGAGTGGTGACAACAGCAGAGAAGATCATCAGGGCTTCTCTTCCCTCCATTGAAGACATTTTATCCCAGCGCTGCATGTCCTGAGCCCTTAACATCATCAATGACCCTTCAGACCCCCACCCTGGATTGTTCTCCCTGCAGCCCTCTGAGGAAGAGGTTTTGCAGCATTCGATGCAGATCCAGCAGATTCTGTTAAAGTTTTTTCCCTAAACAAGTGCATCACACTGATAACACCAAACCAATAATACTGCATATTTGCACCATATATATTCAATGCTCTGAACTTTCATATCAATGCGTTTTTGCACCATATCTTCTTTTTCTCAAACAGTGTGTACATTTGATCACTGCTGCACTTTATGGAATGTAAATGTTAATTCCGTGTCTAAAAGTATTTTTACACTCTGTGTATACAAAATTACAATAAAAGTTGTCTAAGTCTTTTTCATTTTCGGATATACATTTATTTTTCATTGTTAAAGCTATATTATTTGTTCTTTCTAAAATGTTAACTTATATGTAGTATTTTATTTTAGAAATCACATCTATGATTTATTGTCATTTAGATTTGGGTTTTTGTCTGTTCATAGTGTCTGTGATACAAATACTTGCTGTTCTTGCATACATATAGATGCTGTGGACATATTTATGGTATTTTGTAAGACCCATAAGCGTCGTTAGACCTATTTAAGGGTGGCTTCAGCCACCCTTTCTTTGGCATTAGCCACCCTATAATTATTTTGCGATTTTAAAAAATATATTTTTTTTTTCTGTATTTATTTTTTCCTCATATTTTCCCAAAACAAATGCAGTAAAGCACCGAATAAAAGCCATAAAGAAGACAAGTTAATCTGAACAATCATAGGCGTAACTTCCTTAAGGACTGGTGTGGACATGTCCCCACCAATATTTTGTACACGTATTTTGCTTTCGGTGCTGTGTATATCTGATTAAAACCCCATTCATGCCGCTCCTCAGAAAGAAAATAAAAAAAGTTCTCCCCGCTGCTCACCGTCCACAAACCCCGACAAAAAAACTCAGAAAAAAGAATCTGTTGCCTCTCGCTTTCTCCCCATCACCCCCCTCCGCCCTCTCCCCATAACATTTGAATTGAAGATATCCGCGGGTGACGGGTCGGGTTCGGTAGTCATCCTAACGGGTTCGGGCGGGTGCGGGTTGGTAAAACTCTACCCATGCAGGTCTCTAAGCTACACTACATTCAGTATCGTTGCCATAGAAACAGACAACAGCGCCAATATATCAGAATTATACTAAAACACACGCAAATAATTTCCCACATAAAAAACAGGACTTTCAGTCCATTACAGTTTTCCGTTTTTAGAGGGTTGTTTATTTTGCGTTTATTAAGTGATGGCTGTGGTATATTAGCTTTCACTGCTATAAGCTTTCGCAGCAGTGATTGATTAATTTAAACACCTGCTCTACTGATGGTCTATCGGAGTTGGTGTTTAGGTTGAACATAAAGAACACCTTTTATTTGAAGCTTCTTGTAGCTACTGTTTTAATCCCGGCTTTACTTAAAACTTTTTCCTGACTTTGATAGTGTTGCCATTCAGTAGCAAGCACTGCGCCCCGTTTTCTTTTATATGTACACGTACATTTAAGATTTAGCGTGTTAAGTTGACAACTCATGAGCAAGCTGCTTTTTGCAATCTAGCAGGAAGGTAAGGATAGGATCTTGCAGGTGTGACGTCACTCTGCAGGGGGTCCAAAGATAAAAGATTTAAACAATTTTGGCATTGGAATTTCAGATTTAAGGGAGTTAGAAAGTTCACTTAGTAAAAGTGCAAATAATAAATCTGATTACCGATTACTTTTAAGCTGGTTGAACATACTGCGACAGACTGGTGACCTGTCCAGGGTGATCCCACCTCTCACCCAGAACGTGGCTAGAGATATGCACCAGCACCTCCTGATCCCACTGAGGGATAAGGTTAAAGAAAATGGATGGTTGAACATGGTCCGCTCTCCCAGATTCTATCAGTATTGATACCCTCAGGGGCGGATTTAGGAAATTTGGGGCCCTAGGCAAAGACAGGCAGGGGGCCCCCTGAGAAGAAAACCCATAAAACAGACCCATTCTACAGATAGAGAAATGTTAATAGAATAGACATCCATTATTTGTTCTAGGTTTTGTCCCTCTCTTCTTGTCCCTTTTTCCTCTCTATTTATCAGCGTTCTGATGGCATTTTAGCCAAAGGATTTTTATCAAAAACATAATTAATGTGGACAAATAAGGATTAGTTGTATTAACCATACATGGAAACAGAGTTTTATGGGGCCCCCAGAACTTGGGGCCCTGGGCAACTGCCTAGTATTGCCTAATGGTAAATCCCCCCCTGGATACCCTGCTGGTGGATGTTCTTGACAGAAAGACGGAGTTGCTTAATCATATTCTGCTTAAGGTCCCATAAGATCTTGTCCGAGTCCTGGTTTAAAAGTAAATAAATTTTAAAAAGTGACCCAAAATTGACTGTCAATAAATGTTCTACAAAATTGATATATTTATTTGATTTGTACTGTCTGTTTAGATTTATGTGATATTTTTTGCACAAAATATATAAGTGAATATTGTAACAGTTATGTTTTCAACTGTAAGCATTAAATTGATAAATGTTATCCGCATTTTTTTGGCTTTATCCTTTCCAACAAAAAAAAAAAGGCGTCGCGCAGGTAGCTCCCTTTCCTTATGAGCCGTCCCCACCAACTTTCAACACAAAGTTACACCCTTGTCTTAGACAACGCCTTAGCAGGTGCACTGAAAAAATTCAGCGCGCGCTACGTGCGCGCATTATCTTCTAGGGGCTGAGCCACCCTTGTGTCTTAAACCTAGAGACGCCCCTGGAAGACCTGTGGCATATTCCGATGTGAATGGAGCTGATCTTAACTCAATGCCTTTTTTAGGATCAACAGAGATACAGCAAGCCAGGCCCCTCACTCATTAGCTCTGATTGCCACATTCTTCATGTTGTTCTTTTTCTGTCTTAAGGCCCAAATAGCTGGATACTATGGTTACTCTGCCAAATGCTAATGTGGTCTCAGCTTTGCAGCACATGATTGCTCTGCTGCAATGCCAACAAGTTAAAGATGGGGGTCAATCATCCACTCCTTGTTTGTTAATCAGCTGAGAACCCTCAGCGATGCAAGAAATTTTTACTCAAGTTAACAATTTCCACAGATTAGGTCATGTTTTCCTTCATGCATTTTCCTCAAAGATTATAAGGATGGCTGGTGCTACAATATTCATAAATATGCATTGAGCTTTGTAGAAACACTACAAACACAAAAGTAATCATTTTGCATGATTGGATTCAAATACAGGAGGATTACATTATTTGGAAAGCAATTTTAAAGCCTCAAATGCTTTGATTAGCTACCAGAATGTGATCGTGAAAGACATGGTTTCCAAAGGGCAAAAAATAACATACCAATAAGACGACATGTTTTCTTTTATCTGTTTTTGGTATGTTTTACTTGTTTAGATCAAATGTTAAAAGTTTAAGTAAAAAGTTAAAGTGGTCATTTCTTTAAAAATGAGAAAAAAGGGAAATAAATTCACAAATGTTTCACTCATCAAAGGATTAAATACCCACAGACCTTCTGGTTGCTTCTACAGTCTGACTCTTTTGCAGCCTGAAGGAGCTGCAAACATGTTGAAACATCTCATCAAAAGACAAATTTCTTTTAAGTAGCATATGTGCTTCCTCTGACTTGATTTTTAAGCTTACACTGACATTAAAAATGGCAAATTTTGAATATTCTTTACTTTTTAACTTTTACTTTTGTTGGAGTCCTCACCAACAATTGGCAGGAGCTAGTAGTGCTTTTTAGCCTGACGTAGTCCGACTCAATTCTAGTCAGAATATGAGTCTGATGCTGCTCCATAGAGCTGTGATTATGGGGCGTGTTTTGAACGAACCAGGAAAAAAATGCCTCTGCACTCAATTGGATAGACCTACAACCAATAAGAGCAATGGAGTGCGTGACGTATGTTAAGCGAGGCATAGTTGTTGTCAACAAAAATCAAAGCGTGCAGTTGCACGCCTATAATAAGAAGATGAGACTTGATCGCGTTTCTCTGTTCCTCTTTTAAAATTAATTTGCTGTCGATATCTTCTAGAACAAACCTAATAGCAGAATCTACTCACCCAAACTCTCCAGCGGCAGCCATTATTGTTGTCACCCAAGCGCGCTTTGGTCACGTGGTTGATAACGTTACTCTTGATCATCTGTCCATCATCGTATAAAGCCCGCCCTGACAATTTGATTGGATCGCCTGACAGTGGGCTTTAATACTCGCGCTACTATGGAGCAGAGCCAGACCGAACTTCCCCGAACTCAAACCTTGTGGGCGGGACTAAGTTCGGACTGGCACCCAGGCTAAGTGCTTTTGCCAACAGGTGCAAATGTGTGGCAATGGGTGAAACACACTGCAAACACGTGAATGCTACAAACCCCAAAATATAAATAACACAACAAATAAATGCAACAGAAATACGCTGCAAGAGAAAGATGATGCATAAAAAGTAGAAGCAAAAGGAAAAATGTTTTGAATGCCAGAATTAAGACACTGCTGTCCTATAATATTGTAAAAGAAAAAATAAAATAGTTTTAAAAAGACATGAAGGAAATCTTACCTCATCATTCTCCCTTTTAACTTCAGAGCATCATGTTAACATTGGGTCTGGTTGCAAATGACAGGATGATCGACTCCCCCTAGTTGTCTGGTGCACTCAGTTTCATTGCTGTAGTTTCTAGCTCTTTTTTTTTAACATTGCTTTTGTTTTTGATATTCGTCCCATTATTCTTTTTTCATCTATTTTCTGATTGTAATATCATATCATATTTACGTTACTTTTTATTTATTTATCCCATTTTACTGTTTAAGGCACATTTGAACCTGTTGGCAGTCATTGTACAGCAGTGCTCAGTTATGGTTCTTAGTCTATACACTGATCAATGAAATGTCAGGTTTCTGAGTCTCCCATTATTTGGTCACTGGAGGTCAGAACCTATAAATCAGCTAATTTTGGGCACCAGCCAATTTCTCTATGCATCTAATATAAAATACTTCTTGAAGATGATACATTATATACAGGAAAATTTAAGTAATCGATTTCTAAACCACTGCTGCAACAGTTTTAAGGACATACAGCTAATCTATTTTTATTTATTTGTTTTTTATGGCTTATTTAGGGTGATAAATCACAAACACTACCATAAGCAATATGTTTTTTTTTTTTCATACATAATAATAAATAAATTAAGCATAGTGGAAACATCAAAAAACATGAAATCCATCTCTATGCATGACTTCATTCAAATAAACAGAGGAATGCTTTATTTAGAAATGTATTTTGATGAAGAAAAAGTTGTCCCTGTAAGAGATTGACTTCAGTTGAAGGGATATGTTTTTTATTTTTTTTTTTTACATTTCATGAGTAACAGAATTAATAGTATTAATTGTTGCCATTTAAAAATAGAATCAGTATAGAAAGCTAAAGTTAATGGCTTTGCACTGAAGCAGTTTTTCACTGAGGGGCCTAAAACGGTTGTCGAGAGCAGAACCGTTTCAGGGTTTACTTATTGATTCTGCAGTTGAGTGGTGCATGTTTATATATGAGCTAATAACACTAACATGGATCAAAACTATTTTCTGTAGATTTTGTGGCTTCTTTAAAGCTACAATATAAAAGCTACAATATAAAATATTAGGGACTTGTAGGTCATCAACAAAGATAATCACCAATAATTACCAGTGCCTGCTTGCTGTATTACCAATACAGCCTTTCCATTGATAATTAAGGTTGTAAATTATTTAATAATATGATTTTTTTTAAATTAAACTACTTTTGCATTTTAATTAGAGAGATGCTGGTCTTATTTTATTTCAGAAACAAATATTTCAGCTGAAATGACAAAAAAAAAAACAATTACAAACATAACTCTTTTTTTAAAAGACTATTAACGACCTTTCTGAAGAAATAAAAATTGTATTTGTTTTTGTTTTAAAATCAGCACACATTTTAAAACTTTAAATACAATGGGTACAGTCAACCCTACTGTTTACCTAGCTGGTTGTCACAAAGTGTCCTTGATGGGTAATTCATCTTTGTTGCAGTTAATTGCAAACACGACTATGATATCCTTTTTGGACCTGCACTAAAGCTGTCATTTATTAGATGTATTAATGATGAGCAAATGATGCTGGAGTGAAACTTTTCATCACTGGTCCAGTTCACACTTTATAACGGGAACAAAAACTTACTGTTTTTGGTATTTTTTATTCTTCTCTAAATCAACTGACAGTAATAAATTTTAAACTCTCCTTATTAGAGGACTACAGTCCTGCATATGTACGCTTTTCAGGACTTTTATGTAACGTAGAGATAGTTTCTCTGCCAAGATATGTTGCTGTACATGATCTTCTGATGTTTCTATTAAATGTGTAATGAAAAGAAAAAAAGAAAAAGTCCTGAATACTGGGATTAAAAAGTGAAGTGTACGTGCCTCTCATCTGCAGTCATCAGGGCATCGACACTGATGAGCGTGGTCAGGGTCACAGTACTTATCTCTCCGAAGGAGGACCGGTGCTTATAATCACATATTACGTATGATCTCTCATTCAAGTGGAGCTGACATTGGGCTCATGCAAATGATTTAGCATACTGAGTAGTTCTGAGAGTTTTGCTCTTTGTATAAAAGCTTACTGAATGCAGCCCCTTTTTGCTGGAACTTGATGAATGAGGGGTAAAATACTGACTCCTATTTCTAGCTTAGCATGTTGACTGTAATGCCTTAATGTTCATTTTGTCTGTGTTCTGCAGGGCAGAAATTAGACCCATGGGGTTCATGCAGGAGCTGCCGCCCCTCTCCTCGCTGTCTCTCCCCCTTTGTAATTAAGAGCAACATATCGAGTTAGATTATAGGGAGACCCATCGTGCCGCCGAACTGGCCTGGCTGATTAATAAAAGGCAGCTAATTTCAGAGCAGGAAGGCAGCGCTCCAAAATGGCTCCTAATTACACATTAGGAGTGTGAAAGGCTCCTGCTGCTGCCGGCCTCCATCCTCTATCCAACCCGCAGCCCCTCCCTGGCCGGGCAGCAAGCGATGGCCCTACAGCACATTAACACTGCTCCCACGAGTGCCTAATTCCAGCCAACCCGTCGTCACAATCAGTGGCAGATGTCAGGAATCGAAGATGATGAATTATGAATTTCCCGGAGATGAGGATGGATAGCATACTGGAGTTAGAGAAAAGGCTTTGCCTTCTTTTTTGCTCAAGGCCATTTTGGGCAGTCACATAGGCAGACAAATTCAGGAGTTATGTGCAGTGGTTGGAATGATTGATTCCTATTTGCTATTATAAATGGGCATGGACTGAAATTGGATGTTTTAGTGAAGTCCTCAAGGATTTTATAATTTGCATGGGTTTGTCTTGCAGTGTAAGGCCCATGTCTGACTGTGATAGTAGTAATGACTTCCTCTTCCCATCCCCTGGGTGGTCAACTCAAGGGCCCCAGCAGCTGGGAAAGGATATTCTATAGAGGGCAACATGAACCTCTCAGTGCACAGGATTTGCATGGGCTGATGATTACAGCTAAAACGGAGGAGTTGTGGAGAGGATATGGCAGGGGGTGGAAGGCGATGGCTGTGACAGCTGTGAAAGGAGGACAGGAAATGGAGAACGGTTGTTTTTGTTGCCACTGAGCCTCATCAACAGAGATGATAAAATTGTTGTGATGGGTGAAAAGAACAATCAGTGTTCTGATTTCTGTATGTTCCTTTTATCTTCCATCTGTAACATGTATTTAAGTCCAGTGTCTAACATGAGTATCTGTATCTATTGAACTTTCTTTTTTTGTACTTTTTCAGAAGGTTGTAGTCCTGCATTTAGCTTGCATTAGCCATGTGTTTTTCCATTTTATAATGATGTCCAGAAGACTAAAGACTGAAGACGTTTTTTTTTTACCCTACCTTTAACCTCTGCCCCTCTGGTCTTTTTGCCTATTTCTTCAATGAATAACCATTTTTTAACACCATCAATACACCTTTCAGCTCTTCCTTGAATTCCTCTCTCTACTAAAGAAAAGCATCCCCATAGCATGATGCTTCCACCCCTTTATTTCTCTAGGGTGGACAGTCTGTCAGGGCAATGTACAATATAAGTTTCCAATGGCAAATGTCTAACACCTTGAAGAAGATTTTTACACTGATCTCATTTGATCAGAGACACTCCTTCCTCCTGTGCAATGTCTTCAAAACAGCCTTTTCAAAACATGCTTCCTTTTAACAGCAGCTTTTTTTCTTTCAACTTAACTATACATGTCAGGTTGTCTGACATGTATAGTAGACATGATGCTACCACAGGAGCTTGTTGGTCTCCTAAAGCTTAGTTAGGCTTATTCAAAGCCTTTTCTTGTCATCACATAGTGTTTCAAGAGTTTTTCTCAATCTGGTGATGACAGTGATATTTGTGGGCCAAATCTGTTCACGTAGTTCCACATTTTCTTAGGTGCTCAGTGCATAAATCAAGCTTCAGTTACTATGGGCTTCTTGGTTGCTTCTCTGGTTATTTTTTTCTTTACTAACTTGCCAGTTGTTGGGTTTTCAGTTTTACGTCATTCAGCTGTGCTCTCATAAACAAGCTTTTAATTTTCTCCAACCAGAAACCATGGTATGCTAAGAACCCTACATTGGACTTTGTATTTAAATTGGGCAGCTTGAAGGACTACAGTGCAAAGCCAAGAGGCCTGAGGCCAAGCACAAGTACAAGCAGCAGAGAAGAACCTTTAAACAACAACTTACTTCAGGAATATGTGGCTGGGGAAAGACTCCTTCAGGCTACACAGGAAGCAACAAAGCAACACTTCCCACCGATATTAGGCTGCAAAGACACACACAGAACCAGTTATTCTTCTACTTTGACCATCATAAGATTGACACCGCTACCCAGTGAGCACCTTTAAAGATGAATGATCCTATATTGCCTTATTAATATCAAGTCAGCTCCACCACACAAAACCAATGAGAGAAAGCACCTGCACTGCAATAAAGATCTAGAAATAAGTAAAAAATTCTTAAATTAAGTGTATTTATCCTTAATTTGAGGAGATAAATAAGATGATTTTCCAATAGAACTAGTGTTTCACTCTTAAAATAAGAAAATTAGATAATATGCACTTGAAATAAGAAAATACAATTGTTTTTTTTCTTATTTCCAATGTAAATTGTCTTGTTCCATTGGCAAAGTGTCTCACTTACCTACTCAATTCAAGAAAAAAAATACACTTATTTTAAAAAGAAATTACGTATTTACATTTAAATTTTTTTGCAATGTGGTCCAGATGGAGTTACTGGCAACATCTTCAATAGCTACCAAGTCCAGTCAGCAAAGTAATTCAACACATTAGAGTCTGTTTTTTCCCATTTGTTGAAAGTCAGTACATTTTACCCTGTACCAAAGCATGGCACAGTGAACAGCCACATAGGATGCAATCATCATCTGGACCAAAAAAAACAAAGAAAGATCTACAAGGCCATTTCTACATATTAAGTTGAGCTTTCAATAGTTATCCCATATGATTTGATGATCTGACTTCAAAGAATAGCATCCAGACCTAGTCTGTTTACTGCTCATGTGAATGCTGGACGTTCTCAGAAAACAGATCCCAGACCATCTGGATGAGACAATTCACATTATCTACCCTTCTTTCCTAAGCACAGATGAACCATATGGGTGTGTCCTCAGCCCCCTTCTTCACTCCCACTTTACCTATGACTGCAACCCCATCCAACCCATCAAAATCATTGTCATAGAGGGATGTAAACAACAGCATGGAGACAAGCACCTACTTCCAGGTGTCAGTAGATCGATAAGCACTGAGCATTCTGCTCTCTTCATACACAGTCAAGAGGTAGAAAGAGTAGAGACCTTTAAGTCTGTGGATGTGCACATTTCAGCCAACCTCCTTCACCTAAGGGGTGAGAAAGGCACAACATAGACTGTATTTGTCCAGGAGGCTAAGGCATGCTCACTTGCAGTAGAGCCTGTTGACTTTAAGAAGTTCAACAACCCGATGAAGGCTCTGTTAAAGAAAGTCATCCACCACCACTGGGGATGATTTTACATAAAATGAGTGAGGATTCTCTTCAGAGGACTCATGAAAAAAAGAACAGTGTCTTCAGTCAAAAGCTTTTATAGATCCGGTGCAAGACAGGCTGCTACAAAAGATCCTCCCTGTCTACAGCTATCAACATCTATAACAACTATTTAAACAGCAGACAGGTTAAGGCAACATTTAAATTATATTTGGGATTAAGATAGTATTTTAGAACTCAACTGAATGAAGTTGATGAGTTTTATCTAGTTTTTTATTAAACCCCCTTTCTCTGAGAGTAGAAGTCAGAGATTCTCTGAGAGCAAAGGATATAAATGCATGCCACACTTTTCAGATGATAAAAAAAAAACAAGATTTGAATGCAATGTATTATTCTGTTCTTGGAAACTAAGCACTGGTTCATGTAAATTTTGTTGAGGTTTGTTGTTAAAAGTGAAGATGTAAAGTCGGATGCAGTATGTAAGACAATGTAGTTAGTTCCAAAAAAAAAAAAAAGATAATTTAATGTTTTAATGTGACAGTGATGGAGTCTAATTCTCTGTCAAAACTGATGTGAAACTAAAACTGTGCTTAATAACTGACCAACGATACGACGGATGAGCTGCTGATATGTGATCATACAGCCGGGCATCTGTTGAGAAAGCAGTGGGTCATACCCAGGAAGAGGTCTGAGCTTGGGGCACTCTGCCAGGACAGACTTGACCTTGCCGCCTGCAGTACATTTCCTCACCATTCATTACCACACTGCGATCATCAAATCTCTCCATGCAAGAAAGATATGAGCCTCCATATATTTCACAGTGATGGACTTCTTAATAGCCCTACTGCAGGCCAGTGATATTTAGCCCTAAAAGGGCTGCGGCGAAGTTCAAAGGAAATTAGTCTTGCCAATCATTTGCAAATGACAAGCTTAAGATTTATTATAAATCTAGTTTATTTACGTTGCACTATTCTCCAAAGAAGTTGGATCCATCTCTGACTTTCTCTGCACTGAAAAATAATGCTTAAAATTTTTTGAATCCATAATTTACAGCATCAAAGGTAAACATCAGCGCCATGTCCACAGCAGAGGATCAAGTGTATATTATTTTAGATCTCTCCAGCTCTCTATGTGCCAGTATTGATGTAATTTCAACCCATTTTCCTGATGAGTGCCTCAGTTCTGACGCCTACACTGCTTCTCATAATCGCAGTGGTCAGCATATAAGTGGGCTCTCCACCAGCAACTCAGCAATATTGAAAAGTGAAAATCTATTCATCAACATGTTTTCCCATTAACTACATCTGATTGCAGAGTGGAATCCCCAATAGGGTTGACTCATTACTTTCAGTAAAATAACTCCATTAAATAAGAGCGAACACAAAGCTGTCCCCACACGTGCTCCCCCTCTGAGCTGCAGTCCTACCTGCTGTCTCCCTGAACTATTGGTTCTCAAACACTAATACTGTCTGCCAGTTCACCCCAGCCCTGATTTGTGAGGAGTCCAGGGGTGATCATTTCTTTCGAGCCTTTTCTTCCTCCCCTAAGGTGACACTGTGAAATATATTTTGTGTGCCCTTTCACTTCAGACGAGCTCTGTGTGTAGGAAGCCCAAAGGAGACTAATGAGGTAGCACAGGGGTACGGCTCCGTCTGCTTCCATGCCTCATTTTTCTTGATTTCAGCCGCACCAGTGTCGGCACGGGCTCCTGCTGGTCAGGTGATGGCGGTGCCAGCTGGTGCATCCAGCTCGGACGGACAGCGATTCATTTCCCCCAGCTGGTGATTTATGGCATGCCAGAGCAGCAAGAAGCTGGCGTGTGTGGCACCGGGCCTCCTGAGTTAGTGCACTGTCCGGTCCCGTCATGCTTTACCACACAGCGGGCTGGACCGCCTAATTTACGCTGGCAGACAGTCACATATATCACAGGCTGTCTGGCCAATGAAGATTGGTGATGTTTGAAAGGGTGTGCATACACAGTCGATTTTTTTGCCCACAAGTTACTCTCTGTGCAGGGTTACACTGGAATATTATTTTTCTTTTATTCTTTGGTCTCATGCTTCATTTCTGCACCTCTTTTTGTCCTCTCCCTTACTGTTGCCCCTTTTCTCAGTATGTAGACTTAATGTGAAGTGACTGTGTTGGAGGGAGGCCCTCTCTCACTGGTCTGGCTCCTGAGGACTTTGCCCTTCTGTTCAGGGAAACTGGGGGAGGTCACAGTAGGTAGCTCCCTCGAGCCATGGCGTATTAATGCCTGGCCTGACCTCGGTGATAAGAAGGAAGCTTCGGGTGCATGTTTGATTCATGAGTCCGTGCTCAGTGGGCCCCTTGGGGGCTTTTTTCACTGCTGTCCTTTTACTGGCAGGGTGGAGGGTTGCTGCAGGGGAGATCAGTCCTGTCTGTCACAGAGAGGCTGGGGTATGATAAAGGCACAGGGCTGGGACAGGGCCAGAGCGCACAGATCTGCCCCCGTGTTGCACACAAGCGATGACTTAATGGTGGTTGGTGATGTGACAGCCAAGTGCAGAGGAATATTAGAACAGATATCTGTAATGGGGGCTGACATCATGAGCACCTCACCTGCCTGAAGGAGTATTTTTTTTCAGAAGTTGAATGGAAAAGTTAGTTTAAAGGGCACCCGACAGCTACAGAGCTTTTTTTTGTTATTTTCTGGTCTTTATTTTATTATTATTTTTTTTAACATTTTAAAACACTGGATGTCTCTCAGGGTTTTAAAAGATGATTCTAGATGGCTCGGTTTGGATGAGATCTGGGAGTTATGTCAGTTAGCAGACCAAGTTTTCTTCCAGGATTCCTCCATCCTGCCTCTCATAACCTCTGACCAGCATCACTGTCCCAGATCATTATGTTGTAGGCATGCTGTTTCACAGCAGGATTGGGTTTTCAGGGTGATTTCTTTCTAATTTGTTATTTATTCTTCACATAAATATACGTGAGGGTCAAATATTTCTAGTCTCTACTGACCAAAACACCCTCTTTAACATGGTTGTGGAGTTCCCTACATGGTTGGTGATAAACTGAAAATTATGATCACTTTTTACAATAGCCTTCTTGCTTTCACGTCTCCAGAAAGGTAAGATTTGAAGAATGCATCACTTGTAGTTAACAAATCCTCATCTGAGCTACATCTATGTTGCTCCTCCAAAGTCACTATAGGCATCTCACAGCAAGGCTTAATGATGGGTGGTGATGTTCTGCTGAGGAACATCAGAACAGACATCTGTGACACCATGAGGAGTTTACCTGGATAAAGGAGGATTTGATATTTTCAAAAATGGAAGCTTGAATGACTCTTGGCAGCTGCAAAGCTCCCCCCTCACCAACTCCCCACAAACTTTATTTTTTCTTTTTACACTTTCAACCTGTTTAAAATGCTAGATGTCTCTGGGGGCTTGAAAAAGATGAGTTTAGATGGCTCAGTTCGGGTGGAAGATGGGGTTTGTGGGAGTAAGCCGACACAGTTTCAGTTCCAGCGCATATCTCCAAATTATATCCTCTGGAGTTTGGTTAGGGATTACTTTTCTCTAATCCTGACAAATGCTGCAGAGTGAGACACATCTCTGACAACAGAGCAACAACTACACTGACTGAGATGACCACGGAGATGGGGTTGAATGAACGCAGGGTGCAGGATGTTCTAACATGTACAGAAAACATGTACAGGCTCTTTCTACATTTTCAATGTAGGGTGAGCCTATAAGCTTACAATGGATCACAATCTTGCATTCATTACAAATTTAGCATACTTCTAATTCACAGAGTTTTTGGTGAAACAAAGATTGTGGAGAATGTGAGTATTCAAGCCATAGATGCATGCTTTCATAAGGAACGGTTATCTAAAAGCCAAGATCTGGGTAATTACAGTTCAGGCACAGACAAAGAGGAAAGCACATCCTTGAACAACTCAGTCTTTCCAGACACTTCAGAGCTCCTAATTCCATCTGTTTGAATATGGCCATGTAATACATAATCCTGATTTGTGTTCCTTTCAGTCACCAAAAGATCCGTACATGCCTCAAAGAAACTTGTCAAGGCTTTTCAGCACACGTTGCCTTTTTACAATCAAGTCAATGCTTGTCAAGCCTTCTGCTATCAAAATAGTCGCAGCAGGGAGGGGAAATCCACTTTTCACACATCCCATTGCTGTCATCTCCTTCTGCCCATCACTAATCTTTAAAAGCTATTTGCAGTTTTAATATAGATTTCAAATCCCATACCCTCTTTTTCTTCCTCTGTCTCTCTCTTTCTCCTGCACACACATGCTATTGTGGTTTGCTCGAGAGCTGGGTTTGGTGGATAGAGCGTTCCCATGGTCTTGCTCTTTGTTTTAGCTAAGCTGGTGCCCCCGGATTAAAGGGAAAATAATCCCTCTTTCATTGTTGTTTTTGTTTGGTGAACCTGCTGAAAAGCGATCTGTTGATTTTTCTCTCATCTTTCGCAGATTAAGGTTTAAATTGAACGATGAAAGAAGAATTCACCGGTAATGTCTGGTTATGTTTGTGCCCGTTTAGGCTTAAACAGAGGAAATGTTTTGGGTTTTTTTGTGTGGAGATTTTGATTTGATCACGGTTGAATGAAAGAGCTCAATAACCGTTTTCAATTTTACGGTGTGTAATGCACATTTGCATTGAAACATGCAATCTATGATTCATATCAACTTAAATTATTGTCTGGCCCAGCAGCCAAGCTATACCCATTTGTGTCATATGGCAGACTAATGGTGATATTAATGGAGTCATTGCTTTAGTCAGAAAATCAATAGCTACTCGAAACAGTCAATGCAAGCGAGTGGGCTTGAATGGTGACCTAGTTCCCATGTAATGACAGTCCCTAACCAATGCCTTGTTGTTTGATGCACATACAACATCTGCTGCCTTACTGCCATACAACCCCATTTATACAAGAAAAAAAAGAGGAGTGCGATGCACACTCAGTATATGAAGCGGAATTGGGGCAGCTGTAATTTATTTTTCTTTGTTTATGTGTGACAATCAGCGCTGCCAAGCAAAAATTAAGTTGCTCACGCTTCACACGACTTGTAATAGCAATATTATTCCATGTCATTAGCTGTGAAAAATAACTCTGGAAAACATCAACCAGTCTTCTGTTTGCCGCAGAAGGGAGAGGCCATTTGGGGCCAGGGGGTTAACCTGGCTTTTTTATTAAACAACCCAGCTGTTATTGTTGGGTGTTCTGATTTGGCAAAGGACTCGCCAGCGTCAGAGTGGGAGTGTGGGCCACTGAAAGGTCAGCAGACCAGTGATGGTGAGATAGTGAGAGGGTGACGGGGAGTCTGTGTAGCAGCTTTGCTTCCTGCATACTGAAGCAGCTCTGCGCCTCACTGACATCAGTCAAAACTCCTGACTGTGTTATTACTGTGTTCTGTTGTGTGCTCTGAGATGAATAGGCTCCACATTTAGGATAACAAAGAGTATTGGCATGCATACAGGAGCAGGAAGTGGGGATTCTAATGCTGCTTTATTATGGGCAATAAAAGAAGACAAAAGAGCTGTCCTCCATGAACTGGTTTGGTGAACACTCACATCCCCATTTTCTAAGGACAGACACTCCCTTCAAGGCATTTGATGGAACATTTTCTATCATTTGTTTTTTCTCTAAAGCAGTTTACAGTGACTTGAGTGCTTGTGTCCTTAAGCACATCTACTGCGTCCTGAATTAGTCATTGTTCACCCAACACTGTCATTTTTAATGCTTCACTGAGAATCACACTAAAATTCATACATTTAACACGGCAATTGTCTACTTTGTTAAAATTTGCTTTGAGATGTATTGATTTTAGTAATAAATTACTCTAAATGTCAGCTGTGATTTCAGTAATTGGTTTCATGGAATAAAACTTTTGCCCAGCAGGCAACTTTTACTTATTGCTTCAGGAGGTAAAACATAAATATCAGTGAAACTTTTCCAGGGCCTCTGCTCTATAATGTTCCAGAAAAGGGGTTGGCTGATCTAGACCTTTGCCACTCATTTTATTAAAACTGTGTTTTGTCTCAAAGGTCAAGGCTTGAACTTGGTAATGGAGTTGTACCCCTTTAATTGGGATTTGATAAGGATCTTGTTTAGCAACAACTGTTGTCATCAAAACTAAGGCTAATTGTAGTACAGCTAATTTTAGTAAACTCTCATCAAGCTGGTGCATACTATGATTTAGCATTGATTTTTATTACATCTTAAAGGTATGGTGGTTTTACTTTTTCCAGGTGGATCATCAAATTACGTGGTCCTGCTAATTGTCAATCATTCTGGTAATATGTTTACGTAAGGCTGTATTATGTGCTCGTCCCCATTTTCACTTACCGGTGGTGAGTCTGACATAGGGGAAAAATTGTAAATCTTCTTTTGGAAAGTAAGCCTGTATGCAAACAGCGACTTATAAACAGAGTATGCACGAGCAGAAATGGGCTTGTGCATGCTCTTGCACGTGTTTAATAGGTGTTCCCTCTCAGATAAAAGGCTGTGCATGTGCATTTTCTTTTAAGTGGAGAGGGCAGGTCTCTCGAAAATCCTCCACTATACCTTGAACTTATAGATTATTTATGTAAAGTTAAAAAAACAGACAATAATACACAATAAATGATAGTTACAGAGAGTTGTCTTGGAAAAAGGAAAGAAGTACTAACTAACACTTTAGCTACGCATGTCATAAAGCAATTATAAAAATACATCTTTTGGTCATAAGAGGGTTAAATACCACAGAGCGTCTCTTTAATAAAACACAACTCATCTTGAGTATAACTGTTAAAAACATCTTCAATGGTGCTTTACAGCGTATTAGAGCTACAGCACATCTCTGCTGCCTTCATAGGCTGTCTTACACAGACCTTTAGCAGTCACTCAACATTCACCTTCAGGAGATTATGCAACTTCTTTAGACAGATAAGTTTTTTCAGTCAGAGAAAGTTTTTACCTGTAAGCTACTGTTTATTCCTTCACTTTCCAAAGAGACCTGTTAGCTGATTTTAGTTTTGTTTTTTGTTTTTTTGTTTTTAAAAAAAGCAGCAAATCGAGTTTAAACTTAAAAAGAGTCATCACCTGTAAATCTGACTTTCATGTTAAAACATGCATGTTGGTGTTGGTCTTTAATTAACACCTGACAGAAAATGCTTAGTGTAAGAGCTGCATGTTTTTTTTTTTTTTATTGTGGGCTCAGACCACAATAGCCCACAAGAACATGCTTTCCAAAAAAATGCTGTTTTGTCCTTCCACTATATTGATGTCAACCCTTTAAGGATGATAACATAAACCTGCCTTGTGATCATCTCTACCATCTCTATTTCACTATGAAGCGCGATTCCAGCAATCAGGCTCTGATTATTGCTGCTTATGTAGACATTTACCTACTGTATAAGAGACTGAGAAATTACGGTAAACTAAGCATACTGTAGTAAACTGCTAATGTTGCTAGCACTACATCCACATACAGTAAATGTGCATGCACTAAATTCAAAGTCTCTTGCAACCCTTGCAAGAGGAAAAAATGGGGTATGAAAGGGGGCCTGGATTAGCTTAACTTTTTGTTTCTCCTTAAAATTATTAAACATTATTATTTATTAAACATTGTTATTCATTTGAAGGCCTGTATTTAAAGGTAATTTCAGAAGGATTGTATTTGTAAAATACCAGGTTATGAATCCTTTAAAGGAGCATAGTACAAGTTTCATAGTTTTCACAGACTCTTCCCTGCAAGAGGTTGAAATGACACCAGTGTTTTGAACATGCATGGGGGAAAAGAAAATACACCACAGTTGGCAGCTGTGACTATGAAGGTCTTTTGTTTGTCATCTTGGGTAGGGAAGTTATAAACATGGAATAATTTAAAAAGGAGCACCTTACCTTCCAGGGCAGTTTTGATCTCTATCCTTGCTGAAAACTTTACCAGCATTTACTCCCATCTATTTTGTCACAAATTTTTTTTAATCTTTTTTGTCACCCTTTTTGGATATTTTTATTGCATTAGAAAGGGGGTTTAAGGTGCCCTTTTGGATTTTGGATTGTAATCCATCTTCAGTTTTTCTCTCTGTATCGGAGCCTCGGCTTAGCAGCCAGGACAACAAGAATGATCGTCACACCCACATGCACAACCAGAGAATTTGGCGTGAATCATTCTTTTATGAACTCACTAATAAGTACTGCAGAGTTAAAAAAAAAGTCAAAAAAAAATTTACCTTTTAGACAAGGCAATATTAAAGCAACACGGCATAACTTTTGATATACTTTTTCAGGGGTAACCAATTAAAAATCAGTGGGGTACGAACAAAGAAAAATCAAAAACCAGTAAAGGTCCAGAGACATTTTTAATTATAATCCGTTACTTTAAACAGCATTTAACACTATGTTATGTTGCATTATGTGGACTTAATGAGCCTAAGAAATGTAAGACTTTCATAGAGCCAGAGATAGACAATACTATGTTTAATTTTCTAAAGTGATACAAACCCCCAAAATGCAAATAACAGTTAATTTCTGCAATTTTTACTACTTTTTGTACATTTAGCAGCAACACTGGAAATTGAGCTCCATGCAGCCGTACATGATTTTCAATGAACCATTGTTTAAGGAATTTCTGCCAAAAAGACGAAAAAAAGTTAAAAAGCAGCTTTTGTTTTCAACTGCTTCATTCACAATTCATAGGGGGTGTTTTGTTGGAAGGTCAATGCATAAGTGCACCTTAATCGTCAACAGATAATTTTTCGAAAATTACCTCCTGCACTTGATCTTTTTTGCATCTTTTAGACACACAGGTTATTCAGAGTAACAGTAGTTATGACTAAATGCAGGCAGATACTTTTTGCGGACCTTAAAATTGTTATAGCCACACCTCTAGAATGCGCATGGAGAGGTAAAACTCAAAGTATTTGTGTATGAGTGATACCATTGTAAGTAGGGTCACAAACATCCTGCAGATCATAAAGTTTGGAAACTGTACACCTACTTTTATTAGAGAGAAATTATGGATTTTTCAAGTAATTCTGCCACCTGTGGCCAAAAAGGCAGCAATCTTCTATTTGTCCTTGTAGCTCATACTTCAAGATATTTTTATTTTCTCAGCTCACCTGGAGTTTCTGTTGCTGTCTGAGTTTAGCTGGATGTGGCTCTGAGTATCCTCAAAATCCAACTTGAATATGATGCTTCGATTGGTTGGACCCATTCAACATGGATTGCTTGACGTCACACCTGGAGTAACACTGCAGGAACTTCTGACCAGGATGAAATTAAGGAAAACAGGCTACAGGCTTATAAATGTATCAACACCGAACTTCTGAGGTGTCAGTCTACTCATTAAACAATGTAAGTCGTAAAGAGTTAAATAAAAAGCCTATTGGAAGATATTTTTTCAGTAAAAACTTAAATAATATCTCGTTAAAGCAATGTCTTGGATCTTTTTTAAGACCTACAACAATTCCTTACATTCTACATTGCATTATTAAGATATTTCCTTTTTTATTTATGCTGAACATTAAAAAATAAAAATCGCAATAAAATATATTTTAAACGGAGAGAAAAAGTGTATGGCCTCTGAGTACTTTTAGCTTGCTAATTTTGTCCCACAGTCCAAAGAATTTGGAAACCACTGACAAACAGTAACTGCTACTTACTGAAATCCTAAAGTCTGCTTTGAAAATGTTCACTTTAAAATGTGCAAAGTTCAATGATAATTGTTTCCTACAAAGAACCATAATCCATGTCTCTGGGGCGAACCGAGGAGTGGTAGAGCAAGTCAACATCCCCTGTGTGCTGCAGAGCACATGCGGCTAAAAAGCTGTTACCAGAGACAGCCTGGTCCCCAGGCGAACTGAAAAACCTTAATGCTAACCCTTCATTCCCGCCTCCTCACCCCTTCAGCAAAACTTCCACATTTTAATCCAATGGTGTGCATAGAGCTCAGGGAAATGATATTTAGGAGACAATGAGTGCCCTGCAGAGAAAAAGAAGGGAGGGGCATTAGTGTGTCTCTGAAGTGGCTTTGACTCTCCTACTGATGGAGAGTAATTAAAGCAGCCTACTGTGTAGTCAATGTAGCTAAAGGGGGATAGTAATGAAACATCACAGCTCACAGAATGCAGGGCCTGCAGCTCTATGCTTTGGCCTCGAGCCCTGATTAGGAGAACAGTCACTATGTAGGTTGTTCCTGGAATCATCACCTAGCTCACTACTACACCAACATGCTGTTACTTTTAAAACACAAGTCCTGTTTAGGAGAGTAAAGACAAATTTTTTTAAGTAGTTTAATCGATGATTACAAAAATGGTTTGCCAGAAAATTCTTACTGTATAAAAAATATTCCCATTTTTTTCTCACCATCTGATACATCGTCTGGCTAATCCTTTTTTTTCTTTCTTAAATAGATTTTAAAAAATGTATATTCATAGTTGCTGTATGGCAGAACAGACAGAGTGTGGATTAAAGATGTTTGCTTTCTGTCTTTAAATCCAGAGTTTCAAGAACTTTTCCTTAGAAATTATCAGCTTTGCTTTTTATGCATGATGCCTCTGACAAAGCTGGTGGAACTGTGTTTGGTTTGTTGGTCTCCTCGCTCATCCACACCTTTTCTATTCTATCCACATAATTTCTTTTAGGGCCACTTCCAAACATTGACTTTGTTACTTATTTGTGCCAATGCTTTAACATAATGTACACTGTATTGCCAAAAGTCTTCACTCACCTGCCTTTACTCACATATGAGCTTGAGTGATATCCCGTTCCCATAATATTGAGGGGTTCAGTACTATGCCCACCCTTTGCAGCTAGAGCTGTTTCTACTCTTGCTGAAGGCTGTCCACAAGGTTTTGAAGTGTGTTTATGGGAATCTTTGACCATTCTTGCAGAAGTGCATTTGCAAGGTCACACTGATGTTGAATGGGAAGGTCTGACTTTCAGTTTCCTCTTTAATTCATCCCAAAGGTGTTCTGTCAGGTTGAGGTCTATGTGTAGGGTCTGGACCCCAAGGCCACGAGTTTGGAGATGTGTAGTGACTGACTCTGCAGGAAGAGGGCGACCTCTTTGCACCATGTGCTTCAGCATCCTTGACTGTGCTCCCTCAGTTTATGTGGACTACCACTTCGTGGCTGAGTTGCTGTCATTTTCACAAAAAAAAGTTTTCTTATGATGCAGCTGACAGTTGACTGTGGAATATTAATGAGGGAAGAAATTCCACGAATTGAAAATTTGTTGCACAGGTGGCATTTTATCACAGTTCCATGCTGCAACTCACGGAGCTCCTGAGAGGGACCCATTCTTTCACTAATATTTGTAAAAGTAGTCTGCATACCTAGGTCCGTGATTTTATACACCTGTGGTCAATGTGAATGATCGGAACATGTGATTTCAATTAATTGGATGGATGAGCAAATAATTTTGGAAATATAGTATATGTCATTTACCGTACTGTTTGAAGGGATCCAGTCTTTACTGGCTTATTATGTACTTTTAGGATTAATAACTTCTTTGTCTGTCTTTTTTTCTTTTTTGCACATATTAGTTCAGAAATCATTTTACTTTTTTACCATATTCTTTCAGTATCTAAGCAAGAACTTATGCTTTTGTTCTGTGGGCGATCAACTCATTTTGCACAGAAACTCAATACTCTTCTTTTCTCAGTGTCTTGATATGCACCACTGTGGCTTTGAAGGAAGCATAGTTATCTGGTAATCTGAAAAATTTGGGTTTACATCTTTTTAACATATCAATATTCCCCTAAGCAATAGACATGAATTCAAGTTGCCTAAAAATCAGTGTAGTGAGAGAAAGTTGGTCTAAAATTTATATAGTTTAGAAAAGTGTTATTTATAAATTTAGCCCATATACCAATCATACTGTCTTTCTACTTATATCTGCCTGATGCAACTGATGAATGTGTCGCCTTCAGGCATCTAGAAATTGTATTCAAGCATTTTCTTAAGATTCTAATATTTCTTTCTTGGCAGATTGGCTGCGATTTAGCCTTAGAATACATCCACAGCTGTGCCTCCTTTTCTCAAATATTGTGACTAAACCTTCCCAGTTCTCTGTCAGTATAAAGATGATATATTCTATTCTTTTCTGGTTGCTAGTCATTAATCCCAGAGTATTTCTAAATATAAGAACTTATTTTGATTCAAAATGTTAATGTAAACAATGAGTATTTTTATTGTGAGTATTAATCACAAATACCATATTCCCTCTAATATTGTTTTTCTTTAAAGAGGGCAGAGATAAAAAAAAAAATAATTGTGAATTTATTTGATTTTGTATAAAGTGAAACCATCAGGGTTCACCCTTAGTTGCCTGTCACCGTTGCACATTATTTTCCATCTCTTTTATGGCACCATTTAGTTGTTTTGCATCATTAATTCAGATTAGCATGAGAAACTTCTTTTAGTGCACCCTTTAGATCATTTATCATTATTATGGTTGAAAATAAAGGTTGCACACAAAAAAGTAGAGAATAAAACATTCCTCATATTTCTATCAACATTTCCAAATGCATACTTTGTGTCTGTTGTTTTTCTAAAACTTTAAAAATGTATGAATATACCTGGGATGGCAATAATATAATATTTCTTTTAGATGCAGCTTTTAGTTTGTATGCTACGCTAATCTGGATTAATCCCAGAAAACTGCAAAAGCAATGAAATCTTAAATTGATTTCCCTGAGATAATTTTTTTTTTTTTTGCTTTTATTTTCTGTTGTTGTTTCTGTTTGTTTTTTTGTTGTAATTTCTTTACAGACTGAGCTATCTAAAAATTATTTAAGTTTTCAGTCCAACTATACTTTCATTTTGTATCAGTCATTTTATCTTTCTTTCTATACAATCTTATTGTTGTCTTATTATTATTCATTGCTCTCTAATTGTTGTGTTGTCTTTATGCAATGTACCTTTCTATGCAATGTATTATAAAAAATAAACTTGTCTCATCCTACCTATTATCTTTACTAAAGATTAATCTGTTTCTGCTTTGAAATAATTTAAATTGCTGTCTATTATTTTTAACATAATTTTGTCTAAAGCATTATATTGTTATTCATGTTAATAGAAGCCACATTCGGAAAGTCATAGTAATTGTTTTGACAAATCATTCACTAAATATTTTACAGATTTTGTTTTAATGCACACAATGCAAGTGAAACAGGGAAATATTGAGTTGTTATTGATTTATTCATTTGTCATGTTTAACCACAGATATTAGCTGTCTAATTAGTCAGAAGATATGCAATGAGTTACCAGCCTGCAGTCTGACATGCGTCTGTAGCTTGGCAACTATAGCTTAAACACTATCTGGTGGTGTTCCCTTAGCATCAATATTATGACACGTTTTTTTGTCAGATACATCCCAAACCACAGAATGTGTCATTTTGAAAAACAAGAGAAAAGTGCCGTTGTCTTGTTTCAGGCAGCTGACTGGGAATTTGCAGCAACAAGTGGGAGAAGCAACACTGCCTAACTTGATTCCCCATATAGTTACATTAAAATAACTTTGAACCGAAGGAACAGAAAAGAAGCTGGAAAGGAACTGACTGGGATTGGAACTACTGTAAGGAGGAGAGCTGGGATAGTGGTCGAGAACAGTTCAGTGGTGTTGAAGGGGCACTGAATGAAAGCCACCAACCTTTCATCTGCTGAAGATTGATCACAGCAGCTCTGTTTGGATGATTCGGATCAATGATTGACTGATCCAATTCTCCGGGCTAAGCCTAGCGAGAAAGTTATAGTCAGTTCAGGGGTCGTGCCAAGGGAGACAGTCTAAAGGGCAGGGGGTAGACTAGAGTGGAATCCAGGATCCAGATGAGAGAATGGAAACAGGACCCACACAAACTCGTTTTGAAAAACAGTGTTTTGTTATTGAAGTTCCAGCTACAGAAAGGACCAACTGTGGATAATGCATCATTTTTACCTTCCAGCTCCCCACGTGCTTGCCTGATTTAGAAGCTATACAGCAATGGTGGAGGAGTCAGCAGATATTAAACTAAGCATGGAGGGAATGCATAAGTTATTTAGGGAGGAAAACATGTCCCAAATATGGGGGTAGTTTGAACATTTGTAAACTGATCCAAGATGGTCAAAGGACTCCTTCTTTAAGTCTTAACCCAGCCGGTGGTCGTGGCAGGCATATACAAACAGAAAGAACAGAATTGAGTAGAGGGCAAAGGGAAGTTTTTTTTTTACTTTATTTTTTAGCATTTAGGTCAAACTTAACTTCTGGTCTTGCAGCCATCTGCTCCTGGGATGCATGCCAAGCCCAAGGGGCAGGGTTCTGGTTCCATTAGGATCAATAAAGAGGGCTCAAAGAGCTCTGTACGTCCCCTTAATGTGGCCTCTTCATACCCTGTGTTTCAGGTGTTTTCCCTTTTTAGCTGTAGCCTCCGGGGAGCAGGCTTTAAAATGGATGATTGCCTGCGACCATCGCATTAAAAGCATTAATCCCGCTCTTATCAAGCAGGGAATGATGAATTAGGAGCGTCAGCTCTGGGCTCACCTTTGTTGTCATTTGAACAGAATCAAAGCATTAAATCACAGGGCTGCACCTGGTAATAGGAGGGGGGAGACATTCTAATACTGTGTGTGACAGCCGCGCTGCTTCCAGCTGATTTAATAACTCCAGAAGGAGGGGGTGGCAACTGGCTAAATGAAAATTTGAGCATGGTTTAAAATATATGATTGCAAGATGGAATGGCAGGTGCCCTCATTTTTCTTTGTTAACATTTTCTTTTTTTTGGTGGGGCTACAAATGAGGAAAATGTTATTATTTTTAGTTTTGCTCATCTCTGCAACAAGGCAATGTTTGATGTATTTACTGTAAGGTATTAGGGTTCCTGAGGTTTCACAAAGCTTGACTGATAATGAACCTAAAATAAACCCAAATCCGAGGTGGAGTAAACAAAGTGTAATTTAAGTAAGATTAACACATCTTCGTCATATTTTTACTCATGTAAGAGTGAAAATAACTTTTATGAACAGAATTTCTAGGCGCAACCAAGGTGTTGAGGGAATCTGTTTTGGTGGTCTTAGGATTGCATCTCTGTTATTTGCAGATGATGTGGTTCTGTTGGCTTCATCGGGGTGTGATCTACAGCTCTCACTGGAGCGGTTCGCAGCCGAGTGTGAAGCAGCCGGGATGAGGATCAGTGCCTCCAAATCCGAGACCATGATCTTGAGCCGGAAAAGGGTAGAGTGCCTTCTCCGGGTTGGGGAGGATATACTGCCACTAGTGGAGCAGTTTAAGTATCTTGGGGTCTTGTTCAGGAATGAGAGGAAGATGGAGCGGTAGATCGATAGGCAGATTGGTGCGGCGTCTGCTGTGAGGCGGGGGCTGTACTGGACTGTTGTGGGGAAGAGAGAGGTGAGCCAAAAAACAAAGCTCTCGATTTACCGGTCGATCTACGTTCCTACCCTCATCTATGGTCATGAGCTTTGGGTCATGAACGAATGAAAGAGATCCTTGATACAAGCGGCTGAAAGGAGTTTTCTCCGTAGTGTGTCTGGGCTCTCCCTTACAGATAGGGTGAGAAGCTCAGTCATCAGGGGAGGACTCGGAGTAGAGCTGCTGCTCCTCCACATCGAGAGGAGCCAGGTCAGGTGGCTCGGGCATCTGATTAGGATGCCTCCTGGACGTCTGCCTGGTGAGGTGTTCCAGGCACGTCCCACTAGGGGGAGGCCCAGGGGGAGACCCAGCACAGGCTGGAGGGACTATGTTTCTTGGCTGGCCTGGGAACGCCTTGGGATTCCCCCAGAGGAGCTGGCCCAAGTGGCTGGTGAGAGGGACGTCTAGGCTTCCCGACTGAAGCTGCTACCCCCGCGACCCGACCCCGGATAAGCAGAAGAAGATTGGATGGATGGATGAAAGTAAGAGTATGGCGTAGACAACTGAGAAATTACTATTGTAGCACCAGTGTCAGATTCTGATTTGGATACATCTCTAGCCTAGACTTACCTGGATATTCAGAGCTGCATTCAGCATCAATGTCTTGTGCAGATGTCTGAGTACTAAAGACTTCATCTTTGCTGTTTTGTTTTTTTAATCTTATGTTTCATATTTAAAAAACTCAGTGTTCAGGTCTCTCAAAATAAGTGAGTGCTGAGTGACATGAAGGACTGACTGGTGAGAGATTTGTAAAAAATAAAAGCTTTTGCAATGACTCTTGAATTAACATAAACCAAAGCAGCTTTGGTGCTTCATTACTTCTTTCAAATCTAAAATCATAGACGACACAATCCCAGGGTATGTGCTTGTTTTTATTTGTGCATCAGTATGGACGTGATGTGGATCCTGTCATCAGTCTTAATCGCTAAAACTATGCTAGATGGGAGTTAAACTGATGTTACTGTTACTGTGCAGCATAAACATGAGCCACAATTGACGTTGGATCATGTATGTGAAATGTATTATGTGTAAAACAATCAAGTAGGGTTCTCTGGGTCCAATACTGGTCATGAGATAAATCCTCACTATAATCTGTTTTAATTTGAATATTTCAGAAGTAAAAAAACAGAATACATAAAAAAAATCGTAGCTGCATTTATTTATTTTATAAAACAGCTGCTTTTTCTTATTCATAGCCTTCAAAAGGTGTGCATTTCACTGGCTGAATAGGAGCCCCATTTATTGCTTTGCAGCTTTTGCTAACCATTTTTTTTCATGGGTATTGGGGAGGCACCTCAATTGAACATGACAAAACAAATCAGTTCAGGCTTTTTATGTCTACTTGCTTGAATATTTTAATGAATTTGAATTGTTTATGAGCATCATTTACGCAGCTACCGTATTTCCCTGTTTGTGGAGGGACTGTAGTGTTATAATGAGTTAAAAGAAAAAAGAAGACCCCACAATTAACCAACCGATTTAATGAGGAAAAACAAAACTCACTCTTTTATTTAATTATTTTTGTAACATGCTCAATCCAGTGAATACTCACATGAAAGAAGCTTATTACATATTGTTAATTAGACCTTGCATAATTGAAACTTGCATTAAAGTGTAGGCATAAGACCTCTGACACAGACAAATGTGATTTCACACTTTATAGATTATGTTATGATTCCCTTCTGTTTACTTTGCATAAGACATTTTCACTGCTTGTTATTTCCTCTTCATGGAACTGAATTCCTATTCCTCAAGCAGATATAAGGTCAATCTGTTTTAAATCAGTGCAGAAGTATTTATAGAATCTTTTCTCATTTTTATAATTTAAAAACCACAAATGTCACCATATTGATTTGATTTTTTTCTGATACAAAATGGTGAATTGTTATGAGATGTAAACATAGAAAGGACCCAGATTTGGATTATTTTTCCAATTAAAACCTGAAAAATATGCAGGGCATTTGTTTTCAGCCTCCATTAGGCTGACACTTTTAAATTATGTCCACCACAAGTAACTATTTTCACAGGTCATCTTAGTATTTATCTTATGATTCAATCAGATAATCAAAGGTTATGTCCCAAATCATTCAAACCCTGGGCAGATTTGGGTTAAATTAATCTTTTAATTTTAACATCATAATTTTTTCTGACTATATTACCTTGTTATAGCTGCCCAGTCAGGTAGATAAATTACAGAGGAAGTCATTCTCCACCCTCAAACATTTGAAGCCTATGAGCAAGGAAAAATTGTAAAGTATCATGTATCCTTTAGGATATCATCATGAAATGCATATAGCATTGTCTTTATAAAAAGAGAAAATGTAAAATAAAACTCCCTGTGTGTGAGTACATCCAAAAGGCACTGTACGCTGCAGGAAAATGTACAAAAAGTCAGTTTGGTTGCTGTGAATATTAATGACTCTTTTCCCTGATAAACATGGGGATTGAGCTGACTTGTACCCAAAGACATAATTTGAATCTGGGGAGGTCACAGGAAACATTAGCAAATTATCTACCCGGTGCCTTCTGAGATCTCCCGGCAGATAATGGAAAAGCCAATCTATTTGGCTGATCGGTATCTTATCGGCATAGGCTGAGAAAAGCTTGCAGTAATTTCACTTGATATGATAGAAGATTTCCCCTCGCTTTGAGATTAGCTTTCCCTCAGGGCCCTGCGGTATAATTGTAAGCCAGTAACAAGGTGAAAGATTTCTGGAATTCACAACTATATTTTCCATGAGGCTCAGTAGGAAAGGAAGAGACTAAGAGGATGTGTGTAAATGGATGGAAGTATGTTTGCAGTCTAATCATAGCAGATGACAGACAACATGTTTAAATGACTGAAATAGTTTTAGAAAATAAAATGAAATGTGAATATAAGAATAGATAGACAAGTTTTTCAATTTAAGAAAACAACAACACCCCTCCCAGCATAAGGATCCATTTTCTGCTTAGCGCCACAAATATTTGACTTGATGTCTCAAAGGGCTTATGTTCCTCACACTGACTCATATATCAGCCTTAATGCCCATATAAAACAACCCAAAATAATATCCAGTGTCTCTGGCTGCAGAGAGGCTGTCCTTGGGAACTGGGGATTTAGGATTAATGTAAACATCAGCATTCTAAAATACTCACAATAATGTTGATAACCTTCTGATGTTATTCATGTTGGTGTATCATTTAACATCTTTAAAATGTACTACATGGCAGTGGAAATCTGTCCGTTTATAGATTTCTTGTCTTTAATTATGTTAAATTTAAGATGCTAGTTACAAATTGAGAGTATTTATAAGGCTATTCTACATCAAAACTAAGTTTACAAAACTGCCTAAAAACATGTTTAACTTTGCAATTATGAGGTATTTAGTATAAAGTAAAAGTGCATTCAGATAAATTTTAGAGAAAGTTTCTAAGGTAACAGAATGTGGAGAAAATACCAGGGTAAATACTTTGTGGTATTACTTGGTTTGTTAGAACTTGTCCATGAAGTCTTGTGCCCTAAAGAGCAAAGAAACGGCAAAATAAATTTTCCAAAGAGGGATGAAAAAAATTTAAGACCCTTTATTGGAAGCCCATCACTATGACATTTATGCTGATATAGATTTAAACTGAGCTTGCACTGTATATTATTGTTTAAAGAGGCCTATTCATGTGTTATAACTTGATTACTTTCTACCCCCCGAGCTCACTTACTCTGGTTGCATACAAAGGACATTTTGTTAAATGATAGCGCAATGTTTGTGTATTATTATTTGGGATGACAGTAACACAGGAGTTAATTCTGTAACCAGAGGTTCGGCAGTTTGAATCTCAGCTCTGTGCATTCTCATGTGCTCGTTTGCTTGTGAAACGTCATCAGCCTCAGCCTCAGCACCGTTCCAGTTGACAAGAACACAAAGACTGAGACCATACAAGTCCCCGGATGTTGTAATCCGTCGGCCCGCTTTACCTAACATGCATCCGAGCATACTTGTGCGTTCTTCAGACTGACAGCTGTCCCAGCATGCACCACGGCAGCTGCAGATACTAATACTTGTCACAGAGCTTGCGTTTATTGTTGTACAGAAATAAATTTAAGATCGTTTGAGGCGAGAACATTAAACTCTTAAGCTTCACTATATGGCCCATTTATTAAGTTAGTGCGTCATTTTAAAGAAAGTTCAGACGTTGAGAGGGCCATGGAAACCAGCGGAGCTCCGAAGCTAACCGCAGCCAGGACTAATGTTAGCTCGTCACAGCAGCCCTCCTTGGCATAGCTGTGTGTGAAAAACCGCTGGCTCTGATGGTGTTTTTATGGTTTTATTTGGCAAAACGTTCATTTCATTTGTGTTATCTAACTGTGTTAAGCATGATTCCACCACAATTTATTATTCTCTTGAGACTATGAAAGAAGAAGGTGAAATGCAGTTCCAGATGATACAGCTTTGTTTTGCATACTTCCATTCTGCCTGAGTCCATACTCCCTGGGTCATAGTCTAAGAATGTACTTGGTGAGAACATGAGTTGAGGAATGGCCATTGTGTCCATGGGAAGACTAATGACTGATGGTGGACAGGTTAACAAACCGTTCTGTAACTATAGCATCTGAGCTTGACTCTACCACCTCCACTAGTAGGGATCTTGACAAAATTCTCAAGTTAAACCAAATAAGCTACCAAAATTTAAAAGAGATTGATAAGCCTATGAGCTCTTCCTCCTGCTGTGTAAATGTTTTACCCACAACTATCTTTCAGAAAGTTCTGCCTGACATAACATCTGATTTGACTCAAATAATATTCCTTTTGTCAGCTGTTTCCCCCAGGCTCTAAAAACAGTAATAATAAAGCTGCTGTCAAAAAAAGCAACTTGAACTGCACAACTACAGGCCTATCTGCAATTTCCCCTTTTGTCAGTGAGATTATAAAAAAAAAAAGCTGAAAAACCTTTCTAACAATGACCAGCTGTTTTCCAGCTCACAGTATAGAGACTGCCCTTGTCAAGGTGCTGATGACATCCGTATAAATACAGACTGTGGAAGAACCACAATGCTGGTATTAATAGACCTTGGTGCAGCTCCCACACTGTTTATCACTCAATTTTGCAAAAGCACCTGAAAAACTTGGTCGGCCTTTTTGGTACAGCAATAGAATACAATCAGACTTTTTTAGACTTTAGTACTTTTTTCAGTGAGTAACTTTACAGCAGAGACCACAAATATCACGTATGGAATTCCCCAATTGTCCATCTTAGGGCCCCTTCTATGCAATATGTAACATGCTCCCCCTAACTTAGATGTTAATAAACAATAATATATGTTGTGAATTTGCAGGCAACCCACAGCTATACATTACAAATACCAGGTGATAAGCTCTTTGCAATTACATAAAAGAAATCAACACATGGATTTGTTGAAAGTGTCTTCTGCTCAGTCAAAACAAAAAATAATAATTTTTAGACTTAAGTAAGAAAGTTTTAGAGTTATCATCCTGCTTCAGTCGTTACTGCTAGAAACTACCAATTATGCTCAAAATCTGGGTGTAGTGAGGGACTCAGATCTGAAGTTTCACAGGTGCATGAAGACATTAACAAAGTTGGCCTCTATTCTCTAATGAACATCTCCAAGAACAAAAGACTAATCCCAGCGTATTATTCTCATTACACTGTCACAAGTACAGCACAATGAAATTCACTCTGCATTTAACCCATCCCCTTGGGGAACAGCACCCGGGGTGTTGGGTTAAGGGTCTTTTATTCAGGGTTCCAGAGTGGCAGTCTGTGGGAGTGGGTTTCAAACTCGTAACCTCAGGATTCAAAGCTCTTTGCCCTAACCACAAGGCCACCACTCCCCCCAATGTCTCAGCAGGACCTTCAAAAACTAATTCATGTGTTTATCTGCAGTAGAATTGATAACTGAAATGGTGTCTTCACAGGTCTGCCTAAAAGTCGATCAGCTTCAGTTGATTCAAATACTGCTGCCTGCACCCTCACTAAAACTAAGAAAGTGGAGCACATCACCACAGTTTCAGAGTCGTTTCACTGGCTTTCCACATCTCAGCAAATGCACTCCAAAATACTCAAGAAATATCCCCTCAATATGAGGTACACAAACATCAGAAATTACTTTAACCCTACAACTCTGCAAATTAGGCAAATTTATTTCTAATGTTCTATTTTTCAGTTAGATTAGTCAGTAGTTTTCTGGCCTTTATTCTTCCTCTCCCCTAGATTTTTAAGCTCAACCTGGCTGAGCCACCGCAAGGCGGGACGGTCTACCTCGACAGGAATGAGCAGTGACAGCTGTGACTATAAAGTGGAAACAGATCTGTAGTTCTGTTCACGGCTGCTGGAAGTCCACAACTCTCAGGGGCCAAATTAGCTGTTCGTTTGCAATGGACTTGATCGACTTGATTCAATTGATTGCATCACCGATTTAAACATGTTTTTTTTTTGGGGGGTGATTAAAAATGAATTAAAGAGCCCCTTGTACTCCATGCATGTTCAAAAAAACAAATGTATTTACTCTAGTGTTTTCATTGCTTTTTGTCATGTAGAAGGTATAAAACAGAGGTTTTATTATCTGATTGTAAAAAAGCTTCTTTTTACTTCGAGAGAATGAGTCAAACACCCAAGGAGTTTTTCGAAGATCGATTCTTAGGGATGGAAAAGAAATACTGATTACTATAATTCTTTATCTTGAACAATACTTTCTTGCCAGACAACTACAAATTATATGCTGTTTTATCATGGGCTTTAATGTTTTGTATCGTTACTTTTGTGGTACTGCACATAAAAACCTTGTTTGAATTAAAACATTATTCAAAATATGATTTTAAAACATTGTATTTTAAATATGATTATTCTTTCAAACTTATGTTTAAAATCTTAACGTTATACACGTATTACATTAAGATCAATTTCATTTATTAATTTCTACTTTTGCATACTGACCTCTTTGTAAATGGATGGCCTCAATGTTTTGCAGGATGACAATCCTAACCGATTTCTGTTCATATTATAACAAATGTAAGAAATTCTACCAAAAAAATTTATGAAAAAATATTTTACATTTAATGTAGGTGTTTAGACCCTTTTGTGCAAAAAAGTATTATAACTTGAACTTTTAAAATGCAGCCGTTATATCCATGACAAAGATCTTATGCATGTTTTTTTTTTATATAAATGCAGGAGCTGAGAGTTTGAAGATGGTTCATACAAAAATAACTTAAATTTCTGAGACCCTTGCTGCATGCAGCAGTATCCACTCGTGTAACCTCCTCCCACTATGTAGTGCATTGAAGAGCTGCAAGGTCACAGCTGCAGCGTGCGGGGGATGTGAGGGCAGACCGAGTGGAAACCTGGGGCTCAGAAGAGCAAGGGAGAGGTTATGTTGAGTGGAAGATTTAGAGGCTATCTCTTGCTTTCAGCATGCTGAGCAGGAAGTGAAACTTGCACGGATGAAACATTGTAAGCGGAGGGTGCCAACCATGACCCTGTGACATCTGCCACAGGTTTCTGTGGTGTTAACACACTAGAAACAAAACTCAAGTAAATAAGGCCTTTAAACTTAACACAGCTTAAAATATGACAACATCTGGATAAAATATTTTCTTACCAAATTCTAGATTTTACCTTGCTGCTTAATTGTTTTCTTGCCCCTAGTCATCCTCTATTTGAATATATTAACATGTTTTTGAACTTGAGAAATATGTAATCATATTAAAACGCCCTGGTTCATTGATCTTGTCAAGTTCAGAAAACTGAAATAAATAGGACTGCATGAATATTGATTCTTGCAAACCAACAGCTGTATCTTTTGGTTTAGTAGCTGATTTTAATAAAAAAGCCACCAAGTTAAGAAATCAATGAATATACAAAGGCATTTCTTTACTCTTATCCCTCTAATATTCTCATTTGTATTCCTGTTTTTACTACTGATGCAACTTATCAGCTAAATACATTTCAGATTATGTTGTCAATTGAAATGAAACCTTTTTCATTTTCAAAATTATGCTTCTTCTCTAATATTACTGCATGAGCTCTGGTGATATTATATTATTTTAAGGGTATTTAAAGAGCGGCATCCCTGATTTAAAACCTTTGAGCCTGAGAGGTAAATTTTTAGGTACCCTTGTTATTGGAGCATGCAACTGGGTCATAAAAGGCTTGGGTTCAAAGGGTTTACCAAGTATTATAAATCAAAACCAATGGAATGTGGTTCTGCATTACCCTACAGTAAGGTTTAGAGCTTATATCAAGAAAATGTATTTTGACCTTTTGTTTAAAAAAAGAAAGATCAAGATTCACTTGACTCATGCATGTATGGGTAATCATTGTGAAATGTCTCAGTGGCCACCACCATGCTACAGCAGTGAATACCAATCCTACCAGGACACTGTTGCCAACTCTTCAGCAGGGAAAGACACTATTAGGCGTCCTAGTAGCTGTGAGTAATATCGACATTGGCAAGATTGAAATGATTAAAATCATCAGATGAAGGGATCAGAGGAAGCTTAGCATATATGTGACTCATTTTCAATGAGTATATAGAGGTGAGTCCCTCTTCTCTTTCAATGCAGGTACTGTTTGCTGCTGAGTTAGACTGTCTGTCAGTGCTTCAAACGTGAGAGGAGCTGGCAACAGCAATCGCTGCTGTCTGAAGACAATAAAGTTAGAGCAATCAGTGTTTTGTTGTTGTCACCAAAGTTTCCAACAACACAGACAAAAATCATTAGATTTTTCATTAGCTGCGTTATATATAGTGACAAAGTTGCTAAGTTGGCAACAGTTCTTCTTCTTTGACCACACCACACTTGCAGTTCTATGGTAGTAGAACAAAAGGCAAGGTTCTGGGGAATTGTCAACTGCCCAAGGAGAAATTTTTGATCAAATGCTAACAGCTTTAAAGATAATTAGAAATCAAATACTGGAAAATTTGCTCAAACAAAGTCCTCTTATTCCTAGTTAAACAGTTCAACTAAAACATATTTTCCTTAATCCAACTCTTTTTAATATTGTTTTTTTGTTTCTGCATTTTTTATTTTATTTTATTTTATTTATTTTTTATTATTTTTTTATTTTTATTTTTTTATTTATTTTTCCTACTTGCTTTGATTCTGTTTTATCTTCCTGTATTTTAATCATGTAAAGCACTTTGCATTGTCTTTGTACTGAATTGTGCTATATAAATAAATTTGCCTTGCCTTGCCTTGCCTTTCAAAGTAAATAAATTCTTTTTTTTCATTGTAGCTCAAATTTGATCTAGAATGGTTCTTTAGTCCCTAACCTGCACCATGACAGGAAATGCAAAAATCTATTTTCTGCTGCAAGAGCTATTGGTCTTTTGCCTTCCCAAAGAAGAGTCTGAACGCAAGAAGTAATGCGTAGTAATGGTAGGGTGGCGTCTTGAAATGCGGGGCACCAATAAGGGGGAGTTTCTGTGTTGCAGTGAAGGCAAGTATATTTTCTCCTTGTTGAAAAATAGCACTAAACATATTATTATTTTATAACAAAAATGTAAATAAATAAATCACCAAAGGAAATATATGTCTCTTATCAATTGTTGAAAGGCTGAAAGACAAATGATATAAAACCTTGAAGAAGATGCACTGGCACATTCTTCATCAGTTTGCTATCTGTTAGAATCAGATGGTCAGGTCGTGTAAAACCAGTGAAGGATTTTAAATGAAATATATATAAGATCATTACACTAATTGCTGTTTAAAACAGGAGCAAAAGTATTCTTAGTGCAATCTGACAACTAAATACAGATGTAACCTTTAATTCCACAAACTATGTAGAGTTTTCAGTCATTTTTATTATTTTAATATATGTAAATCTAGTATGCTGGTGGAAGAAAGTGTAAGAATAGAAAACATATTCCCAAATCTACTGTCTATACATGGGTAAGTCTTATAAAATGCTAGAAAGACAGTGAGGAATGAAAAAGCATAGAAATAACCGTCATTTTTTTTATAGCTTAGAGCATAGAATTACATATAGAATTATTTAAAAGGACCAAACAAATTTTTTGGTATTTAAAATAAAGACAATAGTTTTATACAAAAGTATATTTTCCTGTCCATTCATATATAAGCAAATTTTGTTCAGCAGTCTTAAACCAGATTCACTCTTTTCTCCTGTTTTGTGTTAGGTCTCTATATTTATTAGAAAGTACAGTCAATTTTCACCATTTTTCTTTTCACATATTAACATAATATATATATAATATTTACATCAAGTGCTATTTCCCTCTCCATTTAGAGAACACAAAGAAACCTTACACAGTGGTATCAAAAGCCTTTCGCCAGGTGCGGTTTTTGGCTTTATTCGCACATGTAGAACTGTTCTTAATGGCATCTATCCCTTACAGGCTGCACAGAAAGCTTTGAATTCAGCTGTAAAGGCCCCTCTTAAGCTCTTAAGACTCACCCCCCTCTAATGAGGGCACAAATGGTATTTCTAACTAAAATGCATTACATATCAAATCTGTCCAGGCACCACAGAACTAAATAATGAATACACAAACTGCTCACACTGTTTCTGGTCCCCAATCTGTAAATCAACCAAAAAATGTGAGATAGAGCTATATACAGTGCATGCAAAAGCCTTCACATCCCAGCAAACTTCCCACATTTTTTCACTTTACATCCACAAATTCAGTGTATTCACAAAATGATTTAAAAAAAAGTTAAAAAAAAGTTTAAATAAATATCAAATGCTTTTAGAAAATCCCCTAATTAAAAGTCTCCCCATTTGTATGGCCTCAGAGTAGTGAAAACAATGTATCATCAAGAGCAAGGAAACACAGCGGGGAAGAAAAATAAGTGAGATTTAAATCAGGGTTAGGTTATAAAACAATGACCCATACCTTCAACGTCCTCCAATAATCTGTCTAAACATCATCTGAAAATCAATGGGCAGACAATCAAGATATTACATCCCACCTGTAATTAGAGGTTTGATTAGTTCAGTTTCAATTCCACTCAGTTTATCTATTTAGCTCCAACACACAAAAGATCATACAGTCAGGTTGGTTAAATGTTTTCTAAGAAAACCAAACTGATGGCATCGAGGCATGGACTTTGCAAAATTCGTTCTTCCTGTATGAGCATGTAGCGACAGAAGATATTGTATCGTTGACTCTTCAACATTCGCTCATACAGAACATGCATGCAGCGACATTGGAAAGGAAAACCTCCCTTTTAACAGGAAGAACCCTCCAGCAGAACCAGGCAAGTTGACTGGGGGTTTAAGGATACAGAATAACATTTAAAATGGAACATAGAAGCACTGATCCATAACTATATTCTTTTCTATGTTAGAAAAGGTAAAATAGTTCCATGAGTGTCTAGAAAAGGAAGAACAAAGCAGAAGAGGTTTGGAGAGATGGGTTTTCATGTCAAAAAGGATGAAAGAGAGCACATACAGTTAGTCACATGGATCTAGGACATTCAAAAGCCTGGAGATGGGACTCTAGATCTGACATCCCCGCCTCCAAAGCTATGATAATACTTCATCTAATACATGTACCGTTATCTCTAAAGGAGGCAGATGAATAAATGAACAGCTCATAGAGAGAGCTGGAGAGAGGGTGAGGAGATTTAGTAGGTGAGATAGAGAAGGAAGCCATAGGGGTGCTAAGCAAGATTAGCTACTTCTAACCACCAGAAATAAAAACATTCGAACATAAAAACTGTCCAGTAGAAAAGTATAAAAGGAAAAATTGTATTTGAAAGGTCCTATGTTCAGCTGGAGTGACTCGAGAGGAATCGCGTAAAAGAGAATTGAGCTTTAGAGTCACTTAGAACCGCCACAAAACGTAGGTTTGTAAAAAACAAAAACAGAATGGCAATACGGCTTACCAACAGCCTTCAGCCTCCGAGTATCAGGGAGTAAAAAAGAAAAGCAACCGAATGACCAATGGTAATTCTGGATCAGTTGGAAAAATGTGGAAGTTTATCTTATGGAGAACCTTTCAAGAACCCAACTATTACTTAGGAACTCAACAAACACGTGGAAAAAGGTGTGTTATGAAACCAAATTCCACTATTTGGCCTGCATTCAAAATGCATAAAGTTGATCACAAAAGAATCATCCTATTCATGAAACATGATCTCAGGAGCATTATGTTTTGTGATTTCTTCAACAGAGACAGAAAAACTGAAAAAGGTTAAAGAAAAACAAGCAGCAATTCTGGAAGAAACCTCTTAGAGGCTACAAAACATCTCAGACGAAAGCAAGGTGTGAAATATTCCTGCAGGGCACTTTATTTTCCTATTTTCTTACATTACTTACATGACTTGATGGGATGCATGTGGGAGAGGTTTTTATTGCACAAAATAAGAACTAATCAAATTATAATGAAAAAAAAAAATCCATGCAGGTTGGTTACAGATTTCTTAAGCGTTTCTTTCAGCTAGGGAAGAAAAAGAAAAGGACGCTGGTAACCTCTGACTAGTAAATGTGAATGTTTTGCCCAAGTCATTTGCTTGCCAACAGACATAGAGACTCAGGGGAAATGAGGTGTGACACACCGGCCCATACACGCCAGGTTGTGGCAGTTGCTGATTTGATGATTGGATGAGCTTATCGTTCTCCTGGTGAAATGCATCCTCCCGTTTCAGATGCTGACTGTAAACAGCCGGCTGTTGGCTGCAGAAGAAGGGGGATTTGACTTTCACTTCACATTCTTTTATCATCCTTCATTTCATCCAACTCATTAGTCATAGTCTCACTGAAAACTTTAATGTTTTGTTGCACTTCAAAGAAGCCACGCTTTTTTTATTTATCTGGTGCTTTCTTCACATAAAGAATCAGCTCTGATTACCTTGAGACGGCTGATAATTGATTACAACATTTAAGGCTTGTTTGCAGCAGCTGAGCAGATAACAAGCTCTGTTTGCCAGCCACTTTCATCATAACCCCCACATCTGGACAGATGGCGGGATAGAAACCAAAAAAAAGATGTGATAAGCTCTAGATAACACAAATGTTAGAGAAAACAAAACAATCTTCTTTGAGATGAAAGGAGCTTGTGTTTGTACACCCTCCCTCCCGAAAAAAAAATCAAATCAAAGGCCATCCATGCTGCATCTCTGCCTCCTGGAATTTAAGTTCATATAAGGTGACAATGATTGTAACTCCAATTTGTTTTCAGTCAGAAAGAATTTCTTCTGCAGAGATTTCTGCTCCTATTCTTTTTATAACAGACCTTGATTATTTCTTGCCTTCAAAGTCAGTTTTAATGTTGCCTCACTCACAGGTGTCAAAACTACAAGGCCTTTGAATACGCAATGTCATATTTCTGTCAAATTATGCCTCCTTTGCCTTCACAGTTTGTTTGCCATCAAACAGTATCAACCTGAGACTCTCTCATGTTCTCAGGCCTTTGTGTATGTGAATGTGTAAGATGTTTTTAAAGCATTGTGCGCATGCAAACACAAAGCAGGGCTGATACCTGGTGATGGCTTGATTGATTTCTGTGGAAAAGAAGGCTCTCTTAGATTCTGTACACAGAGAATTGATGGATAGTTTTATCATCAGCAGAATTCTCCAGATCATGATGGAGTGAGTTCCTTACAATGCTTACTATCATTTAAGAAGCTGATGCATGTGGTCATGTATCTAATGAATGCAAAGGCACAGAGCTCCTCTGGGACAGCATAGGATTAAGACCCTGCCATGTTTATCAGGCATTTAAAATGGTATGTTTATAAAAATTTTAAAAAGAGAGAAAAGACTAATTATATTACCATATAAAATCCTTCTATTGGTATCCATATCTTGATTTAACCACATTTTATAGTCCATCCATCCATTTACTTACACTCTTAATCCCAAGTGGGGTCGCGAGGTGCTGGTGCCTATCTCCAGCTGTCTACGGGCAAGAGGCGGGGTACACCCTGGACGGGTCGCCAGTCCATCGCAGGGAAAAACAGAGACAAACAACCATTCACTCACACCTAAGGGGGATCCAGCCCACATTTTATAGTCACTTATTGTTTGTGCTGGAGTTATCTATAAAGATAAAGTCACATCCACTATTAGGTTACGAAGTGTCCCTTTAAGACCAACTTTCTTAGTTGCAGAAATGCTCAACCTCAGTCAGATTGGATGAATGTCTGTGGGCATCAGTTTCTACATCCATTGATCCTTAAATTGATTTTGGTCTGTAAATTGCTTTTGTCATACTCACATCATGGTTGCTCATGGCTGCATGTTTGGAGTCGTCGACCTCCTGGAATCTAAATAAACAACCCAGTCTAAACCCTTTTGTGGCCTCTTACAGTTTTCTTTCCAAATATTATTATTTATTATGTATTAAGCCTCTTTCTCTCAGGTATGAACAGTTTCCCTGTTCTTGCTGAGGCAAAGCATCTCCACTGCATGATCCTCCCACCACCATGCTTTACCACAGGGATAGTTTGTTTTGTTACACTTGTTGCCATGATCTTTACTTGCCATGATCTTACAATTGCAAAAAACTATTTTTTAAATTATATTTATTTTTTCAATTTATAGAAGTTTATTATTCCAACTCTTCTATGTAAGCCACTTTTCAAGGAATAAAGACCAATGGTTGTCTTGCACCTTAGCTCTGAATCCTGATCCTCCAGACTTACCTTTAATGCTTTGATCAATGCTGTCTTTTCCTGGCCTTTAGTTTAGTCATGGATTTGTAGATTTATAGCTGTACTGTGCTCTTTCAGTTTTAAATTATTGAACGTTGCACTGTGAAACCCTTAAAGCATAGGATAATGTTTCATAACCAAATCCTGCTTTAAACTTCTCCACACTTTTCTCCCTGTTCCGAATCCCTGTGCTGTTTGGCCTTCATGATGCTGTTTGTTCCCAATAATCTCCAACTAAGTCTCTGAGGCCTTCGCTGAACAGCTGGAGTTATTCTGGGATTAAATTACAAGCAAATTAACTCAGGCTACTAATTAGGTGTCTTCTGGAGGGAGTTGTACTAGATTTTATGAAAGGATGTCTGAGTATATAGAACTGAATATAAATTTAGAGTATGGTTCTGAACATATTTGTAAAAAAATTAACAACAGTATATTGTTTTCCTTTCATTTCACAGTTGTCTATTCTATCTGCCTATCAGATAGAATCCTGTTGTTTGTGGTTTCAAAATAAATTAATTCCAAAAGGACTGGATTTCATATAAAGTCTAAAGTCTCTCAATTAATTAAAACCTTTGAATCTTTAGCCTTTAATTTAACTTTTTTAATTTCGATTCTATTCTACTTTTTCTACCCCTGTCCCTGTTATAGTGGATTTCCAGCGGTTAAGTTTAAGATCTGCCACCGTGGTTGTTGGCAGGATAGAGCCTATCAGGTGTTTAGTCATAAAGGGTGGTGTGGCTTAGTGATGCTGTCTCTGAGAAGAGCCTTTTATGTCCGGCGCACATAGAGTGGCACACTTCCTACATCCACCCACGCCTTTCTTCACTTTATTGGCTTTTCCTCTCCTTTTGCTGCTGTTGGTCGGCTGTCCTCTTGACTCTCCTTCCCAGAGGGCCCTCTCCCCTCTTTTTTCACTTCTCCCTTATCTGACACATCAAAGGATCTCATTAAAAGCTGTGACACCAGCCCCACCCTGAGCCAACCTGCTCCTACGATCACATTTAAATCGCTTCACATTGTATTCATAATAGGTAATGTCATGCACTGCACTCTCTGATGTTGTACAGGCACACTGTTCCTGTGCCTTTCTACCTCTCTTTCTATTTCAACCATGCCCGTCAGACATCCCTCTATAAAATTCTCTTTTATTTATAGCTTGTTTGCTTTTTATAAGGCAGCTGTGTAGACCAAAGTCTCTCATCTTCTTTGATGTGCACATCTCTCATCTGTGATTACTAAGTGAATCCTAAAAAAGAGGGACAGGCTGTTAAATGAAACGACTGTAGTGGAGGCTTCTTAGTGGAGATTATTCGGCGAGCATTTTATTTGCCTCCTCTCCTCCTGACAGCACATAATTTGTGTCTGAGGTCCAACAGGCAGAGGAAGCTTAACTGCGAAGGAGACTTCTCCCTCTTTATCAGACATGAAAGCAGAGGCCTACTGCTGAGATATTCTCCTAATGCAACAGTCCAACTTGGAAACTTCCCAGACCCTACCTGTTAGATTAGAAATCCCAAAGCTGCAGCCGGGAGCATAATTAATTGGAAAGGGGTACTTCTCATGTCACCCTTGTTTGCCTTCTTAATTTATTAACTAAACAGAACAGAGCCTCGCTGACAGGCTGTTAGAAGAGCTTTCCTAGTATCTCATAAATAATCTCAATTGCAGTCTGGCTGTTTTTTTTTTTATCTGATGCCAGACATGAGGATAACAAGACAATAGAAGACAACAGCATTCTGCAGGTATAATAGAAGTTTAACTTTTTGCCAGCTAGTTTGACAGATTTGCCTCAGTCCCCACCTACAGACAGTCAATTAAAGCACTATACAGTCTAAGGTTGATGCCCTCTCTTCACTTTCTCAGCCAGAGCACACAGGTCAGTGTGGATGTGTGTGTTTGTGTGTGAGCAGCATATCCGTGTTTGAAAAAGAAGACGTAGAGTTTATGCACAACAGCAAGGGCAACTTCTCCATCTCCAGACATTTATCTGACACCAGAGACCTCTAGATGAAGGATTCGGTACTTTTTTGGATGAGGATGCTTGAGTTTTACTTCATAGGATATTTTTTTCTTTTTCTACCCAGCAGAGGATTTATTTTGGCATAGCTGTTACTCTTTTTCCTCCTCTTTTATTTCAACACCTCATTATCTCCAGCTCTTAATTCTATGCATGGCATTGGGCACTTCACGTATAGCTTCCCTTTCATTTCAAAAAGTTTTTAAGATTTTGTTTAAACAAGCACATAAAAAAAAGTAGCCACCAGGAGGCAAAAAAAGGACAATCATTCTGTCAAGGTGCTTTGAAGAACAGAGCGCTGCAGTAGCAGATTAATGTCCTCATAAAGGCAGGGAGGTGATTTTGATGGAAGACTTTATAGATTTTGTAGGTGGTCCACCTCTTTTAGGTGATATTTCTCTTATATTTCTTTCACATGCTTGAAGCAAAGGGAAGGAGAGGGTTCATGCAGAAGAATGAGCAAGCAAAGGGGGAATCATGTTGACACTGTTTTATTGATCGTTACCTCACAGGAACAATAGTCTGCATGCATTACCTATAGCTTTGTCCCCTTAAAACCCAACTACTCACAAGTTCCACACCTATAAGCCACTGACTTGGCATAAATTTAGAGTAAATCCTCTGATAAACTTCCGGGGGCTTCACAAAACAGATTTACTTATACTGAGATTAAATTACACACAAGAAGACTCTATTTACTAAAACAATAAAGTGTTTTATTGTTGCTTTGGCTGTAAAGTCTTTTTTCTGTTGTATCTGTTTCTCAGTCTAAGATCTGTTGTAGCCTTACTGTTTTTTTTAAATGCTTTATTCAGTGTTGTCTTGTTAGGAAAGACAACTTCCCTGTCCCTCTTAAAGAAAGGCATTCCCACAGATGCCCCTCCATCATGTTTCACCAGGCAGATGGTGTTTCCATAGTGAAAGTTTTCTACAATGCAAAGCGTTTGGCATTGAAGTCAAAACCTCACATTTTGTTATCCTTTACATGAAATGCATAAAACATAAAAGGTGTATTCAAGTTTGCGGTTGTAAGGTGGGATAATGTGACACAGTGTGATGAAGGATCCTTTTGAAAAACAATATTTTATTGGTATATTCTTTTCTGTGTTTTTGCAGTGTTTGTAACTCTCATTTTTGATGCAATGTGATCATTGTGCCTTCTGACTAGCCATATCTCCATCCCAATGTCATGAACACTTTAAATGCTTTACGCTTGGCTTTAACAAAAAAGAAGTAGAGATAGCAAACCAGCACAGACAACAGATCGGTAAGGGCAAGTTGTACTTACTTAATCAAGTTTTCTAGTATTAGGGTGGGTACACACCATCCAGAGAAGCTGAGAGGAACGTCGGCAGCAGAAGCAGCTGATCAGTTATGTGAGGTAAATGTTCCCCATGTCAGAACTTATACAACTAATGGGCTACCATTGCCTATTTAGTGCATTTCCTTGTTCAAAGAAATAAAAAATAACCCAAGAAAGGGTTAAAAAAACTTTTGCGAAATTAGGTTTTTAGATTTCAGTTTTGCTGTTTCCATTAAGCTCTTCTAATCCTTCCAATTGTGCATAAAAACTGGTGATGGAAATGCATCTACAGTATTTTTATACTTGGTTCGGCATTTTGTCCTGCTTAAAGGTATAGTTGAGGATGTTGTTTTTGCGGGTGGATCATCAAAATAAGCGGTCCTCCTAATTATCAATCATTCTGATGATATGTTTATGTAAGGACGTCCTATGTGCTCTTCCCCATTTTCACTTACCGGTGGTGAGTCTGACACTAGTGGAAAAATTGTAAATCTTCTTTTGGAAAGTAAGCTTGTGTGAGTGATGAAACAGCAACTTTTAAACAGAGCGTGCACAAGGAGAAATGGGCTCATGCATGCCCTCGCATGCATTTAATAGATGTTCCTTCTTAGGTGGGGTACATGGTTGTGCATGTGCATTTTTTTTAAGTGGAGAGGGCGGGTCTTTTCAAAAATTTGCGAAATTCCTCCACATTACCTTGAAGGTTAAAGGTCATATCAACAAGTTTTTCATCAGAACAGATTTAGTTTTCAAAAATAAGACATCTATATTATTTAATGAAGAACAATTATATCAATAATTGTTTGATAAATTTTGATAGCTCAGGAATATGTAAATATTTCCTTCTGATTATGATGCCAACACTGAGAGACAAGGATTCTGCACTAATTGGAACTGGAGGTTGAAGTGATGTGAGACAGAGCTTATTGCCAGATCCTAGTAGTTCTGTAATGAATGACCAATAAAATACCATCAGTGTCATGATGGGTATCAGGGAGGCCCAATATGCAGAACACTGACGACACGGATGGAAAGTTTAACAGAGTTTATTTGCAAGTTCACACATATAATAAAGACTGATGCAGTGGTTCTGGGCTGGGACCGGTTCACTGGCGTCTGTGAGAGAGACAGTTTGGTTAGCGAAGGCTTGGCAGAGACTTGACTTGATTGTGTTCAGATTTGTACCTTGATGAATGTAGATGAGGCTTTGGGAGCGGAACTGTTGGGTCCGGAGAAAGCTTGGTTTGGCAGAGTCCTTAAGCTGTTTCAGCGTCTTACTTCTAAAGGCTGTTTTGACCTTGGCTTGTGTTTCCAGCTCGGAAACCTGAGCTGCTAGGAAATCCAGAGAGTGAGTCTTCAGGTTTGGCTCGGAGGGCAGGCTCGGCAGGTTAAGCTCTTCCAGAGCTTCACAGGAGGAAAAAACAGGAAACCTGGAAGCAGAGACAAAAAGGTTAGAATCCAGGTTGGACTCAAAGGAAACTTGGTTCACTAGGGATCTACGGATTAAGTGCTAACCAACTGATTAAGACACTGCGGCGTCGAGGCAAGGTCTGAAGGCAGCTTAAGTAGTCCAGGTCCTCCAGATGAGATTATCAGCTGCAGGTGTGCAGAGCAGCTCAGCAGGGAGGATCCAGGGCGGACTATGCTGGAGAAAAGGTGTATTTCTCCAGCTCCCAACAGTACCCCCCCCTCAACGACTGCCCCTTGGCGGTGCGGAAGAGGTAGACAGGAGGGAACGCTCATACTCCTCGATGAGAGAAGGGTCGAGGATGAATGAACCAGGAATCCATTGTCGGTCCTCCGGACCGTAGCCCTCCCAGTCGACGAGGTACTGCCAACCGCGACCTCGCCGACGGGAGTCCACGATCCGGCGAACGGTGAAGGCCGGATGTCCATCGACTTCCAGGGCGGGTGGAGGGGAGTCGGATGGAGGGCAAATGGGACTAGAGATGACTGGTTTAACCTGGGAGACGTGGAACATAGGGTGAATCCTGAGTGTCGGGGGAAGTTGAAGACGGACGGCGGAGGGGTTGATGACTCGAGTGATCTTGTATGGGCCGATAAATCTCGGGGATAATTTGCGGGTGGACAGCCAGACCTCCTGGCCGACCTTGTACTCGGGCGCTGGACGTCTCTTGGGGTCAGTGAACCTCTTAGAGGACTCAGAGGAACGGTTGAGTGCTTGGATGGTCTCTCTCCAAACACGCTGGCAACGACGGATGTGGTGATTGACAGTCTTCACCGATATCTCTCTCTCGTCAGCAGGGAAGAGAGGTGGTTGGTAGCCGAGGCTAACTTGGAAGGGAGACTGACCGGTAGATGCAGACTTGAGTGAGTTATGGGCGTATTCTATCCAGGTGAGATATTGACTCCAATCGGTGGGATTATTGGAGGTGAGACAGCGGAGGGTGGATTCGAGGTGTTGGTTCATCCTCTCAGTTTGACCATTTGACTGGGGATGATAGCCAGAAGTTAGTGACACTTTACAATTTAGAGCAGAACAGAAAGCCTTCCAAACCTGTGAGACAAATTGGGGACCACGATCTGAGAGGATGTCCTGGGGAATACCATGGAGGCGAAAGACGTGCTTGATCAGCAACTGGGCGGTTTGATAGGCCGTAGGAAGCTTTCTGAGAGGGATCAGATGACAAGATTTGGAGAAACGATCTACGATGGTTAAAATAGTTGACATACCTCGAGACTCTGGGAGACCAGTGACGAAATCGATGGCAATATGGGACCAAGGACGTGAGGGCACAGGGAGCGGTTGCAGCAAACCGGAGGGTGGCTGATGAGAGGCTTTGTTCCGTGCACAGGTGGAGCAGGCAGACACATATTCCTTTACATCTCGATGCAAAGTGGGCCACCAAAACCGTCTTGAGATCAGTGAAACTGTTCGGCTCACTCCCGGATGAGCAGAAAATCTTGCCGAGTGCATCCAATGAATGAGACGAGACCTAACAGACGAGGGGACATAGGTACGGTTAGGTGGTCCATTACCTGGGTCAGGTTCTGTGGCCAGGGCAGCGTTGATTAAATCTGTTATCTCCCAAGTGACCATTCCAACGGTACATGAGGCAGGGAGGACAGGTTGGGGTGACTCAGGTTGATCCACAGCGTAGAGACGAGAGAGAGAATCGGGTTTGGTGTTCTTAGATCCAGGTCTGTAGGAGATAATGAGATTAAAACGTGAAAAGAAGAGAGACCACCTTGACTGTCGAGGAGTAGGCGGGATTCTTGTGGTCAGTCCACACCAGGACTGGATGCTCTGCTCCTTCGAGCCAGTGTCTCCACTCTTCCAAAGCCAACTTAATGGCCAAAAGTTCTCGGTCCCCAAAGTCGTAGTTGTGTTCTGCGGGAGAGAGTTTACGGGAAAAGAAGGCACAGGGATGGATTCGTTGATCAGAGTCGAGTTTCTGAGACAAAACTGCCCCTACACCGGAGTCAGAAGCATCAACCTCTAGGATACATTGCTTAGATGGATTTGGTTGGATTAGGACTGGAGCTCTGGAAAACAAGGATTTGAGTTTGTCAAAAGCTGCTTGTGCCTCGGGGGACCATCGAAAAACTCTCTTGGAAGAAGTTAATGCAGTTAATGGGAGGGCGGTTTGGCTATAATTTCTGATGAACCTCCGGTAGAAGTTAGCGAAGCCCAAAAATCTTTGTAGCTGCTTACGGCTTTCTGGAACGGGCCATTCTAAAACAGCTTTTATCTTCTCTTCAGAAGGCTTAACCTGCCCGCCCTCGAGCTCAAACCCCAAAAAGGTAACTGAAGATTGGTGAAACTCACATTTTTCAGCCTTTACAAAAAGTTTATTCTCTAGAAGTCTCTGAAGAACCAGGCGGACATGTCTCTTATGTTCAGATAGATTCTTGGAGTAGATCAGGATATCATCAATGTATATGAATACAAACACATTGAGAAAGTCTCTGAGGACGTCGTTCACTAGGGCCTGAAAACATGCGGGGGCATTTGTTAAGCCGAAAGGCATGACCAAATACTCGAACTGGCCCAAAGGAGTCTTAAATGCCGTTTTCCATTCATCTCCTTCCCGTATCCTAAGGAGATGATAGGCATTTCTTAAATCGAGCTTTGTGAAAACGGTAGCTCCTTGTACAGGCTCAAAGGCTGAGGCGAGAAGAGGAAGAGGATATTTGTTTTTGATAGTGATTTGGTTCAGGCCTCTATAATCTATACAGGGTCTCAAAGAACCATCCTTTTTTCAAACAAAGAAAAATCCTGCACCCAACGGGGATGAAGAAGGGCGAATAATTCCTGCAGCTAGCGACTCGTTAATGTATTTTTCCATTGTTTCACGTTCTGGTTTGGAAATGTTATAAAGTCTACTGCTGGGTAACGGAGCACCGGGTAATAACTCGATGGCACAGTCGTATGGTCTGTGTGGTGGAAGGGACGAAGCACTGACCTTACTGAAAACAGGAGCCAAGTCATGGTAATCAGGGGGTACCGGAGTAAGGTCAGGGACGTCCATCTCCCCCCCACCTCTAGGGGACCCCACAGCGGGAGCTGCAGAACGGAGGCAGGTCTTGTGACACAATGTGGACCAGGACTCCACATGACGATCGGCCCAATTAATATGGGGATTATGCTTCTCCAGCCATTCATAACCCAGTACCAGTGGGGAACATGCGGATGAAAAAACAAAGAAGGTTATGGACTCTCGATGGTTACCTGAGATTAGAAGTTCAAGGGGTTGAGTTTGGTGGGTGACTTGATGAAGTTTTTTCCCATCAATCGCAGAGACTCTGAGAGGCTGGGTTAAAGGAACCGTAGCAATTTGGAGCTGTTGGACGAGATCAGAGTCTATTAAATTACGTTCACATCCAGAATCAATAAAGGCTGAAAGAGAGAGGCTCTGGTCGAGGAAAAACAATGTGGCAGGAAGCAAAAGACGGGGAGGTTTTTCATTTTCTTCATGGCCCGTCAGACTCCTCAAAACCTCTGACGGGCCCCGGCTTTTGATCTTTCTGGACAGGAAGCAATGAAGTGTCCACTCTCACCACAATAAATGCAAAGTCTGCCCAAAAATCTCCTTTGCCTTTCCTCAGGAGACAACCTTGTGTGTCCAACCTGCATCGGCTCCATTTCAGTTTCTCCAGGATGAGTAGCCTGAACAGGCAAAGGGAGAGGCTGGTTCTTTGGCTTTGGTCTGGATAACTGTTCTGTGGGGGCAGAAACAACAGTCACGTTATTAGAGGCGGGGGCAGAGGAAAATAACGCCAAACTCTTATGTTTGCGGCTGTTTCTGGCCCGAATCCGGTTGTCCAGTTTTATAGTTAATTGGATTAGTTCTTCGAGTGTAGCCGGTTCATCGCGGGTAGCCAACTCATCCTTAAAATTTTCGTTTAATGCCTCGAAATAAGCACTCTTTAATGCACCCTGGTTCCATCCGGAAGCAGCTGCTTTAACCCGGAAATTTATAGAAAATTCGGCCACAGAAGAATTTCCCTGTTTTAAATGAAGCAGAGCTCGAGAATCAAGGATTTGGTCAGTGTCTTGGTTGAATACCTGGGAAAATTCAGAAACGAAATCTGAATAGTGACAGCTTAAGCTTTCATCTGAGGCAAATCTGGCTTGAGCCCAAGCCAGAGCTCTTCCTGTTAACTGGGAAAGGATAAAAGTTATTTTCTTGTGGTCCGTGGGAAAACTGGCAGGAGAGTTCTGACAAATGAGACGACATTGAAATAAAAATCCCTTACAATCAGTTACGTTACCAGAAAACTTCTCTGGGAGACTTGGGCGGAACTCGGATGACGTCACAGCCGGTGACCTCGGCGGAGGAACAGGACCCGGAAATGGTTGGGTTACTGGAGCGGGATTAGCATTACCCACGTAATTAGCGTAGTTTTGAAGCATATGATTATGCATATCAACCAGACGGTACAACTCACGGAGGGTCTGAGTTTGTCCTTGTATTTGGACATCTTGTTCTTGCAATTGGCGGAGGAGATCATCTGCTGGGCCTTGTGTTTGGCCGCAGTGTTCTATCATGATGGGTATCAGGGAGGCCCAATATGCAGAACACTGACGACACCTTTGGAAAGTTTAACAGAGTTTATTTGCAAGTTCACACATATAATAAAGACTGATGCAGTGGTTCTGGGCTGGGACCGGTTCACTGGCGTCTGTGAGAGAGACAGTTTGGTTAGCGAAGGCTTGGCAGAGACTTGACTTGATTGTGTTCAGATTTGTACCTTGATGAATGTAGATGAGGCTTTGGGAGCGGAACTGTTGGGTCCGGAGAAAGCTTGGTTTGGCAGAGTCCTTAAGCTGTTTCAGCGTCTTACTTCTAAAGGCTGTTTTGACCTTGGCTTGTGTTTCCAGCTCGGAAACCTGAGCTGCTAGGAAATCCAGAGAGTGAGTCTTCAGGTTTGGCTCGGAGGGCAGGCTCGGCAGGTTAAGCTCTACCAGAGCTTCACAGGAGGAAAAAACAGGAAACCTGGAAGCAGAGACAAAAAGGTTAGAATCCAGGTTGGACTCAAAGGAAACTTGGTTCACTAGGGATCTACGGCTTAAGTGCTAACCAACTGATTAAGACACTGCGGCGTCGAGGCAAGGTCTGAAGGCAGCTTAAGTAGTCCAGGTCCTCCAGATGAGATCATCAGCTGCAGGTGTGCAGAGCAGCTCAGCAGGGAGGATCCAGGGCGGACTCTGCTGGAGAAAAGGTGTATTTCTCCAGCTCCCAACAGTACCCCCCCCTCAACGACCGCCCCTTGGCGGTGCGGAAGAGGTAGACGGGAGGGAACGCTCATACTCCTCGATGAGAGAAGGGTCGAGGATGAATGAACCAGGAACCCATTGTCGGTCCTCCGGACCGTAGCCCTCCCAGTCGACGAGGTACTGCCAACCGCGACCTCGCCGACGGGAGTCCACGATCCGGCGAACGGTGAAGGCCGGATGTCCATCGACTTCCAGGGCGGGTGGAGGGGAGTCGGATGGAGGGCAAATGGGACTAGAGATGACTGGTTTAACCTGGGAGACGTGGAACGTAGGGTGAATCCTGAGTGTCGGGGGAAGTTGAAGACGGACGGCGGAGGGGTTGATGACTCGAGTGATCTTGTATGGGCCGATAAATCTCAGGGATAATTTGCGGGTGGACAGCCAGACCTCCTGGCCGACCTTGTACTCGGGGGCTGGACGTCTCTTGGGGTCAGTGAACCTCTTAGAGGACTCAGAGGAACGGTTGAGTGCTTGGATGGTCTCTCTCCAAACACGCTGGCAACGACGGATGTGGTCCAGATGAGATCATCAGCTGCAGGTGTGCAGAGCAGCTCAGCAGGGAGGATCCAGGGCGGACTCTGCTGGAGAAAAGGTGTATTTCTCCAGCTCCCAACAATCAGAAGTGTATTAAAGCATAATGCTCTATGTTTGAGGGAACAATGGTATGTTGAGGGGATGTCCAGGGTCATTCCCTCCAAAGTTTGGTCTTCTTTAATTAAAATCACTTTCCACTTGTTTTCTTTTCTTGCTAAATTGCTTGTGGTAAATTTCAAACATGCCCTCATTAATCTATTTATTACCTCCACCAAGGAGGTGAAGCTTTTAGTCGAGTTTGTGTGTGTTTTTGTCTGTCTGTCTGTCTGTTCATCTTGTCTGTGTACAGGATAACTATAAAAGTTATAAACAGGTTTTGAATTTTTTTTTAACAAAGTTGCAACTCAGTCCAAGCAACAGTCTATTACATTTTGGTGATGATCCACATCATAATCCAGATGCCGGATTTTTAAAAAGTATTCTTTGACATTATTTGGCGAAACAAGCAGTTCCTCCCTAAATCAGAGAGTGGCAACAGTGACCATTAACAGCTTCAGTGTCACAGTCAAAAAAGTCCAGAAGTATTATACTGAAGACAAAAACACATTCCTCACTGGAAGTCTTGATCTGCTGATATAAAAAGAACGCATGCAGAGTGAATAAAGATGGTGAGAGCCGTACAAGCACCAGAGGCTTCAGACAAATGCTGTAACTTATTGATAATCTTATGGAAAATTACCAAAGATGCACCTTATGCCAAGGAAAACATGGTATTGATCCCAATCATAGGTGTAAAGGGCTAGTTATACTCCCACAGAAGTGTGTCACGGTGAACTTGACGTAGATGACGTAAGAGGGACAATCACGAACTAGCTTTGTGAGGAAGTGGAAAAATGCAATGGGTAAGTTTGTGCGACAACATAGGGACATGAGAGCGATAAAAAGCGGGGACCCGGGTGGAAAAAGGATCCCAGCGCCAGAAAACTGGGACCCGCTTCTTCTAGCTTTTCCATCTTCACAAGTCGTTTTCCACAATGGCAGTGATACAAAAAAAACAAGCCAGTAAGGTACCAAACAGGAAATATGCATAGTGTAGAGCAGATGTAGAATTGATCAATCAGAGGGCTCCTGTCTGCGGTCACCTACAATTTTGGAGCGGTGCAGCGGTGTCTGCAGAAGGGACAGGGGCATATTTGCATTAAATGCGTCACACACGCAGACAACCTGGTTTCTGAGTATAAAACAGCCTTAAGTCACAATATGGGGCAATATTTGCTGCTTGGCGGAGGTCTGCGCACTCAGAGGGCTTTTCTGGTTTACTAATGCTCTCTTGGGGCTTTATTAAGCAGTATGTATATATGTAAAATCAGTGACTTCTTTAGGAAAATGGTAACCATAAAGGTTGGGGCTCTTATTAAGGGATTTTCATAGATAACATGTGCACTGGTTTGTGTTGATTGGCAACATCTAGATGAGCTACGCTGAACTTTGTTGTTTTTATAAAATCCAATTTTGTCCAATTATTGTTACCTTACTAAAGTTTACATAGATAAATAACTGTTTGAAAAAAAAATGAAGCAGCAAAAGCTATTGATGAGGACAGGTAATGAAATGATAATACCTCACAGCTGCAGCAGTTGTGAAGGAGTCAAGGAGTCATTGACCTTGATTCCTCCCAGAGTTCCTTTCTACTCCCCCTGCTCAGGGTTGATAAGAGAAAACAAGTACGCTCTGGCTGAAAAGATCTGTCAGATCAATGCTTTTGTCTCGACACACATTTAGACCTTGACACCATTTTAAAATATCCAAGAATTTTATTCCATGCGTTTGAAGTTGACAAGCAAAAGCAAAGGTATATCCTTCCTGCTGGTGAGGGGAGTTTACTGGAGTGAGAAATCAGATGATGTTTGCTTTTTATAACATCAAAAGCAAACAGCAGCCCATCCTGAACACTGACTATATGTGATTGCATATCTGCCTTGAGGGCAAATTGAGAGTCTGTGACTTACAAAGGCCATATGCTATACTTCTTCCTCTTCTTTTGTCAGGGCCTTTTGATGAAATTCAATTTGATGGTCCAAACAGGAGTAAAAAAGAGAGCAAAGACAGAGGAGGGCTGACACTGAACCGCATGAGCCAGGGTAAGGAGACTTCCCCCTGGGCCTGGCGGTCCAATCCAGTTTATTGATTTCCTGTCCTCTCCTTCAATATGTGGAATGCGCCAAACCCAATAGATTATGACAAACGTGCCCGCCAGAGACCACCGATCCTCTAATTGAGCTTGATGGAGTACAGCTAAGGATCAAAGGTTGGGAAAATTCGGTGACATAGCAGGTTTCTTCTCTCCTCCTGCAGACACTTCTTCAAAGTGCATAAAACAGACCAGGTCCTTGATGAGAAGGGTGTCTTCCTATCTTTCCATCAAGCCATCTCTCCTCTTGTCTTTTCTGTGGCCGCAGACAGTTAGAATTTCACCTCACTGCTGAGCACAATAGAGTCAATGCTTTACAATAACAGCCTGCTGCCAAAAGCACAAAAAAACAAGGCAAGAGAAAAGCTCAGTGCTCTATTTTGATGAAAGTAACAAGCACAGCTTGTTGTAAATAGGCTTTCTGAAGCCTGAGGCAGCTTTTCTCCCCAGGGGACGTGCTTTCTGCATCTCTCCCAGGGTTGCTGTCGCCAAAAGGTTCTCTGCGTTAGGGGGAAAGGGAGACATAAACAAGAAGTTCAGCTTTTGCTTTGGCAAAAGCAAAATCTTTGTCGGGTATCCGAGTTGGAATGTATTCCATTCAGATTAGGAAAAAGATAGTCAGGCTACAGTACATATCTGTCTGTGGACTGTTGGTGCACTGTTGGCATTACAGTTCAGGTCCAGACAGTCACATTGTTAACTGAGTGTGTTGGGGTGTTGAGCGACTTGGTAAAGGAGCAGCACCCTGCCTGTCGGTCTGTCTACCTGATAGCTTCAATGTGTACTTATTCAAATGAGTTCTGCTCAGGGCAACCCCTTGCAAATCCACACTGGCATTGTCACACAAATTAGGAACGGATGTTTTGGGTAGAGCAGAGGTGTGCAGTCTGTGGACATGGTTAGACCTGCTTCTTTGACATATTAGTGTTGTTCTCCCCCAACCTTGCCTGGCTGTTTTGTCTTCTTTTACCCGCAAAAGAAGGAGAAAGGATGTGAACGATAAATGTCTTCAGCCTGTCACCTATATATGGAAGAGTGCTTTTTTTCCCTTATAATAAATCTCCTCAAACCTCTCTTCAGTTACCTTTCTCTTCAGTGCCTTTAAGCCTCTCTGATCCTTTCCAATAATAATGGCATTGCCAGCCAATCTCTCTGAAAATGGGTTCAGCGCATACCTAATCCCATTTAATTACTTAGACACACAGGGCTCAGGACACACTTCTCAGACGCTCCCCCTCCTTCTGTAAGCATGCCCTGTTTGCACCCCTTCCACCTTTTCTCATGAATTATGGATTGCTAGCTGCAAGGGGTGAAGATTCTGCCTGCTCTGTCATAAAGCTCAGGGAAAACCTTAGTTCAGTGTAAATTTGGTGCCTGTCTGGGGTTGAGGTGCCCTATTGTGCTTGGTATTAAAAGCTCACCACTCTCCCACTCAGTCCCTCGACCGCTGTGGAGCTCGCAGCAGGTGGGGAAGGGGTAATCGTAGGGGCCTTCCAACACTTTCCTCTGCTGCAGCCGCGCTCGTGCTGACCGGCATTATGGTCGACAGTCATCATACCTGTTAGGCGGGGAGGAATGGAAAAAGAAATGGAAGCTGAAAACAGCAAGAATAGCCTTGAATCAGCTAAAGTTTATTGTTGATTCGTTCAACAAAAGAGTGCTTCACACAGCAAGAAAAAGCAGCAACACTTTTATATCAAACCAAAATCAAACAAAGGAGTACTCACTGAGATCTTTGTGAGAGGAAGTGATCATGAAGTATGATAATGATATTCAAATCACTGCAAAATGTTCCTTTTTCAAGACTTTTTGACACTGCTTGTGTGATTGCAGTCATAAAGTTCACGTAATGCCTGCTAGGTAGTTGGGCATAATTGCATCTCTGGAAAAGACGTTCCCAAACTTTGCCATGCGACAACCCCCAAACAGCGTTAGCTTTTGACTAGAGAAACCAGTTTGCCATCCCAAGGAAAATGTACCTTAAAGGAGTGGTTATCCTCGCGTCGCAGTGAGCTTGTTGCAGATATTTTTCATTTATGCCCAATTTTGGGCAGAAATGTTATTCCACGCCACAACGCATGAGGGACAATCATGAACTAGCTGTGGATCTAGATATGGTCGAGGCGGTGAGGAAGTGGGGGCAAGTTTGTGCGACAACGGAGGGACATGAGGGTGAAAAAGAGCATGGATCCAGGTGGAAAAAGGGTCCCACCGTTGTCACTCACCTCGCTCTTCTAGCTGGTCCAACTTCATGAGTCATTTTCCACAATGGCGGTCATATAAACAAAACAAGCCAGTAATGTACCAAACAGGAAATACGCATAGTGTAGAGCAGATGAAGATTTGACCAATCAGATGCCTCGTGTCTGTGGGACTGTCTGCAGTTACCTACAATTTTGGAGAGGTCCACCAGAGTGTCTGCAGAAGGGGTGGGGGCACATTTGCGTTGACTGCGACACACACGCAGACGACTTAATTTCTGAGTATAAATCAGCCTTTAGAGTTGAAAAGCACACAAATTGGTTAAGTACACAAAGAATGAAGGGATATTACTGGCCTATCAGCCAGGGTGGGATAACCTCTACCTATAGCCTGTATTTAGACAGAACAAGAGCCTCAAAGTTCAGTCTTAAATCCCCTAAATTTGTCATCTCATTGTGCTATATCATTACAAGTTATATTTAATAATTATTATTGAAGAGAGAACATAGATGGTGCATAAAATACGCTTACCATTAAAGCATATTTTATGATAATAATATTCATGTTATTATTCAAATTATTTGCCCTGCAATTTTCTAAGGTCTCCCCTAGGGGACAATCACCCTAAATTATAAAATCACCTTTGTAGACTTTCCTATATCCTTATGTCAGACTTATTGGGGAATCATGTCAGACATCCACAGAATAAGTCTTTATATATGACACCCAGTGTCATTGGGACACAGTTGATGTAGCCAGGTAATAGCTGACAGCGTCACACTGCTAATTACGTCTGAGTCATTCGACTTCACCCATAATAAGGGCTATGATACACAAACGTTTGCTTTTTTACATAAATATTTACTATAAATGGACTGATAGAGTTACGAGATTTAAAATCAAACCAGAAAAAAAAAAAAAAAACAGCAAATGGTTACTTGATGGACATAAGTAATCATGCAAGAGTATTGTATCATTTGGATGTTGTGCTTTTCGAATAAATTGCTTTTCTAATATCATCATTCATTTTTATTTCTTTTTCAAAAGTTTCAAGCGTACATATAAGAGTAGGACTGGAATTGGGCTGGAATCATCATCTTTTTCCATTTAAAAATGGGTTATTCCACTCTGCATATCAGCTAGAATTACATGTGAGGATTTTGAGATGAAATCAATTACCAATTATTCTACTTTTATGACAGCAAATAGCTTTTCTGCTGTTAAGCAATAAGTTATAAATTTAAGACAGCTCTTTGTTATGTATACTGTGCAAACATAGTGGTACAGCAGTGAAAGGTACTTCTATCGCTACAGGAAGGCTACCAATATTGCAAAAAGATGCTATACAATAGATCTTTAACATATTAACCTAAAAACAAGAATCCTTATTTTTTACTTAGCTGTTAGATTCTAAAATGCAGTGACTGTTCACACATACATTAATACTGAAATTAAGCTTCTCTACTTTTGATAGCACTGGGCATATACAGTAAAATCATTAAATGTCATGAGAAATTCTTAAATTTACCAATTTAGGGCACTGGTATTGGATTGAAATGAATGGGATGAGTATTACGTATTTATAGTGAGGCACTGGGACCATAACAGCAAATCTAACGGCTGTTGTCTATTCCATATGCTGCCTGCCACAGCGTTAGGCTGCAGAGAGAAGCTGGATAAATCATGCTGTCCACTCCTTATGTGCTCAGCTGACAGGATCAGATCTCAACTCTCTAGCTGCGATCAAGTGCTTGGTTGTGCACACTAGCAGCCATTATATACCCCTACCACCGTGTCACTTACTGGTTGGAAATGTGAGGACATGTTCATTTAGAAGAACACTCCACTCTAAGGTTGTATACGTTCACAAGAGCTGCTAAATAAAGTACAAGATAACCATCTAAGGTAGAGCGTATGTAATTGGCAGTGTCACATTTCTCTTTTTGCCCTTGGAAGAGAAAAAAAAGAAAGATGATGTCTGTGTCAGCTCTGAGATGGTCTGCTGCTGTCTGTCAGGGCCCTTAGCACATTTCCCTCAGCTTTATACAGACAGGGCTTGTCTCACTGCCCTCAGCACCAGACAGACGTCTCATCTTTATCTCCCCAGATTTTTACCTAATCTTTTCTCTCCCCCCGTGGCCTCTCTTGGTGAATCCGTCATAAATCATTTTTGGATTCTGGCCCTGTTTGCACAGAAGGTTTCATAAAAGGAGAGGAACGGGCATCAGATACCCATCCTATGTTGTGATTAAATTACACGGGATATGAAATGCCGTAGTTTGGAATCCATTATACTGCTCAATAAGACTCTTCACACTGTAATATGTCAGGGCCTTGAAGGGACAAAAGCACAGATGGTGGGGTATTTCTGCAATATGCATATGACGGAACAGTTTAATAAGAATGGTTGACAGCTGAAGGAACATCATACAAGCTGAGTGCACACAACTTCTTCATCACACAGTGCTATCTCACCATTAGTCCTGCCATATAGACATCAAAATTTACTTGACAGCAGCTAATTTCATATGTCACGCACAAAAGCTCAAAAAATATGGTAAAATGAGTTGAAAACCGCCCACACCAGGTGTTCTTGCCAACAGACGAAGGTTCATCTGAAGCTCAGCCTACTTTATCAACAATAATGATTCCAGAGGTTAATTTCAATGTTTTTTACTTCGGTTTTCTAGCTTTTTTTCATTTTACATTTACATAAAAACAACTAATTACATTCAATAACAAACTAAAGTGATGATAGCTCTAAATGGACTGGCCCTATCTGTCTCCATCTGTTAAAACCCACGGCCTCCTTTTTGGAGGGCCCTTCATTTTGACAAGTATCATTGAAAAAAAATCCAGTCGCCAGGGCAACGGCAGACTCATTACATCTAATCCACTAATTGCTAACTAGTGCCACAATTGGCCGTAATTGCTTTGGGGACGCAGTTAACCCATCAGTTGGTATGCAGAGCCAGGCGTCGGACAAAGGCCAGAGATGAGGTGTGCTGGAACACATCGAGGAAGAAAATAATAAAAGAAAACATTCTGGGGGAAAAAAAAAAGAAAAAAAACATTTGTGTGTACTCCATCTTCATCATGCTAACATTCCTAATTTTCCAAGTGCAATACTAATTAATAGGGCTGGTTGCCATGGTGATAGATCGCCATATTCTCTGTCAGCAGTATTTAGTCAAATGGGCCCTAATGTTTGTTTGTTAATGGTGCCGTAAACAATGCTGCTGGAGGTCTTTTATTATCTCCACAGAGGCTCTGCTGGCACCTGGGCCATTCAACAGTAGCATGTACACCAAACATCAAATGAGGGGAAGGAAATTCATTCCAGAAATTGCTTTTCTCTTGGTTTTTCGTTTGCAGAGAGTAGGAGACAAACTGGTGTTGTTGTTGTAATGAAATCATTTAACAAAATACTTCCTCTGTGTACAATAAAATCCCTGCCATGTGTCATAAAATGCAATCAAAGTCAAATCATCAAAAATAATGAAATCATTTTATGTGATGGACCAACCACAACTAGCATGTAATTGTATGGATAGAAACCTGAAAAGTCTGGAAATTTGTGTGTATTCCAAACTGATTACACTTAAAGGCAGAAAGAGGATTTTTCTCTAAAATGACTCGATTGATGGCTGACATTCTTGCACTCATGGCCCCCCCCCCAAAAATAAATTTAAACCCATAAACTCTGGCCATGGTGGTGCCTATAAAACCTTAGTCAACCCACTCTGCCTACTGTTGAAAGTGGATTGGCTGCTTGTTTGTCAATCAAGCATTTTGTGTACGCGCCTCCAGTATGTCATTTACGTAGGTTAGTTACGTAGCGTAACTCATACGGTCTTTGGCTAGCAGTGCGCCATTACGCCGAAGCACGAACAAGTACTCCTACACTGTCTTGTGCAAACTCGAGCATCAATGGCTGAAAAGAATCCTGACAAACCTGACTGGAAAAGAAAACCTATTTTCCATGTAGTTTAAACGAGGACGGAAAGTGGGAGAGAACGGAGTGTGTGTTTGGGAGATTCTTTTCAGAGACGCCGTGGGCCTGAAGGAGCAAAAGAGTCTGAAAACGAATGCTTTAGTCGCTAAACTTCCGCAGGACAGGTAGATTAAGTTTAATGCGGTAGTAAGTACTGTAATTTCTTTTTTTAAGAAATATGCAGCAGCAAGAACACACCAACAAATTGTAAATATGACTTGCAGTGATAACGCTGGCAGAGACCTCTTCTTATGGAGATTTTCACTGACATGTGTCACTGACACATGTGCATGATTTAAAAATACACAAACAGCCATTGGACATAACTTCCACCACATAATCCTCTTCCCTGCCTTTAAATAGAGTGTACACTGCAAAAACAATCCAGAAATAAGTAAAAAATGGCTTAAATTAAGTATATTTAGCCTTAATTTGAGCAGGTAAATAAGATGATTTGCCAATGGAATGAGTATTTTCACTCTTAAAATAAGATAGTTAGATAATATTTACTTGAAATAAGACGATAAAATAGTTTTTTCTTATTTTAAAAGGAAATTGTCTTGTTCCATTGGCAAAGTGTCTTACTTACCTCCTCAAATCAAGAAAAAACACACTTATTTTAAGAAAAAATAACTTATTGAGATTTATATTTTTTGCAGTGTAGTCGCCTTCAAAAGTCCTGTAACTTGTAAAAAAAAAAAAATTGTAATACACTTAAAAACAGCTTACTATTAAAAAAGAATAAATTGCATCAAAAACACCACGGAAGGCAGGAGAGACGTCAGAATTAAAGTCGTTTTAAAGTGTTAAGAAGAAGCTGGTCAAAGTTAAAGAGAAGAACATGGTGTTGAATAGTTGGTCATTCTGTGAGAAACCACAGAATTGCATTGGAAATTAATATAATTACCAGGAAAGTATATTCTTTATGTTTGGGGTGCTCTATAAGCAGTTTTAGTAAGCATTTGGTGTTAAAAAATAAATAAATAAAAAAATACCACAAAACATGTAAAATGCTGAATCACTTTTCTTTCACTTCACTGTTATTAACAAACAATAAATCTCATTAAAATACAGGTATTTGGGTGTAATCAGAAAAACATGTTGAAAAGTCCAAGGGATGAGAATAGTTTTGCAAAACAATATGAAAAATGAAAAGCATGAATAAGATAACTTGAAACATATAAAGTACTTTACATGAACTGAACCTTAGGTTTGGTGGGTGTGTGTTCGGTGTGGGTGTGTGTATGTGAGAGTGAGAATCAGGGAACTGAACAAACCCAAACCTCTTTGAAGAGTGAAAGGCTCAAAGGATGGAGAGGCAATCCGAGAACTTCACAGGCACAGAGGGGAAATTGCCTTGAACCTTGAGGTGTATGAAAGTGCAATTTGTGTCCCATCTGTTCTGCTTCCCTTCCATTAGGAGGAAGGGTGCTCTAAGGCCGCTGAGGAGAAAATACCCCTGTGAGGGTCCCGAGGTACACAGAGGCTCTTGTAGATTTAATTTACCAGACTAGTCAATCCCTCTTCCTCTCAGAATTATTCAGCTTTGAATGTTGTAACCTTGGTGCTCTTTGTTTTAAGTAGAAGCATGGTGAGTTTTTTCTGTCTTCTTAAGGCAATGCCTCACAAAGGAAGCCTTAAGCTCATGACTGCAATAGCCGGTAAACAGGGTAGGCAGTGATATTTTCATGCCATACCAGACATCTTTCAAAAAGAAATTAAAAAATACTGGTAGGCAGAAGGACAATGCATCAGAGACAAGCCTGCAGCTCCCCCGAATCCTTTCTGTCATACCACTTAACTTCCTTAACTTTTTGCCCTTTCTTTAGAAATTTGCATGACAGAAGGCAGGAGAGAAGTTTGTTGCCCAGACAACCGATTGCCTCCATTTTGCAGTTGGAGCAGAGGTGACACTAGAGGTGTTGGAAACCTCGGCATCAGAGATTAGATGCTCCCAACGGAAACATGTTTGTCAGTGCCAGAGAGGTAGAGTGTATTACTGGCACTAAGATAAAACATTATCAGCAGTTCTTGTTTTGCGTCTAATGCTGAGGTAGAACATTTTAAAGTACGCCAGGAGCATTAGAATCAACTATTTGATTCCTAAGGTCACTCATTGTCATTTTAAATGCAGTTTTACCTTCACACTGCAGAGTAAAACATTGCTATCTCATGATTTTTTATATACCTCTATCACCATACTGTCTGCCTTGCATTTCAGTGCCTTAAGTAAGTAATGTTCCACTTACTGTGCAACTAATATTGTAATATACAATATTTGCTCAGCTAAACTGGCTAAAAATGGATTTTGTTTTAGGGAAATAATTATTTGGGAAATAATTATTGTAATTTCGAGCTGTAACAAAGTTTACACCCACGTGCTACTGCTACAAAATTTAGACTGGTGCTATCAAATGTAACAGTGAACCTCAAAATCATTAGTCAATGTCTTGCTGCACTGTGCAGAGACTTTATCCCCATTTACACTACCTTCTGAAAACCGATCTGTACCGGACTTGGATCAGTTAAAGCCAAACTTGTTTCCTTACGACCATTACACACATTTCCTCCCCTCCTAGTGCTCTCTAGAGGTAAAACAAGCAAACCAACATGGCACCGAATGTAACATCCAGAAAGTTATGTCTTGCAATAATTGTGATATTTCATTGTTTGCGGAGAGTCGGGCGAAAAAGGCAGCCTTTGGTAAATTTACTTGACAGAGTAATTAGGGCATACAGATGCAAGAAACAACACCAGATGTATTATCACATTGCTAAGCAGAATCATGACTGAAAACCATGTGGCAAGGTAGGGAAGCTTGTATTTTAATGAATGTCTGAAGTTTCATGATTATGGAGGCTGACTGTAAGGAGATGAGGGGGTCTGCTCATGCACTGTTTGTTATCTAAGAACTGTGCCAGAATTGAACCATGCCAAGCCCTACTGATGAACTAGTACCGGTTTAGCGCGGTCCGGTTTTGTCTGGCACGGTCCGGTTCAGTTGTGTGTGCCATTTACACTTAACAGTTATCTCGTTACTATGCTCAAACCGATCTTGGCATGGTTTCAAAAGGGTAAGGTAAATGGGGCTTTTATCTACGCACTCAAAGATGCCTTCTCTCCACATGCTAAATGCTTAGAGTGGTTCCAATCAATGACGGCTGTACCTACCCATTGATTATTATTTGACCACTATCTAAAGACAATCAACCTTATCCTCAGATGGTCATTTGATCTGTAAATCCTGGAACAATAAAATGGACAAAAAAAAAAAAACATTGATAATATGGCTTATGTAACTTCTGACGCATTTAAACACGTACTTTTATGTCTGTAATTACAGCATGAAGAGCACTGGTTAATATTAAGTGTACACCAATTAAGACACGATTTGTTTTTTTACTAAATACAATTAATTTCCACAGCTATAGACACAGACTTTATGGTTTTTTCATTTATAGGGTTTCCGCCAAACCCATTCTAGTGTTTTGCCCCGAGCTTGCCCAGCTCCTATTCTACTGGTTTCCACCATCAAAACTATCCAATCATTTATATTTCTTGTCTGCTAGATTTTGGAGAAAGGCTATCAAAAATCTTATCTTTGCTGTTACAACTTGTACCCAGGCTCGAATAGCACTATTCTCTTATCTTTATCCAACACATTTGTTTTTATACCGCTTGAAACACTGTTTTATTCACTGATGTTTTTTTTTTTTTTTTATGTTGAGTCATAAACATTAGTTTTAATTGTACTTGTAAACATTTGTGACCTGAGCTACAATCAGCACTGACTACAATTCCTGGTACAGAACAGATAGTTACATTTGTAAGAATCAACTGAGGCGTGGCCCACAGATCAATAACATTTTTATTATGTTCAGAACATAGACGCGTCTTAAATCTAAGGTCTCAACAATAGATATTTTGTTTTTCACCTGACTCCAGTTATGCTGGCCCTGAGGACAACTTGGTTATTATTCTATTCAAGCCAGGTGAAATTGGACTTCCCGGAGGTGAGGAATAGAAATGCAGAAAAACAAAAAAAAAACACAAAAGAAAGACATTTCACTGCTTGTTCTCCAACAAACCTTCTCTTACAAGAAAAAGACACACTAACAACCCAAACAAATGAAACTCGACCTTGGTATTAATATATGTTTGAACTCTTAAAATTATTTAAAATTATTAAATATCTAAAATGTCCCTATAGACTTACTCTTACATACTAAATTTAGATCAGTTTCTTCCTCCATCTCAGCTTTTTATCTGAAATTATAAACACTGCTTTTTACTTATTTTATAAAAAATGTCAGCTCTTCTAAAATGACCAGTTGCTCATCAAATTTACCTACTGCAGGAGTGTCCCTTTTATGAATGGAGATCTTGATACGCTGGTTATACATATGCTTCTCAATGCTGTCCTTAGCATTTGCGTTTCCATTACAAACTATGTCAATATTCTGCTTATTTTGAAAATGCACATTTTCACAATTTCCGTATTTCCATTAAATAACAAATACAATAAAAATTGCACATGAATATGTTAGTTTATCCGACAACTCTTGAAAAAAAACATGGAGACAGTGGATGTAAACAAATGAGATGTATCGATATTTCACACTGCAAAAAATTTGTATCTAAATAAGTCATTTTTTCTTAAAATGCTTGCATTTTTTCTTGAATTGAGGAGGTACGTGAGACACTTTGCCAATGCAACAAGACAATTAACATTTAAAATAAGAAAAAAATCAATTGCATTGTCTAATTTCGAGTGCATATTATCTAATAATCTTGTTTTAAGAATAAAACTGCTCATTCCATTTTCTAATCACCGTATTTAACTACTTATATTAAGGGAAAATAGACTTCATTTAAAGATTTTTTTTTGCAGTGCAGCCAAGGCTCTAGTGAGCGCCATCCTCCCACAACTGTTTGGTCTTCTTTGTTTTTTTTACAAGGCAGTGAGGTCTAGCTGTAGATCACATGACTTGTGATGTGCAAAAAGCGTTACCATTGCAGTTTTGTGAAATATATGAATTTTGATATCACCCCCCAAAAAAAAACCTTATTGAAAACTAAAACATTTTAATCAAAAACTTTTTTTTATGGAAAAATGCAGGTTTTCGATTTAGAAAACATACTGTATTTTTGTAATTAAAACTTGCACAATTTGATGGTAAATGGAAACACACCGATTATAGAAGCCAATATGTACAAGGTCTATATAAGAAAGGAAATGTGAATGGGTGTGTGTTTCGCCGGAAAAGCCAAATCGGTTTTGACCGCTCGGCTGGGAAACGCTGTAAACCCACAGCTGGCCATTTGAAAAAATCTTTTGTTTTATAAGTGAGCAAAAGTGGGAATAAAACGGCTTTTAACTGCAAGAACAGCGTCTGGACATTGCCTGGTTACCAGCTCATCCCGGCAAATGTGCGTCAACATAAAATTCCAGGTTAAGTAACGCTCCAGTGGCTTTTAGCATCGGCTAAGCCCCTACACCAATAGTCTATTGTTTATTAACTTCATTTTGTTTTCATCAAGGTTTGACTTGGACCTGTAATACATGATTACCAAACGCATCTAAATAGAAAATAAGTTAAACTGTTTTTATATTGGGGTCATTTTTGTTCACGTAACTACTTTCTAGGATTTGTTCATTATATACCAAATAAAGTCACTGGTGTAAACGCCTCAACCTCTCTCACATAACCCTTAATAAGACTCCTTTTTTTGAATCCCTTTACAAATTCATCTAAAAGTGTGACCATTTTTTTTCACATGAATAAATACATATATATATACCCTCTGAGAAAAGTACAATCATGGGCGTAGGTTTGCATAGGGACCATAGGGACATGTCCCTACCAAAATTTTGAACCGACCTAATTGTCCCGACCAATAATTGGATGTGAGCAACTTGTTTATAATTTACAGCAGTAGTTGTTGCAGCAGTGGCTTCTTTTCCTCACGCAGCTCCTCTGCCTGGTCTCTCCTGTCCCTTTCATGTAGCAGCGCATGGAACTGTTCTGCGCTGTTTAACTCCACTCTCATTGGTTGTTCTGCCTTAAGTTCCGCCTTCTCTCTCTCTGATTGGCTGTTTTCTAGTCCGCGTGTGCTTGGAGCACAACATTGAAAATATATTCACACTAGAATGCAGCGGTTACTACAATTAATATTAGGCTACAAAACTAGTCCCAATTAAAAAAAAAATGAATATCATGTACACTAAAAAACAAAAACCTTTTTTTTTCTTTTATAAAACGAAATATTCTGAGTCAGCCAGGAGTTCTGAAGACTGCTGGAAAAATGGGCAAATAAAGGCTGTAAGCCATCAACATTTCTGATTCTTAGCCACAGCCACCTAAAAAAGAAAATGTGAGGATTTCCTTTTTACTGATATTAAGTTGATATTACAGTTTTCATTTTTTTTGTTTTTATTTTTACAATTTTGATATAATAACTGATCTAAGTGGGTTGCTCTGTGGGGAAAGGCACATTTTACATTTATATTACTGTATGTTTTAAAGTCTCTATACTCCAGTTAATGATGAATCACTCACTAAATTAGTTGACGATTATTGAAATAATCAATTAATATGAATCATTTTGGCTAAGCATTGGCTACACAGAGTAACTACAGCCCAGATGTTCAACTTTTATAGTGAAGTTAATATTTTAATGAATGTATTATTTTGCTTGATACAGAGAGAGAATAGTAGGTAAAAATATAAGAGTGGGGTTTAACTCTGCACAATTCTATATCTTCAAAAGAAAATACTGTATTTACCTTCTCTCTTAGTCGTTCAAATGAAACCGTTTTCAAAGTGGAAAACAGTCCTAATTCCACATTCATCAGAGCCGGTGATACTTCAAACATTGATAAACAGCATCTAATGAGTGTAGAGCTTATAACATTTTTATTAATGGAGCAAAATGTTGCTTTTCTCTTTTAACAATGAATTCCTCTTATCAGTACGGATGCTCACATCGAGCATAAAAAAGGGCATGCATATTGCATAGCACCAATGACACCAGACTAATAGTGTCCCTACCAAAGTTCAAATCAAACCTACGCCCTTGAGTACAATTAATGTTAAGTGTGAGAAAAAAGTTTGCATTAAATATGAAAATTTGCAGGGGATACTGAGTGACGTTGCCATTTAGAATCATAGTTTCTACAGAAGAGAGTGCACACAGTCTATGTTGCCAACTGTGAAACAAATGGCATCTAAATTGAATAATTCAGTCTGGGGGAGAAAGATGTGGGATTTGCACACAAAGACTGACTGACAGATAGAGTGAGAGGAGAGGCAGCCGACCTTTAACAGAGCTGCAGAGAAAAGACAGTAAATGGCAAGTTAGATTAATAGATTGGCAAGGTCTCACAGAAGATGGGCTAATAATCCACCAAGCGAGAGAAAGGCAGCTTTTCTGAGGTTAAAGTTGAGAGAGGAGGAATGATGAAGATGGAAATATGAATACTAAATAATTCAGTCAGGATCCTTTTGTGAAACAAAAAGGGATTAAAAAGTGTTGAGAGGAGTCAAAGGTTAGCAGCAGATGTGGAGGAAAGCAGAAATGAATCACGTGGATGTGCAAGAACAATCTGAGATGGAAGAAAAGCATGGTGGAGGAGAGGACATGGAAAAATATGTGTAACACTGCTAGACAGAGGTCATAGTGTTATTATATTCCACATTCAGAGATCACCTCTACCAGTGCTCCTTTTTAACCACCACTGACATGCAGACGTAAAAGCTGCAGACAGACATGTAAATGAACACCTGGATTCCTCTTAGCTCCTTCAGATCCAGTTTCTTATGGAGCAATTTCAGCTGCTCCGATTGAAATCACTCTGAACAGCAATTATGTTGTAGGGAAATGAGCTATTTAATTTTCACAAAGCATCCTCTACGTCCTGCTAATTGCTGCTTATATGCTTATATCAGCCAGTTTCTCCTCCAAGCTGAAATTATTGCATCTCCATTAAAGGCTTTCAGCTCTCAGGACCTCACTTTGAGTTTTTCCTTATTGACTCTTTTTGCAGTTTCTTAGTGGCACTGCTCCGAGTGTTAAAATTCTGCCCACCAAATGTTTAACTTGCACTCTAAACTGTTATTTTGTTTTTGTTTTTTTTCAATTTCCAGGTTTTTTTCTCTTTTCAGCCATTTTAGTAATACTTTTACAGCAGCCACTCATCGGCGTTGCTATGTTTCAAGAAAATTTCTGTGATCAATACATTTTAACAGATGAATGTATTCATAAATTATGTAATTACTAAAATCAATGCTCTGATGTTCTTATCTTGTTAAAAGGAAGAACTAAATGGCTCACTCTAAGTCAGGGGCCGTGTAATGATGAAAATTATGAGATCCCAGATAAAAGCGGCTGAAAAGAATTTCGTCTGCAGCTCCAAACCAAAGTTTAGGAGCGCAACCATACAGGTGGATCTCTAAGTATTGCTGTTGGTTTCCTCCGCATCAAAAACAGTTAGCTAGTAACTTCAAGATTTTATGGGCTTTTCAATCTGGGAGGAGATCCTAAGGAAATCTGAGAAGTCATAAAAACCTTGCTCGAATCTGGTTTAATATCCCTTTAACATCAGAGATGCTCTTCTTCTTTGTGGGATAGAACATGGAGTCTAAACCTTTCAGATTTTATGGATCAAATTGACACTATAGCAAAATTTGCAGCAGATTTGACAGATAAAATGAGGAAAGAACACTAAAGAAAGAGAAAAGTAGCAAAAGAACATGCAAGTTACCCGCACACATACAAGTGTTTGTACAATTACATGCAAAAAATAATTGTAAATGGACAGACCTATATCAATGTTCTAAGCTTCACCACAAACATTCTAACTTTCTTTTTTCTTTCTCCAATTTGAAACCTTTTGTTCAGCAGTTCATTTTGTGTCCTCCTCCTTTTTTAATAGGCAGACAAAGACAGTGTCTGTGAGCTTGTAGTTGCACGTGTGTGGGTGTAAATTTTCTGGGGTTCAGGTTGAGTAAAAGAAGGGAGCACTCAAATCCCAGTGGCTTTGGGGAGCTGTCAGAACTGATAGTGCTCTATCACTCGTGAACGGAGGTGCAAAATTGGGCAGAGCTGAGAACTGTGCGAGTCAGAAGATGATGGTCCCTCTGTCTACTGGAGCCTGACTGACTGAGATGGAGAGATGTGGAAAGTGTTCAACCAGCTACCTTTCAACCTGAAAAGAAAAACCCGCTCAAAATGCAACACAATGAATTCATATGGACGCTACATTAACCTCCAACAGGACTAACAAAATGCCATTTATTTTCTTATTTTTATTCATCAATGCAAATGAGAACTTATCAAGCCTGGACCCTGTAACTTTATAACACCAAACATTGAGTTCACTTTTTATAATAAAAATTTGATGTTTTGCAAATGGATAAAAGTTAAGTGAACTGAGAAAAAATATTTTTTTGTTATAAGCATATTTGCTTGCTTAAAAAATATTTACTTTGATCTTGACAATGGGTAGCTTGCATGCTTTAAGAGTCTAAATGTATTTATTTTTAACTTTATGTCATTAACTTACTTAAATATCATTTTATTGACATGTTTTCTGTTTGTCTTTGTTCAATTACCTTCTGAAATGTATTTAATTCTAGAAGACACATATATACAGTAATCATGTGTCTATATTTATAGCTGTGAGTGATTTTACTGAACAATGTTGTAGTTAGTATGCATAATGATGCATTGAGTGTAATTAGTCAATTCTCGGTTCATTCTCATCATATCCTGTGTGCAACTGAGGCAATGCTTTCCACTTGGGGTTAGATTTCCAAAGATTCATTTTAAAACTAATCTGAAGAGCATCTTGCCCAATTTCATTCATTTCAAAATGATCTTATCTCATTATCATTTGACTCCCAATATAAACCTCGGACAGAAAGTTAAACACCTAGAGAATACTTGATATCACAAAACCAGAATAATACATCTAAAATGAATTTACTTCCTCAGGCTGACATATGACTCACCTTACCTGTGTGTTCTTGTGCTACTTTTGTTGCTCAACCATGGGGAATAAAAGAGACAAAGCATTTTAAATATCTGGTTAATTTCGTCTGACAAGCTTCAATATTGGGTGTGATAGTATGCTTCAGTAATGGAATCTGAACTGGGTTAACTCAGTATTGCTATTGATTATTATAGTCAGTTTATCTTATATTGTCAAAGACAGGAAGACGGTTATATGAGAAAAGAAATGTAGATTATCACAAACCTGAGCTACAAATACATAGGAAATTGTTTAAAATGTTGAAATTCTGGTTTTCCATACTTGTTCGTTATGCCGTACTTTAAGGCAGCGGTCCCCAACCACCGGTCCATCGGTCATTTGGTACCGGGCCGCACAGAAAAAAGTATATAAATATATATAGATATATAGATATATATCTATATAGATATATAGATATACATCTATATTTATATATAAAATTTATCGACGATCAGAGTCTGAGTGATGTTTTATTTTGAAAAATATAAAAAATTGCGGTATTCTCTCCCAATTACATCTCTCGGTGCATCTGTGCCTCTTGACACAGGTTAATTCAGTTCAAGACTCATCCTATCTATAACATCCTATCTTTGTGAAGCGGGATTTTCTGCGGTTACAGCGACCAAAACAAAGCTATGGAGCAGACTGGACATCAGGAGCACCAGGAGTGTGTCATTGTCTCTGATTACGCCTAGATCGGACCGGCTTGTTGTTTTATTTTTATGCTGTTTGTATTTGATTTTATGCCAGTCGTATCATTTTACTTGATCGTATCTACGGACCCCCGAAACCGGTCCGTGAAAATATTGTCTGACATAAAGCGGTCCGTGGTGCAAAAAAGGTTGGGGACCGCTGCTTTAAGGTACCTTTTTAGATGCTTTAACCTAAACTGTAGTAAGCTCTTAGCAACCTAAGACTCTTGTACCGACATAACACTAACACTTTAATGGAAAGAGTAGATCCAAAGTGTGAAGCTCTCTTAAAACAAAAGCAATAGCTGTGTTTCTGACAGCCCTGCCTAAACCAGCTGCTTTCGAGAGGAAGACTGTGTCAATATGCTCAGTGCGAGAGGGCGTTTGTTTAAGCACATCTTAAGATGATGTCTCCATTTACAGCAGTATCAGTTAAGTTGATGCATCCAAATTTAGACTTTGCAGAATACTGAGATTTTGTTTTTCCATAAAAAAAAAAAATGCAGCAATGATCTTACATACATTTGTGTTTTCCTTAATATTTGTATTACCTGATATTACAAGAAAGCTGGTAAAGCCGGTAAATCTGTCTGGTTTTTATATTCTACTGGGAACTGCAGGTACCACAAAGGTGCTGACAAACAACATGAAAGGTGTTAAAAACAGTTTTATTTTCTCACACACAGTAGTGACAGCTAGATGGAAGAACCTGCTTCAAAGCCTTCCACTTACCCAATTGTTGTAGTTAGGTGTAGCAAATTCAAACAGTTTGGGTTCAAGCTGCTCCTTTGTGTCTACACATTTTTATGAGCAAGAGGAAGATCCCTGGTCATAACAAGCTAAAGTGAGAAGGGCGTTCTGTGCCAAACTTTTTAAACCTATAGCACTTGATGCAAATGTTTAAAAACAGAGCTGCGTTTGTGAAATAGTGTTTTACATTTTGTTCCCTTATATCCACAAACCTCAGTGGGTTTTATTGGGATTTCAATTCAGTTCAGTTTATTTATATGCCACCAATTCACAACACATAATCTCAAGGCACTTTATAGAGAATACTGTCAGATTGGTTAGGAAAACCAGTTGATTGCATCCAGTCATTGATTTGATAGACGTGCTCTTCCTGGATGCTGGGTCTCTGCTACAACTACGACTCTGCTTCCTGGTCTGCACCCTGGGCAGTCAGGGTTTTGTAGAACTAATAAATTCAGCCAGGTTCCTAGAACGAACAGCTACACCATCCAAAGTGGGATGGATGCCGTCTCTTCGAATTGGGTTTTCCCCAAAAAGACTGCAGATTATCCATGTAGCCCAGATCTTTTTCAGGACACCACCTAGACAACCAGTGGTTCAATGACGACATGCGACTAAACATATCATCACTGGTCAGATCAGGGAGGGGACCTGACAAAAGTACGGAGTCCGACATTGTTTTGGAAAAACGTACATACCGAAGTTACTAATTTTAGTGACCTCCAACTGGCGTAACCGAGTGTCATTACCGCCAGAGTGAATACCAAGCTTACTGTATTTAACCTTACCCTTAGCCAGGAGTTTCAGGTAGGATTTGATGTCGCCCGTTCTGGCCCCCGGCAAACATTTGACTATGGTCCTTGGTGTCTCTAATGCCACATTTCTGTCTATGGAGCTACCAATTACCACAGTGGGCTTCCCAGTGGGTGCGTCACTGAGTGGGGAAAGTCAGTTAGAAACGTGGATGGGTTAGTGGTGACCAGTTTGCAGAGATCCACAGCTACGCTTTCTGCAAACTACTACCCAATTGCCTGGCTGCTCAGACACTGTGGAGGACCACTACATGGACATGTCCCTGATCTCAGTGGCTCCAGGTTGTGGGCTTGGTCTAATTCCTGGATGTTCAAAGCTCGAAGTTGGGACTAAGTTTTGGTTGCCATGAGGAGTGGGTAAAAATACCTGCTGAGAAGAGCAGATGTCTAATTGACAGTTACAGGAATTGTTTGATTGCAGTGATTGAGTCAAAAGCTTGAGCAGCAAAATATTAAGTTAAGGGACCATCATTTTGTCTATGCCTGTTTCAGGAGTTTATTTATTTATTTATTTTTTATCATTCTGTTGAAGCATAACTGAATAGCTAAACCTGACTTTCATTTGTTCATTTTCATAGAAATTTTATCTGTTATTACTTTGTCAGATTCAAGCTATTTATGTTGCCACTGTGGATTTTTCTGTCATTAATTGAGGGGTCCAGATATTTTTTTTTTTCAATGTGTGTAATTGTGAACAAAAATATAATGTAGTGATTTGTCGAATAAAACTCAGGAAATCCCCTTTTACTTGCAGATACAGCTGTAATATTTTGGGGAAAAGCAGATACATATTTGATCATTCCTATAGCTACTCAAGCAGAGTAGCACAGCTCTCTAATTAGATTTTCGTCTCGACTTTAACTTTACCCTTCTAACCAATAAAGATATTTAGAGCTGAAATAATCCATTTTGACTCTTGCTGTATGTTCAAGGGTAATCTTCTTTTGGAAGTGAAGCCTGTAAAGTCAGGAGTATACATTCAAATAACAAGTTTCTCTGGGGAACTAAGACTTAAATGCAGAAAATTCCTGACTTAAAGTTCACTGCAGTTCATATTTTATTTAACATTGAATTCTACAGATCAAATCTGTTGCTCTTCAATAACTTGTACCATTAAATAGTGTAAGTAAGTAAGTAAGTAAGTAAGTAATTGCAACTATAATGAAATTAGCTTTACAAGGTTTGGGCTCATAATCTATTTTATTGTATTTATTATTTGTTTATTTGGCTGGGGTAGTGCATGTTAATGGACATACATGAAAGAAAAAACATGAACGTAGACACGCCAGATCATGGCCAAAGGATAATTTCCATCTGTTCTCCCGAAAGAAACATTACTTTTCAGCAGTTTGTACAAGTCTTTGCAATGTTTTGCAAATACTTTCTATCTTGCATTCAATGGTTCTTCCAATGGAGTGTCTTCTTCTAAAATTATAAGACTATTTACAATTATTTTATAAGACTGTTTATTCTTCAAATGATAATCACTTATAAATTGGCACCAGATACTTGAAAACTCCCCTTTCTGCAAACAGTTTCCTGTGTATATGTAAGGTAGGTTCTCATGAAATCTGAGCGGTCACACACAGGGAACCCAGAAGCTTTTCAGGGTTGAACCAAAACACCACAGAACAAGAAAACAACCTTTTAACAAAAATTGAGTTTCAGTTAAATTTTAACTTCACCTCAAATCTAAAAGTCTTACTGCTGCTCAGCAACATATTTTACTGTTCAGGGGCAATAAGCATCATTCAAAGTCGACCACAATTATCAGACTGTAACAAAAGATGAATTCCATTTTACAATAATGTAAAAAAAATTCACTTTTTTTTCAGCCTGTGAAACAAGCGTTTGAAGGTTGCCACAAAGGCAGGGGATTGCAGTATGAGCCTCATATTTTTGCTTATAAATGTGAAGTTGCAAGCAGCCTTAGATGAGCCATAGAAAGGTTGTAAAAATACCAAGTTTTTGATGTAACACTTGCACCTCTAGATATGTGGCTCTCTGAGGCCTCTGATCTCTGCCCTGGTTTCACCTCTCCTCATCAACATGTGGTTTTCAGGTTAAAGTGCATTATGAAACATCTACATGCCAATTGCTGAAACTTAAATATTGTAAAAGATGTCTGCTCTGATTAGCAATTGCAACAGAAAGATCTAAAAAAAAAAAAAACTACTATTGCACAAATATTTAACTTTAGACCAAATCAACTAAAGATGTCCTGATGTTGCAATCTCTGCTACTCAGTCCAGGGAGTGTTAAGAGTCATATTCACACTTGGAAAAAGTCCCCCGTCATGTACAATTTCCACATTAATAAGAGCTTAGCACAGATTAAACACATAGCAGCACAAAAGTGTGTGTGTTTGTTGGTGTGTGTGTGTGTGGTTTTGGGGGGGGGGGGTAATGTAGGGTTAGTTTAGTTTAATAAAACTGGTCAAAGTTAAAGAAAATTGTAAGAAAGCATAAGAAAATGCTCAAGGAAATCAGATTAGTGCAACACGTAATTTGCAGCATAACAATTTGTATAGCCTACACCACTAAAAAGTCAATTCACTTTGTGAAACGCCTTTAACTGACATACTTTTAGTCAGGCTTTTGACCCACATGCAGAAACCAAAGTATCTGGAGGACAGAGATCAAATGGCAAAATATTTATTATGCCTTGGAAAAGAGAGGAGCAGTTAGTTGAGATTCAAATGAGGTAGAGGTCAAGCTGAATGAGTTAGAGAAGTTTTTAAGTCTCACCTTTACTCTACAGGGCAGAAGGGATTGGTTGGATCTCCTAGTGTGGACTCCTGCATCTATTCAAAGGATGGGTGTCCAGCGGGCAAAAGCTGAAGCTAAATTAAGGAGCTACTGAGGACGATCGAGGGTGAAGGAACCTCTAGTACCAAACTGTCCCAGATGGACATGCGGAAGCTATCCAGGAGCAAGAAGATTGTTTAAGTCTGGAGGTTTAAACAACAGGCAAGGTCAGCTAAAGTTGTAACATTTTTAACAAACACTAGATTTTAATTAGAAAGGTTCTAAGGCACTGGAAACTTCAGAAGACTTACTAGCAACCAGACAAAGGGTGACCATCCAGCCCCTCCTTATAAACACTGCTGCAGATTAGTAATGATTCCCAGCTGTGCAACCTGTATTAGATTCACCGCTCTATAGCAGAGATCCTGAAAAGGAAGTAGAGCTCTCACATCTGCACAGGTCTATGCTGAAAATGAGAACCCAATTAGACTACTAATATAAATAAAGATTAAATATAAAAAAAAAACAGACTGACACACATCAAGATCATGCCATACTGGATACATTACATTTAGGCTAGACTGATTTTAGTAACTCTTCAGTTCTGTTAATAAGGCTGGTTTTCTTCTTATACTGTAGCTAATGAAAAGACACTAATTCATGTTAGGATATTGCAAATGTTTGCAAGCCAACTTAATGTTATTTTTACAAGATATCTGTCAAAGTAGCCTCATCAGAACACATTCTGTTGTTTTTGTGGCTGCATTCATTAAGTTTTGTTCAACCTTATTCAGACAGAGTCTGTTAAAAATAAAGAGTGAAATTAATTTTCAGTTTGGTGTGGACTTTGTCTTCGCTATTTGATTCATTCATTCTTCATAACAGTGATAGAGTTGATACCTCTTTCGGTGGTTACTGAGTGAGAGGTTGGGTATTGTTCAAACCGATCCCAAGTCTACTGGGTTTGATCAAGGCTACTAAGGACCTCCTTGATTTAGGACAACGGAGTAAACAACAGCATCACCATTTATCATCCAATATGAGCAATTGCACCCACAAACTCAGTTTCTCCACTATATTGCTTTAAAAAAAAAACAAGAAAAAAACAAGAGGTCCAATAACTTTTTGAACAATTGTTTTCTACTTTTCTTCTTTAATGAAGGCCAATTTTGTGATGTGCATTTGTCCTAATGATGTCTAAGTGAGCAGGTTTTTTTTCTAACCTCTCCATAGTTGAAATGGACCTCTTGGCTGGTTCTCTGATTAATGTTCTCCCTGCCTAACCTGTCACTTAAGATGGACAGCCATGTCTTCGTATGCTTGGAGTTGAATCATTCGCTTTGAGATTCTATGAACCTGAGATATCTTGAACAATTTAACTCCTTTTACCTTGTCTGATATATGGAATGACAAACTGCAGTTTGTAGTCGTTTGTTGGAAAATAGAAAATAAAACCTTAATAAAGAGGTATGAGTAGTTAACAAGATGATATGTTCTCCGTAAAGTTTTCATTTCCCCTCTGATCCCAGTTGATCCCTCTTGTCTTTTTTATGGCTCACCCTGCTGTGTTCCTTCCCTGCCATCCTCATATGGTCCCCACCGATCTCATCCTCCACCTCTGTGTCCTCTAACCACTTGACACCTTTTCAGATTCATCCCCATCAGTTGGCAGACAGCGTGCGTTTCACCCACAGGGCACAAAGCAGCGATCCTCGTGAATCAATGGCAAATAAATCAATGCTATCTCTTTTTTCCATGCCTCTGTTGCCATCGATTTCCCCACCCTCTCTCTCTGTTGCTTTGCTGCTTGTGGAGTCCTGAACTTTGCTCAATTAAACTGAGTTCACTTTCAGGAATAAACTGTAACAGCATAAGGCTTTCAGCTCTTATACAGACACTAATGTTCATGGCTGGAGCTTTTATTTATGAGATGCTCTGTTCAAAGAGATGCAGTGATTTTCTTTTTTTTTGCTGAGGCTGAACCTAAATTTCCTGATACCTTGAACTCTCTTTTTTTAATGAGGCTGCAATGCTTTCGTTAATTGAGACTTTTCATTTTCAGCCAGAGCTAATGTCTAAAGCTGAGACAAAGTGAAGATCCTTTGATCATATTTACAGAGATAGAAGTAGTTTCAATTAGTATGTAAATGAGACTTTTTGTTTTAGTAAAACAGTCATGGGTCTCCTGGCGAGACAAAAAATATCTAAATAAGATTTTTATTTCCAATCTTCAGGCTCTAAAGTCTGTCTTTGGGAAGGATTTCTGGGAAATGCAGAAACCCACACATATTATTCTAAGGACTACATTTAATATAGCCCACAGAAAATTATCCACTGTGATATTTCACTAGTCTCTCCCATAAATAATTCAGTGTTTTTATGTGCCCTCATGCTGCCTTGGGGATTGGAACAGCTGAGTGTTTTCACAGCTTATTTGAGTCCAATCTTCTGCGTATTGGGCGTGCTCTAATCAAACCACAGCAAACATGCTTTGAATGTTTGTTGAGTCATCTGCTTATCAGCTAATCAAACGGCCTATTTAACGTGCGTCGCTGCCTCGGCGGCGCATGGCACAGCTATGCTTTAGAATTTTTCAATTACTTGTTCATCTGTTTGATCGACTCTGCAGCCATGCAGTGCAGGTGATGTAGTTGATCTCCATAGTCTTTAAAGCATGATGTGCAGGAAGAGTAATTTCAGAAAATACATTTAGGGATCGACTGAGCCAGGTGATCGATGGTTTGGGAAATTTTCCCTCTCTTAAAAGCAGATTTGTACAATTTCTCTTCTGGGTCCAAGACCTCATAAAAGACTCATGTGTGCACAGAGCATGTGGGTGTTTCTTTTTGTGAAAGAACCAGGAGGAAAGTGCAAGTCATAGAGAAAACTCAAAGGCAGGAGCCAGGACACCGACATGAAGCTGCCAGGGATTGGTGAGCAATCAGATAGGGCAGAATTGATGACCTGGCTCAGGATGGATTTCTTGGAGCGCACTGCCAGACCGAGGTAATACTTTCAGGCTCTTATCAGCACTGGCATAAGCTGAGTGCTGCATCACCCACTTCCCAGAGTCAGCTTATTATGAGAGTCCATGATGTGTGATTGCTTGTACTGGCTTTGTGAGTCCCAGGGTCTGTGTGCAAAGGCCACAGTCACCAGGAGGAAGAACAACAAGGAGTCACGGTCAAGGTGCACTGCTCACTTTGCAGGCTTTTTGGTTCCTTATATAGTAGTATACAGAAACATTCATTCCTGCAGAATGTTTTCACATTTTGCCACATTACAATTAAAAATTTCAACTATTTCGTTTAGATAATATGTAAGAGACTACAACACAGCTTTACATAATTGTGAAGAGAAAGGTTGATACATTTTTAATATATAATATCTAAAAAGTTGGCACAAATACACTTTCAGGGTGCTTTACTCTCAATTGCTGTCAAGGTAAAATATATGTTTTATAATATATATCTTAATAACAGTCCACACGTGTGAAATTCAATCTTAGTATGGATATAACTGTTCCATGATGAACTGGTTTGTTGGAGAAGGTATGTGGATAACGATCAGCACTGTATGAGGTACCACAGGTTATGGCACAATTGCAAACCTACAAAATATATGTGAAACATCCTAAACTGGCAGCAGGACAATGAGCAATGACAGGGAAAATGTAGCTAACAAGCTCATGATAAGGAACCACAGAGGTTTTGCAGCTTGGAGACTGAGGGAGGACACACAGAACCACTTAGAAGAAAGTTTCTGTTCAAATGGCACAAAAATGCAACATTTTGTCTGACATGCGTGCTCAAAAATGAAAAATAAAAATCAATAAATAATAAACACGCTGCACCTTGTTGTTCAGTGTTGAACGGATTTCAGATGGAGCCAGGAAATCCTGAAGAGAAAGGCTGAAAAAGATTTTAGGCTGGGATGGAGGTTTGCCTTCCGACATGACAGCAAGCCTAAACATGCAGCCAGATGATGTGGATTTGGTTAAAGCATATTAATACATTAGACTGATCTAGCCAAATTCAAATCTAACTTGCAACAAAAGTAGAATATTTATTAATATTAAAATAAACTCTGCATTAAAATTAATGATTTCAAGATCAATTTTTGAATCTGGTAAAGATGCGCCCCAAAAGGAAGCAAAACTATTGAAAAGCATATTATATTTATCTTTATCCATTATGGTTTGCAGGAAATTGGTCTTGAGTTATAAAAAGAAAAGACAATAGTCATAAAACAGAAACAGTGAATCTAAAATGACACACATTACGGATCATAGATGTAGTAGTTTAGATGTATCCTTGGACGCACACTGACTCAAAAAAAAAATCTGTTTTGATACTTGGGTGATTGTATTTTCTGGTTTCTTTTATGTCCATTTTCTTAATTTGCCTGTTGCTTATGCTGTGATTGTTTCCATTTTAGCTCATTCTTTTGTCTTTTGGATTTCTCTGTTTAGCATTTGTGTGCTTACTATTCTCCTTCCCTCAGCTCCCTCTGCCTTCATCAGTCTCAGCTGTTCTAAATCTTCACCTGATTGCTCACATTTGTCCTCCCATACCTTCTCTATCTTTCTCTCTGTGTATAAGCTCTCCGGTGGCAGTCCTTAGTCCATTAATCCATTCTTCCATCAATCTTGCTTTTGCTAGTGCTGCATTTCCTGTTCTCCGTGTACCATACCACCTGTAGCTTATTTTCCTGTTTTGTTTTCAATTAACTCTGTTGATTGTAATCTCCACTTACCGTAGGTAATTTTGCATCACTGTCAAGCATATCCTCACCTTTAAAAGCACACACAAAAACTGCAGGCATAGCTGTTGGGTGATTAGGTTACTTCAATGCAAAAAGGAAATAAGTCTCATGTGAAGAAAGGTGACCATAATTCGGCCACCATCATGTTTTAATATCAGCAAGATGTTCTTTAAGTTCATATCTCAAAAATCCTTTGCAAATGTCTTAACATAAATGTGAATGTTTTATCAAAGTATATTCTTTAGCAGCATTTTAATGGGAGATTCTGGAAAAGCAAACACAACTTAAAAAAAAATGTGACACTTTTGGCCTTTATTTAAAAGTGAGCTAAAAGTAAGGTTGGGACATGAAGCAAAGGTCAACAGTTCGGGACTCAAACCAGGAACGGCTGCATCCAGGGCAAAGATCTCTGTAAATTGGTCATGTGAGATACCAGCTTATTTGAAAAAGATTGAACAACACAGCTTGATCTAGAAATATGGAAATGCAACTGATTGTTTTTATACATAGAAATGAACCAGAACTTGTTGAAAAGTCCTGCAAATTCTTCTGTGTTGCTGTGAGCAGTTTTTCTGACCGGTTTCTGTTTTGCCTTTTCATCAGTTCTTTAGAGCCATCTGGATGATGCCATGTCACTTTTAGCTAATATTTTCTTAAATGACTGATAACCATTTTCAGTGTGCAATTATGTATATATAATTCTGTGGATTTTATGTAAATGTTATATTTCTTACAAATGTGATAATTCAACCTCTTTGCAAATTGTGGCTTTCAGGTGTCAAGTATTGAAGTATTCCTTACTGTCATATTTTGAATGTGTGACTCTGAATAGGCGCAAAAACAGAGACAGTTGGTATGAGAAAAACTTTATTGAAAAAATGGAAATTAACAAGATTGGATTTCAGCTGATTGGGGGTCTGGTGAGCTCTGCTGGGAAAGATAGGGAGGATGTTGAAAAAACTGAGCTTTGGGATTTGTGAGAATATGGTTTGGATGGTGAACTCACTGAGGTGGCAGCTTGGGCTTGGTCTTGGGGAAGAAGTGCTGTTCAGTGGTACGGGTTGTTGGTGCAGATCCATATTCTCTCTCTGTGTTGGTTTGTTGGAGGGTGGACAGGCAGGCGAGCGCAGACAGGAGGGCTGACAGATGGATCCGGGGTTCTTCTCTGGTGTGAGAACTTTCCAGGTGTCTCTCAGATTCTGATCCCAGGTGTGGGTTTCCAGGTCTTTAACTAGATGGCTTTCTGGAAGGAAATCACAAGGACGAGGTTACGATAAGGTCTCACAGAAAATAGCGTTTTCAAGGAATAGGTCTGTACCACGCTGAAGCGTAAACAAACTGACGCCCTCCTTCTTCTTCTTCTTATTGAGTTTTATTGGCGGTTGGCAAAAAACGTTAGGTGAGCATTACCGCCACCAACTGGTATGGAGTGTGGACTACATGGCAGAGAAAAAAAAAAAAAAAAAAAAAAAACTATATCCTATTATACAACCTAATCTGTTTCAAAAATTCAAATATAACCCGATATCCTCTGCTTCCTGATTCTTTCTGCAATAAATCTACAATGTCAAGTTTCATTTTCATGTCACTAAGTTTCCTTATTAACCTGTTTCTCTGTATCGAATATTTACTACAATTTAAAATGACATGTTCCACAGTCTCATCTTCCCCACAGTCACATTTCCCTGTCTGATGTTTCCCTATCAAAAATAACGATCTGTTCAATCCAGTGTGTCCTATTCTAAGTCGAGAAATAATAATCTCTTCTCTCCTGTTCCTTTCTGATCTTCTCATTGGTCCAATTCTCTTTTGTATTTTATAAAGCCACCTTCCTTTCTTTTCTTCATTCCATAACGTTTGCCACCTCTCTTTTGCTTTTTGTTTAATTATACCCTTTATTTCTGTTATACCAAAACTAACATTAATGTCTACCCTTCTGACGCCCTCCTACTGGTTTCAGCTCCTTATGAAAGCTGGTAATTAGTTCTGATGGAACACACCTGCCCATCCAGCCCTGCAAAGGAGAGAGAGAAAGAATACACAGACCGGCACCTAGACCACATGACACTTACATTTTTAAAACAAATGTTACTCGCTACTCTTGGCTTCGGTTTAATGTTTATAAATATTTATTTCACGTCTTGTGCGCCATCCAATGCAGATCATTGGCATGTCTATGCCATGCTACAATGTCGGATTCAGATAAAGATGTTGAAATGTCTGAAAGGTCGGACACAGACGAGAGTGTATCAGGAGATGGAGACAGAGACCAACAAGACCTCCCTCATCCTTGGCCCTATCTCAAAGAATTTTTCAAAATAGTCATAAAATTGAGCTTTCAATTCATATAGTGACATCTGCCTGTTTTACTTTATACTTTTATACTTTAAATAGTTTTTGGAGCACATGCTTTTTCACTTTTACTTGAGTAAAGAGGTAAAGTTGATACTTCAACTTCAACCTGTTTTTAAACTGCAGTATCTATACTTGGACTTAAGTAACAAATGTGTGTACTTTTGACACCACTGGTGGCTTTAGGTAAAGAATCCAAATTCTTATGGGGAATAGCCTGCATGGAAAACTGAACTTTGAAAATAAATATTGTATGAATTTAACCAGAACAAAAGCTTAAAGTGCGCCAACAAAGCCTTAGACACACAGATTCGTGCAACTTCTTTTATTTTCAACATTGTCTTTATTTAGATACAAGGTCAGAATAATGCTGAAAACATGTTCAAAGGATTAATCCCAGATAAAACTCTTAGAAACTCATCTAAAGTTAGACTTAAGATATCCTCTTATCTCAGTCCCCTTTCATCATGGTCTTATTTATATTTGTGTATATTGTATTTTTTATTAGACCAGCCGCACAGCGGGCCAGTCTTGCGATCCAAGATCTCAATCTCAAACCTGCCACTGCAATTTATATCAAATCATTCTCTTTTTTGTTATCTTCCGCGTATATAAACAACGTGGTTTCAGACGCTAAGACGCCGGATCATCTCTATGGTAACAGTCCTCAATTAGCGGTGATTGGCCAACCCGTGGGAATGTGTCTATTCCCTGAGCTCTGTGATTGGTCGGTGGGCGGTCTGAGCAGCCTGACAGTCTGCAGCGTTCCGGGTTATTGTCAGTCTCGGCGGCTCGGCAGAAGGGCAGGACCGCGTCCCCGGAGCTGCCTCCAGCAGCTAGCTCTTTATTCAGTCGGAGCACTTTCTACATTTGGTTTAAACACCAAAGAAAGGCTGAATATATATATTTTTTTTTTCTCACCGAGGTTTTCTCCAGGATCGCATTTGGAAACCTGCGTCTGAATCCGGAGGAAAAGCATCTGAGAGAGAAGGCAGCCGACCCCCTCGGAGAAAGTGACGGACGGAGCAGAGCCTGGTCGCAGGGATTTTCTCATCAGTTAGGATATTTCAGGCTGCTGATTTGGCCCTGCCTGGATTGCTTTCAGGGTATATCGACACAAAAAGCCCAAATAATATCCCCAAACATTTACGTTTTTACTTTACATAAAATTGCTCTTACGAAGGAGACGGATTTCTAGGATTCTGCACGAAAGAGTCCAGTTTATTTATTTTTTATTTTATCCTCTGGAAGTATACCTATAATTAAAGCCCAGAAAAGATCTAACGGTTCCCCTCACCTTTCTTTCAAAGGCTAATCGCTAAAAAAGAGGTGCGCTTCTTGGTGCGCAATCCTCCCGTTGAGACTCCACCGACCTGCGCTCTGAGCGTCCACTGAGCAGATAAACGAGAGAAAATAGAGGCGAATCTTATTAACTTTGCGTGCTCAAGGAGAAAGAGTGGAATCTGTCATTACTGCATACCCCCGGAAGTCTGGGATAAACTTGATCAGCATTGAATATTTGCAGCAGCTTGGATATCTGGAGGAAGCGGAATGAATCCTTTTTAATTTGGCCCAAAGAAGAATGAGGCAGATTGCTTAGAAATTGCATGGAGCTCTAGTCTGCAATCAGGAACACTTTATGGTAGGTATATAATTTTTTGCAGTTTCTTTCTTTTTAAATGTGTTTTTATTTCCCCTTGCTCCGGGATTATCCTTAAAGCAACGCATCGGATTTAAAGCCTTTGTTTTCTTGCGTAGATAATAAACGCCAGGTTGTTAGAGAGCGACGAATAGCTTTAGGAACTGCTTTGATGTTGTAATAGCGGGCCTTTTTTTAAGTATGGGTAGCAATTAAGCGCGGTGTGGAGGGGCAGTGCGCCGCAGGCACCGGTGGCGCACAGAGACAGATTGCGGCTCGGAGCAAAAGGTGCGAATTTTTCATCTGTGTGGACGCCTCCGTGCGTCACTGCTGTAGAGCTGGGTGAAATCAGACATCTTTCATTTCTATTATATCTCATGTGACTGGGTTTGATCGTGAAACGGACCCAGATCTGTGTGTAAAACTTTTCCCCCAATGCTCCGAGGTCTTGCAAAGAGAGAAAGTGTCCATTTCCACAGCTGCCTCCTCTGCACAGACTGGTTATTATAGGTGCATCAAAAATTCACACCTTCCCTGGAATATAAATACGAGTTAATAAAAGTCAGACTTTGAACTTTGAGCTTTGCCGGGATGCTGAGGTTGCTTTGCGATATTTAGCCTCATTGCTCACGCTGCAAAGAGACGAGCTTCCCATTATGCTGACTGTGCAGTTGAAGAAGAAGAGGGAGAGAAAAAAGCTGCAGCAAGTGTGTTTTATCATTAGACTGTACAAGCATCCTTCCAAATTGATCTTCCTCTCGCTGGCTCCTGTCATGCTCCCCCCCCCCCTCCCAGCAGCAGGGCCGGCCGGCGCCCCCACAGTCAGGGCACCTGCCATCCAGTCCTTCCTGCCTGTATTGAATAAAACATCCAGTGATGTATGAGACAGGAGCTGCACCCGGGGGGACAGAGCTGCCTCATTTACTTCCTCCACTCCGCGCCTATGACCTGCTGAGCAAATTGTACTCATATTAGCTCTGTGGCTGCTCCTCACCTAAACAAATAGTCTCCCAGCATAATGCTTGCCTTAACTCAACATGATGGTTGGACAAAAGCAAGGGGAGAAATGGAATGGGGAGCCTGGGTTCAATATGTGAGTCACTGAGTTACCTCTCTTCTCTAGAGTTTGGAGTTGGTTTTCTTTCTTTTGACTTCAATGCAAAAAATGGAAATCTAAAAGAGTCATTTTCTTAAAATAACTGCATTTTGTCTTGAATTGAGGAGGTAAGTGAGACACTTTGTCAATGGAACAAGACCATTTACATTTAAAATAAGAAGAAACGACTGCATTGTCTTATTACAAGTGCATATTATCTAATTATCTTATTTATGAGTAAAAATACTCATTCCATTGGCAAATCATCCCACTAACCTACTAAAATTAAGGGTAAATACTTTTTTACTTATTGTTAGATTATTTTTGCATTGTTATACTATTAGATCTTTTTTTGGACCTTCATCTTCCCAAGGCTTCCCTCCCTTTATAGCTAACTGTATTCACCTTATGAAAAGGTTCATATTTCTGGTAGTAGAAACTAAGGGCACGGTCAGGGTGTTTTTGGGGGGTGGGAGGGGACACTCTCCACCCTTACTTACATCATTTATTCCCCCAGTAAATGTTATACATACATTCTTCTTTTCGTTTCTTTACTTTTTTTTTTTTTTCAAGTTGTTGTCATTTAGGCTACGTTCACACCGCAGCCTGAAGTGACCCAATTCCGATTTTTTTGCCCATATGTGACCTGTATCTGATCTTTTTATGACAGTCTGAACGGCACAGATCGGATTTTTTCAAATGCGACCCAGGCCACTTGGATATGTGGTCCTGAATCCGATACGTATCTGATCTTTTCAAATGCGACCTGTGTCTGTACGGCCAGGTCGCATTCATCCGACCTACACGTCATTGATACTTGACAAATATTACTAAACGTTACTAATCTGCGTCCTACTAAGCGGAGGCGGGAAAAACTAACAACCATGGCGGAAGATAACACAGAGAGCAGTCAATGGAGAGAAAGTGAGGTTGCTGACTTAATTCATATTTAGAAAGCTCGATTCAGACCAAACTCGAAGGGTCTTACCGGAACCGGGGGAGGGTCTTTCTTTTTGATCTTCTTAAAAAGATTTCGTTCGTAATGTGCCTGCTCCTATTGGAGAAGAACTTAAAGAACGCAATATACGCTGCGGTATTACGAGTCATGTTTACTTCCGCAAACACTGAGGACGCTTGCTACGTGTGACGTCATCGCGTCCTCGAGTGCGCATGCGGGACACTTCGGTTGGACGCATTCAGTTCACACAGTAGATCACATACAAGTCGCATATACTTGGAAGTGTGAACGGACACGCAAAAAAATCCGATTTCACAAAAAAATCGGAATTGAGCATTAAGGCCTGCAGTGTGAACGTAGCCTTATACTGTAGGGGTTCTGATTCGTACCAGATATGGTTAATCTGTTACAGTAGGTTTGGTTCTCGGACCAGACATAGGTTTGCACCTATTAGGGGGTTGTTTTGTACTACTTTGACAACCAGTCATTTTACTTTATTGACCATACTCTACATACAATCCATATCAAATAATCTGGTTTTATGATTTCCAATAAATGTTGCTTTGAGTTAGCATATGTCCTAAGCAGGTAGGTCAGACAGCAAACATCCAGATAGTAATGGAAATGGTAACTAATATTTAATTTTCACAAATAGATCTGATCAGTTTTAATTACAGTGATAAGTTATTGAAATATTTAACTACAGTAAAAACGAGACATTGCTTAAGTAAATGGTGGGTTTACAGGTCAAACAGGGGGTCATACTCAAAATTTGCTCAAAATCATGATAATAATCAAACATAGAGACAAATTACATTTAACACAATTCCTTGCACAGTGATATCTAATTAAATTAATTATAGATGGACCACTTATATGACAGAGAGTTGTTCAAAGGTAAAGTCGAGGATTTTCTTTTTCCGGGTAGATCATCAAAATAAATGGTGCTCCTAAATGTCAAACATTCTGGTGATATGTGTACGTAAAGCCGTCCTATGTTCTCGTTCCCATTTTCACTTACCTGTGGTGTTTCAGTTAAACAGAGCCTGCACACGGAGAAATGGGCTTGTGCATGTTCTTGCACGCTTTTAATAGGCATTGCCGGATACAGGGTTGTGCATGTGCATTTTTTTTTTTTAAGTGGAGAGGGTGAGTCTGTTCAGAAATTCACAAAAATCCTCCACTATACCTTTAAGTATATAAATAATGCAAGAAATTGAACCAGGAATGGAATAAATACTACCATTTTACATAAAACAGGGTAGAAAGTTGAAAATTGGTAACTTGACCTAAAGCAAAATTTAGTTTATGCCTTGTGATGCTTTGATGTTATTGCCAAACCCCTTAAAAATTTCCGATGACACCTCTGGTTAAAACAAAAGCAATTTTTAGCGTACTTGTCTAAATTAATATGAGAACTATAACATTCCCCTTCTGAATTGTGAACACTTAAATTACTTCAATTAAGTCTAATCTGTTGTTCTCATGGAACTTACTAACAGCTGGAAGGTTGAGACGTATTTATTTTATGCAATGCATTAACAAAAAGCAATAAGCTAAGAGAACCCTGGCATTTTATCAATTCTCTCAACTCAAATTGCATATCGCCTTGATTGATTGATAGCTTTTGGGCTCCTTACCGTATTCTTTGCTTATTAAAAGTGCCTGCCTGATGGGAATAAGTGAGCTGCTCTCATGAATATTGTTAAAGTTGCTGAAGTTTAATTTCCTGTGCTGTGTATTAATCTTTTTTAATCCCTGCATGGTTTGATTGTCTCAACACCTTCCCAGAGGCAGTAAAACTCATTTTGGCACTTAAGATGTTTGAAATAGTTGATGCAGATGTAAGAGAGAGAGAGAGAGAGAGGGAGAAAATGTGTGTTTTTTAAGGCCTACCTTTTTTCTGGCCCAACACGTCAATTTTTGTGTAAACCGTTTCATTTGTGCACTTACGGTATGCTTCACATTTGAGCAGTTGTTTGCAGTGTTACCTCACAGCAAGTAGGTCCTGGGTTTGAATCCAGATCAGTCCATTCTCTTTTTTGGTTGCATGCAAGAAAGAAAACAAGCAGAGAAAACAAATGTATTTTATTTTACTTGTCAGATGTACTGGTAGAAATGTGTATTTTATTTGGGAAATATTATTTCTTCTCTGACTAACCACAACATGTGTTTGTTCTTATGCAAGCTGATTTCATAGAAAGCAGAATGTTTCCTTCCTGTAAAATATAAACGGACACTCAAAAGAACAAACAGTTTCTCACAAAGCAATGTCAACACTGTCTCATTAGCCACCTGATCAAAACGTTTCACATAAAAAGTCTACAGCAGTCTTTTTTTTTTTTATGTGCAGCCAAACAAAAGAGACATGCACTTTTTGTGCATTTCAATTTTGCTTGATGTGATACCCCTGAACATTAGTATCTGGGATGTGTCGACGGAGCATGAAAAGAGAAATCATGAAACAGAAACATTACATGTTGGTTCCCACTGAGAAGAAAAGACACCTTTGCAGAGTAAACATGACTGAACACAGGTAAAAATGATGTTCAGTCTCTAGATACGATCCATGAAACAGAATTAGATGAGCACAGTTCTGTTTGCATATTTGCTCTTCAGTTCAGAACTTCTCTGTGTGAGTATTTTAGTTCTAAATGACTGATCTTTACTCAGATATGCTGCTTTCATTTATCGAAAATATCTTCTGGTCCTGAATTTAGCTACAGGTTACAGAGGGATGTTTCAGGTTTCTCATGCAGCATGAAACACTGAAACAAATTTTGCTTAAGGCTTTTTTGCAGGTTTCAGTGTTTTATCAGCGATGTTTAATGAAGACCAACACAATTCTACCACAATATTAGGTAAATATCATAATTATTTAAAAAGGTTGAAGGCTAATGCTCAATCTAATGCTCTTTCCTTTTCATCCCACAACTTTAAAACATCATAGGGACTCAAACACAATATAGCTTTCTTGTTTTAGAAATCAATCCCTTGGCATTAAGATTTAAATATTCATATCAGTTTTTTTTGTACATTAGATAATCACACAGTATGATTTGATTGCATGTACTCCTGCTGACTTGGTCTTTTTTTCAATCACAAATGCAGACGTATTGGCTACTTGGCTACTTTATTGGCTCTGCTTTTCCGGCCTGTCACTTGATGTTTCACAGACATGTCTTGTAAGGTTTGCAGTGGGCCATATTGTTTCCATTTACAGATGATGGATTGAACAATGCTCTGTCAGATTTTCAAAACTTGGGATAATATTTTATAAACGCACCCTACTTTAAATGTCAGTAAACTTTGCCTATGACTTTCCTTCACCCATATTATCTCTAATGTTGTGCCCATCGGGTCTCTGATTTGCTGTTGTTTCAAGCGCTGTTCAGGGATGACCTGACCAAAACTCTACTCACAAGACAATTGTCTAATCCTCAAGGTTATCTGCAGTCAGTTAGGACCTGATGGACTGCAGCATTCCTCCTCCTCGCATGAGTGGAAGTAACATCTCTCCATGCTCCGAGGTTAATATATAGTCCTTTATTTGAAAAGGTTACAGCCAGCTTGTCCATTTTCCTTCCTTGAAGTTGCTCTCACAGATATGAAATACAACAGTAACCGTGAAGGTGTTTTTTATGTGTTTAATGAGTGCACTAGCATGAGCGCCTTGCAGTTTACAGTTTGTTCCATAACTCAGCCTGAAAAAGTGAGGCTGTGCTAGCTTCTTCCAAAGACTTTGTTGGGGGAAGAGAGAATAAAGCAAATCTGACAAGCTCTCCAACAGCGAATTTGCTCCCCTTAAAAACAATGCCGCTCTTGCCTTCCTCATGGTCACATTGATTTGTTCTGGGTGACAATGCAGGCTGCTGTGAAATCACCCCAGCACCATTGATCTCAAGGAGAAGAGGAGGAGAGGGAATGAGAGGCTGGCGACAGAGCAACATGGGAAAAAATCCACAGCTTGCCCTCTTCAACCTTAACCAGTAATAAAATGAAGGTCTGGGCTGCAATCAGATCAGCCCCTGCTGTACTCCTCCAGCCGCTGCACTATGGTGGTAGTCTGTGCTTTGATTTGTTTTTTGGAGGCCCGCACATGCTGTTTGATTTGCTATTGTTGCTCGCCATGTTTCACATTATCAGCTGAACTCTTTATTGCTACTGTTTTCCATGCCAGAAGCGAGGCTGTTTTTATCTCACACAGGCCTCTGATTAATCTTCCCCCCTCTCTACTGGCGTACTTTAATCTTGAATGGGAGATATCTGATTCTCCTCGGCTATTGAGGAAGATCAAACTTTAATGGAACAAGGAACTGCACATCATGCTAATCTCCATCTCTCTGCATTTTGGTTGACTGCGCTCCCTTGGGCTTTGTAGCGTTCTGCAGAAGCAGGAAATATATCAGCCTGATAAGATGTTTTCTCCTCATGCTTTGGTAATTTATTCCCTGTCGACTTTGGCCACCATTTTACATCTCTGCTGCCTGATTACCTGGTTGAAGGACAGACATGTGTAAAAGAAAGGGAAGTGATGGACATTTACGCTTTAACTTTACTGTTTCTTTATCACAGTTATTAGCTTCATGGTGGTTTAAAAGCCATAATGTTTTTGCCATCAGTACTTGGCTTGGTCCATTGTCTTTTCTTGTGGATAAACTGGAGCTACCACAGCACCAACCCATTGCTGGATGCTCAGGCAAGAGAGGTGCTTTATCTGTAGGCCATGACATCAAGTCCAGATGTTTAAAACATTGAGTGCCATGATAAAGAAAAAAAAACTGTTGTTTTTTATCTGCATGATTTAAACAGAAAACAATATCTCAATAATGGCCTTTAAATTGACATTGGGTTAGCACAGGAATAACAAAGCTGTCTGTCATCCATCATAAGTCAGTCAATGTGCTCCATAGCTCTGTGCTCTTCCCTGTTCAAGCTTTATCCATAAATACGATTTCTGAAACACTATCGGACATATGGTGCGTTCCATTTACCCGGAAATTTTATTTTCAAAGTTTCCTGTCAGAAATCCAACAAGATCCTCCCCGAAGTCAATACCCTGACCTCAAAAAGTTTGGGATTTGCCAAACAGCCCCGAGCTTACCAACCAATATGGCCCCCTGACATCGAAAAAAAAAAGTGAACATTGCATGTATACACTATTCATTAACCCTTCTGTTTCTATCTCATTAAACCAGTGGAACATGTAGATCTTAACCATCTCTATTTGGCAGCATGAGAGCAGCATGAGACCATATAAAAAAAATCCCACTGCTTTTCTGACCACATTTAGGACATGTGCTTTTTACTTTATTTGGTGGCCTTAATAAATGAATGCTTCAAACTAGCTCCAGGATTTTAACTGCTGTTACTGTTTTGGGATTGGATGATTATGTTAAAAAAAGGGCATCTTCTAAACAACTTAATATTTTCATACTTTTTATCATTTTTTTTCCTTTGAGAGTCATCCATCCAGGTAGTAAATGAAGGCACCATTTGGTGAATCACAGACTGACACTGAGCAGTTACATCATCCAGACAAAAAATGTTTGTTCACTTATGAGAAAATGATTGTTCTTTTGAGTTGTGCACCAGCTGGTAACTCGTCAGAGACAATCATGACAACCGTCTAACTTTTGCAGAAGCCAATCTCTCAGCTCATGTCTGGTTTCACTTGTCTCTTCATCAATGTTTGCACAATAAGAGCTCCGTTAGCAACCACTAGCCCTTGTTTTGTTGAAAAGGTAGATTTCTTTAGCTGTGCAGAATTAGATTTTTTTTTTTTCGTTTCCTGCTGGGAGATGTGCAGAAAACTACTGAATTGAAATGTGAAACATTAATTTGTATTTCTCAGCATTTCAGACCTCCTGCAGGCACAGGCACCAACCCTTTCTGTAATTATTGACCAGCTCCATATTCAGCGCCTTAGGAAAAGACGCCTGCCGCATGGATGTATCAAGGTTCGATGCTTTTTATTACACCACAGGCTTTTTAGGAACCATGCACTGACCGTCGCCTTTTTTTCTCCGGTCCTCCATAATGCTGAGTAACAGGGCACATAATGCTGATCAGCATCAAACCGCAACGGGCATTTTGTTACAAATGGATAACGCTTATGGGGTGTCACACCTCCTGCCGACGGTTTGTGTCTGTGACAAAAACAGGCTATTACCCAATTCTGCGGCCAATGCTGTACGGTAATGAAATTTCCACTGACTGGAGAAAACAATGTTGTCTAGTCCAGAGCTGTAATTGCAGAAACCATCTCGCCATATATATAATTTTTTCCCCCCTCGCCCGATTTTGTTGTGAATGTGGGACGATTTAATAAAACTCTGGAGATTTTTATCATTTATTGCCAGGCCTGGCAGCTGCATGAGGGAAAGTAAGCCAAGGCATGCACAGATAAAACTCATTCTTTTAATGAATTTCAACCATGCTGGAGACCATTTACAAGAGAGCAGGCATATGACCCATAGGGATATATTTATATGTATGCATAAGGCTCCAGCAGGTCAGATAAATTGTTAATATAAAAGCACCAATTCCTCTTTCTAAATGGAAGAGTACCTTGGAATTTCCGTCATTTTCTCCTATGTTATTGTTTATATCGGGATAGGGTTGAAAATCCATGGGATATTAGGCCTCCAGGGCAAGGAGCTTCTGTGTGCCTGCTTCCACTCACACAAAAAAACATAGAAATGTTGACATGAGGACACGTATGAACACACACACACGTGCACACTTGCACACACACTCATAGCCCTGTTTTATTACCTCCTGCCTGCTGCTGGAATTGCTTTCCTCCCTCGAGTGAGCCAAGCAAAGCCGGCTTTATTGTGTTAACCTATTTGTGTGTCAAGAGCGATTGCAGCGTTCTTTATCTCTGTTTGTATTCGGACGGGGAGACGGCTGAAGGGAGCGAGGAAGAGGGAGAGAGAATGGCTGAGTAAGAAGGGAGGAGGCAGCAGAAGCTGCTTGCAGAGGCCAAGCGAGCCGCCAAAGTTTAGACGGATGGCCAGTCACCTCGTTCCACTCTGGAGGATAATGACTGGTTGCTTAGCAATGACCCACCCCCACCAACTTCCAGGCTCTCATCCATAGCAATCATCTTTTTTTCCAGCAAAAGATTTCATAAATAATTATAACACAGCAGCATGTTTTTTGTAGCAGGGGTTGATGGGAGTTTGAGCCGGAGATGTGGTACTTATCAACTCACTCTACTGACTTATGCCAGCTGCAGATTGATGCTTGTGTGTTTATATCCGCTCTGTTGGTGGAGTTTGACCAGGATTATGACAAGGCCAAGCTCCATTTCCAGTTAGATCGCTGCAGCTCTGCAACCTTTGACCTGTGTAATGCTACAGGGACAGCATTGCACTCAGATGCAGGAGCAAATACTCGCAGCCACATATTCATGTATTTTTGATAGTCGACCAGAGGCCTGTGAGGGTAGCTTCTTGCAAGCTCTTAGGTTTATTAACATTTTTATTGAGTTGAACAAATTGCTGACCTTTTGTGGCATAATGAATAGGCTCTGCTCGCTTAGGACACATTTGAGTTTTGGCACGAGTGACTGGCATCACTCCAGGCTGTTAGACTCATGATTTGTTTATTCAGCAGGTGTTTAATGCTGTGGAGTGTTTTCAACATTTCGGCTGGTTTTCAGCCTCTCTTTGCCTTATTACTCAAACTGGTGAACTCGGCTCTATTCTGGACTGCTCCTTTGCAGTCCTGCATAGATTTTTATTACAAAGAAATACATCAAAGAATCAGCCAGAGGTAAAATTAACACATTTATGCAACATCATTGAGTCAAACACAGATTTTTTTTTCCTGTTCTTTAAATGCATAAAAATAAGAACTTCAACTATTTGGGTTACTTAACACATCAACCAACAATATGCATTTTTATGTACTTTTCTAAATCTATCAGGAATCAATAAAAGTTTAAGGAAATATATATTCAGCACATGTAATTCCTTCACTTTTTGTTGGATTTTTATTGCTAGAGCCAGCAGGACTTTTATCCGTTTTAAGCAAAATTGGAATTTGATGCCGGCAGTAATGATTAGTACATCTCTATTTTAGATTAATTTCTTTAAAGAGGTAGATAATATCTTTACAATATGTAAACATAACACAGATTCAAGCAAAAGTAGATCCTGGTGTTTGATTTCTTTACATAACCCTCACATGCTCACCTGTAGAAGAAAGATCCCGTGTCACAGTCACATTGCTGAAAAGAACATTGTGAGGCAGATGTGGGCCTATATATTAGCTAAATATAGCAGTCTAAAATAACTCAAACTCAATAGGTTTTTACTTATAGAATAAAACCCTGTGGTGGATTTTATGTGTTAACCTGATGTTAAGTATTTGTGCTTATTTATTTATAAAGGGGAAATGCATATTTATTAAAAATGCAAGATTGTAACTAGTGCCAATGTACACCTGTAGTCCCTCAGGAGGCAGAGCCACCTTAAACAAGTGGTCAACGTTTTTAAAGATTCCTATTGTCTGTGCTAATGCTATGCAAAGTATGCTAGCAGACGATGGCAGCTGGATCAGATCAGTTGATTGGGAGTTAAACTGCAAGTCCTGGAAAAGTAGAAGAATGTCCTATGGCGTCAAGATTTCAAAAATGTATTCCAACCACATTACTAGCTGAAAAAGCCCCCCCCCCCCCCATCAGACTACCTGTTAAGATCTTTTAAACCGAAAGTGGCACCAGTGGCATTCTGAAACCAGTTGGTTTTTGGTTTGCAGGGCCAAACCCAGGTGGAGCTCTATCTGCACTCACTTAGCTTTTGAGCTACACCCAGCTTGATGGATCCTGCACTGTGCTGTTGTCACAGGACACAACTGGGCAGAAAGCTACCAGTTAGTGTGGTAGAGCCTGATTTCAAAGTCCAGACAGTTTTGAACCAATCAGACAACTAATGTGACTTTTTTTTTTTTTTTTTTTAAGAAAAGCTCTTAGAGCAGCCAGTTGTTGAGATTTAAGCAATCAATACAGCTCTTACGGTACATAGTAAAAAGCGTTATTAAAACATTGTGACCGTAATCTTGACTGTTATAGTTACAGAAAAGCTCTGTTGCATTATGGGGCCATCTCCCACTCTGTTTTACTTATTCAGTTATAACCTATTAAACTAGACTGATGTACGTACCATAAATCAAGCCTGGCTGGCCAAGCCACCTGGTACCGTTACAGGTTGTGACTGTTACTCCAGTGATGAGCTTAGCTATTGCAAGTTTTGACAAAAAAAACCCATGAACCTTTGCTACAGGTATTGGGATTTGGCAACTACTCTACTCCAGGTAAGGTAATTATTACAGATAACTTTACAGAAAAGCATCTAAAAGAAACTATCCCTTTAAAGAGCATCAGCCGTGTCTGATTTTTTTGCCCATCTGTGCTCTCTTTTCAAATCCTGTTTGGTGCCATCTTCCCTCATCCCAACTCATGCACCAATGGTAAAATTGACAGCTTTGCACGTCCTGGGAACTTCAGACGAATAAAATAAACATGCGCACACACACATTCACACTCACAATTTTATTTTTATTTTTTTTGCGGCATGCTTCTATGGCTGCGTCTAAGAACAGCTGTCCAGCTGTCACGGCAGCCAACTAGTCAGCGGCTCTCCAAGGCAACATCTGTAGAGACTGAACGCACAAGGGCAGCCTGCCGTTCTCTGCTCATCCCCAAAGACCGAGGAAGTATGTCAAGCCTTTTGGCTGCACATTACCACTGACCACATCAACCGTATCGTGGGCTTTTGATTATCTGCTCCTGTGCCACCTTAATAAGCTCTGCGACGCCTCAAACTGCCAGTCACGTTGTCACAACAGTTCTTTAATACAAAACAGACTGTGTGGGGGAAAAAGACAAAGAACACAACCCATTATCGTATCCATTAATAGTCATCTGCCTCTGTATGGCTGTGTGTGCACATGTGTGTAAACAAAGTCCCAGCGAGCAAGGTGCAATGGCCTGGAACTGACGAGAACCCACTGGGAGAGACTCTCCTTGATGTAGCCCACCCCCTCCCCGCTCCTCTCTCCCCTCCATCTTTCTCCTCCTGGCAGCGGAGTGATGCTGAGGCGGGCGGCAGAGGGGCACGAAGCCATGTGAGTGGGGAGATGAGCAGAGCTGCGGTCCCCTCTGTCAGCCTCAAACTAGGATCAGGCGGATCACATGGGACTCTCTCCTGGGGAAAAACAAAGGGAACAAGGGGGGAAGCAGCTGTTTAGTGTTTTTCTCCTACTTCCTCGGCAGCTCTTGTATATTTCTCACTCTGTCATCTTCTTCTCGGCTGTCATTAGCTTCTGTTGTGCATTTTTAAAGATACTTTTGCTGGCAGTTTTTGCCTTTATCTGATTGCAGCAAAGGTATTAGACAGATTTGAAGGGAGAAAAGGGAGGAAAATGACAAGTAACAAACTTCCCTTAGCCGGATATTTAGACCCTGAGTGGGCCCACTGTCATGCTCTATTTAATGGGTTTTTTCTAAACTGAGGAAATACTTTTAGCAAACATGGGTGAGATTAAAATTCCCCCCTCTAAACATGTTACAATCATTCCTAAGCCTCTTTATGGATCTCTTAAGAACTATTAAACCACTTGATAACTGAGGGCCTCCCAGGCACAAAGACAGCTGCAGATTAATTCGAACTGCGGGCAAAATTTGATGGATCCTGTTTACTGGAGCTGACAAAATGGTTTGGTATTTCCAGTTAAGTATCTTAAACTTGTGTTCTAGTAAGCTCTCTGTCAGAGCTGCCATTTGTTAATAGGGATTGAAAGGAAGATGGAACTGAAGATAAAACACTAAAAATTTCATTAAACTAGATTTTAGACATTTGTTTATTTAAAACTTCAAATGCAAGAAATAATATGAAAACATTAATTTGAGGATCAATTTCTCTAAAGTTAAAAAGTCCCACTTTTGATCGTCTCCAGAACTGAATATTGCTTGTATTGTGGACTGAAAGGTGTGGACACAATGGTTCTGGTATGTTACCTTCACCATTATTTTGACATAACTCATGGCATCAGGTTTCTTCTCATACTTAAGGATTTAATGATTTTGGAAGGATGAAATTTCAGTGCTTTGAGCTACACATAATTGATTTCTCTATTTATAGGAAAGTAGGTTGTGCAGTTAGCGTCACTTTTACTTTTAATCATGCAGGAATAAGTTCTAGCTCATTACCAAAGAATCTGCCAGACAAACATTTAAAATATTATGGAGGTGTCTTGATTACTTATTTTTTCAACTGTTTAGTTCAAGAATTACTTCCTTTCTTGCTTAAAGGAGTCTCAAACATTGATAGACACTTGGCACAATTTTGAATTTGAATCACATATTCCTGGGGCTAAATGTTAATACATGTATTTATCTATCTTTAGCTAACTTTTGATAGAAGACGGATAAATAATTGTTTTAATATTGTTACTCCCTTTATGAGTAGCTGCATAATCTGTCATGAGGGTGGAGAAATGCCTGCAAACCTAAATTCCATCTGGCTGTGGTGAAATCTCTGCACACAGTCATTTTAAATGGTTCCTGTCCAGTTTTTGACAGCAAAATCGCCTGTTCATGACTTATTGTTTTATCATTTAAATTTCCCCCATTGATGCCTGCCTCCGTGATTGACAGCAGGGCTGGAAAGCTGCAGCTATCTCAATTGAGCCACGGCAGGCAGTTGGTAACCGGGACAATGGTCTCTCCTCTTTGCCTTGTTTTCACACGTTTTCTGCTGTCACTGAAACCTCACTGATTGCTTCTTTGCCAAGACAGCATCCTATTAATCTTTTAAATAAGGGCCGCCGCCCAGCAGCATTGTTTGCTTAGAGCCAAGAGGACCTTGTGAGACTACGCTGAAAAGGGTAAAAAAGAAAGCGACAGCCGGGGTTGCATCAGGTCTCATTATAGAAGGGAAAGGCTCCCTAAAACCAACATTAGAAATGGAATAGGAGCTGTGGTGTAGAGGTCTTAATATTGCCAGGACTCTCTGGCCCTACCTGATAGTTGCATTGGCTCTGTTGTCCCCTGTCGCTCTCAGCTTTGTCTCTCTGGGTGCATTTTGTGCTTTTATCAGGACTGTGGCACTCTGAATAAAAGCTTCTGTGTTTATGGCCCTTTTCCTTTTTTCCCGGCGCTTATTGATCTCTTCTAAGCGTGGTTGGAATGGGCTTTATTTTCTTCAATTCTGGCCTCAAATAGCATAACAGCAGCATATTCTGAAATGGCAAACCATTGATGTATTTTGATGTGACCTATAGAAAGTAGAATAAGCTTTTGTGCTCTGTGCTTGGCTGACAGTTTGTTTTGAAAGAAATAATGCTGTCCTTGACGAGTATTTTTTTCAGTCATTCCACCTTGAGAAGCCATACTTCAATTTGATTTCATCAACTTGGCTTTTGTGTTTAATTATGTGTTATTTGTGGTAGGAAGTCTTTTTGTGAGACTTTCTTGTCAAGTGGTTGTAAATGGAGAGTTGCTGCAGGGCTTCTGACACCCTCTGCTCTGTAATGAGTGCCTTCCTGTGCAAAATAGCCCCATAAACCAAATCTCGCAGGGCTGAAGAACATGTGGCAGGAGTATTTGGCGTCTCGCTCAACAGAATGTTTATTGCATAGGAGAAATGCTAGCATCACTGAATACCACTATCCAGGCTTTTTGTCTCCACTCCAGCCATGGAAACCCGGTGAGGCAAGGCAAACCAGATGACTAATAGACTCCCAGGTCAGAGCCACATGATAGCAGCACTGCTGGTCAATGGAAATGGATATACTTTCCCCCAGAGCAAGCTACGACTCCTTTGCGATCATCTGTGCGGTCATGGCTCGGTGCATGTCCACACACATGACTGACTGAGCTACAGTATTGAAAGCTGTCTGTGGTCCATAGCTGCTGTTACATTTTGAGAAGAAACACACAAACATAATCAATTACCCAGTTACAAATTCAGAACAATATAATGTCATAGCAATTTGGACTTTAAGGGTGTTATTGAGCAGCCCTAGGAAATAATAAATGGTAATTTTGAGCTTTTTAAAAGTGTGATGAGAGCTCCTTTTGCTGATGTTAAGGGTATATTTATCATCAAATTAAAGTCCATCTCACCATGCACCATCCAACTGAGGATTCAGCATTCTCAATATGACTATCTCTATTATTTGTATTATTATTATTATTCACGGTCTCTGCAGGGTCCTGAAAAGTCATAACATTTCTTATCTTTAATAATCAAATTTAATTGATTTAGACGGAGCAAAAAGCAAATCGGAACTTGATAAAATTACACTGAAGAAGGGTTATTTTAAACACTGAGACAATTATACATCCATCCATCCATCCATCTGGCATTCATAGCCACTTACCTGCGAAGTGTCATAAGGCTCACTGTTTTCAGGGCTCAGTGGGCGAGAGGTTACATCCTGTAAACATCACCTGCCAATTATAGGGCAACACAGAACAAACAAATATACATAAAAATACTCATAGCTAGGACCAGTCAGTTTATCAACCAGTTAATCCCACCATAGAACAACATAGCCACCAAAACAGTTCTGTTGATGGACTACGGACTGCTGCACTGGCATGTTGTAGACTGATTAGTCTGTCTAAATAGCAGTCATGGTCAAGAAAATTTCAAGTTATATTTTGAATATTTAGCTACTGATTTAACACTTTCTTTTCATTTTTTTGTTTTTAGAAGTAATGAAAAGGAAAATGTCTACGGTTTAAAGTATTTTTTCAAAACATTTACTGAAATTACAGCCTGTAACAAGCTTTAGGAATAAACAATCTCTTCACTGTCTGAATTTTTATACACTAAGCTTTAATATTAGATGGAGAAAAAGATACCTTACACGATTTTTAAACTTTAACTAAACGCTTCTGGCTATATAATAAAAATACTGTGCTTTACATTTAAATAGCTCTAGGTTTAACATAGGGTATAAAACTAGCATAATAAGTTCAAATTTGCTAGAATTAATGGGAGGACTGATTATATTATTTGGATATGGCGAGTGCCTCAAATTTTGGTGTTAAAGCAGACAGAGCAGCTGATCACTCTCAGTCTCCAGCCTGTTGCTGTGATTTGCTTTCACTTGAAGCCACACCTACAGAGATGGCTGCATGTTTATGGCTTTAATTTTAAGGGAATGACGCTGATAATCACAGAGTAGCACAAAACGTGGGTTTGGCTCATATTTGTGAATTTCACATGGCAGGCCACCAACTGATTGCTTGGCAATATGATCATTACCCTGTTGATCCTAAAGGAGTGACACATATTACCACAATCCCTTTGTTTAATAATTTCCACAACGTTTCATTTTTTTTTTTCTCTAAAATTAAATTTATCCAAACTACACAGTTTTGGGATGGAGGATCCACAAATGGAGAAAGGCTGCTGTAGAACACCGTTTATAATTATTAAAACATAAGCTCAACTTGTTTCATTCTTGTGAACCCGATCTAGCATGTCGCTAATAATCTGGATCTGATTCTATGGCATTGTGCAGATAAATAGGAAGTTATTTTTGCCGTGTTCATCTAACTGTGTGGATGGGGACATCTTTGTGTTTGTTTGCAGGTTGGATACAAATCCTCTTCTCTACATGACTCCAGTCTTTTTGCCTCACACATAGCCACAAACTCCCCTGCTCCCCTGCTTCCAGCATTTCAAAAGAAAACCTTTCTCTTAGTTCCTCTGCTTTTTCGAAGTGCTCACATAGCTTGACTGTCTTTCAAAGCAATACCCCTCCAACTCCACCTCCTGCCTGACCCCTCCTTCTTGAGACAGCACTCTTGACCTGCTGCCCTATTGTTTCCAGGCGGGGATGGATGGGGAGCCGCCTCTGCCGGCGCAATCCTTCACTCAATAGCCGCTCCATCTGTTGACTGCGTGACTCTTGGTTAGAAGCGGGGATTTTTGCTCCGTCTGTGTCCTGAATTAGGTTTTAAAGCTGCAATAGAGGGGTGTTGTGATGCCTCACGCACCCCACCCTCTGCCCATCATCGGCCCAACACAGCCGGCTGGGTGTGTGCAGGATGAGAGGCCTCCATTGTGCTTGTTCACAGGCCCCCGGGCAACAGGGTCACCTTGTCCCCAAACAAACGATGCCCTCACTGGAATTGTTGGCACTGCATATCTGTGTTAGCATATGTGTGTCTGTGTGTGTGCTTGCATGTTATAGGGGGTGGGAGTGCAAGAATGCATCATCAAAATGAGAGGCCTTGCCATGAGGAACATTTATCTAACATCTCTGCTTTTCACGTCAGGGCAGCCTGTCTGTGACAGGGGTTCAAAGGACCTCACAGAAACAGTGAGGCCTGCTTTACGGGTCAAACTGCTTTCCCCAAACATTCAGACCTAAAGAAACGACAATGTCTACTTTATATCGACAGTATGTATAGACAGCTCCTGGTGTAAACAACAGTTTTTATTTCCTCTTGTGGATTCGAGTTTCTGTGTGATGAAATATTTGAGCGCTGCTTTCTTGTTTATTGGTCTTTTGGTGGTTTATCGTTTTCAACTGTGGTTGAAGGGAACAAAAACTAAATCAGAGTATTTTGAATTATCTTTTTTATTAACTTTCTTGGGGACTCCATCGAAATTTTATAGGAATATTGTTCATATATTGTATTTAAAATCCAAACCAATGGGTCCAACCTTGCAAGACTCTAATGGAGCATTAATTTATGTCTAAGTCTAATGCTGGATTTATGTCACACCCGCTGCACACACACTAGCTGCAATTCCAAAAAATACGAGGTTCAATTTTTGAACTGAATTTTTAAAGATTTTTTTTTTCATAGAACCACGTAGATAGCGAAGAAATATTTTTCTTGAGATACATTTTACACAGAAAATGATTAAATCTCTAATTAAGTCTTTTATAGCCTTTTGCTATGTTAATACAGTTACTGTTACTGTTATGAGTGAAGAAGATTTAAAGTTCAGTGGCTCTGATGTGATTAGCAAGAAGTCAGATGAAAGCCAGATATCATAGAGAGCCTTTAAAAGCAAGAGACAATACCATGAAATCTGTTATTATTTATCTTCTTATATTAGAGGTTCTAAAGACAAATTCAAATTATTCAACAGGAGGTAAGCTCTTAAATAACACAAGATTAGAAATTCTGATCAGTAGATCTTTATTGGTTTCATTTGTTATTTCTCTACCCACAATCAGAACTTCCATCTCTGCTTAATTCAACACGTTACAGGATGTCCTCAACATACCTTCACCTCTGCTAAGATTAAGATTAAAGTAGCAGACTCCCTATCCTGTCATCATTTCCTCAAATTTAGAAAACAAAAGAAGTGAGCAGCAGACAGAAGTATTTTCGGGCTCAGAGCCCCCTCTGCAGATGAGACATGTTGAAGGAGGAGGGAGGTTTTGAGAGAAAAGAGCAGTGGTTGAAAACTGCAGTGACAGCAGAATGAATAAATTGAAAAATTCTCTCATTGTAAATTGTCTATCGCTCGAGACAAACGATCTGATAGGCGAGCGGCCCGGGTTCCCGACGCATCCGTCCCAATAGAGCTGTGAATAACTGGTCTATCTCCACACTGCTTAGCACTGGCCCCACACTTAATAATTCATACAGTGTGAAATATTTTTCCCGGTACAGATATGCCGAAGAGCTGCCGCCAGCAGGCGGGGGCGTAGAGAAAGGTGTCCCTGTGGTGCTAATTTGGGGGGGATGGTGACGTGCATAGATTTCTAAGGGGCTTGCAGTTTAAAAGGAGATGCCTAAGACACATTTATTCTGTTGTATTCTCAGTTATTAGACGGAGTGTAGCTCGAGATTCAGGAAGTGAGATAGTGGCATTTAAAGGGCATTTTTATATAAAAAAAAAAAAAGGAAAAGTATTCAGTAAAATGTTATAGGAAATCAATATGTTAAATATAAATCCAGATTAGCTGATCACTGAAACAACCTAATCTCAAATCTAAAAAAAAAAGTTATATTTTATGAAAAAGTTTTATGAATTTGTAAATAACGAGCAGTTTTGCATTAGGTGCTTATTTAAAGTAAAAACTATGATTTTTATAGACAAGACATGCAGGTAACAGGAAGTGTGCCACTGATGATCTTCCAGCGAAGAGCCTTTACTAAGAAAAGATTCTGTTGAAACAAGAAAAACTAATACTCTTAAAAAAGTTTATTATCTATTTAGGATTGGAAGTATTGATTGGAGGTGGTGCACCCCATATTATCTTCCTGTCTGAAATGCATGCAGTAATAGAGAACAAATATTGCATTTTGGTACTGAGTAATTGTCTGAGGCTGCTGCTACATAACTCTAGATGTACGTTTAGATAGATATTCTTTTCCTCGGTTTTTGAAAAAAAAATAAAAGAATGTGTTTGATGCCTCTAAAAAACAACCAACAATCAAAAAGGAAATACTAATAACTTTCATTTTCCATCAGCAGATAGCAGCATGTAGAAGGCATATACCAGTTTTTACCTCTATCAAAGAAGTTAATTTTGACTATAATTAGGCTTCATCTTAACTGTGTGCTTCAATAGCCTTTGTTTTCTTTGCCCTTTTCTCTGTAGAAATTATTCTGCTTATGTTTAGTAAGGGAAATAAAACTATGCGGACAAAGCAAAACAGATGTGGAATAACTCATAAAAACAGCTTTATTTTTATTGTGGATTCACAAACAGAAAGCCAGAGCGGGTATTTGCAAAGTAAACAGATTTTTTAATCTCCAAATATATTCATTACACACATTTATAGTCTAACCAGACGTTTAGAAATTTTCCACTTTAAGTGTTTTTTAAAACTACGGATTTCAATAAAGGTCCCTACAGAACTTTAAACTGACTTTTTTAAGTTGTGTAAAAAGCAAATATTGTTTAACTGAACTCAGTGTTAAACTTTTTTATGCTGCCTTACTTTTGTAACAGGCGGTTAGTTTTACCAGGAATCCTTTACATCTTCTAACTCAGGAAGATAATTTCTGGCCTGCCGCCTCCAGTCTTTATTTCCCATCTAAATAATGCCTAGAGCCAAAGCGACAATGTTTTAAAGGTTTATTAAATAGCGTACACATAAATCTCTATGGTCCTTTTATGATCGGAGTCATGTTAATACTGTAGGAATCTGAACTTGTCCCCTTCTTACACTTACAAGATTGGTCTTATTGGATAAATTACTCTACAGCTTCAATAAATGAAGCTGCCTAGAGATTTGCTTACAGATAATAAAAGAAATCACAGAAAAAAATATGAACTGTCCCTTTAACTTGAAGCTAATCCTCCTGGACAAAAAAAAAAGCTTTTTTTTGTCAGACTAAAATATCCTACCATCTCAGACTGTTGGGACAACAGTAGCTTCTGAGCAGCTAAGTAGTTTTTGCTGTTTGCCCTGGTGAGTGTTTTGGTCAATCAGCAGGTTGTCCGTGGACACCTGCTTCATTTCCTACCACTTTTCCCCCTATTAGGTGACTCCACCTGTCTCTGATTCCTTTGGGAGTTCTGCTGCCAAGAAGAAACTATTCCTGACCTTTTTGTCCCCTTTCATTCATAGCCCACCACAGCAGCGGCCATAAAGCCCTGCTCTTGTGTGGGTGCACCAGGGTGAGCAGTTAGTGCTCAGATGTGACAGTGTCATATTGCCATGAGCGGTTTTGTGTGACCCCTTCTGTAGCTCAGTCCCGTACAAACTGGGTTTTTATGGTGCGCATTCAGGCCCTGATACCAATTATGCAAACTATTAAAAATTTAAGGAGGACAGTCTTTTATAATTTAATCCTAAAGTAATAGAATCTATTAAAAATGTATGAGCGGAGCTTTATAGATGGAGCTAGAATTAGTGTCTATCAAAGACTCCAGTCAAGGATGCAGAGGGAATGGACAGCAGGAGTGGTGGTATTGCCTCATTATTCAAATAGGATACGATTACCATGGAGCAGGAGTCCCTCTGAGCTGAGGCAAAGGCTCGCTGGTCACTGGGATCATGAACACAGTGAGATCTCTCCTTCATGGGTGAAACCAACCCTGATTCAGAGTCCGTTTATGACTTTCATATAAAAGATTTGAAGTGACATGCGATTTGTTGTGGTTTAAAGCAGTGTGCTGCTGAATGCTCTATGTCGTCTCTGGTTTCTCCTGTCTGTTGTTTCACTGGGGATTGTTTCTTGTCCTTACTGAAAGCATGTAGAAGGTGTTCAAGCGTGAAAACAGGAAGCCTGCCGTGTAGTAACTTAATGGCTTATGCTGCAAGCGAGAGGCAGGCTTTTTTCTTACTGGCCTCACTGCTTCCTAGTTTACCCCACCAAACTTCCTGAACAGGTCTAAATTTCTATCTTATACGTGCTATTTTTTTTTCTATTAAAACCACCTTATTTGCATTGGCTTTTCTTCTCTGGGGCTCACTATTTTCCCTGCATCACTGCTCTCAAGGAGCACAGATTGCTGAATTAGTTCTTTGTTGTGTGATTTGCTTCAGTTATTAAAGGTAGAGAGCTGCCTTGATCCAGATAGCCTAACAGACTCTGGAAAAAAGCTCTGCGGTTATTAATGTTGTGCGGGAAGTGGATTTAAAAAGCCAATAAAAATTGGAATCCTCATGAAGCTTATATGGATCTCAAGTTCTGCCTCAGAGGTAAATTCCTCGCCTTTTTGATGTAATGGCTGCCTGTTTATGGAATAAATCCAAGAAGCTTAATCGATCATCTCCATGGAAAGGTCAAGTGAAGAAGCTCTGGTGTTTGAAGTGCTTATCCTGTGGAGAAGTGCCAGAAATGTGACACCTCCTTATGAGTGGGTGGTGGCAGGCAGATTAGTGATGGACAGGGTGGCCCAGGGGGATGATTTAGGGAGATTCAGCTCTAAATACTCTGTGTATATATCACAGAGAGAGAGAGGGAGAGAAACTATAAGCCGCCTTCATTCAATCCGTATTTTCAACAGAAAAACATATTAGTATATTCAAATCAGATTTACTGAAAAAAAGGTTGAAAACTGTAAATAAAGAGGTCAAAGTTGGAACTGACTTAAAAAGCACCTGTTATTTACTAAAACAATAGTTTGTGATCTTTTTCCTTTCCCAAGCTCTGTTAAGAACCTAAACAGTTTCAGACCCAGAAAACTCATCTCAGCCTGGTCAAAACCGGTATTTTCTTATAACCTTCCAAATTTGTTAATTAAATCATGTTTATATGTACTCTATTCTGCAGTCTGAGTCCTATTATTTTATTACTATGTTGTGGTATTATTATATAGGTAATCCCATCTGGGGCTTTGTATCATCCAAAGTCAAATTTTCTGATATTTGTACCAATACCTGGCAAATAAAATTAAAAATGCACCACTTAGGCTTTCCTTGTGCAGACCAATTCTGATTTTTCTGTGACATCTGACCTGTTGATTCTATTCTATTTATATATATATATATATTAGGGTTGTCACGATACTAAACTTTTCAACTCGATACCGATACTAAGGAAAATATTCGATACTCAATACTATTTTCGATACCACAAGGATAAAAACAAAGACTCCAAAATTCTACAGAAATATTTTTATTAATAAATAAAATACAACAAAGGTTGTATGCTGTGACAATATTAAGCAAGCTTGATCAAAAACTTAGAAAATTAAAATTAAGTGTTCCTTACTTGGCTATGCTTTGCACACATAACAATGACACTAGCCAAACCGGTCACGAAACAAAAATAATTCTCAGCAGCAGCACCTGTTACAGAAAAAAGTCTGAAATTGAAAAGAGCACAGAATTATTCAATCACACAGTGTTCAGAAAGTGCATTGTCCTCTATTCTGCACTTTAGATGATTGACGGCTTAGATGCCACTGGTGGTGGCACTGTATCGATACTTTTAAAAACGAGTATAGTATCCGGATACAACGTTTCAGTATCGATACTTTTTTGAGTATCGATACTTTTGACAACCCTAATATATATATATAATAGGACTGCACAATATGTGGAAAATGTATCTTCATGACAATCACAGTTATCAACCAATATCAACAATGCAAAGGACTTCATTTAAGTAATAGATTACAGTGCATCACTTAATTATCCAGTTGTGCAATTGTGTGCAAAAATGTGCAATTTTTTCTTGATTGTTTCTGAGCTGTGATTGGCAGGTCAGAAAATATGGTCACTAAGATTAGGCTATTTTAGTAGGAAATACATATGTGGTGTTCATACCCCCTCTGTAATTTCATATTTTGAAATGCTTTAGAGCATTTAACACTGTATTCAATGGGGCATTAGGCTGCTTTATAACTCCTTTACAATCTGAATTACCATGCAACTACATTGTTGCTGCAACAAAGATTGAATGATTTTACCAGTTTTCAGGATCTTAAAGAGCTCGACAGAGCCAACTGTCAACGAGGGGAGTGGTGGTCTATTGCATACAGCAGTGCGCTTGTTCTCTGAGAAGGTTGCAAGTACCCTGTTCGATACCCACAGCCTGCACCCTGCGACCCTGAGTAAGACCCTTAACCCCACACTGCTCCCCGGGCGTCTCTTAATGGCACAGAACGAATTTCCCCATTGTGGGACAATAAAGGGATTTACATTTTCTTTTTACATTTAATGTCAATGTCCTATAGAGAAATATACATTTATATTTTAAGTATCTATTTATTATTATTAATATTATCATTGTAAAAGTTAATGGAATTGTAATTTCCATGATGTTGAAGAGTTATCTACAAGGGATAAGATGTTAACTCTCTTCAAAAATGCTGGACTATTCCTTTAAACTTGCTTAAGGTTACCAGTCGTCTTATCCCCCTGCAGTCAAATCTAATCTGGGTAGGGTGGCTGTGGGCAGCATGTGTGCTCAGAGTTGAAATAGGGCTTTCACTGCCTAATCCTCTATCCAGGGATCACTCAGTAGGGTGAAGACAATTACCAGCCTGCTTTCTCATGCTAATGAAATATCTGACTAGATCTTACAGAAGGAGGAAAAAATAGATATGGAAGGAAGAAAGGCCAGGACAAAGGCACAGAAAGATGACCCGACTAAAATGGGTTTTTAGATTACCATTTAATAATTGATAGTCAGCCAGTTGTAAGGGCCTGAGCTCAGGATTAACGGAGTATTTTCTAGCAAAGAGACAGATTATTAAGTTATTTTGGTGTGTGGAATAGGGGTCGGAAATTTGCTGAGACAAGACTTATGTCACCAACATATCAGAGGCTAAACTAACCCGCCTTTCACCTTTTTTATCAATTGCCTCCAGCAAGGTGTCTGGAGTAGTTTTAAATTGCATTAATATGCAGGAATTTATAGATCGGCTCCCTTGGCATTTCTGCAGGGAGGGGAAGAGAGTATTGCGGCCCCCATCTGCACTAATTACTGGGTCTTGGCAGTGCTACCTGTCTCTTGTGAAGGACAAACCACAGCACCCAAGGTGTGACACTGAAAACTAAAGGAACACATCTGCCAGGGAGTCTTTTTGAAGAGAGACATCTCGGAAGGCTTTTTACTTGATGTTTAAAGCTTCGACTACCATCAAAACATCTCTGCTCGCAAACATCAATAAATTAAAAGACTATTCAAGTTCTCTCATTTGTAGCTGAGAGGAAACAGGCTTTACACCAGATTGTTCTGATCATTTCATATGCATGCAAACTGTGGTAACATATACATATATGTATTTATATACACTATATACTATATATATGTATATATATATACACATGATATATATTATATATATTCATATATACTATAGTGTGAGTAAATCTAAACACAGACACATTTAACTGGTTGGACAGCTTTTATAGGTGGGAGATAAAGCAGTTATTTGGGTTATTGGGAGTGTTGGCCTAGTGGGTTAGACCAGTGAGCTTTTGTTCTGAGAAGATTGCAAGTACCGGGTTTGATCCCCACTGCCTCAATTCTGGGTTCCTGAGCAAGACCCTTAACCCCTGATTGCTCCCAGGGGGGCTGCACAATGGCAGCCCACTGCTGGGTTAAATGCAGAGATAAATTTCTCCAATGTGAGATCAATAAATTTCAATTAATTAGGTAATAAATAAAACAATGCATTAATGATATGATTAAAAAATCATTCTGGGGGAAGTTATAATTAATCTATAAAATGTACTGACCGTGCTGCAGGTCTGGTTTAATTGCCTTTATATGTCAGTTAATATTTTCCTTTTAAAATCATCTCAGTTTCTTTTAAGCATCCCTTGAGCCCTGACACCTACACTTTACCTGTTAAAACAGCCGACATCAGGGCTTTATCTCTTATTTTGCACTACAGGTAGCTCACTCACTGCCAGGTTGACAGTTTCTCTGCAATAAATCTGCATGTGGTAATTCCTTAGCCTGCTGTGGGCTTCTCAGATTCCCGTATTTGTCTGTCATCCCGTCAGAGACACTTCTTGGATCACTGCTGCACAAACATTTGCTTATGTTTGCACCATCTGTCCCTTTAGCCAGCAGGTGATTACCAACTGCAGACTCACCTCCCACACTGTCCAACTGGATTGCCTATGCTTGCACGGTCAGGGCCAGTTTTCCAGAGGCAGAAGGATGGCAACATCTGGAGCAAAGAGAAAGACCACTGAGTCTAAGCAAATATATACAGTAACAGAACTATTCAAAAAAGCTTTTGCTAATTCATTACAACCACAAAATGAAATATTCTATATTCAATAGCAATAATAATTTAGTTTGTGATGATAAAGATAAGGATGAGAATACATAGTTTTCTTTTTTTTCATGAATGAATATTGGACAAATCAAGAGTCAAGTCAAGAGTTAAACATAAAACAACGCCTATGGAATATTTTATTATTCCATAAGACTGTAGGAAATTTTAAAATCCTCCACGAAATAATTTTTTTAATCTGAACTGACAGATTAGAAGCGCATTAATCAGTAACTTGGTTAATCTGAAGGTGTTACAGACAACCACAGCTCAGGTAGGGTAATCTTTTGTCAAAAAACCCATTGTTCACTGATACCAGAAATTTACTTTGTTGACACAGTGTCAGGAAGCATGCCTCTTCTAACGAAAGGCCTTGAGAATCCTGTTAATTGTCTGCAAAAAAAGGACTGTAGGAGATGCAAAAAGAAACTGCTATGGTCTACAGCTGCACAAATATATCAAGAAAACTTATTGTTGTAAAGGACTGTAAGGCATGTAACAACTGTTTGCTATTATATTCACAATGTCACAAGCTTATGTTAAGTATGCCAATGCGTTATTTATGCACCCACCCAACAGACGATGTTGTCAAGATGGAACAGGTCAGGGAGAGTTCAGAAAAGTTAGGAAAAGAACAGCTGGACCTGCAATTAAATTTGTCATCTCAACTTCAATGAAGACTACTTTCATCTAATGATCGACAAATTGAATGCAACCCTTTCAGAGGGGACCAAGACATAACTTTTGAGCTAAAGCCCTGAACACACTGAACACAATTTTGTGTCCCATCCAACAGAAAATTATGTCTCAAGAGGTTGCTGCACTTAGCGCTCATTGAGAGAGAATGGGGATGAACACACCCAACCCGATTTTCCGCAAGGAGGCTTGCGTAGCAACCAAGAGAAATACAGGTCTATTTTCGTTAGACTTAGCAGGTATTCAGCGGCAAATGAATGGGTCTGACAACATTAGAGAGACTGGGTTTCATAGGAAAACACATCCGCATTGGGGGAGAAATAAAATAAAATTGCAGCAATCAGTATCGTCATTTCTGCCAGGGTCCCTCCCCAGATAGGTTCATCCTATAAGTGCATTAGTAGCAAGTGGGGCAGATTGGGACATAGGCAATTGCTTTTTTTAATCTAAATATTTTTTTAAAGAAGCTGTATACTCGAGGTGTATAGACTATGGAGAAAATAGCTAGTAGGCGATCTTCTTTTGGCTTATCCAGCAGCTACTGAAACTTTTTCATTCACTACCTGGTTTGTTCATACTGGCAGATACCAATCTTGCGCGATCGGTGGCCCATATAGCCACTATGCAGAGCCTTCATGCTCAGTGTGACATGGTAAAAAAATGCATTGGAGCTTAGATTAGATGCAACCAGTGTGACCCGGCTTTACCACGGTATCCTTACTAGGATAAAAGTGGAGAGATCGTTATGCAGTGGAGGTGTTCTTCATCATTAAGGAAAGGGAAGCTGTTAAATGTTGATGCACAGAACTGAAAACAGAACTAACAGATCTAGGAAGAAACCTGTTAGATGCTTCAAAACACACCAGACTGTGGCATTGTTCTCCTCCCAGTAGGATAATCGACCTAAAAGTGATTTTTAAATGACCAAGTCCTAAATCTAACTGAGATTGAGTGGCAAGAAATTGCTGTTCAGAGGTGTTCTCCATCCAGTCTGAGCTTTAGATCTACTGCTAAGAACAACAGTGGGGAAACTTTCCAGTCTTTCAATGTGTACAGCTGGTGCAGAAATGGCTAAATACAAGATCACACCATACTTTTCAGATTTTTTTTTAAATTTCAAACCTATAAATAATTGTCATTCACCTAAAACCCCAATAACAAACATTAAAAAATGTTAAAAGTCAGACTTGTATAGAGAGCACTGCATGTGAAGGAAAATGTTGGGTAATATTTCCTAGCTCTCAGCTCTTGTGTCATGCGCCCTTTTTCAGTCCTTAATATCAAGCGGAGAAAAAATGGCTTTGTCACACTTGAGATATATCGAATGAGATCAGTGTCAACATCTAGACGGTGCACTATTTGATTGCCTTGTGGGCTTGGCAACACACTAATCTTATGCATGACTGAAAATTGGATCTGTGACATCTTCGAGTGAAAGACAGCAGAGCTGTGTTTGGACCAAGGGAATCTGGGTCACCCAGGTCCCACAGAGGGTTGTGTTTGGACTTCAATTATTTCACATTGATTTATTGGACACCCATCAATAAACACATTTTTGGGCAGGAGCGTTTTGCACAAAGGTTTTTTCCTCTTTCTTCTTCCCTGTTCTCTCGCCTGCTTATTGTTTTGTATCATCAACTGACATAAACCTTTCTTTGAAGTACAGGAGCTAAAGGAACGATAAATGACAGAACAACAAACAATGAACAATACACGCACACATGCAAGGAGCAAAATGACGAGCGGTTTTTGAATATTCAGATGAGACTCTATAGAATGGGTTGAGAAGCTGTGTTTAACGTGTTAAGCCCTGAAAGGATGTGTCTGGGACAATAAAGAATTGTGTGACGTTGGGATAAGAAATTCTGCCGTATCAACAATGCTTCACCATTATGTCTAAGAAGGTTTACAGTGGAAAATATCATTCTTACTGGGAAAACACAAAGAACACCTTGTTTCCTACATTTGGGTGAAGTTACAGCAAGCCAGCTGGTGATTTATACATGGAGTCCTTTCTGGTGAGCAATCCACACTGAGAAAATGTAATAAAGAGATTAGGCTTTATTCTAAAATGTACCATATTTGAAGGTGCTTAGGCTACGTTCACACTGCAGGCCTTAATGCTCAATTCCGATTTTTTTGTGAAATCTGATTTTTTTGCGTGTCCGTTCACACTTCCAAGTATATGCGACTTGTATGTGATCTACTGTGTGAACTGAATGCGTCCAACCGAAGTGTCCCGCATGCGCACTCGAGGACGCGATGACGTCACACGTAGCAAGCGTCCTCAGTGTTTGCGGAAGTAAACATGACTCGTAATACCGCAGCGTATATTGCGTTCTTTAAGTTCTTCTCCAACAGGAGCAGGCACATTACGAACGAAATCTTTTTAAGAAGATCAAAAAGAAAGACCCTCCCCCGGTTCCGGTAAGACCCTTCGAGTTTGGTCTGAATCGAGCTTTCTAAATATGAATTAAGTCAGCAACCTCACTTTCTCTCCATTGACTGCTCTCTGTGTTATCTTCCGCCATGGTTGTTAGTTTTTCCCGCCTCCGCTTAGTAGGACGCAGATTAGTAACGTTTAGTAATATTTGTCAAGTATCAATGACGTGTAGGTCGGATGAATGCGACCTGGCCGTACAGACACAGGTCGCATTTGAAAAGATCAGATACGTATCGGATTCAGGACCACATATCCAAGTGGCCTGGGTCGCATTTGAAAAAATCCGATCTGTGTCGTTCAGACTGTCATAAAAAGATCAGATACAGGTCACATATGGGCAAAAAAATCGGAATTGGGTCACTTCAGGCTGCGGTGTGAACGTAGCCTAGATGTAAGTCACTCATAACTTACAACTCCACATTAGTTAAGCTGGCCACATTTACTTAGATTCCAGTAGCCCATCAGGTTGTGTGTCTTCTGTTTTCTCTGACAATCTTGAGTTTTCTTCATCCAAAACAGTGAAGCTCAGTCATGTTGTAGGTTTATCATCATTCTATTGGAAATTAGGGAACAGTTTGCAAATGCTTCTCTGTCAGGATTATACTTGTTTCATTCTGCCTCATCTACCAACAGATATATTGATTGAACAGGGAAACTTCATTAAAGAGGAATGTTTCTTCTGTTCTTCTGGTCTTTTTTAAAAAGTTATGTCATTTTTTTTCATCTAATAAGTGAAATAATAAGTGAAAGAGGTAAAACTTTAACTGTTGTGACCCACTAAGGTTAACAGATTGGGCAAAGCTCTATTTAATTTTAAGGAAATTCCAGTTCCCACCTTCCACTTAAACAAAGTTATTATTCAAAGACTAATTTTTCTAATGCCTCTTCTTCCGCTATTTATTGAGCTGAAATTCACATTTCAGTTAAATACTGTACATATTCAAGTTTTAGTAGTACCTATATCTATGTATGGCCCTTTTATTGGAGTTTAAATACCAATTTTAGGAAAAACACTAAATCCTTTGGAGAATTATTCTATTTTCTTAATTATTAAGCTCTGTGTGTGGTGCGGTGGTGAAGTTTGCAGCTCTGTTCCCTTGCAGTAAGAAGTTCCTGGGTTTGAGGCCTGCCCTGGGGTCCTTCTGCATGGAGCTGAGTTTCTGTTTTCTCATGCATGTGTGGGCATCTCCACGGGTACTCTGGCTTCCTCCCACAGTCCAAAAACATGACTTTTAGCTTAATCAGTGTCTCCAAGTGGCTCTTAAGTGAGTGTGTGAGCAATAAGTCTTTTGGTGTAAATGTGGGGCTGTGGATCATACACTGGGATTTTTAAGGATCCTCATTGAAACCATAATAATACGGCATATAGATTTACTTTGTATAAAAGTGAACAGCTTTAAATTGGCCCTAATGCTAAAATAGAACATCTCTGCTTAGTCAAGAACCAGTAAGTCACCTCAACTGAATAAATTTGTGGTGAAATATAAATAAAAACAGTGTAGGAAATAATCAAAATGATCAGAAAATATTGGACAATGGAAATTTCTCCACTCTAAATATTTCATATTATTAAAAAATATATTTTAAATGCTGATTTCCTTCACAACTGTTGTTGCTATTTTTATGGATATATTACTTATTAAATTTCATTCTTTTACTATTGTAAAAGTTTAAAACTTAATGCTTGATTGCTCTGTTCTTAGATGCAGCAGTTGGCTGTGAAGTCAATTAGTACTCATTTTTATTACAGGGCTGACATTAGTCTAGACAGGCGTGTTTTGATTAGAGACGACAGACGACTCACCATGATTGGACTGCCAGACATTCCTCACCCTTCATCCCATGGGTGAAGCTATTGAAGCTGACTTAAATATGGAAAGCTAGCAGATGAGTGTTTTTGCCAAGCTGCCCTTCATCTGCAGAGAAACATGTTATAAAAATGACTTCTCGGCACGCAGGGCTGTATAAGCCGCCATAACGTTGACATGCAGCAGTACATCACATATATATTTATAATACTCACCTGCCAATATGTATTTTCAGCACTGTATATCATGGCATTAATGCTCAAACTGTGGGCTTTTTACACACAATGGCCTTTTGTTGTGCAGGTTATTTACTGTGCTGGTGTGAGGTTGCGCAGAGCTGGTGGGTGAGTGCATCCAGGGGCTTGTATTGTTAGGGAATCAGTGGCTCTTGTTTGTGGAGCTGGGACGGTTTGTTAACAATGCCTTTTTTATGTCCCAGAGTTTGTGCCTGTTGGCAAACGTCCCCCTCTGAATTTTTGTATGTGTGCCGTTTCGTTGTTTGCTGTATGAGGACCGGGGTCGGCGAGTATAACCCTCTCATTGTGTTCCCCCTGTCCGAACAGAGCACTTTTATATCAGGCACATGTGAGCATTAGTGTGTGGGTGCTTTGAATATACAGTATGAGTGCAAATTATTTTGCAATGCTAAGTAGAGGGGTCTAATGGAGGCTTTCACTCTGCCTCCATTCGTGTGACGGTATGGTGACGGAGAAGGGGGAGCTGGGGATTAACAGGGTAGAAGCAGGCCTTGTTAAAGAAAAAGAAAGAGTTTGAGTGTGTCTATTGGATTAACTTGTTTGGGCTTATTAAGAGGGGAGACACAGCAGCTTGTTAAAAGCACTGCATGGGTCGTCCCATTGTGAGGCGGCGGGGTCACCATTCAGTTGGGATGAAGCCACGCCCCCAACACATTATGCAGGCCTCCTGCCAGGCTCCTAATACTTAGAGATGGAAGATTGACCTAAGGTGATTTTTATTTTTGACATGAAAATTACATTTTTACATAATGTATACATTTTTCTAATCTGGATTTTGGAAAACAAAAAGAAGAAGATTGTAGTTCCTGTTACGAAGAGTAGTTTTCTTTCTCAGCAAATGACACCAGCCTACAGAGAGAGGAATGTTTCTTTTTCAGGTGGGGACCAGAACCAATACGTTTTCAGGCTCTTGAAAATCATATATAATTTTTGTTTGCATCAGTGCCAGCAAGTTATGCTGACATTCCCACAACCAAACTAAGAGGACTCAGTGTTAGATATTTTCTGTATCAGAGAGGTGTTTAGAAATGCATAAGATATACATCACATCTGCTTTATATCACAATGTCACCAGGTGACTATGAGCCCATCAGAGCATTGGCAAGATGCTTAGAATACATCTATACGTGGATGCAGCATCATTTTCTGCAGCTGAATAAAAACAAAACTGAGGTAATAATCTTCGGACCAAAGGAGGACAGATTCAGAGTTAGCTCACAGCTTCAGCTACTACTGCTAGAAACCACTGATTATGGCCAAAATCTTGGTGTCATGATGGGCTAAGACCTGAACCTTCAGAGGCACGGTTACTGTACTAAGTCAGCATTTTATCACCTGAAGAACATTTACAGGATTAAAGAACTAATGTCCAAACAGGATCTAGAAAACTCATTCATTATCTTTTGTTTAAAAAAAAAAAAAAAAAATCACTGCAACAGTATCTTCATAGGTTTGCCTAAAAAGTCCATCAGACTGCAGCTGATCTAAAACACTGCTGCCTGCGTTTTCACTAGAACTAAGAAAGTAGAGCACATCAGCCCAGTTCTGAAGTCCTTACAGTGGCTCCATGTAGCTCAGAGAATATACTTTAAAATCACTCTGCTAGTATTTAAATGACTGAATGGATCAGCAGCTCAATACATAAAAGATTTGTTATCAGTGTATCAACCTCCCAGATCACTCAGGTGATCTAATTCCAGTCTATTCTGCACACCTAGAACTAGAACCAAACATGGAGAAGCAACATTTAGTTCCTATGCTTCACTTATCTTTAACAAACTCCCAGAAGACTGGAAAAGTGCTGAAAGCCTGAGTTCTTTGAAGTCAAAGTTAAAAACCATTTGTTTAGAGCTGCCCTTGACTGTTAAAGTGAAACTGTTAACTGAGGTATTATTATAAGGTTATGGTCCAACTGTTTTATTTCCTTTACTCCCTGCTTTGTAACATGTTTTTATCTTTACTTGCTTTTATTTTACTTCTATGTTATTGTTTATTTCATGCAAAGCACTTATCCTTGACCTGAATTGTGCAATACAAACAAACTTGCCTGGCCTTTCAAATAATATGTGCTTAAATATTTCAAATAGTTTTCTTGGGGGTGAGAGACTGGGACATTTTGCAGATAAGAGGAACCTGAACTGAATTCAGCTTTGTAGCTGAAAAGTTGGTCACAATATTCTGACTGATCAATCTGAATCTTAATTTACACAAAATGAAAAAAAAGAACCTTTACAATCAAATATCTAGGAGTGAACAAACACCAGTATAAGGAATTTAGACCCCTCCTGAGATGTCTTTTTTAATCTATGAAAGCTATAAAATCAGCAGTGGCTCTGAAATCTTCATGGGCAGTTACTTGTGGAATGAAACGTATGCCTTAATTGTAGGAAACAAAAATTTTCAAAAAGTTTTGGGTGGCACACCAGCAGAAAGACCAACGTATTGAATCTGTTTTACCAGTTTGCAAAGTAGCTCACTCTGCAGAGGGTCTGGCTCCTGTGGTCCTGTCGGAAATAATAGGCTAGTTATTGTTGTACAAAAAAAAAAAAACAGCATGCTTATGTCTACTGCAATCTGTGGGATAATCAAATGCCCCCTCTCCTTGTTAAAGTTGCCTGCAAGGTTGTCCCTGAGAGCAATAATTGGAATATATGGCAATAGCACAGAGCGTAACCACTCTCCTTCTGGCAATGAGAAAAAAGAGCCATTGGCTGAGCTTTAAAAGCTGTTATACATTTAAAAAAAGTGAAGACAACAATATAGGTAAGGGAAAAAAATCAACAACAAATAAATTAGACATAAGAGTCCCCCATCCGCTAGTGCAGTGTTTGAATTTTAGCCTTAGGCAATGATGTTACAGTAGTTGCAGACAAACGAATAGGGGGAGATTTCTTTATGATGCATGAAAGACAAATCTTTCTTTAGTAACTGTTCATGTGAAACCAAGAGTTACCAAGGTTAGCTACCACTGAGTATCATCTGCCATACTCTGTCTTTCACCTGAAACACGTGTACCTCAGCACACACACAGACATGCACAGACAGCATTTGTTCACCCATGACCACCCTGTTCCTTTCCACACTTGGCAGGATGCTTATCTGAGTAGACAGCTTTGAGCACAGAGAGCCATCTCCTCTGATCTTCTCTGCAGTTTAAGAACCTTTTAACTAAGAAAAAAACCCTCCGCCAAACCCACCGCCTCTTGATTCCAGCTTATTCCCTCATCTCGCAGGACTGATCCTCCCGCCTCCATTACGAACCCTGCAGCGGCGTTAGCAGAACGGGGATGGAGCTGATAGACATCCTAGCTTTTGAGATATCTCTGCACTGGTGTAATAGGAGACCTGCTGGATTTGATGTGCGAGTGAAATGCAGGTGGTGTTTGTGAGCGACGAGTGTGCATGCACACACACACACACATACACAGAAAGGCCAGCACCTTCTCAGAGATTGACCTCAGCAAGATGGGCTGTTTTCAGGGCAGCTGGGTGATGGGTCACAGGCGTTTGGTTTCGGGGATAATTTCCTGCTACTGATGGACATCTGCTAAGTAGCACAATAACCTAATGGGAGGAGATGAGGGGAAAAGGGGAACATGACAAACAAGCTGAAGACTTGCTCCTTTTGCTTCACTCTTAAAGGCAATAATAGCGGTAAATTGGTTCCTGAAATTGAATTGAAAAAAAGAGCCAGTCTCCTTTAGCAAAGTATAATGCCTCCGAATACATTTGGTGCACAGCAAATGGAGAAAAATGGAGGGTAGTTACACGATTGTCTTTCATTTCAGGGAGGGGGAAAGTGTGCTGGCATCCCCCACCCCAACACCTCCCAACCCTCCCTGTTAAGACCAGCTTTTAGTCTCAATCTCCACCACGTGTCTGCTTCCCCTCTTTCAACCACTATCTTTAAACAAATGGACTGTGAGGATGGGCTCGTTGGGAAATTAGTATCCTTGCAGAGAGAACATAGAGAAAGGATTATGTGAATAGCCAGTAATGAGCTCAAAGTACCAGTGTGTTTGGGCCAGGGCTGCCTGTGTGTGAGAGGAAATGGCACTGTGAGCGACCTCTTTTTTTTTTCCCAGAGCACCTGGCGAGATATAGAGTGGTCCCTCTTTTCCATCTGCAATGTGTGTGAAAGAGAGAGAGGGGGGTGAACTGAGGCTTTGTGGAGATTTAATTTGCTTAGATTTATCATGGAGATGCATTTTAGTGCTTTTCTCACTGTCAGATTTGTGCTAAAAGTGTTGTTTTGTGCTGCTGGTGACAGGCTTTAAAAATGCTCATGTGACTTCAGGTGTTAAGTGCATTGTAGAAGCCTCAGGGTCCAGGGTCAAGCGCAATGCCTTGAGAAAACATTCATCGGTTTTGGCTGATGTGTGTTTTTAGGAACTCTTCATCCCCCAGGAGGTCATTCAGTTGTAGTCATAGACGAATTAGACATACTTATCTGTCACACTTAATTTTGTGACTTATTATTCTGTACAAGGCAAACAAATCACTTAATCAAAGATATGTTTTCAGGGCAATAAGAATATAATTTTTTATGCATTTTTTGGGGGGCATATTGTGCTAGCAAAAACAAAATCATTTTTAAATTCATTTTATATATGGTTTAAATTTTAATGAAACATTTGAATCACAAAATCAAAATCACCATCATGGTCTTGTTTTTATTAAGGAAAATTAATATTTCTGAATAGATTGAAATCACACAACATCAACACTGTCTTGTCAAACTCTTTTATCTGAATTCCTATGGCATTACTGCTCAGGTTAAGCTTACACAAGTAATATAAGAGTGAACGACCAGTAAAAAAAAAGCTTCTATCAACATATTGTGTATAAACTCTTTATAATCATTGCCATTCCTATTCTTCTTTGTAGTAGAGGCACTACCACTGGTACTAGTACAAACAGTAGTGATACATCAGAAGAAAAGCTGATATTGGGGTCATGACAAGATAATACTTTAGCAATGGTTTTATCAGAAATTAACTAACTCTGTTTGATTTCACCAGTTAAACTTTTTGAAAAGGCGACTGATTTGAAGAATTTAAGAATTCACACCAAAGTTAATAGTTTTTTGTAACAAGTAGCACAAATAGTGAGATTTAATATTTATTTTTCACACACCAATTTAGTAATGGCTGCTGGTCATAATGCCCAGTTCTCTGTTTACGACTTCAAACCTTCAGGAGAGCCTGTTAGTTTATACTACCAGCATCTGCTCCTTTCTCTTTGGAAAAAGTCATACTGTATTCTTTACTCATGCTTGAATTTCTGTAGTTTTTTATAAATCTGAACTTGGACTATACAACTGAATGAAATAGAATGCCCTGGTAGCACAAAACAAATCACTGAAAATACTTTTTTTTTATTTGACAAATAGAATAAAGGGTCTATACAACTCAAACTGTCTAGTGAAGAATCTCTGATTAGTGCATCAGGTTCAGTGTTTACATTTTTAAATGAAAGACAATAAAAGACTAGTTCTGAGTCATTAAAATTATTAAAAATTAGTAGTTAGGGGCATAGATAGAAGCTCCCAAAACATAAGCTCACTTTACCCTGAAGGTTCTGCTCCCGACTAATATAAAATAGTCAAGCTATTTTTTTCTGCCTTAAGCATATAAACATTCAAACTTTTTGTTGCAGGTGTAAAGAAAACTTCAAAATTGTTTAACTTGCTTTAAAATAAAGGTTGAGTCTAGTCTAACCTGTTTAACCGCTTCAGTCTCGTGTTACTATTTTGACTGTTCTGCTGAGTATAGGCAGACCTCTTGCTGCAGTAACAGTTGTCTGAGAAATCTGACAAGATGGTAACGAGTTCAACACAGAGACCAGACCCACTAAAGTCTGCATACAGCTTGCTCCAAATCAACTCACTCAGCATTAACTGCTAAACAGCTGCAAGTAGAGTAATACGTTTCCTGATGTAAAGTGAAAAACCTCTTCAAAAAGTGATCTTTGTGAAGTAATTAATTGAGCTGTAGGATCCCTGCTTTACTCTTGCTGCTCTCTGCCTCTGAGTCTCTAAATTTTTAGCCATTCTGCATCATTTGGATAATTAAAAAATGCAGAATGCTACTCTAAAATGTTTTTAATGCTAGTCAAATTGCATTATCAAATACATTTATCATCCATTTTCCATCATGCTTATCATAACTGGGGTCGCGAGGGATGCTGGTGCCTATCTCCAGCTGTCTACGGGCGAGAAACGGGGTACAGCCTGGACAGGTCGCCAGTCTGTTGCAGGGCAACACAGAGACTTACAACTATTCACACACACTCACACCTAAGGAGAATGTAGAGAAGCCAATTAAACTAACAGTCATGTTTTTGGACTGTGGGAACCCAAGCATGCACAGGGAGAACATGCAAACACCATGCAGAAAGACCCCAGGTCAGGAATCGAACCCAAAACTTTCTTGCTGAAAGGCAACAGTGCTACTCACTGCGCCACTAAGCAGCCTTTTTACAGATTATTTCAGATTACCATTTTATCATGGTAATCTATAATAAAAAATCTTCTGTGTTCGAGTATAGAACTGGGGTTGACAAAATGTACTAAATGGACAATTCAATGATTAGTAAACATTTTTCCATGCCTACTGGTTACTTTGTTCTAATTCAAATATAACTAAATATCACCCTCACTTTGAATAATAATAACAGTTTTACTTCTTCTTCAAAGGCTTGGCTCCAAGCACACATAAACCTTTCTCTGAATGATTGATCTCTTAGGAATTCTAAGGATATCAAAACTGGATTGATGTGTGGACTCACGTCAGTCTTTTTTTTTAGTTCTTCCCTCCTCTCCTCTGAGCATACAGTTCATGAACCGGCACTTATCGCCCTGTAGGAGGCTGTTGTGAAAAATGTATATCTCTATTTGGTCTTTTTGATTTAAAAGCAGCATAGGGTTGGGTTGCCGGAGGAGTCGGCTTCACACTGGGATGCAGGGATGAGACTTATGAGAGTTTAAACAAAGCCAGATCTTGTGGATCCATTCCTTTTGAACACTGGTTTCAAGGTATTTTCTTATTTTTAAGGAGTCACCTTAGTCTAACTCCTCTCTGTCTTTGAGAAGTTGATAGAACGGGACATACTGATTAGTTTTTTAAGTTACAACACGTTTAGTTCAATGGATGAGGCTATTTGCATGTCCAAATGATATTGTCTACACTGCTCTGTATCATTTTTAGTCTGCATTTGCCTTAAGCATAATCCTTTGGTTTAACTGCACCAAAACATTATAAAGTTATTCTTGGACATGATATGTTTTATGATTTCTGATTTGATCATATACTGCAGCTACATTACGTCAGTTATGGAGGTCTTTTGATTGAATGCTTCAACATTTGTTTGAAATTTACGACCATTTGCAGCAGCGTTCTGCATTTGTATAGCCTTTAAATGAGCAAGAAGAGGAGCCAGAGCTCTATGAGCTGCCATTAATTCATCCTGTAATCACTGCTATTGTTTTCTTTCATAATACAATGATAATCTATGAAAGCCAGTAATGGACTGATGGCAGGTGGCTAAATGTTCGTTTAGTGATTCACTGAGAAAATAAATAGCAGAGGGCTAGGCTGTGACATGCGCATGAGAAATCATTTTTCAGTGATCTGCCACGCATCGTAGCCGGAGAGAAGCTGGCACTGAAAGCTCAGATGAAATATTTTCCTCTGCTCTGCGTTTTAATATGGGAGGAGACCAGCTTAGATGGAGACCATTGTATTGCATGTTGACGCATTTGGAAAAAAAATAACACTCACACAGAGGCGGAGCCCAGATTAAAGCCACAATCATATTATTTTCCTATAAATATTCAATATTTACTTTATCCCTTATCTCATAAAATAAACTTTCTGAGTTTAAATATATCTTCTGGTTGCTACTATCCCCTATATTTTTCAAGTGAAAGATTTTATAATCAGTCATCATTGTTTTGTTTGACACAGCCATGCTCCTGATGAATGACGCTGTCCATGGATTCTGATTGCTGGGGGTTGTTTCAGCTTTTTTTCAAATGTACATATATATATATGTATATATGTTCATATATCCTCTGGGAATGGGATGGACTTTTTAAGAGGAGACTAGTCGCCTCTGCCTCCCCGTCCCTAAGTGAAGGTGGCGCTGGGAAGGAGAGTTGGAGATTTATGGCCTAGAGGGAGATTGATTAGTGCCATCACTAGCCCTGATGTACGGTTGGCAGTCTCTCCCCTCCCATCTCATCACATCTGCTCACATACACCCACTTTCACATGCAACTGTACAGTTCAGCATACATCCAGACACAGCTCGGGCGCCCCAGGCCTTCTCTGACAGTCCTCCAGAATTGTTGCATGTTGAGCTGTAGCAGAACGACTGCTGTTTTCTCAGCATTCCCTTTTATTTTTTTGTTCACCATAGATAACGCCATCAATCACCACATCCACGCTGCCCTGGAAAGAATGTGGCCCAATGTAGCTGAGTGGAGCTGTTTTCTGTGTGATTCTGTAGGTTTTGTTTGGGGCATGCTTTCACAGACAGGAGATGTGGTTGAATGGCTGTGTGGATGTGCTGTTTAAAGCTGCAGAGTGACTGACCTGGACTATGCTCTGCTCCCGTGTCAACAGCGCCCACCCACCCCACGCTTCCACAGCATGCAGGTGTGTGTTTATCACTCTGGACACAGAGCTGAGAGGCGAGCAGCTGTAGGCGTGCTTCCCAATTAAAACTTCGGCGAGAGGGCCCCCAGTGGCTTCCCAGACCGGACCGTGCACAGCTTTGACCTCGTATCTAACTCGCCCTTCAATGGTTTTTTTTCTCGCCCTGACTCAGGTTGTCCGCAGAACTCCCCCGGCTGTAGAACTGTGTCCACCTCGCCATGCTGGCCTGTCTGCAGAGGAGGCAGAACCCTCCACCCCAGCACCCGGTGTGTGCCAGCAAGAACTTGGAGCCGCCGCAAGTCGTTGCACGTAAATGTAAGTTAAAAGAAGCATGGAGCAGGTGTTTAGCTCGCATTCAGCCAAACGCTTTGATGGTCTAGGTTTAGAGGTTCTACTTTGGAAAGTGGTTTAAGTATTTTTCATGTCTGGATAGTTTTGGAAGAGGAAGAGCATGAAAGAATATTCCTCTTTGTTTCAGTCTTATGTGCGTCCTTTCATGTGTCCTTTTCTTCCTCATTTCCTTCCTTTACTTTGATCACCCTACCTTCTTCTCTTTTCCTCGTTGTGTCTGTCCTTCCTTTGCCTCCTTGTTTTCCTTTGTGCTTCATGGTTCCTTCTTGCCTTCATTCTGTCTGTCTTTCTTCCCTTACTTCCTCCCTTTAATCCTTACGTATGACCCAACTTTCCTTCTTTTTTCCTGATTTGTATTCTGCCATTTTATCCCTGGGTTATTCCACTCTTCTTTCCTCCCCTCCCGTTCTAATTTTTCTTCAGGCTGCATATTTAAAGTGGGACCCTGTTTATATTCCTATCATAAATTCATGGTTGACTTTTTATACATTTCACAAGGAACTTAAAGGGCTGGGTAATATGGAGAGCATAGTGTGGTTTCCCTCTGAAAGATGTAAAATACTGGGTCTGGTGTTTGTGTTTTATCTGCTGCTCATGTTAAACATGGACAGTAAGGTGAAAGAGAAGTTTTCACCACTGTCCCCTTTTTCCCCCTCAACAATTCTGAACAATTTTATTTAATTTGCATTGACAACTTGGATTGCTGAGTAGTTTTGCTACTCGCTGATTGTGCAGTCGTGACAACAGAACTGAACAGACACTGTTTAACAGGCCTCACTGGCCCTGCTGACCCCGAGGGTCTGTAAACATTTACAGTGTCTGGCCCTGGACGTGCCGGCCGCATCTAAAGTGTGGCAGCTGCTGTTCCCGAGCATCGTCCTCTGTCCACTCACAAAATAGTGGGGGCGGGGGCTGTATCATACCTCACAGAAACACATAATCTGGCTCCAGTCAGTTTGAAGGGAATTAATTTCTCCTAACCTTAGAATTTGCTTTAAATAAAACCATTTTAATAAGACAAGGGTGCAGCTGTTGTTTACATGCCGTACCCAGAGGGGAGAAATGGCTGGAGGCAGTTTTATCACAAAAGTTTGTATGGTTAAAGGGTTTTGATAGATTGCTTTTAAATGTTTTTTTTTTTTTTTTTTTTTTTACAGCTAAAACTTAACAGCTACATTCTAACACATGAATACGATGTGACATAAACCTATTAGTTATACAACTGGCTATATGTTTACCTTTCGACCATTGATATACTTTCAGCAGATTTATCAGCCAGAGCTATAGATTTCTGGAGCTCCTCTGTAGGATTCTTTGTCAGGTTATTACAGAAAGCTGTTCTGTTTATCTTTTACACAAAAAACTATGAAACATAATCAGGTTGGTATTTTAACATGAAAAATGTTGACGTTAGAACTGTATAGTTACTTTTGGAATGGATTTCATCTATTCATCTTAAAGAGTAGTTCTTATTGCAGAAAGGGGAAAAACATAAACTACAATTCATTCTCGGCTTCACGCTGACCAATTAGCTACCTCTCTGCTGCAGATCACACCTCAGTAGCCTGTTACAGAGACCAGCACCAAGAAGAGGGCTGTATGCTGGTTCTGTTCTCAGATTTGAAGATGGCTTTTTTTCTTGTTCCTGTCAGGTTGCTCCATAAGGAGCAATGAAACAAAGAAAGAGAGAGGACACTTGAGAGGTTATAAAGCTCTGTGGTCTGCTGGAAGATGTGGCTCTTTATCTAAGTAAAGGTTCACCGTCGTTCGCTAATGAAGTTTCAGGGAAAGGTGAACTGAGAGGGGGAGGGAGGAAGACGGACTGTTGAAAATAAAATTAGTAAAGGCAAAAAGAGGGAGGGGGAAGAAGGAGAAATGGAGGAAATCCTCCATAGTGCTCTTAATCGATTCCCCACTTCCAATTTCACAGGATTAGCCCACTTCCTCTCAAGGTTCTTTATTGAGGAGCAGCCAGTGTGAGTTAGGACTCAAATCAATAGAGAAAAGGAACAGTCTCCAGTCGTTCCCCTTTCCCCTCCTTCTTACTGACCCTCTATGTCTAGCTTCACTTCCCCACCTGTTAAACCCTTTGATAGAAGGACTACTACAGCGAGCGAATCTGAGGTTCATAATGAGGATGTTTGGACATAATAGCCCTCTTTCTGTCCTTGGTTTGGAGGGGGTGGTTAGTGTTGGATTTCCACCACTGGGCAGCACTTGGCCTCAATAAGGCGATTGTTTGTCCAGGCCCAGAAGGGGCACAGAAAAGCAGTGGGTCTGGCTGCTGGGGTGGGCAAACTCAGGTCGCCACACTAAGCCGGGTCCTCGTGACTGATTTGGTCGTGGCCCAGTTTTTGGCAGAATGGAGGCTGGTCGGGGGTAGGGCGACCCATGCTGCAGAAAAGAACACAAATAGAGTGAGAGTCCTGGAGAGGGATTACCTGCCGGGGAGGAAATAGTGAGCTGTGCCATTTGCATCCTCTGTCCTTTACTTAAATGTGTGTGGGTGTGTGTGAGCAACTGGGATGAGAGCACAAGAAGAAGGGTTTTTTTTTCGGGGAAAAAACCACTGCATGCAGATGCTGAGTGGCTGCACAGTTCATTGATGCGACTCCCATTAAAAATCCCTCATACCCTCAATAAAAAAGGACTTAACTGGCTCTACCATCAGCTGGAAGCGCTCAGATCGGCTAGCCAGACAATCAATTTCCCCCGAGCGCGCAGAGCTTAGCAGGAGAAACGGGAGGCGGAGAGCGGGATGTTTCCATTATCACAGCCCGCTTCGAGTCTGGGCTTTGAAAGGGGCGGGGTGATGTACTGGAGAGCGAGGAGTGCACAGGGAGAGAAAGGGAGGAGGGGGGGAGGCAGCAGAGTGAGATAGGGGGAGACAGACAAGTGGAGAAAAGACAGAAGCAGAAAGGGAGACAGAGAAGCTGGCTTTTCAGAGAGCTATTGACCGCCTGCCCTTAAAAATATCATATTGGATTAGCCTCACAGGGGCAGCCTTTTGATATTTTTCTCTTTGGCTGTTGAATTAAAAGGAGTGTAGAGCATTACTTGAATTATAAATCATAGGCACTTGCTTTCACTGCACCCAAATTCCAGGCATATGTGGCTGCACTCTCCAGCACCAACCCCTGTCATTTTTAATTAAATCCCCGCTTATGGGTGACATTTCTAGCCACCCCTCCACCCCCACCTTCTCCATCCTTCCTCCGCTTCACGTCTCTATACCGCTGCCCTAGATGGAGACATGAAAGGCAGAGATGGCAGCAGAGCCAGGGCCTCTCACAGTGTCATGCCCCAGAGAGAGGGCACCCATCCAGACAGATGAGAGAGAGCAAAACCCTGCAGGGAGAGAGGGGGTGAATGGATGGCACTGACCCCAACCAGCCTCAGCCAGTGGCCATCTCTTCTTTTCACTTCCATTGATTGTCATTTCTTTGATGTATGAGCCTCAAGGTAAACATTGACCAATTTAATGTTTCAGTGACCAAACTCACATAACTGATATTATAAAGTCACTTCTTGTTTTTATTCTTTTCTTCTTTATGAGCGAAAATAAAATTATATTTTTACTCTTTCTTGGTTGATGAATTGGTTAGAACAAAAGCTGTCATACAATATTTAAAGTAACACCAAAAAAGTACTAATATCTCTGACAAAATCATTCTCATTATACAAGGAGAGGTTGTTCCTAACAGCAGACTATCTCTAGCTTGTTAAAATTCCTGCCCATCTTTTAGCATGTTTCCATTGGTGTTTTGATTAATTCCATTTCTTTTAGTCTGGATGGCTTCCTCAGATTAAAGCTGGAGTTCTGACTAGATCACTCCTAGGTATTAATAGTACTTCCAATTAGGAGAAAAGAGGTGACCAAATTAATAAATAACGTTAAATGGCAAACCAGCACAGCCTCTCCACTGTGAAACATGGTGGTGGAGACATCATGCTGTTGAGATTCATATTAATAATTGCAGGCATAACATTGATTACTGAGCAGTATATGTTAACTTAGGTAATAGAAAGAATAACAAATAGATATGCAATGCACCAAAATATGCTACAGTTATATCTGCACTCAGTGCACTCACCCATTGAAGAATATAACAGTTTAAAATTATTTTTGGTCTGACCTCTACATTTATCTCTGGCTTTTATTGTGTTATCTGGACATGCTGCTCGAGGCACTTTCTGGCTTCACTCCACAGCAGAGCGGTCGGAGTGCAAATTCGAGCGAAGGAATGGGTAAACAAATGCGATAGACAAATTTCCCCATTAGGGACTATTAATATTTCCTTAACTTGAAAATGTGGGCATTTCTGCCAATATATACACATCAAGAGTTTTAAAAACATGGCTCCCACTCATTCTGGGATAAAAGCCCCTAAAAAGTAAGCACCAAAAGATTTTTTTACAAAGGCCAATCTTGATAGAAATTAGTTATTAAGCGTAGAATTTGAAAAGAATTGTTGCCCCTATTGTTTTTTTTTTATATTATCAAATATGAGTTTGAACGATTTTTGTACGAGGAGATTATGACCTTGAAGATTTCAGCTTTGTCCAACTTTTTACCGCTGTTTTTGCATCCACTAACGATGTGGTTTCGATGTCCAAAGCCCATTTCTAAGTAACAGAAAAACATGTTATGTAATTAGTATTAGCATTGCAAATTGTTTTCTTCAGCTATATTTCATTAGGAACAATTACAAAGCTGCTTCATAGCATGGTTGCAACCTAACTTCCAGCATGAATGTTTATGGAAGTTTGATTATGAATATTACAAGATAAAGCTCTGTATACCCGCATTAAGGTGCTGCATTGCTTTGGTGCTCACTTTTTAGGGCCTACTGTCCCAGAATGCAGTGTGAGGCAGCCATGTTTTTGAAACTTTTGATGCGTGTATAGCATCATGAACTATAATATGGCTAGCTCAAGTGGTAACTTGAGGCCTTGATTCATATCCCAGCTGGGGGGAATGTGCTACCACTGGGGGGTCCTTAAGGCAAGACCCTTAATCCTATGCATATTTCACACTAATGCCTGCTTTGGGCGGCGTTAGGGCATGGTGCTTGGAATCCTGAGGTTCTGAATCAGAGCCCCACTCCCATGGACGGCTATGAGCAGCCCTGATTAAGGGTGAAATAGCCACCCTCTAGTGATCTTCCTGCAGTAGCACCTTCCACACAGAGGAGGGTCGTTCTCAGCTGTATTACTTATCTATATTACCTTCACTGATTGGAAAACAATCTGATTGCATGTGTATGTATGGTCGGTCATTAGAGGGCCATTCAAGGGTCAACTTCCAGACAGTTAAAGCCTTTCTCTTGTGAGGGGAAAGGAAACTAAAACACCACATCCATTTGTAACACTGAGCTGGCTGGACAGGACATCCCACCAGCCCCCACTTCTACTCTGCCACTCTGCCTCTCATCTTGGCCCAGACTCCAATTACTCTGCCACACGTCAGCTTTAGAATAACAGGTCTGGAATCTGTCACTTGACTGGCTGATGGAGATATTTCTGCCTAGTTATATTTCAGATTTCGGCAGGTTTTCATTTGTTTAATTCCTTAGCAATCGCATTTATGCCTGGATGACATTTTCTCAGAAAGCAGCTGTCACTATGTGTGTGCACATTTAATCCAGGCTCATTGTAGATGCTGCCCTTGTTAACCACCATGCTCTCTGCTGCTCCCACATTTGTCTTGTCCCTGGTTCAGACAAACCTAGTCCTTGTCTCTCTTTCTAGGCCCAAGTGCAGATTTGGACATTTGATATATATTAAACTTAGCAATCTCAGCTATTTCAATTATATGGGAAAGAAACAGGAACATTTTAGGTTGTTCCCTGGTAAATACGGCCTCCAATCAACTGGGGTGTTGGTGCAAATGTATCCCCAATACTATTTTGTTGCACACAGTAACATGAGCCCACCTGTAGCAATAACCCTAAATGACAATAGCCCGAAGGCCCACTGTGCCAATCAGCCAGGTGTAAAGGAAATTTCCCACAGAGCCTGATATCCCAGGTTCATTCCATGTCAATCCTTTTTCAGACCTCCTAGAGCTTGATCGACAGAGACAACCAGGCCTTGCCATACTCAGCCTAAGGATATGACACCGAGGTTCACCAGGGAATTGTAGTTTTCCTAATAGCCCAATGCCTCTGCAGGCAGAGCTGCCAGAGCCATTAGTTAGGCTTTGCTTTTAGCTGCTTCTCTCCCCCTAAACCCAGCTGATATGCTCAGGTAACAACATCCAGCCAATTCTCCTGTGCTGTCGTCTGGGATGATGTGAAACATTAGAGCAGAATTAGCTGACCATATCGGACTGTGGTACAGCACCTTGATGGCTGCTATGTGGAAGAAAAATTGAGAAGGGGACTGTTTTTTTAGATGAATATTTAAGCACGGTTACCGGTGGCTGCAGCAGCAGAAATAACAACCTTTACCCTGATTGCCTCAGCAGCGAACTGGGGGGAAAAAGAATGGTGATGGCGAGGGAGAGCGAATATGCATGCACTTGACCTTTTCCTACTGATTGAACCACCTCATTTCTCATTCCCATTTGAAATTCCACAGGAGGCCCACTGAGAGTGTCATTGTTCCCCATTCTGCTGAAGAGAAGCAGAGGTCAGGAGGTTTTTATGGTAAAAGGTGACTGTCAGCTATCTGTAGGATCCATAACGCCCTTAAATGAAACCTACTAAGGCAGTTTTACTTGATGGATTGCTACAACAGCCATGTTTTTATCCGATTTCCTGATTGTGAAATTCAGGACTTTAGAGCCACTGTTAGTTTCAGAGAGACAGCCACGTGACAGGTGTATTAATCTTGCCTCATCCGTAGCACAGTCTTTCTGCTGTGCTGGCGTCTCAGTGCTGGCACACAGAGAATCATTTCCGGCTGGTGGTATCCCACAGAGCCATGCCTTTCCTCTGCCCTCCACCTTCTGCCTTGTGTACAGGGGGCCGAGCAATCTTTACAGCCCCGAGAGGTGAGCCTGAGGAGGAGGAAGTCTACTGTAGTTTTGGTCACAGCAGGATTTGGTTTCAAAAGCAGAGCCTTTATTCCAAAGCCTCCAAGTTGGCATTTGGGCGTCCCAGGTGCAAGGCTTCACCACCCTCTTGTCTTCGCCTGCCAGAGTGTGGGGGTGGCTTGGAGGACAGGAGCGACTGTGTGCAGCCCCATGCCATCCCACAGGAAATGACACACAGGTTGTGTCTTAACAGAGCTGAGCACAGACACTAAGGAGGAGTTGTACATTTCTTTCAGGGTATCAATAGTTTTCAGTTGTCTTATTTTAAAACCTAAACTTAAATCATCTTTTGTCTTATTTGGAATTGTAATATATGAAATCACTGACAGGTGCAAATTTGAGTTAAAAATATATAGAAAGACAATATTGGACAGAACAAGGAGTGCCTTTATCCTGTGTAATGGGAAGTTTATCCTTTTCTTTGTTTTTTCCATCTGCTCTAATATTGGAGAGGGTTTACCAGGAAAAAAAACATGGAATTGAAAACTGACCATACCCCCCTTTTTTTTCACTATTGCTTTGAAACATTAAACTACCCATTCCCTTTTAGCTTTACTCCCCTGAAAGGCCATCTCCATCTGCCTATATCCTCATTTGAATGCAGAAAGGATTTCATGTTTAGGGTGTCTCTTTTCCTGACATCTTTTTTAACAGGTTCGAGCTTTTTTTGTTGATGATCCTCCAGTTATTTAAGTACATATCCCGTTACCTCTGAAAATAAATGCTAACAAGAAATGTGCAAACCTAGACCTGGATTCTTAAATTGAAATTTGCTAGACATCGCCATGCAAACCAGTTTTGTTTTGTTTTTGTTTTGTTAGGATTTTATTTGATGGACCAACACAAAGCAGGAAACTGGAAAGTGGCAGGAAGATGATATATGGGGTTTCCTTTTGTTTTACAAATAAAATCTGAGAGGCATTTTTATTCAACTACATTTGCTCTTATACCCCTAAATAAACCTTTAAAACCAGTTGTCTGAGCAGGGTGCACCCCAAAGTCCAAGGAATACATCAGGCAGGTCAAGGATAAAAAGATAGGCTGAAATAAAGTAGCATAAGATATACAACAATATCCTTAGTCTACAGAGCCCTGTTTAATTCTTCATCTGAAAACAAAAAAAAGTATGATGTAATGCTAACCTACCTAGAAATGACTGTCCATTTAAAGTCATAGGATACTTTGGGAGAGTATTCATCCGAGAGGTAGCAAAGAGACCCCTTTTAACTGTAACTCTGGAGAAGCTGCTGGGATCCACGTCTAATGCTGGAGAATCAGTTGACAGGGAAAATGTTAGTAGTGAGCTTGACAGTATAAATCTTCAGTTAATGGAAAAGTGTCAAGACAGGAATTCGTGTTTTAAAGAAAAACATAAAATGTCCCATTTTGTAGTTTGCCATAGATATATGTAGGGGGCATGACATGGAAGGAAGTGCTTCTGGTTAGATGGGACCAAAATCCATCTTTATGTTCTGCATGCAAAATATTCTGTCTGTAGTAAAATTTTACACACCATCCCCCCGGTGGCAGCATCATGCTGAGGGATGCCTTTCTTCAAGAGCGACAAGGATGATAGTAGGAGCAGTTGTGAAAAAGGATTGAGCTAGAAAAAAGTGGAGTGATGTTTTAACTTCAAACAGGGAATTGATCCTGATAGAAACATAAGACTATGAAGTGTTTACTCGCAACAGCTAAACACAAATGCATGGCACAAGTTTCAGGTTTTTATTATGTACAAATATTTTACTAAAATCTATTTTTTCTTTACATTTTACCAGTATACGCTACTTTGTGTTGATCTGTCTCAGGGTGAATTGGTTTGAATCTGGAAGGGCATCTGGAGTAGAATCTTAGCTGTCTGTGAGCCGGTTATAATGGCTCATTGTGCTGACACCTGAAAGCGCAAAGAAACTATGAAGTTAATGTGAGACAAACAGAAAGAATTGCAGGGGTATTAGTACTTAAGCATCCTCTGACATGGGAACTGGCCCGGGGCTCATCTGCCTGGCTGTCTTTCCTTGACAGAGATGGTTGATAGTTGCCTTTTGTATCTCTGCTTCTTTCTCCTTGAACCCCAGTCAGCCTCAGGTGATGGCCACTCACACTGAGCCTGGTTCTGCTTAAGGTTTCTTCCTGTTTAAAGGGAGGTTTTCCTCTCCACTGTCGCTACAAGCATGCTTGGTGTGAGGGATTGCTGTGGAGTCAACGATTTGATGCAATCAGCTGGTTTTCCTTAGAAAACTTTGAACCAAACTGACTATGATCTGGTTAAATTGTTTCTTTAAAGTGCCTTGAGTTGACTATAGCATGTAGATTCCCCTACATGTATCTTTGGTGCCATAAACATAGAATAAATTCAATTAAGCAAATCTCTCTAAATCTAGCTTTTAAAACTGATTGTTGAAGGAAAACTAAAAGTCTGGCTGACTTCTTGGTTTACTTAATTACATGGACTAGAAATCATCACTTTGTCAGTCAGCTGTCACTTCAGTGCCATTTAGACACATATTTAACCTTCAAGCATTGAATACATTTAACCCTTTCATGCATGAATTATGATAGTATATGTTATGATTTTTTTACCAAGTGTTTTTATTACTCTTTATGAATGAAAAAAACATTTTCATCAATAAAAAAAAAAAAAATGCTTTCTTTAGGGAGTTGCATAATGTCCAACTTAGTGGACACATTACTTACAAATTTTTAATAACACAGAATCAATTCTTGGAATTTATACTTGATACTTGATGTCCCCATATTTTTTTTACCTGCAAGGATCGCCTAGAATAGAAGGAATGAGCAGATATTCCTCTCCCTCACAACCCATTTGCTCCTCTGTCGGCCATTTTGTTTTTTTGTGGAAAAAAAAAAGTCACTTGCAAAGGCTGACGAGTAGGTGGCAGTTTGACAAGTGGCAGGATGATACATTAGCGTCCACTGTAGTAACATATGTGCAAATGTGACATTAAAACATGCTCATTTAAGAGAAAACAACCATTTAATAACTGTCCACTGTAGTGACCACTATGCATGAAAGGGTTAAAACACTTCTCTTCTATCTAAGCCCCACCTCAATGGCTTTAAGTCTTTCTAAATATTGTTTCATCTCACTTAGAGTGTATCCATTTATTCATCCCCAGGTCCTCTTCATCTTTCTTTTTCTCTCCTCGCCTCTCATTGGCATATGTACTGCAGTGGAGTGCTTGTTGTCTGCGCCGTGTTAAATATTAATTGGGAATCAGTGGAGGACTTGTCTCCTAAATGATAGAACAGAAGGGCCCAGGCTTGCCTTGGGCAGCCTGCGGGCGCCTTTCTTCTTCCATTTACCTGCAGGCCTGCACACCAGCACTTCCTCCAGTCTGACAGCATTTCTCCGTCCCCTCCTCTCTCCCCCCACTTTTTTTCCTCTCTCCTTTCTGCACTAGTTGCTACTCTTATCTCTGCATGCGCTGGCCTTCTCCTCCTCTGGGGTCTTTTACTCCAAACCCGTGTGCGTGTTTGTGTTGTTGCCATGTCCATTTAGGTTTGTGCACGACTGAGAATGATGCTGGCTCTTGGCTCTACACATATCCCCTTTGAGAAAATAGTATCACAGCATGGCATATGCTCTTAGAGGAAGGACAAGGAGGACCGGTATGATTCTTTTTTCTTGTCTTCATGCTTTGTCTGTCTCTTACTGAAGGGTTTAATCTGTTTCCCCCTCCTGATGTCTCCACATAACTGACCTCTAAGGTTGTTTGTCTCCTGTGAGTCTCCTGCCCTGCTTCCTCTCTATCAGTTTTGTCATCTACTGAGGTGTTAAGACAAAACAACTGGCACCAGTGGCTCCTCCGCTGGTTGCAACTTGAGTCTGACCTTTCTGGATGGAGTTAATTAGGCAGTGAAGATTTGTTTTTGAAAATCAAACCGGTCCTCCCTGATGTTTGTAGCTCCACTTTGGATCTGTTTTCAGCAGAGCAGAGCTTTTAAAGAGGTTCACTCTGGGTTCACTGTGAAGTAGTGAGACTAAATGGGAAATGGAACAACATAGGGATGCAGGAGAGGGCAGCGCAGAGGAGGGGATATAAATGGAGGAGGGTAGGAGTTGGCGTTGACTTTGATGCCATGGGAATGAGTTCACAGGCTCATGAGCACTGGCCTAATCGTACATGACAATATGGGCTGGTGTGCCAACCGCAGCGCATAACCGCCCCACTGCTCGTGCTGACTCGGGGTATTTGCTGATAAAGCTCTGCTTTCCAGACCATGCTGTGTGCACAATGAGGGTGGCCCAGGCAGGCCCGAGGGCTGCCTCGTCAGAGACAGCATTTCACAATCTATACCAATCCATGCACTCGCATAAGGCTGCTTGGCAAAATATTATTACTAAACAGTTAGCAGGTTAGGGGTAAAAGTTTCCCTCATTTGCATGTGCATCTTAATCAGTAATAATATTGGGAGTTTATTTCATTAAACTCTATTTATTATATTAGATATTGATATATAATTATGCACACACTGGTGTAATTCAAGCCTGTGCCTCTGTTAGTTTGATAATTAAGGCTTGCAGTTGATGAACAACCAAAATTTAGTTTCTTGGAAAATGTTAATAGCAAAAGATGAACCAGCCAAAAAAGGGATTTTGAACATAGAAAGGTTATACTGTTTCCACTTTATGGTCCGAGCTATGGTGAAAAGATTGCTTATTTTTTATAGAGTGCTTTATACATATTTATGTTTGTTTACATCAAGTTAAGTGAAAGAAGAAATTTGCGATCGAAAAACAGAAGCCCTGATTTTGTGTGTGTGATCCAATGTCAATTTCTCAGATACAAGTTTTTTATCACTGATGATTTGGGAACTCGTGTCATTTTTTTGTTTTTGTCCATTTTGGTTTATTAAAGCAGCCATCTACAATATAAACCATTTTGTTCACATGCTTTAAGAATGTAGTGATTACATTTTACATTACTACTTTTTACACCTTCCCACACTACTTTTGGTACGAAGTACCAAAAGCTGCTTTAATGACTCTTATATTGCTGTGGTTGATCGGTCAATAAAATGGTTTGACCTAAACCTCACAATCGAGGATGAGAAATCCCAGAACCAACAACACACTATCTGAAAACACAATCTGAAGAACATTATTAAAGCAGCCCTGCCTTTATTAGACCTCAGCCGAACCACAAGCTGTCACACTGCTCTCATACTGTAGTTCATGCAAAATGAGCTCTAAATAATTATACGGTGCACAGAGTGCACAGTACATGGATTCTACTTTTCAGGAGCTCACACTTCTGATATAAGTCTGTGTTATGGGTATAGTAAAGATCTAATTTTCCTTTTCCTTTTTATCACCTGCGACAAATAATTGTTAAAAATAAATAAATAAGCACTTGGATATATCACTGAGTTTTATCAACTAACTTTTTGATATTGTATTTTATTTCTATACATATGTATAATATATTTTATTAGAAATATTCTGTATTTTTCCATAAAAAAATATTTTTCTTTGTTATTGACTCTCATGGGAACGAGTCAACTGTTTGTTGTTGATTTATTTATTTTTTTCTGTAATTTTGCTCATGAAGTGAACTGCATAAAGCGGTGTAAACATGTTGCCCCAGTTTCAGTGTTTGTTGTTTAGTACGGGTGTCCTACAAAAGCCCTGACAGGGCTGCTGCTGCTGACCTGCATTCATTTGTTTGTTCAAAGTGGACATCGCTGTTGGGTTTGCCAGAATATTAGGCAGATTTTTTTGGTAGCTGAGATGAACAGTGGCCTCATCTGGTGTTTTCCACTTTAATGCTGACTCAAAGGTTCTACATAAGACAACAATTATAAGACGTGTGCTTAGGCATGACTTGATTTTTGTCATTAGGTTTAATTATGATGCCTTACTTTCCCTGACAGGCTGTGGTTTTCTGGTCCTGTCAGAGGTGTTAATAGGGCAGGAATGCAGGACGAGAGCTTTCCCACAGTGTTAGCTTTCTTCTGGTCGGCGCGTTTGAGATGAGGCTCAGAGCCCGGCATGGCTCTGCTAATGCAGCCTGAGTGCAGACAAATGGAAAGTGACACTTGTGTGTGTAGAATGGTATTTGTGGTGACGCTTTGACTACAGATAATAAAGTGTTTGCCCCGAGGTGATTTCACCCTGCAAGCATCCCAGATGAAACTCACTTACTCAGAGAGGGAGACAGAAGAGACAAGAGCGGGAGGATGAAAAGACAGAAGGGGTTTGAAGCCTCAGAGAAGCACAGAGAAAATTCAGAAATGAAGAGAGGAGGATGAGAACGAAAAAGAAGAAACAAAAGATTCAAAGATGCGTGGAGCGAGATTCTATTGTGTAATTCTTGTGTTATAGAGGTCAGAGGGTGCAAATTTGTTGTGAAGTGTCGCTGACCTACAAAGAAAATCAGGTGTTTGTATTTTAACATTTTTTTTCTGAATTATTTACTATTGATGCATGGGAAATAAAAAACATAGCTGACTGATTTTTGTGAGAGTAAAATGTGTAAAATGGCAGATTGGCATGTATGTGTGTGAGTGTGTGTGTTTGCCAGGCCATATGTACAGAGGAGTCCTTCAGGATCAATCAGTTCTCAGTAATTTCCTCCACAGCCCATAAAAGCCAGGTCTGTCTGGAAGGAGCATGAGGCAGCCACATCAAACCAGCTAATTAATTTTCATTGCTGATTCTGTTACATCTGGCTTCGAAGATAAATTCTAATGAGAAAATGTAAACATGACAGTGTCCGTGTGGTGTAGTATTTCTCATTTCCTGGGTTGCAACCTTTTAGATAGAAACCTTAACAGAGAAACACTTTGAAAAGCATTTATAACACTTTAAATTATTTTTGTGAGGTTGCAGACACAAATATTACTGTAATTTAGGGGGGAGTTTATGTGGTAGATCCACACATATACTGGGTAAATGTGAAGGGAAAAAAATTATAGAAAGTTTGTTATTTGTTTAATTCTGAAAAGTGAGGCATGACTTTGTTTTTAACCATAGAAGCCTTACTTTTTCAGATAAACTTTCTCTGTCCTTGCAGTCTTAAAGTTCCTCTCTACTAGCCAAGTCATCTAGAGAGGGATCCTTTTCAACATACAGTATCATTCTGTTCCAAACAGCTAAAGCTGGATCTATAGCTCCTAACTTTTATTTTCCCATCGACGTAGCTTTAACTTGGCCTTCCTAACATGCAGATGCATGCATCTGAACCAGTCCATTGTTTTTTTTTTTTGGCTTATGCTTTGGCCTGTTGTCCTGCTGGACATTAAAGACTTAAGACTTTAAATTGTTAGTTACAGTTCCTTACAAATACACATTACCCCTATTCTTTCTCAGATGGTGGCATATTTCAACCATAAATTTTATTGAAAATGCTTTAGATAAGCAGACAATATAATGCATAATCGAGAAGTGGAAGGTAAATGGCACATGGGTTTTATATTTTTTACAGATTTAAACATTTGAATAGCGTGGCATGCATTTAAAGGTATTCCTCTCTTTCTCTCAGAACCACTCCAGTGTAGCCCATTGTTGTATTTCTAAGGTCATTGTCTAGCTGGAAGGTGAACCTCCGCCCCAGCTCAAGTCTTTTGCAGCCTCAAACAGATTTTAATCCAGGATTGCCCTGTATTTAGCTCCATCCATCTCCACATCAACTCTCTGCAATACCCTCTGCTGCAGAAAAGAATCCTAACAGTATCATGTTGCCATCACCACACCATGTTTGGTTTTAGATTATAGATAGTCCCTTTTGATATTCTAGCTATATAGCCTTGAAAAAAATATATAGTTTTACAGTATTATGGTATTCATATAATTAAAAAAAGTTATTTTCCTACTACTTCAAAATTAATATAGCTCACAGATTACTAAATTTTTATCATTATTTGCAAAACTCATCAATATTTTATGATTTTACTGTTTTAGTTTAACTTTTAACTGCTTTATTTTTTGTCCTTATTTATTTTCCATGTGTATCTATATATTTTTTTTGATAGTGTCTAAAACAGGTTTAGTCTCATACTTTCCAATGACAAATAAAGGTTATCTAATAACTTGATTTTAATATTGCTCATATTTCCAAATCTTATTAAGATTTGCTTTTGCTGTAAGGTATATTTTCAAAGAGCCAAGTTCTTGTCCTTTCAAGTAAATTACTGACTTGGAAGCCTTCTTTCTTACAGCTAACTGGCAGTGCACAGCAACATGTAAAAGAACAGCAGTACTGCTACAACATTTTCCATAGCTGAAGATTTGATTACATTTAAAACCATGTAGATAATATAAAAATGTGACTGTTTCTTTGGTACTGTACCTATAAAAGCCCTTTTCCTCTTCAGTAATACACACAGTTTGTTTAGGAGAACTGAAAAATACTGCAAAAGACTTTACAATTTTTATTTTTTAAAGTTTTTTATGTAACTCATGACCTTTATTGTAAAGACTCAGAAAAGAGGACCCTGTATTCAGACAAGACAGAAGATGGGATTACTTCCAAAAGTGTTTGTTATAAAACTGACAGACTCCGGATCTGCAGTAGCAGTAGCTAGGGCGCCTTAAGGCAGGAAACTCTGGAGAGGGTAAATCAGAATCAGAAATACTTTAATAATCCCAGAGGGAAACTACTTTTGTTACACAAAAGTAACACAGGTTACTGAACATGAAAACTTGACGAAGGATCATTTGAACACGTGAGTCACTAACCTAGTTTAGAGTTCTGTCCGTGCCCAGAGAACAAGGTCGATACCAGCTGGTCGGTTGACCAGACACAGGGGTTGCTACATAGAGGGTTCCAGACGCGGGTGCCTTTAAGATCACAGAACTGCCATGAGATCAGATCCGAGCACATGACCGAAGGCAGGATAATCCAGAGGGCAAAGTCAGGAGACAGATCCAGGTACAGTCCACAAATAGAATCCAAAAGAACTCCGAAGACAAGTCAGACAAACAGATCAGAACAGGGACAGGCAGGCTAAGAGGTCAACGACAAAACGGGTTTGGATCAGGCAACCACAACACAAACTGGTAACTCTAGAATAATTATCACAGCAAAGGCTCAAGAAAAATCTGGCACCGATGACTGAAAGCAAGCACTTTAAATAGAAGCTGGAACAGGCGATATGATGAGCAGTAATGAGAAGTTGGGTGTAGCTAGTCAAGAGAATGAAATGAGTAATCAAGCCAGTCATCAGTACCAAGATCATGACATTTATTTTATATTAGAAAGACAGGAAATGAGATGATGGATGGAAGGAATACTGGTAGCAAAGGTCTGCGGGTCCGGATATGCAACGGTCGTGGTGAACTGCCACTCCCAGGCCCAGTCATGTGTATGTTTTTCACATTTAAAGACTACCTATTGTTGGTCTAATACATATATTCCTGTTAAAGTACACCGAAATTTGTGGTTGTAATGTGATAAAGTAACATAAACGACTATGTAAAGCACCGTATGTAAAACCCTGCCCGGTACTGTAGATGATATCTTGTTATCTATACCTGTTGGCTTTTATCTCTGCTTCAGTCCATCCCCACGTGTTCTGCGATCTTGCAGGCCAACCGAATGACCTCATGCTGCAGTATCTGTGAGTAGGAAGCCCAAATTAGGCTCTCAGGTTGATAGTTCGTCCATCTGCTCTTGCAGAAAATAGATCCAATCTGGGATGAGATTGGCTGTAATGAATCGAAAGATTAGGTTTGTGAGTTTTGTCCAAGGTTCTTTTGAAATCTATTTTAATGAATAAATCCTTTCTTGAAGCAATGCCATGCCTGCTTGCCTGTGAAGGATCAGTGTGCAGATTGCTTTAACATTCTCATTATCCTCTTTGCTATTTGTGTTGGCAGGTTAAAAACCCAATATGTGAGGCAGCATGGCATCACGTATTGCAAAGCAATGCTCAGTTATTACTGCTTTTACCCAGAGAGAATAGGAATTGTCTTGTACTTTCAAGCTAACCTGATGTTGAAAAATACAGACTTTCCCCTGATTAAAACGTAAAAAAAACATAACTCTACATAATTAAGGAAATCAAAAGGAAATGTGCAAAGACCTCGTTTTAATTTATGTGTTCTTACAAGAAGCATTTGTTTGATGGTTGTGATTATGATGACACAAGCAGTGGTTGAATCCTCTGAGAAATCACAGCAGTTTGATTTTTATCTGCACAATTATAGATAACAGAAGCCTGAAAATAATTGCCTGGATTTTTTTCTGCAATTCCTGCATTGTTGCCGAAAAAAAATCAACCTTGAGATGAGCACACAAAGATGAACATTCCTTAAAAAAGCCTCTTTCTGATATCAAGCAAGCAGCAGCAGGGTTTCTTTTCCCCTCACGTGCACTTGAATTGATTAGTACTTTGGCTGAGGGCATATTCAACATGTCTGCCCCCTGCAAGGCTCCTCTACCCTGTTGATGACTGGCTCATACACAGGCTTCCTTTTGCTCCTTCGCCCCTCAGGAAGCTCCTGTGGGGAGCCGAAGCTTTGATTGACTGGCGGCTGAGTCTGCGGGACGCCTCTATTATTATCATCTCCACCTCGGCGGAGGGGCGGAGGCTCCGTGTCCAGGGGGTCTGGTCGACAGCCCCTGCTTTGTGTGCCCAATAGTCAATTAGAAGCAGCGCTCTGCCGGAGACGAGTGGGATGCAGGGTTAATTGCAGAGGACCAAACAGCTGGCTCTATCAGGGCCCATTGTGTTTGCGGCAGTTGTCACGGCAATTGAGGCATGGCTGTAATTGCTGACTAATCAGCCCTGTGCCAGATGACACCTCCATTAGCACAAGGCAGGTATTGTTCATGAGATGAAGCTGCCTCTGGTCTCCTCTGGCCTCCCCCCTGCTAGCCTGTGTTTTTTTAGTGCTTGCCAACAGAGGAGGGGGCACCATGTTAAAGACCCTGATCCTATCTGCTAAGAGGTAAACAATAGCAACAGGTCAAGGGGTTCCTTCAAGGGACAATGGTGTTCATCCTCCTCTGGGTGGACATGTCAAACATTTTTTACATTAACAGGGATTCTAAAGAGAAGGTTAAGGTCTGGGGACACATAGATAAGAGATTTCATCTCCAACTTCTAGTTTTTTAAAACTAATATCAGCTGATTCCTGTTTCTTTTTAGAAACTGTAAACATCATTAAAATGATTGCAGTTATTACTTAAACTTTTAGGGAAAAAAAGAGTTTCAAAGTGTCTAGTGGAAACGGCCAAGTAAAGTGAAAACCCCACCCATAAGCTCGTTTCTTTTTGCATCTTTGCAAAGGCTTTAACAAAAAAAACGTGATTTTCCTATTTTATTGAAAACTGTGAATACAATATAATTGTGACAAATGTAAATATTCAGATGTATTTAAAAAAAATTTGATGATCAAAAATGTATTTTTAGAGGAAAGCTAAATCAGCATTTAATTGATGAATAAATATCTGGTGGAAAAGTGGAAAAAGCAATGAAATAGTACAGAAAAGAACACACCTATTAGAAGCCTAGCCACAGGTTCCCTGGGGTTCGTCAACAAAAAGCAAGGTTGCCAGTGCACAGGGGCCACTGGGCCCTTTGACCACTATCTGCAGGCCTTGCAGGAAAAGTGGCTTGCCTAGGGACACAAGGACTGAAACGTACAGAGCTCTGGTTTAAACAGAGACTCTCCAGTTGCAGGACAAACACCTGACGCCAATGTTAACCCAAACAAGAACAAAAATCCTTTTTTTTCCCCTTTTCAATTAGATCAATTGATGAAGTCTGATGTCTTAGCATAAATTCCTGCTCTCTCTTCTACCTTCAGCAGCTTATGCGCTGCCATCCATGTCAGCTCTGAGCGCCTCCTGCAGATGGTGAATTCCTGACACTTGGAATATAATATCCCAATTTTATGGCTTTCCGATCAGGTATTTTAAAAATTGCCATGGCGTAAACTGATACAGCAATGATGATACCTTTTAAACTCTAATTTCTAATAAGTTTTTTGTTTAATTATCATTTGATCATTTAAATTGAGTTTTATTATCATTTTGAAATCCTTCTATTTAGCATGACAGTGAACGAAGGGTCCATTAAGTTTGAGTGTCTCTCATTTTATCCGACTAGATTAGCACACGTATGTAGAGGTCAGAAAGCAACATGTCTGAAGTAAACCGAGTCGGCTTTGGTGAATGGGTCCACTGTGCTGATCAAACTAAATGAAAACTGAGCTCCTTCTCTGTTTTTTTAATACTCTGACCCTTCTCCTAATTTTGCTCTGCTGCTTTGTTTGGCCAAAATTAATGTGTATTACATGCTCGCTCTTCTATGCAAACTTTATTGCAATATACAGGTCCTCTTCCTTAATCTAAACAAGCACTCTTCCCCCATGGTTAGCATTGACATGGTCAGAGGGGATCAAAGCATGCAGCAAAGAAGTGATACATGCCTGCAGAAGTGAGTGGGAAAACCCTGAGGGCTTTTTGATGTTTTAAAGCATTTCCTCCACTAATAAGGAGCAGCTTCTCCAAGCAGCTCATAATTTTTGAATACTTGGAACAGTAATAAATCGTAGCGAGGGTGTTTTAGGCAGTTTGGTTTTACTCCTGCTTATTCGTTTAAACCTCTAATTAAAATGCAGAGCATTCTTGCGTCCTCTGGATTTGTTGCTGCTCCTGCACACAGCCTTTGACTCCCTACTCTCCCCACCACCACATCACCTTACTCCCTCCTTTTATAGTCCTCCCATATGCCTCTGCTTCTTATGATCAACATAATTTGACCTCTCACTTGGAAGAAGTGCACCAAATTTAATGGATTTTTTACAGTCTAATCTAACCAGTTTCCTCTTTATTGCTGTTTTGCACCCAGTGGACCTCATCTTTACCAGGCTAACCTCCCCCACACCTCCTCCACCCTTGCGCTGAGAAAATTAGTTCATCAGAATTCAAAATATACCGCTGGCTAATTAAAGGAGTGTTAATTGAGTGTTCAGAATTGGGTAGCCCCTTCACTAAGTACACATGGATGCACAGACATACACACAAGGGCACCATGCAATCACAGCGACAGCGCCGGGTACACCAAGGACGTCGCGCTTGGGGAGTTTCGTGCCAATCAAAGAAACGAAAGAGAGAAAGAAAAGTGCCCATCCTCCAAATAAAATGGGATTTCTAGATCATATCGTGGCCTACTGCGTCTCAGTCCGGCTCTGCGTTATCCAATCACTGCTCAGCTATCTGTGTCTGACCGCAGGAGAGAGTATAAGGCTCCACAGATACCCTGTCTCTCTCTCACCGTGTGCACAGTGCTAATGAGGGGTGGCATTTAGAGATGTGCTGCTCTGACACATGGGCATTGTGTGCCAGGCACTGGGTGATTAAGGACGAAGGTCAACCCATTAATTGCCTCCCTGCCATCTCCGCTCCCTGGCGCGTGATCTCCAAGAACTAATGCATGTGTTTGCCTGAGCTTTTATCTAATCTCCAATGCAGTTCAATCATACGCTTGGCTTGTTTACATTTCTTTCATGTGAAACTTTTTTTTTTCCCCTCCTCTCTTTTTGCAGGAGCTGCTCAAGCCCAGGTTTTCCCGTTAATTTACTGTAAGCTGTTTCATGTGCTTGTGCCTCCTGCTCTAAGGAAGGGAAAGCATATTCCTCCATCCTCAGGGGAAATAATTAATCCTTACAAGGCTGTCGCATGTTGAAATGAAGCGAGTGTGAAGCATTTAGCCCAGGAGGCATTGCAGGCTGTCGCCCGCACAGGCACCTGTTGTTGTCCCTGCCCTACATTTCATGAGAGAGCGCTGAGCAGAGGATAACAACATGCTCCACTGATAGCAAATGAGACACAAATGCAGATGCAGATTTTGGAGTACATGCTTGTTTCTTTGTCTATGCCAATCCTTTTCCTCCTACTTTTCATGCATTATGTTTGCATGCAGGGCCACGCCAGAGATTGTGCACAGGTGCAGGAAACCCCCTACCTTATGAGAAGCCGAGGGCTCACACAAACGTTGGCTGCCTCAGAGGGTGTTTATCAACTGGCACCATCTGTATGCTGCAGCTCAGTGCTATGATCTACTGCCTGAACCAATAAGTCACAGAGCTGCTGCCTAAGATGAGACTCTCTCCTTTAACCTCTGAGTCTTCACTTATAGACTTATAGCTCTGGAAGAGAGAGATGAGGAAGCTCTGCACATCAAACACGGTCCATAACAGCCTTTGCATGAGAGTGAAATATGCTTTGGTTTGTGGCCATACTTACTGTAATCAACTTTGCTATAAAATTTCCTCCGTGGAACTTTTTTCAAGAGGAAGCGAGAATCAGAAGCATCCAGATGCTCATTTGCCTCCTCCTCCTCCTCTTCTTCTTTTATGCTTGTGGGTTCTAATAACCGGAAGCCTTTGTGGAGTTGAGATGGGTTTTGTAGGCCTGAAAGGCCTCTAATCCCTGTGGCCTGTGAAGTGTGAAGCCCTTTGATGCCAGGTCGGCATGCCAAAGGCTCTGCCTATTGACAAACAAGGGCCAAGCGGGGAAAAGACGAAGCGAGAGGAGCTGTCTCCTCCCGCTCAGAAGAAACACAGGCTCAGGCATGAAAAATATAGGGCTCAGTCAGTGAGAAGGAATAGAATTAGCTACCCTTTAATGAATTTCCTGGCTTTTTTAGTGTTTTTTTTTCTCTTGTGGCAGTAATTAGTTAAAATGATGGGCATATTGCAGCCGAGGGCTCACAGGGGCAGCAGGGCACAGGTCCTTGATATGCCTGAAAGCCAAATATCTCTCCTCATTTAGACCGTGTGGTGATCAAAGATGCTTTTTTTTTCTTGCCCTCGTGTAAAGAAGATCAGAAAAAATACTGCCTTTCCATTTGAACGCGGACCTGCAATGTGCTTTGAAATGAGCATGTTTTTTCCACTTCTGAGTAAATGAAATGGGTCTCTGTCAGTTTCCCACCGCAAGTCAGAACATCAAAGCAAATGACACTGCTGTCACAAGGGAAGCAGGGCTGTGCCTCGCCGAGGCTGGTTAGACCTCAGATTGGTGGGTCTGGCACACTTTTACCAGCCCATTAAGCTGTCAGTCTAATTCTGATTTAAGTTTTATTCACTTCTACCTGTTTGTTTTATCTGTACAGTTTATTTTATGAAGTTTTATTCACTTTTACCTGATTCTTTTATCTATAAAGATTAATTTATAAAGCTTTATTCACTTCTACCTGTTTGTTTTGTCTATACAAGTTATTTTATAGTGCCATTTCACAGAACGTGTAATGTTTACATAGTTTAGAAGCTTAAGATGGATATACATTTACTTACTTCCTACTGAAATTCTACTTTAGCCACTTTTATTGAATCCCTATTTTTTTGGCTTCCTCCCCACAAGAAAAAATGTGGCAACAGTGGAAAAGACCAACTGTTGAGATCACTATAAAAGACTTTGACATTGTTTTATATATATCAGAGATGTTGTATTAAAAAAGATTAATTTGGGGGTATGAGTTCATCATTCAAATATAAAATGCATCAGGAAGTTACTGGTCTCTTATGGTAAAAGTATAACTTTATACTTTTATACTAATCTGTCAAAGTAAAGGAAAATGGTAATAACGGATTCAAATTCCAAGAAGCGCCTCAATTATCAGCTTTCAGTGCCAGAAATACCACTGAAGAAAGAATGGAACACACATTAGCTAGGCTGCTGCTGTCAGATTCTGGAGTTAGGCCTGTTTTTCAGTGTTTAGCCCTGTTTCTCTCATCCGGAACTATGGGCTCAGCTTTTTGTGACTTTTATTTGCTTAATTTGATCTATTTTTTTACATCAAAACCAGCTCAGAGATTATCTGCTTCACTGATTATTTTATAGACAGAGACACCTATGGAGCTAGTTCATTTTTTTATCATAGAAAGTGTTTATAGATCAGTGTTTCTATGCTCTGTCTGCTTTCAATCTCTTGAACCCCTGGTCATCCTCAGCTGATGGCTGCTCACACTGAGCCTGGTTCTGCTAGAGGTTTTTTTTATGTTAAAAAAGAGCTTTTCCTCTCTGCTGTCACTGCATGCATGCTCGGTGTGAGGATTGTTGTCAATCGCACACACACACAACTTAAGCGACCGTCTACTGTTGGCACATGGATACAGTCACAGTAGATGGTTGCAAAAGCATGTCCTGCAAAGTTGACGAATCGATGCAGTCAGCTGGTTTTCCTTAAATAGAAAACAAAAAAATGTTATTGAATTGTCTCTTCAAAGTGCCTTGAGATTACATGTGTGTTTTGAGTTCATGAATAAGCTGTGAATTGAACTAAATTGAATTGACGACCTTACTGTGAGCCAAAATTGGTCTGTTTTCTCCATCTCAATCTAAACTGGACTCCTGCTGATGCCCCAAAGTCCCTATCTTAGTTTGACTTGTAAAATATTGGCACAGACACTGTTTTAGCTGGAAGGACATTGTAAGAGTAGCAGTTGTTGATTCTGGCACGGGTTCTTCCATATTCTATGTTGGATCACAGCTTATCCGCAGTATGGGCTTTCTAACAAGTGGCTACATTTGCATGCAACCAGTGAAGAGCTGCAGACAATAATTGGTTCTGATAATGTTTTTTATTTAAAAGGGAAATAAGCGTGTTTGATGAACCCACCCGACCAATCTGCCTCCAAATTTAGTTTAAATATTCACACTCTTGCCCTTCAGCATTCAGCTCCTAATTTATTTCTTTTTATGATATGGATCTTGTAGATTTAATCATTTTCACAGTTGGAGTCCCAAAGGGTTGTTGAAATGAACTCCCCATGATATCTGTAATGGGAGCATAGAAATGAGAATTGTGACTACTTGGCTGTGGAGTTTCTTTAAAGTGGTTTTACGATTGGAAAGGAAATGGACTGCATCCCAGTCACAGACGCCTCAGGTGGCCAGGAAATTTGCTGACTGTTCTAACGGAGGTTCATTTTTGTGCATTTTTTGCATCGAAATATCATTTTTGAACGGGTTGCAAGTCATTTGTGGCAGCTGATATATTGTTTGTAAATTGAGTCCTTCTCCCAACCCCCCATGCTTTTTGTTACACTGAGCTAAGTAGCCATGAAATTGCCTGAATAATGTCATTTAAATCCAATCTCACCGCAGCCCCTCACCTCCACACCCAGGCCCCAGACAATGACACGTGGTAGGCTTTTCATTAATTCCATTTCTCCTGTTCTGCACCTCATCGTGCCGTGGCCAAGTATTGGTCCACAGACCAAGAACTCTTCTTCGTCTTCTCTGAACCCCCGGAGTTGGATACAATTGTAGAATTAGCTCAAATATTGCTGAACATTTACATAAAGATTTAAAGCAAAAGTCCTTAATATCATATATATATATATATATATATATATATATATATATATATATATATATATATATATATATATATATATATATATATATATATATATATACATATATATATATATATATATATATATATATATATATATATATATATATATATATATATATATATATATATATATATATATATATACATATATATATACATATATATATATATATATATATATATATATTAAAATGTTCTCTGGCTCATATTTTAAAGTTAATCTCAAATACATAGTGAAGTCATTTTTATGCTTCTCGGTGCTTATAATTGAAACAGTAAGATTTCTGTATGCATGAATCTTTATTAACCACAACCAAAGTACAGTCATATGAAGAAATAAGAACAAGCTCTGGCAGCGGATACATTTGTGCATTTGCGAATATGAAAACCTAGTATTTTCTTATTTAATTTAACAGATTCTAAAAGCTTAAAATCACTGAATGACATCCCAACACAAGCGACTAAAAAGTGGACTAACTATTGCACATATAAATATAAACAGTCTAAGAAACAAAACAAATGATATAGCTGAATTGTTAGAAGAACATAAGCTGAAGATACTTGCTATTTCTGAGACTCATTTAGACTCCTCCTTTGAAGATAGTGAATTACATATAAAGGGTAACAACATTTATAGAAACGATAGAAATAAATATGGTGGTGGAGTAGCTTTTTACATTCAAGATCATTTACCTGTGAAAATGTGTACTGACATGATGAAATATAATATTGAAATATTATGGTTACAAGTTTATTTTCCTCACAGAAAGCCTACAGGTGCTGGTCATAAAATTAGAATATCATGAAAAAGTAGATTGATTTCAGTAATTCCATTTAAAAAGTGAAACTTGTATATTATATTCATACATTACATACAAACTCATATATTTCAGATGTTTATTTTGTTTAATTTTGATGATTACAAATGACAACAAATGAAAATCTCAAATTCATCATATCAGAAAATTAGAATATTACTGAAGACCAATAAAAACAAAGGATTTATAGAAATGTTGGCCAACTGAAAAGTATGAACATGAAAAGTATGAGCATGTACAGCACTCAGTATTTAGTTGGGCCTCCTTTGGCCTGTATTACTGCAGCAATGCGGCGTGGCATGGAGTCGATCAGTCTGTGGCACTGCTCAGGTGTTATGATAGCCCAGGTTGCTCTAATAGTGGCTTTTAGCTCTTCTGAATTGTTGGGTCTGGTGTATTGCATCTTCTTCTTCACAATACCCCATAGATTTTCTATGGGGTTAAGGTCAGGAGAGTTTGCTGGCCAATTAAGAACAGGGATACCATGGTCCTTCAACCAGGTACTGGTAGCTTTGGCACTGTGTGCAGGTGCCAAGTCCTGTTGGAAAATGAAATCTGCATCTCCAAAAAGTTGGTTAGCTGCAGGAAGCATGAAGTGCTCTAAAACTTCCTGGTATGTGGCTGCGTTGACCCTGGACCTCAGAAAACACAATGGACCAACACCAGCAGATGACATGGCACCCCAAACCATCACTGACTGTGGAAACTTTACACTGGACTTCAAGCAACGTGGATGAAGTGCCTCTCTTCTTTTCCTCCAGACTCTGGGACTTTGATTTCCAAAGGAAATGCAAAATTTACTTTCATCAGAGAACATGACTTTGGACCACTCACCAGCAGTCCAGTCCTGTTTCTCTTTAGCCCAGGCAAGACGCTTCTGACGCTGTCTGTGGTTCAAGAGTGGCTTGACACAAGGAATGCGACAGCAGAAACCCATGTCTTTCATACGTCTGTGTGTGGTGGTTCTTGAAGCACTCACTCCAGCTGCAGTCCACTCTTTGTGAATCTCCCCCACATTTTTGAATGGGTTTTGTTTCACAATCCTCTCCAGGGTGCGGTTATCTCTCTTGCTTGTACACTTTTTTCGACCACATCTTTTCCTTCCCTTCGCCTCTCTATTAATGTGCTTGGACACTGAGCTCTGTGAACAGCCAGCCTCTTTAGCGATGACCTTTTGTGTCTTGCCCTCCTTGTGCAAGGTGTCGATGGTCGTCTTTTGGACAACTGTCAAGTCAGCAGTCTTCCCCATGATTGTGTAGCCTATAGAACTAGACTGAAAGACCATTTAAAGGCTTTTGCAGGTGGTTTGAGTTAATTAGCTGATTAGAGTGTGGCACCAGGGGCCATCAATTTTGAACCTTTTCACAATATTCTAATTTTCTGATATGATGAATTTGAGATTTTCATTTGTTGTCATTTGTAATCATCAAAATTAAACAAAATAAACATCTGAAATATATGAGTTTGTATGTAATGTATGAATATAATATACAAGTTTCACTTTTTAAATGGAATTACTGAAATCAATCTACTTTTTCATGATATTCTAATTTTATGACCAGCACCTGTATACTAGTAGGCTGCTGTTACAGACCTCCAAGTTCTAACAATGAATATCTTGACACAATCTGTGAAATGTTAGCTAATATGAATGTGGGTCTGGATGTCTATTTACTTGGAGATTTTAACATTGACTGGTTTGCTCATAACTGTCCACTGAAGAATAAGATACAAATTGGAGCTAATGCAGGTGGATTTGATCAAATTATGAATAAGCCAACAAGGATATGTGTAAAACAAGATGGTACTAAAACAGCTACATGTATTGATCACATTTTTACAAACTCTCCAGAAACAGTTAACAAGATATCATCGGTCCCTATTGGAAGCAGTGACCATAATCTGATTATAGTAGAAAAAAACAATAAGGTAGATAGGCAAGGACCTACAATAATTTTTAAGAGATCATTATGCATCTTTCAATCCTTATTCTTTTGTTGACAATGTGAGAGAAATATGTTGGTCTAAAGTGTTGACTGAAAGAAATCCTGAGCTTGCACTGTCAAAGTTTGATGATTTATTTCTACCTGTGATTGAGAAACATGCACCTTTGAGAAGGTTTACCGTCAGAACATCGAAAACACCCTGGCTTGACAAAGAAATGAAAGAAGCTATGAAAATGAGAGACCAAATGAAAAAAACTGCAATTATAACTGAATAAGGAAGACTGGTGCCTCTATAGGAAAACAAGAAACGCTGTGACCAAGCTAAATAAAAAGAAAAAAAAGAATTATTATGAAGATAGAGTAAAGAAGGCGGGGAATGATTGCAAAAAAATGTGGAAGATAGTTAATGATTTGACAGGTAGGAAAAATAGAACGCATCCATTATTTCTTGAGACAAACGATGGCTTCATAACTGGACCTAGAGAAATTGCTAATTATTTAAATAATTATTTCATTAGTAAAATAGCAAAACTAAGAGAAAATATGCCTAACCTAAGTAATGAAATATCTCACTTATTAATAAGAAATGAAATAATGAAAGGGAAAAGGTCCAAGTTTAAATTAGAAATGGTTAACTTGCAGAGGGTAAAGGATTTCCTGAAAAAGTGCAAAGATAAACCACCGGGTGTTGATGAACTGGATGTCAGACTTCTCAAATTGGTTGCTGATGAAATCGCTCCTGTAATTACTCACATTATTAATTTAAGTTTTATGTCTTCAGTGTGTCCACAAGCCTGGAAAACAGCCAAAATAATCCCATTACAGAAAAATAAGAAACTGCCCTTTTCCAGCTCAAATAGTCGTCCGATAAGTCTACTACCTGTGTTAGGAAAAATAACAGAGACCATAGTATATGAACAAATTAATAATTATCTGTCGATTAATAACATAATTTGTCACTCTCAACATGCTTATAGAAAGGCTCATTCTACAGCAACAGCACTAATTAGTATGTCTGATGACTGGCTTAGGAGTATTGAAATGAAAGATATGGTGGGAGTTGTGTTTCTAGATTTTTCAGCTGCTTTTGATTTAATTGACCACCATCTACTATTAGAAAAACTTTCCTGCTATGGTTTTGAACAATCTGCACTTGCATGGTTTTACAGTTATTTAACTAACCGGTCGCAAACGGTATATTTTAATGGTGCATTTTCTGAAAAACAAACTGTAACATGTGGTGTACCTCAAGGGAGCTGCCTGGGTCCTTTATTATTTTCAATATTTACAAATGACTTACCATACATACTCAAAAGAACTAAAATAATTATGTATGCAGATGATTCCACTATATATACATCAGCAAGAACAAATAATGAATTAGAAATTATTATGAATAACGAACTAGTGGGAGTGGATAAATGGGTGAAAGCAAATAAGCTGGTATTGAATACAGCAAAAACTAACAGCATGATTGTGAGGTCAAATTACAACGTAAACAGTAATCATATATTGAATATTAATATCAATAACGTCTCGATAAGGAATGTGCATGAGTCCAAGCTTCTGGGAGTGACGGTGGATAACACGTTATTATGGAGAAAACATATTAATAACATGATTGCAAAGATGGGTAGAGGAATCACAGTCATAAGAAGACATGCAACCTTTATGTCCCCAAATATTCTTAAAATGATAATCCAATCATTGATTTTTTCTCAAATGGATTACTGCCCAGTCGTCTGGTCAAATGATCCTGAAAAGATGCTAAATAAACTACAACATGTACAAAATAGAGCTGCCCGAATAATATTGAAGTGTGATTTAAGGACAAATATAATAACAATGCATAAAAAGTTAAACTGGTTGTTAGTTAAAGACAGACTTTCATACTCATTGACTGTTATGATTAGAAACATATCTGTATTAAAAACACCTTATATGTTATTTACAAACCTTACTTTTAGTTCAGAGAATCACGAATATAGGACTAGGCATGCGACTGAAGGAAACTTTAGTTTGCCTAAAGTAAAGTCAAATTCCTTAAAAAGAACTGTTATGTATAGAGGTATGAAAGCATGGAATTTACTGCCGAATTACATTAAACTGATAACTGATTTAAGGAAATTTAAAAAATCATTGAAAGAACATTTATTAAATATAGAGGTAAAACATGATTAGGACTGTCTTCTTCACTTGCTGTGCTTTGTAGTTTGTTTTGATTACGGTAGTTTGGATTGTTTCTGTTTATGTATATGGGTATATATGTATAGGTATATATGTATGTGTATATGTGTGTATGTATATATGTATATGTATAGATTATGGGAGATGTTGTTTTAATGTCCACATAATTTTATTTCATTTGTAATTTTTTTTTTATTTCATGTTTTGTTGTTGGACCCCAGGAAGAATAGCTGTAGCTTGCTACAGCTAATGGGGATCCTAAATAAACTAAACTAAACTAAACTGAATATGTTCTATAAATGTAATACAAATGGAATGGCTGGTAATAAAGCAATTGGGAGAGGTGCTTCATTTATTCAACTTAAAATCTTTGAAATGGCTTTTCGCATCACCTCCACATGAAGGAACACTGGTATGTGTCATTCTGTTTGGTGATTTACATTTGTTCTGAATGCAGACACTTTCTACTGTGTTTTCTTGACTGTGGTGGTGAGAGGATCTGGAGAATCTGATGCAGAATCTGGATTGATATAAAAAAAATTAAATAATTCACTGAAGGTAATTTATAGAAACTACCAATATGAAAAAGTCTGGCCTTCAAGGGAGCATGATCTGGAAGCAGACTTCTAGAGTCTCCAATGACCTTCAAATGTCTTCAATGGACAAGAGGTTTACACCCATACCACCAGGAAAAAACTGCACAAATCTTACTTTCATGAGATGTGCAGAAACCTTGACTCTCAAAAAAAGCATTACGATTAAAGTTTGCCATAAAGAGCAGAGACAAAGACCAGGACCTCCAGAATAATGTTCTTGCAACAAATGAGTATACATCTAAAATCTCTGGTCGTCTGCACTCATTGTTTGTGAAATTAAGGAACTATTTTAAAATAAGAAAATACCCAATACCACTTGTAAAGCATGGGGGTGATAGTGGCATCTTTTAGGAATGCTTTGCTGTAGCAGCATCTGGTCAGCTCACCATTGCAGAATCATTTTGTTTATCAGAGCTTGATTGAGAAAAATGTGAGGCTATTTGTAAAAAAAAAAAAGGTTTAATCCTGAACAAAACTGAACCAATGAAGCTACAGTGAATGGAAACTGCTTAAAATGCCTTGAAATGGGCTGTGGATCCCAAACAAACATCTCACAGCTGAAAGTAAACGATGTCAGACTTTGGTATTGCTACAAGCAGTGTTTTAATGTTGCAACACCAGATAATAGGCATAGGGTGTCAAGATTCTTTCACAGTTCAGATAAACATTATTGATAAGATATTTAATCTCATCAATAATCAGTTAATTTGAAAGTATTTAGTTAAAATATATTGTAAAAAGCTGAGCATTTAGGTAGGTGTACAATTTTTTCACATAACAATCTATTTCTATTTTTAAAATTAAATCTATGCTTTTTTATGCCAAAAGCATCTCTTGAGCATTTGTTATAGGGCTCTATTTTGTTAAATCTATCTTAACCAAGCTTTTAATTCCCAGTTGACCTTTAATTGGTTCTTTGTGGGGTCTCACTGCCCAGTTCTGCTAGATTGAATGAATTTGAAAATTCAGTCGCCAAGGGTAAGACCCAGTAAGTGATTCCACTTATAAATCTAAAATGTGCCACTTCAATTAAACAAGCTTTTATTCCCTCCCCTTTCCTCCCTCAGTGCCTGGTACCAAGGCTAACCCAATTCAGAGCTGAAGAGAGTCCGAATTAATTTCACAATGCACTGATTTAACAGCGCCTAAGGTAGCAGGCTCTGACAGAATGAGTTTTTAAAAAGATTCATTTGTCTAGGGATGTTCATCCACATCTGGGTGAGAAAATGAGATGGAAAGAAGGCTCTGAGCAGAAAAGCAGATGGATGAATACCGGTCCGCATATACAGCTTTCTAACTATGTTTGGGTTCTATTAAAGTGTATCGGCTTGGTTTTATTCAACTAGGCACTGCCAAATAAAATTCTAGAGATGGTGATCTGAAAACTCGTAAAACATGCTGCACCTCATAAACTTTGCAGCCTAGTGGTTGCTTGTGCACCTGCTTTTTAAAAATCTGTAATTAACACAATATGATGATTCATGCCTCACAAATTTCCTTTTTCTATGATTCCAACCAGAAATTAGCTACTTTGAGTCTAAGATTCCATCATAATCTTTACTAAAAATGATGACAGTCAGAAAGTGATAAATTATCACAGAAGAAAGTGATAACCCAAAATGTGCAACAAAGTCTAATTGGTTTTGCTTAAAAAGTAAAAGTTAAAAAGTTTAATTTTCAAGGTTTTTAACTTTTATTTTCTATTTAGCTATTTATACTGTAACTTTCTCTTTCAAAAAAATTATAAACCTGCTATTATCCGCTGGCAGACAGTAGTTTAAAACATTTTCCCCATTTACACTACACGTCTGAAACCGATCCTTGCCGAGTTCGGACCGAGCTTGGATCAGTTAGCTGTGCCGAGCTTAGTTCCTTACGACCATTTACACGTCACGCTAGCACAGTTCCTCGCTTCCTAGTGACGATCTATGGTACTACTGCTATCTAGAGGGAATCAAGCAAATCAACATGGCGGCGCCCATAACATTGATATTTCGTTTTTTGCGGAGAGTCAGACAAAGAAGGCAACCTTTGGTGAATTTACTTGACAGAGTCCGCTTTTGGGAAGTGGATACGACAAAGAAGATTGAGCAGTTTTCGATTATTGATTGGCAAGTTACTTACAGATGTGCATTACTGCCAACTACTGGAAGCTGACTGTAAGGAGGTGACGCGGTCTATTCATGCGCTCTTTGTTATCAGAGAACCAAGCCTGAACTGAACCGTGCCGAGCCCTACTGTTGAACTAGTACTAGATTTAGCGCTGTTCGGTTGAGTCTGACACAGTCCAGTTCCATTTACAATCAGCAGTTATCTTGGTTACCATGCTCGGACAGCTCCCGGCATGGTTTCAAAATGGTAGTGTAAATGGGGCTATTTTTACCTACAAGATGAGTAAGAGGTGACTTTCCATAAGTTGACACAAAAATAAAAAAAAATATATAAATTGTAGTTAGAAGTATTTCCAGATTGATACATCTGTTTTATTTTGAAGCAAGGTATAAGGGTAGCTAATGTTTTCAGCCATCACCACAGCAATGTGCAGCAACAGGAGGGTAAGGGGCATTACTGCTTCGCTCTTTGCTTTATACTAATAAGAGAACATGGTTTATTGGATGTTTTTATCTAAAAAAATTACTTTTAAGCATTGGAATGGTATGCATGACAACGCATGTTGATATAGTTTTAAGGCATGTCTGTTTTGATAGGAGGAAACCTCTATTTGGTTTTCATTATACCCCTTTCATTGGCTCAGTTGAAGTTCTTGTACAACCACTAGGAATTCGGCCTTATGAATTTCCTAAATGTTCAAAAGTTTGGAATTTTTGTTTCAAATAAACCTCACTACACCTTTTTTCTGCTTTTATTTAATCCTAAGGTTCATTTTCTTTTTTTTTATCTGTTTTTTCTTTCAGGTGACCTGGTGGTACCGTCACCTTCCTCTCGGTACCCAACAGCAGCAGAACTTGATGCTTACGCTCAGAAGACAGCAAACAGCCCACTGTCCATCAAGATCTTCCCCACAAACATCAGGGTTCCCCAGCACAAGCACCTTAACCGGACTGTGAATGGATATGATACCACAGGGCAACGCTACAGCCCTTACCCCCATCTCCACACAGGAGGGTACCAGGGTCTTCTCGCCATAGTCAAGTCCTCATCATCATTATCATCATCTTCATCATCTACCTTTGGTCCTTCAAAAGGTGTTCTCAAGAACTCAGAAGGCAGACGGACTAAACTGTCTCCTGCTCACATTGCTGTGGCTCCATACCCACCCCCTAATAGTAGCACTTTAGCCAGCGGTCATGGTCAAATGGTTTACCACTCTGGGCCAACAAAGCCTCCAGAAGGCCCCGGACTCTCAGTTCCCCCAAACGTCACTCTGGCTGGCTCTGTGATTCCTGTAACAGGGGGCCGAGGCCTGTCCCTGCCTGCACAGTCTAATCTCCCCTCCATCCAAAGTATCATCTATCAGATCAACCAACACTGCCAGGCTCAGGCCCTGCAGCAGGTGTGTCAGGGGACTTCTACCGCACCAACAAATTCCAGCCCCTCCAAGCACGTCACAGCAGTCATGGGGGTTGGTTCAAGCTCCTCTGGTGGAGGCTACGTTGTAGGCATGGCTCCTCAGGCTAACATGGTGTACACAGGATCGGGGCTACCCACTCAAAGCGCAGAGGTAATGAAAAGTGGTGTATACACAGAGGGTATGGACTATATCCTGTGGCAGAAACAGCAACAGCAACAACAACATCAACAGCAGCAGCAACAGCAGGCCGTCCTCCGCATGTACAGTGGAGGCAGCGGAGGAGGGGCTGCCATCAGCAAGTCGCCTGAAACCTGTGTCCTTGGTGGGGGGATTATGGCAGCTCAGGTGTCCTCTTCCTCCTCCTCCAGACCTTTCCATCTGACAGCCAGTGCCAGCGGCGGAGGTGGGCTGGACAAAGTGAGCTCTTCCCCTTTGAACTGTGTGGGTATGCATGGGAATTTCTCAGTGGGTCAGTACTTTGCACCACCATGGAATAGTGTGCTGGTTACACCCGACAGTGACTGCTACAACCCCCAGGAACTCCTAGGCACTTCAACGGGAGGTCCAACAACGGGTCACAGAGAAATGGGATATCCTCACCACCATCACCATTACCACCACCACCACCATCACCCCGCAGTTGACAGCGGTGGGGGTTTGTGCTGCAGTTTGCCAAGCAAGAGCTTGTGCAACACCTCAGTGCTGAGCAGTAGCCTGCAGTCTTTGGAGTATCTGATCAATGACATCCACCCGCCCTGCATCAAGGAGCAGATGCTCGGTAAAGGCTATGAGACTGTGTCTGTGCCGCGGCTTTTGGACCACCAGCATGCACACATCCGCCTTCCTGTTTACAGATAGAACGGTCGGAGGGGAGAGAGAGAAGAGGAGGAAATTAATCAAGGATTGTGAATTTATGAAGAAAATCAAGAAAAACGGCAATGTTACGGGACTGTTAAGAGTGCCACTGCTTTACGGATCGTGGGAGCTTAGAGAAGAGCAGTTGCTGTGCTGTGTGACCTTAGATTTGCTGGTTTCAAAGCAGGCCGTGGGGATCCCTAACACAAAAAGGTAGTAGTTACTACCAGCGGGATGGAAAAGGGATTCCAAGATTCTCCTGATGTTCCATTGTGTGGTTTGCCAATAGGATTTTTGGATTATTAATGTTTTTTTTGTTTTTTTGGGTTGTTGTTTTATCCTTTTAAACTGTTTTTTTTTTAAATGAGAATCATAGCTTGACATGAAGTGAGTACACCACTTCTTTCTCCTCTCCGAATACTAAGGATAAAGCTACTGTGTAGGTTGTCACTGAAATGGTCTTAAAGGGCCGGCGCTTAGGGCTGCTTCTAAAACCCAAAACTAAGTAACAGTACACACATCCAGAAGTGTGCTGAAAATAATAAGAATATTACTAGCAGCTCTAGGGTGTCCAAGGATCACAAGGTTGAATCTAAAAGGGTAGTACAATTTTAGTTATTGCTGTTATAATTGATGAATTAATTGCACTGCTTGAATTTTGTTAACTTTGAAGTTTGGAATTGGGTAGTTGGATATGATATATTTAAGAAACTTGAAAAACTTGAACCTATTTTTGTTGTTTGATATATTTGTAGGTATATTATATGTATTGGCTGCTACAAGGAAAAGTGTCTCAACGTTTTTTTTATTATCTTATTCTATCGTTTTCCCTTTTTGTGTTTTTATGATTTCAATTTTCCTCTTTAAGCTGAAGTGCAGTCTGTCATGTTCTGACGCAAGGCAGAGTTGCTGCTTTGGTTCTGTAAGAACCTAAAAGAGGAGCTCTTTTTGTTTTCCTAACCAACACTGGAACCAACATTAAATCTCAAAACACTTATTTAAAACAAAATATGTTGCAAAAAATACAAGAAAAAGAAATGTTACAGTGAAGAATGTTACTATGGGGTTATAGGAATAACCTTAAATGTGCAGTAGCTTGTAAAGGTGTTGACGTTCCTTCCAGATTTTTACATTTTTTCACTGCACAACCCCAACTGTCAGTGTTTTTATTTAGTTTTATGTGTCATAACCAGCATAAAGTAGTGCTAAAATGTGAACAGGGTCAAAAATGGTAAATGTTGCATCCTATTAGAAGTAAAAAATCATAACCAATTTGTTCCTTTACAGGAAAATAATATCCTTACATCCTTAAGCTGCCACCACTGTTTCACCATAAGAATTGTTTATTTATAGTGATAATCAGTTTGCATGTAAGGCTTCAACTTTAATATATTGGGAACATATAAACTTGATTTGATGGGATTCATTTATATATTTCCTTTAGCTTTCTATCAATAACTGTTTCCATCCTGTCCTGACTGATAATAGGGTTTATAGGAAGGTTGAATTAATAACACGGGACCTGTCTTTACTGTTAAGATGTCTTTTAAAGACAGAACAATATCTTAATGTTTCTTATCCACATCACAATATAAACTACTTTATGTTGGTGTGTCATATAAAATCCCAATAAAACACTTTAAAGTTTGTGTTTGTAAAGTGACAAATTGTTGAAATGTCATAGGGAGTACTTTTACGAAGCACTGTATGTCGAAGCGTGTATGCGGCAGAGTGCATGTGTGTTTGTACCTTCTTAGTTTGTGTTCTTCAAAAATCCTCAGACTTTATGATTTTCTTCATATTACCAGTGAGATTGACCCACTGATTCAACAGTCCCATAAACATTATGACGGAGTTATGTACAGGAGATAACTGGCTCCTTTTTTAATGGAGGCTTTAGATGTTTTTTTTGCAGTCGGAGTCATTTGACTCCTTTAAAGCTGCACTGGCAGTGCCGCTGAAAACAAATAATATCATGCTTTTTGGGGTACTTTGATGTTGCAAACAAGTACAAAATGAAAACAATCATGCCCTGTCTTTTGGCGTCAAAGGAAAAAAGACCAGACTGACTGCTTCGTTCTTTTTTATTTGTTTTCCATTTCAGCTCTGGGTGGGGATGCATTTAGCCCAGGCCAGTCTTAACTTGATGATTCAGAGCAGTGAAATATTCATTATGACTGTGAGATACCCTCGAATGTACTGCACTTAAATTATCACGATATTTTGTTGCCTTGTGGGACTCTAGCGGGTGAGAAATATTGTATCAGTGCAGCAGCTCTCTGGTCTTATATTAGCATTTCTTTTGTCAGTCAAATTTCAGCGGCAAATTGAATTTATTAACCGGAGAGTAGGAGAACGGGGAGCTTTGCTGTGGAGAAATACTGGCATCGGTCTAGATTTATGAAGTGCAATTATAATGACTGTATTAACATTTTTTTCTCTGAGCTTACACCAAAAAAAATGTAAACTACAGTTGTCAATACATTCCCAATGTACCACATCCCTAATCTTTATCTCTGGTTTCTTTGTTTTGATTTGTTCTAAGGTGTAAAATAAATTTCTTTAAGAATATACTCAGAAGCCATGCTTTGGCTATGAAGTCTGTGATTATTTTTTTCACATTTGCCCTCTAGAAGTCAGTGGGATCATGGGGCTTTTTTCTACAAAATCCATTATGTAATCTGACCTGTTATTTTTTTATTGATTAGAACCTTGTATTGCTGATTATCTCAATGTTTAGACTTTGACCATTCAAGCAAACAATGAGAAACAGATAAAGTTAAAATAAATCCTTGAATCCAAATTGTGTGTTGTCTGGAGAGAAATTTAGAAAATAGGCACTTATTATCCTGTAATTGTTACTTTTCACATATAGCCACTCGTACCATAAAGAATGCATGTTTAGCACAGGCTGAATTTGTCTTTGATGACTGACAGCATAAAGAGTCAAAGCCTCCTTGGCCTAAATTTGCTTTGTAAAACCTCAACAATGCAAAGACGCATTGTTTCAGCAGCCAAATGCTTTAGCCAGGGCCTGTTTAGGCATATTTATGTGTGGTAGAACTAAGTTGACAGACTTAAAAAAAAAAACATCCGTTCCTAAATCCCTTCCATTTGGCTTCTGCATCCAAGCATTAGACCCTGTCAGATGATGTTGCAGTGAAAGGAGAGCGTTTAAGGCAGTGGAGTTTCCCTTCACCAGTGGAGATCTGAGGCAACAGGCCTTCTCAGCTAAATGAAATATTGAATGACATATTGGGTATTGGAAATCACGATTCAAGGAGATTCATTCAGATGAAAAGATTTAGATCAATTTTTTTTGTGTTTGCTTTTGTTTGTCATATAGCAATGGATAATTGTAGTGTTATATGCTAAAGTTTTGGAGCTTTATTTGATAGGCTAATAGAAAATAATGCATAATTATAACTTGTACAAAAATAACAATCAAAAAAGTGTGTTTAAAAGGCCTTACTTTATTTTTAGCTTCATCCATCTCCTCAGTTAACTCTGACAAGTTTCCCTATCCCTTCCAAAGAAAAACATTCCCACATCATAATGCTGCCAAAAAGTATTTTGGAGAGGCCAAAAATTCTCCGAAATAGTTTGCAAATGGCAGCATAAATTAGTTTCAATTCTTTTCTTTGAATTCAGACTGCTCCAACATCCCCCCCATCACCTTTCTCTGAAGCACAGGCTCCAAACTGTCTGTCCCTCTTCTCCTTCACACACATTAATGAGCTCCTGTTGATAGCACGCATCTTAGCCCTGCTACTCTGCTCCACTCCTCTGTTCCTTAGCCGGACAATGGACGCTCAGCTCATATTAGGGTAATAGAATTAAATTTCAAATAGATTTTTGCCTGGGCTGATCCAGCCACGGCTCACTCAGCTGCAGAGGCAGAGTGGCATATGGCAGGTCATTATCTAAAGCCCACCATTCCTCCCCCCGTCCGGGGCCAACAGGGTTCAGTGCCGCTTAAACAAACCGAAGGTTAGGACAGGCTGTCTGGCTGGCGTCAGAGGGGAGGACAGCAGGGTCTGAGTGGTCGTTCTGGTGGTTGGGAGGGGGGTAGAGGGTGTTGCTGTATCGCAGACGCCACAGCATCTCTGAGGGCCTGAGTGCTGCGCCATGGCGCCCGGGCTTGCTTTAAAAGCTGGGCTGTGTTTGATGGAGGGGGATTTGTTTCTGTTGGATTATAAATGTTTGCTCCCTGCATGACTGAGGGGGCTTCGTACAATCTGACAGAACAGAGAGAATAAAAACAAAAAAGTGGAAAATTTTGGTTCTGAAAATCCTCATAGCATCAGTAATCAGTATGGCTGACATCTTCCTGGAATTCTTAATTGATTGGACATTTATTGTCCCTCAGTTTACTGCAGCGAAATGCTCTATTTTTATTACCAAGAAAAAACACTTTAACTCATCTTGTTCGGCAAGTGAAGAATCTCAGTAACACCACCTTCTGATCGCAAACATTTAAATCTCTAACTCATCACTGAGGCTGCAGACTATTGCAAATACATTTTCAAGGGCAACCAGAGGCTCGTAGAGGATGGTTGGGGGGCAAAGAGTAGGAAAAGTGACTTATGCTGGCTGTAAAAATCCCTTAGTAAATCCCAGTAAGTCCATTAAGACCTTTGCCCTGTGTAAAGGTTTATAGTCACATATTATGTACGTTAAATACTGCTGAGAAGCAAAGGGGGAAGCAGACTCAGCTCTTTTGCTCTTAGCTTGAGGTAGGGGGAGGTAGACACTCACTCTGTAGATTCCTGGCAAAGATTGTCCAAGCTACAGACTATGGGGGCTTTGTATCTCTGTGGTCATCTCCATTCATGTAACCTCCACATTTTTCTCCCATCTTCAAGCTCATCCCTCCTTACGATTTGGAATTAGTCTGGGATGAATTTATTAGTCCAGTCCTCTATTTGTCACTCAAACCTGGCAGGAAAATACTTTCATTAATGATTGACATCAACCTTGAGAAAATTGCACCTGTAAACCACCAGCTATAACTGTGCTGCACTATTTAAAAAACATGTTTTTCATCAAAAAGCTGTAGCAGAGTTTAACCTAGGTATGTCAAGTAGACTAGTAGTGTCATCAGTGGTATACCAAGGCTTAGAAAAAAAAAACTATGGTTTCAATTTCTAAATTTGAAATAAGTCAACAGCGAAACTGCTCATAGCGTCTGAGGTTCTGTGCTTAGTTGTTCATTTCAGGGTTTCTCTGAAATGGTAAACTTTAGTAATAGTGTTAAGGCTTTACTAAAGGCACTAATTAAAATGCTTTTACCAATTCTAAAAAAAAACATATAATTGCTAAATTAGGCCAGAGCAGACGTTGCTGTAAGAGAGGAGGGACTCTTCAAACTGAGCCAAAAGAGATAAATCTTTAAAAAGATCTCCTCCCTTCAGCTCACATTAGATTGCTGTGTTTGTGGTACTTTAGAGCAGAGCAGTAAGAAAAAGTAAAGATCCAGGAAAATTAGCACCACCACTGATGTTTTGTTTGTTTGCATTGAGGGATCAATTTAAGGTGCAAGAATCAAATGCTAAAAATGTGTCTATGTGTGTTAGCAAAGTATATGACTTCAGGTGTTCTCTTTTAAAAAACTAGATAATTTTGTACTTTTTTTTGTCTCCCTGTCATCATGGAATTTTTTAAAATAATTTTTCAATACAGTTAGAACCTCCTGTACACCATTGCCTGGACACATGCAAGCATCAGTGTAGTGGGGTGTAATTCCAGAGGCATACACCCGTTTTATTTCTATGTTCAGCTGAAAAAGCTTTTGACCTCCACATATTCATGTGGCTTACGTGGCAGGTCTATTATCGAATCCAATCTAAACGTTAAAGTCTGGGGATTTTGCCTATTTTTCCTTTCTCCTGAATCTTTTTACGGTTTGTGAGGCTGTTCCTCTGTTTCTTTTTTTGTTTGTTTTATTTTCCAGATGATCTCAAGTGCACCAACCCTGCCAAGGTACGAGGGTGGCGCAACCTTGAGAAAATAATATATATGGAAATGGGAAATCTATAAAGCATCTCTCTTATTGTTTTCCCTGCAGTACTGTGTTTAAAAAAATTATTTTGTCTGCTCAGGATGAAAAAAAAATGTAAAAAGTACAATGCTTCTTTCTTCTTTTGAAACAATAATAATAATATACGAGTCTTAGATTTCGAGAAAACAAGTCTGAATATAAAGAGAAAAGCTGTAAAATCCTTTAGTCGCGGGGTTTTCAGCTTCTGAATGTGCCTACAGCCAAGCATCGCAGAGATGGCTTACCCTCTCCAGATCTTCAACCATCATCTTCAATTTGCTGAAACTGCCACAGTCACTTCTCCATCCTTAACATCACAGGAGACATTTTCTCTGCTCCCTGCTTTTTGTCAATATCAGGACTGGAGTGTCTTTAATGTAGTTTGGCTGTTTTTCATTTGACCTTTCCTCTCTTATGTAAAATGTTTGACATAAGGAAATAAAGCAGATGACTTCTAAGTCCATTCTACTTTTTCTTTTTTATTCTATGTTAAGACAAATGACTGGACTCTCTGATAAAAGAAGGTAAGCATATTAGTCTGAGGATTTCCTTTTAACATCACTGCCATATGCCTGCCTCGACAATCTTGTTGTTCACTTGACCTTTTTCACCTTTGCAGTGGTAACAACCTTTCCTCAGGGAGACACAGGCAGAAAAAAGAGGTATAGTGCTGGATTTATGCCTTGGTAACTTTTAACATTTTTTTTTTCTGAGTTGTTCTTTAGTGGCTGATCTTAAGCAGTGGGAAAGAGACGCTGACCTATTATGAATGCATCTCAAATGTGTGCATAAAATGTAAGTACCCACAAAAAACAAAAAAAAACAGGAAGATATTTTATTTTGAAAACAGCATTCCGAGTGCTGGCTGATTGCATCTAGCCTTTGTAGATATTTTGCAATACAAAGGTGTAAAAAGGAATTCATATTAATTGATATTTTTTCATATCTTGCCAAATGACAGCCACAGATTATAATCTGTGAAAGACCAACATAAAATCTATTTTACTAAAAGAAATTGAAAATGTTTTTAAAATGTTGATAAAATAATGTAATATTTTTTTTTTTATGTTTGGCTTCCAAAAGATTGTCTGTGCCATAACCAAACCTATTTTCACAATGATTTAAGCTGTGATCCAAAGAATCCCCTCCAACTTTGGCTGTAGGTTGTCCTGTGGGAAGGTTATGCTCAAATATTGAGTCACCTGAAGCCCAAAACAGTTTATTCCAGAGGTGAATTTATTTTATCTCTATTAAACTTCCCAACAACTCTGACCAGCTTCCCTGCCATTGATCAAGAAACACATTATTAACAGTATTTGTATAAGCAATATTTAATTCAATTCAATTCAGTTTATTTATATAGCGCCAATTCACAACACATGTCATCTCAAGGCACTTTACAGTTCACCAGATCATAGAGTCAAACTGATTCAAAGTTTTCTAAGGAAAACCAGATGATTGCATCGACTCATTTAATCGAATGCAATCCCTCACACTAAGTATGCTTGCAGCAAAGTGGAGAGGAAAAACTCCCTTTTAACAGGAAGAAACCTCCAGCAGAACCAGGCTCAGTGTGAGCGGCCATCTGCCGAGGCCGACTGGGGTTCAAGGAGACAGAAGCAGAGATACAAAAAGCAGCTGTAAAAGGCGGCCGCATTCAGGAAACACACAGCCAGGCAGACGAGCTCCGAGCCCGCTCCCATGTCAGACGATGAAGAGAGCACATCCAGCCAGTCACAGTCATAGAAACAGGACTACACTGGAAAAAACATTGACATATTTACTGTGTCCCAAACTGTAAATAAGCTATTATTTAAAAAATTACATTTATATTGACGCTTAATCAGATGTGTGGACTTTAATGTGAAATAACTGTGATTTTATTTAGGGTGATGGAGTCAAAGGGGGTGGGGGTTGAACTCATGCAGCACTTGCAGACATTTATTCCATAAATATTAGGCAATAAATAGTAGTCAATAAAAATATTGTTATGCACTACTATAATATGTCTGTTAAGTTACAAGCATTGAAAACATTGTAGGTTCAGTTAGCATATTTTCATTGTGTTATTTCAGCAGCCATATTTTCTGTAATTACACAGCTAATCTGTAAATTTAACAACATGTAGCTTCAAGAAGTCAGCGCAGACCCTTTCTGTATCTCAGCCTACCTAAAGCACCAGATAATCCACAGACTGATGAGGCAGCTGCCTCTCCCAGAGCATGTGGTGGTACTGGGAGACATCGCACAGTGATTTCACACACGCTCGCTCAGACAGAAAAAGGACTCCGTGGAGCAGAAATGCTTCTCTTATTAGCAAAACTCATTCACCTGCACGCCACATTGAGTCCTTGGCAATTTCACAATAAATCACAACAGACGCCAACCGAGGCCGGTGGAGCTGAGCCGAAACTCTGCCACGGCCCTGCCCTCGCCTGTCAGTTTAGAAACTCTGAATCATTTCAGGTTCACTGGCCTCATTTCATCTTATATGGACTGAAAGGTCATCTCACACGCCACCTGACCAATATGTCTGTGGCTCTTCATCGCCCGGTGCTTCTAGTGATTGCTCACTCTACTTAGAAATGTCACTATTCTTGGTGAAAAAAAAAGATTTTGTTGAGAAGAATTAAAAAAGGAAGGAAGAAGACTGGAGGGGAGACCATGTGATGTGAAACTTCCCATCAGTCTGAATTGATATTCAGTTAATAAAGACTGATTTAGGATAAGTACAGTCTTGAGTCCTAATTAGGCCAATCAGCCAAGGCCTCTTAAAGCTTTACTGGCTGAACAATAGCTGAACAATTTGTCTTTTCAAAAACCTTAGCTAGTTAGTCATTATCAGACCTCCTGGCTCATGGAGTCAACTTTCCCTTCTGTGCGGTAACCAAATGAGGGCCGTTACAGCACAGTCCCGTCTGGCTGTCACTTGGTTCGTTGAGACACTTTTGTGGTAGCCAGCAGACGCCTGCTGCAAGCAGACGAGCCATTTTGTTAACAGCTCACACTTCCTGTGCAAGCGTGTGGTTCCAGAGTTGCTGACAGTGACACTTGCATGGACCAAGCCCTGCCCTACTTAACGGGGTGAAGGGAAGAGGGCAGGCCAACTTGTCAGCAACGCTAGGTGCTCACTGCTTAGATAAACCTGCAGGATTAGTGGCCCAGTTAAAGTTGGGGCAAAGAGGATTAGCCTCTTCTCTGAGGTGGTGAGAGATTCCCAATGTCCTTCAGCACTGCTGGCCTCGAACACAGATGGGAGAGAGGAGGAGGATGTGAGAAGATTGATGAGGCCTTTGCCATCATGAATGTGGAAATCTTAAGAGGAAGAGGACAAATTAGGTGAAATGATGAAAGGCAAACAGGAAGGGACCTGTTTGTATGTCTTTACAGGCTTGTTCTATTAGGCAGTAGAGAAACTCATTTAGGTCACTTGAGGACCTCTACAGATTATATTTGAAAGATGGTAAATCCCATACTGGCTGAGTTTAAAGTATTTGCAGGTGAAATTGAATTTATAATTACTTCTGCCAAAGAAGAGTACAGCAAGGACTGATGGATTTTAGTGTGTAACACAGCAGAAAAACCTCAGACCTCTGCTGCCATCACCAGGCCAACAGAAGAACTACAAAGACTATCAAACACATTCATCCCTATTTTCAGAATGGTAACATAGATCTGCAGACAAATGTATATTAAAATGTCTCATATATCTCACGGAATTTTTCAAACTACTGTACTGTAAAAAAAAAAAAAAAAAAAAAAAAAAAAAAGAATATTAATACAACTTTTCACTTGTTACCAAAGCATAAGAACGTAAATCTAGTGGACACACAGAGCTTAGTTTGAACATTATGTGCTTTATTTGGTAACAAATTACTAAATATTATGGCAGTAAAAAAAAGTAAGAAACAATTTTCTGTTGTTAGCTTTTATATAAAAATATAAAAAGAAAAAGACTAACCATCCAAGTTAAATTTTTTATATTTCCGAGAGTGAAATGTTCTTGTCTTTAATTTTCAAAAATCTGCAAGTCTTACTGAACAGCATTTTTTTAGCCTGAGTTAATCAGTAAAAAGGGTGAACATGTCACATTAGATAAAACACAAATGATTTCTATCCAGCTTTTCCATTGTAAAATAAAGTGCTGAAGTTAGTGACTGATTTGGCTGGAGAAGACATCAATTGCATATGAACTGCTCACTTTAGCTCTCCATGGTAAAATGAAAAAAAAAATGAATGTGTTTAGTTTTAACTAGTTTAGCATCGATGCTAATGCTGGAGTCAACGTTAATAGCCAGTTAATTTTTTTACCCTAAAGCAGATGTTGCAAATGTCGAACGAAAGTTTATTACGCTAACTTGACAGAAACTCAATTCTGCTCAAGATCTCATACCCGATTTTCATTGTTTCTTTTTATTTACAGAGAAAAAAAACAGATTAAAAAAAGGTCTATTTAAAGTAATAAATTAACTTTATTTTTGTATAAAAGTTTATGGTTCTAAGAGTTTTGTTTCATTTTGTTAATATATTTATTAATTTGTTCCAGTTTTCTAATGCCTGCTATTTGAAAACGTGTTAATACTTAATTAATGACAACAGAAAAACCCTTCATTTGGGTAAAAATAGACACATCTACATAGTTCATATAAGTCATCAGTGTTTACTGTATTGTGCTGCACGGTTAAAAAAATACACAAATGTATGGATATGTTGAAGAAATGTAAATACAGTCAACAATGATCTGTGGCCTTAGACAGTAGAAAAGATTTAAAAAAAACATAAAACAATTAAATACATGCCATGCAACACAATGATACATATGTAACCCTGCCTGCAGTTGATGCACATTAGGAAAAGAAAGAAAAAGCTGTCTAGGGCACAAAGCCAAATACCATGAAAACATTGCAGCAAATTGGGTGGAAGTATACAATGGTACAGACTAAGAGTTGATTATGCAAATACTGCAGCTGCAAAGGAACAATAACTCTCAGAATTCAAAGACAAGTCACAACACTAGGGGCTATTGTCTTGATTTGCATATTTGCTTGACAACTATAACCTGCCCATCTAATTCAGGATGGCGTCTTTGTATTCATATAATAATGCACACATCAGAAATTGGCATAGTGCATTGTTTTAGCTCAAATCAGAGCTGGTCTGCCCAAGCTGCCAGTTCAAGCCTGCACATTTCATTTGAGTGCATTACTTTAATACAGTATATAAAAAAAAAGTTGCATAAAAAGAGATACCCTGGTTCTATTTACTGAAACCTCCCACCTAAAAACATTCTGAATAGCAAGTAGAGAACTCGCTCTAACTTAAAGTTTTTAATATAAAGTAAACTTAACACCTTCTAATTGCTACCTCTATCTTTGGTAGACACTCAGTGATAACACTCTTGGAAAAAATGATTTCGTTTTGTGATTATAGCTGAAAAAAAAAATATGCAAATGTGCTAATGCAGTGATAATCTGTTTAGGCTTTCAGCTTTTAGAAAAGCTATAAAGCTGCTGACTATAAGAATACAAAAACTCTCCAAATGCTGAAATGATCAGATTTCCCTGAGTGATCACCCGTTGATGTCTGATATGCAGAGCTGTACATAACATTATGTATTTAGGGGTTCTACTCCTCTGTACAAGTAAAAAACCAAGCAAACTGTAGTAGATTTTTTAGGTCTTCCAACAGGAAAATTTCCTATTATCATATCTTAGAGCCTATCTTAGAGACATGAGCGAATCCAGGCACTTGCTGACTAAAACATTCCTTGTTGTTCAACATCATATCAGATGGTCTTGATCCTTTCTCCTAATTAAAAATGACTTTATTCTCAGCAGGCTTCAGTGTCTTGGTGTCAGTGGCTCCATCTCCACCACTAGATCATGAGAACGAGGACCTCTACTTAACTCCACCACCCGCGGGACCACAGTGGACCAACGATCTAAGAAGGGAAAAACGTCATATCTTTCACATGATACAATACTGTTATATGTAAATTCATTTAATCATTCAGCAAAGGTCACCTCTCCTCAGGCCTCTGACGCTTTGCTGTAACCCATTGGTTTGGCTGGTCTCAGTCTTGCCTGGATCCTCACTGATTATTGCTAGATTCTGATTCCAGTGGCACCAGTTTACCTCATCCACCCTGATTGAACAACACAATAATTCTGATTAACAAGTGGCTAAGATATGTCTATGACATATTGTAGACCCAAAAAGTAACCTTGAGTTTTAAAGTTAAATAGAATAAAATCATAACAAAATGAGAAATTCAAAAGAAACTAAAGTTAAAAGGATATTGTGTAAAAAAGTATTTTTTACTGCCTGAAATCCATCAATGCATTTACATATATGTTATTAATGGCGTATTATTACCTCCTCTAATATTCAGATACAATGTCATGAGCGAAACATCCTATATTAGTTTATACATAAGGGTGGTTGCCAATTTGCAAAGCACCATGACAGTCTACCATCTTCAAAGTACAAATATCAACAAAGGATACAAAAGTACAAACATGCAGAAAAACTAATTTTTTTCCCCTTGTTGGCAGTTCAGTGCGATTGAGAGGCAGCGGTGAAGACCATACAGAGATGCTAACCCAGAAACTAATATTCTCCACTACTGCAGCACAAAGCAGGTCCATGTAAATGCAGCAGCAGCACAAGAAAGGGTTTTATTATCCCAAACAAAGAGAAAAGGAGAATTTAAAAGACAACATAAACCATAAACCATTCCAGTTCCTAGGGGCCAGTATCCTGCATCCTTGCTCCAGTACACTTGAATCCTCCTCAGTATGCAGTCCAGAGTCCACTTAATTATCTAATTTGATTCAGCTGTGTTGAACCAAAGGCACATCTAAAAATGACAGGATACCAGCCTTCAGGAAGTGGAATTACCCACCCCTGTGCTAGGGTATAGTGTTCATTTGAGTGAAATAGCCCTATTTTACCACTAGATGACAGTCAATCCTACACAGTACCCCTTTTAAGCTAACCACTGTGAGGGATAGAAGAAGCAAAGGAAGTGAATGCTTTGTTCAGATGAGAGCAAAATGTAATGCTTGCTGCTACATGAATTCTGCACATCCAAAGAGTAAAATTAAAATTCATGGGGCTGGGCAATCGATGCCATTTGCATTATGTAATCGCAATTTAACAAAGCAGAATTTCCAAATGGCAGAGGCACTTTTAATCACATCAGTAAAACCTTCTCATTCCAGCCTGTGACAAGGTGTTAATATGCTTAAAGTGTGTTTGCTGCCACACAGAAGGGAAGATAGAGTTCCAAGTTTTATTAAAATAATGGAACCCTGCAGTGAAACATCGACATTCTTCTCCTATTGCAGAAGAAATAAAAATTAAAAAAAATTGCAAATACAATATTGGTTGAACAAAAAAAAAAAATCGGAATGTGGATTTTTGGCTAAGTTGTTCAGCCCTAGTTGGTAGCATCATGCTGTGAGGTTGTATTTTCTGAGGAGACAGGATCTGATAGGAAAGATGGGAGGTTGAAGACAGTTAAACCAAGCTAATACTGAATGAAATCTTTTCTAAAAGATTTGATACCAAGTAATTCAGAGTTAATGAAAGAGCTTAGATATCCATGTGTTATAATGGTCTTCTCAAAGTCCATACACAAAAAAACCCATGTCCATTTTATGAGCTTTTTTAAAACCAATCAATATGTTTTTTTTCACTCAACTATTCTTTCCTACTTTGGTGCATGCAGCAATGAAGGGGTTAAGTGTCACAATAAATACCTGAAACACCACCGTCGATCTGGTGAGCCATCCAAGTTCCTCCCTACAGTCACCATCTCCCCAGCTCGAAACGACTTCCGAAGGCACACTGGGAATGAGCGCTCGATGTCCAAGATAGTGGTTGCCCACTGTAAGGAACACACACAAAAAAAACTCACGTGAAGATCAAAGTGGTGATTAACTCCAGATAAAATTAGCTAATCTGACACATTTTTCCAATGTTAAGACATGAAAGTAACATTTGATCATTCAAAGCTTGTTTGTTTTTTTTTTTCATTTCAGGTTGACCGCCTCAGTGTGAAGCATTTAAATATAGTCGAACACACTCTGCAATATTCACTGTCCTAGAATCAATGTGACTTTTGCTAAAAGATAGTAATCGTAAAAGCAGCTTTGTCACCTGAAGCTTCCAGATCTTCTTGCTCTCTTTGGACACCTGTCCAACCGTCTCCCCCATCAAGGCAATTAACATGTTGAGTAGCAAAACAAAGGTGAGGATAATATAGGTAACCAAGAGGAAGAGGAAGACTCCAGGATACCGTGCGCTGTAGACCATGTCTAATTCTCCCATCCCAATGGTCAGTTTGAAGAGGTCCAGAAGGAAAGTGCTGAAAGTATCTGGGTTCCTGCAGTTTGGGTAAGTGGGACAATCCCCGACACACTCTGTAGGACAAACTGGCAACAAGGACACCAAGGCTGTGGGGAGGAAACAGAGGAAAAACAGAGTAGGTTGCTTTCAATGTCAGTCACGAAATGAGACTGTAAAGCTCTTAACATGAAATATAAACACAGAAATAGGCTAAATCGTGGCTCACCTGAAGCATACCCGATCATAAAGAGCACATAGACCAGCAGGAATCTGAAAAGGTCTTTGAAAAGAATCTATTAAGCAAAAATAAGATAATTCAGATTATGTTAAGAGGAGTGGATTTTCGGACAGGTGTCGTTTTCTATCAACTGACCTTCTGTATCATGATGCTGTAGGTTCCAGTGAGCTTTAGGCCTCTGGTAAAGTAGAGCATATTCATCCAGCCCAAGATGAGTGCAAACACCATCACAGTGACATAGGCCTCAATGCCAGACAGGTAGAGAGCAGCAGTGACAATAACCAGGACAGAGTAGATGAAACTGGAGAGGAAGGACTTGTTCAAATCATGAATGGATTAAGGAAGCTATAGACTAGTAAGTATCCTCACAGCAGTTGACAGTTTTAAAGCAAAAAATCTCAAAACGTCTGAATAAATAATTGATTGACTTAATTGTAAGGGTGTTAAATTTGCCCTTGGTAAAAGTATTTAAGATATATAAAAATAAATGGAGACGACTTACAAAAGCAACTGAAAGGACCCATCAAAAACTAACGAGTTTAGCTTTGGACACTTTTTCAGAAAGACATTCTTAATCTGCAAAAAGTACCCGAGAGAAATTTAATTAGCGACATTCTGTTAGAGGTTGGACTAAAGATCGAGGCAGTGATTGTAAGAAAGAAAAAAAGTCAATTAGCTGACATTTGTGAGGAAAAAGAAGATCGCCGATGCCAAGGTTATGATCTCTCCTGCCATCCGTAGATAATCGGAAGAGGTCTTGTAGAGGTAAGGAGGCTACCAGGGAGAGGACAAAGAAAGTAAGATTTAATAAAGTTCGTGTTAGGAATGGGAGCACAGACATAGAAAAAACAAAATTCTAACTTGATGCATTTGAATAAATACTACTTCTGTCAAATATATCTGTATCGTTTTCTTTAATTATCTTATCAGTAATATCTTCAAATTTGAACCTGAGTTCTTTAAGAATTAAGAGGTTGGGGAGCCTTAAAAACATGTTAACTAAGAGCAGAAAAATCAAAATGATGTTACAAAAATGTACACATCATGCTTGTAGTTTACAAAAAAAGAACTTAAAAGATTTTGTCAGATCTGTGGAAATTATGCGAAATAATTTAAATTTAAACAAACCATTTCATTGGTTGGGTGGTAATAAGCGACCAAGGTAAAAATGATCATGGAGATGAGGTAAGACACCACACTGATGTAAAAAGTAGGAGCAGCAAACTTCTGCCACTTTGCCCTCAGCAGCTCATTGATGGGCTCCACAGCCAGCATCTCGTGACGGTTCTGGAAAAAAACAGGAGTTAAACATAAATTTGCTCATTTTTTCATAGAAAATATTGTTGGGGGTTATTTTACCTCATTGCGGCTGTTATAAACTAGAATCTCCAGCACGGATGGTTCCTCTCCACATGTATCGAGGGAAGACAGGTCATAGAGGGAGGAATACACCGGACCATAAGCCCAGTCCTTAAATTTACGTGACAGATGACGAACTTCTTCATCTTTGATCTCACGACGAATGATGTGCTGGAAGACCTGGAGGAATATGGGAGAGGTTACACTGCAAACTTAAGCTGTTTATCGAATCAGACAAAAAAAAAAAAAAAAACAAAGAGCCCTAACTTACAAATAACTCTAAGACATGAACATGTTGCTACTGTGATGACCCGTCTCTAAGTTTGTCCCTCCCTACTACTGTTAACAGGAAAGGACCAATAAGGGCATGTCTAAAAAATAAATGTGGGTGAACATTGGTAAAAAAAAAAATTAAGTCACCATTTTGGCTAAAAATATTATAAAAGCAAAAAAAAAAAAAAAAAAAATGGGAGAGCTCTGGTGGAATATTAATGGCCGGATGGTGCTCTGTTTTGAAATTTTTCTACAAGGAGCCGGTTTGTTAGGTCTCTAGGCAAAACAAAATTTCCTTCGCCATAAATCACAAAACGAATGTTCACCTTATGAACTCAGACTCCACATACTTTGATATCACGTCTTTTGTCACATGTGACCCTTGTTTTATGGGTTAATCCGTAAATTAGCACTCTAACCATCATAATTCTTCTTCAGCTTTCTGTGCTGCCTTTTGCTTAGTTTCTTTAAAACTTTTTACATATTTCTAGATTTAAAGGATGGATGCGTATAGAACCATTCCAAGGTAAGAGTGGGAACTTAACGCGTAAAGAAAGATGCATTAAGTGCACATGACACTATAAATGTATCTACCCCTATTTTTCCAAGTTTGGCCGCCATCATGAGGGGTGACATGCCGTCATTGTTGAGTATAGTCTCCAGGTTGCAGTCTGGGAAGAGCTTGGCACACTTTATCAGCAGCATGTCATACATCTTCGTAAGGAAACGGGTGTTGTCCTTGGTGTTGTCTGCGATGTGCACGAGAGCGTGCAATACCGTGTTTCCACGTGAATCCTGGCGGCGTAGGTCGGCCTTCTTATGAGGATTTTCTGTCAGGTAATGCACTATACCAGGCTGGTTGGTGCATGCAGCCAGTGAGAGGGGCAACTCACCTAAAAGGGAGACAAGACATATTTGAAAAAAAACATGAATTGTTGGGTTAATTAAGAGCTGTAGCTGGCATCTGCAGTTCTTCAACAATGGAGGCTAAACATGGATCAAAAATCCAACTTAAATCCTCGGCATAAAAGCTGCACAATTAGCGGCTGTTCAAGGGAGGGGTGCAGAGGGGCCAGAGTGCCAAAGGCAGCTGCTGAAAATGAGCAGTTGCTATGGGTGACAGATTACTTTGTCACCTCACATAGAAACTCTCCTCTTCATGGATTTGCACGGGTGCATGCAGAGAGTTAGCGTGAGCCTAAATCCCATTAGCCAACAGCCCTGCCAGGTTCCTGTTCACCTCACCGCAAAGCTCCGCAGCAAATTACTCACACTGTGCCCCGGACACGCTAGGATTGGAGAGTGACAACCATGCTAAGTGAAAATAGAAATCCTCACCTCTGTGCAGCAAGAGGAATATAGCACCTGATTTTAATCAAAAAAGTAATTATTTCAATTTGAGAAGGGTAGGAGATTACCAGAACTTGCAATATTTAGAATCTCTCCATGTTAAAAGAAAGTCTTTGGGATTAATTGCAACATTTTTTTAATTTCCATATGAATAAGGAATGAAGTAGATATTTCACCCCGAGGTAAAACATTCGCTGTAGCCAGCAGAGGACAGTGTTGAGTTATGTTAATCACCTTTGATTTCTTTTTCCTTCTTGTGTCAGGGTCAATGAGGTTCTGCCTACCAGTAGAGGATGTTTACTTTTCCAAACTGCAGAACACAGCACCTTTCACTGCATGTGTCACTTGCGCACAAAACATAATGCTCGACTTTTCATGTGTTTTTGGAGCATTTTTCCTAACGAATTCTGGTACCATACTTAACAAACATTTGGGTGTGCTGCAAAGCACCCTGTCTGCATTTCTCCTGTAAAAACCATCCTCATATAATATTGAAAGAAAAAAAGAGGGTGGGGCTCTGAGGTCACTTTCTTTTTCTTTGGCAGTGAAGGTGGTGCATCTTAAAATAAACTTTCCATGATTTGATATTTTAATCCTGGCATCAACAAGAGAAAGTGAACCCAGATGTAAAAAAAAAAGGAAACCAAGAAGAGGTAGCCCAAAAATTGAGACAGTAAAACCACAAGTACAACACACTATTACAAATAAAAAGGCAGGAAGCTATGAGGTAACTTTAACAGAATGCAGTGAGACTCAGAATGAGGTGCTGTCATGGTAAAAAAAAAAAAAAAAACACAGAAGCATATTCACATCTGTTTCTTGATGGCAAAAAGTTGCTTACCAAAATAAAAGTAGCCCCCCTCATCTTTGGGCTGGAAGAAGCGTCCCCTTGCTTGGGCGTGAACATCTGCTCCCTTCTCCATCAGCAGCTCCACATACTGCTTACAGCGTCGCTCGATAGCAATATGGAGCGCCGTCTGGCCTGAAGACAAAACGCAGCCCACAAGAGTTACAGCTATTCAAACTATTTCATATTCTTGCTTCACATTGTGGCAAATTGAAAACATTTCACCTTAACGAAGACCGTCAGATTTGATTACAAAACTTAGAGCAGATTTTTAGGTTTTGCAAGAGCAGTTGAGCAAGGAAGAGATCCTTGGCTCTGCATTGAAATTCCCCACATTATTGGTAGATGCATTTTTAAAAAGTCATGGTAAATGTTTAAGAGAAAGAACTGACTGACTGTTCAAAGAAAAACTTAACGTTTATAGTGTTTTTTTCTAATAAGTCACTCTCTTTAAACATTGATCATATTCATAAAATTCTTCAGTAATTTATTTTATAGTGCTTTATAATAAAACAAAATAATCTATAACTGCAGTGAAGGAAAAATTATGCACAGAAATAAAAATCTTGAATGTGTGTATTATACATTGTATGTATGGATGCCTGAATGCATCGATCCACCCACCACTGCAAACTCCTTTTGCAGTCCCAGATTTCTTCCAAGATTGAGCTATACATAACTCCATGAAAAGCTTCTCTGTCCTTGTTAAACAACATCCCCCCAACAGCATGATGCTACCACCACCGTGTTTTACTCTGTTCATTTTTCATTCAGACTATCATTTAGCATTAGAGTTTTTCTGCACATAGCATTTTGCATATAAGATACAAAGATCCATAGGCCTTATCTGATCGGAGCACCTTCTCAAATAACTAAATACAGTCTTTGCTAGTTTGGCTCTTATTTGATCCATTGGAATTATAGTCTTTTGTTTTTTTTCATGTCTCTTTGGTTTTGTTTTTGTATTTTAAAGCATTGAGGATCATATAAGCCTTGCACGGCCATAATTTTTTGGAATTCTTTGCATGTTTTTCTTTCTAAAATAAATGTTTTCTTCTGAAAAATTATGGAAACAAACTGGTTTGTTAAGTTTTCAGAAAGAAATTATGCTGGATTCATCCTTAACTAATGCTGATGTGATTAACACCTGTATTTCCTTGCAGTATCAAGGAACTGAACTGAACTCTACACTGGTAATTTTTTTGAACATTCCTCTTTCACTCAGTTATTAAATTACACAAATGAAGGAGCAAGCATGAAATGAATGTATGTTTTCTCAGTTTTCCACTACTATTTCACTTATGCAAATAAATTATTTTATATGCAGTAACATGCCTTCTACTGAAACAGTGACAGATCTGGTTAATATAGCTGGACTGCAATTGTTTTAAACATAACTATATGAGGTAATAATTAGCTGTGAGAATCTAATAAAGTTACAGCTACAGGCGATACTCCCTTCAGCTGAGAGAGAAATGACAAGATCTCAGTTCATTAACAGCTACATTCTAATTAATCAGTGGAAAAACCGATGAAGTTTAATAACATGTTATGTTGTGAGATTATTTTCTTACCTCTGTAGAAGACATCCCTGAAGGGCGTGTTTATGAACTCTCTCAGGTTTCCCGTCTTCTCAGCAATGTCCACCAGCACTGGGATGGTGTCATTCCGACCACCATAAAGGTTGAGCAGGGCTTTAGGTAGACATGTCTTTCCAGTGGACAGCTCTGGGAATTAGATTGGATTCAAAGACAGTTACTCTTCTCACCCACCAGAGAAACTCTTTAGAAATACTTTGTCTTGCATTATAAAGTGGAATTGTGGGAAGAAATTATTTCCAAACCAGAGGTACATGGATTCAACATAATGTATGTAATGGGTACAACCAGTAACCCAATCTAGGAGTCAACAGCCAGACCAAGAAGAAAGTTTACTCAATTTAGTGATATGGCCGGCAGGAGAAAATAGGAGACACCTGTGAGCAGCAGATTAGAACCAGGGTAAAAACTGATCAAGTGTACCAGAAAGCTCAAAGAATTTGTGCGTGTGAGTTTTTGTCACATGCTGTCATATACCAATGTGGTTTAATTGCAAGTAGCTTTAAAGTTCTTAAAAACACTCATATGTACCCTGAACTTTTGGGAAAGTGTTTAGAGAACTAAAAAAGACCACATTTATTTTATTTTATAGTGTGTTTGTCTTGATGCTGCATTTGCCTCCTCAAAGGGTTAGTTTTGATATTTCAAAATGGGATAGGGTCCTCTTAAGCCTTTTTTTTTTTTTTTTACAGTGTCCTGTCTGGCAATGTGGCAATAAGAATAAGTGTCTTGATGCCAAAAAGAACCCAACAGATTTTGCTTCAACAAGTGGAGCAGTACGGCTTTCGCCATAGTGTTAAGCTTGATGTAGGCATGTAAATAGCTTTATTATAATTCATGAAGGGAGTATTTCATATTGACACTGCAATGGGAAAGTAGAACGGGAAAGGAAAAAGAAGAAAAAGGAGAAAAGATATAAGAAAGAGGAGATAAAAGGGAGACAATGATAAGACGCTTTCTGTCTGCTTCATCACCTGCAAAGAGAGATGTAAAAAGAACAGCATAATCAACAGTATAACAGATATAGTCTCTTAAGCCATTTTAATGCATTAGGTCTTTGTTACTCCTGCTCACATAAATGCATAATTTAACTGTTTTCTTGGAGGAGCTAAAGAGTTATAAACTAAAAAGCCGTTGATACAGATAACAGACTCATCCGTTACCCCATATCCCCTACATAGCTTATACCAAAACAATATTGTTATGATTCTGACCTATGGGAACTATTTGGTTCTGTTTAAGTTTTCTTTTTGACTTTCATGTTAAACTTTGATTTCTGTCATTCTGTGTTTTCTGGGTCTTTAGTTTCATTTCCATATTGTGTCATTCTAGCTGTTGTCTAGTTACATTTAGGCAGTTGTGTTTTTTTAGTTACTCTCTGTTGCCCCTTGTGCCAGACACCTTTCCCTTTTAGTTGCTTCTATCCACACTTGCTCCCTATCAACTCCCATATATACACCTCCTGAGCAGTTCCTCATAGCTTAATTCTCTTCATTATATTAATTCCTCCATTAATTTGTTCCTTCGGTTTGATCTCCACTAATCCTGACAAATATGACAAATAATAAAATTTTGGTCCCAGTAGCTTTAAAAACTGTCATTTAAATTGGAGAATATACATCTAAAACACCAATGTCTGCAACTGGAAGGGAACTTATAAAACAACAAATAAAGAAAAACTGAGATATTCTATCCTTTAAGCCCATAACACTAGGTAAAATAGGACAATAACAGGAACCACCCCCACAGTAAGAGGAAAAAAAAAAAAAAGGTTTTGGAGGTTATCTTGAGCTCTCTTTGTAGTTATGCTGATATAGGTTTAGAGTGCTGGAGGACATAGGGACCCCTTTTCATCATTCTGCTTCATTCTATCTCTATTCTCCCATTTTGCACCATTTGTTAGTTCAGTCTCTAACATTATGATTTCTCTGCTTTTTTTGTCATCATAGTAGCTTGATCTAGTCTGTTTCTGTTTGCCTGTGGAGAGAAATATCAGCTGTCCTGCTGCCATCAATGCCTTTGTCTATAGATGTTGGAGCTTGACTTGTTTTTTTTTAGTGTAGTCCTGTTTCTCTGACTGTGACTAACTGTATGTGCTCTCTTTCATCCTCGGACATGGGAGCTGGCTCAGTGCTCATCTACCTGGCTGCATGCACCTAGGGAGCTTGTTAACAGTTGCCTTTTGTATCTCTGCTTCTTTTTGTACTTCTGCTTCAGTCTTCTTGAACCCCAGTCGGCCTCTGCAGATGGCCACTAACATTGAGCCTTGGTGTTAAGTCAATGAGTCGATGCAATCAGCTGATTTTCCTTAGATAGAAAACTTTGAACCAATCTAGCTGAATGATCTGGTTGAATTTCTTCCGTTACATGCCTTAAGATGACGTGTTGTGAAATGGTGCTATATAAATAAACTGAATTGAATTAAATGGCCAAGTCAAAATCTGGACTTAAATACACTTGAGATACTGTAACATTCCCCATGGCCATTCATCTTTGAAAACCTGCAATTGTGGCTTATTTAAAGCAAAGTTCACCACAGTGATGTAAAAGACTCACATCAAGTTATTGCAAACTCCTGACGGCAGATGCTGCTTCCAACAACTGCACAGTCGTCGAAATAGCAGGTTTAGGGGAACATTACAAATTCACATGCAGCCATAGCAGATGTAGATCGTTTTGTTCACTTAACCCTTAAGTTAACAAAAACAGAAATACATAGAACAAATCTGTAAGGGGAGATGTAGTGCTTATTCCCGGCATTCTAGGGGTAAAAAAAAAATCCCTTTTACCTGTCTGTCAGTTAGCTATATTTATCTCCATGAGGATGTCAGCAGTTTGCTGCAATTTCTCACCACACCCCATTATAAGCCTGAGAAAACCCCTCAGACACACAGGAAGCTGCTATTTGGCCTGACTGACTTCAATGTGACAAATGCTAACAATGTCCAGGCTTATTCTTCTCACATCCTCGAGGTCAACAAAGCCCAGAGAAATGTTCAGAGAAGCACAGATCAGCACAGCTCAAGAGTTTAAAGGGAAGGACAGAGTGACACTTATATACCAGGCAGAGCTTAAAAATTGAGAGATAGTAAGAAGAAAAGAGGGTGGATACAACTAACCTCTGAACTCTTCATCTGTTAGCCTCTTCTCTTGACTTTGCAGGTACTCCAGCAGGCCCTCAAGGGCCTCTGGGTCACCCCGAGAAACACAGTCGAACAGTGTAAAGCGAGTGAATATTTTCAGCACTTTTGGTGGATCAGTGCTTTGACTGTCATCACAGGATGTCTCAGTTTTACTGCAAGGAGAAAAAAGTCACTGGTCAATATTCCTTTACAGTTTTTCCAGTTCATTTATAAAAATTATGGATTGAAAAGGTTTTGGTAAAACAAAGAACCTTTTAAGGGAAAGTAACACCCCTGAGTGCTCTGATAAATGCACCTCTGTGTATGGTGCAGGTATGACGACCAGGAAATGGCATTAGCCTAAGTATTACCTCAGAGACTGCTGAGGATTCAACAACATACTCTCAGTTAGGTTCAAACAACTTACAGTGTGTGTGCATACTGACAGCGTTTTTCCAGGTTTTACAATTTATAAACATTTAGATCAAGCAAAGAAACACCCAGGTGGAGCACTATGGCACTTCTCACCCTCTTGGAAGCTTTTTCCTGCGTTTTTTCTGGTTGCTTGTATTTCCGTAGGTGCCATAGTGAAAGAGTGAGTCCATGGGAGCTTTTTTAGGTCCTGGCACCACATTTGAATCATATATGGTGGTTTCTAACAGGTCCATCGGGTTGGAAATACCCTTCTTGAAGGCACCTTGAAACTTCATTTTCAGGTTTTGTCTACTGTCCGTGGGCTGGCAGGGCTGAATGGTGGACTGAGCATTCTCCAGAGTTGTATCCAGACTCGTGTCCTGAGCCGACTGGGAGCCATCCTCACTCTCAAACAGGTCTGAGAACTCAGACAATGGGAAAGCTGTATCATTTTCAGCCTGAGCAGTCACACTTTCTCCAGCATCCTCAGAAGCAGTAGTTCTGACAGAGGGAGCACTGAGGGTGTCTGTCTTGGACAAGACGAGGTGGCACCTCCTCAGCAAAGCAGAGCGCCCCTAAAACATTAGACATTGAAAAAATCAATTAGCCAAAAACCTAAGGAATCATTTCTGCCTATGGTCTCTTCGTTTTATTTGTTCAGTTGCAATTCGCATGGGAAAGTAAAACGTTTAGTCTCAGGCGACCACAGAACCTTCCTTTACATGTCGGTTGTGCTTCCTTCATCGCTTACATTTAGGGATCAATAAGAATTCTTATGTTTTCCTTTAACAGTTTCTTCACTATCATCCTTCTCCATAAAGGTCTAATTCATACAAAGGAATCAATAAATAGATCTGGAATCAATAGATTCTCACTTGGTAGGTTTAAAGTTGTGCAATACTCTGTCTAATTAGCTGATGATGAATACAACAGCACTCAGTTCCAAAACTTTCAGAAAACAGCTTGGTAAGAATAATAAGGCTAATAGACTAATTAGGTGCCTTTGCATTATTTCATGTTTTGCTATATAATTCTGAAAGAACATGCAAACCACACATTTTAGAGTTTTCTATTTTCAATCTTCCTATTCCTTTGATATCACTCGGCTAGTTATAACTGTGTGCCTCAACAAATCCTGATGATATCTAGTAATTTAATCTTAATATATTTTTTTCTCTCCAAAGAAATACAAATTAATTTACTTAGGAGGAAACTATTATTTTGAAATCCTAAATATCAGAACAATAATGGGAAAAGGATCCAAACTAAGCTGTTACAGAGTGAGTTTTAACTCTTCTGTACCTCATTCATCCCTTTTTTCACAGTAGAGTGCAAAATTCCACTTCAGGAGGAACAGGGAAATATCTGGAAGCACATGGGCAATCTGCAAAACATTAGAAGAAACCAGTAAATAAACTGTAGACATACAAAATGTTTATTTGTGTGAAAAGGGACTCAAAAAGAGATGTGGAAAATCTGACAAAGACCTGCTGAAATCATCTTGAGCCCAAAACTTGTTTATTGTAGGTTGAAGAATCACAGCCCCTATGTGTAAAACTCAAGACAAGAACAGAAATGTGTTTATTTTTTTATTCCTGTTATTGTAATATAAAACCAGTCAAAATCGATTGAAAAAAAAAAACTTTCATTTAATCATATCTACTGTGACCCCAGCAGCCGAAGAGTAACACAAGCACAATGACTCACAACTCTGTCTGACACAAGGGATTATAATGCCTTTACACTCCAGCAGGCATCTGATAGTAAAAAAGACAGAGGCTTAGAAGAAATGCATCAGAGTGTTTAAAATGGCTTTTGGGCAGGCAAGGGGAAACTTTCTTTATTTAACATTAGACAATGATAATAGCAGAGCATTAAAAAATGCAAACTACACACAAAATCCATATATCATCAACTTGTTAGGTCCAGGAAGGGGAAATCTACAGTCTCCAACTAGGAGTGATCCGTTTCCTGATGATAGAGTTCCTGTCCTGACACTGCAGCTGACATTATCCAGAGCAGAGGGTTGTGTCTAACCTAGAGTTTATACACATCAATCCCAAACTTCCTCACTGAAAAAAAAAATAATGCAACAGTTTTTGGCACTTACTTAATCATATTTAGTTACTTTAACACACCTGTTTTATGTCCTACCCTGCTAACATGAAACAATTGTGTTAAAGTTACTAAATATGATTAAGTAAATGTCAAAAACTGTTACATTATTTTTTTCAGTAATGTAAACAAAACATGAAGTGAAATAAATAATGACCATACTTACAATATTAAGGCACTAGTTCAGAGGATTTAGAGTCAAACATAAATGCATCAATTTTGAGTCAAGATGAACTATTCCTTTAAATGTTTACAGGTAAGTATATCTGGAATAAAATATATGACTTACCCTTCTTTAGTTAGTTGATTCATTCTTTCTTTTCCTCAAACCACTTAACTCCGCTTTGCCTCAGTTTAACTTATTTCCTCTCTTGCCAGTCGCTCCCAGTCTCTCTCTACTGCTTCTAATGTCTACACCCGAAGGTTTGAATTTAAACCATAATGTTCCCCTGATTCGTGAGTCGGAACATTTGAGATCTCTGCTGAACAACGGATGCTTTCAGTGATTTTGGGTGGGACAGAAGTAGCCACTACCTTGCCTTAGCAGACACCGCGGAAGTGTGAGGTGCAGTACCTCGTTCAGCCACTAGAGGCGGACTCAATCCCCACAACACAACTCAATGAGGCTCAACCTCATCCTTGGAAAACTTCTGCTTATTCCAGGAAACACCTGAACAAGTTGGGGCAGTTGGAATTAAATGCTGGGTGACGTTGGGGCATTAGGATTCTGTTGTTTAATCATTTCTACAGACAAAGAAACCACAGAAAACTGTCTTTTAATAGTTTGTTTAAGTAAAATGTTCAATGTACCACTTTTGTTATAAATATTTTATCCTGTAGAGGAGTGCAGGTCATTTTCAAGCCACGTGTTTTTCTTAGTAAAGTGGAATCCATCTTCTTGTGCTTATCCATCAGAGTCATGGAGGGGCCGGTGCCTTTTTCCAGCACTCTATGGACAAAGGGCAGGGCAGACCCTGGGCAGGTCACCTGTCTACCGCAGGGCAACACAAAGTCTTACAACTGTGCACACACACACACACACACACACACACACTTCTAAAGGCTATTTAGAGACACTAATTTACATGCAAGTAATGTTTGGACTGGGAGAGGAACCAAGAGAGAACCCATGCATTTAGAGAGAGAAGATGCAAACTTCCATTAATTGGGAATCAAGACCTTGCTGCAAACCCTGCCACCGTGCAGGCTTAAGGAAATTGGAATAAAATCACAAAATATTTTCAGGGATTTCATACAAAAAACAGAACTTATTTATTATTTAGTCACCGAGAGTGAGATCTTTCAAGTGTTTCTCTCTGTGAATTTTCCCAAATTGTTCTTACAGATAATCAAAACATAAATAAGATCTATTTCCCAGCAAAAAAAAAAAAAGTTTTTGTGTTTTGCAACCATTGTCATCAGATAGTTACTTTCACCCCCTTTTTACAGTCTTTAACAAAGTCTTGAACACAAAAAAATTGGCTGTATGTGAAGTAAAGGGGAAACATGCAAGATGGATGACCAATGTCACATCCATTGATTTTTACTTTTAATAAGAGTCTTTCCTAGGCTACAAATAAATTTAAAAAGGCTGTACTTTTGTTCCAATAATATAACTGATTTCATTTTATTTTAATAGTTTATTTATAGTGCAAGTAATCTCACGTCACTTTAAAAATTCATTTCGATAAATCTCAAACAGATCAATCTAGTATTATATTATTCTGACATTCAAGCAAGTCTTCTGCCTCAGTATTCAATTGCTAAAAAATATCAGCAGAGCAAATTATGGTTGTAGCTTCACAAATAGTGCCTCTTTTGGGCCTATAGTGGCCTCTAGTGGGCTCTCAGGTCAGCATGTCTGCTCTCAACAGGGGAGACATGATGTAAAGCACAAAAGAGAAACCAGTTTCACTAGCGATTTAGAAGATAGGTTCCTAGATTTTCATGGTATTTAAATAAATAATTATTTGGCCTTTGGTTTAGTGTTTGGATTCTTCTTTCTTGTCTGGGTTGCTGTATTCGCTATTAACGGTATTTAATTCAGGGTTTTTCTGATTTAAACCATTGCTGAATAAAACATCCACAGTTTAGGGGGGGTAAGAATGATATAGTCTGCCAGCAGGGTGTGGCAAGCGTAGCCTAAAGGGAACATGTTGACATGCACCAAAGACAAACAGGTCACTCCAGAGACTCAGTTCAAACACAGATTCTTTCTGGATGGTTCCTCATATGTCGGATGTTTATTGTAAATTATTAACGTGTTTATACCAATGACCCCTACAATGTGTGAACAAAGTCAGGTTCTAGGGTATGTTCTGTTTTAACAGCTTCCTAAAACATTTTATGGAAAATGTGTTTTTCTAAACAATAAAGTACTTTGTAACATGTTTTTTTATCAGAGCACTTTAATAAGACTGTAGGATGGCCTTAACTATTTGTATTAACAGAGATTTTTACATTCATTGTGGGTAAAAAAAAAAATCTTTGTGTGCGCAGCATCTGAGAGTGCCTTGCTCTTTACAATTGATCTTTTAAATTTTGCATCCAGGAACTACAGTCTATTTTACTGGGCTGCTGCTAAATAGACCAACACAAATATATAGATTTTTATGGAGCAAAAGTAAATGTAGTTTTGGAAATGTTCAAACTAATCTGAAAAGTGCTGCAAGTTTTTTTTTTCCAGCTTCCTTAGACTTGACTCGTATTTGAGGACTGACAATTTTATTCATTCCTCTGTTCAAAATAGCTTATAAGATTGATGAGAGTAGCTAGTCTCGTTCACCTACATAAACACATTCAATTAGATGACTGGACATTTCTTAAATGTAAATGAACTTTAATTTAAAGATCTGGTTGTATGTGGGGGCGTGGTGTCCCTGCTGAAAGGCCTAAACTCTGCCTAAGCCTCAACTCTGCTGATGACCCATAAAGGTTTTCTTCCAGGACTTTCTTTGGCTTTCACTGTCTGCTGATGGAAATTATAGCATGATGCTACTACCACCTTATCTTTCTTTTTTTCTTTTTTTTTCTTTTTTTTTTGGTGAAGGTGGTGTTTCAGGTTTCAATTTTCTTCTTTTTTTGTGACAAAAATATGGAAAGTAATAGGGATATTAGTACAGTATGTTGCACATTACTTTAATTGTACTTTGGGTGGAAAATATTGTAAATGCTTTAAGAATATGGGGTTGCTTCTCAGTCATCTAGCAGAGGATAATGTTTGGAGCTTAAATGTAAAGTATTCAGACATCACCTCTATCCAGTGTTCTTTAAAAATCAAGAGAAGTTCATCTACTTTCCATTAAAGCACTTTGGATCGATAGAACTATATCAGATGGAGCATTCTTGTTCAAGTCACCCCGTGGGTGATCACGGGGTCAAGGTTAAGGTTAAATTAATGTAAATAGCAGGTTTACAAAGAATCACTAACTTTGGTACATAAGATAAACAGACACACATTTATTTGAATAAAAGGAACACAAGGGTGGTGTGGCCACTTTAATGAGTTTGCTGTCTGCTGATAGGACAAAGACAGGTGACTAAAATTTTAGAGAAAACAGTACTAATTCACAGAACATTGTGATTTATTTATTTGAACTATTGTAAGGAAAACAAAATAAAAAAAATATTGCAAATTCATGTGGAACCTTTAATCCCTCAAAATGTGGACTCTTTTTTTCTCAAATTATCAACAAAATACCGAGAGGAAATGAGAATAGCACTCAGAAAATCATTTTAATAAAACAGGATTTAAAAAAAAAAACAGGACAACATTGAAAATGAGTGGTTCCCCCGTAACAGTCGTCACACCTTGTAGTCGAGATCAGCGTTCATTCTATTAAATATTTCATAAACGGCATCCACAGTGGCAGAGAAGTTGATGAGGAATTTCCTGATTTTCTCCAAGCATTCTTCCTCCTTCACCTCCCGACCTTTGGAGAGGGCCTTAAGGAAATCTGACTTGTAGGGAGCAGCGTAAAGAGCGGCCTAAAAGAGGGGACCACACAATCAGGGACAGCTTCACACATCTGATTAAAACAATGTAACATCCTAATTCTGAACTGACCTTGAAGAGCTGCTGAACAAACCATCCATGATATTTCCTAAGGGCTATTTCATAAGCTTTGGTGATATTGACTCGTAGGAGGTTGGGATTGCTGTCGTCCTTTTCCCCATTCACCAGGCTCTGTAAGAAAACTTGGATAAATCTGAGACCCCTGGTGAAACAGAAACCATGGATGAGAGGGTATGGATATCTGGAGGTGGTATCATAAAAAAATATTAAACTACTGTAGAACTGAAAATGTATAAAAACAAATCATCTGACCTTTTGAGCCACATAAGTGCTAACGTTGCTCCGACTTTAGGCCATTCACCTCCATGCATTTCCTTCTCTGTCTCTAAGATCATCTGAATAGTCTTGTAGCGTCCAGGGTTGGTATCATAAACGGCCTTAATTTTCTATCAGTTGAGACATCATTTTAATTTAGCAATAGAATGCATTTACAGAAGGAAAATCACAAAGCAAACTTACTGTAAGGTTACTGCATAGATCTGCTTTTATTGGTGCAAAAATAGAGCCAAGGCAGTCTGAGAAAGAAGTGAGAGAGATTTAAATAAAACAACAAATAAGGTAAGTTTGCCAAATTATCTCAAGAAGTAAATGAGCTCAGCCTATAAAATAAACAATGGTCATATTTATGCTGAAGATGATTTGTCCAAGAAGCTCTAGATGTAAGTAATGAATTAAGCTTTATCAACTGCCGAGGAGCTATATGAGCAATAGAGGTTGCAAAGTGTTGACTGGGGTTCTTGTTTAATGACTGCAAACCATCAGAAGTGCTAATAAATAGTTTATATCTGTAGCAAATGTTTAATTGAATCTGAAACCGTATCGGACTGCACACCTCTAAGTTTCCAGGTTCAAATTCTTGCTTTAGCAAGCATGCAGATAAATGAAACTTTCAGATTTGAATGGAATGTACTACTGTACGACTGCTAAGTTGTGCTTTTGATTAAATTTAGCAATTCAAAAACGGTTTGTGCATGAATGCCAACTCCTTATCATGGAAAATTACAAACGATTTCCAAACACTTTATGTCAACAAAGTGACAATTCCTTTATGATGTTGATGGATGAAAGAGGATGGTAGCTGACAAAGATTATTGTGAAAGTTCAGACAAGATGATTAGGTGAAACAGGGGTACAAGTTTTCGTATACTTTCGTTTATTACATTGTTTATAAAAATGAGAATATAAGAATGCTAGCTAAAGCGTTGTCTAGGGTCTCTATTCTGTTGCCTTTATGCCACTGCAATGTGCTCTTCTGTTTTTATCATGTACAGTACTTTCAATCATGCTACTATATATTGTCTTGCCTTGCCCTGCCTATTCCATTGCAATGCATTTCTACTGCTCACTGCCCAAAATCCCTTCTTGTGATTTGCCTCTTTTTGATGTGGCATTTTTTCAGAAGTACCTTATCTCTAAATTTGCACATTATCTATTGTGCAGAATTTCATTTGGGACTGTTGAATATGAATATTTAACAAGTTGCACTCTGAGAAAAGCTGTTAAAAAAATACCAATACACCTCCAGTTACATTGTCATAGAGTGTTGAGCCTTTTACTTAAGACCAGCTGATACAGGAGAGTCGAGTAAATGCTTCCAGAAATGGTTTGTCAAAAGTTCTTTTTAGTAGGAAAGACTTTAGTTTCGCAGATTATTTTTCCAATTCAGCCAATCTCAAATGTAATCATTGAAAACATTAGTTTCTCTTTGATTACTAATCAATTACCTACTGATTGTGAATCACTGTTATTTCAGCCTTTTATAAACCTGTCTTTCTAAGCCTTACTCATTTATGATTGACCACAAAAGCCTAGCACAAAATTGTTGATGAGAAATGGCTTAAACCTGTGTAATAAAAAGCTATTTGTCCTCTAAGTTGTACTAATAAATAAGTAATAAAAACACTTTTCTGTGAGTTATTTCCTTAAAGAAAATGTGTATGTATATCTTACAGTCACACAGGACATATACATTTGTATTTTACAAATACAAAGTGTTTTATGGATTTTTATTAATCCTTTAATACAGTACTCTATAATCAAAGCCAGTGCAGACAGTTGCTTTCATATGTGTGTAATTCAATCTCAGTGTAAATGTGGCTGTTTTGTAAAGCACCCTGTGGAACATTAGAGGACATTAGAGGATAAAAAGCCTCTTCAGTGCCATAGAACACAGCGAAAAGGTCATGGAGAGAGATGGGAAATATAAGGCAGAGTAAGGTTAAGAGCAATATCACAAGGTTTAAAAATGACCATGGTGAAAATGTAGAATCATCTTTTGAAAACAGAGACTATGTCAGAACAGCAAATCTAAGAAATGGCTGTCCAAGTAAAATAACAAGTAGGAAAAAGATGATCCGAAATACAGTCTATAGGCTAATGTCAACTCTAGAGGAGCTGCAATGATCTTAAAATAACTTGGCATGATTTATCTATAGGTATTGGCTATATAAGCTATTCATTATACACATAATTGTACTTTATGAAAGAGTGGCATTATTTATGTGTTGACAGAAGGCCATAAAAAGTTTGTTTTGCTGTTATGTAGAACGAGATGTTATGGTCAGTAAAGACCAACATTAAACAGTTTTACTACTTGTGGCTCGACCATGATGTAATACACACAAATGGGGTATGAATACTTTTGCAAAGTACCAAGAAAAATAGTTTTTCTACTGATGATCTGGGCTTTTATGAAGGGATGCTGAATGGTTGGTCAAGGTCCAACCACAAACAGTTTCAAGCCAACTTGCAACATTTGACCTCTTTCAACCCCTCAGCTGTTGGTGGGAACTACTCATAAGTGTCATCTATTGTACTTACACGTGTCACATCACCCAGACACTGATGACACCCTATCAAGTTTCAGAGAGTTTTACATCACAGGTTAAAACCTTCTATTATGCTGAAAAGATATCTACTAAATAAAAATGCTATTGATTTACATAATTCTTCAGAGATTGTTTGGAAGCCATCATAATTGGTGCAACTTTGGCTAAATTAAAGGAACAATTAGGGAATTTAATTGAGCCCTATCCTAACAGCCAAGTCTAATTAGACAGTCATTATTGTGAATTCGTCTGAACAATGTGTCAGATCTGAATGGCTTGTAGGAAAGTTGGCTTAGATATTTCTAGGTCAGGAAAAACAATAGTGACAAGGAGGAAAGAGTTTATTAGCAGCGTTTGAATTGTTTCATTTCAAGGGTTTCACGTGGCAATTCAATGGAGGGACTAGCATATTAATACAGAATGAAGTTGCACAAAGATGCACCACTGCTTCGTGCCGCTACTGAATGGGTGAGAGCAACTCCACACCATTCTAATCAATTTTCACAACTCAAAATCCAGGCCAGTGGATTAAATTATGCATGCTGACGGACTGTGGACTGCTTGATGGGGAGAAATACGATCCAAAACAGATTATCATTTAGAAAGAGACGCATTCTTGATGTAAACTTTGGGGATTTGTTAGTTCAGATTTGACCACTACAGGTTGTGTGATTTGTGATAAATCTTTGCAAATCAACAGCAGTTAATTTTAAATAGCAAGAGAGGAAATATATACATTTCTCAATCTATTTCCCTAATATATATATTCCCTTAAAATATATGATAAAAATTACATAAATAGTATTCTAATACAAATATGGTTTTTGCTATGTTTTTTTTGGTTAAAAAGAGAAGAAAAAAAAAACTATCCAAACTTACCAAAGAAAGATGGAAGATAGGACACAGCATCCAGGAACGGCCTTGTTTCCACCTGCCTGTCAGCCGGCAGCTGTCTGAACTGGTGCTCTATCAGCAGAGCCATCTCTTTAGTCTGGAAGTGCTGTTAGCTTTGAAATGAAAGCCAAAAGACTGCCAAACTCTTTCCACTGCAGATTCACAGAGACAACAGGAGAATGAAAATCAACACACGCTTACATCTACAAAGACACACACACACTCACACTCAGGTTACCTACACTGAGTCCAGGTCATGGAGGGACATCCAGCTGCTGGCCTGCTCATGTGATTGGCTGGTTACTAAGAGATCTGGGCCATCCAGACACACATCCAATGAGAAGAAATCCTTCTTCATGTACAACAGTTTCTGAAAGTTTGAATCATTATTTGGTACTTCATTTATTGCCTATAAGAAGTAAGGATTTCTTGCAAAGGTTTAAAACAAGTTAAAATCTCTATAAGGTTGCGGTTGCATTTACATTCAATCTTTACTCTGACACCCCTAATCAGACACCTAAAGAAATCAACTTATTATGCAGAATACTCCACTGTGTAATTAAAACTGAAAGGTAAATAATGATTTTCTATAAAACATATGTCAGAGAACATCAGTAAATATGCAGCATGGTGTCACCTACCTACCCTTCTATTTACTCACCCAGAGAACTATCTACAACTGCAAACTGGATAAAGCAATAGCACATTGGTATAAATTGAGCTTTGCTGAGGTTTAACTATTGTCCCCCCCCAAAAAAATAAATAAATAAACAAGCAACATACATGCATAATATTTTACAAGAAGATTTGCTCTAAGAGTAAGTGAGACAACTTTATTCAGTTCCCTATTTGAGGGGTGATGAAAGCACCTCAGGGTGACAGCGCACAATGCAGGCTGCACGAACTAGCATAAGGAGGACTTAGCCCTCGCTTTGAAGAAGCACATGCACAGTAAATTTTGCAGTGTTAAAGTAAAACTTTAAGAGTGCATTAGGTCCCACTCGGAATTAGTGTTAAATTGGATCTCTACGTAGTGTATATTTTACTCCACTTGTTGTTGCAATAACTGTACTTAGACACTGCATATTTGACACTGTGGAATTTACTGTGTGGGATTGTAGGATACTCAAATACACAAATAACATACTCAGACTCTCTCATCTTATCCCTTGAGGCAACTCTCCCCCATCCCCTTTGTAGCTCCACTTTTCTACCTTTACAACCCCCCCCCACACACACACACACACACCCTCGTACAAAATGATCACATGAACAAACAAACTAGCATGAGTAAACATTTCATAAACTGGATAGGTATTGGCCGGACAAACTACAAACTATGTTCCTGAGTAAATAATAGATTCATTTTTGCATATTTTTCTGAGGATGGTTAATATCTGCTACAAGTGTTTATAATGTCTTCTTCTGTGTTTTTTTTTTTTTTTGAGAATTTTTTGTTTTTATTTTGTGTTTTATTTTATGGTGTTTGTTATTTTATATAAGTGTTTTTTTCTGTGTGCTGGTCGTGTGTGCTTTCTCTGCAAAATGTATGTGAAGTTAAATTTATGCAGTATTCCTTCCTGATAAAAGTTTTCTCGCGTTTTCTAAGGACGAATCTTTTGGCCCTTCGCGTTTTCCGTAATACAGGAAGCGTTTCCGTAACTAAGGAAACTAGTGATGGGCAAGTGAAGCCTCATGAAGCAATGAAGCTTTCCAACGCAAAGTGTTGAAAAAAGTTAATTACTCGATGCTTCATTCATCACTCACTAGTGACATCTGCTGGTGAAACTGTAACAGCCTTGTTACTCAGTTGGATCATACTTCCAAATATTAGGAAATGCAATATTGTCACAAAGTTTTCATCAAACTCATGTTTAGTAAGAGGAGAATCCTATTCAATTGTCATGTTTTAATGATTAAAATGATTTGTAGCCAATCTAATCCTTGACCATCAGTGGTGGTGTTAGGTTTTCTTTTATGACATGGACTTATTAGACAATGAAGATATGTGTTACTTTAATGTATTGAGAACTGAGTGACTGTTGCTGCAGACTCTGTGTACTTTGAGCTTGAAACTTGCTTCCTTAAAGACAGAATTTGTTTAAAATCATCTCTTCCTAGGAGTTCTAGTTCTGATTCTTAATATCAAGTTACACATAGAGTTTGCCTCTTCTAATGGCTTTTAGTCTGGTTTTGATGTGTGATTCTGATGCATCTCCTGATTAAACAAAAGAAAATATAGAAATTTCTGGATTTTAGGTTTAATTGTTTTTATTTAGGAATATGACTTTTTTCACTGTTTCAGGTTGTGATTGTGATCTGTCATCTCATAATACTCCCACATATGAGAGGTTTTTCTCTTTTTTGACGGCTCCATTACAACCACTGCTGATGAAAACTGTTCTGCTGAGACCAAACCACCTACTACAACCCACAAAGCAACAGGATTCATCGCGCTTTTATTTTGAAAACCGACACGCAAAATGAAGCAGTCACGTGACCAATGCAATGCGAGGCCTCGTTTGTTGCCAGTCACGTGGTTTTCAACAAGACAACACAGGCCTCGAAGCGGGGCTTCATTGACACGCCCCCTTATTACTCGGTACAAGCCTCGAAGCCTGGCTTCAGATAGCCCATCACTAAAGGAAACCTGTGAGCGGCTAGTGGGGGGGAAAAGGCGGAGAGACATTGAATGGGTTTGTGAATGTTTATTGTTTTGTGTGAGGAATATAGAAGACTGAATAAAAATGCAAAAAGACGTTCGGCTTTTTTTCCTGATAATTTGAATCCAGCGGACGAACTTTACGCGCAGTCCTCTGGTGGAACCCGATACAATGTTGTTAGTGTATTCAAATTGAAGAGAGCGAGTGATTGTTGTTGTACATTGAGTTTATTATTAATTTTTTTCTCATTCATCCATTCCTAATGTTTCAGACAAATGGCTCTTCCTACTCTCTCGGCTCATGGTCCCAGTCGGTCGCGAACGTTGGCCGAGCAGTTGGCTCGACAGCGGGAGCATGAGGCTCGGTGGCGCAGGCAATGGGAGCTGCATGCTCGGTACTTCAAGGAGCAGGACGTCCGCAACCAGAGGCAGGAGGCGTGGAGCTCCCGTCACTCCTTCCAGCAGAGGTAAATGAGTCTGAAGCAGGATGTTCCTGCACATCAACAACCCAGAGATCCACCAAAACATTGGACAAATCAGCTCAACATTGGAACAAACTAAAAAGCAAACCCCAGCCACAAATCCTCCCACTGCTTTATTAGTTGCACTGCCTTTAATAATTGTTCACACCCCCAACGTTTCTCACATTTGTATCTTTACATCTACAGTCTGTCTACAACATCTTTTGCTGGGATGTAATTTAATAGACCAACATAAAGCAGTGCACAATTTTAAACTGCAAGATAAATTGAAAGCCAATCAAATCCCTTTTACATATTTTATTTTATTTTTTTTACAAATAAAATTGAAGTGTGATGTGCATTTTTATTCAGCCCACACAGTTCACTTGAAAAATACGTTGTTGATCCGAAAGTGAAATAAAGTAAAACAATTTTCACCCCATACAGATGTAGAGCTTCATTTTCTAGAGCCATATTTAAACTACAATAGATACACTATATTGCCAAAAGTATTTGCTCACCCATCCAAATTATTGGAATCAGGTGTTCCAATCACTTCCATGGCCACAGGTGTATAAATTCAAGCACCTAGGCATGCAGACTGTTTTTACAAACATTTGTGAAAGAATGGGTCGCTCTCAGGAGCTCAGTGAATTCCAGCGTGGAACTGTGATAGGATGCCACCTGTGCAACAAATCCAGTCGTGAAATTTCCTCGCTCCTAAATATTCCACAGTCAACTGTCAGCTGTATTATAAGAAAATGGAAGTGTTTGGGAACGACAGCAACTCAGCCACGAAGTGGTAGGCCACGTAAACTGACGGAGCGGGGTCAGCGGATGCTGACGCGCATAGTGCGAAGAGGTCGCCAACTTTCTGCAGAGTCAATCACTACAGACCTCCAAACTTCATGTGGCCTTCAGATTAGCTCAAGAACAGTGCGCAGAGAGCTTCATGGAATGGGTTTCCATGGTCGAGCAGCTGCATCCAAGCCATACATCACCAAGTGCAATGCAAAGCGTCGGATGCGGTGGTGTAAAGCACGCCGCCACTGGACTCTAGAGCAGTGGAGACGCGTTCTCTGGAGTGACGAATCGCGCTTCTCCATCTGGCAATCTGATGGACGGGTCTGGGTTTGGCGGTTGCCAGGAGAACGGTACTTGTCTGACTGCATTGTGCCAAGTGTAAAGTTTGTTGGAGGGGGGATTATGGTGTGGGGTTGTTTTTCAGGAGCTGGGCTTGGCCCCTTAGTTCCAGTGAAAGGAACTCTGAATGCTTCAGCATCCCAAGACATTTTGGACAATTCCATGCTCCCAACTTTGTGGGAACAGTTTGGAGCTGGCCCCTTCCTCTTCCAACATGACTGTGCACCAGTGCACAAAGCAAGGTCCATAAAGACATGGATGACAGAGTCTGGTGTGGATGAACTTGACTGGCCTGCACAGAGTCCTGACCTCAACCCGATAGAACACCTTTGGGATGAATTAGAGCGGAGACTGAGAGCCAGGCCTTCTCGTCCAACATCAGTGTGCAACCTCACAAATGCGCTTCTGGAAGAATGGTCAAAAATTCCCATAAACACACTCCTAAACCTTGTGGACAGCCTTCCCAGAAGAGTTGAAGCTGTTCTAGCTGCAAAGGGTGGACCGACGTCATATTGAACCCTATGGATTAGGAACGGGATGTCACTTAAGCTCATATGTGAGTCAAGGCAGGTGAGCAAATACTTTTGGCAATATAGTGTACTTCATTGTCCCAGAATTCTGCTAAGTTTGTTGAAAAATTAGACTATTTACATTAACTTATAAATAATCATAACAAAACAAAAACATCAAGTCAGACATATGCTTCATCGAATCCTTTTTATTAAAAAGAAAAAACAAATTCAATTGCAGCTCATAGATTTAGTGCATGCTGTTTCTAAATACCTAATAAATAAATAATTGAATAAAAAAAACATCATCCTGTCAAAGAAGTCTAGAGTGTCTACTTGTAAAGACATGCTGACCATAAAAGAAAAACCTGTTGTTTCAACATGCTATTGAACAACAAGAAGCCTCCAAAAATCCACAAACTAGGACGTTTTACAACAATAATTAAGTAAGATGGAAATATGTTTTTAACTGAAAAATGAAGTTTGGAAGTTAAACCCCTCTGCAGTCTTTAACAGAAATGTACTGTTGTATTGTGTTTGTGTTAAATCCTCATTGCGCTGACCAGGTAAAGAGCGTTCTCTCCTCAGTGACAGGTCACACATATTTGTCAGTATTTATTGTAGATATAACATAATGTTTAGACTTTGTTTGTGTAAAGCAGGGTAATGAAGCCAAACAGGTTTGAGGACAAGTCTTTTCAAAAACAGTGAATCTGCTTCTGATGTATTTGTGTCTGAGTGTGTGTAATTAAAACCAGCTAACCTGCAGTCTTGCTCTTCACCAGGAGAGGTCTCTGTTACTGAAGCAGTGAAGATAATCCAAAACCACTGAACCATTTGGTTTAATGCTTATAAAACCTCCAGTTTCTCTAATTTGCAAAGGGTTTTTTTTTCAATCCTACAAATGATTTTGTTTGTCCACTGGAAATTTTACTTGGTATGGGAATGTATCAGTAGACAAAGATTGCAAAAAATATTAATTTGTTTTGTTTTTCACTTGGTGCCAGTATGTCAGCATACCACAGAGAAAAGCTGAAGGAAGAAAAGAAAGCCAAGCTAGAGCAGCGCAGAGAGCGGCTCAGGGCCATGCTTCAAGAGGAGCGAAACAAACTGGAGGCCGAGCTCCGGGATTTAGTTCCTGACAGGAGCAAAACGGCAACTCAGCAGGTGCACAAAGTTGAAGAGCTCCGTCAGGCTAGAGAGGAAAGAAGGAAAAAGGTAAGAGTTTGGATAATATGATAGAAGAAAAAGTAAATGTTATATTTTCCTAAAAATTTTCCCTCTGCTCTCTCAGGTTGCACAGGAGCTCCTTAAAGAGCACTGGAAGAGAAACAACCCAGACCTGCGTGAGGTAGGCTGCTTTAACTAGTCATTCAAAAGTGAGTAAAATTACCTTAAAGACTGATAGCTGGTGACATCGTCAATAGCTTTGATCTATGTTGTGTGTGTGGCCGTGTCTTTGTTACCCAGTGGGGAGGCTTTAAGACCAATTCCCAGGAAATAAGCTATTTTCTGGGGACCAGTCAACTGGTTAATTGAGTTTAGGGTTGGGTATATATTGCTAATGGTTAGGGTGAGGGTCTAGTTTAGGCTATAGAAATAAATAGGGAATTAATGGAATTCAATACTTAATCCCTGTAAGGACAGCGGAATATAACGTGTTTGTGGTAAACCCAGCAAGTGTAGGGTATTGACTCTTTTTTGAGTCAAGATGTCCATTTGATCCTGAAACAGTATCCTCCTTGTGAGAAGCCGATTCCATGACTTTTGTTTCTTCTGGTCCAGATTTTTAGACTAAAACACACTGTGTTGCTGTCCTCAACAGGTCAGGGTCATCAGTACCTCGGCCCAGGCTCTGTCACAACCTCACTCTTCTTCTGTGTTTCCAGGTTGAGTCAGCATTGCATAAAGATCATGTTGTCAACCAGTGGCAGGAGCAGATATCTGAGAAGAAACAGGTAAGTTGAAAAAAAACATCTGAGATCCTAACTTATCCTTATGTACTTGCTGTTTAACTTAGAACCTCTGTTGTCTGCGACCCAGTGATGTCACATTAAGGCAACCATTCATCAAATGTGTCCGTTTCTGTTTACCTCATCCTTTATTTATGGAACAATGAATTTTTAATTGAAGAGCACTTACGCAGTCTGTGAGCACAGTATCATGTCTGAGATCTACTCGGATTAAATCCCCTCAACACGGCATATAATTAAGAAAGTTTGACACCCGCTGTTAGTGACAAGTCTCATCAAACATGCAGAAAGACGTGATGGAGCAGGTGGAAAAGACACGCTTTGAAAATGAGTATGAGAGGAGTCGAAAAGAGGCCCTGGAGAGGATGAGGCAAGCAGAGGAGAGGAGGAGAGAAGAGGAGCGGAATAGGGCTGAGGAGCTCCGTAAACAGATGGAAGAACTGAAACTGAGGGAGGAGGAGGTATGTGGAATTTCAATTAGAGAGATGTCCATTGCTTAATGTATATTCATATTTATTTATTATTGTCTGGACAAACACCTGGTTTAATTACAAAAATCCATGTGTTTGATTGCTAAAAAAAAAAAAAAAAAAGGTTAGAACACCCCAACTTCTACCAGTCAGTGTTACCCCATTCAGCTGAAATAACTAGTGGGACCCATCCCATAAATGGTTTCCTGCCTTGTTCTAGGTGTTAGGGTTAAATTTTGCCACCATCTGCTGACTTGTAAAAGTTACAAACCAGCATCATTAAGATTATTGCACTGATTGGGCCAAGATCTTTTCAGTTCTCATTCAGACCTTGGTGGACATATTGGTCAAAATTTAACGTCACTGTTATGTTGCAGCAGTTCTGCTTCAGATAATGAACAGAGCCAGGTGTAGATCCATTCTAGTGCTCTTAGAGACCGCTGTTAGCATCCAATCATCTCATTTCACATGGAACATGCTTTGATGGCCAAAGCTCCATATATCAACAGTTCTTTTGCAAGTTTTGAAGGTTCTTTTATATACTATTTTCTAGGGGTGTGAATCACCACTTTTATCATGATACAAAAGTATCAATTAATTTGGGTGATGGCATGATGATGTCATGATATCACAAAGCATGCAGTAACAAGATTTTCATTCAGTCCCATTCACAATCCTGTGATCAGTGTGATGCGATATTATCTGCCCATCTAACACAGTTATTCACATTGATTTTAAATAAAAGAAAATAAAGCATTGCAAATACTGTGGGATTAGACCATTTCATCAGGAATTTATATATATAAAAAAGTATCCCTCTAGATATAAATGACGTGCCTGGATTGTTATTATAGTGTCCATCCTTTTATAGTTTAACTGACAATGTTCTCACCGGGTTTACCTGATGTAACACAGTCATTTTAGCAGTATTTGCTGTGTAAAACAGTGTCATGAGCTGTGTTAATTTTGTCCCTGAGGCTACTCATCTGAGAAAGGAGCAGGAGGAGCTGCTGCTGAAGCAGTGGGAACTGGAGAGGATGGAGGAGGAAAGGAAGAAGACAGAGGAGAGGCAACGGAAAGCTGAAATTGGGTAGGATTTAGACAACTAATCACAACTCCTGGTTTAGTGTGTACATTTAAATTATGCGGCTAAATGGTTATTTTCCTTTCCCCAGGCATTTCCTGATTCGTCAGTACCGCTCTCAGTTAAAGAGGAGAGCCCAGCAAATCCAGGAGGAACTGGTGAGTCTGATTGATAAGCTGTTTGAGTATTCAAATCCAAGATTTTGTTGTTTTTAGCTGAAGATCTTTGTGAACTTCAGGAAGTTGATCGCAAGATTCTGGCAGCCTTACTTGAAGAAGAAGAGGAGGACAAAAAGCTGCAGATGGCAAGAAGAGAGAGAGCGGTGGCCGACGCTGCCTGGATGAAACGCGTCATAGAGGAGCAGCTTGAACTGGAGCGCCAGAGAGAGGCCGAGTTTGACGTCCTGCACAGGTCAGTGTCCAGATTCTTCAAATGCTAAAGGGGGATTTATGATGCAGTGCCAGCTGCTCCCTGATTGATCTTCTTTGCAGGAGATGCTTAATTTCTGGATTGGATTCTCATGCAGGTTTTAAAAAAAAATCCAAGCACATGCAGCTATTGGCACAGATAATTTATCAGGTTACAGTTGATCTCTTTTTGTCCACAGATACAGCTGTTGCAAAAATGACAAAGAAATATAAATTTATTTTTTTTATTGTTTACTTATTTTTAATTAAAAGAGAACTCTGGCTCCCCATCCCATGAGGTGCACCTTAAATGTCTCCAGGGAGGCTTCTCCAAATCAATCATTCAACTACTGCAGATTGTAGAAGACAGCGCATTATTTTTACTGATCTTCCATACACAAAAAGCATTTATTGAATTAAAAAATAATGTATTATTTATAAAATTATTGCATTTACATGAAGAAATAGACCTTTGTGTCTGAGTGAAGGCCATTAAAAACACATAAAGGAGAAACTGAGGACAGAAGTCCGTCAGTGTTTCTTACATAAGTTAGCCAATAGCTTCTAGTTACACAGTTCAGTGTTTATGAACGGTTTGTTTGAATGACAATATTGACCTTCAGATTTTGTATTTTTAAGTGATAATATGGTTTTAAACTATATGCACATTTTATTTGAACTGAAACATATCAGCATGAAGACCAGGTAGACCTCACTGTAAGAGAACATTATTTTTAATTATGAATCCAGCAGCAGCAGCAGCTTGCTTCTGTGTTTTCTTCTCATAACTAAAAGTATTTAGCAGGCAGTATTAGAGCTATATTATTTCACAATGTGAAATTAGAGGAATGTCCATTCAGTTCAGTGCATAATAATGTTTTCCATATAATATTTAGGGAAGAAGCTCAGCGTGTTTGGGAGAAACGAGAGGCCCAATGGGAGAAGGAGAAGAAAGCCAGAGAAAGACTAATGCATGAGGTAAAATTGTCTTACATGATCAAAACTTTCAATAAAAGCTTTAAAATTAAAAAGTGCAGTGTTAATTTTCTCTGTAAGGTGCTTATGGGGAGGCAGCAGCAACTGGAGCAAAAAATGCTAAAGCTCCGCAAAGCTCAAGAGGAATCGCTGAAGAGAAGGGAAGAGTTGATCCAGGAGCTGGAACTGGAGAGGAAGCTCAGGCGTTTGGAAAAAGAGACGGACGAAGGCCAAAAAACTGCAAGGATGCAGGAGCTGAAGGCCCAGGTTGGAACTAATGCTCAATTGTTTTGTGCGGGGGTTCAATCACAGGATTGCCCTAAAGCTGTATGCTAAATTGAGATATGCATTTGACATAGGTGGAAGAGAAACGTCAGGAGCAGTGGCAAGAGTGGTGCAGAATACAGCAGGAGGACGACGAGGAAAGGAAAGCCCTTGAAATTCAAGAAGAAGACCTGAAGTTAGAGATGCAGAAAATGGCTGAAGAAGGTTACCAAGAAAAGGTAAATACACAAAGAATCCCAAGTCAGAAACTAAATACACAGCATTCTAACACTTCAAACTGATTTTAAAAAGTAAACGTCTTTGTTTCAGATTCACAGCAGACCTCGATCCGCCTGGACATGACCACCGTGGAGCGGGATGTTTATTTATCCATAGGGAATTAGTTTAAAGTGTTTTATCTAACTTTATGTCCAGAGAGGCAGGAAGGAAAAAACTTCCAAGTGAATCAAAAGCACTTTAGATGAAGCTACTTTACATTCTAGTTCCCATCTTCTTTAAATAACCTCCCCCATGGCAGTGCTTTGATTCAGCACTAAAGCATTCAAACCAACAACCACCTCAGTGCAGTGGTCAGCAGAGGATCACATACTCTGAAAACCCTCCCCAACAAAAAAATATATAATTTGGTCTGCAGTTGTTATGCATAAAGTGTCTTAAAGTTAATGACCACCAAAACCGCCATCAAGGAGATGAAGGACAACAAATTCAACAGGTTGGTGATGTGTTGATTGAGAAGATGGAATCGCCTTTAACTGGCATTCAGTGAACAATATATCAATGCAGATTGAAGATTCCTTTTTTCTCATAAAAAATTTAAAACAAAGTGCAGCATTTTTGCAATTGAGTAAAGTAAAGAGAACTCACCAATGGTTTGATATGTTTACATATAAGGTTTATTTAAAAAAATTATTTTCATTATTCCAGCTAGGATGCTGCACCTCATACATCCCTTGGAAGAGATTTCAATATGATAAATGAATTCAGAAACTCTTTGGGAAGCTTAACACTGGTTTGCTCCGTAAAACAGGACACATGTAGAGCTCTTGTTCACATGTTGCACATTGAATACCAAACCTGCAGAAATGCAACAGAACAAAACACGTACGAGTGAAAGCTGGGTGAAATCACTGAAGGACAACATAGAGCCTGCTGAAAGAAATCAGATAGAAAGTTAAATGCTAGGTGTTTGTGCTGGAGACAGGAAACAGTTTGGCCCGTGAACATATCCAACTGGCTTCCACCGAATGGACAAATGGGTGCTGATGAGAAGTGCACTGCAGACAGGGTTCCGCTCGGACAGATGAAAAAATGTATAAAAAAGTTTTTATTGAAACAAACATTAAAAGTTTCAAAAACATTCATTCTGAACAATCTATGGAAATTCATTAAAAGGTCACTGAAATTTATGGTGGATTATTATTTACAGGGTTTCTACAATGTCTTCAAAAATCAGTATTTTAGTAGTTCTCAAATATGGGCACTTATGAAAGCTGATAAGGTTTACATCACTGGATATATAATACATTACCTTGGATTAAAGTTGCCAAAATTTAAAAATGTTTCTTCATAAAATTTTGCCTCTTTTTTTTTTTTTTGGAACCACCTACACAGTGATCCCATGGACGACCAATACACAGTTGTGCCTGAATGTTTAAATGGCTTATGGTTAAAGAAAATTATTAATTCATACTAGTTATTTAAATGATTATTTAGTAAAATAAAATATTGGTTTTGAATTTTTGTTAAACAAAAATTCTAAAATAAAAAAGCGAAGAAAACAGTCCCACACAAAGTAAAGTGCCATGCTGATAAACAGTGATGGGCAGTAGCGCCGCTACATGTAGCGAAGCTATTAGTTTAACTACATTTTCCATTAGCTTGACCGTAGCGTCGCTGCTTTATTTATCAAGTAACTTTCCTGTAGCGACGTTATTGTTTTGATCAAGTAGCGACGTAGCGTCCACAAACGCTACAAAATCCAGGGGAAAACTAAGAAATGAAACCAGGCTTTCTATTTCTAAACAACAATCAGCCACAAAACTACTGTAAATAGCAGTTTCAGCTGACGCTTTATAAGTGGCGTAGTAGCACAGGCACACTCAGTAGGGTTAAACAAGCGCACCCTTTCCGAGGCTGTCGTTCTATTGGCTGGAAAGGTTGCTAGGCGACGATCCAACTGCAGTCTGAGAGAGAGCAAAACAAATCCGCAAGCAGAGCCTACGGGTTTGCGAGCGTATCTGAGACTCAAACAGAGCGCGGTTTGTGCGCGAAGAAAAGGAAGCGAGCGAGAGGAGAAAATATCTGTGCAAGAAGCATTAAATCTGAGAGAAGAAACAAAGATTTGAGAGAGAAGAGAAAATATTTGAGAGAGAGCGCATGTTTTGAGTGTGAGCATTATAAGTTTTGAGAGCAAGAAGATGAAATTCTTTTCTCTAATTGAAGTTATGTGCTCTTGCATTATGGCAGGATAATTCTCCCATATCTATGTGCCACTAAGATACTCTAATTAGAGAGCAGTAGTGAAACTTCCATATTGTATTTCCAGTTTACCTGACAGGATGTTTACATAAATCTGTTTTTAGGCTGTGCACAGATAAGATTTTTTATGGAGGAACAGCTCTACCGTATATAAAATAAATACATAAATAAATAAATGCTCAATAAATAAATAAATAAGCATTTAATTATTGCCTCCAAAAATACAATGAATAAATATGTAGGTAGAAATTAAATTATATGGTGAGACATATATATATATATATGTATCTCTTAATTAGCTTCTTTATTTTTTCACCTTCTTTTGTAAACAGTTTTGTTTGTTACTTGAATCAACTGTTTAATTGAGGTCTTTTGTAGGGTTTTGTTTTCCCTAGAGATGTCCATTGAATGCAAACTCATAGCCATGTCTCCATGTGTAGAACAATACACAGTACCTTTAATTTGGTTCTAATAACAGCAGATTGTTTACTAGTTTGTCTACTAGTAATTACTTTAGTTTTTATTTTAATATGCTGATCATAAAGTAATGTTTACACTGTGTTATGTCATTGGCTGATCTTTAATAAATATTTTAACCAGTGCATCAGACTCATTTTGAATTGACATTAGGTTGGTACAACGTTAAGTAGCTTCTGATGTAGTTAAGCTACTTTTAACACGTTAGTGTAACTTAGCTTGCTATAATTCTTTAGGTGGTAGCTTTTGTGTAGTGAAGCTTAATTTATTGTTAAGTAACTGATAGCTTAGCTCACTACATTGGACAAGTAGCTTGCCCAACACTGCTGATAAACAGTGAACCAACATACCTCTCAGCAGGTGCAGAAGTCTGGCTGAACATTTCCTGAACATTACAGAACACACTTGATTTCAGTGATTACTGCCTCAACATGTTACACAACACAGTTCAGGAGCCCCATTAGGATTATTTATTTATCAATATATGCATATGTTATATGCATGTGATATATATAGATATTCAAAATCAATTTCATGATTTCCATTTTTTTATTTAGTCAATTTCAATGTATTTTACTGGCAGCTGATTTTTCCTGTCTGTAATGGAAGGGTATGTAAACTTTCAAGCACAACTGTGTGTGTGTGTGTGTATATATATATATATATATATATATATATATATATATATATGGAGAGCACTTTTGGTGCAAATATATTTTTGGAGCCAACAGGTGAGCTGCAATAAATACATAAGCCTATGCATTTCTCCTCATCTTTCAATAACAGTCTTTTTTTAAGGATTATGACAGTAATGGGAATCAGGGTTTTGAAATGAGAGGAGCTCCAAAACAGAAAAGCGCACATTTTTCACACACTGGAAAAAATGTTAATCTAAAGAAGTAATTTTTTCTTAGAATAAGTGCATTTTGTCTTGAATTGAGGAGGTAAGTGAGACACTTTGCCAATGGAAGAAGAAAATTTACATTTAAAGTTAGAAAAAAAAGTCGCATTGTCTTATTTCAAGTGCATATTACCTAATTATCTTATTTTAAGAGTAAAAATACTAATTCCATTGGCAAATCATAGTTACCTGCTCAAATTATGGGTAAATACCCGTAATTTAGGAAAACCGGACTTATCTCTAGAATCAAGGTTTTATGGGAGAGGAGCTACAAAACTGAGAGAATGGTGCATTTTTAATTTCACATACAAAGCAGCAGCACATTCAGGCGAGCCATCAGTATGACATTACTGTAGGTGTTGTTTGTGAGCATAAAGTTCTTTCATATAATATTTTAATTTATAATTAGCTTTACCAGGTTTATTTTTACTGTGTCTAAACCATATAATTACACATGCTTCAAAATTTATGCTGGACATTTGCATTAAAAAAAATCAAAACATGCAGAAAAGACAAATATGAAAAACAAAATGTTTAGCATGGGAAAAATAAAATTGTAGTAATGTGTAATGTGTAGAAACGCTGAATATGAACACCTTAAGGTTTTGGACACTCATTACTGCCTGTTACAGCATGGAGTCCAATGAGCTTCATGCCTTTTATTAGCTACTTTAAGCTGCTTAAAAATATTTTTAGAATCACTCAGTTATAGAGTAATACAGATGTGCTTGCTGGAAAATGTTACCCTAAAGAGAAAATTGTGCTACTACAATAACTACCGTAGATATATTAACGTATTTTTTTCACTCTCCCTCCAAAACTCCCAAGATATAGTCAGTATTCATTTTAAATACAAAAACAGACATGCATATACCACAATACATTTACAATAATATAAAAAAAAAAAAACACAGAAAATGTAACAATACTGAGATGGTGGCTTTGGAGCATGTTAACTGCTGTCTAGTTAGTGTTCTCCTTTGTTGTGATGGTGACAAGCTGTTTGGCGGCTTTGGCAATATCATAAGCACACTGGATGACCTGCTGGGTTACAAGCTGCATGTCTGGCCCCGAGCACCCGTCCGAAGGCACGGCTTTCCGGCACTCGTTCTGAAGGCGGGAGGCGCTGGTGGTCAACAGGCGCAGGGAGCCTCTCATCGTCTCTGATCGCGGCTTCTGCACAGAAACACAAAGTGGGAGGGACACAGTCAGGTTTGTGGACAGTGGGACTAAATGGGATGAAGACTAACATAAGAGGACATCTTCAATACACAACAGATCTTGGATATGATCTTTTACATTCTGTGCCTTTCATGATTTGTTTATTGCATTTCTTTTGAGATCTCAAGAGAAAACTTGGGTTACTGAGGGCACAAGTTTGGCTTTCAAACTATGTCCATAAATGTTCAGTAGGTTTGTGGTCAGGGCCAATCCAGGAAGCATGATTCACCCAAACTACTGTAGTGTAAATGTGTATTGATCGTTTTCATTTTGGATCAAATAGCTTGTTTCTTTTTACATTGTAACAATCTAGCTGTTAATTTAAGACAGGATTCTGCAACCTTATGAATGCATAGAACCAGTTAACCCACCACCCAACAAAATAAGTCACTTAGAATAGCAAAATACACTCATCGGCCACTTTATTAGGTACACCTGTCCAACTGCTCGTTAACACTTAATTTCCAAGCAGCCAATCACATGGCGGCAACTCAGTGCATTTAGGCATGTAGACATGGTCAAGACAATCTCCTGCAGTTCAAACCGAGCATCAGTATGGGGAAGAAAGGTGATTTGAGTGACTTTGAACGTGGCATGATTGTTGGTGCCAGAAGGGCTGGTCTGAGTATTTCAGAAACTGCTGATCTACTGGGATTTTCACGCACAACCATCTCTAGGGTTTACAGAGAATGGTCCGAAAAAGAAAAAACATCCAGTGAGCGGCAGTTCTGTGGGCGGAAATGCCTTGTTGATGCCAGAGGTCAGAGGAGAATGGCCAGACTGGTTCGAGCTGATAGAAGGGCAACAGTGACTCAAATAACCACCCGTTACAACCAAGGTGGGCAGAAGAGCATCTCTGAACGCACAGTATGTCGAACTTTGAGGCAGATGGGCTACAGCAGCAGAAGACCACACCGGGTGCCACTCCTTTCAGCTAAGAACAGGAAACTGAGGCTACAATTTGCACAAGCTCATCGAAATTGGACCATAGAAGATTGGAAAAACGTTGCCTGGTCTGATGAGTCTCGATTTCTGCTGTGACATTCTGATGGTAGGGTCAGAATTTGGCGTCTACAACATGAAAGCATGGATCCATCCTGCCTTGTATCAACGGTTCAGGCTGGTGGTGGTGTCATGGTGTGGGGAATATTTTCTTGGCACTCTTTGGGCCCCTTGGTACCAATTGAGCATCGTTGCAACACCACAGCCTACCTGAGTATTGTTGCTGACCATGTCCATCCCTTTATGACCACAATGTACCCAACTTCTGATGGCTACTTTCAGCAGGATAATGCGCCATGTCATAAAGCTGGAATCATCTCAGACTGGTTTCTTGAACATGACAATGAGTTCACTGTACTCAAATGGCCTCCACAGTCACCAGATCTCAATCCAATAGAGCATCTTTGGGATGTGGTGGAACGGGAGATTCGCATCATGGATGTGCAGCCGACAAATCTGCGGCAACTGTGTGATGCCATCATGTCAATATGGACCAAACTCCCTGAGGAATGCTTCCAGCACCTTGTTGAATCTATGCCACGAAGAATTGAGGCAGTTCTGAAGGCAAAAGGGGGTCCAACCCGTTACTAGCATGGGGTACCTAATAAAGTGGTCGGTGAGTGTAATACATGATCTTTAGATGAGACACAACTTATTATCTTCATTAAACATCTGCTATAGGAAATTGCCATTTATTGTTTATTTGCATTTTTAGTTTTCAACCATTTAGCACCAAATGTTTTATATTTGAGTTTTTGAGACCTTTACATCATCTGTGCGTTATTTTTGTTCTTGGAAAAAAAATGATTTATAAAATCACACGCATGCGGTGAACAGAAAATCCATAACAAATTTCAGAGAAATGACAAAAAATATTTTTTTAACTTAAATAATTTAAAATTTCTTTTGTTTTTATTTGTTAGAATGTTAAATAAAAACAGTAGCTTCAAAAAGGTAATGTTTTGTTTATTATTCCATGGTTTAGTATTTACGGGGTTAAAATGATGAAGAAAAAATGTCTTCATCATTTCCTCTTTACGATACTATTTTATATAAAAACAATATAAACACAGATTATGAACTAATGACAAAAACATTTTTTTTAAATAAAAATAAAACATTTCTGGTATTGTTTTTCTGTTGTCTGAAGTGTCTAAGAATGGTATTTGTCAGTATACTGAATTCCAAACCATTAGTGGGTTCTTTAATGTTTTAGCCACTATTAAGAGCCATTGTAAAGGGCCAAAAGAGCCACTTGTGGCTCCAGAGTGCAGATTGCAGACCCATAAGGTGAAGCTGAAGAATTTGGAGAGAGTCTCCCATCTGTTTCCATTCATCCACTTTGTGTAATGCACATATTTCCCTGGTAGCTAAAGAGACCCCAGGTCTAAATTTTAAACACCTTAACCAAACCGCTCAGATTAAATGACATGCCTGGTATATTGGTAACCTATAATTACCACAAAGCTAATGCTGCTTGGGGGCCGTTGCTCTAGACACCCAATTGACGTGGCCCAGCACAGGATGCGGGATGAAGTTGACCTAGAATCAGTAATGATGATCGACTGCTTTACAACAATTCAGACAATGGCAGAAAACAAAATAACAAGACAATGATGGACTCCCTCAGGACATCCCATCTGGCCCTAATGCCTTAAATCCCTGCTCCAAAAGGAGTGGGTAGAAGTAAACACTTATAAAATACTCCATCCCTGGTACATGCATTATCTACCTCAGGAGGTGGCTGCAAATGGATAACCACTATGAAATGTAAGAATAATACTCTGTGACACAGACAGCTGCAGATGAACAGTCTCTGCGTGTCCACATCACAGGGCCAAAGGATGATCTGTTTCTTGCTACTCTAATCTGATGATTGGTCAGTTTCACTGCCAGTGAGTTCTGGTGAATTGCACAAACAGGTTTGAATAAATACATTTCTCAACTTTAAATCTAGAAGGCTGAAACTTGGTGGACAAAGATCCCAAACCACATCCAAACTGATTCCGAAGTGGATAAAAAAGGCTACCATTAGGCCCCTGGAAAATCCCTGCCATTAATCTATTAAATAAATATAGAATATGCTGGGGTTAATGAATATAAATCAACACATTTAATGGAGCTCTGTCATTTCTGTTAGAACAGGTCAAATATCAGGAAGGAAATATGAGTCTTATTGGTTCCTTCAAAACTTGCTAAGGTGCATTTATCAAAACATTAATAGGATGTGCATATATGTTTTTTACCTGTATGAACAATAAATTTAAACCTAGGCATTCCATTCTGTTGAGGCTATAGATTGTAAAATAATTTCAACTACAATGCAAGAAGTAAAATCTCATTTAAATATATTATGACATTATACAATGATTTAATCATTTCTGTCAAGACGGGTACAACATTTTTTTTAAATCAAACCTTGGGGAAGAGGGCAGCCATTTCTGTTACAGCCGTATGGATTCTTTCTGAGCAGGGGAGAAAACTGAAAAAATAAAACAAAAAGTTTAAGATTAAAATATAAATAATTACAAAAAATCATAATCATACAAATCCAACACAAGCAATAAACTTATATGCTGCTTAACCATTATGTAAAGCTATATAATTAATGTTTTACATGCCATATTAGAAACAATTCACCCCACAGCAAAAGCATACACCTGAAATATGATATCCTGTCAGTTTACAGCTGTTGCACGGTTAAACATACCTTTTTTTCTCGCATAAACATTTTTTTAAGACACAAAACTAAAGTATGCAAAGGAAAATCAATAAAAAAAAAAAACCAGAGCTTGTTAGCAGGTGAGGCACGGCAGAGGAAAGAGACCGTGTGAGGGAGAGGAGAATAAAACTGTGCCTGGGAGGCAGGGACAGAAGCCAGAGTACCAGGAGGTGGGGTCAGGGGACCGCAGGCTGAGAGACTGTAGGGGAGAGGGGGCCTTCTCGGCCCATGGCACCAGAGTGCTGAAACATCCCAGGCTGTGACGGAGTCGGCGGACTCCTTCACGCTCACATGGTCTACACACAGGTGGCGAAGGATGGGGAAGCCAATGAGAATTGGATCAGGATAGCAGAGGTAAAATGAGAAGGAAGAGATGTTGGCAGGAAAAAGTGGATAAAAAGAATAAAACAAAAAAAAAACTGAATGATGACGAATAGAGAAGTTAGGTTTGAAATGGATGCAAGGACATTAAGGCTGAATATCATCTCTCCTCTCCTTTAGTCTGACCTGTCATGTTTATTATCCTGAGCAGCTCGCAGGAGCTCCTGAATATTCTTGGTGATCTGCTCTGTTTTGCGGATGACGTCCTCCGTGCTCGGAAGCGTAGGGTCCGACTCCATGTCATCCAGCTCAGGGATAGAGCTGCCTTCTCCCAGCCAGCCACTGCTTCTCAGCCTCCCCCTCCTGCAAAAACTAAAGAGAGATATGTCCATAGATTTACAAATAAATCATATGTACCAAAAAACACAAAAAAGCATCTGTTGGCATAAACAAGGTCTTACCCAGAATCCTCCATCTCAGAGTCATTGAATGTGTTGTCATAGTCACTTTCTGGTACGCTGCTTTGCTTTTCCAACTTTGAGGTCTAGTTAGAAATTTAGCAACAAGTAAAAAAAAAATGTAAGGACTTTGCAGACTAAGCTTTTAAATAATAAATGAAATATGCTAAACATAAAACCTTTGTTTGCTAAACAAGTGCTTGTAACTGAAAATAAAAAAAAATGCAAAGCTAAATAAAACAGGCTGATAAAGCTTATAAAGCCAGAGCACCAAACTTTAACATAACAGGGGAAATACAAGATATGGAACAAGATAGTCTAAGGCCAAAGCTGATCCTGCTTGAACATGATCAATATCCAGTTTCTCTGTTAATCCAGTGCAGTAGAAAAGTTGACAGGTGCATGAAGGCTTGTAGATTCCTGAGGTGAAGGTTAAATAAGTCAAAGTAAAAGCAGTTAGCGGTTGTGGAAAGAAATCTCACACTGAAATTAAACAATGAAAGTTTTCCAAACACAAAACTGCAGAAAAACTTTACATTTGCAGCGGTTACCGTTTACATCGCTGGTACGGATTTGCTTGTTTTTATTTAAGTGTATCACTTTAATAAAGTTTTTATAAGACCAAATGTTGATACTGTTAAGATTTCAGACTCAAGGATTAAGGAAACTGACATTTTGCCTTGCAAGCATTTTGATCATTTTTACAAACTGCAGACCTCCAAGTTTAAAAACCCAGATCAAAATCAGACTTAAATGACAGTCCAACTAATGTTACCTCCATAAATGTTCATGCATAGACATGAAATAAATCCCTGCTCTACCTTAACCGAATATTCATCTTTTAAACAACACTTATTAGGGGTCAAAATGTTTGGCTGCTATAAAGGGAAGCTTCTATTTTCATTCTTTAGGTGCCAAAGCTGTCACCCACAAGGTAAAGTTAAGTTAAGCTTAACTGCTTTTAATGTTATAATGCAGCAAACATTTATAAAAAAAACAATTATATATACTTTTCTTTTGCATCACATCCCTTTTTACATTATTTTCAAAGTGTAGGAATGAACTGTTAAAAAAGCAGCTGCTGCAGTTTGCTTTTTAACTCAAGGTTCAGCTGATATCCTTACAAAAGAAATCACACCTTGTACTTTTTTTGCCACAATGCATTGAAAATTACACTTTTATTTTATTGGGTTAGATGTGATAAACCATCTCAAGAGTGTGGAATCTCTTCGTATTTAGACCTCTTTACTCTTACTTTCTCATTAATAAAAGGTTAATGTCAGTTTGAGTAAGAATAGGGAAGCAGATGTTGACCAAAGCTTAATGAAATCCAATTTAGATTTTGCCAAAAGCCATTAAGGACACATGGGAAGAAGGTGGTCCTGTCAGAAGAGATCGTTTTCATTTGGGCCAACTTGCCCAACACCATGTGTCGTGAGAACACCACCCTGAACGCATAATTTCATTAGTCAAACATGGCGGTGTGTGAATCATGCGGTTAGAATAATACAGCAGAGCTGGGGAAACTGGTCGGTGTTGCTTTCACTGGGAAAACAACCTAAAATATAAAGCGAGAGCTTCAATTAGTGCGAAGAACATTAATGCTTAAACGGTCCAGGGCCTAAATCTAATAAAGAACCTGAAAAAGATGAGAAAATGTTTATTTGATGCTCTTCATCTAGTCTGAATGAACGTATTATTTAAAGCAGATAGAGGTTCACCTAAAATCACTTGCAGCTTTATGACATTTAGATGATCATTTTCCTTCATTACATGTACAGAAAGACATGTCTGTCTTTCCCAAAAACCACAGTGAAAATTGAAACATGGCAAAATGCTTGAGTTCAAGGAGAAGAAATACTTTTGCAAGGCTAACTGTGCTCTTCTTCTTGTTAACAGAGGATGACGGCAGCCAGTGGGAAGTCGGCTCATGCAGCAGAGCAGGAGAACATAGGAAGCTTATGATAGAGGGACAGATAGAGGGGGCTCCAAGTGGATCTGCTGGCCCCCACAGGGATGCAGCACAAGTGCAAATTATACTTAACCTGTTGGGAAGTGTCGTCCTTGGACCAAGACAGGGTGGATGGAAATGAGGGAAGGGATGATGAGGTCACAAATGCACCCCTTTCTGTCTAAAGACAGAAGTTAAATCATATTTCAATGACAAAGTGTAGGATTTAAAAAAATAAAAAAAAACTGGAGATGGAGGTGTCCCCTTGAGATTATATGGCCGAGTGAAATGTGAAAAGCTCATGAAGATGAAATTGATCTTTTGATGAAAAATAAAGCTGTTTAATGGTTAAAACTTGAAGAAATTAAAACTATTAATATGATTCTTTAGAAAGATCCAAAAAAACTGCATAAACTCCAAACAAAAGAAGTAGTTAGAATCCAATCTGTTAAAAGAAAAGTCTTAGATATAACCATGTTAGAATATAAAATCAAAACAAAAGTAGAGGAATGTGTGTGTGGATGCATGCATTAAAAAAAAAAACACAGTGTTTATAACAGTAGCTTTAATACAAATCACATAAAACAGGACAAAATGCAAAGCTAACCGTCTTGCTTCCACAAATACAGTTTGTCCAAATAAAGCAGCAATCCAGTAAACTGAGACAATGTAGGTAGGTTTCTAAAATGGACAAAAAGAAATTAAACAAAAGTGTGGCATTGACATTTTCAATAATTGTGTTTGAAACAACTTAATGCCCAGAAAATTAAACAGAACCCTAAATGACAGCAGAAATGTTTCCAAATGAGGAAAGAAGACATGGAAAGCGGTGGAGGGGGGGGGGTGGAAGCAGCGAAGGAGAGCAGGGGGAAAGGTCTTACTTACATGGGATGGAAAGGGTTGCAGGGAGGGGAGACCCTCCTCTGGGTAAGGAGTTTCCCCTTTGGAAAGATAGGGCTTCAGGCCTGAGCCGGTCTCGTACATTGACATGGGCCGACTGACCCGCACAGACTGCCGGCGTTTCAGGGCTGAGGGGCTGGACGGGTCAGGGTAGTCTGTACTGCTGGGGGTCTGATAGACATTTGTTGTGAACTGCCGCCTCAGAGAGGTGTTCTCGCTTTGCAGAGATTGCAGCTGGAAGAGACAGTTAGCAGTGCTAAGAGGCGCTCTGAGCAAAGCAAGCTTTGGTCCCTATTACTTATCCTGGAAACCCTCTCTGACTTACAGTTTTTATACATTTCTACATTAGATTTGGTCTAAAACGGAATAAATTATACTTATTTGAACTAACACAAACATTTAATATAGCAATAATTAAGCAGATCTTTGTTGATATTTAGAACCTTAAACAAAATCTAAAGCTGTTCCAATGACAAAAGATTTACCAATCATCTTCATTATGCCAAATTAAGTCCATCAGTATTGTCAGGCTGTGACCAAACCGAATTAATGCCGACTAAATTAATGCAGTCTCAAAATGCCAAGCAAGTCATAAGCAAGCAGGCGACTATTGCACAAAGATGCAGCGACGGCACAGACAGGCTGATATGAGAATCATTAAAGGAAATTCAGAGGAAAAGCAAAAACTGGCCCCAAAATGAAGGCAGTAATTTGCATTCCACAAAAAGAAGATAGCAAAGAATAGGTAGAAGAAAGAGGTACAAAATCTATAGTTCAGATATATGATAATTATGAATAAAAAAATTAAAAGCTTAATTCCAAATGGTCTTTTGTACCAAGAAAATGATCAGTAGTAACATGTTGGCATGAACAATGCCTTATCTATGAATGGACACGGCCTGCTAGAGTCAAAAGGAAGAGGAAAAAAAAAACAAGAAGTACAGGTAAATCTCAATAAATTAGAATTTCCTTTATATGTTCTAAGTTTTAATTCCTGGTAAAAAGATGCTTAGGGCTTCCAGCTGTGGTGTTCTGATAGTGTACTACACTATCAAGATGTAGAAAACTGATACATCCCTCAAAGCTGCAAAACTCTTTCCAGAGAGGTTGGCTGTTCAAGAAAGCTGTATACAAGAATACTGCTTTTAAAGTTTAATGGAAGGAAAAAGTGAGGTATAAAATTAAAGTTGGCTGAGAAGTAAAGCTAATCCCAAGTTAAGGGAAAATTTAAAATACAGCCCAAGTCAATGCCTCCCCATACACAAAAGCATCCAGATTTAATAATTAGAGAGAACAAGGACCAGACTGCTGATCAGGGGTCTAAAGTCTGTATTTCATTTTAAACTCAAATTCAGAAACAAATCCCAATTGATTGTGGTCCAGATCAAAGCTTCCATAATAAGGGATTGCTTCTAGAGCCATGTATTCAGCTGCTGTTGGTCCACTTTGTTTAAGTCATACCATAAATCTAGCAGGAAATTGTGTATTTTTCTGATTGGTATTTCTCATACAGGTCTCCCATATAAAAGAGATGTTTAATTTTAATGGAACATCCTGCTTAAGCACAGTTTAATGTTAAAGCTATAGAGCAATTCCTGCCGATTTCATTTCCCTTCTGTCCACAATGCCAAAGGTAACAGAGGCTGCTGCAATGAGCATGGCCCCACAGTTTTTGACTGAAAAAAAAAAGTACATTCCTAAGTTATATTCTAACTTTAAAAAAAACAACTTTGCTGTAAAACAAAAATCGCTGAAGTTTATCTGCGTGAAAGCAATTTCACTTTCTGGTTTTGAAATGGCTAAAAAAATATATATTTTCTAAATATTCTAATTTATTGAGAACTGTACATTCATAAGGGTCAAATACTATTTAAGAATTTAAAACAAGCACTAAAAAAAACACAATTACTGAAAATTGAGACTGCACAAAACCTGTGCAACAGGGATCATTTTCTATGTGAACTGATCTGAAAGTGCAGCTAAAAGAAATTGGCTGCAATATTTCTGTAATAAAAAAAAAAAAACAGCATTCACAATGGAGCAACACATACAAACAGTCAGTTTATCACTGTTATTTCACAAAAAGTTAATTCCAGAGTTAATTATTTCATGCATTATTACAACATGCTTGTTAGTAACAGTAAATGCCATAACTCACTCCAACTTATACATAATAAAAATGTAACCTATTATTAAATGAAAAAAAAGAAAGATGCATTAATTAAGTTTTTAAAGTTAACATAAAACAAGGAAGAAAAAAAAAGAAGAAAATGTCCATTGTTCAATTCAGGGTCTAAAGCATGCTGGTTGAAAAGAAGGTTGATCAGTGCAGATTGGTTGACTTGGATCACTTCCCACTGTGCAGCAGAAGCTGCTCTGTACCTCCACTCCCGCCCCCCCCTACTCCCCGGGGTTAGTGATCTTATTGGTGGAGTGCAGTGGATACCTTTTTCTGCATCAGCCTCAGCTCGTCGTTCAGATTGTCGTTGGCTTTCAAGAGTTGCTGGATCTTAGCTTCAGAGGCAGTAAGTGCGTTTTTCACCTCCATGTATTCATGCATAGTTATAGGGCCGTCAGAGAGGTCAGAGTCCAGGCTCTGTTAAGGAAACGGGTTAAAACCAAACCAAGAACTGGGAGAATTTGTCCTCTTGTAAAACTCGGGTATTATAGGTTTAATACCTTTGTCCTGTCTCCTTTGCTTGAAGGGAGCTCTTGATCTGTATCTTCATCTGAAGCTACACTGTCATAATCACTGCTGTGTCTGACAGCCACACCCTTCAATAAAAGTTCAACATTGTCTGAAATGAACAAAGAAAAGTTGCAAAGTTAGTGTTTGCGTGTTTGATACAGCACCTTAAAAACATGTTCATTATTCGGTTGAAGCCCCACTGCAAGAAATTAAACGCATGCATTCTTTTTCTGGAAATAGGTGTATTTCCTTGTATGGAGGAGGTAAGTAAGTAATTTCCCAGTGAAATATCCATCCATCCATCCATCTTCCTCCGCTTATCTGGGGTCGGGTCGCGGGGGCAGCAGCTTAAGAAAGGAGGCCCAGACTTCCCTCTCCCCAGCCACTTCTTCCAGCTCTTCAGGAGGAACCCCAAGGCGTTCCCAGCCCAGCCGAGAAACATAGTCTCTCCAGCGTATCCTGGGTCTTCCCCGGGGCCTCCCACCGGTGGGACGTGCCCGGAACACCTCACCAGGGAGGCGTCCAGGAGGCATCCTAAACAGATGCCCAAGCCATCTCAACTGGCTCCTCTCGACGTGGAGGAGCAGCGGCTCTACTCCGAGTCCCTCCCGGATGACCGAGCTTCTCACCCTATCTCTAAGGGAGAGCCCAGCCACCCTACGGAGGAAACCCATTTCGGCCGCTTGTATCCGCGATCTCGTTCTTTCGGTCATGACCCAGAGTTCATGACCATAGATGAGGGTAGGAACGTAGATCGACCGGTAAATCGAGAGCTTCGCTTTTTGACTCAGCTCTCTCTTCACCACGACGCACCGGTACAGCGCCCGCTGCACGGCAGACGCTGCACCAATCCGCCTGTTGATCTCCCGCTCCCTTCTTCCCTCATTTGTGAACAAGATCCCAAGATACTTAAACTCCTCCACTTGGGGCAGGACACCCCCCCTGACCCGGGGAAGGCACTCTACCCTTTTCCGGCTCAAGACCATGGCCTCGGATTTGGAGGCACTGATCCCCATCCCGGCCGCTTCACACTCGGCTGCGGACCGACCTGATGAAGCCAATAGGACCACATCATCTGCGAAAAGCAGAGACGCAATCCTAAGGCCACCAAAACGGATCCCCTCAACACCTTGGCTGCGCCAAGAAATTCTGTCCATGAAGGTAATTAACAGAATCGGTGACAAAGGGCAGCCCTGGCAGAGTCCAACTCTCACCGGAAACGAGCCCGACTTACTGCCGGCAATGCGGACCAGACTCAGACACCGGTCATACAGGGACCTGATAGCCCATACCCAGTGAAATAAGATGATTTATTTTTAAAATAACAAAAAAAGAAAACTGAATGTTCCTATTCTAAGTGCATATCTAATTATATTATTGTATGTTTACGGTTGATGTATTTTCCTCTACTTTCAAGTCAAGTCGGACGAGCTTCCGTCTACCAAACAGCATAGTATTGCTATCGCCACGTCTAACCGACCAGAGGACCATGTATGCTGTGTACAATACAAGATTTTAGCAAACTGTAAAGAGGGCCTTGTTGGTTTATCTTCCAGAAAAGCAAAGTGTTTAATTAATTGCGCTTACAGTAGTTTGGTACACAGATGAACTGAACATCTCTGCAGCTCCTCCAGAGTTACTGCAGTTACTCCTTCTCCAACTTCTTACCTTGCACAATCTATTATTTAGGTGGAAGGCCATGTCCTGGCAGGTTAGCAGCTTCCACAAACTCTGAGATTATCTATGGCTGGAATCTTGTTTTATAACTGAAATTCTGCATTAAATCCGTCTCCCTGTATTCCTGACCTAACTGCGTTCCTCATGGTGTCATTTTCTGTACTAAACACAAATGCACACCAGATTTTAAGTCATTATAAACATGAATTAGTAAAATAAAATGCAATTTGCTTTTTTCATTTTACAATAACCAATTTTTGTCTTGTTCTTGAAACGAAATTCTGATTGTTATGAGACAGGTGGGGAACGTCGAGGACACCAACCTTTCGGGCTGCAAACTGAATTCCCTTGTTGTCTGCGTTTGGCATCACTCAATATGTCAATGACTAAAGTAGCAAATTCATGTGCGTTGAACCTTGCCAGCTTCTGTCGACCCTAAAGAAAGATAGAGCAGTCAAGAGGCAGTCTCTAATTCATATTTGCAGTAAAAAGCAGAGCATGGCAGCAGAGCAGCTGACTTGCCTGGTTTCTTGTTGATGAATACTCAGGGTTTACAGGAAGGAAGGGGACCAAAGTTGTCTCAGTCACCAAGGTGCTGTGATGCTGTGTGGCCAACCAGACTGCAGACAACAGGAGACAGAGGTGTGTATATATGAACCTTTCTGTAAACTGGTTGGAAAGGTGACACATGGATGACCTTCTCCTTTACCTGCATCCGTCTCTCGTCTGTCTACTTCGTCATACACGTCCATGGCCAGCTCCTCAAATAAATGATTACTGAGCTGCATGAAGGGTGATAACGCTGGGTTAAGCCTTAGGAGGTAGAATAAAATCTCTAATGGTAAACAAAATACTTACCGACTGCAGTTTTCTCTTTGCTGCTTTTGCAAGTTCTGTTAAATCTGGAGAGCTACAAAGAGAACAAAAAAACTATTTTAATGATATACAAATGATTGGCATCAAACATCAAATTGATCTTTTTTTTTTTCCCCAACTTATACTTACACGTTTCTGTTCCATCAAAAGGCAGCAAGTGAAAAATATCAAATATATCAATTACTCAAAGCCCAAAGTCTGAAAACTATTTATCTGACTGAAGTTAATTTAAGGCAGATTTGTTTACAGCTCTTTTCAGAATAATTGTATTATTCCCTAAGATTACAGAGATCTTGGGAATAACAATCACTGCAAAGGGTCACTTGACTAGATTAGGAAGGCAGCAAAGAGTGGGTTGGTAGAGGCTGGAGAAAAAAAGCTATAAAGAAAAGCCTGACTGCACTGCATCAATGGAAACTGGAACCAAGTCAATTGTGGTACATGGTAAATGGCGTGTACATGCAAACAAACTTTACACCACATTCAGTCATTCACACACTGGTGATAGACCTGAAGTCGGACTTTCATGAACTGAACATACCTGTCTGCCATCTGGGGAACAATGAAGTGCTCGCCGTTTTTATGATCTAACAGGGAAAAAAAAGGTATCATGAATGTACATGACCATTCTTTAAAAAAACATTGCAAGTCCATGTATGTTTTGGTAGTTGGATTTTGTAACAAGAGACCAGTAATTAAATTTTAAAAAGGAAAAAGAGTAGTTATTTAACTCTCTTTTTATTTTAAAACATACTGAACTCAAATACAGGCAGTTCTGTTTAGTTTTTTTTTTTTTTTCCTGGAGGTGAAAAACAGATCGAAGTGCTTCAAATTTAGTTAGATTGTCTGTTCAAGTTTAAATCGATAAACACAACTAAAGGTTCCAGATTATGACAAAAAGGCAATAGCTCTTTGGAGGTTTTTTTTAAATGTCTTGAACATAAATTAAAAATAACAGTAACCTCATTTCTACTTTGTTTGCACAACAGACAAAAAAAAATAGATTTTTAACTCACTATAAATGTTGTATCTTAAAAAAATCTAATACGTTGTTTTATTAACTGATTATGTCTTAAAATGTTTTCTATATAATCAATTGTCCTTAAAATACACTGATACAAGGTTAACTGATCTTACAGCAACAAAGTGCAGCGATTTTGCATTAAAAGGGAGTCATTATGGTGAACTTTGACAGTTAAATTGTTGTGTTGTGAATTAACACTATATAAATAAACTGAATTTAATTATTAGCTTCTTTACACAGTGCAGTCTATCACCTGCTGGGATGCACTGCGCTAGATAAAGAAAAAACCTACAAATTACAACCAGGCTACTTTTAAACTTGCGTGTCGGTTGCAGGTTTGTTAGGTCTCCTAGCTAATACATTCAGGCCACATTTCTCCTGACTTTCTACTCCTTACAGCTCAAATTACTAAATGACTCTTTATCTAATGAACTACAAATAAAGCTGCAGGGTTTGCCATCACTACTTATTTGTTGTGCAGACAGTGTTGTGCATCAACCCTCAAATTAAGGCTTCCAATTATAACATCCAAACAATTTAGTACCCTTTTGCTTTTATGTTTACCCGTCTTTGTGCTAAAGTAAGAAATAAGTGAATGAAAAAAGCTAAAAGCTTAACCAGAGGTGAAAAATAATCACGCTAACCACACATTTCCTGCTCCACATTACCGTTGACCGTTAACATTTCAGTTTGATAAAGCAAAATCCTAGATGACTCTCCAATAAACATTCCTGTCACTGCTAACCTGGTTTTCTGCCACATAAATAAAATGCCAGTCGATCAGTAAGTTCATACTGAATCTCCACCAGTCTGTCTGCCAACTCAAAGTGACCAAGGTCTCTGAAAAAAAAAAAACACAACAGGTACGCATACAGTTAAATTGCATAAATCCAGAAATGTCATAAAAAGAGTTTAAAAAAATATCTTCAATGTGTTAATATGTAACAAGATTCACATTGCATAGTCAATGGGGGTTTTGCCATAGCTGTCTAAAGCTCCAGGGTCGGCCCCATAAACAGCTAGCAATTCTGCCTGAGATGCTTGGCCTGCCTTCGCAGCTACGTGCAAAGGAGTGTTTCCCTTTTCCTGGAGGAGACAATGACCAAAAACACAGTGAGAACAATCAACATGAATATATGTTCAAAAAAATTTAATGTTGAAGTAGAAAAGCAAGACTCACTGGATGAAAAAAATTTGCTTGTGCTCCCAGAGACAGCAACCTCAGACAAGTCTCTAGATTTCCTGTGCGCACACTTGAGTGAAGTTGCTGGAAAATAATGATTACTGTAAGCTTACAAAAAAAAAACATAAGGCAAAAAAAATAATAAAAAAATCTAAGTAAATCATCTTCCTCTAATCTGGGCAGCCTTAAAATAAACGGCTTAATGATCCAAACACCAAATGATTTGCTGCAAAAGATCCTCCTTTACCATCCCTTCCTCCGCCAAACTCATTTCTATGAGCATAATCGAGTCTTTCAAAGGGCAAGTTGCAGCTGTATAAATTAAAATTTTAATCTCACCATTGCATTTAAAAGGAGCAAACCGTTATGGTATTACATTACTACTATTTATCAGTTTTAACTACTTTGCACACTTTTAAAGGACACATACCGTATTTTCACGACTATAAGGCGCACTTAAACGTCTTTTTTTTCCCTCAAAATGTGCGGTGCACCCTATGGTGCGGTGCGCCCTATGTGTGTTGTAACTGCGACTTTTGAGACCACCTCATTGAGGAGATGATGAAAGAGTGGCTGAATGTAAGGAGACCAGGTGTTTTTTTTTTCCACTCATCACCATCGCTGTTAATATGTAACTCCATGCGTGCCCATCTCACAGCTGATGTGAAAAACATGGGGAAACAAATTAACCCTGTGCTCGCTGTTCAACCGCTCGACATCGGTGTGAACCGGACCCAGCAGGTGCAGCAGAAGCAGCGAGTTTACATGCAAAGTCAATGGTTGACGCGCGTATAGGTGCAGCAAAAGGTCCTGCAGCCTTTAAGCATCTAACGCACCGCCAACGCGCTGCTGCTGCTCGAGATGGAAAAATTGAAGTTTTGCTGCTGGAAGCGCCGCATCAACCAATCAGAGAAGCTGATCTGGGAGCTGACAGCGAGACAGACACAGCGCTCTGATGACATATGATATTAACGCAAATGGAAAAGGCTGGATGGATGAGGAGATGATGAAAGTGTAGCTGAGGGAGGTGTAGCCTATGTGAGGAGACCAGGTGGTTTTTTCCACGCATCACCATCGCTGCATGCCCATCTCACAGCCGATGTGAAAAAAAAGGTGAATCAAATGGATACTGTGCTCGCCGTTATCCCGGGGGGTCTGACAAAGGAGCTTCAACCGCTCGACATCGGTGTGAAGCGGCCGTTCAAAGTAAGGCTGCGAGCGGCGTGGGAGCGATGGATGACAGACTGAGACCACAGTTTAAGGATAAGTGGAAGGCAGCGGGGCAAGTTACGCCACCGTTAGCGGATGGATTGTAGATGGACTAACGTGTCTGCTGGCTCTGTTGTAGGCCTACAAGCTTTTGCAAAAGCCGGCATTATTTCTGAGGAGCTGCGCTGCACGGAAAGTGACTGACAGCGAAGATGGGAAATTGGCATGTCTGATTTAGCGCAGCTGTTTTATTCAGAAACAGAGGATGATGACTTTGATGGGTTTGATTAATACTTTGTAATAAATACATGAATAAAGCACAATCATACTCAGTTTTGCTCCCGCTCTATTTTTCTACCTGAAAACTTAATTCAACAGCAGCCTCTGGGCGTGTCTCCTCCTCTTCAGCGCGGTGGCTGGCAGGTGTTTTTTCATCTAAATAATCTAAATCTTGCAGCTATATTTGCTGTGATCAGTGGGAATTAAGTAGTTTTATTATGTTTTTAAGTGAGAAAGTCCACCTGAAAACGTAATAATTGCAGTCAGTTCATCCAGATTATCTATTTCTGTCGGAGGCGCTCAGACCCCCACATACCAGCGGTGCACCGACAGCAGAAATCCCTTCATCAGCAGCCTCTAGGCTGGGCAGCCTCCGGGTTCACGCGGTGGATGGCAGGTGTTTTTCATCTAAATAATTTAAACTGCAGGCACCCATAAAAGCGAACATATTCCGTCGGCAGGTTTCAGGATTTTAAGTTAATTTAGGAGTGATCACAGCGCTGTGTCATCTGCGATGTGTCTGTCTCACGGCCAGCACCCAGGTTTGACTAATACTTTGTAATAAATACATGAATAAAGCACAGTCATACTCAGTTTTGCCCCCGCTGTATTTTTAAATACGCAGTAGAGGTATTTAAAGGTAGTAGAGGACATGTACCTGTATATAAAAAACGCGCCCTATAGTCCGGTGCGCCTTATGTGTGTGTTAAATACAGAAATGGGACACATAACTGAGAGTGCGCCTTTTAGTACGGTGCGCCTTATGGTCGTGAAAATACGGTACCTCTATTTTACAACATGATATGGCTTTTTTTACACTGGAGTGGGAGATAATTATGTTGCGGACCAGATTCGGCCAGCAGGCCTTGAGATGGACAAATATTATATACAGACTCAAGGCTATGCTATTTTGCTACAATTCTGACTATTGTTTAAAAGTATTTTGCATTATATTTTTTCTCAATAAACAAACATACTCATCTAAAAAGCGTTCTGCAATCTGTGAATTATTTTCTTAAGGCTTTAACAGATCCATCATAGGCCAATGAGTGTGCTGAATGTTCCACAGTGATCAGCCATTTCTCCTTACCTTGCTTAAATCCTTTGCTGTAGAGCTGTCATCTTCACGGCACGGCATACGATGGACAAACGCCAGCATTTGATATTTGGCTCTAATAAACTCCGATTTGTTTGGGCTTTTAAAAGAGAAATATGACATGAAAGAGTAAGCAGCAATTATCTTATTTTCATCATCATTTAAATCCTGAAAATCTCCGGTCTGTTGATTACACATTTTAATGTTTATGCTTAAATTTTTGCCAGATATACAGCATTATGTTTTTATCCTTATTTCTAACATTAACATTAAACTCAATTAATCAAATGATCATAACTTAGATTAGTGGACATTAAATACAATTTGTTTATATTAGACTAAGACTTAGACAGATTTATCATTTTGTTTACACAAGTGTAAAACAAAAAGAAATTACGTTTGGAACAGCTCTCTGGACAATTCCATCTTTTTTTAAAGTGCAGCCTTGGAAAATAGTAAAAAAAATATATATATATAAACAGTAATATACAGGTGCTGGTCATAAAATTAGAATATCATGAAAAAGTAGATTGATTTCAGTAATTCCATTTAAAAAGTGAAACTTGTATATTATATTCATACATTACATACAAACTCATATATTTCAGATGTTTATTTTGTTTAATTTTGATGATTACAAATGACAACAAATGAAAATCTCAAATTCATCATATCAGAAAATTAGAATATTGTGAAAAGGTTCAAAATTGATGGCCCCTGGTGCCACACTCTAATCAGCTAATTAACTCAAACCACCTGCAAAAGCCTTTAAATGGTCTTTCAGTCTAGTTCTATAGGCTACACAATCATGGGGAAGACTGCTGACTGAGTTGTCCAAAAGACGACCATCGACACCTTGCACAAGGAGGGCAAGACACAAAAGGTCATCGCTAAAGAGGCTGGCTGCTCACAGAGCTCAGTGTCCAAGCACATTAATAGAGAGGCGAAGGGAAGGAAAAGATGTGGTCGAAAAAAGTGTACAAGCAAGAGAGATAACCGCACCCTGGAGAGGATTGTGAAACAAAACCCATTCAAAAATGTGGGGGAGATTCACAAAGAGTGGACTGCAGCTGGAGTGAGTGCTTCAAGAACCACCACACACAGACGTATGAAAGACATGGGTTTCTGCTGTCGCATTCCTTGTGTCAAGCCACTCTTGAACCACAGACAGCGTCAGAAGCGTCTTGCCTGGGCTAAAGAGAAACAGGACTGGACTGCTGGTGAGTGGTCCAAAGTCATGTTCTCTGATGAAAGTAAATTTTGCATTTCCTTTGGAAATCAAGGTCCCAGAGTCTGGAGGAAAAGAAGAGAGGCACTTCATCCACGTTGCTTGAAGTCCAGTGTAAAGTTTCCACAGTCAGTGATGGTTTGGGGTGCCATGTCATCTGCTGGTGTTGGTCCATTGTGTTTTCTGAGGTCCAGGGTCAACGCAGCCACATACCAGGAAGTTTTAGAGCACTTCATGCTTCCTGCAGCTGACCAACTTTTTGGAGATGCAGATTTCATTTTCCAACAGGACTTGGCACCTGCACACAGTGCCAAAGCTACCAGTACCTGGTTGAAGGACCATGGTATCCCTGTTCTTAATTGGCCAGCAAACTCTCCTGACCTTAACCCCATAGAAAATCTATGGGGTATTGTGAAGAAGAAGATGCAATACACCAGACCCAACAATTCAGAAGAGCTAAAAGCCACTATTAGAGCAACCTGGGCTATCATAAACCCCGAGCAGTGCCACAGACTGATCGACTCCATGCCACGCCGCATTGCTGCAGTAATACAGGCCAAAGGAGGCCCAACTAAATACTGAGTGCTGTACATGCTCATACTTTTCATGTTCATACTTTTCAGTTGGCCAACATTTCTATAAATCCTTTGTTTTTATTGGTCTTCAGTAATATTCTAATTTTCTGATATGATGAATTTGAGATTTTCATTTGTTGTCATTTGTAATCATCAAAATTAAACAAAATAAACATCTGAAATATATGAGTTTGTATGTAATGTATGAATATAATATACAAGTTTCACTTTTTAAATGGAATTACTGAAATCAATCTACTTTTTCATGATATTCTAATTTTATGACCAGCACCTGTATGACTGTAAATTTACAGTTCTACTTTTTCATTTTTTTTAATATAAAAAATACAAAAAAAAAAAATCAAAACAAACAAGAAGTGTCATTTGAATTTTTTTATGACTATCAGCATAATTCAGGAAAACACAAACAATGTTTTAAAAATATGTAATACATGGTTATGAAACGGGTGTCAGAAGGGACAACACAGAGTACGAAACAGAGGTACAAACTGGCAAAGAAGCAAACTGAATCACAGCGACAATTACTGCATTTGATAATTCATTTAAAAATAAAGACAGAAAAACACAAGAAAAATATCTTACTGAAGCTTGTCCTGAGGATTAGCTTTACGTTTTCCACTCATCACAGATGCAGGGTCCAGAAGGGAGTGCTCCCATATTGAATTTGCACCATTGCTGTATAACGTTTGCACCATCTAATAGAAGTAAAACAAAGATTAAATTAAAGATTAAAACCTGTCAAATTCAATAAAAACTGCCTCCATGAATACTTGCTGTGCAAATGTGTAAGGCCTAGGTGTGCAGAGAGGACAATTGCATAGAATAGCACAGAGGTTTGCAAAAAAAAGCTGAACATAAATGAGTATTCTGTCTGTCTCATCAACCTGGAGCTGCGTTGGGGGCCATGGAGAATGGGTCAGGTGACGGACTTGGGAGCTGTGCCTTCCGAGACCTCGGTGAACACTGCAGCACTCGTCACAAATCAACACCCCTCTGTTCACAGAGGCCCAGCGAGGCTCTAGAAAGCAGGGGAACAAAGCCAAAATCAGGAAACTTGCAACCATGTCACAGAAATTACATTTTAGGAAAAGAAAAATTCATCAGAACTTTTCATTTAGAAGGTCAGAACAGAACAGAAATGGCTGGGAAATAAAAACTTTTTTTTTTTTGCTTTTTGTAAAATGTTCAGGTATTTCTAAGTAAATTAGAATAGAATTGAGAAGTTAAATTTTATTTTAAATAGTGGATCACATTAAGTGCTGTGCAAAGGTGTCAGCCCCGTTACAGATTTCTTGTTTTTTTTCCCCCTTATGGCCGTCTTAAATATTTCAGTTGATCAAACAAATCACGAAAGGTGATAAAGATAACCCAAGTAAATACAAAAATCTGATTGGAGAAAAAAAAATGTATTCATTGTGCAAAAAAGGAGGCTCCTATGTAAAAAATAAAAATAAAAAAAACATCTCCTAAACCAACTAACTAGTTTGGTTTTTAAGTGATTCAGAGGTGGCTTTGCTCATGTACTTTGGCCCCTTGTCTTTGTGTAGAGCCAAAGTGTGATGGAGCATAAAGTCAAGTACTGATGGCTAAAAAAAATAAACATTCAATAGGGCAATTAAGTTTTTTGTTTGTTTTAAGTTGTTTTAACTGTAAAAAGGAAGTGAGGACCAACAGTTATGAGGTGGAAGCACCTTCTGAAAGAGCAGCTTCCTCTTTCAAAGCCATGTTGAGACAAAAGAGAAACAGAAAAAAGCTGTGTATGAAGGTAATATATGGTGCTAAGAAGAGATACTGTGCTCCTGCCATATACATGTGGGTAAATAATCAATCTGATAGCAGATTGAGTTTGGATGTAAAAGAGTTTTCTCCAGTGCCATCTTCAATCAGATTCATTTTCCAACACTAAATTAGACCAAAACAATCCGATGAACTCATAAGACCCCCACATCCTCTAAACCATCAGGCATACAATGTATCTGGCTTTGTGAAAGGGAAGACAGACACTGAGGACTGTAAATGTCTAAGTAGCAGCTGAGGTGCAGAAGCAACAGCTGCTGGGGTTGGCGGTCAGATTTTGTCTCCTGGGTCCTCTTTTTCTCCACTTAACAACTCTCCACAGGGAGTTGCTGACATGCCTCCTTCATGCTTTTCTCAAAGAGAGGGGCTAAACTTAATGCTGCATCCCAAAACTCCAAAAATATAAACAGACAACAACCGGTACCAGCCATATGCTGGGGCAGCTGCTGAAAAACCCCCGGGGTTAACCAATCCTAGTGACGAGAGATGAAGTCTTGCATACTTTGTGAACTTGCTCATATAGCAATAAAAGCAAAAGATAGTTCACATAAATTAAAGCACAGCAAGGTTTTTTTGTTTTTTTAAATAAGGGAAGCTATGTATCGCAGAGTCTCTAAGCAAATTAAACCATCAAACACTATAAAACAAGAGAATTGTTCTGCAACAGCAGTGATGCAGTCAATGCGCTCTGCATCCTGTTTTGCTTCCTGTGCATGCTGAAAGCATCACGTCACTTCTTTTTCCTTTAAATGGGACTTTTGAAAAGTATCTGAGAAACAATGCAGCTATTATTTGTTCCTCTTTCATAGGCCCATTACAGTGTGAAAGTTCGCCCCAAGCTTCTCCCAGGCCTATAATTTACTTCAACGAGCAGATCTCCCTCGTAGGATGATGATGGTACGGTCTCTACTGGACTGAAGTAGGTGTGGGCTTGAATGCGAGTCGAATTGAACAATAACTTTCATTAAAAGTACTTGCTGTTCCTTCAAGTCACGTTAGGCGGAGTAAATTTGCAAGCTGTGCTATGTATTAAATCTCACCAACCACAGGCTCTGCTGTCCAGTCAAAAAAGCTTGCGATTTGCCATAGCAGGCTTCAGTTTAAGAAATTTCTATAATGTAAACAAATATTTTTTTTTTCTAGTTTTCATTCCAGTCACTATAACAAGTAAATTTTTTATTACTATTCTTAAAGATTGGGTATAAATTTTGCTAACATACATCCTTTCGGCAATCTTAAGGCAGCAAAAAATAAATAAAAATAGTAAACAATCCTAGGATTTTGCCCACTACTCTGCCATTACATTTATTTAAAAGAAAAAAATACTCTACAAGTGAAGAGAATGACATTCAGGCTAGAGGATAAAACAATAGATGCTTTCAATGATTACCATGAGAAAAAGACCAAAGTTATAGGTAATAATACCTGTGTTAATGTTTTGGGGGATTTAAGGAAACTGATCTCCTATCAGACAAAATGTGCAATGAGTGAAATATCACCCTATATGGACTTTATAATTAGAGAAGGAAGCATTGTTGAAGAACTATGTACTCTAAATGCAGAAGGATATGCCTCTGGTCGCCCAGCAAAAAATGCAAAGTAATTATTACCAATTTCCTAGACTACAAGTGGAGAAGTTATGATATATGGGTTTTTGTTTGAGCAAAAATAATACATACAGCAGATAAACTATACCAGATCTCGGTTCAAACCTAACTTACAATAAATAGACTGTCTTCTTAACTTCAAGAGCTAATCAAAACTTACCTTTGCAATCTGAATGCTTATAACAATGTCTTCAACAAGAAGACTGAACCATTTTATAAGAAGGAGTTGTCCAATAGTTAAAATATCACCTTTTACCACCTTGGCTATTATTACAACCAGTGATGATAACAATAAAGTAATATTTATGTTTCTGGTGCTACAACTACTGCCCATGTCTAAACAGATCTGAACAATAATATCTATAAACTTGTAGATTTGCAAAAAAAAAAGAAAAAAAAAGAAAAAAAAAACTTTTTTGTTTGGATTTATAAATGAAGGGAACTTCAGATTTGACTCAAAGAGGACAGGTGAATATTACAAAAATTAAACCTGAAGTAATTTCTCTAATCTAATTGACACCCCATCAGCTTGTTTTTTATAGCAGGGAGGAACCGTTAAGTAGAAGAAGCGCCGCGGGGCGAGAACCATAATCTGATCACATCCCGGTGCGTTAATAACCAAAAGTCAACAGACAAAAGTCAAACCTTAAAAAAAAAGTGAACGAGCTTACCTGAAACACAGCAATCTGCGCACACTTCAGTATTTCGCAGGCGTTTAGACATCCTTTAAAGTGGAGGAAATGCCTTCTAAAAGGTGCAGAGCATTAAATCCGTCACCATTGCTTTACACTAGAGGAAGACGCCTTCCGCGTTAGCTACACTTAGCTAATAAATGGGGAAAAAAGGGGGGGACCTGCTACTTTATTTAGCGAGTTTGTGTCGCCACCATGATAACATTACCTTTCAAGATTTTACAACAAGCTTCTGGCCTGCATTATAGCTAATAGGGCACCCACCTGCCTCGCTAACTAGCCTGTGCCCATTTGTGAGTTTCTGTTAGAAGCAGAAGGAGCAGCTGCGACTGTGACCTACTAACAAGAGCTAGCAAGCCCCGAGTCTGGGCTGTCAGGAAGCACAACTAAAAACATATACCAGTGACGCCCCCTGGTAATACTTTAGTTTATACTAAAATAGTTGTATTTTCTTGGGTTTGTAGACCTGTATCTAAGCAGAAAGGCAAAATACAATACAGAATATTTAGTGCCGTACAACCTGATAGGCGATATTCAGGAAGAAAAAACATGATTTTATGTACCTCTGCACGGGAGGTGAGTTTGATTTACGCACCGTCTGACAGGGTCCAGCAGGGGTCACAATTATCACACAGATTCATCTTGAGTAGAAATAAGCTTGATGTAATATTTTAGGAATGTTTGTTAAGAAAATGCTCAAAATATGTGTCCTTCCCTGCAAATGTATAGTTACACAAAACTAATATACTAATGTAATTATAATATCTAATTATACACGTTTTTTTGTTTGCTTATCAAAAATATTAAAGAGTGTAATTTACAATGTGTATTTATACTGGAGTTATTGTTGACACTAATGCTTTAGACACAGAAAATCATGATATGCTAATAAAAAAAAATGGACTCCTTTTAGAGTATTTCTTTGGCAAACATAAACAAAGATCCTGTCTCTTGTTAAATGAAATCTGAAATCCAAGAACTTATCATTACATGTGTTAATAAGGAGAGGGTGGCATTCTTTTCTTTTCATTTATTCCAAAGTAGTTAAGAAATAAAAATGACGAGTTTTGACTGCGAGGCCTGTTAGTTAAACAGGAAAGAAACTTTTTTTAGCATTTACCATTAACATAAAATTGGCAAGTTTAAAGTTGGACATTTCTTTCGAGAAAGATTTATAAAACTAACTAAAGATTAGCCTTAATGTTTACCAAGATGCAAGGTGACAGAGGTCAAAAATAACTCCAAAAATAATGGTCACCATCATCTTCTGCTTATCCGGGACCGGGTCACGGGTGCAGTATTCTAATTTCCTCTCCCCAGACACCTTTTCCAGCTCCACTGGTGAAAGCCTGAGACATTCCCAGGCCAACTGAATCTCTCCAGTGCATCCTGGCCCATTCCCTTTTCCTCCCCGCAGTGGAACGTGCCAGGAACACCAACCAAGACAGTCGTCAAGAGTGCATCCAAAAAAAGATGTCCAAGCCACCTTATCTGATCTTTAACGATGGAAGGAGATGGCTTTACTCTGAGCCTCTCCCTGATGATGACCAAGCCCCTTACCCTATCTCTAAGGGAGTGCCCAGCCACCCTGTAGAAAAAGCCAATTTCTGCCATTTTAATCCAGGATGTTGTTCTTTCTGTCATGGATTTCATGACCATATGTGAGGGTGGGAGTGCAGACTGTGCGCAAACAAATCGAGGACTTTTCCTTTTGGCTCAGCTCTCTCTTCATCACAGCAAATCATTGCTGCGTCTGAATTATAGCTGCAGCTGCAAGAATCCATCTGTTGATCACCCTCTCCATTCTCCCCCTCAGGCTGGTTCACTCGGCTACGAATCCCCCCATTGCATGCTATAAGTCTTGGCAGGGGGGAGCCAGTAGAACCAATCTGTCTGCAAAACGCTGGGGCAAAATCTGCTGATTCCCAAACCAGACCACCTCCAGCTCTTAGTTGCACCTTTAAATGATAGAAGCCAACAGTGCCAGAGTCCAGCATGCACTGGGAACAGGCCCAACTTAATGCTGACACTGCTGTAGCTGACCAACAGGCTATGTTGAAAAGATGTGATAGCCACAACACTCCAACAACATCCAGAGACCAAGTTTACTCAGAGCAGATCTTATCTACCCCCAAAATCCTGAGAATGTGGAGTTTTCTGACCACTGCTGTGACTTGGGAATGAGTGATAAACAGGTCTAGACCAGTGCACCAAGTCTCTCTTTTTGTCATGGAAGTGGTGTCACCTGGGTTGAGGATATCCGAAAAGTATTCCTTCTGCTGTCCAACAATATCCTCGGTCAAACTCAGCAGCTCATACTTTCACAAAAAAATGGGTTAGTGAAGCACTGCCTCCTGTCAGGGTACTTGCTTGCTGCCTCAGAAGTCCCAGACGCCAACCAGGCTCAATAGGCCTACTTCTTCACTCTGACAGCATCCCTTACTGTCTGTGTCCACCCCCAGGGTTGGGGGTTACTACCAATACAGGCACCACTGACCTAACACCCACAGTTACAGAATATCACATTGCCAATAGTGGCGGAGAACATGTTCCACTCAGATTCCATGTTCTCAACCTCCCCCAGAATCTTAGAAAAGCTCTCGCTGAGGTGGAAACTGTTCATGTCCCCGACCAATGGTTCTGCCAGATATTCCCGGCAGACCCTCTCTACTTTTTTGAGCCTGCCAAGTCTCTCCAGCTTTTTCCTCTTCCACCAATGGACAGCTTCACCTCTCTCTTCAGCCAAATCGCCGAAACAGGCGCCAATGCTCATAAAATATGACTATTAAGTCATTCATCTATCCAAGGTTGTCCTGGTGCAAAGTGCACTGATGGACATATCCTTGAACATATTGTTCATGACGGACAATCCATAACTTGCACAGAAGTCTAACAATAAAACAAACTCAGATTCAGAGGGGAAGGTCTGACCCTCCTGATCACACCCCTCCAGGTGTCACTGTTATTTCCCACATGGACGTATAAGTCCCACGACAAAATTATGGATTTGCTGAGAGGGGGGCTATCCAGCCTCTCAATAGTAAAATGTTGAAGAGCATATCAGAATCAGATTTATTTATTGCCAAGTAGGTTTACACTTATAAGGAATTTGACTTGGCACTGTTGGTGCAGACAAATTCGATATACTTACAGAATAAAGAATCTATAGCTGTGTAGTACAGTACAAAAACATACAATATACTATATATATAGTATATAGCCATATACTATATACACAGTAGACTGTCCATTAATGTAACGCAGGAGATGCTATGTAGGTGTAGCTTGTAGGTCCTGACTGGGGGAGGGAAAGAGAGGCAATGTCAGTGTAAATGGTAAATGGCATGTACTTATATAGCACCTTTATTCAAGTCTGCAGACTTGACCAAAGAGCTTTACACTACATTCATTCACCCATTCACACACACACTCACGGTAGCAAGCTACATTGTAGCCACAGCTGCCCTGGGGCTCCCTGACAGAAGCGGGGCTGCCGTACACTGGCCTGGTGGCGCCAGTGTACTGCAGCCCCGCAGACAATGCAGGTGAAGTGTCTTGCCCAAGGACACAACAACACTGAAAGTCGGAGTATGGGCTTGAACCGTCAACCCTTCAATTTCAGGGCAAACTCCTACATCCAACGCCACTGTCGCCCCGACACAGGGGTCTCTGGGCCTTGTGGATGAGGCTGGTAGTGGATGAGAAGAAACTGTAAGTGTGGTGTGAGGTTTTGGTCCTGATAGCATAGCTTGTGGCTGGGGTGTGAGGGATCAGCCACAATCTTCCCTGCAGATCCTGGAGAGATGGAAGATTGCAACAGCCAATCACCTTCTCTGCAGACCAAATGACACGCTGCAATCTACCCTTGTACCAGATGGTGATGGAGGAGGTCAGGATAGACTCAATGATGGAGGAGTAGAACTGCACCATCATTGTGCTTGGACAATGATGATGTTGACAATGATGATAAGGACAATAATGATATTAAATGTCATATGTGATAAGCGAGAGCAACTTACACCTGACATCACATACCTGTGACAGATATTATTTAAGCAGCTTTTCTCCTCCCTTTTATTATTAGCCTTTCATTTACCTTGTGCTCATTGTCATTAATGCGTAATGTTGCATAGTTATTAGGTACAATAATACTGTAATATTATTAAGCAATAAAGGTACCGATATTTTTAACCCATGGTCATCTGTGATTATTTATACAGTGAATGATTCATCACCTAGAGCCAGATCCACGTCCCTTTTGGTTAACGCTGGAAAAAGCTGACACAATTTCTTTTGGTTGGTGGTAAATAACTCTGCTGATAACTGTAGTCTAAATTTCTAAATTGATTTCTCACGGTTCCATCTGCAAATGATAGGCCCACTGGGAGATGGCATGCATTGAACCTCCAGGCTCTTCATAGGCCAGGTCCTATGAAGAGGAGCCCAACCATCACTCACTCACCAATGTACCCCATCCTATGTCTTGTCCCAGGGTAAGGTCCCAGCTCCAGCTGAAATCCCATGCCTCGATTTCTTAGTCATCATCAGGGCTTTTTGAACTCTTTTTCTGACCTGTTACTCAGAGCCTTTGGAAACCTTTCCACGCAAGCACTAAAACCTCCAATAAGGTTTGAATTGTCATGTAAATAAAAATAATCTGACAAACTCTAAGGATAAAGACAGGCAGCAAGCTTATTTATACAAGAGCTCACTTGAAAAGTTCATATGCAGTCCAGAACATAAAATTTGATTTTATGGTTTAGTAAGGAGAAAAAAAAGATTTTGTCTTTTCCAAATTAAATAAAAATTTTTTTACATTTTTTTAGATATTGTATTAATCCACCCAACCCCACTTAAAAATATCTGTATTTGAAATCTATCCTCTTTGAAAACATAATAACCTACGTAAAAGTCATAGTATTGATCTTTATTTATACTTTGAAAATAAGATACAGCTTAAAACTGTGAAGTTTGGAATGTGATAGAATAATGAGAGATGTATTACTAAGCACTCAAACCTAAGCTGCACTGCCCCCCTTTCTTGCATGCGACTAATTCCTTATTGTTAATAAATAATTAACATGAATACATGAGTAGATTATTTAACCGTCCATAGTTTTATGTTTTATATGTTATTATATTATTAATTTATTTCGGTACCAGTTTCAGGAAGCGTTAACGTAACCCCTCCCCCTGCTGACAAGTAAAATGGTTTAGCCCAAACTGGAACCGTCCATTATTTTCGGTGTAGACGTGTTGTAGATGATAAATCTGTTGTTGCGCTAAATGGACGACCTTAACGTGTATATTTAGACGAACCAGGAAATTTAAAATGTAAAGCAAGCAACTGTGAAGCTTGATTTGTTTGATATAGTTAGCATTGTGGCTGTTTCTCTGTGTAGGACCCCCCTGCTGCTGGTAGTGGGTACTGCTCAGGGCACTTCCTTGTTCAAAAGTTTTATTTAGAGGAAGGCTTGGGGGCAGAAGTTGGACACTTGACTGGGTGTTATTATTATTCTTGCTGTCAGCGGTAGAGCGATGGAGTTACGGCGCATATTTTCCTTTAATTAGCGTGTAGCCACCACCGCCGCTTGGTTAATGGATGAAATAATCACAGGCTTACAGCAGTGAAAGGCTCCAGAAAGAGGAAGATGTCCACGGCTAGCATTAGCGAAGACATCCGAGGGAAGTTTCCCCTTCATGCCGCAGTTTGGGAGAACGACTACAGGAAACTGGAACAACAAATACGATCACAGCAGGTTAGTAGAAACGCCAAGGTAGATGGTGAAACCACCAGATGAAAGCAGAGGCTAGTTTCTTGGTGTGTTTGTAGCCTGTTAGTAGGCCAGAGATGTTGACAGATGCTCTGCTGCTGTCACAGACTAAAGTTAACTGATGACTTATCAGCTGGCTTACAACACTTAGTTAAAAAATAGAAAGTAACAACAGGTGCATAATCTGAAATTTACTTCAAAAACAGAGATTCAACACACACAGGAATGTTTTTTTTTTGTTGTTGCTAAATGCTGAAAGCTTATTGAAGCTTAAAATCCAATGCCTCACATTATTAGAATACATTATAAATCAAACCAATTTGAATTTTATTGTGAAAAGAGAAATGGAGCCTACAAAAAAATAAAATAAAAAATGGGAACATCGCTGAATTTAAAGTTGCCCAGCTGTCAGTACAAAAGATGCTGAACTCACACAAGGCTGTATCCTAGCATATTTTTGGAAAGTTGAGGGGAAGGAAAAAACTGTTGTTTTATAAACATAACCACAGTTTTGCTAGGACGCCCCTTCAGTGCATTGACTTGAGTTCAAGTTGGCTCTTTAGAGCTTTAACTGGTCGGGCCACCCTTTTTGGGTATCTTTAACTAACCACGGCTAAAGATGCAGAAAGTTTAAAAAGTAAATGATTCCTCTTCTTTATAAGTTAAGGTCCCAACATCTGAACAAAAAAAAGTAGAGATCTGTTGCTATATTAAAGGTGCTCTGGGAATAAAATCATCTGTAGGTGTTGGTCGTCTGTGTTTTATTGTTTACCTGTGAATAAACCTTTTAGGTGCCTATCCTAACAAGCTTTATAAAAATGCATATTTACATTTTTTCCAGGAGGACTTTGTACCTTGCTTCATAGCCAAAATTATGGCTATGTGCTTTAATGACAGTGGTGTCATTGCTCTGTATTGCTCAGTAAACTGACCGTAGCTTTATCTTCTCGTTAAAACCTTAAATGCAAAACAAAATCAAAGAACCAAAATTGTTTTTGTTTCTTTATAGGAGTCTATAAAAAAATGTAGCCCACTGATGGGGGATTTTTTCTTTGGTGTCTGTTTGGGTTATCTACAGTCTTAGAAGTGACATTAATACATTTCTAATCATCAGTTATAAAGTAGGTTTAGATTTGAGGCCAGACGGTCAGTTTGTATACTTGCATATCAAACATAAACAAATGTTTGATATGCAAAGTCTGATATGTAAAGTCTTCATAAATTAAATGAAGACTTTACATAGGAAAGAATATAGAAAGATAATTTATTTTTCATCAGTAAGAGAAATGGCAATCAAAATATCGTTGCTTGTTCTATGATGGTGTTCAAACCTGTTTAAAAAACGTAGAATATTATTGGAAGCTAATATATTTCAGAAACTTCATCACTAAGCGGATTGCATTACAGACAAATGTTTTAAATGTTTATACTTATAGCTAATGCAAACACGATATTTGAGATTACATCAGACTAATAGAGGAAAACATTTTCATTACATAAATAGAATGTATAGTGTGTTTAGTTTCCTACTTACCGTAAAGGTTGTTATCCGCCAAAGTACTTAAAGTCTGATTTACAAACCTCATCAGAAAACCTATTCCAATTTGTAGAACATGATTATCATCAATACCAACTTTTAACAGAGAGACTTTGCCTTCCATCCAACGATTACTCATCAGTTGCAGCATGACTCATATCAAAATAAAACCAACTTGTTGCTGGTGCAGAGGGTGCAAGCCTCTGTAATTATCAGCTATTGCCTAAATTAAAGGGTGCACAACCGCAGAGGGATGTCATTTGGCCAAATGTGGTCTGTTCTGATCCTGTTAAATCTTATTGGTTGCAAGCGTAATGGTTATAATGCTTGTTTTTCTCTTTTTTTTTTTTTTTTCTTTTTTCTCAGGATGACATCGAGGCTGTTGACCCCAGGGGTCGGACACCTTTGCACCTGGCTGTGTCACTTGGACACCTGGAGTTAGTCCGAGTTCTCTTGAGACACGGTGCTTCGGTGACTAAAGAAAATGCCAAGAATTGGACAGGTTAGCCTTCTGCATATCAGCCAGCACATGCCACCAAACACTGCAACCTTCATCCTTTCTTACACACAGGCTTTTCACACCAGTTTATTGGTTGATCTATCTCCTAAATCTTCTCCTCAGCTGTTGTTAATGGACTTTCCTGTAGATGCATAACACACTCCCACAGATACAGTAAAACAGCCAGCATTCACATTACTGAGGTTTTCTAATGGATAACTGCAATACATGTGGGACAGATGCTGATACTTTAACAGGCGTTGTGGTTTCCCTGAGCTGGTGTGTATTTTTGCAGTGCTGCAGGAGGCCGTCAGCACTGGAGACCCTGAGATGGTTCAGTTAGTGCTTCAGCGTAGAGACTACCTCAAAGCCTCCACTGCTCTGGGAGGAGTGCCTGAGCTGCTTTTGAAGATCAAGGAGGTTTTTCTTCATATATATATATATTTTTTTTAATCAGAATGTTTGTAAGTCTGGAAACATTTAGAATGACCTAACTTTTAATCCTTCCTAGTCTCCAGATTTCTATATGGAAATGAAGTGGGAATTCACCAGCTGGAGTGAGTGGTATTTTTTTTCTTTCTTTTTTTTCTGTTGTATGCTAGTTAGAAAGGCAGAGCAGAGGCTAGTTCTCGTGCATAAAGGCTTCAGCAGGTCATACAGGCAAAACAACATACCTGTCGGTGCTGTTTTTGTTTGGCTCAGAGTTGCATTTTTTCTCCCATTTGCTTTAACAGTCCCTCTTCTGTCCCGGATATGTCCAAGTGACGTTTGCCGCATTTGGAAAAGCGGTGCCTGCCTGCGAGTGGACGCTACCCTTCTGGGGTTCGACAATATGACCTGGATCAGAGGGCGTAGGAGTTACATCTTCAAAGGAGATGGTGGGTTTTCCTTTCTTTTAACTCCTTCATATTAAGCTGTTCTCTATATTGACTGCCTGTTTTGATAGATTCCCATGCCGAGCTGATGGAGGTCAACCATGATGATGGGGTAGTTGACACAGAACGCTTCAACATATCCCAAGAAATTGAAGACGTCACTTTAGAGTCAATGCAGCCAGCAGAACAGGAAGTTGCCAAAAGGTTGACAACCCCTATTGTCAACACCTACTTAGACACAAAGGATATAGCTTTTGAAAGGCAAGTAATTTATTTCTATTTGCTTTTTCTATAAACAAAAGATAGATCTAATGATCTTTGTTTATTTAAGTTTTATTGTCAACCCCAAATTAGGGACGTTTTCGGAAGATTAGTACTTCTCCCATGGAAATCATTCCTATTCTATGAAGCATTTAATTGTATTTTCTGTGTGTAGAAATATTTGAAGGAGTGAATGTTTTAACATCTTATTAGAGCTCATTTCTGTTATGCCAAACAAACCCACCCACAGAGCCTCATTAAGATATACATACACTTTAACCCTTTAAAGTCTAGAGTATCATATCTGATACAATCAGTTTTTGAGCCATCCGCATCACCAGTGTGATATTTTTGATCTTAAAAACCTTGACTAACACATTCTGACACATGTAATTAACAGAAAATGTATAAGGTATTATAAAGAAATGCCTAATGTATCAAAATGTATGCAAAAAAATTATCTATTTTCACAAGTTAAATGACAACTCTAATAAAACTAAATAGAATTTCGTGTATTATTTCATGGTCCAGGCTTTAAAGGGTTAAATTTGCCGCATCTGTCCTATTTCAACCACAAACATCTGTGTACTTTATTATTGTTTGAGGTGATAACCCAACAGGGTGTACTGCATAATTGTGAGAAGGAGGCTTTATGATAACTGGTTTTAAAATTATTTTTCTGAAAATTAATATGAAAAGTCTGGGGTGCATTTGTAAACCTCCTCCCAATGTCTTTTGATCCATCTAGCAGGTTTTCAAGGATTTTTGTACTCCATCCATTGTTTTTCCATCATCCGAGTATTTTTCCTGTCAGTGCTAATGAAGGAAATCCCCACAGCACGATGCTTCCACCACCGTGCATCACAGTGGGGATGGTGCACAGTTAGTTTTTCTCAAGCACCTAGATTGAGGAGATTGATTTTGGTCTGAGTTGACCAGAGCATTATACTCCTCCACATGTTTGCTCTGGCTTTTAGCAAAACAGATGGCGTGTGCAAACTTTTGTTTGTTTTTGCTAATCTTTCAACAGCCTTCTTTATTCTAGCCACTCATGCATAGGGTCAGATTTGTGGTGCTTGACTATAAACTGATTCTCCCGCATTAACAGTAAAGCTCTGAAAACTTTAGTTTGAGTTACCTCGTTGCTTCTCTGACGGTTTAGGTAGAAGACCATATCTTAGTAAGGTTTATGTTGCAGCCTTGCCTCCTTTTTAGGATGATGGATTGAAAAAAGCTCTGGGAGATTTTCAGAGCTTTAAATGTTATTCTCTTTAAGTTGTCTGCTGTGTTTCTTGGTCTCCATGATGCTGTTTTTTTAGTGATGTTCTTAAACATCTGATGCCTTTACAGAACAGATGGCTTTATACCCTGGTCTTTTTTTTCATTTACTTATTAAACAAGTCCTTAAACCAGTTGATGATGCATAATTTTGTTGCAGAATAAATATTAGAAAACTGTACAATTTTTTTATTATGCATGATAATTTGTTAGCCTTTCACATAAAAACTATTTGGCATTCAAATGTGTGGTTGTAATATGACAGTTTATTAGTATAAAGTTGCTCTAAAATAACAAAAATTATGTCTTGTTTTCTGAAATTGGTATTATTTTTCTCAACAGATGCAAATCTGGGATTTTGGGCTGGAGAACTGACAAAACAGAAGTGGTTAATGGATTTGAAGCAAAGGTTTGCATACATCAAAGAGTTACATTTTAAAAAGAAACTCAAAATCTGCTATCACTATTACAACCGTTTTGAATAATTCTCACATTACGTCGTGTTGGTGTTCTTTTTCAGGTTTTTAGTGTGAACAATGTAAATGTGGTCATCAGAACGAGGACAGAGCATTTAACTGATGAAGAGAAAGCCAGGATTAAAAGTAGGCCAAGAACATTTCTTTTATATATTTGTAACTCCAGATTTAAACACTGACAATAAATGTTCTATTCAAAGGTGAAAGGAATGTTTTGGAGTCTTTGCTGGGAACCGTGGAGCAGCACATAAGTGCTCAGGGGGTAAGATGTGCATTTCAAAATCGATCAGCGATCAAAGCATTTGTTTTGCCCACAGTTAATGGGTTATTTAAGACGATTGCTTCGATTTACAGAACTTGACTCTGGAGTACGCCACAGCCACCAACCCCACCGCAATCACTCCAGAGGAATATTTCAATCCCGACTTCGACCTGGGTAACAGAGACATCGGCCGTCCCATTGAACTGACTATTCGAACGCAAAAGTAAAATAAAGTTTCCGTTTTAGTTTTGTTACACCATCTCCATCAGTTATCATGCACATTTGGTGAATGCTATGCGTAATATTGATCCGAATAGGTTCAAAGGGACACTGTGGATGAGTGAGGAGCATCCTCTGTCTCTGGTGGAGCAGGTGACCCCCATCATTGACCTCATGGCTCGAACCAGTTCCCATTTTGCACGATTAAGAGACTTTGTAACCCTGAAGTTCCCCCCCGGATTTCCGGTTAAAATAGGTATAATACATGAATACAAAGTGTTCTTATTTAAAGTTTACACTTTAAAGACACCTTTCCCTTTTTCTCAGAGATTCCCCTGTTTCATGTGCTGAATGCCAGGATTACCTTTGGCAACGTGAACAAATGTTGCACCGAAGAGGAGGCAGCAGCCACGCCGTCCTCGGAAGAATGTGAAGCAGCCACCGGTAGCGGTCCATCCAGAACATTTACCATCTTAAAAACAAAAACTTCATGTGTTTTATTCCTGAGTATTTCATTTTCTTTCCGCCTCCCCACACCCAGCTCCAACTCCATTCCAGGTCTCTCCCTCTGTGTTTGAGGTACCTCCCAACTATCTCCGGAGAGGGGGCAGCCGCCATACGCCCATATCCAACAATGACGACGAGCTTCTGCAGTATGCCATCCATCAGAGCCTCCTCGACTCTCAGAGAGGCTCAGGCCAGGTCAGAACCATTCTAATGATGCTAAAAGAAGTGCTTTGTTTTTCTTTTCAGTGCTTATTTAAAAATGGTCTGCACCCTCCTTCCTAAATGTCCCTTTTTATTTGTGTTTATAGGAGGAGAGCTGGAGTGATGCTAATGGGGGATTTCCAAATGCAATGACTGGCAGCCAGAGTGATGGGTAGGTCTGAGTCTTTAGCTCAACACATATCGTTGCAAAAGCAGAAATATAATTTTTTTTTCAAAATTAAAATCTCGAAAATGCAGCACACTTTTCTATTCAGACCTCTTTACTTCGATACATATAAATAAAATCCAGTTACCCTCTAAAGGGCTCATTATGCTTGACGCATGGAAAATGATTACACGAGGAAGTAGTAAACACAGCCTTTCACAACTTTATCAAAACCTCTTCCTGGAGTTTTTCCACAATGTTTTGATAGTGAGTATATTTATAAGCTAAATCAAGGGATGTCTGTAGATGTTTACATTTGCAAACCTTCGCCAGCAGGAGCTTCTGTTTGCTCACCATGTTTTCCGCGTGGTTCCGTCTACATAGTTACATATTTTCCTAGTTGCTCTACCTGGAAATTCTGTCTGCACAGAGTCTGTTCGGAGGGGCATGGAAGCCCAAAATGACATAATTTGGCCATGCGGACCTTCAAGCTTAAGGCCAAATTTTTTTAGTTCTGAGATCGTATCAGAAGTTGGTTTCAATAATAAATAAAAACCATTATAAAGGAAAGAACAAAGCATATAGGTGAGGGTTTCAAGAGAATATACTAAACTTAGTACATCTTTAGCAGCGATGGAGGTCTCAAGAGCGGTCTTGATCTTTGTTGTTATTGCTCATGATTAATCAGAATCAGAAATACTTTAATAATCCCAGAGGGAAATTACTTTTGTTACACGCTCCAGTTACAGTTTTATATGATATATACACACATCCAACTATACAATATAATAAAGATAAAAATAAGAAAAAAAATGACCACAGGTAGGAATGATTTCCTGTGGCGCTTTGTGGTGCATCTGGGTAGGAGGAGTCTTCTGCTGACTATGACTATGAAATCTTACTGTGAGAATGTTTATTTTATTCTTTGATTACTGCTGCTTTACATCCATTGCTTAAAAAAAGCAAATATTTACCTACAATCTTGCTTTCACTGAAAACTCCTGAAGTCTCACAACTGAAATTTATTAAATCTACTTTTTGAAAGAATAAGCATTTTGATGAAAGGAGAAGAAAAAAAAAGACGGAGCAACATGTCCAGCTATAGAATGAAGTGGTGAGACATCTAGTTGTACTTTGCATTTACAGCAGACACGCAAGGAGAATGAGTATCTGATTTACTTCAACCTTCAGGCAAAGGTGACAATGTGTTGTTATTTAACATGGTAGGAGGGATTCAGCACATTCACTAACAAAATGAATCAAAAGACATGCACAACACCCAATTTAAACACTAAGCAGCTGAATGAAAATAAAAATAGTCGAATAGAAGTGGAAAAACTCTCCAATGGTATTGCAACACTGTTCTATTAATTAAAACCTAAACTCCCTTCTTTCCAATGGTCTCGTTATCAGTGGGGGTTTCTTGTGGGGGTGACATTCGCAGTTGTTGAACCAGCCGAGGTTAAACGTTTTTATTGGGTGAGGAAATGAATGGAATTGTGCAATTCTCAGACCGCCATTAAATTTTTTTAAAATCTCGTACTCCCTCTAGTGACAGCACGTGCACCTCTGCGCCACACCTTGGGAATCTCTGCTGTCATGTAGAAACATAAGAACTTCTTTAAAAAGACACTTTTTAACACACAAAACATATTTTTAAATCTGACAAAGATTTACTACTCTTACTGTTTTTCTAAAATTCATCTTATTTTGCAATGTAAACAAATGAATTAAGTTTATCGAATGTGTATATCTGTGGCTTCATTTATTAACTTTAATATCAGTTTATTAAATACAGATGTATTTTTGGTAGATACATTAGACATTGTTCCATTAATTTAGCCTTTCTTTGCCCTACAAAAATTTTTTTCCTGAGATATTTGTCAAAATATCTTAATATTTGGTCTCTTGGATGAAAATGGTGGGAATTCCTGTTTTCTCCCAGACATGATAAGGAGAACATCATAAAAAGTGGGTTCGTTTGGATGATTTGAACTTTTAAGCCCACAAGCAGTTAGCTATAAACCTGTTTAGATGAAGGCTTTTGTGGAAAACGGGAAAAGGTCAGGGGGATCTGCTTTTTCTCAGCCAGTTGGTTGTAAATAGGTGACCTTGCAGATCTCGCTTATTTTCCTTTAATGTCATTCCAGAAGTATCCCAGAGGGGGTGCTGGTGGAGTTTGGAGACAGCGTCAGCCCGGCTAGCTCTCCCTCTGCTTCCAGCCAAGACTCAGAGCTCCGCCTGGCCATGGAGCTCTCTGCTCGAGCTCAAGAAGAGGAGGAGAAGATGAGGCAACAGGAGGAAGAGGAGCTGGAACGGATATTGCAGCTGTCACTCACTGAGAAGTGAAAAGAAAAAAAAAAAAGAGGGAATTTTAAGCAACCACCACACCTCAGTCTTCCCTTCCTAACCTTTCTAACTCCACCTATGCAAACACAGATTTTTACATTTACTGTACAGGGCAATAAAAACTCTTCATTATTTTCCTAAATATATTTTTGATAAGAACATACACTTTCCTATATTCCTATGAGGTTATCTGCTCATATCTTACCCAATTCAGACAGCTGGAGTCATTTAAAGTTATTTTGTTCTTTTTTCTTTATTTACTGCAGCCTTCAAGTGTATTAATGTTTGGATTGGGGATGAGTCAGAGTCAGTCTCTTGAGGTAGTATCCCCAAATGGTTCAGCACTTGGATGTTAAAGTATCTGTCATTTGTCTGATTGTTATTATATTTTTCAACCTTGCAAGCTTAAAGCAGCAGGTTTGAGTATTATTGCAAAGTCTTCCTACAAACTCACAACTTACAGAAACCGTAGGCTCATCAAGTAAGAGCTATCTCAGGGTTCCAACTTCCTAGATATTTTTCCAACATGTTGGATTTATTTATGAGTTGCAGAACTATTTTATCCTGGTAAAATGTAACGGTGCAAAAATCGGTACTTCTCAAACATCACACCATGCTAAACAAAAAAGATGAATGGTGTGATCTTAGAGCCGTTTATGAATGCGTTTTAATGTACTTTGTGAATGTAAAGGTCTGCAGCTTGTGAAACAAAGCATGTTGCCATGGGAGATGACTTTTTTTTTTTTAAGTAACTGCATGGTGACAGATCTGTGCTGCAGTTACGCCGAAACTTAGCTTGAGGGACTAAATAACTTATTTTTGTATCCTTTCACTGAGCAGCTTAAAAAATTACAGTAGCAGAGACCGGTCTTATCTGTGAGACGAGGCGTCGAACTTTAACAGAAACCAATGTAGCAGTTTACGTTTTCGTGCCGTGAACAACTAAAGACGTCTAAAGAAGACATCACTTACTTCAGCGTGATTAGAAATGGTAGCTTCAGCATGTGCTAAGGATCGCTTTGCTCTGAAAATGCCCGAGGTGTGGTGGTGGAAGTTTCATCAAGTGCCACTAGACAAAAAAATTTACTTTTTTATAGTTTTTTTTTTTTTAAACTCTGATGGAAATGCTTCACTTGTAACAGAGTAACATGACTTAACCACTATAGTTGATCTTCCTGACAGCCAACTACTTTTTAAACCTCCCCATTGTCTCTGTGGCTCCATTAGGAGCTTCAACCCAACAACTAATTGTAATGCATCAAGTTGCCAAACTGGAGAGAAGTCAACTTTGTGAAGTTAGCTAAGGTTAAAATAATGCAGATCTTTGTAATGCAATGTTTGAGCAAGTATGTTGTTTTTTTATGGTAAAAAAAGACGAGAATGTCTGAAAATGTTCTAAAATAAAAGCACTTTATTTCCATGAGGACTAAACATGTTTACCTCACTTTTTATCTAAATAGCAGGAAGTTTATCTGTGCTTTATGATCAGGTTCTTTATACAATGGGCTCAGTAAACAATAGTCAATTTAAATCTAACATCTTGATCAGCAGTGGAGGTAAAGAGCTCTGCAGTAGAATTTCCTAGAATATTTCCAGATTTTATCTGCCTTCATTTACAGAATTAAACAAGGTTTGCTGAATTTGATGTTAAAAAACCAACACAAAGTGGTACATTCAATTCAATTCAGTTTATTTATATAGCGCCAAATTCACAACACATGTCATCTCAAGGCACTTTACAGTTCAACCAGATCATACAGTCAAATTGATACAAAGTTTTCTATCTAAGGAAAACCAGTTGATTGCATTGACTCATTGACTCAAATACAATCCCCCACACTAAGCATGCTTGTAGCGACAGTGGAGAGGAAAAACTCCCTTTTAACAGGAAGAAACCTCCAGCAGAACCAGGCTCAGTGTGAGCGGCCATCTGCCGAGGCCGACTGGGGTTCAAGGAGACAGAAGCAGAGATACAAAAAGCAGCTGTAAAAGGCGGCCCCGTCCAGGAAACACACAGCCAGGCAGACGAGCTCCAAGGCAGCTCCCATGCCAGAGGACGAAGAGAGCACATCCACTCAGTCACGGTCAGAGAAACAGGACCACACTGGAAAACAGGCCGATCTCCAACATCTATTAACAAGGGTGTTGATAGAAGCAGCACAGCTGATGTTTTTTTCCAGGATGACGTCACAGCCAAACAGGAACAGACGAGGCAAAGCTACTCTGAGGAAAAGCAGAGAGAGCAGAAGGTTAGAGATTGAACTAACAGATTCTGCAGAATAGGAGAACAGAGAGAGAATGAAGCAGAATGATGAAATGGGGGTCCCTATGTCCTCCAAAAGTCTAAGCCTATAGCAGCATAACTATAGAGATAGCTCAGGATAACCTGAGCCACCCTAACTATAAGCTTTATCAAAAATGAAAGTTTTAAGCCTAGCCTTAAAAGTAGACAGGGTGTCTGCCTCACGGACTAAAACTGGTAGTTGGTTCCACAGGAGAGGAGCCTGATAACTAAAAGATCTGCCTCCCATTCTACTTTTAGAAATTCTAGGAACCACTAGTAAACCTGCAGATTGAGAGCGAAGTGCTCTGTTAGGAACATAAGGAACAATCAGATCTCTGATATAAGATGGAGCTTGGCCATTTAAGGCTTTATATGTGAGAAGGAGGATTTTAAATTCTATTCTTGATTTAACAGGAAGCCAATGAAGAGAAGCCAGGATAGGCGAGATATGATCTCTCTTTTTAATTTTCATTAGAACTCTGGCTGCAGCATTTTGGATCAGCTGAAGGCTTTTAACTACAGTTTGTGGACTTCCTGATAGTAAAGAATTACAATAGTCCAGCCTTGAAGTAACAAATGCATGGACTAGTTTCTCAGCATCACCCCTGGACAGGATATTTCTAATTTTTGCAATGTTCCTCAGATGAAAGAAGGAAATTCTAGAAACCTCTTTGATATGGGATTTAAATGACAGGTCCTGATCAAAAATAACACCAAGATTTTTTACTTTATTATCTGAAATCAGTTTAATCCCATCCAAATGAAGTGACTGGCTAATCAGTTTCTTTTTCAGAGACTCTGGTCCAAAGACTATAACTTCTGTTTTGTCTGCATTCAGAAGCAGAAAATTAAGAGTCATCCAGGTTTTTATGTCTTCAAGACATGCCTGTAATCTATGTAATGGGTTAGCTTCATCTGGATTTATAGACAGATATAGCTGGGTATCATCAGCATAACAGTGGAAATTAATCCCATACTGTCTAATAATTCTACCAATTGGGAGCATGTATAAAGTAAAGAGAATTGGTCCTAGCACTGATCCCTGTGGTACTCCACAGGTAACCTTTGAGCGTGTTGAAGATCTATCATTAACATGAACAAACTGAATTCGATCAGATAGATAAGATTTAAACCAGTCTAGTGCTGTTCCTTTAATTCCAACAAAATATTCAAGTCTTTCTAAAAGAATATTATGGTCAACTGTATCAAATGCAGCACTAAGATCCAACAGGACGAGCACAGATACAAGTCCATTATCTGAGGCCATGAGAATATCATTAGTGACTTTCACCAGAGCTGTTTCAGTGCTATGATGAGCTCTAAAGCCAGACTGAAACTCTTCAAAAAGTTCATTATGGTGGAAGTGATCGCAAACTTGTTTGGCAACTACTTTCTCAAGAATTTTGGATAAGAAAGGAAGATTGGATATAGGTCTATAATTGACCAAGTCATCTGGGTCAAGAGACGGTTTCTTAAGCAGAGGTTTAATTACAGCAATCTTAAAAGCTTTAGGTACATATCCCTGTAACAGAGATAGATTAATCATATCTAAAATGGAGGAGGAGATCAAAGGGAATACCTCCTTAAATAACCTGGTTGGAACTGGATCTAACATACAAGTTGAAGGCTTAGATGAAGACAATAATTTTGCTAATTCAGAGAGTTCAACTGGATCAAAGCAGTCTAAACCCGGTTCAGATTCCATGACTACCTCAGGTACAATCGCGGATAGAGGAGTGCTTATGATCTTATTTTTAATAAGATCAATCTTATTTATAAAGAATCCCATAAAATACATACATAAGCTATTAAGCAATACCTTTTTTCTTTATTAAAAATATTTGAAAACTCTCACATGGATCTGTGTTCAAATGCCCCTAGTTCTTTTAACTAAAAAATAAATCCAGTCAAACTAAGTATCCTCAAAAGTCACCAATTAGTAACCAGTCCATTTGTGTTTATTTTAACCTCAGAAAACACTCAGTTAATACAGATGTTTTTTTGAAAATGTTACAGAAAGCCATAGGATCATACAAAGAAATTAGCACCATAGATAAGCCAGAGGTACATCTGTTTAGAAACCTGCAAAATATTGATCAGACATGCATCTAGTTGGCTCAGTATAAACGATGTAAAAATGCAAAATGTAATAAATAAACTGGAGCAGACTTGTTTTCATAAGCTCATAACATTGAAAATCTAATGTATGAATAATAAATATCTGAATTTTTGTTTGAAAAGTCTGGTAAAGGGACAAAAAACTTTTTTTTTTTTGTTCATTTTAAAAATCTAACTTTTATTTTTTCTTTTCAAAGGTAGTTTTTAACCATGAAGAATAAGAAATCTGATTGTTTTAAATATTTCCCTAAATTAATCTAATAGAGAAGATTTAAAGAGAAAACAGTTTTTGTTTAAAGCATTAGATTGTAAGATTTCTTTTCAGCCATTATTTTTTGTTTCTAGGCTATAAAATGTTAAAGCTTAGATGGCGGGCATCAGAAGATCTCTCATGTTTGAACAGCAATTTGACTGTTTTTAAGCAGGGCTATAAATTTAGAAGAAAAAAAGTTGCTACTAAATAAAGCCTTTCAATATGGAAGCAGTGATAGATAGCCTATAATTTTCTGTCATTTTTTGAGCTGATGATTTGAGAAGGGAAGTATTTCTATCTTGAAGCCACAAATGGCACAGTGTTTGACAGACTCAAATGTGACAGCATACTTTAAGGTGGCCGACGGTGGCGTTGGATGTAGGAGTTTGCCCTGAAATCAAAGGGTTGATGGTTCAAGCCCCGACTCTGACTTTCAGTGTTGTTGTGTCCTTGGGCAAGACACTTCACCTGCATTGTCTACTGGGCTGCTGTACACTGGCCTGGTGGCACCAGTGTACAGCAGCCCCGCTTCTGTCAGTGAGCCCCAGTGCAGCTGTGGCTACAATGTAGCTTGCCACCATCAGTGTGTGAGTGAATGAATGTAGTGTAAAGCTCTTTGGTCAAGTCTCCAGACTTGAATAAAAGTGCTATATAAGTACATGCCATTTACCTTTTAAGGTTACATTAATACGTGTTATAAATAATGTTATAAGTAAATGTCAAGCTGCTCCTGGAGGATATTATTTTTGTACCACTCTTGAATGATGATGTAATCTTTCAGGACAACTGCTGCCAATTTTTAGAAAGCAGATTGGCCGGACTCGATGGTGGGTCGTATTAAATGATGAGTCGCTCTGTTGGTGTCGACTCACAATGCCCTTTACGTCAAAGGATTGGTTCTGGCTTCAAATGTAGTTTCAGCGACGAGCCAAAGGTTTGTAGACACAAACAGCCATGATGATCATCAGCAGCAGCAGGACAGCGAGGACACTCCCAAGTGTTACTATGATAGAAGAAGAGATCAGCAACAAATTTGATGCTGCACTGATGCACACAAGACAAGAGCATTAAACCCAAAGCAGAGCTCCTGTCTCTCACCTAAGTTCTGCTTCTGCAGGACCACATAAGGCCTCTCAGTCAGGCTGGAGTCATCCTGGGCGCCGATTATCTCACTTAGGCACAATATTACAGCGTGTGGGATGAGATGCAGCTTCATGTTTATCATGGATGAATGAGGAGGAGAGGCACTCCTTCCGCTGCATCAGGGTCCTAAAGTCACTGCTTTTTTTTTATTATCTATTTTCCTTCTGGATATATTTCATTAATAGAAATTTACAGTTTTGTTTTTAAGGGATTTTTTAAATCTCTTTTTTAATGAAAGGCAAAAATGTGGTGAAATTTTGCTTTAACAACAAAAATAAAACTGACTGAAAAAAAGATATCAGCGAAAAAATGTATATTGTGAGGAAAACATTATAGAACACTGTAATTTGACCCAGTTCTGCTGAAATAACTTCAGTTCTAATGATCTTGAAGGGATTTACTCAGCTTGTTTCACTCCTCACTTTTAGCAGTGAGAATATTTTTCCCTTTTAAAGTAATTTATAGGATACATTGATCAAATGCATTTCAGTTATTCTATATATATAAATATATAATCCAGCATTTATAATCCAATGTTTCCTGTGTGTTCCAATAAAACAACTCTGTTTGGTTTGATGGTGTTCTAACATTTGCATATACAAAGCAAATAACTGCTGCTTTAATTTTATGTAACATGAAGAGTACTTCTCCAATCTTCAATATTTACTTTCTCAGTGCACAATGTCACCTAAAGGTGACATTTTATAAATTAAAAACCAGATTTCAGGTTCTGTTTCTGCAGGGTGACATCTGGGCTCTCAGTCAGGCTGGCGTCATCCTGAGCACTGATTATCACACTGAAACCTCATTTTAAAGCCTGTGGGATGAGATGCAGATCATGTTACAGGATGGAGGAGGAGGATGGAGGCATTTTGTCTTTTGCTCCTTTTGAGTCCCTAAGCCACAGGGCTATTGCACCGCTGAGATTTTGATTACTTTTTTCAGAACCACTGACCAATTTTATATTTTATTTATATACATTTACTATAAGTGCAGCAATAATAGCCTTAAGAAAATTATGTTTTAAAGTATGATATAAATAAAATTGTTTATTCTAAAAGAGCTATAAATATGACCTAACCAAGAAGGCTGTTTTCCTCTTATCATGAGCTTGGAGAAATAAAACATTTACACTTCTGTTAGACTTGATGAGTCGTTTTATGCTTGAACCTAAATAGTTACAGGTTTCATATCAACTTACCTCAAAGTGATTTAAATTATAGGTTGAGCAAAGGTTTCGTCTCAGTCTTGAAAATAAAGCTATAGCATATTTTTCCATGCAATTATCCACTAGTATTTCATTAGTGCTTGAGGGAAATATGTTGTCTCATTCCAGGAACTTGCTGACATAATGGGACATCCTCCTGAAAACTAGGAGCCACTTTCTGTGGACGATACTATTTTTTACCTAACTCTATATTGAGGTTACCTATATGTAAATAACCAGCCAATTTCTGAAAAGTAACTGCTAAATTGTGCAACTACCTATTAAGTACCATCAGATTAGTATCTACTTTCCAAGAAAGTACCTTGGCAAGCTTTTATGAAAGTAACAAATTGTAGGAAATTATCTGTTAACCTCTAAGCCTGGGATAAGGAACTAATAATTATGTAAAGGATTCATTTAAGTACCTCATAGATTCCCAAAAAAGCTCAAGACAGGTGTTTGGTATATATTCTAATTACATAAGGCAGAGGTACACTAAGAGGTCATGTTTGATATTTATTCATTTGAGAATCATTTTAATAGAAAGTTACAATGTTTAGTGTTCCAGAGGTAAAAGTAGAATATGCAAATGAAATGTTCAAACCTTTTTACTGCAGTAAACTTTCAGTCACTGCAAACCTGAATCAAAGATTGTCAAATTCTACTTATATGTGTACAGAAAATAAGAAACATGATAAATATATTTATAAATTTTTACTGACAACTTCACAATGACATGAAATAAAACCATAAAAAATACCATGTGGCATCTTTTATTACTGTTAAGATCAGATAGAAGTAAAGAATGATGGATGACACAAGAATTAGCTATTATGTTTGATTTTAAGTTTCTTCTTATGCTGATTGACCCATCTTATTGTCATCTTACTCCTGTTGATTTACTATGTGCAAAACTAAAAGCCATACAACAAACTCATCATCCAACAAAACCCATGTCTGAGTGGGCAGAGCTGTTACAGCGTATCCATTACTCCACAACGGAATAACTATTCTAAGAAATTTGGCTAAAATCAATAAAAAAAATATCAAAGTGTATACAGAGGGAAAGAAAAGTACAAGGAATGTTGGGTGTGATTAGTTGATCTTCAAAATTACTAATATTAAGTGACTGTAGTGTAGTGGAAAGGCTGATGGCATTTTACCCATCAAGATCTTTCAAAACTTCAAGTGTTTTGGGTTCATTAAGCAGCAGGTGGATTTTTGTTTTTGTGCACAAAGATTTCAGACATTTGAAGAACACACAGCTACGTCTGTTTTAGTCCGAAGCACTTTTAAGATGTGGAAAAATTGAATACTGCCACCCCTTATTCGTGGCATGTAAGATTAACTTTTCCAAGGAGAATTCTTCAGAGAAACTTTCTAAAGAGGAAAGCTTTATATCCTGATCTTCTGATGATTTGTGTCACATTTTAACCATCATCAAGTTCAAAAGATGCCAGTGATGCATTTTCTGCACTGGGATTAGATGTAACGGATAAAAACATGACACAGCTGACAGAACAAACCAAAAAAGAAGAGAGATAAAAATACCAGATTGGCTAATTAGTGTTATAAAATGCCACCAGCAAACAGATAAGGTTTGACTGAGAGGCTTTGTAAAGACTCAAAATTCACAAGGTTGGCCTTGTTTTCTCACAACCTCAGCGATCCTTTCTGGCATGCTAGATATAAACTTCTGAACCAAATCCCGGTTTATAGTGAACCATTCTTGTCTTATCAGAGCCTGCAGCTGATCACAGTTTGTTGGCTTCTGCTTGTCCACTTGCTTTTTGAGGAACGACCACAGGTTCTGCATAGGATTGAGGTCCGGAGAGTTTTCTGGCCACAGGTCCAGAACTTCCACCTCATGATCTTTGAGCCACTTGGTTACAGCTTCTGCCTTGTGGCATGGAGCCCCATCATGCTGGAAAAAATATTTGTCATCGTCAAACTGCTCGTGGATTGTCGGAAGAAGGTGCTCCTGGAGGACATTTTGATACCACTCTTCATTCATAGAGGTGTCTCTGGTCAGAAGTGTGAGGGAGCCCACTCCCTTGGATGAAAAGCAGCCCCAGACACGCACCATATCTGGATCCGCCACACAGCTCTTCTGACAGGCCTCGCCCTTTCTTCTTACCAATTCTTTTCCAGATGTAAACAATTGGAAGGTGGACACCTCAGAGAAGATTACTTTGCACCAATCTTCTGCGGTCCAGTCAACATATTTCCTGCAGAACTGAAGTCTGCCCTGGATGTTCTCCTCTGACAAGGGCAGCTTCTTTACCGCCCGTTTCCGTCTCCCTCCGTAAGCAGATGTTCGGACTCCGACCTGCTGCAATTCTTTCGCCAGCTCTGCGCCCAGACTGCCACCACTGCTCTTGCTGGATAGTTTTGGGCGTTCAACACAATGTAAAACCCGCTTCACCGTGGACAGAGACACTTGCATTCCAGCAGTTTCCAGTTCCTGCCAGATTTGAACTTTGGTGGTTCCTGGGTTGTCTTTGAACATCTTAACTAGTTTTAGTTCATCTGAGTGCGAGAGCTTTGGCCTTCTCCCAGACCGAGGCAAAGTGCTGACGCACCCAAATAAATCATACTTGCGTATAATCGACTGAACCGATGATTTTGGAATCTGCAGGTCTTTAGAAATGGCTCCGAGAGATTTTCCTGACTTGTGTAGATCAACAATTCTCTTTCTCACATCTTCACTGAGCTCCTTGGATTTCCCCATGGCTTTAAAAATAGATGTTCTAGTGAGGGCTGTGGAAAAAAGGGATCCTTTTATGATGGCTGAAAGAAGCTGTATTAATAAAACCATTAAAGTAACATTTTTGCAGTTGATAAGAGAATGCAAACTTCTGATTGCAGCTGGAAGCTAGAGGCCAGGTTCCCTGCAGCTGGCTGAGGCCCAGATGTGCTGCCCTCAGCAAGCGTTTCAACACGTTGCAAAGGGGACTTTGCACACGAAGAACCACAAGCTGCTGAGGTGCAAATGCTTCAGCGACGAGCCAGAGGTTTGTAGACACAGACAGCCATGATGATCATGAGCAGCAGCAGGACAGCCAGGACACTCCCCAGCGTTACTGTGGAGGAGCAGAAAAACACACACAGACATCAGCAACAACACTTCATAACAGAGAATAGGAAGCATTCAGCGCTGCACAGGAGATCAGAACATGGCGATGACACTGTAAAAAAAAAAAAGGAACAAAAGAACAAAACAAAACAGCGGCCCCGAATGGAAGATTCCCATTCCTCATACTGGCTCCCAGTTAAACGTCACGTCTCACCAAGATTCTGCTTTTGCAGGACCTCATATGGTCTTTCTTTCAGGTCGAAGTCCTCCTGAGCGCTGATTACCAGGCTAAAACAAAATATTACAGCCTGTGGGATGAGATGAAGGATCATGTTACAGGATGGAGGAGGAGGAGGAGGGTGGGAAGCGTTTCTCCTTCTTCTTCTTCGGCTGCTTCAGGGTCCTAAACATAAAGCTACTGACTACCGGCGGAGCAGTAGCGCCACCAAGGGGAGACTGCAAGGAAATGTCAGCTCCCAGTAAAAACGTAATGTTCGTCATGGTCTTTTAAAGAGAAAAAGTGGTTAAATTACTCCAATAAAATAAATCTACCAGCAGGTTGTCATCATTACATTTATTATTTTGACCAGAATGTTCTAATATAACTATAAATCAGACCCATATATTATAGAGAAATGGTGGTCTAGTGGTTAGGTGCATTGTGCTTGGAATCCTGAGGTTCTTTTTTCATGCCCCACTCCCACAGACTGCCACTCTTGGTCCCTGAGCAGGGGCGTCAGCTGACCCAATGCTATATAGGGGCACAATATGGCAAAAGAATAAAAAATAAATAAAAAAAATTGGCAATTATTTATTTAAAAAAAGCATGGGCACAGATAATTAATGCAAACAAGTGAGCAAATATTTTATGAATAAATAAATTGTACCATCAGATTATTTTCTGCATCATTAAATATCTACCTGAACCAAACTGAATTGAATTGGCCCACTTATGAACCTAACTGTATATCTCTAATCCACTACTGATGAAGGCGCAGTTTATCTTCATTAAATATCTGCCTGCAAACATGAACTTGAAAACTGAAAACTTGAAATGTGGAACTGTAAAAGGAAAAAAAAAAAAAAAAAACACCTCTACATACATACAGGTCTGTGTTTATCATTTCTATTTGGGCCCATCCTATGATGGTGTGATGGTGATGATCCTATAAGGTGTGTATCATGGCCAGAAAGATGGGGGAGCTGAATGTTCTTTTTTTTTTTTTTTTTTTTACAGTAAATGGTTGCATCTCGGCTTCATTTTTGCAAAGCTGTCAATCAATTGTGACTGGCTTAATTTGGAGAGTTCTCCGCGTGAGAGCCTGCCCCTGGAGTACCCAGGCATTGCAGATCCACCACGGGGCACGTGCCCCTGTGAAAAGGGTCTGCTGACGCCGATGTCCCTGAGCAAAGACACTTAAACCCAAACTGCTCCCCGGGCACCGCACAATGGCAGCCCACTGTTCACCAAAGAAATGGGTGAAATGCAGACAGTGAATTATATAGTTTAGGTAATTGGGGAGGGGGGCTGACTTTGTGACACAGTCGATGGATGCAGACAGACACACACAAAATATGTCAGAGGAATTATTCACCTAAAATTAAACACCTTATCAAATGGAAATGGCTAAGCAGGCCTACATCCAAAGGTATTCATCTTTTATGGACCTTTTTTAATCTCTGCAGACCCTTTGGATGGTAAATATGACCACAAAATCCAGGAAATGTTATTAGGAAGTCTCAGGCCATCATTCATTAAACTTGGCCATGGCAAACAACATCAATGAGTAGAGAATATAGATTCAATAGAAATATGAGGCATCTTTTTTATGATAAGGCACATAATATTATTTTGGCCTTTATGATAATGACATTTTGTGGATGTGTGTTTTGGTACAAAAAGGTGTCACTCACAATTTTTCATGTAATTTTTTCCCTGAGATAACTATGATCAAACCTTTATAACTCTTGAATAACATTTTTTAGTTTGTAACTATAATCAACTGGCCTCACATATAGTATAAATATAAAAAGGAATCGAGAAAGATTTAGTTATCAGTTATTCCTATAGATCACATAATTTACAGATGTGAGATGAACTGTTTCCTTCAAAGTTCTTTGAACTGTGACAGAAAGTAAATTTTAATGTTTCTGATAATTATAAATAAATGTTCATGTTTTTTCTTTAATTTAGAAAATATTAAAAAACAATGAAAAACATACAGACAGGTCAAACTTTTTGGGGTACCCAATACATCATCTCTCCTCCTGTCGGATGGATATAGGTTTTTTTCAAATCTTTTCTTCTAGCTTTCAAGACATAATGAATATTACGAAATGTCAGCCACGCTGGACAGAGTGCTTTAAATAATGTCACTGCAACAAGAAAGCATGCAGAAAGACAGAGGCCATCACTTAATTGGATGTATTAAGAGACACACACATATCCTTCTAATTAGTATCAGCTTTGGCTTGATTAACCAAGGAGGTGTATCTAATTGGGTTAATAGGGTAAACAGAAAAATGCACCTACAGCAATTTTAAAAAGTACTGTGAGTATTGCTCTGTTTATTAATCTCCATGCTCGCTCAGCAGGAGCGAATGACGATAATGTCATTATGCAATTAGCTGTGTTTTCCTTTACATCGACTTTAGACAGAAAACCTTTAACCAAACCTCTCTGATCTGATAAAGTCTCCTGCATGATTAACCATTTCTATAGATAGCATCTTCTCCACGATAAAATATGATCACACACCGTGTGCATCTGAGAGTCTAATTTACTGTATAAATAAAGGATAACAGAAATTAAACCAAATCTTTAATTTATTTAGATTAAAATGCAACAATTTTGATAGTTTACAATCTATATTTGCTAAAATGTCTAATTTTAATAACCAATAATTCTGGTATTTCCTGCTGATGCCCTTGCAGTATATTGTACCATATTTCTTTTAGAGCTAAGTGTTAGAAAATGTTTTTTTCCCTTGTAATTCCATAGATGAGTGTATCAGTCTGAAAAATTGGCGGTGTATTTCAGTGTCTCTTTCATGTATCCACTGCGCCTGCTTGGTCTCCACTTCAATAGCGTCTCTCACACCAAAGGGCTTTAATCTACTCACCATCCTTGAGACAGCAGCGGCTTAGTGGGCCTGAACTTTATGTTTGGACCCATAATTATCCATATAATCCCATTAGATAATGGGATTAAAGTAAATTCTAAGGATTAATATCTAAACTGGAAGGTCTGTTTGCGTTCTATTTCTTTATCCAAATATATTTTAATTGGGTAAACTGACATCACAGAGACTTAACAGGCTTTTTGTAGATTTTTAGCTGGAAGTTTCTCTCACAATCATTCAGAGTACAGTCATGGCTTGTATAAAAAAACAAAAACAAAACAGACACCGATAGCTGGCTACAGCAGTACTGCTGTAGATTTTTCTTGGTTAACATCATCTGAAACATGAAACTGATAGAAGGAACAGCACAGATGAAACCAGGTATTATAATTACTTTATAGACAATTTGCAGAAATCATGCCAGGGAGGACACAACAATCATCACACAAGTCTCTGAATCAACCATTTAAAGTATAACTTCTGACTAAAACATAATACATCTGATGATACACATCTGAACAGTCTTTAGAATAAAAACCTCAGTGGAGAGGCACAGCATCAGTACCACCTTTACTGTGTGCACATGTTTAGCTTAAGGCAAAACAGTCCAACCAGAGTCAAAGGACACTATATGTATTCTTTTTTATTATGTTTATAGGAATTATTGACTTAAGAGTTTGAGAAAATAGACAATTATTCAGCGATATAATGAAAGAAAGATGTCTGCTTTTAATGTAAGAGAATGTATATTATTTATTTTTTGTATTGTTCATTTATATCTTGTAGGATCTAAATATTAACTTTTTTTTAGGTAAAAGTTATCAGATCCTAATGAAATACAACTATTTAATGAAGACTGGATACCTGTCAATGTGGTTTGTGCCTAACCACACTAAACCAAAAAATAAAAGCAATATTTTTCTCCGGAAATTAGATTTGCTATGAAAAGAATTGTTATCTCGTCCTTTGTTGGAGATACTTTGGATCAAACATAACATCTTTACATTTGACCAAAGTAGAGAAAATGCTGTAGCAGAGTCTGCCTAATGACATCAATAATAAAATGATATAATCTAAGTATTAATGTCCTTTCCAAAGCCTTATATAGGTGCATCTCAATAATTTAGCAAATATTCGAAAAGTAAATTAATTTCAATGATATACAATGTATTACAGAGTGATGTATTTCAAAGTCTTATTTCTGTTCATCTTGATAATTATGGCTTGCAGATAATAACAATAACTAAAACACTGAAAAGTAAATATCCAGCATAACTAGGGAAAAGACTGCTGACCTAACAACAGTCCTGCTAAAGATAAGGTAGCTGTCTCCCCTTCACATGGAGGATGAGCAACAGACTTATACAAAATTATAAAGAAGAACTATCTGAGCATCCTATCGGGGCTAGACTTTTGACAAAGAATTTAAATTTTTTTCGTTACTTAAAATAAAACTTGTTTTTTTCTTTTTTTTGGAATCTGGAGGAAGAGTAGAAAGGCGCATAATCCCACTTGCTTGAGGTTCACTGTAAAGTTTCCACATCCATTGATGAATTTAAGAGCCATGTCATCGACTGTGACCTCTCAAGTCTAAAGGTCATGCGGTTGTCCACCAGGACATTTTAGAAAATCATGTTTTAATCTACAGCCACCAGAGAAACCCAATATCCTTATCATCCTAGCAGGACAACATAAGGATATTCTCTTTGCCAGCCTGAATCCATGCAATAATTCATTCCAAATGCCCAGTATTGACAGCAGTACAGCACTAGTCAGAATGCCTGAAGTAAAATCCTTTTATTAACCTTATATAATATTCCAATTTACTGAGATACTAAACTTTAGGCTTTTTGTTTTCTGTAAACCATAGTCCTCAAAATGCAGATACATAAACAATTAAAATACATTACTCTATATGCCATAATGAATTTAATTTAAATAAAACTACATAAATTAAAGTTATTAAAATGAAATACCACTTACAACAAGCTAGCATCACATGAGAAAAAAAGCTATATTATGGAGCTGTGGACTGCGCAGGTGATACAGGTCTGAATCACACCTGGAGCAAAGATGTACCTATTGCTATGTTAGATCCTCCTGTGTAGCAGCCTTGAATTTTTCACCAATCTGCTGTGAAAATTAGCTGACATGTTCAACATCAGCACCAGGAGAACAGTCAAGATGACAGATCATGTAGGGGTTCAATCACAAATGACTTTAAAATGTGGTTCAAAGAGGAGTTCAGAAGCACACGGTGGTGGTCATGTCTTTCTGTGAGACGGTGGCCATGTTCAGGCTGTCAGGATGGATCTCTGGGATGGTCCTCTCTGGTCTCAGACACACAGCCAGTCTCTGTGAGAAACAAGGCCTTGGTCAGACGTAAAACAGGTGATATAGTAAACATGTTTGGATTGTCTTTTTTTTTAATCCGCAAACCTGTTTGAGAGAACCAGGGGTCCACACCAGCTTGTAGACCATGTAGATGGGGATCCACATGAAGGAAGAGAAGCCAATTATGTAACCGACCGTGATACTCCAGTCTGGGTACTTATAGTCAAACAGCGTGAGGGGAGGTGTTTTCAGCAGAGAGCTCACTATAATATACTGAGAGGAGAAGAGAAAATGTAGACTTCCATATTAAAAATTGCATGTGCAGATAAAATAGGTGGTATAACTGAATTACTATCGGCTTCTGACCTCAGTAATCTTGCAGGTGAATACCAAACAAACATACATTAAATCTTACTGGGATTCAAGTGATATGATTTCATAAACGATTATCCTTTCTAAAGGTAAGCAGCAGAAAGTTTGGAGAACTGTATTAATATGCTCATACTTTTAGTGTCTGAGAGAATAGAGGCAGATATGGTTTGTATTATTTTTGTAAATGTACTACAGCTTTTGAGGGTCTTTGAGAGGTGAGTGGTAAGGCTGTTACAAAGGTCCATCCATAAAATACTTTGGTTTCAGTTGTTTTTTGATGGGAAACAGATTTTTTTCTTCCAATGATTTATCCAAAGATAAATAGCAGATTTTGTCTTTTTGGTGATGTGGTCTTGTGACGTTTAAATTGCAGTATACTTTTATAACCTAATTTCATGCTTTGTTTTTGCCTTTATAAATGTTAAACTCAGATATGCTTTAGGCTTCTATCTCTGAGGTTTTGTACCACGGAGAAATAGTTCTGTCTTTTGTTTGTTTGATTATTGGCTGATGGGAAAATCCCATTTCCAGTCTTAAAACTAATTCTCAGTTAGTGTGACTGGGTCATGCTAACGAATGAATGAGCTTTTCACTGTAACTCTGACTGTAGTTTTTTAAGTAGAAGATTAACCACCTTAGTTTCGAGTCTTCTGAAACGTCTGTGTCAAAAATTTGTTAATGGCCGTGTTCTTTGTGGTCCAAAAATGCTTCCTATTTCACCTGCTTTAACCTTCTAATGTGTTTTCTGAGTTCATTCTACACTTTTTAAAAATGTATTAATGGGAAAATATTGAACATTCAATATTTTTACCTGTCGCCTGTGAATATTTCTTTCAGCCCACTGCAAATGCTAGTAGACAATAGGTAGAATAAAAAGAAAATAGACAAAAAAAAGGTGGATTCAAAAAAAGCAGAGACCTTAGAGTAGAAAATAAAGGATCACATTTGTTTTGGTGTTAAAAAGGTTTGCTGGAGAAAATATTCAACACTAAGGGATTTAATTGAGTTTAGTGGCTTCATTTCAGCAGCCTTAAAAGGTTGTTCCAGAAAGTGTTTTGTTTTGTACTTATATCTTATCTCTCTCTCTCAGTCTCCCAAATAGACTATTTCTTTATGAATCAATTGCTTTCACATGAATGCAAGTTAACATGTTTCCATTGTGCTCTTCCAAACTATATGCCGCTGCTGCAGTAATTCAGGTTTCCCATTAGGTTATTGGTGTAGTTAAAACTAATTATGTTTTTTTTGTTTTATCTCTTACCGCCAAAAATGCAGGACTTATGGCGACCCAGCACACTCTCCAGAACAATCCTGGTGCTTGGCCAAGCATTGCCTGAATATCATTACTAAATCTTTTGATCCCTAAAAGCATAAATGACAGACGTCAGGACTGTATCTCTTACAGCATATTAACAGTAGAAGGGACAGAAAAAAAAAGAAAGAAAAAGTATATGTGTACCATAGAACCAAGAAACTGCAACAGCTTCAAGGAAACCCACTGCAATAATGGAGCATCCTACTCCAAACTCTTCCAGTAGCTTCACCACATAGGCCCCACCCTATAATAATATCAAAGTTATGGGTTAAAACATCAGTGAATGTTTTATACTCAACACCATCATTTGAGACACAATAATCAGAATTTAAGTTTACAAAAGATAATCTTGACTTAGATATTACAATGATGAGGAGGTAACGAGAAAAAAAAACATGCTCAGATGAGCAAATCAAACTTACATTTGTAAGGGTGCTTAGAGAGCCCAAAAAACAGACGAACACCAAGCCTAGAACAAAAAGCTCACGTCTGTGAGAGAAGTACTCTGGATATTCATCCAGCACAGCGGTGATGATTGCCTCCAGCCCTCCGAACTAAAAATAACACAAACATTACTATTAGATCACCCATACATTAAAGTGAGCTGCAAGACACCTAAGTTGAACTTAAAAAAACATTTCTAACCACTTGTTTTATTGGATTAGGTCAGTGGTTCTCAAACTTTTTCTGTCATTCCCCACTTTGGACAAGGGGGAATTTTCAAGCCCCGCCTGTCCCCATCGCCCCAACACAATGCTAATGAAATATGAAACAATCTTAAAATGTTCCAATTTTATTGAAGTAACAAGTAGTATCTAAATACAAACTATCTACATCAAATAACAGCAAGCTCAAAAATAAAGAAAATAAAAATGCAGCTGTGTCAAAATTTGTATCAAGCTCAAAGATAGAAAAAATTAATGTGCCACTCTGCAATCTGTTAATAAAAGAAAATAAGTGAAATCCATCTGGCAATACAGGTCTATTTATCCCTGCATTAGTGGCTTCAATGAGCCTGTTTTGCATTGCACAGTTTCTCAAAACGGGGTTGCAGGCTTGATACTGCCACTCTCAAGTCATGCTTTGTTTTCAGTGAAGCAGCAGCTGAAAAGCCCATCTCACAGAGATATGATGTGGCAAAGGGAAGAAGAATGCACACAGCACACATAGTGGGGGAGAACGGGGTTGGGAGGGAGGAGGCGCCCCACGGCAGCAGGACAAGAAAAGGAACGATACGTGCTTTCCCGTAACCCCCAGATTCCACATACTCCGTCAGCGCTCCGCTCCGCTCCGCCCCGCTGACGTACGTCGTGCGGAGCGCTTGTCTTTCATGGAAATCAATGAGAGCTGTTCCACATCCACCGCTACTCCTCCGCACGTCTCCGTCCACGTACGTCTTCTCCGTCCGTCACCGACAAATTACGGAGCCGAGCTATTTTTTGCTCCGCTCCGGTCCGGCCAGGTCAAGATCCGCAATTGCAATCGCACCAAACAGGAAAAAGAACCTCGACAAATTCCGGTTCGTCAAATTAAAATATAGTAGCAACAGATTGGTGACTAGAAATTATAGCACAATTCTTATAAATATCTAAAAAATAAAAAAAATAAAAAAAATAACACCGTTTATTTAAATGATTGGATCCAAACTATTGGTTATTCACCAACCAGGAAGCAGATTTCTCATCTCCATTAAAATATTTATTTTATACCGAGGGACTTAAAGTTTAATCAAATCCATTCAAAAGAAACTTCTTATTACATGAATGAAAAGAGATGCTGAGTTGTAGAGAACAAGTTCATAAAAAAAAAGCAGTTTTGAATTATCCTTATCTCTGTTACAAAAATCTACAAAAAAAAAAAAAATATATATATATATATATATTTGGGCAGAAACTGAACATATGCTGGATGATGGTGGGATTTTTTTAATATGTCATACTAAATTAAGCGCTCACAGGGTTCATACAGGAATGAGTGACTCTAATTTAATGCTATTTTAATGCTATTTGAAATTATTTTAATGCCATCAACAAGAACCATGTACACAAGTTATTAGTGTACATGAAATATGGAGCTGTAAGCACAGTTCCATGACTCCTGTATGTATGTAAAAACACACACACACACATATATATACGTATATATATTCTCAAGCTTTTTCTCCGCCTCGAGCTTCCTTTCCGAACATACGGCTTTATAAACAGTTCCACGCAAATTAATAGCGATATAATATATCTGACAAAATTGTTTTTAGAAGCATTTTTATTAAAGAATCATAAATGCAACGATAAACATATTTAATTAATTTTAGTGCCAATTAAGGGCTTGATTAAAAAAAGAATTATGAATTGTAATTATTTTTAATGATCCGCGGAAACCCTGGTTCATCTGGCGCATGCCCTCTACGATCTCCAAGGAACTCAGAGCGGAGCGGAGGGGACAGCGGCGGCTGTAGGCTTTGCTTTGTGCAGGCGGTCTGGAGCGCAGCGGGGCGGAGCGCTGACGGAGTATGTTCTCCAAAAGTCGCTAGATTTGTCGCTAGTCGCTTTTTTGAAAAAGAGTCGCTGGAGGGGTCTGAAATATGGCGTCAAAGTCGCTGAGTTGGCAACACTGGGGCGCGAAAGTTTATTCCGTTACAAATAATATGCCGACGTCACGTCAATCATCATTTTGGTACTTCAGTTCCAGGGGAAATTTTTCTCATATCTAATGTTCTTTTAATTAGACTGCATGTAGGCTAGTAATGATTACTTTGTGGGTTTGATTAGTCTAAAAAGCGGCAACATACAGCTATAAGGACAGTTTTCTCTCACACGTTATAGTCACACACACACACACACACACCGGAACTTGGCGCGCCCCACCTGTCACGTCTCAATTCCCCACCAGTGGGTCGCGCCACACACTTTGAGAACCGCGGGATTAGGTGCAATGTTTTAAAGAGCTTTTTAAAAATAAAAAATCTGAGAAGTGTGGCCCCATCACTCAAAAACCCATCAATGACATCCAGCGCTAATTTGCGTTTAGTAGTTTCTATAACAAATAATAAGTAATTTCCTCTTAGTGTGAATCCAGTTTTCTGTGAAGGTCTGCGAGTTATACCACTGAACATTAGAGAAAAGATATGTTATGTAGAAGATTGTGCAGAAGTTTCGGTTTGGTTTAGAAACAACATCACTAGTTTCATTTAAGGGGGCCCTGCTCTATGTAAAATCCAATCCAACTTTATTTATAAAGCACTTTAAAATTGCGCTACAGTGAACAACAGCAAACCCATACACAGAATCAGAGGACTTAAATTTATAAAATCAATAAAAGCTTAAATAAAAATAACAAAATTAAAATAAGAACTAAAAATAAAATAAATTAGTTTCAAGGAGGATTTAGAATCAGACAAAGATGTTTTAATACGCAATGGGAGGTCCTTTCTTATTTTTGGAGCTTGATCCCCCCTAAACTTTTGTTTGTTTTTTTAGGCACCAAATGGAGCAGCTGATGGGCTGATCTGATTGTATGAAGGTGCATGTCCACCTCAGTTGCAGACTAGTGCCATTAAGAAGAGATAGTAATGGTAGAAACCAAGCTGGACTGTGAAATTGCTGTTTGCCATGTTGTGCCATTTAAGGAAGGGGTCATGATCCCTGCCTCCACCCACCCAACCTAAGCAAATGGGTGATTAACAGGCCCTGATGTCTGCTGAGGAGATAATGCAGTCATTTGATTCAACTGAGGCTGGAGCAAAGACGCATCTAAAACATAAAGGACAGTGGGTTCCGAGGACAAGAGTTTGTGTTCCCTCTAATTTAGAGCACACAGAAAAGATCATTCAGTGGTGCCTCTGCTATGAAAAGAAACAATACTTGCCATCATAAAAAGGTCATGATGCAGAACACCTCTGCTAAACAATACTCTTGAACAGAAAACCCCTCCATTATCCATTTGATGAAAGTTAAGATTATTTACAAGAAAGAATGTTCAAAAAGTCTGGATTCTAAATATGGAAAGCCAGTAGAAAGATTTACCCAAAGATCTATATCTTTTCTGTGGAGTAAGCATATTGACACTGTATCTAAAGTCTTTTTACAGTAGAATAGCTGGATTTATACCGACATAAAATCCCACACAGGTAGACTTAATTAATTGATTTAGTTAGGGGAGAGATGAAGGGAATTAGTGGTAAGGAATTTTCAGATGATTTATTATAAACAGATTGAAGGCTATTAATCATTCGCCTTCTGCTTTATAACTATATAGTAATTTATGTCAATTCATAATTAACATATTTTAATAAAATAACATATATTAATAAAAATCCTTAAAGTTTGTAGTTTAAAGAACTCCCCTATTCTCTGAAGATGAGACATGCGAATTTGTTGCAAGCATTAGTAAACCTCAAAGCAGTGCAGATAGGTGGTTACCTTTTAAAAGGCACATTTAATAAACATGAGTAGAAATAGCAGTGACATGCTTCTTTTTTCAGCCCTTTGTTGTACAAACTGAGGTTTCAATTACATATTATTATGTAATGACACAGATTTCATACCGTGCTATCGAGTCCCAGTGTGATCATCATCACAAAGAAAATGATTGCAAAAAAAGTAGACCCCATCATGTTTGCAATTGCTTCCGGGTATGTGATGAACAGTAGACTTGGCCCTGAAATGCAAAATAGTAATAATGACAATAAATGTGTTTAAGGCAGAATTTACAAAATTATGAATATGCAGTGGTTACGTTTCAGTCATCTGATTTAAATGGTCATTGATGAATTTTCTGACCTTTATCTTTGGCCACATCCTCCACCTCTACTTTCCTCATCTCGGCCATGTAGCCCAGAACCGTGAAGATTACAAAGCCCGACACAAAGCTTGTCAGACAGTTCACCAAACTTGTCACAATTGCATCACTATAAAAAAAAAAAAAAAAAAAAAGGTAAAATACACGTAAACGTAATGCAACTTACTTAGATGATGTTACTGTCTGGTTTGATTTCTTTTGGAGGTGCCTTCTGTCAAACAATTTTACAACAACCATATCCACATCTGGCGACAGCATTTATGAAAGATTTAAATGCAATATTCCACTAATGAAGAGCAATTTCTTGCTACAACTATGGTTTTATGGTTATAACAGCTTAATCTGATGTAGAAAAAAAGAGAATGGAGTGGTATGATATAAGGAGACAAAAAATTAAACAAATTTAATAATAATTAGAAAAAAAAAAAAAAATATATATATATATATGTATATATATATATATATATATATATATATATATATATATATATGTATGTATATATATATATATATATATATATATATATATATATATATATATATATATATATATATATATATATATATATATATATATATATATATATATATATATATATATATATACAGGTGCTGGTCATAAAATTAGAATATCATGAAAAAGTAGATTGATTTCAGTAATTCCATTTAAAAAGTGAAACTTGTATATTATATTCATACATTACATACAAACTCATATATTTCAGATGTTTATTTTGTTTAATTTTGATGATTACAAATGACAACAAATGAAAATCTCAAATTCATCATATCAGAAAATTAGAATATTACTGAAGACCAATAAAAACAAAGGATTTATAGAAATGTTGGCCAACTGAAAAGTATGAACATGAAAAGTATGAGCATGTACAGCACTCAGTATTTAGTTGGGCCTCCTTTGGCCTGTATTACTGCAGCAATGCGGCGTGGCATGGAGTCGATCAGTCTGTGGCACTGCTCAGGTGTTATGATAGCCCAGGTTGCTCTAATAGTGGCTTTTAGCTCTTCTGAATTGTTGGGTCTGGTGTATTGCATCTTCTTCTTCACAATACCCCATAGATTTTCTATGGGGTTAAGGTCAGGAGAGTTTGCTGGCCAATTAAGAACAGGGATACCATGGTCCTTCAACCAGGTACTGGTAGCTTTGGCACTGTGTGCAGGTGCCAAGTCCTGTTGGAAAATGAAATCTGCATCTCCAAAAAGTTGGTCAGCTGCAGGAAGCATGAAGTGCTCTAAAACTTCCTGGTATGTGGCTGCGTTGACCCTGGACCTCAGAAAACACAATGGACCAACACCAGCAGATGACATGGCACCCCAAACCATCACTGACTGTGGAAACTTTACACTGGACTTCAAGCAACGTGGATGAAGTGCCTCTCTTCTTTTCCTCCAGACTCTGGGACCTTGATTTCCAAAGGAAATGCAAAATTTACTTTCATCAGAGAACATGACTTTGGACCACTCACCAGCAGTCCAGTCCTGTTTCTCTTTAGCCCAGGCAAGACGCTTCTGACGCTGTCTGTGGTTCAAGAGTGGCTTGACACAAGGAATGCGACAGCAGAAACCCATGTCTTTCATACGTCTGTGTGTGGTGGTTCTTGAAGCACTCACTCCAGCTGCAGTCCACTCTTTGTGAATCTCCCCCACATTTTTGAAGGGGTTTTGTTTCACAATCCTCTCCAGGGTTCGGTTATCTCTCTTGCTTGTACACTTTTTTCGACCACATCTTTTCCTTCCCTTCGCCTCTCTATTAATGTGCTTGGACACTGAGCTCTGTGAACAGCCAGCCTCTTTAGCGATGACCTTTTGTGTCTTGCCCTCCTTGTGCAAGGTGTCGATGGTCGTCTTTTGGACAACTGTCAAGTCAGCAGTCTTCCCCATGATTGTGTAGCCTATAGAACTAGACTGAAAGACCATTTAAAGGCTTTTGCAGGTGGTTTGAGTTAATTAGCTGATTAGAGTGTGGCACCAGGGGCCATCAATTTTGAACCTTTTCACAATATTCTAATTTTCTGATATGATGAATTTGAGATTTTCATTTGTTGTCATTTGTAATCATCAAAATTAAACAAAATAAACATCTGAAATATATGAGTTTGTATGTAATGTATGAATATAATATACAAGTTTCACTTTTTAAATGGAATTACTGAAATCAATCTACTTTTTCATGATATTCTAATTTTATGACCAGCACCTGTATATATATATGAATGTATGGATTTTTTGCATTAGGTTTTCTCCTGTATACAATTAAATACCTAAGTGAAAAACAAAGGGATTCAAGTCATCATTTGTTATGTCATATAGGATTATTTTGGTAGTTGGTATTGAGACATTAAATTATGTTTTCTTTCATTTACTAAGTTATGTAAACCTCACAGTAAAAATGTAGGCGCTGAATATTTGTTCCATCAAAAACAGATTAGAATACAAAATCCCTTTATTGTCCCACAATGGTGAAAAAATTGTCACACAAATGTGGACCTTAGAAAAATGTATAAGAATAACATACTAGTGAAGAAGATAAACAATAAAATACTATACTGTAAATTGTTTTAACAATATAAAACTGTGCACCTGGAGAATAAATAACCAATATACAGCTATGGACATTTTTACAGTAAGGGATATTTGAAAATACCTCTAATATCAGAGATGTGCAAAATGACAGCAGCATGTTATTTAAATGACTAAGATAGAAACTTTGCAAAATCAGCATTAATAAACAACTCATTGAGGTCATTGGATTGGGAACAGTGGTGGTTGTAAAGTGAAACAAACCTAAAGGTTTGTTTGTTACTATTGTGGAAACAGACCTAAATCAATTATAATCTAAACGATTACGCCTCTCAGAACAGATACATTATATGTTTTCATTAATAGCTTCCAGAGGAAGCTACCTTCTATTGTGGCATCTGGTTAATTCATGGTGGTGCTTTAACTTAGAAGCATGCTCGCAGATCTGCAGATGCAATCTTGTTTGTGTTAGTCCTTTTGTTAAATTTAAACAGTGTTTATATTAAACATGTATAGTTATTGTGTGCTGATGGGCTTTTACTGTTTCATACTAATCTTAGCTAATGCATGATTTACATCAGTTTTATCTTAATATCAAGACTATCTACTTTATTTTTAGTTGTAAAACACAGATTAAAATTAATCAGAAGTTGAATGGTCAGTGGACTTGTAGGCAACATACCGATAGCAGTTATTTGTAAAAGGGTTGTAGCTAGAAAGAGCCAGGAGAACCCCAAACCCAGGACCCAGAGAGAAGAAGATCTGAGCAGCAGCATCCACCCACACCTGGAAAACAGATGCAGACTTTTTGACCCTTTCTTGATTCTGTCATCTGGGATGCTGCAGTTTTTTCAAACATGGAAATTAATCTTAAACATTACTTCCCATTGGCGGTTTAGTGACTTAACTATTGTAAAGTCTCTGTTTCTCTAAACTGTGAACTTGGCTAATCAATGTAATTCTGTGTTTGTCAGAGGAAGTTCGAGCATCTGCACAGCTGTATGCAGGGAGATCTGAAGAGCATTCGGCGGTAAAAAGAGGAGAACAGCGTTGGATATCCGTGAGTGAGAGAGAAAGGGGGGAGCCTTTGTTAATGGGTAGAAAATCTAAACTAATTATGCATCTTATTATCCTGCTCTGTGGTTTATTTATGCATCTCATTTCATCTCATCCATATTCGCTTCCCAACAAAGCTCTTGCAAAGGTTCAGTGAAACACAGCATTGAGCCGGAGGGAGGAGAGGACTTTTCATAGATGGAAGAGATATATAGGCAGATTGTCAAGAGGCTGCTATCTATTGAAGAACTCTGTCGAAAAGATTTGTTAAAAAACCCTCAAGTTAACCTAAAAGTATTTACAATAAACATTTATTATTCTTCAGAAGAAAAATGAATCACTTTAACAAACATTCAATTTAGCTTCTTTTATAATTTTAATGAAACATGAAGCCAAAAATAGGCTACTAGAATAAATAAACAAAAAAATCTCCTTCACGTTTGGCCTGCATATGGGATAATATCATATGGTACAAAACATGTAATGTTTTAAGCTGATAGAATGGGTTAGGAATCAGCCTATCATAATAGAAATGGAAAAAGTCTTCATGCTGTACTTATTTTTATTAAGACAGATAATGATTATCTGAATAACATACACTGGTCTCTAGCAGCTTGTCCCACTGTGGTTTCAGATAAAATACCACTCCTCTCCAGGCCCCTGGCAGAGTCGCACCACGAATCAGCAGGATAAAGAGCACAATGTACGGCAAGGTGGCGGTGACCCACACAACCTAATGGAGAGGAAACCAAGGGAAATAGGAACATTTATTTATCTTGGTAATTCAATTATAAAATGCTTTTTAAGATGAGTTACACGTGAATGCTTAAAGCTAAGGAAAAGAGAAAATTAGAAAATGAACAATAGAAAAGGATGATGTACAGTATGTGCACTTGATATTTAATGAACTACGCCATTGCTGCATCTTTGCTGGAAGTCTTTCTGGGGATTCGGTCAGTTTGCTGAGAAATCAAGCAGCCACTTTGACATTGAGTTGTTGTGTTTAATCACTGTTGTAGTTTGTTTTGATTTTGGAACTAGAGTTGAAATACCAATGTTAAAATGTATATTAAAAGAGGATTAGACATATAATTCAGAAATAGGTGATATTTCAATGCTGAAAGCATTGTGAGATAACAACATTTCAACAGTTTAGTGTACAACATTCCGTAAAAATTCAAAAAATATCCACTGGACTTGGTTTTCAAGATTTGAAGACGTTTCGCCACCTCTCCAGGAAGCTTTCTCAATTCAAATGTCTGGATCCGCAGTGAGTTTGAGTCTTATATAGACAGTGTACTCAGTGTACAACATTGTTTTGATGCTGAATTAATGTTTTAAACTGAAATTATTTCACCACCATTTACAACCTTTACCGTCAATTGAATGCCAGCTCTCTTAACTGAGCCAGCCGGGTACTTTTAGCAGTGTGGTGAAGGTGCCAAGTCCAAAATATGATATAAGCATCTTCAATAGGATTGGCATCAGAAGGATGCATCAAGTGATCACGAATTTCCAGATAAAAGGAAATTCCTGATTGACTTTGGACCTGAAAAAACAAAACAGCAGCAAATGACATGGAAACCCAAATCAACACTAACAAAGAGAATTTTAGACCACCCAGTAATACTAAAGTAATTTTTTTCTTTAGTCCAGATATGACACTTTTAATGTGTCTGGTTTAGGGGTGGTTTTACACAAGGACTGTGACGGTTATAGTTAATGTCCTAGATATGTCTAGATGTGGTGAAAGTTAAATATCTGAGTTCATTTTCTCCTGCAAATGTATTTTCCCTCCACAAAACTTTTCATCTGTGCCTGAATACTACCTGGATTGTTAGTAGCAACGTTTCTGTGATGAATATCTTTTACATAGCTACAATTAAACCCTAATCATAATGTTGAGTGGAAATAAATGCTTAAAATCCATCTATGTGAGGTGTGAAGTAAACTTTTTTTTTACTGAGGTGCATCTGAAGATAAAAAAGGATGTCCTACCTTCCCTGAGGTTCTCACACCCTTCCAGAGGCTGAAGTAGACTATAGTGAAAATAAGAAAGAGGCAGAGCATCAGCTGCCAGCGAACGCCCCCGATGTCTCTCAGCCCTGAAGATTTGTGGATCTCAAGAACGTTTCTCCTATTCAAAGAAAATCCTTGTATCATCAAGTTGTCAGCAAACAAGGCAAGAGGGGTTTGGGGATAAAAATAACCAACTTGGCAACATTTCTGAGGGCTATTACAGTAAAAGCTATTTATACATGCATATGTGGTTTCTTTTACTCACACTTACATGCACTTACGTGTAAAATTCCTCTGCCGGAGACCTGGAGGAATTTGTCCAAGTCACGTTATCCATGCCAAAGTAGTTGGTGCAGTTGGGGGTGTTCCAGACATTATTGCAGTTTGTCCATGGGAGGATGCTGGAGAAGGAGGAGTAGAAGTAGAAGAGGGCCCAGGCGATGATGGTGTTGTAGTAAAAGGACACATACAGAGCGATGACACATATGGCATATCCTATTCCTGAAAGAGGAAGTCACACCTTACATAATATCCCCACTTATAGCTTAGTTTTGTAAACCATATGCTGTGAATAATTATGAAAAGGGTTCAATAAAAGGGGCTGTGTTAAACCAGTTCATTGTTTACCATTACCTTTAAAAATGGGACAGATGTGTTTCCATATGGATATGGCTCCAGTTCTGTGAAACTGCCCCAGTGCCAGCTCCATGTAAAACAGCGGTACGCCACCAAAGATAGCCATCAAAATGTAAGGGATTAGGAAAGCACCTGAACACATAGAAAAGAAAAAAAGAAAGAAAGAAAGAAAGAAAGAAAGAAAGAAAGAAAGAAAGAAAGAAAGAAAGAAACAAAGAAACAAAGAAACAAAGAAAATAAAAAAGAAACAAAGAAAGAAAAAAGAGAAAGGAAGAACCATAAAAAGTTGCTTATGAAAACCCAAGTAAATTTTAATTTCCTGCATTGAAAATCATTTTTATTGTGACCAAAAAAATTGGAAAAATACTTATGACTTTTTATCGTATGTCATTTCAAGTTATGTTCATTTAGTTGCTTCAAATTGCTCTACTAAATGTAACCTTCATTGTAGAATCAAGTGCGTCAAGCTTTTTCTTTCTTGTATATAGACATTTTAAATTTCAAGAGACGAAAAAAAAAACACGGACAGACCTACAATATGATAAAAATAGCTTAATTGAAAATAAAAAGAGTGGAGGTGAAGTTGTTTTTATGAAGGTTTTTTTTTTTCTTTTTTCAGAACGCGCGGTCGGCACCATGGACAGTTCCCATCATTAGTTGTCTTTTATAAAGTAGTTTTAAATGGATTATGATTTTTAACACGTATGTTAATTATGATTATTAATATCATTGTAACTTTTAAATTATATTAAAAAAGTAACTGACTTATCAAAAGTAGTTTAAATATTGTGTTTGGGAGGATAACATCGAAAAACAGTCTTACCGCCTCCGTTTTGATAGCAAATGTAAGGAAATCTCCAAACGTTTCCCAAATCCACCGCAAAACCGATGACAGACAGAAGAAAGTCCATCTTTTTACTCCATTTGTCCCTGGAGTCTGTCTGGGTGACAGTTGGCACAGCCGCGGCGTTGTTGGCGCTGTAGCCGGAGTTTGGGGAGCCCTGCTGGGGCAGTGTGCCGGCCATGACCGCTGAGTCCTGTTCGGAGCAATGGACTGTGAAAAGTCATGGAGAGGAGCCGCTCCAGAGGAGAGGGGGACGTTTCTCCTGAATCCAATGACAAGGCCGAGTGGGAGGAGTTGGTGAACCTGAGGAGACACGGATGGAGGTACCTGTTGTTTGTGGGGAAGGGGGGTTATATGTTTATACTTTCTTTCTTTCTGAAATATGCTTTGACATGAAATGATATGACTTAAGTTATCTAAATAACCTGCTGAAATTACCTAATGCTTGAACTCTGCTTATTCTATTATTTTTAAGTGCTGTTCAAAAAAGCAAAAGTAAAAATACATCAGTTTTACCTTTATTTTGATTGTCTATATATAGGCTGTTAAAAGGACATAAATTATGGTTTGAAATAGGTCCCCTGATTCAATACTATATGAAATCACCTTTATGAAACTAGTCTCACTGCAAACAACAAATTTCAAGCTAAAAAAAATTATCAGCTGAGTAGATATTAGGGTTTTTGTCACGTTGGTAGTAAACCTCCAACAGAATCACATGTGTTTTGCATCAGCTTTTTCATCCAATACCTTCCTGTGTTGTTTTCAATCTTTGTCTCCATTAATTGTAATCAGTTTCCATGTCATTGCAGAAAAAAAGTATCTCCTAAGCTTAATGAATTTAACCACCATATGTCACTGTGGGGAAGGCATTTTCAGGGTCATGCGTTAAGTGTGTTTTCTACCACACAATTTAACTAGAGCTCAACACTGCTCTTACCTGAAAGAAGTTTTTTGGCAAATTGAAAAATGAACTACCTGTCTTTCAAGGATAACCTTTTTCCTGCCATTTATCCAAATTTATGTTGGTCTTCAACTATTTTGTCCTTGCAGCAGATTTTTCTGCTTGTGCAATGTGTGCAAACTTTATCTTGCACACATTTTTAGCTTAGATTAACCTGTAAGATATACATAGCCTGGGATAATGTTTTATAATCTCACCCTACACTAAAGGTCTCAACAACCCAATACCTGGAGTGAATCTTGATCATTGTCCAGCAAACCTATTGGGCCTGATTAGTTAGGATACTATCATTACTTCACGAAATCATTAAAATCTCTGTTTACCTACTACATGAGTTCTGAGTTGTTTGAGTTGGTTGCACTGGATTTTATTGAAGACTTTTAGAAATAAGAAAGTGATTTTTAATTTTCACATATAAACAAAAACAATTTTCTTTTTACTTAAGAAAAAATCATGTCTAACAAAGTTTTTATCATAGTATTTATTGACTTCTTGGCAGAAGTTTCAAATGCTGAAATGAAAATCAACTGATACATTTCAAACAGATAGGTCACAAAAAAGGCAAAAATTAGATGTATTAAAAAGTTAAGTGAAAAGAAAGAGGATGACTATATTTAAAATAAGTGGACCGGTGATAGATCCTTAAACTACCTTGTCCTCCTGATCTGATTTATTAATATAGTTTGCTGAAAACACCTCTGTCATATCCGAGCAGTTTAAGTGCGCTCATCTAGAAAACCTAATAAAATGACTATCATATCCAACCCTTTCAGCTCTGCATAGACTAAAAGACTACTATCTGGATACAGTGGCATCAGAAATCATAGGTGAGCAGGAAGTAACTGAGGGAAAATGGATATGACGCAGTATGAGATACAGGCAGAGGCATCCAGCATCATCTGGAAATTGTCACGTAAAAGGCCCAGTTGTAGCCAAACTGTCTGGACTGGATGTCACATGACTAAAGTTGTTATATTAGAATTTATGAAAAGGTGCAGATGGCTAGTATATACTCCTAATAATCACATTTTAATCACAACTCACATGCATCAAAGAAAAAAGTCAATAGGAATTCACCCATCTGCAGAGGTAAGTAAACAACAGATGACATAAAAACCAAACTTGTTGTGCAGCCAGAATGGGGCACCCCGAAGGCCCATAGCATCATAACACTTTAACTCTAAAGCTGGTGTCCCTGGTTTCCTGAAACACACTCTCTTGTCAGTCTGTGTTGGCATACACGACCAGAAGAACATCAGATTGACAGGGGCTTGTATCATATGCCCTGCTGCCTGTAGGAGCCCGTCTATTCTAATCACACACGGACAGGTGCACGTTGACCCCTACCCTTATGCACTGCTCACTGACAGGTTGGACAGTTCTGAAATCTTACTGCCCAGGTAATGGTAACTTTCATTTATTTACAGAGACAGTTTCTCCTTATAAATACAGTAATGTTTATTATTGTAATATTTATAATTTCATGCAAACATCAAGTGTTGGCTTTTCTTTATCACAGATAATGTTCTACTGTGTGTCAGTTTGACAAACCTTTGGCTTGTGAGTACAGTACCTGGGTTTTTACATTCATTAATGGAGAGTTTAGTTTAGTTTAGTTAATTGTGTTAGCTGAAATGTTAGTTTTATTATCCTATTCTTTAGTTAACATTCAGTTTGGCTGATCTAACTTTTTATCATGATTCAGGTAAGCATCTTAAATACTGTCATCTGGCTATCACATGTTTTTATTTGTATCTCCTTTGTGTTTATATCACCCCTAAAGATTTGGTTCTTATTAAGGGCATTTTTAAGAGGAGTTTGTTTTGTTTCTCTCAGCACCAGCAGCAAGCTGGCCTCCTTTCTGTTCCCAAAGACTGGGTTTATCTCACTGTCTCCTCGTTCGGGTTGTTTATGAGATCTTCTGCTGTGTGTCATAGAGTAAAGTTTTGCACATCCCTGTTAAGTTGGAACAGAGCAGACAAGATGTGGGTGAGGTCTGTCTGCTCCTTTGTTAACTCAATTCACCCAGGTGCAATATTTTAATATTCAGTTCACAAGCTGATCAAGTAATTTTGCACTCAAACTGAGTCTGGTTTCTCAGCTAAATCCCCCCTGCAGTCCCTGTAGTAGGTAAGAACGGGAAAGATAATTCACAATCAGGATAGGATGTAAGTACAACAACCATGGTAAAAGTAATTTTAAGATAATGTAGATAAAATTTAATGTTACAAAACATTTCTATGAAATTAATCACACAAACACTTTGTGTAAAAACACAAAGGGACTAACTTATTTAGAAAAACCTTAATTGCAAATTTAACAACTGAATATTTCTTGAATTATTTTTAAGTTAAATAAACAAAAACAAAAAACAAACTCTTGGAAAATAGGACAGTTTTAATAGGAGATAGAGCCTACAGCAGGTCCCATTCTGATATTTTAGAAGTTCAGGAAATGTATTAACAACTTACTTTCAGCTTTGAGAATGAAGTCGCTTAGAGAGCCAGACTATGTCATGTTGGTCGTTGTTTTTAATATATTTGTAAGCAATTTTTCCATACTGATTTCAGTTATTTTCAGAATTATTTCAACCCTTTAACAGACCCATACGCAACAACAAGACAGCATTTCTTGGTTATATATCCTTGACGAGAAATTTGATTTACGTACTAAAACCATGCAAACCATTTGCACCTAAAAAAACAAGAGTGAAATGTCTCAAATATCTATACATAAATCAAAAACAGGTTACAATCTTCTCCAGTGTTCTGAATAACAATTAAGAATAGTTAATGTTTTATTTTTTTTAATTCTTTTTAATAACTTTAATGACACATAATCAGATTTGTCAACGGTTAGCGAACAACTTTTATGAATGCACTACAGCCAAAATTGGAATGCAGTGGGAGTGACTTATTGTTGTAGTTAGCTTAATTCTAAATAAAGGAATGTTCATTTTAAATTATAGGTATCAAATTTTTTTTCAAAATCCAAGTGACCATTACTTCACAAATAAAAGTTATAATAATGTATTGTTGCTAACCAAGCAAAGACAACCAATATGTAGGAAGTCTGGACAACTGTTGGATTTTACTGTGCAATCAATACTAAGTACCAGTGTTGATATTGTGGGGTCCTGATGAGGAAAGTCTGTGTTGCTTTTGTCATTTTAATTTGGAATAGATGTGGGGGGGTCTTCATTTGTTTCTCACTAGAAATTGTTTTTATTTTATTTTATTTTTTTATTCCTTTTCTCTCATGTCCATTTTTTCAGTTGTTGTTTGATAAAGTCAGTCAGATTTTAACCTGGTGAGACTTAGAGGGAGACAAGGAGTTTATTGACATGAATTAGTATCAGCAGTTTTGGTGCTCAGGCCCTAGCAGCTGACAGCTGAGCATTGCTGCTAATGATGATAGAATGGGCGGATTAGAATGGAGATGTCCTCCACTGAACACCGGTGGTGGACTGAATGATTAAAGAGGAACAGACCTGAGGAGGGACATAGACCAGGGCAGTGAAGGCGGTGGAAGTGGATTGCAGCTGGATGGAAAACCTGATTCCTACACTGTTTTTTAAAAGAAATATACTGAGGTACTATGTGCACATAAACACTTTCAAGATGTTGATATATCTTGTTTCACTAGTCAGTGCATTAGCAGTCTCCCTTCCTTGTTTATCAAAAGTCCTGCTACGGCATTTCTACAAAGTAAAACCAAAACCCCCAAATATCTAAAGCCAGTGTTTGTCCTCCCAAAGAGGGAATTTTAGGTTAAAGATTATCACTAGGTTAAAAGAGGAAAAAAGGGCTCCGACCTCACTGCGCTCAGTCTGTCATGTTGCGGTATCCCTCTGTCTTTTCACCACCTGATTCACTTGACAGCTCAGACCTGCAGGCAGAACTGGACTGCTCACCCCAAGACATCACACTAGAGTTCGCTGGAGCTTATAGCAGCTTTTCTGGCTCAGATTCTCACTGAGATAGTACTTACTAAAAATGCTCACACATTTATGCTGCAGATACAGATGTGATAGCTGCTCAGTAAAAGATATGCAAACTATGCTGATTGTCAGGTATGTGTTTATGGATTTGGCATGAGAGTTTATATGAGACTGTTGCCACCTTCTGGATATCACTGTGGCAACAAAAACAAGCTTTTTTGCTCAAATTCTTTATTTTAAGTAATGAGCACAAACCTTTTCACAAAGTGGATGATAAATTTCATCACAACCAGTAACTGATCTTTTGGTGGTCTTAGAGAAGGGTTAGAGAAAGTGTATCTAAGTACCAAAAAACATCACCATAAGCATCGTGAGCAACATTAATTTGAGTTTAGTGTTTGCATAATAATAGAGAAAACAGAATATATTGTTTTATTGGTATGTTTTACGTAAAAATTTTGTAATATTAGGTTATTTTACTTTATTTTTCATGCTATTATATAAAATTAATTGTATTGTATTTTATTGTATTTATAATAAGAGATAGGAGCCTCATCTGAAATAACAAACAGCCCCTTGATTTGTCTCAATGAAGATAGAGCTAGACTATATAGCATCTTTTATTTATCTTTTAAGGCTACAAAGATCCCTTTAAATAAGTTAGAGCATTTAGCTTTGACATCAAAAGCTACTATTTCTTTAGACATATACTTTTTAAAAAGTGTTTATAGCTAAAATTCTGCAAATAATTAAAGCAGGGTTTTTTTTAAACTACAATAAGTGATTGATTGCACTGATTGGACATTATTAATTTATTTAACATCATTTTTTAGCCTAATGACTGGTTTTTCTCAAATTGACCACAAGATGGCACCAACAATTTTAGAAAGAAACACAAAACTCAGCCTTATTAGGTGTAGAAATACGTTATGGAGTACATGACTTGTAGAAGCTATCAATGGGTTAGATATTCATACAATATTAACATACAGCCTATGTAGACCATACTTTAAGTTTAATTTACTGATGAACTGATAACCTGCCATTGATAGAAAAATATCAGCCATATAGTTTGATTTCCAAAAATGAGAGATGAGAGCTTTGATTCCTAAACATTTTTAGTTCAATCCACATGTTTAAAACTGTGAAAAGAAAAGTCTCATAAGTAGCCTACTTTAACTTTCTTTACTGATTACCATAATACCGTATTCAGATTTAGTTTACTGCATTTGAGCGCTACAGTATGTAACACCTAATAGAGAGTTATTCAAGCACATTAAGATGAAATATATTTAAAAGAATCTAGCAGTGAATACCGTTCCCCGGAAATATTTCAAATGAATATAGAAATTGTATTAATAATAACCCTTAGCCAATCATTGGCCACCCCTGTGGCCACCCCTGCCATTTTCCCCCCTCTAATACAGATGGTGGCAGCAGTAATACTCTCAAGTGGAATATTCAAAATATTAAAATTTTTTGTGGTTAATTATATACATCATTATACTAACATTAAAGATGATAAGTACAGAATTCATGTTCTTTTCAGAGCTAGATTTTGTGTTATATGGGATAAAGAGATAATTATGTGCCTCTGCAAGTCATCTAGGATTCTTAAGTAAAATCAAAGATAAATAACAATTTAAATAAAAAAAAATCAAATAATCAATTTACGTAGATATTAGTGTTGTAAATATCCATTTTATGCAGAATGTTTATTGATAAAAGTAGGTAAGTAATGACAATGATGATTGATTTATGCCCCAGAACTCAAAACTGAGTTTAATCCACTATACCTTTTATCTAGAAATACGGATGTTTAAATATATGGGTCTATTTGTTAGCAAAGGCTGTACGAAAGTATAGTTAGAGTTTATTTCGAAAATATGGATATTTTGCTCGTTAATTTTCCTGTTGGAACAGTGTAGATTGACCGTGAGGTTCTGGTGCCTATCCGCTTTCGGCCAGCCCTCAGTACCAGTGGTGTCAAAAGTACACACATTTGTTACTTAAGTAGAAGTATAGATACTGCAGTTTAAAAACACTGGTAAAAGTTGAAGTATCAACTTGACCTCTTTACTCAAGTAAAAGTGAAAAAGTATTTGCTCAAAAAACTACTTAAAGCATAAAAGTATAAAGTAACCTTTAAAAAAAACAGCCAGATGCCGCTATATGAACTGAAAGCTCAATTTTTCGACTATTTCTAAAAATTCTCTGAGATAGGACCAAGGATGAGGGAGGTCTTTTTGGTCTCCATCTCCCGATACGCTCTCGCCTGTGTCCGACCTTTCAGACATTTCAACATCTTTTCTGAATCCCACATTGTAGCATGGTATAGACAATTCACGTTAGCAGTTTGAAGAACACCTGCTTGCTTCTGATGACTTCCTTTAACTAACCAATGAGTGTTTGCGTTCTATGACTCATCCAATCACTAGTTTTCACTAGATGTGGATGGAGCCAATGATCTGCCTTGGATGGAGCACATGACGGGAAATGAATATTTACAAACATTAAACCAGGGGCCTGTTTCAATAAGGAAGTTCAACCAACTCTGAGTTAAAACTTGAACTCTGAGTTGACTTATCCTGAGATTGGAAACTCTGAGTTTTGGGTTTCAGAACAGCTGAAATGAGTTAGTTCAATCAACTCTAAATTGACTGACTCTGAGTTAAGCGCGTGCGCCACAACTATAAAAAGCCATTATCAATGGAGCACAGATATTACGAGTCACCATGGCAACAGCGTCAGACAAAAAAAGGTGTGCATATTTCTCACCAGCAGAACTGGATGTGCTTATGCAAGCATATGCAGAATTTGAACATGTATTTTAAAAAAAAGCAACACGGCTGCAGCGGCGAAGGAGAGAGTTAGCTTGGGTGAAAATAGCTGCTCGAGTCAATGCGTAAGTTTACATTTTAATTACTTTTATACAGTGTTGGGTGTAATGAATTAAGTTAATTAAGTCATATAAATACTGTAATTAAATTAAAGACTATAAAAAAAATTGTGGATTTAATATCAAATTTTTAAAAGGTATATTTTGATTTGAACTTTCTCCCTCTAGTTACACACTTTGGTCAATTTAAGATTAATTCATGCAATTGAATATTGTTTATTTGAAAGCATTAGAAGTGCAGTTTCTTGTCTCTCCTTGTATTGTTCAAGTGGTTGAGGTTGATTTGGGATTTAGAAAGTAATAAGTAAGTAAAACAAATTAGTAAGTAGACCAATACTTTCTAGAGACAGTAATTATTACATTAATCTAATTAGACTTGTTGAAGATAAAATTTGTAGTTAGTAATTAAGAACTATTTTAGAGTAACTTACCCAACTGTTATAATATCAGAGGTGAAACTGGAAGAACAGTATTTTATTAAACCTAATTTAGTTTTCATGGATAGGTGCAATGCTGCAGGCATCAAAAGAACATGGCAGCAGCTGAAATTGAAATATAAAAACATACTTCAAGCAGGTAAGACTTGAGCACATCATGGGAGTAGAGTAGCTACCTGGCTTTACAAACAGGATCATCCATAAAAGGACATGCCATTTCATTCCCTTTGATGTGCTCTACGTGACTGAAATGTGTGCAATGAATACTGTATGTCCCCAAAGAATCAATGAGGTGTTTAAACACCACTTCCTCTTTAAAAAAGGGGAGGAGACCAAAATAAACTCTGGATTTTCTGAAGAAAACCTGCTCCCGACCAGGTTAGGTTCACAGAGTAAATTGCCATGGTAACTGACTCTGAGTATAAGTTACCTCTCTTTCAGAAACGGGCTTGACTTACTCTGCTTTCTCAGGTTTAACTTACCTCCCTTTCTGAAACAGAAAACCCAGAGTTTCCCTCATTTCAGGGTTAACAAACTCAGAGTTTTCACTTAACCTCCTTTCTGAAACAGGCCCCAGGGGTAACCAATTAAAAATCAGTGGGTCTGAATAAAGAAAATCATCAACCAGTAAAGGTCTGGAGACATTTTTAATGATCTGTTACTTTAAACAGAATTTAACACTGAAACAAAATGAGGTATTTATGCATTAATGTTATACATAAAATTTTTAAATTGAAAAAAAAAAAGTTGACACTTGTATGACTGTATTCCTATACATCCATCAGTAGTTAAAAGAGAAGGGTCAGCAAATGCAAATTCTACCTGTAAAACAATAACAGCGTAATTGTTGCTGTACGATCTGAAGCCTCATGTGGAGCTTCTAAACTGGCTTTTGAAAAACTTTGATAATTTGCTGCTAATATTACAGATTTTTTTTAGAATAAAAAACTAGCAGATGTGCATCATAAAAAAACAGAAATACAATTATAGAGCAATCAGTATTATAAAAAAAGCCCACACTGTTTCTGAATAAATAGATTTTTGTATTAGTTAAGTTCTTTTCCGTTTATGTATCTTTCCTTGAAAATATGAAATGTCCCATGCTCCTGAATGCACCATAGCTATCTGACGCTCGCGAATGCATCACACTGGTCTGTGAACGCTGTGCTGTCACGGCGGCATCACTGTTTATTGTTGTGTGTGAAAAACAAGAGACTACAACAAATAAATCAGCCGTTCCTCGGACAAAATCTTTGGATTTAATGTTGTTCATAACACCCATATAATTTTTTAAATGAACCTTCTAAATAACCACAAATGTTTTCCCCAGGAGAGGAATATTTAAATGTTTTTATATCATTAATAAAACAACAAGTAGCTAAATTGGTCATAGTTTAATCCGTTTCCCTCGTTGATATGTGGTTGTACAGAGCGAGGCGCGCTCCCGCTACTGGGGATGCATATTCCTGCACGGATGCACTTTTCCACATAACACCGGACCACGGTCCGCTAATCCGTGACCTCTGCATTAAACCGAAGCCAAAAGTAACGAGTAACGGTTGTTTTAATAATGTAAGGAATAGAAAGTACAGATACTCGTGAGAAAATGTAATGAGTACAAGTCAGAAGTATGAAGAAAAATAAGTAATGGAGTAAAGTATAGATACCTAAAAAGTGTACTTAAGTACAGTAACGAAGTATTTGTACTTCGTTACTTGACACCTCTGCTCAGTACACATTGGTTATTACCTGGCCACCCTTATAAAGAATTTCTGGCTACGCCTCTGTATGAAAAAACAAACAATGTTATTGTACATTACGGATTAAACACGCTAATACTAATTTTCTTATTGAAAAGTGGTACTTTTGATAGGCACACAAAGGCCACTAAATGTTCAGACTGTAAAGCTCCAAAGTTGATCTTTCTCACCGTTAAACTGAATGTGAGAGCAGCAGCCAATGGAGGCGCTGCATGTGTCCATAAGAGGCGTGCGCGCAGCGGAGGAGGAGCTCCATCAGGGTTTCCACGCAGCTACAGGGAGAGAGGCGCTGTGCTCAGACAGGAGGCAGGATCCATGGCAACAATCATGGCAGGTGGGGAAAAAAAACACCTACATTTATACATGGAAAGCATACATAGATTGCTTTTAATGCATGGGCATATGCTGCTCTATCGGAATACAAAAACATAAATCCTATGTGCTTTCTTTGTTGTGTTTTTAGAAGCAGAGACTCGCCAGAAGCTGCTGCGCACCGTAAAAAAGGAGGTGGGTGTTTTCAGATCAGCAGGAGAATCAAGAACTGTACAATAAGAGGCTTAATTTAACTCATTCAAACTTTAGCTGAGAATGTGACAAACTCATGGCTCACACTTCTGCTTGGGCACCTCCTCTGATATCTGTCTGTTACTAGCCTATACTTACCTAAAACATCTGTTTAAAAATAGAAATAAAATAAAATGTTATATTTTATTCATAAGATACAATCCATTGACTATGAATGGAATATGTGAGTTTGATGTAGCTAAGATGGGAGAAGCTGAACAAAGGAAACAGATTATTGTCTCTGGCAGCAGAGGAGGTCATTAGGCTACTGAGAGATCATTTGTTGCTTATATTTGCATGCAATCATGCGTATGTGTGTGTGTGTGAGAGAAGAAAAGATGCCTGTAATTTATTTTACTGCGGTCCGTAAAAGCAAACATTGACACAGCTGTAATGATTTGATGGTCTGGGATTTTTCCTTAAAAAATTAAGAAACAGAAGCATTGGGATTATTCAGCCAATCTGACATTTAGATAATAGTTTGTGATACATTAGTAACCCTTGCAAATGATTGGAGTGTTATTCTCGTGTGTTATCATGCACATATTAGATCAGTTTTTGCAGGAATACCTCAACAATCCATTAAGGAACTGTGCATATTTTTGGTGTAAATAACTTTTCCTTAGTCATTTTTTCAAATCAAAGAAAAATGGGAAAATGGCTTGATTCAACTGCATCAGAAATAGCCTAGTTTAAGGAGAGGTTCATGCACTGAATCATCTAATTTCTGTCTTTATTGTTTTCCTTTATTTTTAACACACCTGCAGCACAGACTGAGAGATCAAAGCTGTTTCAAAGCAACTGAAAAAGCCTTTCATTGAATCTCCTTTGTGTTATCCCTCATACAGGGAGACCTGGAGGTTTTTCTTAATGTGAAGGGTGGAAGTGTTCAATTATTTGAATTGTAACCTGCCAGTAAAAACTACCATTAGTACAAACCCCTCTCTTTCTATTAGGCAATTTACTGATATCCTGACATTCCAAGGTTTTTTTTAATGTCATGGTTTAAAAATTTTTGCAGATTTCCAACAAATTGTATTGTATATTTGAAGTTAGAGAAAGTCCTGCAGTGGGTTTTTCACTGATGGTTTAAAGAATGAGTAGCAGAAGGTCATCTTACCCACTTATTGCTGTGCACTGCTGATCGACTGGCTGCAAGAAGGCTACATTGTGTGGTACTCAGGTAAAAACTAAACAAACAATAAAACCCCAGAAGCAATGATAATAATTTTTTTTTTTAAAGATATAACTGCTTAAAATTTAAGTTAGCTAATACCAAGTAGCATGTAATGTAATCTGTTAACTTCTCTGCACAAAAGGAACATTTTCTTGAACACTACCACTGGACCATTGGGAGTTTATTATTATGATTTTGCTTTGGCCTATATATAAAAGAAAACACAAATGTTATAAATGACAGAAATTTTGCAATAAGATGATTCATTACTCTTTTCCTGAAGCAATTAAAAGAAGTTTACTTTACTTTTTTTTTACATTTCCTAGAGAAAAATCATGGTATTGTTATTCTAGTCAAAGTTATCATACAATGTGAATCTCATATTAATAGATCTAACATTGTTTGTTTAGATTTTGATATTTTTTACCTAGTTAATTATGCAATTCACAGGAAGCTAATGTGGCTATAAAGTTTGTTGTTTTACAAATTAGCCTTATTGGCACAACTAGTAAAAGTTACACTGATTCATGTTTAAGACACATGGTTGAGGTCTTGCAATTTTTGGTGATATATTGTTTTTCTATATGCTTTCTATATGTTTTATCATAAAAAATATACATTTATTAGAGCTCTTTTCACTTTTTTTTAGATTCATATATTTAGTTTTGGAATTTATTGACGGAATTAGGTGTTAGAAATTTCAAAAGCCTGTTTAGTGATCAATTATGCTGTCTTACATCCAGGCCTCAGTGAAACCTTGGATCTTAAAGGGAAAATGATAAACAAATAGTCTAACAACATTTCAGAGTTATAATAGAAAAGAATGCTGATATGAGAAAATCCTAATCGATACCAGCTGTATGGAACAAGCTGAATTAAAGCTAGGTAATTCACACATAGACATGGTATGAAACATGAGCCTGACTCATTTCAGTCAGAACTCGGATCACAGACAGATTTAGACTTTAATCAGTCAGATGGTCTGACTGTTATAGAGCCAACGACAAGTTACAACATTGTGCTGTTCAATACCTTTGAGCACAGATATTCACCAATAAATACCTTAGGCTGTTACTTGGAATATTGCTGTCATAGAACTTCAAAAATAATTGTGTTCAAAGGATTTTCACTATGTTCTTTACATGTAGGTGCAGCTGCTACGTTCAGTCTGTTTGCAATTCAAAATTTAAGAAAGCCTTCTATTTATTTGTTTATTTATTTTTGATGATTTGATTGTTCATAACATATAAACAGAACATTAATATTCAAGTATCAAAAATATTCCAAAAACCACCAATGCTTCCTTCCCCAACCTTATCTACTTTGTCCAGCCGGGATTGTTTTTAGTCCTAGGGAAATGGTTTCCATTAGGTGAAAGGAAAACTTTCAAACCTGTATTACACCATTCCTTTGCTAAAATGTTTTTTTAACTGTATTTTTTCTGCTTCATACACTGATGAATATTTTTTTTCAAATAAAAACGTAAAAAAGACTTATTGCTATAGAAATAGAAAGGCTTTCATCTGAATTTCCTTCCTTTGCGACACATTTGCAGTCTTATCTGTGGATACCAGACCCTTCTTCTGATTTGACAACTTTACCCACTTCTTACTCTCTTGCTTTGTTAACATGCTTCTAAATCCTTTTGCAGACTGATCAAATGTATAGATTAACCGACATCTTAGTGGTTTATTTTAAAAGCTCAGTAAGTCTGCACATTATGAGATAAAAAAGGTGCTGGGGAAAGAAATCTTGAATGTTATGATAAGAAGTTTTGATTATGATAAACCCCTTTCCTCATTACTCTGCCTATTTTCCATCTTTACATTGTCCCCACCACCAATTAAAGTTGGGAGCATAATGGAGATATAATCATAAAGCAGAGTTTGTAAACTCTAATTTGAAATACTTCAGCTTGTCCAGTTTTGCTGAATTTAGTCATTTAGGTTTTGGATTTTGGACACGGGCTGCACAGTGGAGCATTTTCCCTTACAGCACGACGGTCCTGTGTTCAATCCCTGGCCAAAAGTCTATCTACATTTTCTCCTTGTGCATACCTGGGCTCTCTCTGGGCACTCTGACTTCCTCCAATAGTCTAAAAACATGAATGTTACTGTAGCTCGATTGGTGACTCCAAGTTTCCCTTAGGTGTGTATACATCTGTCTTGTTCTCTGATAAACTGGCGACCTTATCTGGGTGTAACCCACCTTTTGCATGTAAACTGCAGGAGATAGGCACCAGCCCCTGTGTCCCTGACAGATGAATGGTAGAAAATAGATGGTTTGATTTTGGACACTTTGCTATTGAGAAAAGGATTGGCATTTAGTTCTAATCCTTATAAGGAACATTCAGCTTTACTAATGGAGAACTTCTTTCTTTTCTTTTTTTTTTCTCCCGGGGTTATATGGTTAAAGTTCAATTATATCTCATGTCTTGCCAAAAGTGGTTCACACTTTATCAAGAGTTCTCACCAAAGATGCCAAAGAAGTGTACTTCATAAAAACCTACAATCAAAAAATGTATTTTGATATCATAGAGACATTACTCAGCTTAACTTCTATTATCAATGTACTTTATTTTTTACTTTACCATCTCTGAGTTGATGTATTTTGCAGAATACTGTAAATTTCTACCCATGGAGATAAATTAATAGTGTTACAGTTCAACTTACAATTTTAATGTAAATCCAGCTGTAAATATTTATACTAATGTTTATCACACCATAAATACCTTATGGTAGATTGTTCATGCTCTCTACAGACTCATTTAATCTAGTTTAGGTTTATGCAAACTGTGGATCCAGAGGAAAGTGGCCCTTTGGATCCCCCATATTAGCTCTAAGTAATTCTGGCTTAAAACTAGGCTTATAAATACCCAATAAAATAAATTATCTAATTACATTGAATTTCTATAAATAAATGGCACTAAAAGTACCATTAGTATTTTAGGTCTAAATTTTGGTCATTAAGTTTAAAATGTAATTGTTTTTTCCCACACAATAGCCGTTTAACTAGCTACTCTTTCTGTCATACATGCAGCATTTTGTTCTGTCTTTATATATTTTGGTTAATCTTTTAAAATTATTTATCTGAAAACTCTACATGTTAACAGTCATTTAACAGTGCTTAAAATCAACAGCCAGGTGTCATGTTTTTAAGTGAAACGCTATTATTAAAAGTCGTTTGGTTTGTGCTAAAGCTACCATGGCACGAGGAGTTTATGTGCTAGCATTTAGGAACACAGGAAACCTTTATGTACTTACATAGACTGTATTTTGTTTTTTTAAAATGGCAGCTTAAACAAAATTTATGTTAAACATCCTGTAGTGGTAGCTGTTTCAGATTAGGTAGAATATTGATAATAATTGTCTAAAGAGGAAATATTTTTTTGCCACTTTTACTTTGTAGGCACCCTAAAGCTTAACTAAAATTTATTATACTTATTGAAACAGTATTCTATTTTATAACAAAACCAGCTCAAATAAAGTTGAGCAAATTGATGGTTGATATTCACTGAAATATATGATGTTAATTTATTTATAAACTGATGTATGCATTCCTCTATTGGTTTATGTTTATGAGTTATATTGGTTTGTGTGGGCTGTGCCATATGGTGTCTCTATGCTGACTGTTTACGCTCTGCCCCCATCCAGCTGGTTTTATGCCACCAGGCTGCTCAGACATACCTGGATGTGGGCCATTATCCAGAGAGCCGAGCCTGTCTGTGACAGCAGAATTACCTTCCTGGCAGAAAATTAGTCTGAATAAGAGCTTCTATTTGCCTTGGTTTTACTATATTGTCACTGTGTCGTGCTCTGCCTTTTCCATATACCATGCTTTAACGAACAAACACAAATGCGCACCTGTGTTTGCTAAAGGAGTGAGAGAGAGAGAGCAGGAACCTTTACTTTCCTGCTCCCTGTGAACTGTTTTAATTCCTTGCTTGAAGAGATTTTCCTATTTCCCTGAGGTGTATTGATGGACAGTTTAAATGCAGGGTTGATTCATTTATTCCACGTTAATTTGCTCAGGGAAGGTGTTTAACATTACTACCATCGCATCCACAGATAGAGATTGCAATGCTGTTTTTGACCCATCGTTAAATATATTTATAACAAGAAATGTTATAACAGATAAAACAGGATTTTCTGCTTCATTGAGAGAAAATCTCAATGCTTTGTCCTGATGTCGAGATGACGAACTGTCTGGTCTGTGAAGACCAGCCTTGGTTACAAAATTATAAAGTTCAGACCACTATGTGCAATAAAAAACATCCTGGCAGAGCGATGCATCACTTTTACATAAGAAACAGTCGTGACTTTGCTTTTTGTTTTTTTTCCATTACTTGCTTCCTTCGTTCTTCACTGAGCATAAAGACGATGAATTATGGAGGGTGGATGTTAGTAAATTAGTTTTTCTTTCTGGCTGTTATTTCTTGCTGTTGCAGGATGTAATTGAAGTGCTCAGTAGATCTTTTATCAGTAGAGCCTCTGGCTTTAAGACTTTGAGTAGCTAGAGCAGATTCATTCAGCTTTGCTGCAACAGATTTCTCTTAGCTGTAAAGATTTCTGCCTTGCAGATGAATTCATGTTATGAAGCTGCTGTCTTTCGTATTTTTGTCAGAGATGGATTAGTTGTGTTTTTCCATGCATCTTTTTGGATGAAGAGTTTCGCTTTGAGACTCGTGACATCTCCATAGAAACTCTCAGGTTGCCGGCACACAGACTGTTTAGGAGACTTATTCCTCAGAGAGCAGATCAGTAGCTTAGATAAGTGTGAGGGGAACACAAGTGAGCAAATCAATCAACTTTCTTTTAAGGTGTAGTCAGGAAAGAAAGCCAAAGGAACCAAGTCCCCTGCGTACGACATCATTGTGTGTGTGTGTGTGTGAGTTTATTCTTTTTTTAGCACTATATTCATGAGTTGAAGCGGAGGGGCGTCTCATCAGACTGCTGCTGTCTCTGTTGTGTTGGCTGCATGAATCATATCTGTTGCAGCTGAAATAAACAATGGCACTGTTTGTGTCCAATGACTGCACTAATTAGTGACTGCACTCACCAATTAGTCACTGCCGTTTGAATAAGTGAATGTTTTTAAGGAGTGCAGTTTGAGCCACGCTTGGTTTGCAGTGGTGTTATAAAGTAGACATTAGTTTCTCTCATTGGCCGTGAAATGGGAGATGGTGCTTTTGTTTGTTTTTATCATTTGTTTGATAGCATATATTGGATCCATAAACCTAGCTATGGATTTATTCAGTTAAGTTTTGACTTCATTACACTGTGAAATATAATAATGCGACATAACTCTTTACAATCTACATTTTATATAATTGTATAATCAGTTTAATGAGTTTAATTGTTATTTTTGGTATTCAAGTATTCACAATATACATTCTAGTTAAACATAAGGGAAATAGAATGTGTCCTCATATGGCTCATTCGTCGGATTAAAAGTCCTTTTTCAAACTATTAACTTTTAATCAGGTTTAAAACCAAATTTTATCATGTCCATATTTCTAGATTTAAATGTTTTTCTTCGTCTGATATTAAAATAATAAAAATTTAAAGTATAGATATATTTAACGATAGGTTATTGAGTTAATCAAATGTTGAAGTTTGCGCTAATAGACTAATTTATTTAATTCATTTAAGAAACATAGAATAGAGTTCTCAGAGATGTTCATAATATGCAATATACCGTCACATAGAGGGCAGTCCTACCAATTACAGTTTTTGTATGACATCTAGTGGAAATATATGACTGCAAACCATTTGGCAGTTAACATCTGAAAGTTGTGGTGTATATTTCTATTAAGTTAACTTAATATGTACAGTTACATCCAATTCAATTCAATTCAGTTTATTTATATAGCGCCAAATTCACAACACATGTCATCTCAAGGCACTTTACAGTTCAACCAGATCATACAGTCAAATTGATACAAAGTTTTCTGTCTAAGGAAAACCAGTTGATTGCATTGACTCATTGACTCAAATACAATCCCTCACACTAAGCATGCTTGTAGCGACAGTGGAGAGGAAAAACTCCCTTTTAACAGGAAGAAACCTCCAGCAGAACCAGGCTCAGTGTGAGCGGCCATCTGCCAAGGCCGACTGGGGTTCAAGGAGACGGAAGCAGAGACACAAAAAGCAGCTGTAAAAGGCGGCTCCGTCCAGGAAACACACAGCCAGGCAGACAAGCTCCGAGCCAGCTCCCATTCCTAGGTATGTCTCCTAGATTTAGAAATCTAGGTTGTTTTTTTTCTCCCTGTGCCTTGAAAATACCTGAAGGCAAAAAAAAATGAATAGAGAGCTCTGTAAAAAATATTTTTCTTTTAGATGTATCCAGTATGTGGACTTAACCTGGGCCATTCAAGCACGTTAAAATGATTTGATCTAAAGCATTTAGCTCTATCTATCTTCAATCAACACCATATTGCTTCGCTGTCCCTTTTAAAGAAAGTCATTTTCAACATGGGATGCTACCACCTGCTTGTTCAATCTGCTAATGGCGTTTTTTTTTTTTTTTAGGGAAATATGCACCATTAGTTTTCAACCATGCATAACTTTTTTTTGCATTTAGGTCATGTTTTGTCTATGACAGCCTATACATGGGATTGTAGGTTTCTTCTTTAAACTCGTCCACAAAGACCAGTTTTCTTGACAGCACAACTAATAGCCACCTGATTTCACATCTGAGCTGTGAATCTTCACATAGAGTTACCAATGGTTACAATGGTTGTTTAAAGCTTGGGATATCACTTAATAATCTAACTTTGCTTCAAATTTAGATCGCAAACCTCTGAGGCTTTCACTGAACAACAGGATTTATACTAAGATGAAATTACACTCAACTCAACTTTATTTATAGACACCTTTAAAACAACCCCAGCTGCCATAAAGTGCTGTACATACCAAGGAAATAAAATAAAAACAACCAAACACTTTAAAAGAATAAAACGAGTAAAATAAACCTAAATTAAATAAAGTAAAACCAAATGAAAAACAACCACCAAAACAAACCACAAAGCCAGAGAGAGCCAAAGAATGAAAAAAGATTTTAAGACAAGTTTCATAAATTGACAGTGAGGGGGGTTGTCCAATGATGAGGAGGAGCTGAAACACACATGAAGCCCCTGTTTACTAATTGTGAGCATTGTTTTTTTTTTTTTTTTCACTCAGCCATAGTCTATTTTATGGTCTAACTTTAAGTCCAGAATTCACAAAAAATAAGCATGTTCAAGATGTATAAATACTTTTTCACTGTATTTTTTGTATTTTTTTCTGCCAGACTCATCTAGGTAATTATAGTATTTTCTAATTTTACCAATTCTGTTTCAAATGTGCCCAAATAGACTGCAGAAACATTTTTTTGCATAACAATAAGAAGCTGTAACGACACATTAACTCAGAGTACAATGTTTATGATCTAAATGCTCCACTTGGCCTCCTTTTGCTGATAGACCTATTATGACTGAATCATGGAGTACCATTTGTCAGGAGAGTGTTGAAGTGTTCCTGTTGGCTGACTGCACACATTTAGCTCAGCTTTTTTTGTCTGCACCAGCATGAAACTGTAGAACATTTTAATTTAAAACCCAAAAGATAACAAAAGCCTTGTTTTTGATATTTATTAATTATTTTTCCAATTCAAGTTATTTTTCTGTTTATTTTTTGTTTATAGGGCTAACCGGGGTTGATGAAGCATCTTATGTCCTCGTGTCATGTGCATGTCCAGCATGTAGAAAGAGTGTTTGTGTTTGCTGATGATGGCCCTGGCAGTGTAATGCGTTTTTTGTGGACAGAATAATTTCAGCCGGAAATTGCTGCTCAGCTATCTGCTTGGCCGTGTCTGAAGGTTGATATTCCCCAATCAGACTGCAGAGCAGTGCCCACACAGGGGCCATCTCCATAGTCACCACAGGGGCTGATTCACCGGTCGTCTTAACTCGTGGTGCGTGGCAGAACAGGAGTCAGAACATAGCCAAACTAATGAGTGTTTCCTCGTAGGCCTGTATATATGATGTACATCCTCTTTTTGTAATAGAAATGATGAAGATCTTATCTGCATTTGAATCTGCTACAGAATGGTCTGTTCCTGCAGAGGGATGGTAATTGCTCAGAAATGGGGTCTGTGATGTATGAACTGCCCTTCTCTAGCACCAAATGAATCTGCATTTCCCAGTGGTCCTTAGGACAAGAGCTGGTGACTCATCCAGCAGCTAAACAACTGCTGATAGTTTTTCCTGCTCTTAACTTTTAAGGCTGACTCCTTTTACATTCATGAATTCTCCCGTTTATTCCCTCAGCTGAAGCGTATTTGTCACTCAGTCACATCCTGACCTAAAAGCCCCTCTCAGTCTGTTCGTGCTTAATGTGACATCGTAATGAATGAGTCATCCGGCGTCTCCTCTTTCATTGACAGGTGAAGCAGATTATGGAGGAAGCTGTCACCAGGAAATTTGTTCATGAAGACAGCAGTCATATTGTGTCCTTTTGTGGTGAGTATTCAAAACCCCACAACTTTATTTCCACTGTGTCTTAACAGAGCCCAACAGCTGTGAAAAGATATGTAGCTGGTTTATCACTTTTCTTTTAACTCTGAATCTTAAATATATATATATAAGTGGTATTTACCTTCTCTGGCAGAAAGTGGGTTGCAGAATGCCAAATTGTAATACATTAATACATGCCAAAAACATATATGGCAAGGTGAGCAATTAATTATATATCACAACTCAGTACAAAGACAACTAAAAGTACCTTACACGAATTAAACAATAAAACAGGAGTCAAGTAAAACCATGATAATAAAAAAAAATGTAAAGATAAAAACATGATGTAGCCGATGTCTTGGATAGATTTTTTATTAGGCTTTGTTTCACAATCATTTCCAGATTTTTCCACCACACTTTTTCCTTCCATTCAACATTTTTTAACATACAGCAATTATTTTAATTTCTGTATTATATTAAGTTGCTTTGCTTATAATGTAATATTGTAATTGACTTTCAGCTTTTGAATTTTAATCGGGAAATAAATGACCTTTTTGATTATATTCTGGTTTATGAAGATGTGACTGCACATGCCTTGTGATGAACTTTGTGTGACATTTGGGCATAGGAGTATGTGTCAGGTAGGGGCATGTGCTGTTTAACAATCCATCTCACCGGCTGGATATCTTTTTGCCACGCAAAAATGTATGTACATTCTACTTGGCATGTCTTAGGTAAAAATATTACATTCCAGATGAATTCTTTGGATTTCAATATTGTGCACTGTGATATATATTCCACAGACCTGCTGAAGAGCATCCACTGTATATCCACTCTATAATTGTTTCGGTTCCTGTGTGAGGTCTTTTCCGACATTTTTATATAGGCATATATAAATATATAGGTATATTAAACCAAGTTTTTCTGAAACCTGGTTTAATATCTTCCAGTCTACCTTGACAAATTTACATCAATTTCTGCCTGTTTCAAAAGACTCTTTCACCACAAAAACGTTTTACTGTCATTTCTCAATAATCATTATGATCCTGGATTAAACCTCTCAGAAAATCATTAAAACACATTGAAACAGAAAGATAAAATTTCATTCTAATTACTTTTTTGATATTACCATCAGCTTGCCCATTATATTGCCCATCAGCTCTGCTCCATTTAGGAGGATTTTTGAATTAGTTTTTGAGAAGACACATGCAGGACGATTTTAATTGCAGTGATTCAATAAATGTAATTATTGCTCCATCCTCAAAGCAAAGAAGTAAGTAACTGATCACCATGGAAAACACACCGCCCACATACAGACACTCACACATTAAGAACAGAGGAATAACAGGGAATCTGGTTTATTTGTGGATTTGCAGTGTGAACAAAATAAGTCTCACTTCAAAAGAAAACCTGATATTTTTACTTGGTGAAAGCCATGTCTGTAAACAAGTGAGTGTTTTCAAGTCAGAAGGTGTAGTGCTGCAAAACATAATCAAATGTGAGTGAAATCCCCAAACCTTGTTCTTATTCGTACTCAGGTCAGCATAGTGATATGATGCAAACAAACAAGCAGCCGTCATGTTTTCTACCTTTAAATATGTGCAAAGAGATGCACCAGTGAAGGCATGAAGGACCTGTCAGATCTCTCTAGGCCTGTCAGCTCTTTAATGCTGTAAAATGTAGTTGCAACAAGCTTTTTGTGGTGTGGAAAGCTGCTATATTTCCTGAGACAGATTGGAGATGTGATAACTTACAATATTTTTGTTATCAAAAGTAAACTGTGAAATACTCATCAAGCAAACATTTTCTTTTTTTAAACAAAATAGGAGATAGAAATGAAAAAGTATTCAAACTGAATGCACAGTTTAATATTTAGACTATTACATAAGGTTTTCCGTAATGAAGCCTACATAGAATCTTTCATGGTGTGTAATGCATTTCCAGCTCTGCCTGAAAAGCTGTTTTACCCTTGTTACTTTAATACTCGTTCTTTCCAGTAATCACCTTACACCAAATCCCCCTTTTGTGCTTTAATTTCCCTCTGAATAACTGAAGAAAAGTACTTTTTTCAAGCTTCTTCGCTGAAAGTCCATTTTTACTAATGTTTGTCGTTTGATGTGCTTTATGTGCCTCCATTAGTGCTTTCATGCTGCCACATCAACAGATATCTTGCCCTGCAGTCCAACCATTATAAGTAGGATAAAGGTCTAAATGTCCTTTTCTATAGTTTCCACTGTTCATGTGTCAGTTAAAAATGGCCTTCTCCTTTTTATGCTTTGTTGTCAAAGCGTCGTTCTACTCCTTCTCACTACTCACCCTCTGATTCACCTCTTGACCCCTGCAGCGTTGTTTTTCAGCTGAAGTCATTTTAGAAAAGAGAGCAAGTAAAAGACAGCTGAAGAGCTCACTTAGCTCGCTGGGAGCCATTAACCACCTCGGTTATGGCTACTTTTATGAGCTGCCAACTACGAGCCTAAATGAAATGTAAACACTGGAGGGGAAATGTGCCAAAGAGCTGCTGCTGACTGAGCTTAAAGTTTGTGAACTGTATCAGAAGAAACTGTAAAAAAGAAATAATCTCTATTTATATTTTAGTGTATTGTTTATCTTCATAACAGTTATTTCTTTCTATATTTTAATATTTTTATTAACATAGATGTTAATTTGATGGCATTAACAGATCTGTTTCTGTGAATGTTACTTAGAAAAGAAGATCTAAACACATGTCCTCTTTGATTATGGGTAGAAACGAACTACTATTCTCTGAATTATTTGGAAAGAGTTTATTTTTTTGATCGTATTATAAAAAAAAACATTATATATTATAGGGAAGATAAAGTTAGACTTAAGCCAAAACTTGATTTCAGCAGATGTGACATTTATTCTGCACAATCTATCTGAAGGCAACAAAAGTGAAGGGTTGCATTTTTGTTTACAACGTAAAACATTTTAAGTCAATCTTTGCTTTTTTTTTCTCAAAAACATTATGTATTTCTTCTCAATCCTTTCTAGACAGATGAATAATAGTGAGGATTGCTGTGACATGTAAAAGACAACTAGTACTAGGTAGAACGTCCTGGAGCTCCTGTAAGCCCTCTTTATACACCACCTGTTTCTAAGAAATCTGACTTGAAAAATGTTCGTTTGACTTTCATACCTCTGCTTGAGACAAATGGTGTCTAATACTCAAAGAAAGTTTTTCTTTTTAACAATACCTTGGCACGGCAAGATCCTTTTGTGAGCTTGCAGCAAATTCTGATTGCATTTAAGGGATGAAAATAAGCAAATGTCAGGTAACTCTAAGGAAGGCACCAGAAATGTACTTTAGAATTTTACATTTACTTTAACAGAGGAGAGGAGTGATATGATGCAGCCCGAGAGTTTAAGGGGAATGAAAAAAATTATAATTTAAGAAGGAATGTCACAAGGTTTTGAAATAATTCATCAAGATCTCCTTTTTCTCTATCAGAGTAACCTGCCAATTGCTCATGCTGGACTCTTTTATTTGTGCCATCTGCAGACAGTTTCTCATATGGCGTGTTTGTGATTTCAGCATCTAGAACCAGGGTTCAGATTATACTGGACCTATTTCCAGTGAATAATGTGTAATTACATCATGTGTTCTTGTTGGCTGTGCGGATTGAAGTGTCGGTCAGTGACACGTCACTGACAACAGTCTGTTATTCTCAGTTGCCACAGATACAGAGTGATTAGAGACGGTTTACTAAATTAGCTGTTTCTGTCAGGTGGGTACCGATCCTGACACATGTTGCATTTGTTTCACATTCAGCTACGACCTGTTGATGTTTTTAGATGATTCTTGTGTGCTTTTTAAAGCACTCCGTAAAAAAAAAAAAAAGGCATTCTCTGTACTGATTTCTTTTTGTTAGCTTCAGTAATCATAGTGTTTAATTTTTTTTTTTTATTCCTTTATTTAACCAGGAAAAGTCCCATTGAGATTAACAATCTCTTTTTCAAGGGAGTCCTGGCCAAGACAGCGGCAATAGATTACATTACAATTTACATTACAGTTTACAATTACATCTATCTATAATTAGAAATTCATAAAACAGTTACAAACCATAGATCTCATTTAACAGCATATGCAGAAAACCAACTCCCAGAATCTTCTGCATAGCTCGGTAGACCGACAAATTTGAAGGAGCAGCAGGGGCTGTACTTCTGCCATCTGAGACCACTTATAGGGGATGATGAGGGAGTAACAAGGCTCAACTATAATTCGAGACCTTTTAATAAGGCCTATTGTTCTGACATTTACCTTGCCGCTCTTATAATAATGGGATACGAGGATGCAGGGAGGAAAAGGTGAAGGGAAAAGATATATGGAGAAACAAAGACTTCTACTAAAAGGAGTGACAGAATGTTGGAAGAAGTTGTTTGCTTAAGCAGTGACGGTGGAAAGAGGCAGATCGTGATCCTCACAAGTTGCAGCTGCCTCTTCCCCGCTCTCGTCTCTGCCAGAGCTCCGTCACTCCATCACCGATGGTTGCCATGGTAACCCCATCCTTTCCCCCTGACCCTATGTGAGCAGAGCCGCAGGATTAGACTTGACAGAAAATTCAAATGTCAACACAGCACCAGGCACCGCCACGTAAGCTTTGGGAGGAGGCAGGGTCCAGTCTACGTGTCATTAAAGTAAAGTGTGTCAATATGTCTTCATCCGATGCATCCAGTTACCAGGTTACACTGTGTGCCTGGGTTGTTTTGCTTCATACCATGATGATGGATCCTATTGGTGGTCTCTGGTATGTGGAAACAAAATAATCATGAAACTTATTTATTTTACAAAATTTCTCATTAGGTTTTGAAATTGAAATGTGTTGTACTGAAATCAGAGTAGAGGTGCATCTCAGTAATGCAAATAGCAATGGAAAGTGAATCAGTTTTAGTGATTCAGTTTAATAAATAAAACTCAGATGTGGATTCTTTGACTATTTGTTGGTATTTTTCTGGTAATTATGCTGATTAGCTGAGCAGTTTGCCTGAATTAAACCCAACATTCAGTTTCTCCATACATTAATATTAGATAACTGATTATTATACTGCCCACAAAACCATTTGAAGATTGCATAGCTACAACAAAGGGATGTAAGCTGGTGTTTGCTAAAAGGCTGACATCTGAAACAAAAGGCCTAACTCAACTATCCCACTAACCTGCATTCGAGTTCTGCAGAGATCTGCTAATGAACAGATATTGGAGTCAAGTGTGTTGGAGCAGAAGCATGTCTAACCCAGAAATCCCAAATCCTTTGTCATCGCCCCGCCCCCTTCAACTCCAGACCGCATGTGCAAAGCAAACCCTCCTCTGTTGCTCCGCTCCAACTTCCTTGGAGCTCGAGGAGAGCATGCACTATATTATTATAGGGCTGCAACTAACGATTATTTTGAAAATCGATGAATCGGCCGATTATTTTTTCGATTAATCGATGAATCGGACACAAAATATTTTTTTTGTATTAACCTCTTCATTCCAAAATAAACATTTTAGACAGAATAAACAAGCACACAAGTACAGGTTTCTCATTAACTGTACTGGTGCAATATGAAAAATAAATGTTTGTGTTAAAACTACGCAAACTGACATGAGAAATGTAGCTGTACATCCACAAAATATAGGGTATTTTGTTTCATAAAGCGCAAAAAGAGACAGGCATTTTTGTTTTTTAAAGCCCCTAAGGGGTTCAAACAATAGGTCCCCCCCATTTCAACAAATGAGTTTTTTTTAGACTAGAAGAGTTCTGCCTTTTAAGACAGGAAAGTATAGCAGTTAAAGTTGCTACTTGAGAAAATACTGAACCATAGAGATAAAAATAGCCCTGTGATTCAAATTATAAATTGTATTTGGAATAAAAATGAGAGAACTAGGGGTGGTAAAAAACACATCCTCCAAAGACAGATATTTACATGGGAATGTGGCAGATAATTAATTGACATATTACTGATCTTGCTGGATTTTATTCTGCTTTACTTCCATAAATTGCAGGATCTTCTTTACTTTATCTTTGCCAGAAGATATAAACTTTAAAAGCCTTGCCCTCATAATTTGCAAATTAATTTATTTATAAAGAAAATATAAACGCTGCTTAAGCTAATTCAAATGAAATTAAAAGTAAAATAAGTAGCCAACCTTATCACTGTCTGTAACCTACTAACAAGCTAAGGAAAGCATCAGATGAGCTACCTGAGAAACTAACTTACGTTTCCCCACTTTTAAATGAAAAAAACATGGTTACTCATCCTGCTGATCAGCTCTCTTCACTGCCATCAAAGGCTCCAACGTGTTTTCTTTTCAGGTGCTGCGTCATAACAGTGGTGCTTCCGTGCCATGTTCATTTGTTTTTACAAAAGTTGCATGTTACGACTTTTTTCACTTTACAAAGCGCAGGCTATTTTAATTATTGTGATCAATTTGCGCCGTCAATCCCGGGGCATGCGCGCTTCATTTGCAGTCTGAACGCTGAGGGTAAACTCCTCACTAAAATCCTGCGGCTCTGACTGCAGCGCTGAGAGGGATTCCTGTGGGAGAGGGAGAAAGGCGTTGGGATGGGGGAGGCGCCCCACGGCAGCAGCTGCCGCTGTAGGAGAAGAGTAGGAACGATACATGCTTTCACGCAAGAGTCTCCAAAAGCCGCCAGTGACACCGTAAAAAGTCGCCCGATTTGTCGCTAGTAGCTTTTTAAAAAAATAGTCCCTGGAGGGGTCTGAAAAGTAGCTGAGTTGGCAACACTGCAACTGCGGCGCTGACTCGCTCCGCCATATTTTTTTTTCTTCCCCGGGATGACGGCGGCGGCGGATGACGCATTAATCGCGCGACACAACTAATCGATGATTAAATTCGTTGCCAACGCTTTTAAAAGTCGATTTTTATCGATTTCATCGATTCGTTGTTGCAGCCCTATATTATTATTAGATTCATAGGAGCAAACATGCGGAAATTAACGCTTAATTTGATATATTAAAAAAATCCCCATCACCCTCCAGCATATGTGCAGTTTCTGCCCAAATATTTTTTTGTTGTTGTGGATTTTTGTAACAGGGATAACTAGGATCATACATGCTTTGTATGAGCTATGTTTGTTCTCTACTTCTAAACTCAGCATTTCTTTATCCATGCCTGTGATAAGAAGTTTGTTTTGAAGTTGTGAGATGCAATCTTGGAAGTTGCTGTGACTGGATTTGATTAAACTTTTAAGCCTCTCATTATAAAATAAATATTTTGATTGTAATGAGAAATCTGCTTCCTGGTATGCTGAAGTACCAATAGTTTGCATCCAATTATTTAATTAAATGGCCTTAGTTTTTGTAGATATATAACAATTAGGCTCTATATTGTAGTTATTGATCTGTCGTTACTATATTTTAATTTGACGAACCGCATCATCTCAGCGTTATTTTTCCTGATCGTGCGATTGTAGTCGCGGATCCTGACGGATCGGAGCAAAAAAGTAGCTCTGCTCCGTATTTGGATGTGCGGATGAGTAGTGGTGAATGGAACAGTTCTCATTGATTAACATGACAGACAAGTACTCAGCACAACATACGTGAGCTGTTCAGAGCAGAACAATGACGGAGGATGTGGAATTTGGGAGTAAAAGTAGCAGGATACTGACAGGCTACAACGGATCTATATGTTTTGTTCATCCCCTGCAGAACCAGAGACCTTTACCAAGGATAAAAATAGCTGGATCGTTTAAGTTTCCGTTTCATTTGGAAGCCAAGCTCCCAGAGTCTGGAGGAAGAGTGTTTAGACCAGGGATTCTTAACCCTGGTCCTCAGGCACAACTGTCCTTCATGTTTTAGATGTGTCTCTACTTAAAGCCCACTTATCCAAACGATTGCATTTCCTTCTCCACATCCCACAAATGCTGCAAAAGCCTGTTAATTACCTTTTCATCCAGGTCAGGTGTGTGGAGGCAGGGAAACACCTAAAACCTGTAGGACAGTGGTCCCTGAGGAACAAGGTTAAGAGACTCTGGTATAGACTCAAAATTTAGCGAAGATGTTTGGAGCCATGACACCTGCTGGCGGTGGTCCACCGTGTTTTATGAAGGGTTTACATTGGTTAGTCATTTTGAAATCACCTAGCAACATATTTTAGTACACATCCGCTGTTGAGCTTTATTGAGATGCGCTATTTAAAAAAAAAACTCCTCCATCCCACGCTGATCTGATTCAGTAATTCATACAAAAACAAATCACAACTAACTACTGTTCATACTGCAGGACAGGAACATTGTCTTATGTCCACACCACTGCTAAAATTCTCCTGATGAAACTAAATAGATTACGCTCAAAATAAAGGTATGAAATTATTACTATGAGCGTAATGAACTGATATGGTGTAAGAGGAGACCCAAATACATTAACCGGCAGAAACGAAGCAACACATTAGAGACTGCAGCAACACAAAAATCTGACAACTCAGTAGAGAAACCAAAGCAGCTTATAGAACCTGGAAGAGTGGACTATTGAATATACAGGTGGTCCCTGAAGAACACTCAATAAACAGGTGGCCTGATTGGAAATATAAAGGGAGCTGCTGAAAGCGGAATGGAAAATGGCAATTAGAAGCAACCTGTGCAGAAATAAACTAATATGTCTATCTTTTGTTGATATTTGTGAAGATGTACAGTATGTGTTTGTGCTTTTACTTCACTCCTCTGCTGCACAGTTTTACATATTAGTAAATAAAAGGCATTCTGTCCAAACAGCTGCAGTGGAGGCATGTGTGTTGCATGGGCTCAAACGACGAGCCGCTGGCTTTCTGCGCAGCAACAAGATAGCGGCGCTCTTCATGAAGGTGGGCAAAAGCTTTCCCCCAGCTGAAGAGCTTTGCAGGAAGGCCCAGGAGCTGGAGCAGCTGATGGAGACAAAGTGAGAGACGCACACGTCAAAGCCTTATCTCACACATCACAGCAGTGTAACAAGGCCTGTCTAGCTTTGAAACAACAAGATCTGCCTGTTTCTGAACAATGCAGGAAAAATTCAGACAATAGTTTTTATTCAAACCTGCTGCTTTAGTTATTAATTTATTGTTTTCTGCAGACGAAGTCAAAGCTTGCAAAGCCAAGACAGTCTACGTAAGATGCCCCGGCTGCCGAGCCTCAACCCTCCTGGGGTCAAGAACTTGTGGATCCGAACAGCTTTATTTGAAAAAGTTCTGGATAAAATTGTCCTTTACCTGGTGGAGAACAGCAGGTGTGTTTAGAGGAAACTCAGGCATATATTCTGGTGAGTTAAAACATTCCTGTTTCTCTTAGAAAAAACAAATTTGACTTATTTTTTGCAGTAAATTCTACGAGAAAGAGGCTATTCTGATGGACCCTGTTGATGGACCTATTCTGGCTTCGCTATTAGGTAATGAAATGGAAAATAGAATATATCTTTATTTTGTTTTTTCTTTCTAAACAGTGATCAAGTAGAGCAAAACACTGCAATGGTTGCAACTTTTTGGCTACGTAAAATGTTATTTATGTACATGCAATTTTTTATTTTTTTTTTTATTTTTTTTTTTTAGAAATGTTTACATCCATCCATCCATTTTCTTTACACGCTTGTCCCAAGTGGGGTCGCTAGGGGTGCTGGTGCCTATCTCCAGCAGTCAATGGGCGAGAGGCGGGGTACACCCTGGACAGGTCGCCAGTCCATCACAGGAAATGTTTACATATGGATGTCTGATCTAATAAATGTATGTCTGGAAAAGAAAGCAATTTGATTACACACTAAAAAGTAGCCTCAGTCTTGTCTGAGGGGTGTTTGGATTAAACAGATTGTTTCAGGTCATCCTGCTGCATCTAATGTGTTTAAGATCTGAGCTTTCTGCCAAACCTGGACTTTCCATTTCGTAATTCCTTACCATGTCTTGGTAGGGTTTGTTTCTGGTTATTGTTGTGTTTTGGGTCCAATTCTGCTTTTTAACAGCAAGTTAGATATTTTCCCTTAACATCCCCTGGTAAAAGGGTGGATTCATGGTGTATTCTGTGAAGGTGAGCTGCACAAGACCATGGTGCTTTCACTCCCATGATTCATAGCTGTTTTTAGCTTCTTTTTCTGTAATGTTGTACTTGTTATATGTTAGCAATGTCCTTCATTATGGTGTAAAAATAACTCTGGTAAATACTCATCTTTTTGAAGTAGGAATTTTGTCTGGTTTGAATGTACTTCTTAGACGTCATGGACACTTCCCCTGCTAAAATGTGGATTTAATTTGAAATCAAAACAAAGCTATAAATGCACTCAGAGAGCGCAGACCTCCGCCAAGTAGCTCATTTCCCCCAAAATATTGTCATTCTTAAGTTAACAACAGAATCTTTACAGAATCTTTCAATAAATTCCTTGATCCAGATGGTGATCTGGAGTATCGCCAATATGTAAACATTTCCAACACACGCAATTTCTCGCAATTTCTGCAAACTGACAAACTGACATAATCTCCTTGGCAGAGGTAACAAACAAAAGATAAAAGATAAAGCAGTACTGCAGCAACATGATGATAAGATCCAAGTAAATATATATATATATACGCAATAGTGGTTGAGAACTAAGAAATGAAAGGATTCTGGGCCTAGTCAAAGTCCAGATCTAACTGATACTCCCTGGGGAAACCTAATATGGGCTGACCATGTAAGAAACATCTAAATCATGTCATAACTGAAACTGGAGAGGGGGAAAAAGTTCTTCTAAGCAGTATCAGAAACTGGTGACCAAAAGTACAATTTCACCAAAATAATACTATTCGATCAGAGCAAAACTAGCTTAAAGATTAGGCAGCAGAAATATGCATAATTGTTTTATGTTTAATAAGAAAGAAAGCTAAAGATGCTGAAAGCCGATCATATCACTATCCCTGTCAGGGAAAAATGAAAAGGTTTGACATCAATATTAAAGAACTGAATTTTGAATGTCTTCATTTTTCTAATTTAGCTATATGATAAAACCTAGATATTGAAAACATAAAATCTTAAATCTACGACAGCAGTGCCAGACAGGAGAATGTTGGCCGGTATAAAATCCATGCTGGACAGTTCTGCACATCCTCTTCATGATGTGCTGGTCACCCACAGAAGCACCTTCAGTCAGTAACTCATTTCACCACGCTGCATCACAGAGCGCCACAGGATGTCATTCATGCCTGTGGCCATCATACTGTATAATTCATCTCTCTAACAGTTATTTAAATCCATTAATTATCATTGTCATGATAGGCTTAATGGATTTAACCCACATGCAGAACACCACTGGAGACAGAATAAAGTTTAACAGTGTTTATTATGGAAATACACAGGATTATGCAGGATCTGGTTCTGGTGCAGGTCCGGGACTGGATTCACTAATATCTGGAGAGATGAGAGTTTGGTTAGCCAGGCAGTTGTTGGCTTGACGAGTGAGTAGAATTCAGATAATACCTTGAAGAGGTTCTAACAGATCCGTGAGAGGAGGAACCGGTTGGGTCCAGAGTCTGTGGGGGTTGCAGGGAGTTCAGCAGCAGCAGCGTCTAGCTTCGAGCTAGAGAGTCTCAGACTTGGGTTTGTTTCCTAGCTCTTTCCCAAGAACTGGTGAAGGAATCCAAAACTGAGATCTTCAGGTTTGGCTTACGTGGGCAGGCAGGCAGGTTTCCAGGTTATGCTCATCCAGAGCTTCAGACCTCAGTCAGGTTTTCTGTGAGCAAAAGACAGAGGCAGGTTAGAAAGCTAGTTTCTCTCAAGAGACAACCAGTGTTCTCAAAGTTTTCAGAGGCTCAGGTTCGCTAACCAAACTAGGTCAACACTCCGGCGTCGAAGGAAGGTCTGACTGCTGCGTATGTAGGAAGGTCTTATGATTAGCTGATGATCCTCAGGTGTGCTGAGGACTCCAGCCCAGGAAGCCCACAGCGCTCTCTGCTGGAGACAGGGGGCAGATCTCCAGATCCCAACAATTATTTACTTATTTCATTACTTCAGTATGTGCAATAACACGGTCCTGTGCAATAATAGTAAATAAATGTAATGAGCAGCACTGTAAATTCTAAATACTGTTAATTGTATTTACTGAGATCCTTTTCTTTTTTTATTCTTATCAATGTTTATGGGGGAGAGGCTGTAATTTTAGTGTCTTATACTATATTTTATTTTTCTTCTTCTGTAAATGGTTGCACTGCAAGAAAAGAATTTCCCGCAAGGGATTAATAAAGTAATTCTGAATCTAAAGAAAAAATATACCTCTTGATATAAGAAAAAAAACTACCGTTTCATTTTAAGACAGATTATTCCCCAGCTCTGTTTTGCTGCCTCCTTCTAACAGTTGGACCTTGTGCTTTGGAGTACACAAAGATGAAGACTGCAGATCACTTCTGGACAGACCCGTCGGCTGACGAGTTGGTTCAGAGACATCGCATTCATAGCGGCATCTGCAGGCAGGATTCTCCCACAAAAAGACCTGCACTGTGTGTAAGTTTGAAATCTCACTGGTTCTTTTTAATCTTCTTATCCACATTTCAGCTTTTTACCCTGATAAATCAGCTGTATTAGCAGACATTTCCTCTCGAGATGCATTAAGTGAGGCACAGTGCGTCCCAGGAGCTGGAACAGGGTGTATCTCAGTCCTTCACACTTATTCATCCATTATGCTGTCAGTGAAGCAGGTCAGCTTGGCCTATCTTACAAAGCAAAGTGCTCTATAACATTCGTGTGCCAAGGAGCTCTATGCATATGTGTGTTTGGAAGAAAACAAGATGCATAAGGACAGCTATATTGATGTACACGAACAAGTAAGTGTGAGTCATCGGTCTGTTTTGTGATTGCACAGATCCAGAAGCGACACTCCAGCAGCAGCATGGATGAGCGCCCTTCACCCTCCCCGTCAGCTCGAGAATACGTGGAGTCACTTCATCAGAACAGCAGAGCCACGCTGCTTTTTGGCAAGAACAATGTGCTGGTGCAACCGGTAAACCTGAATCCTCAGACACATGCTACATACAGTCTGCTACTAATGTAGACTAATGTAACATATCAAGAATAACATCTTAAAATGTTACACTTTCTGTCTTGCTTTATTTGTATTAGATAATGAAAGAGCAGCAAATAAATTGTGAAAAGTTCTAAAAAGAATGAAAATCAAAGCTGGTTTTTATAAAGTTTCACAAATAAAAAATAAAACCAGAAAAGTGTAAAATCACCTTCTGCTCTAGTTTCAGATGCAAGTTTACTTTTTCACAACCAATTATACAAACAGACTAAATTTTGTGAGTTGCTGGTACAATAGCTTAAGCTTCTTTTGACTTCAAGTCACCGGTTATACCACTTTAATATAGCTTAATGTAAATTATCCCATTCCAACAAGTACATTTGAAAGAGACAAATAACACAGCCAGGTAAAAATCATAAATTATGATGCAAACTGGCTTTAGCTTTCAACCTCAGTCAACATCTGTGCTGCCAGCGTCCCTGTCTCTAAAATGTGTGTACCTGTATGGTCAGAGTTGACATGAGGGATCACAGATTCTCACTTTTTTTTTTTTTTGTACAGCTTCTGGTCCAGTTTTGTGAATATGCAAGCGTTATAAATGTGATCTCTGATTCTCTTCACCTGGCCTGTCACTTTCGGTGGATGGCTGGCTCGTTAGGTTTCGCAGACGTGCTTTACTCTTTCTTATTTTAAAGATACATTTAACATGTTATTCTGAGTTGTTTAAGCCTATAGTAGCATATTCCTTCGTCTTTGTCATGCTTCTTTGTTCACTAATGTTCTGATACAAACCTGTGAAACCTTTAAAGAACACTTGTGTTTAAATATGGAAATTTGATAAGACTTTCACCAGAAATCGTCCACTATTTGCTTAGCAGAGGTTTTCTAAAGACTGTGAACTTTCACTAGATTTAATGTAGAGGGGTCAGAATACATGTACTTCCACAAATTTTTTCATTTATCAAAATATGTTTATAATTTCTCTTTCTCTTTACAAGTATGTATTGATTGGAATGTAATATAATGTGGTTGACCATTTTTTTTCTTACATTTGATGTTTGCTGACATAACTGCCATGTTGCTCCTGCTTTAGAGGGACGACATGGAGGCTATCCCCGGTTATCTTTCTCTGCACCAGACTGCTGACCTCATGACACTGAAATGGACCCCTAACCAGCTCATGAACGGGTCTGTTGCTGACTTGGACTACGAACGCAGGTGCAAAATAATTTAGGTGATAATGCATTATTCTGAGAATAACAAATATCAATATGCTGTTCTTTTCCTAAGCGTGTCTGCATTTTTTAGTCTGTTTGTAATTTTGCTTTTTTCACTAGCTGTGCTGTTTTTATAACACTCTGTGTCACTGAATAATGCAGTGTGTTTCTCCTTGGGGGGGGCTCAGCGCTCTGAGTTACTGCTGGTGATCTGATGAAGCCTGTTTTCAGCTTACCAGCAGCCAACAGATGGCTTATTGACTGCAACACTGCCAGAAATCTATCAAACCAGCAAAACCATGTTATCTTCTAAGGCTTTCACATGGTTACCGGCAACAAACTAATCAATCATGGCTTGTTTATGTGCATGCTGCTGTGCTGATTTTTTTTTTTCCTCAGGACAAAAACAGAGGTCCACCAAGTGTTTTTTTTTTTATTCTTATTTTACTGACCCAATCCTAATTTATGCTTTTCTTTCTTTTAACTTTAAGTATTAATATTAGAATCGGTTTCTGCTTCAATGACTGCTGTTTTATCTGTGTTTTTTTCAGTGTATACTGGGACTATGCCATGACAATCAATTTTGAGGAGATTGTATATTTGCATTGCCATCAGCAAGGTATAACTGTCTACTTAAAATCTCGGCCTTAGAGGTATAGTGAAGGATTTTCGTAATTTTTTGAAAAGACCTTCCCTCTCCACTTAAGAGAAAAAATGCACATGTACAACCCTGAACCCATTCTTGAGACGGAACGCCTATTATTCTGTTTAAAAGGTGCTGTTTGCATAAAAGATTTAAAATTTTTCACGTAGGACGGCCTTACATATCACCAGAAAAACTGACAAATAGGAAGACCACTTATGTTGATGAACAACCCGGAAAAAGAACATCCTCCACTATACCTTTAACAAATGATTTGCAGTAAAGACTTGTAGCTGTGTATTGATGATCTCTTGTAAGTATGAAGGGTTTGATAGGTTGTCATACATCTGTGTCCTGTAGTGGACAGTGGGGGAACGGTGGTGCTTGTCAGTCAGGATGGGATCCAAAGACCTCCGCTTCGTTTCCCCAGAGGAGGCCATTTACTACAGTTCCTCTCTTGCTTGGAGAACGGGCTGCTCCCTCACGGACAGCTGGACCCTCCACTCTGGTCCCAGAGGGGAAAGGTCAGCATATTGTCCATCCACGACACAATACAAATACTTACAGCTGGGATCCTGGCAGAAAGCAGGACTACAATGTTAAAGGAAGATTATCTGAGTAAAAAAAAAATCAATAAAAATAGGATTTGGGTTTTGAAATAGACCTATTGTCTCATTGCTGCATCGTCCTTACTGAAGCGGATGACTGTGTGCTCTTCTCTCTCTTGCATTGCTAACACATAACAAGCAAATACCTCAAACACATATGCTCAAACTGTTGGTTTATTATCCTGCACAGGCTCTTGTTTCTGCAGTGCTGTGAAAAGTATTTGCCTTCTTACAGATTTCCCTTGTTTCTACATTTTGTTGTCACAATTGAAGGTTATTGATTAAAAAACATAATTTAAATATCAGTCAAAGATAACCCAAGTAAATATAAAATACAGTTTTGAGATAATTATTGCTATTGTTGAGGGAAAGACATTTAATTTTTTTTAACCAGTTGAAAAAAACTGACCAGTTTTACTTAGCACACCCAGCCTGCTTACAGCCTGAAGAAATGTAATAAATAGAAGCTTTCTGACAGCATGAATTAAGTTAAAATGTTTTTAAAAAAGCACCTCAGCATGCATTTTTTCAAATTAATTCAAGAGTAGATAAGAAAGAGTGTTTACTTCAGTCAGTCTGGAAATTTTTATTTAGAGAGCTTTTTCTGAACTGTTGGGATTACAGAGGACCACAATGAGAGTCATACTTTACAAATGCAGAAAACATGTTAGATGACAAATCCAGTGGGTCAAAAAAGAACCCAGAACAACACCAGCTAAGTCATTTCCCTGTAAACAGATAAATAGAGGAAATATTGCACCTCTGCTGCTCAAAAGAGACAAAAAGGAGTCTTATGCGGGTCGTAAAAACAAAAAACAGCAACATCTGATTGAGACGTTTAGGGAACCATTCTCTCGGCTGAGAGACAGAAACTAAACTCTTTGAATGTTATGCTTCCTGTTAAGTCTTTCATAGATAAAGACATTATTTCTGGACGGTACCATGAAACCAACAATCCTGGTGTGGGTAGAGCTCTAGTATTGGGCTGCTTTTTTGTTGCATAGCCTGGAAAGCACACATTTTAGGGTTATGCAGCAGGGCAATAATCCAGAGCGCAGCAGCAAGTCCATTTCTGAATGGCATAAAAAACAATGGCTTCAAAATGGCCTACTCCAAGTCTAGAAACCTGACATTGTTTAAGTTGTTGAGCATAGACCTTTAATAGGATAATAATGCTGTAAAGAACTCAAATGTGTCTAAATTCAAGCATTTCTGCAAAGAAATGATACTTAAACCATCCACAGTAAGGTAACAGTCTATTTGACTGTATTTGACCACAAATGGCCATTAGCATTTGTTAGATCAAGCTGTTATTATATTTAGAAGGTCTTAATTATATATTTTAATGAAACAGTACTAATTGCGTTTTTCTTGCCTGAAATCCTCTCTTAGTAACTGCATTTTATATTTACTCTCGTTAACTTTGTCAGATTTTAAATTTTAATTGATAATCAGATGCACTGTGGAAATCAAAGGCAAACACAATATTAGTGGAGGTAGAGCTAACAACTGGTTTCCTAAAGGTTTACATTTTTGTTGTTGACTTCAGTCTGACCCTGTTTTCAGGGGAAGGTGTTTCCCAAACTGAGGAAGAGGGTCCCTGTGGGATCTGGATCTACAGAGTCGGTCTCTGACAAGGAGGAGGATGAAGCCACAGACTACGTCTTCCGCATCATCTTCCCAAACAGCCTCTCTGATTTCAGTGAGTTTCTAATCCCTTCCTTGGGGCGAACAGATCTGAGATTGTGGCGATAAAATGAAAATGTCGCTCCTTGTTTGTTTCAGTGATCGTATCCCAGCACCGCCATCTGATTATTTTCTCTTTCCCTAAAATCGAAAGGACAGTCCGCCTCCCATACAGGGACTATGGTTGCACCCAGGAGGTGCTGCAGCCGTCATGAACAATCCCCCTCACTCACAGAAAGCAGCTGTAACACTGTCACACATGGGCTCGTCAGCTTTCCTCTATTTAATTCCTCGTGTCTAATTCCCTTCTGGTCTAGACTGTACCTTTGGCCATTCTTATTGATGTGCGGCATTATTAAAGCTACTTGTATTGTGCCTTTCCAACCACATCTCAATGCAGTTAACCTTTCAGAAACCTTTTTAATGGCTCAGGGGTGGATTTATCAAATATCCAGGCTTCCTACACAGTCTGTTTCTCCATCATCCATAGAAAAATATGCAAATTAAAACAAGAACTGTGTTGGAATCCTGATTTTGTCTGCTAATCTTAATTGTTTAATGTTTTTCTAGAAAATATCTAACAACTGTATGGTGTCTTTAAGATTAAATGTTTCTGTGTCTTCAACCAGGAATTAAGCTGTTCTATGAAGCACTCCAAACAGGTCACAGCTGATCAGCATCATTCTTTGACTTAGACTTAAACTACTTTTATTGTCATTTTGTGTACACACAGTGTATACAAAAAAAAAATTCATTTTGTACAGCTCTCATGAAATTTCCATTTCTTAAAGTGCAGCGGTGATCACATTCTGCTGGAGAGTTTGCTCCTGTGTTTAAAATCCTCCCTGTGCTAGTGTAATTTACCCCGAAAGCTTCTGGAAGCACAGTTTTTTAAAAGTGATAATGAGGATGAGTTTGGTTTTGCACACAGGGACACCTCCAGATCTGATGGATCAGGGAGCCGCCCTGTGGCAGCCCACTCTCAGGAAGCCTTCGTGTTCCTCATGCTCTCAGGGGAACTTCTCTGATGAGGCCTCGCACAAAGGATGCAACTATGAGAGGTAAGAGAAAAGCAAATTTCCAATAAAAAGCAAGAGATTGAGGACAGATACAAGGACTTTGAAACTACCCACAGGAAAATGATGTGACATTTGGCGGACTGGAAAGAGTGGGGGTCTGTGTAAATTAGCTGATAGCTGATTGGCCAATTTCTGCTGTATGGCAGCAGAATAGTTTATCTTTTTTTACAAAAGGTCAGCCTCAACCCTGTAGTAAGCTGTACATCAGAGATAGGCTAGAATTTGTTATGGAACGTATAAAGCAGATATAAATCAGAACAGCAGAATTATTAGAAGGGAACTGTACTTGGTTTTCACAGATTTACAGCCTAATGTCTCAAATTAGTCCCACGTTTTAGTAATTTATTCAGTAATTTCTATACACCAGAGGTCAGGGATTAGTGGACCGCGGTCCGGATCCAGACCCACCTGCTGGCTAATCCTGACCCAACCTGATTTAAAACACTTATAAATTACCGCATGGTGTCTAGCCCCGAAATCCCACATCCTACGTCACCGCTCCGCCCCTACAGCCTCCGCCTGTCCCTCCCCTCTCGCTCCGACTCTGGGCTCAAGGAGAGCATGTGCTATATTATTATGAAATTCAGGAACAAAACATGCAGACATGAAAGCTTAATTTAATATGACATATGAAAAAAATCCCCACCATCATCCAGCCAGCATATGTTCAGTTTCTGCTCAAATATTTTCCCTTTGTTGTGGATTTTTGTAACAGGGATAATTAGGATCATACATGGTTTGTATGACTATGTTTGTTCTCTGCTTCCAAACTTAGTATCTCTTCATCCATGCCTGAGATGAGAAGTTTCTTTTGAAGTTGTGAGAGGCGCTCCTGGGCATTTTCACTGGATTTGATTAAACTTTTAAGCTACTTGGTATAAAATAAATATTTTGATCGAGGTGAGAAATCTGCTTCCTGGTCTGTTGAATTACTAATAGTTTGCATCCAATCATTTAAATAAACAGTCTTAGTTTCACAAATAAGCCTGGAATGGCTTATTTGCCACTGTAAGGCCCACTTCTCTCATTAAGCCATAAAAAAGAAAAAAAAAAGGTCAGTTCAGGTGTGTCAGGAAATTGTCCATATACCAAACTGAACCATTGTTTTTCTCTTAAAAACACTTTTTAAATTTTAAAATGGAGAAATGTTCCATTTTCCTTTTTACATTTTATTATTTTAAAATTCAATGCATAACATGGATGCATAAAAACCTCATTTTATTTCAGTTTTAAATTCTGTTTAAAGGAACAGATTATAATTTAAAATGTCTCCGGACCTGTACGGGTTGATGATTTCCTTTTTTCGGACCCTGCTGATTTTTAATTAATATCCCTTTCTAAAGACCATCAATGTCTTTTATGTGCTGACCAAGAACTGAAAGCTCAATAAGGATTGTTGCTCACATGAAAATAAGTATTAGTAAGGAGGTAATTTTTTACCGCAATTATGATAATCAATTAAACTTTGGCTAATATTAGTGCAAACTTCTTTGTCTATATTAAAATTTAACTGGCTTTTCTTTTGCTAAAAATTGATTCACAGCTCAAGTTCTGTGTTTGCTGACTGGGGGGGGTGGGGGGTGGGGGGGGGCTGATTTAAAATATTTATGTTTTTCTTAATTTTCCTTCTGTAATGTAAAAAAAAAAAATCAAAATTTCTTTTTCTATAGAAAAGTCATAAAATCCCCTTTCAACATATTGATCTCTCCTGTTGTCATATGACTAAATACAAAAAATATCCAGTGGTATGAATACTTTTCTTGGATCCTCACACAGTTTGTCTTTCTACAGGACTCCTTTGAAGCTGCTGTGTGACAACATGAAATATCAGATTATCTCAAGGGCGTTTTATGGATGTATGAATTACCATATTTATTTTCATCAGTTCATATTCACTGTAATATATTGCTGTTCCATTAAATGATTAGTTTTCCCTTCTGTCAGGGCTGGCGTACTGCCGCCACCTTTCCACTGTCCGTACGCACCTTTCCGCCCTTGTCAACCACACCATCGTGGCGACCGACGTGCCTTGCGATGCCACTGGGGGGCTCACCACAGACGTTTGGCAGACGTTCCTTAAAGACTGCACTGTGAGCTCCATGACACATGCTTCACTTTAACTGCAGACAGAAGGCAGTCCACATGCTCACACATGTACACATATAACCTCCTTTCACTCTCTCTGCCACCTGTCCAAACACGGCTCAGAATGATTCTGCTAATCATGCAGCTTGCAGTGCTGGTCTCATGAAACCTGACTAAATGTGTTGTGAATTAGACCTAAACACCACATCTGAAGTTTATGATTGCATTAATCAAATTTATTAGGGTTCAGCAATGTTGCCTGGCTCATTTCAAAACATTAAAACGTTGCTTTATCCATGAATAATTGAATATGAGCTTTGATCATTACTGAGGCTTCTGTGTTGTTTTGGCACATTATGAAGTGTGTGGCAGATCCTTTTCATTATTTATAAAGGAGGTAAGGGGGTTTATTAACAAAATAGGCATGCGCTGGACTGATCAAAGGCTTGTGCTGCTTTTCGTTAGACTTACAAAGAGCAGGAGCTGCTCCGTTTGGTGTACTTTGGCGGCGTGGACCCCTCACTGCGTAAAGAGGTATGGCCTTTCCTGTTGGGTCATTACCAGTTTGGGATGTCAGAAGATGACAGGAGGGAGGTTAGTGGCTCCTCATGTACAACATACCTTCTGAGGTGTTTTGCACCTCTATGACTGACTTTTGATTACTCACTTTTTGAACGTAGGTGGATGAACAAGTGCGGGCTTCCTACCAGCAGACCATGAGCGAGTGGTTGGCATGTGAGGAGGTTGTCCGCGAGCGAGAAAAGGAGCAGCATGCTGCAGCTTTGGCAAAGTGCTCCTCTGTTGCGAGCGTGGACAGCTCCAGTCAGAGGATGACCCATCATGATTCCACCGTGAGCAATGAGGTAAAACCATTGCAAAACATCTAATAACATTTATTTACAGCTATGACAAGTGGCTGTGGGCAAAGTATCTTTATTAGTCTCCCCCGGGAGGAATTTTCCCAGGATACAGGAATAAGCTGCACTATCCTACATCTCAATCACAAATAAAAAGTTCCGGGAATAATATTTAATACCAACATTAGCTCATTAATATCAGTTCCACAAAGGTCATATGAAATAATGCAAATCAACATGTGAAATTACCTCTGCTCACTATGTTTTTTTACCATTTCTTACCTTTGGTTTGCATTACTATACCTGATCTAATGAGGAACAGAATAGATCTAATGTGTAGGAAGTCTAATAAAAAACATGCATGAAGTTATAACCCCAGAGTGATGCCCTTTACCACTATGAAAACATATATTTATATTGATATGGTCATTTTCTATAATCTACTCATAGTTTTGCTGCGGGCTGTGGTTTTATGACTCCAGTAAATATTGTTTTCCAGCAGGAGGTTGCTCCTAGCTAAAATTGTTATGATCAGAGATCATAATCCATTCTGATTAATCTTGAGAGTCATGTGGATAGAGATGACAACCAAAATAAATGCTTAATAAAGCTAATCTGAAAAGATAGTGTACTTGAGCATTACTCGTGCATATTTGTGAAATATTTATGACATTTACTTTACACGTATTATGAAAATACTCAGCGAAAGATTGAAACTGTTTTTTATTGTGAACTGCGCAGAAAAACATTCCATGATGTTCAATCTAATATCAGTTCTCTGTCAGGATAAAAAGGGATTTATATAAATTGCGTCAGTTATTTCATAGGCGTGTTACCTTATGACACATTACTGGGGTTTCCCTTTTTTTATAGGCCCAAAAAATATATATAAAAACCCCTTTAGATTTAAGGGCTCATAAATATTTTGTCATGATGGGTGTCACAGAGTAAGCCCAAGATGCAGAACACACACGGAGGCACTGGTAAAAGTCCAAAGAGTTTATTAAAGGCACAAGCACATGAATCACAGTTCAGGCAGGGGACTGATTTGCTGGGGGCTGTGCGGGGAAAGGGAGATGGCTGGATGTGAGCTTCCAGCTCACTGCAGGAAAACAACAGGGGAAATCCACATGGGAACCTCTTAGGGAAACTCCACAGGGGAAGTCGTCAGGTAGCATCCACGTAGAATTCTTGGGTTGGCTCACCAGGGCAGATTAGCAGGTTTCCTAGAGCGTCAGGCTTGGGACTGGCTTCCTATGATGCAACTCTCCCAGAGCTGCAGGCCAGAGACAGGTTGCCAGAGAGACAGTTCTTCCAGAGCTTCACAAGGAAACAGGAGGTTAAGCTCATCCAGAGCTTTCACGAGGAGACAGGTGGCTAAGCTCATCCAGAACTTTCACGAGGAGACAGGGGGTTAAGCTCATCCAGAGCTTTCACGAAGAGACAGGAGTCCTGTGAGGCAGAGACAAGGAAGAATTAGAATCTGATCTCACACGAGAGATAAAGATTCATCTGTAACAGAGGCTCAGGAAGCTAACCAACTAAGATCAACACTGCGGCGTGGAATCCAGGTCTGAAGGCAGCTTAAATACTGTGGTCCTCCTGATTAGTAGATCAGCCACAGGTGTGTGAGAGGCTCAGCTCAGGAGGACCCACGGCGCACTCTGCTGGAGGCAGAGGGTAATCTCCAGAACCTGACAGTGACTCCAGCCCTAAGAGAAAGAGACAAAAGAGAGCAGAAGAGGATCCTCGGCGCCCTCTGGTGGGCAAGCCTGAGAATCCCAACATATTTTAGTTTATTGAAAAGAATATGTTACTCTTTATAATGTATTTTTGATGTATGTTAAAAGAGGAAGACAACTGATTACAAAAAAATATACTATTCTACTTTCTTGTGAAGGAATAAATTGTATAGCTTCACATATTTTTTTATTTCTGTGGAAAAAAAAAAATAATTCACCGTATTATAATGATATGGTTTTAAACCCTGATTTGATGCATTTTGTACATACGAAAAAACAAAATACTATTTTTTTTTAATTCTTCAACTTATTTGAATACATTCTAAGATCAAAACAGCTTTAAAATCTAGGTTTGTAATTAAAAAAAAAATTGTAAAATAAAACAAAAATACCCTCTGCCAGGGCTTTGAGCAATTTTAAGACAGACTAAGACGTTTTGCTTAGTTTAAACATTTCATTTTATTTAATAAATGTATTGCCATGGTAGAATCTGTGGTGTGTAATTTATACACAGATTTAAATGATTTTAGTATTGGGTAAAGTCCAGATCATGCCAATAATAACATAAAAAAAAAAAAAAAGAAAGGGGATGTGTGTTGTTATGGGTTTATGCCATGTTTTTTTGGAGTTATTCTTGCAAAATGAACACAGAACAGGATTAACACTTTTCAAATTTTCTCCGGACTTTTTTCCACAGTCTCATTCCTCTCACAGCTCCGACAGGGAAAGTTTGGCTCGGCTCCAGAGTGATTCCAGCAGCAGCACACAGGTATAAACACTTACTCTGTAATCTCCTCTAAATACAAAAAAAAAAAATAAATAAATCAACAAAGTGCTTGTTTGCTGTATAAAGGTTTTAAAAATAACTTCTGATAGAAAAGAGTATCGGACAAGAGTTTGTGCTCTTTTAAAATGTTCTTCATCTTTTAATCCTTAAGTAATTTTTTTTCTATTTTAGATCAGCTATTCTCGGCTAAGTAATGAAGTAACCAGAAGTTGTGTTTGTGAATATAATGCTTCTGTTCTGCTCCTATTTACTTGAACCCAGTCAGCCTCAGCAGATGGTCACTCAAACTGAGCCTGGTTCTGCTGTAGGGTTCTTCCAGATAAAAGGGAGTTTCCTCTCCACCTTCGCTACATGCATGCTTGGTCTGAGGGATTGTTGTAGAGATTAATAAGTCGATGCAATCAGCTGGTTTTGAACCAATCTGACTACATGATCTGGTTAAAATGTCTCTATAAAATGCCTTAAGATGACATGTTTTCAATGAATTGTAATTTAATTGAATTTATATTTAAAGGAATTATGCACCAATTGCAGTTTTTTAGGTTTTGCCCAGCTGATGTTAATGTAAGATGTAAAACAGCAGTCTTTCTCTGCTTACATTACCAAGATAAAGTAGATCTTTATCTTAAATATGGGATTTCTAAATGGCTGCCAATAATTTCAAATGCAGCATAACAGACATTGCATTATTTTTGTTGCATATTGCAATGGAGATACTGCAAAGGATTGACACACATTTCCCTAAATATACATTTTTAACATTATCTTAGGGCCTCCAACATTTTTTCTAACCCTGTGTATCATTTCTTAAAAGGATATAGTATATTTGTATGTTGTTTTTTCGTTTTATTGAAAGTGGTAAATTTTTATTTACTCGACATTTACCAGTATAAATATCAGTAAGTTTTTTATATCACCTGTCCAGATGAGCAACCCCTTTTAAATATATATACTAAACTAAATGCTATAACTGCTATGTTATACATATAGGAGAAACATTTGTTTTATATAAAATAATAGATGGTAGAAAAAGTGTATTGAGAGTATTTCTGCACACAGTTCAGCCTTCTTGTTTTTTGCTAGAAGTCTTGCTCTCTCCTTGTCTCATAGCCTAAATGAAGGCAAGTCTTTTCCCTTCCTTCCCTTTCCCTTTTAAAAAGCTTTTCAATTCCTTTGCTTCCTTTGGTTCTAGATTGGCTGCAATGCCCACTCTAAAGAGTGTTGTCTTCAGTGCAATTAGTCAATAGAGCGCTTATGGAAAAAATTATTTCTGACCATTTTTTACCTATTAAGCTGGAAACTATTGGTTTTGTGCCACTAGCCACTTTCTATTTGCTTTTAAGAGGTAAGACAGACTACATAAATGCAGTGTAGCTCACCCCCCATTTTCATTAAATAATATTTCACCAACAATTCAAGGTCAAAATGCCATTATCTAAATTTGTGGCCTGAAACATTTATCATCTGGAGGATAATGAATGGTTCTGAGCCTTGTCACCGATATAAGTGTTTTATTCGTTTTTCTGGATACATGACTTTAAGATTATGTTAATATGTTGTTGAAATTTCTTCTCTTTTGTTAGACTTCCTTCTTTTTTAAGTATTATAATTTTATAATTGACTATAAAAAGTTAAAAAAAAGTATAAGTGGAACTAAAGACTAAAGAAAAACTTGCTAAGTGCTTTGTAAACTCTAAATTTTTTTTTTTACTATTTTTTTTATCAAGAACAAAAATTTAAAAGAACACAAGAAAGTCCTTTTTAAAAAAAATAATTTTCTTACAACTGCTAATCTTAAAGTATTGATTTAATCTGGACAATCTAAACCAATGTTTTACATTCTTCTTCCTGCTAGTCCTCCACATCCTCTCAGCCCTTCCCCTGGAGTAGTCTGTTTCCTTTTGGCTTGTTCTTTCAGGTCTTTGAATCTGTAGAGGAGGTGGAACAGCCCGAGTCAGAGTCCAAGACCGATGTGACCAAACAAGTGCCGAAGATGCCCAACGAAGCTGTGCAAAACGAGTCAAGCTCGCCAGACTCAGGACATCCTTCCTCACGAAACTTCTCCATCACCTCTGGGCTGTCAGATGGCTCCTTCAGCACAGAGGACAGCTCCGCACCTGATGCTTCCCAGAGATCCACAGCTGCGCCTCTGATGCCACAGATCTCAACCAAGCCTGCAGGGGGAGAGGGTGAAGGGCTGACAACTGAAAGTCAGGTGGCAAGAGAAGAGAAGGGCAAGGGGGAGGAGGGGAAAACATTTGACAGCATAGATAAAGGAGAAACTACTTTGCATCCTGGTACAAGGGAAAACAAAAAGTCTGATAAAGTGAAAAAAGAAGAATCAAGCTTTGAAGATAGAGGCCTAAAAATGAGCGTTAAAGAAAGTCCTCAAGGAGATCATGAGGCGATGAAGAGTGTAGAAGTGCCTAAACGTGAAGAGAGAAATGTTAGACACATTAAAGAAACTGAAAAATTAAATTCAACTGTCCCGTTTTCACAAGATAAGGAACATTCAAAAAGCCTTAAAGAATGTGAAGAGGAACAGATTCTGGGCGCCTCGACACCAGGAGGAGCTTATAGCTCATCTCGGAGAGACGAGACCCAGGCTTTGACTGAGTCTGATGAGTCTCCGTCAGCCATAGAGATGGAGGAGATCCCTAAAACCAAGGTTTCCATGGCACCCTGGAGCAGGAGGGGGCACTGTGAGACTTCCTCCTTCTCTGAGGATTCAGCAGCACATGTGGAGCTCAGGCAGGAGGTGGAAAAGCTCAGTCCCGAAGGAACGGAGTCCCTGCTGACAGAGCCGGAGATGGAGAGCCTTTACCCTCCTTTCGACTCTCTTCCAGCGGACGAAAACACTAAGAATGAAGTAACCCCTCAGGAGTCAACTGGGAGCCCTTACTCTGTATGCACACCTTTTTTTTTAAAGATGCTAGATTTATTTCTGCCATTTATTTCTCAGAGTTGGATAAGGCAACCTTAGGAAGGGGATTTTAAGAAACCTCCAGTTTGAAATAATTTTCTAACCATTAATTTATTTTATATAAATTAACTCAGTGAACAGTGAATTGTATTTATTGTCATAATCAAATTTGTTTCAGCAAGAGCTTTTGGATCTATACACACTAAATCTGCACCGTATTGAAAAAGACGTCCAGCGGTGTGACAGGAATTACTGGTATTTCACTCCAGCCAACTTGGAGAAGCTGCGCAACGTCATGTGCAGGTAAAACACTGACCCCTGCAGGGACACCATTTACCATATGATGACAGCAACGCTTTCACACCCTTATGTGAAACAAATTATTTAATATTAGTGACTGACAAAAACAAATCGTTTTTAGAAGACTGAAAACAATTTTACATTAAATAAAAAAAAAAAAATTTTTTTGCCTTAAGTCTGCCTTAAAGGTACACTATGCAACCGGTGTTGATTTTCCAGGGAGGCTCCCCCCAGAGGGCGAAAGTAAAATTGCACTGTCGTAAATATGCACAGCTGTTCTCCTGGTTTCTCCGTCAAGCCAGGCGCGGTTGTTTTGAGCTTAGCAGCGAATGACTAATGCTGCGTTCACACTGGACATAGCTGGCGCGACAGAAGCAGCGAGTTTACATGCAAAGTCAATGGTTGATGCGCGTCAAGGCGTAGCAAAAGGTCCCGCGGCGCGTTTTGAGATGCAGGCGCAGCACGTCTGAGCAGCTGAAGCAGCGCGTTTAAGCATCTGACGCAGGGAGAGAGACACAGCGCTGATGATCACTCCTCTTAAACAGTTTATTGACGCCTAAATTAACTGAAAATGCAGAAATCTGCCGGCAGAATATGCAGTTTGGATTATTTAGATGAAAAACACCTACCAGCTGCCGCGGTGAACTGCGAGGAGGCAACCCGGCCAGAGGCTGCTGATGGGACCCTGCTGTCGGCGCATACCTGGTATGTGGGGGTCTGAGCGGCTCTGACAGAAAAAATATGGAAGGCAGGATAATAATCTGAATGAACTGACTGCACTGATTACGTTTTCAGGTGTATTTTCTCACTTAAAAACATATTAAAACTACTTTATTCCCACTGATCACAGCAAATATAGCTGCAAGGCAGAGAAAGGATAGTGAAGCTCCGTCCAACGCGCGTCAGACACACTTTTGCACCGCGCAGCCAGAGCAGCAAAGCTGCTTCAGCCACGCGTCAGAACTAACTGGTACAAGCAGCAAAAATGAAGCAGCAGACGCGATTTTGCTGCTTTTGCTGCGTGAACGTAGCATAACTGCACAAAGATTGCCACTGTGCTAGCAACGAGAATGCTTTTAACTGGGGGCGTCTAGCAGTTCTCGCCGTAAAGCAAGACTGACTCTCACGAGACTTCTGAGCCTGTGGGTGCGGGTCGGTGCTCCTGCAGTTGCAAGTGCAGTATTTCCCCCACAGACCACCAGGGCGGCCGAGAATACCTTTGTTCAACCTGAAATGAATCATTTAATCATCCATAACGTTATGGAACACATTAATTAACTGAAAAATTTTGCATAGTGTGCCTTTAAGTCTGTTTTTCCGATATAGTATTTGTTTTGTATTTATTGGATGCAATATTTTCTTCTATCACAAGCCCTTGCAAAAGTCTTCATACCAGGGCTGCAGCTAATGATTATTTTGCATACCGATTAATCTCTTGATTATTTTTTTTATTTATTGATTAATAATCAAAAAAGCCAAAGATTCTTTAAAGAAGACTTTGCTAAATTAAACCAGGTGAAACTCACTTTTCCACTTCAGGAGTTTTGGATAGAGCACATTGACAGACAATTTTTTTTTCAATTTTTTTTTTTATTTTATATACAAAATGTTTATATATATACATATTAAAACTACTTTATATATATATATATACCTGTATATATATATATATATATATATATATATATATATATATATATATATATATATATATATATATATATATATATATATATATACATATATATATATATATATATATATATATATATATATATATATATATATATATATATATATATATATATATATATATATATAATTACATATCTAAGTGGGTCGCTACTCCAGTTGACGATTAATCGAATACTAAATTAGTTGATGATTGATTAATCACAATTAGTCCAATTCATTGTTTCAGCCCTAGATCATACCCTTTGAATTTTCTAACATGACCGTTTTTGAGATGGTAAATATAGCACTCTACCCAGGGTAGAGTTGTATAGGGTCCATGGACGATATTTTGATTTCAGAAGTGTGAGGGACGTAAATATTTTTTCAATATCACTAACTTCAGCGTGTTTGACCATCCAATCAAAGACCAGATTCAGTGGCGCATCAGATGTTTGTAAAGTGAGCTTGTCAGGAGTGACAGCGGTGACAGCCAATCACACAAGAAAAGACGATGGGCCAATCAGAAGTTTGTGGGCGGTCTAAACTCTGGGAAGCAGGCTTCAGTTCGAGCTGATGTCTGTGTAACGTTGTTTGTGGACATTATTAACCCCCCCCCCCAACAAAATTACGCCCATGATTGGGTCAACATAAGTAAACAAAGGAGTTTGCAGTTTTTCTATAGCTTATTTTATTTTTAGTAAATAGTAGCAAATATTAGTTATATTTTAAGAGTCTTTCTGTTTTTATACATATTATGGGGGATTCATAAAAGTATTTTCTGCTAAAAGAGCCAATGAAGGTGTGTTGGACACAGAGACTCATCAGGGACCTGTAAGCCCATAACGTTCCAGAGCTACTCTTCATTGTCTTGTGTGTATTTGTGTGGTGGTGGGTTTGGGTAAGAAGATTAAAAAAAAATTTTCATTTTGCAAGGTGAAAAAATGTATACTTTCCAAGTTTGCTTCCTTTTGCATCCCTTAAGATTCTGCTAGTCTAAAGTTTTATAATCCCAGCAGTTATTTGCTTCTATAAATGTCACTGGCTTGCTAAATGATGGATATCATTTTGAATGGCTTGTCTCCAGTGTCAGAATGATATTCTGTGAAATGCCTCTAAATCTGCAGGAAGGGTATGAGTCAGTGTGGGAAAAAGCCACATGGGGTTAAGGTCAGCTCTCTTTGTTGCATATTAACAGCTACATCTGGAGGCACCTTGACATCGGATATGTTCAGGGAATGTGTGACCTGCTGGCTCCTCTTTTAGTCATTCTCGATGATGGTGAGTCAACACCCTCCCCCAGTTTCTGCTTGTGTGATGTATTTTTACAGATTTTGAATGAGCTGCAGAGGAGACTCTACACACTCACTTGTCTACTCCATCTTTTCCTCCCAGAGGCCAAGGCTTTCAGCTGTTTTAGTAAACTTATGAAGAGAATGAATCAAAACTTTCCACACGGAGGAGCTATGGATACCCACTTTGCAAACATGCGCTCTCTAATCCAGGTGATGGAGTTTTAAAATAGAGTCTGGTAATAGCCAATGAATCCAATCATCACTGATTTTATCTGCTTTCTTCAGATCCTGGATGCTGAGCTGTTTGAGCTCATGCATCAGAACGGTGACTACACCCACTTCTACTTCTGCTACCGCTGGTTTCTCCTTGACTTCAAACGAGGTGATGAAATGGTGTAGGCTGTTAAAAGAGTCGAAGCCAATTATAAGGAGACAAGATTCACTACCCTTGAAGTTTGGCTTTTGGTTAAGCATCAAGCAGGGATTAAAGCAGGCTGAGGGTTCAGATTTAGTTATTTTTTTCTTGACTGTTTCAGCTAGGCAAACGCAGTTAAATATTAAAACAAAACGGGTAGAGAGAAAAATGACAGAGGGAATTTTGTTACATTATTGTTGCAAGCAAAGAACACATTTTGTGATTGGAAATGAAAAAAAAAACACATTTTTAAACGTAAGTTTAAAAAACGTATGTTTAAAAATGTGGGTATGAAACTTTGAAAAAATGTTTTTCATAAAAAAAAAGGTTTTGAGAATAAATTTCCTGTTTTCTCTGAGTTCTTTTTTTTCTCCTTATTTTAACTTTTTTTCTCCTCAAATTTCCTTTTTACAGATTTTACATTTTCCAATCTTATCATTTAAATGTAATGTCTTTTTTAACAGAGTTTATAATTTACATTTATAAAATAGGTTCTGTTTTCAAATATGCTGAGTTTAAAAATAAAACAATAATTATTGTCAAACAGCATTTTACACATCAGAATAAAGAGTCACATTTCTATTGGTTTCCATGGAGATAAGCCACATTTGTACTGGTTAATGAGTGCATCAAGAGCGTTATTGTTATTATTTGGCTTGAAGTCAAGAGAATATGATCTTTGAAATTTAATTTGAAGGGAATGCAGATAGTAAAACCCGGTCTGCAAAAAACAGACTGGGTTTTTTTAAACAGCTGGGACATTATATAAGTAAAATCTCAAAAAATATATAACAATAATAATAATAAGAAGAAGAATAATAATAAGAATTATTGAAGAAAAAATGTAAATAAAAAAATTTTATCTTCAAAAATGTATACGCTGAAATAAAATCAAAAACTTTTTTTTGTTAAAAACGAGTTAATGTAAGTTAGAATCTATGTAATGAGATTCAAGAGTTTAAGGTGTCCAAAAGTAAAAAAAAAATAAATAAATAAAAAACAGATTATAATTTACAGATTATTTGTAAAAACTCATAAATACCAAACCTCTGTCTCTCTGTGTGATCTCTGTCCAGAGCTGGTTTATGACGACGTGTTTGCTGTCTGGGAAACTATTTGGGCCGCAAAGTACGCCTCATCAGGTCACTTTGTTCTCTTTATTGCGCTGGCTCTGGTGGAGGTGTACAGGGACATCATCCTGGAGAACAACATGGACTTCACAGACATCATCAAGTTCTTCAACGGTAAAAGACAACTCTCAGCTAATGTTCTCAGTACCTTGTAAAATCTGCAGTGTTCATTGCTGATCAGGTGAAGAAAATAAACCCCAATCAAACAATGTTAAAACTGGTATTCACTCTAACTTAGTTAAATATTTGTGGTGTATAAAACAGCCTTTTCTGATATCAAAATAAATTTGATGACCTGAAAATGTTAGAGTGACTAAAAAACAAAAACAGGAAAAAAACTCTAAAGGGAAAAATGTGTATTTTTCCAAAGCATGTAAATCTCAATGAGGCACAGATTCATTTGCTATAATAATAAGACAACTCTCACTCATAAGAGTCTAATCCAGGCTCCTTTCATTGCTCTGCATTCGCTCACCAGGGTTCCTGCTGACAAACAACATAATGGTGATGATGAGGTTTGATTAGCTCGGTTTAATGGCAAACAGAGAAACAGACGTCAGATAATCAGTGCTATTTGAATCTGTGAAGATCTCTGAGAGGTTAGACACAAAATATTAACCAGCAAAAAAGGCACAGTTCTGCTTGGATCATAATGGTTTTAAATGAGATTTAATGCCTAGGCAAACATTAGGGATTCATTTTTCTTAATGGGAAATCTTCTTTCTTTTTCTCTTTTCCTGCATGCCTTAATTTATTATTACAAAGAACAACAAAATCACTAAATTACAATGGAGTATTAGGGCTAGAGAGTTTTTTTATTTTATTTAGAGAATAAATTCTTGATATTATGAGAATAAAGTTTTAATATTAAAATAATAAAGTTATATTTTATGACAACTCTTTCAAGAAGCACTTTCTTCCCTAAAATGAGGAATGTTGAGCATCATATGAAGTTATACTTTGGCATCGGTTTGAAAAATAAGGAAAACGTTTAGCACACGAGCATCAAATTGGGCAGTATGTCAAAGTGGACTCATGTTGCTGTTTGATGATGCTGGTCGGCCCTCATATGCTGGTCAGAGCTTGAAGCTTTCTTTCTGAAACGACTTGTGATATGATGACTTCATACTCTTTATTTTTTAACTTTGTTCTCATAACATTACAACTTTATTTTTGTAATATTACAACTTAATTCTCTTAATTTACAACTTTATTCTCAAAATTAAAAGAAACATTTCTAGCCTGGCCCTAATACTCTGTCGTACAAAGTGTATGTAAAAATAATAATAATAATAAAAAAATAGTGAAAATGTTACTGTATGCAGGAGTGTTTCTGGCTCTCAGATTCCGCAGTTTTTACCTTCACCGCCCAAGGTTGTTGATAGATAAGCATGCTGCTCTTTCTGAAGATTTTTAGGGCAAAAAAACCACTCTACCCTAATTTGGCTAAATGAATTTTTTTTCATGTTTAAAATATGATTTTTCAATAGAAACATTTTTATTTCTTTTATGAGCAACTGTGTGAAATGATTAGCTGTTTTAATTTGCCCTAGTATGCCATTTATCTGTACACTTATGCAAACAGTTTCAAAGACCAAGTACTGCTCTTTTAAATTAAGTAAAATATTTTCTTGGGATGGTGAATGAAAAGCCTTCAAGTTCTGTTAAATGGTAGGTGATTGATAAAGCTTATTCAGGGTCTTGTTGCAGTAAAAAGATATACTATTTACTTTTTTTTGTCTTTCAGAGATGGCTGAGCACCACAACATCAAGCAGATTTTGACTCTGGCCAGAGATCTGGTGTGCAAAGTGCAGCTGTTGATAGAAAACAAGTGATTGTTCCTGTTTCGTCCTTCATTCCTTCCATGTTAACACATACATGGCTGCAGCAGCACAACACCTTGATACACAAGAGTTCACGTAGAAATTACACAGGGCCTTTACAATCACACTTTGCTGCTTTGAGCCTTACTATCCTCTGTGGTGTTTGTTCCGTCAGCACTATGCGAACCGCACCAGTCTGAGTGCTTTCAATATTTTATGATAAAGCTGTTTTAGCTGCACATTTCAGACATAAAAAGAAGTCTAAATTTAAACAGAGACTGTATTTCTGATAAAAATAGGCTCAAACCAAAAAGAGACATCTTCCTATTCCTATCCCTTAACTAAAGAAAGATTGTTGAGATGTTTTATAATAATATTTATGTAAGAACATTTTAATATTAACAATTAATTAATTGATTAATCTGGCTTGTAGTCTGAACTTTAACCCTATCATCATCATCTCACCCTCAAAATCATTCAAAATAATCTTTCTTTAAACTTTGTTTAATTAATTTACAGTGCCTCGAAAAAGTATTCACACCCCTGGACCTTTCTTCTTTTTTCCCCACCGTGAACTTTTATATATTTAGTTGGATATATCTGTTGGACAAATGCAAAGTAGAACATAATTATGAAGTAAATGCAAAACTGAAAGGTCTTACAGTTTTTTTTTTGCAAGTGGAAAATGAAGAGGTGTGATATGCAGTTTTATTTAATCCAATGTTCTCAGAAATACACAAATAAAATTGACTGTGTGCTTGTTAATTTCCTTATTAATACAGCTATTCTAATGAGGCTTTACTGGTTTATAAGAGAACATGAAGACAAAAGAACAAAGCAGATAGGTCAGTGTTAAAGTTTATGCAGCGTTACGTTATAATACAACATCTCAAGCTATGAACATGTGTTTGACAACTGCTTAAATGACTAAGCTCTGCAAGTAAAGCATTATTAATCCCAGAAGTAGCCAAGAGGCCCAGAGTAACTTTGGGGGAGCTGCAGAATTCAACAGCTCATGTGGAAGAGGCTGTGATGCTTCTGTGGGTGCTTTTCTTCAGTTGACGGGAAGATGGTTAATACAAACTACAGAGACAGACCAAAATGTGGTTGTACAGATACTGCAGGGTCGATCATAAACGCACAACATGCATTGTTTCTTTAACTGTCAGAATTATGGGGGACTTTGTGTCAGCCTTACATTTAAAATCTCAATGAAATAAATTAAACATTAGTGACGTTTAAGGAGTCTTAGTACTTTTGCAAGTCAGTGTTACAGCAAAAATAGAATTTTTAGTGTTCTTTAACTGCGTTTCCTTCCAAGCTGTTTTATCCTGTGTGAAATATTGTGTCTACAGAGAAAATGTGTTCAGAAATCAGAACCTAGTATACTGTTGACTAATGAATCTGTTAATACAAATTCCCACATGGATGAATATGATAAACAATACTTTATAATACCTGTGTATTGCTTTCCATTGCTTGGTGAATTTCTGCCTTTTTTGTAAATTAAGTGCTTTACTTTCCTTAATTTTTGTAATGTCTTGCATTGTCTGGTGCCTGCTTGTTCACTAATTAGAGGGAAAAAAACAGGTGAGGCAGTGGTAACATGCAGTAAGCTTAACCTAATAACTGGACCTTATTCACACACATCACTACAGGAAATGGGAAATGTTTTGTTCAAAAGTTTACCTATGATATTTTTGACAAATGTATAATCCATCTTTGATGCAAGTCAATGCCTGTCATATACAGCATAGAACTCCAGGCAGTCGTTTTTCGACCTGTTGTGTTATGAATGTAGTTGGTTTTATTGTATTTATTACTCGTATTTATTTGTGAGTTCCAAGTGCTGTCAGATGATTTATTTTTTTTAGTTACTGTAACATTCTTAAGCCAAAGTATTTATTTATTTATTTATTTGTTTGTTCTTCTTCTCTGGATGCTGCTTTGTTTGTAAAGCTGAAAGTTTTATTTTGTGGCCAATTTTAGATGTGCAATGTAAACAATCAGATTCTATAATACTTAACATATATACACCTATATATTGAATGGTATATGTTTTTATAATAAAAAATAAAAATGGAATAACTATTTTCCCAAATCGCATTGTAATGTCTATTTTACTGAAAGAGAGTAGAAGGGAAAGAAAATGCCATCAATGGCTAACCAGTATGTTAGGAATGAGTTACTGTCATCACATTTTTGATATTTGGTATTTTTGTTTTAATGCTTCATGTGAGTCTTTGTCATGTTATAGCTTTATGGTGGACTGGTGAAATGAGACCAGGGTGTACCCCCTGGAAGTGCTGGCACTGCAAGGATAAGAGCGAAAATGGAAAAATTGACATTACAAGCAGATCATATTTTTTATGGAGCTCCATAATTTTCTTTCTAAAGGGAAAACTGTCATAAAGTATAATAAATAAAAATACAAATTCTGCCCTATAAAGCAAAAAGGCTATAACTGCATTTTTGGTTGAAATTTTTTTTTTTTTTTTTTTTTTTATAATTTTGATGATATTCAAGGCATCCTTTGTTATGTTACTCAATATCTTATTTCAAATGTGCGTTCTTTTCAAGAAAAATAAACCATTCATCTAACTAGATCTTCCTAGGCTGGACCACACAACTTTTAGGTCATTTAAAGTTTATGCCTAGTTCTGCATAGTTACTGCCATTTTGCTTTGTGGCAGAATTGTGTTGTGCAGAAATACAATATTAAAGAGACATGGAATTGTGCAGGGATAAACATGTCAGAAAATGGATGAATATTTATTGGCTGTCTTTGATTTGGTCTTAAAAAAGAAGTCAATGGGCTGTATGCACAACTCCACTACTTTCTGAAATTATGGCAGCTCCTTTGTTTCTTGTCTTTCTCTACTGGCTGAACTGATTAATCCAGGTGTGTCAGGCCATTGTTGTCGTGGTTACTGATGCCAAACACACCTGGATTAATCGGTTTAGCTAGTAGAGAAAGACAGGAAACAAATTAACTGCCATAAATAAATAATGTGGATAAGAAGGAGGAAATAAGAAGAAAGAGAAGAGGGAAAAAAACAGAGAAAATTGCTGGTTTGAATCCTGCTTGGAGCATGCATTAATTCATGCAAACTTTCACAAAGTGCTCTGAATCTATCAACTATAACTTTAAAACTGATAGAAATACAATAGGTAAGAATAATAAAGCAATTTGTTGCAATAAGAACAATACAGAGAAGATTATTATAACACCTCATATTTGGTTGTCAAATAAAGTTAGGGACATAAAGTTATTTATTTATTTATTTATTTTGTAAATGGACTTCATTGATTGGCTGTGAAGGTTACAGGGAAAAGATGGAAATAGTGGAACGCGACTAGCTCTAAGGAGAAAGATGGAAATACTAGAACGTGATTGGCTCTACAACCACGGCGATTTATGGAACTAGGCTTTCTTGATAAACTTGATTGTTTCATTTTGATTCGGGTTTGAATCCCAAATGCAAATTTAACAAAGTGATCTAAATCTAAAGCAATTGATAAGAATAATAATGCAATTTGTTGCAATAAGGAAAATAGAGAGAATAATATTGTTTAGCCACACACATAATACTGCTTATCATATATTATAAATGTGTTTTTTTTTTTTTTTTTTTTTTTCTGTTAATCATTTTTTACACACTCTCGATCTTTCTGGATCTGTCTGCAATATCAAGCTGTCATTTTCTTGTAGTTTTAATGCTGTAACACTGCATACAGTTATTAATCAGACGTTTATATATAAAAAACAATCCACAATACAATTATGTTGTACAAAGCAAAAAGGCAGTAACTATGAAAAGAGGCATGAACTTTAAACGACTTAAAATTTATATTGTTATATATTGATATTTATTTCCTCAATGTTTCCTGTTTATTTTTAAACATTCACTAAATGTTTATCTAAAAATAGTTTACATTGAACAGATGCAAACGTAATTGCGCCACAAGAGTTAAATCTCAAATTCTGAAAAAGTACGCCCGAACAGGGACTTGAACCCTGGACCCTCAGATTAAAAGTCTGATGCTCTACCGACTGAGCTATCCGGGCGCTCATGTCCACAGGAAAGCGTGAGAAAAATTTTAAAAAAGGAGAAACTCCACATGTATATCGGGATTTTGTATGATCACTTCGTTCCTAGACCATCATTAATCTTTCATTATCTCGTATTAAAAAAAAACAGACGGTATGCCGACCATCATGCCAACTAGTCCAGGTAAATTTCTTTCTTAAAAACCAAACTGAGGACACCTTGTCATACCAAATGTCGGCGCTTTAGTCACAATCTTTATAATGAGACAGATTTACAATAACATTAAAAGGCTAAAGAATCATTGAATTCAAGCCAGCTTCAACCGGAAACGAAAGCCAAGCCAGCCCTTACTGGCTTTTTATTGGTTACGTATACTCTATGAAACACGGTACCAGCGCTGGCTTGGACTTTTCAAAATAAAACCAACAAATGTAACGTTTATCAACAGTACATATTAACAGTGGAAGTTTATTACCCTTTCCTAGCATATTTACAGTTCTCATCGTAAGGATTGTTTTTTTAAGTTTTATGTGGAAGAATATTCGGTAAAAGTATTTCGTATGCACTAATTTATTATTTTATATTCATGACATTTATTTGTATTCTTTAGGCATTTAAGTCTTTAAAATACTAAAACCTGCACATCAAGTTTTGCCAGCATAATTTCTAGATTAAAGTGGATGTTAGTATCCAACAGTTAGACTGCACTAAAGCAGTCTTTTTAACAAAATACTTTTTAAAATTTTTATTTAGGTTATTTCTTGAATTAATTGTTTTACTTAATTAAAAATTGGTAAAGTGGTGTTATTCTTCCTCGAGTACAATTTTTGGGTATTTTTCCCACCTCTGCTTATAAATCATACAAAAGGGAATCTTAGACTTGTTTTTTATTTGTTTTCTGTTTTGCTTCAAGTAAAGTCTGATCTTACATTCACTTCTGATTAATCATTGTCATCTGTTTGCTTACTCTGTTCCCTCCCACAGGTAAGAGGGAAACCCCAGGTGTTCCACCTCACCTGTCTGCAGGTATTTACAGCCCGTCATGAAACTGCGTAGATAAAAGCCATACAGTGGCTTTTTAGGAGAATGGAAAATGAAACTTAAAGAGAAAGGGATATAAAAATCTTCAGTGAAGAAAAGGGGAGGGAGGATTGATTGGACAGTAGCTATATAAACAGCATGGTTAGATCAGCTTCATTAACGATCTGTGAGCACTTGAAGGAGAGTTTATTCATTGGAAATTCATCTCAAGGTAAGTTCATCTCCCTTTGAACATGTTTTTTTCAATCTTCCTCATTAAAAAATGTTGTTACCTTCAACTAAATACTTTCATATACCTTTTTTTAGATAAATTTCATCATGGAAATATTCATCATTTTGATGGATGGGACATCCCGCACACTGAAGGTCAACCCACATCACACAGTGGGTCATTTGAAAAAGTGCATCGAAAAAGAGATGGGATTCCCTGTTTCGATGCAGAAGCTGATCTTCAAAAACGGCCAAAGCACCCATCTGAACGACGACTCCAGGACGCTGAGCTCCTACAGCATGCAGCCGGGCTCCCAGGTGTACCTGTTGATCACTGAGCCGCCAACCCAGCCCTCTACCTTCCAGGTTTTCCTGAAAAATGAACAGGGGATATCCAGCACCTATGATATCACAGAGAAGGAGACTGTGGCGAACTTCAAGAGAAGAGTGCAGGAAAGAGAAGGGGTTCCTGCAAACCAGCAGAGGTTGATCCATGAAGGTGTAGAGATGCAGGGTGGAAAACTGACTGACTACAACGTCAGGGAGCTGAGCACCATCTTCATGACTCTGCGTCTGAGAGGAGGCTGAGGACACAACATGAAAAACTTTCTAGTTTATTTTTTTTGTTTTGTAATTACATTTATCCTAAACTGTTCTCAACTGTTGTTCCTTTTACATGTATTAATGAATACCAACACATGTAGTCTACTTTAAAGTGTGTAATGTAATTGATTAATTAATTCCAATAATAAAAGCGGTCATGAGAAATGCCATGTCTCTTTAATATTGTATTTCTATCTTTCTTCTGATCAGGTTATGCTTAGAAACAAATAAGTTATTCTTTTCCAATGTAATATATATAATTCTCTATTTTAAGGCCTTCCTGTAGATAATTGGAATAGAAATATTTTTAAAATACATATATTGTTTCCTCTATACATCATTCTTTGTGAGTTAAACCAACATTATAAATATGATTATTTTTTAGAATCTATACTAAAGTAGCTCACTGTTCAAGGGGGCTTCAGTGTATATAAAAAGACAGTCTAGCGAAAGGAAAAAGGTGCACAATGTTTGCTTGTTTAAGTGCCTCCTTTAGAATAATTTTAATGAAATTATGTCCTAGAATGAATCTACAGGCAGGCAGGTTGGTGCAAAGAAATCAACTAAGGAAGCAGTTGGAGGAAAATAGAACACATACAAGATTAGTGATAATCTGGATCTGGAGTCCTGAGCAATATTCTATCCCTTGGGGTTAAAATGATTATGAGAACTGTGAGCAAAAGTTGCTAAACTGCACTGAGGGACCCGATGAATAACCTGCAGGGAGCTGGGACCAAAGTAACAACGGGAATGATTTTAGTGTTTTTTTTTTTTTATTATTATTTAGTTAGAGTTTTACATGATTAATGCATGCACTTTATATTAACTAAGTATATAAAGTGCACATTTAGATAAATATCAGTTGTTGTTAGACCAAGACTTTGTTTCCAGCTATTGATTTTCACTTCAAGGTGATAGTAGGGAACCCCTACATATTTCTCACTAGAGGTCATTAGGGTCTGATGTGGAATTTAAAAATGAAAGCCAAAATCTGTCAAATTAGCGATTTTTATGTATTTTTCTTTGAATATTGCCAAGAACCCCCCTGTTTCCTGTTACTATTTTCACCTTAGGGTTGCAGTGGGACACCCATAGGCCTATATGGTTCTCACCATATTGCATTAAGATCTGATGTGGAACTGTTGGATTAATTGTACAAGTTATTCTACTTTAATCATATTATACTTATACATTCATATTTACACATTTGCATATTCCTGTATACTTGTATTACACAAAGTGTTGAAATGTTTCACTTGCTGTCTTTCTAATGCTTGTTACTAGTGTGTGCAGGAAGCAAGGTCAGCCGGTTCAAGGAAAAGAACACGGAGAACTGCACGTACTAACACCAGAGAAAGGAGTGAAAGTTCTTATCTCATGATACTGTATGATGTTATGCAGACTTCTGGTACCGACTGGGTTTCACCCCCTCCCTTCTGGTTCCGACTGGCTTCACCCTTCCCCCTCCCCTTAGCAGTCCGAACCACATTGTAGCCAGGGCGTTTCCTTAATAAAAAGGCTTGTGAGAGCGGAGCTGTTTCAGAGTGGTTTGGAGAATTGTAACTGAACAGTCTCTGATCACTCTCCTTGCAAGTAAATCATACTAAAATTCTCTGTGTCTTCCTTTGTACAGGTTACTGCATAAAATGTTTGGTGTTTAAACCTAACATTAATTGGTCCTTCGAGCCGGATTGCAAGATACCCGACGACCCCCAGCAGGTATGTGAGACCCAGATAAGCCTGCGGCCGCAGCAAAGAGACCCTTTACGGGACTGGTCTCTCCCTTACAAGCTGGGGTCCGACGGTTGAAGCATTTCGAGGACGCAGAGAATTGTGAGTAGTTTTTCTTTTAATAAGGAGTGAGTGAATTATTGGAAGAAAAATATATAAAAATATAAAAAATTTATAAAAATATAATAATATAAAAAAAAAAAAAAAAGATAGAAGTGAAGGGCGTGGGGTCACGAGATTCCCCTTTTGTACAAAAACCCTGGAAAATTTCCTTTTAACCTTTTCAGGAAAAACCAAAATTTTAAAAAGGGTTAAAGTCCGCGGGGGGCGGGGCCTCCCCTATTTTTAAAGGGAAAGGCCCCCCGATTTTAAAACAAAGAAAATTCTCGTGGGATGGCGGGGGCCTCGTGTTTAAAAAAAGTAAAAGTTAACTGGGGAAAGGGGTTGGTGTGTGGGGAAGGTGTGTGTGTAAAAAAAAATATAATACACTAATTTCTGTTTTTCATCCCAAAAAAGAAAAGGGGTTAAATGGTACTTTTGGGTTTTTGTTTTAGAAAAGAAAACTCCCCCTTTAAAAGGGTTGAATGTTTTTACCACAAAAAAGATTGACACCACCCTTTCGAACCCCATGTTTAAACAGGGACGGGTTTTAAAAAAACCCACGGGCCAAAATTTATTTCAAAAGGGAAAAGGGAAAAAAGTAAAGAAAAACAGAAGTTTTTAGAGAAACCCCAAAGGGCAAAATTTGGGAAAGCAGTCGAAAATGTTTGACCCATTGCGTTAAAAAGCCTTTTGTGTCCCCCTGATAAAAACAAACTTTTAAAAAGGGAAAATTTGAGCACCAAAAATAACAAAAATTTTTGCAAAAAAAAAATAAAAAAAAAAAGGGGCAAAAAAAAAGACATTTTTGATGGCAAAAAAAGGGTTACTTTTAAAAACCATTTTTCTGGAAAAAAATTGGCAGACAAGAGAAGGGGGAAGACCCGCAGAGCTAAGGAAGGGGGGAAAGAGACAAGGAAAAAAAAAGAAGAAAAAAAAGGGAAAGTGAAGAAAAAAAAAAAAGGAAAAGGAAAGATCATTTATTTTCTTTAGAAAGAGGATGATAGTACCAGGGCCCAAATTCTAACCTGTTTAAAATCAAAAAACAAATTCCCCCCAAAGGGGGGTGCGGCCGCGGCACCCCGATCCCTCAGCTCCTCCCCCAAAAGGGGATCCTCCACGAAAATACTCCCCCACAAAAAAGTAGAAGCACCTTTGAAAATACCCTCCCACAACTATACCTCCCGGGGAAATATATTACTGGGATCCAAAGGTTCGTGGGGGGATTTTAAAAAACTTTACCCAACAACTTTTAAGGGAAAAATTCTGCCCTCCACGGACCCCCCCAAGTGATGCCTGGGGAACCGGGGGGTAAAGGGAGAAAGCCCCTTTCACGCTTCCTTAAAAAAATTTAAACCAAAAAACCCCTTGGGCAGCCGGGTTGGGGGGTTTGCCCAAAAAACCCCGCCACAGAATGGTAAACAAAACCCTGGACACAGGAAATGGAGTACGGGTAAAAAAGGAAAATTTCCCCTCTCCAAAAAAATTGGAAAAATGGGGTAAAAAAAAAGGGGTAAATCGTCACCACAAAATTTGATGGGGGCAACACTCCAAAAGATAAAAATTTCACCCCTCATGCAGAAAAAGTCATAAAAAAGTAAAAAAAATCACAATAAAAAATCCACTGTTTTTTTTCCGGGAAGGAAAGGACACGTGTTTTTATCAGCATCCAAGGGAGGGGCCGAGGCGAAGCCCCTGGGGGGAAAGGGGAAAGAGATTTTGGATCCCCGCTAAACTAAAAATTTCCAGAGCGTTTTTGGTCAGGTGGAAAAAAGGCCCTTTAGCTAACGGGGGTCAAAGAAAAACCAAAAAAGCAAACCCCCTCGGGCCAGTAGATGGGGAAACCCCTTTTTTCTATTAAAATTTGGGGTGAAAATAGGGTTTTGTCTTAAACCGAAATTTTTTTTAAAAAAAAGGTATAACCAAAATATTCTAAAGGTCCAGGCACCCTTTAAAAAAATTTGGTGATACAGGAGCCTCCGAACCCAATAAAAAACCCATCCCCTTTGGGCCACCTACCCATCGTAAAGAAAATTTTACCTGTAGGCCCATATTCACATTTTTACACAACACAAGCATTTAAACAGCAAGCCCCCAAAGAAGGGTGCCTCCCTTGTTCTGCTTCACCCCATCTTGAAAACCCTCCAAAGTTGAGAATCCCCGGGCCTTTTTTCCCTAGGGCCCAGCCCCCCTCCACAAAGGGTTCCCCGTTTCGGGGGCCCCGGGGGGGTTTTGGGTAAAAAAAGATTTTGGGGGGGGGCTTAATCTCCCCCCAGCCAGCCCCTAAAACCCAAAACCAAAATTGAGGGGTTTCCCTTTTTAATTATTTCCAAAAACCCTTTTGGGTCCTGGGCCAGCTGAAAAACCCCTTTTTTTTTCCCTGAAAAGATGCTAAAAGGAAAGGGGCGATTTGGGAAAATTTTGGGGGCCTGGGCAGGGAAAGGGCGGGGCCCCCCCCGGGGACAAAAAAAAAACCTATAAAACAGCCCCCATTCTACAATAGAGAAATGTTAATAGAATAAAAACATCCATTTTTGTTCAAAGGTTCGGGCCCCTTTTTTCTTGTTTTTTTTTCCTCTCTTTTTACCCACCCTTTTTTTTTGGCATTTTTACCCAAAGCATTTTTTCAAAAACAAAAAATTAATAATCACAAATAAAAAGTTTTTTTTTAATTATAAAAATTGAATACACCCCAACGGGTTTTCCTTTTGACAGGGGGGCTTTCAAAAAAAACTTTAAAAAACCCAAATTTCCCCAGGGGCCCCAAAGGCCCCAGACTTCATAGCCCCATTACTCAATCTTTTAAAAAGGGCTGTGCGGGAGACCCAGCTTGTTTTTAAAAAACCCTGAAGGATTTCCCTGCCGCTGTCTTTACAAAACCGTTTAACCCTTTTTCCATTTAACCTTTTAGGCGGGGATGCTCAAAGGTTTTTTGGTTTAGATAGATTTTGGCATCCCACATTACCATTAAAATCTGGACTTTTCCCAAAAAACCTCCTTTAAAAAACATCGGAGAACCCGCGGCTTAAAGGGGAAGACAGTCTTTTCAAATGTACAGCAGTCCATGGCCCCCGAAGCCCTCAAAAAATTTACCATGGGGCCCACAAAGACTCCCCCAAGTCCTTTTAAAGACTATAAAAAATTTAAATTTGGGATAAATAAAAATTAAAAAAAAAAAAAGGGGGCGCTGAAAATAAAAGGATGGGCCCCCAAAGGGCGTGGGGTTTGATTTGAACTTTGGTAGGCCCTTTATTGGTCTTTTTGGTCCTTTGGGAAACATCCCTTATGCATTTTTTCTTTTTATTTTGATATGGGGCATAAAATTCTGATGAAGGAATTCCTTGTTTAAAAAAAAAGGGGACTTTTTGTTTTTTTCAAAAAACATTTTAAAGCACTACACTTAACTAGATGTTTTTTTAAATCAATTTTGGGAGTATCACCGGACCTAAAATTTGTGGAAATTTAAAGGACTGTTTTCCACTTTGTAAATGTTTTTATTTGAACAACGAGACAGAGGGTAAATACAGTACTTTCTTCTGAAATATTAATTAAAAAAAAGGAAAATTGCAGAAAAAAACCCCCACTTTTATATTTTACCCTACTACCCTTCATTAAAATAATAAACTTCACTATGAAATTTAAACCCACCCGGGGCCTGAAAGGTTACTCTTTTGCCCATCTAAAGAAATTTATCTGGGGCTGAAAACTGAAATCAAAATTTCATTGTTTTTTCCCATATTCTAAAAAAAATTTAAAGGGTTTTCACCCTTTAAATGGAGTAAAGAACTCTAACAAAATATCCCATGTCAAATCGGGTTTTTTCCCCACGAGTAACCCATTTGGGAACATTTAATCATAAACCCAAAACCTTTAAAAAAATAAAATTTATAAACTTTTTGGCAAATACGATTATAAAATTTTTTTGTCTGACAATACTTTCTGCCCCGGAGCCTTCAGGAAAATTTTTTGGGCCCCCACCGGGTTTAAGGGCTTTGAAAATCTTCTTTACAAATTTTTTGGGCTAACCAATTTAACCCGAAAAAAAATTAACGAAAACTAAATCGTTTTACAAAAAAATTTTGTTTTTTCCCTGCCAAATTTTTCACCCCGAAACATTGAATAAACATAACATTTTTTTATTAAAAACATGTAAGGGTGGGGATGACATTCAACGAAAAAAATTTTTAAATCAGCCAAACACCCTAAAATCCATGAGGGCCCCTTATGAAAACCAAACTTTAAACCAACCCTTCCCAAAAAAAAAAATTTTTAAAAAAAAAATTTTTTGAATGAGCTTTTATTGAGTCAGTTTTTAAATTTTCCTTCCCCCAAAGGGGGGATTGTAGATTGTTGAGCATTGAGAAACATTATACACAAAATGGTTTTAATTTTTTATCAAAAAAATTTTTGAAAACATGTCTAATATGTGCTAAACAAATTTTCCCAAGGAAATTTAAGACCAAAAAAAGGTTTGCTTTCCCTAAACCTTTTTTTACCCCCTTTAAATTTCCCTGTTTTTTAAAAATTTTTTTTCCCAAAAGGGGATTGAAAAAAAAAGGGGGATATTTTAGATATCGTAAAATAAGTAAAATCATTTTCTTAATTTTTCTCGGGAACCCCTAAACCCCGTACTGTTTAGCACTTAAAATTTTCTACTGGGGACCTGTTATAGAAAAACACTTTGGGTCTCCTTAAACCCGACCTCCAAGAAGTCCATCGTAAAAAGGGGGGTTGTATTTTTTAGCAAACAACCATCTCAAACGGGTAAAAGGTTAAAAACCCCCAACTCTCCCAAAGGGGGGGGGTCATAAAAGAAACCCCATTGGAAAAAAATTTTATAAAAAGAACACTTTTAATTTGAACCTAGATTTTTTGCGTTTTTCCCATAATTTTTTTTTTTTAGCTCCCCGTCAAGCAAGGATTCTTTTTGGCCCTCAAATCCACTATTTTAAAAACGTCAATCTCGCTAAAACCTCTACAGAGTAACATTGGGTGACTTTTCCCTTTTTTTCCAAACCCATTCCGAAAAATTTTAAAACTTACCCCGAAATTTGGGGCCACATTATGTTTTTCTACCAATTTCCCCCGCGTAGTTCAAAGAACTCAAAAAGGTTGGGGGAACGTTTTTAGAACCACTGGACGGGGAAAAAAGGGGAAAACCATAGGGGAGGGAAAACCTTTATTTAAGAAATGGATATAGAAATCGGGGTTCACTTTTAAACCCAGTTTTCCAAATTTTTTAAAAAAAAAGGCAAAAAACTCCAAAACAAACCCTTGAAAGGGAAGGGCGTTTTTCCCCATTTCTATGTACAGGGTTCTAGGGAACCGCCCAAATTTGGCCTTTTGGTATTTGTGCCCCTTAAAAAATTAACAAAAAAAAGGAAAAAGGGGAAAAAAGGATTTTTACTTCTCCCCAAAGGGGTGAACAAAAAAAAATTTAAAAAATATTAATGGTCCGCTTAAAAAAAAAATTGTTTTCAAGTCATCACGGAACCCTTGGCAAACAAAAAGGGGCTTTTAATGGAAAGAAAAAAGCAGCAAAAAACATGCCTAATGATTTCTTTTTGGTGTAGGGACTAACCCTGTTACTGGGGTTTCCCTGCTACCTAACTCCTAAAATTTTTTTTAAAAAATATAAAAATTTAAAATAGGGTCCCATCTAAAATTTGGGCCCCAAAGGGGATAACATCTATCCCCTGACCACAGCTGAGAAAAAGAAACCAATCTTTTTGAAAAAAGTAGCTGTGGCAAATTTCACCTGTGTAAACAGGACCGGAGTGGGCCCGAAACTAGGCACACTAAATGAAACACAATGTGCAAGTATTTTACTGGTATCCACCTTTTTTTTAAAAAAACCTCAATTCCGCAGCGACATCTGGTGGTGGTGTGGAGATGACAAATTGTTTGACAAACTTCCATGTAACACCACTGGATTATGTGCTGCTGTCACTTTGATTTTACCTGTTTCTGTTACATCACTCACAACGGATGAATTGTTGACAAACTGCAAACAGCATTTTACCTCACACAGAGCATACTAGAAGGAGGAGGGCATCTGAAAATGCATGGAGTGGAGATGACCCTACTTATATTGATAGCATTGGTGTACCCAGAGGTGTTCCTGATGAGTATAAATTAGCCAATCAAGTTTCTGCAGGATTTGAATCTTTCTTATGCTGGTGGTGTACTCTAAATAAAAATTTAGACAGGATCAACTATTCAATTCAGTTTCAATTCAGTTTATTTATATAGCGCCAAATTCACAACACATGTCATCTTAAGGCACTTTACAGTTCAACCAGATACAGAATCAACTACATCCATTATAACGTCCAGAGGCTGGGAAATAAAACAGAACAAGGCTTCTCCGCCGTCCATGAACAATTGTCAGCTACCTCTCTGATGGCTTTCCAGAACCGTATTGCTGTTGACATGTTGTTAGCTGAAAAAGGTGGTGTGTGCTCTATTTTTGGAGATCAGTGTTGCACCTTTATTCCCAACAACACCGCTGCTGATGGCAGCCTCACAAAGGCCCTGGAAGGCCTTCGCTCTCTTAACAGCAAAATGAAAGACCATTCTGGAGTTGACACAAAAATGTGGGATGGATTTGGAGACATTTTTGGTAAATACAAACAATTGGTGCTTTCTATTTTAATGTCTATAGCTGTATTTGCCGCCATCTTGACCTTATGTGGATGTTGTTGCATTCCATGTATTAGAGCGCTGCTAAATAGACTAATTACCACAGCAATACAACCCATGAAAGCAGAAATGTATGCCCTCATACCCACTGAAAAATACCCATCTGATGATGAAGACAGCGCAGAGGATGAAATCTCTTTGCATTTTCCTGACTTTTATCCTAATTCCAATGACATTAACAGTAACCCACCAGTTTAAAATACCTCTGAGTGTACCCTTTACAGCTAAAACATGATTTCATAGTTGAAAATCTGAAAAGAAGTAACTATTGAATGATAAAATAAATAGCTTAAAGTGAATAAACAAGGGGGAAATGTTGGATTAATTGTACAAGTTATTCTACTTTAATCATATTATACTTATACATTCATATTTACACATTTGCATATTCCTGTATACTTGTATTACACAAAGTGTTGAAATGTTTCACTTGCTGTCTTTCTAATGCTTGTTACTAGTGTGTGCAGGAAGCAAGGTCAGCCGGTTCAAGGAAAAGAACACGGAGAACTGCACGTACTAACACCAGAGAAAGGAGTGAAAGTTCTTATCTCATGATACTGTATGATGTTATGCAGACTTCTGGTACCGACTGGGTTTCACCCCCTCCCTTCTGGTTCCGACTGGCTTCACCCTTCCCCCTCCCCTTAGCAGTCGGAACCACATTGTAGCCAGGGCGTTTCCTTAATAAAAAGGCTTGTGAGAGCGGAGCTGTTTCAGAGTGGTTTGGAGAATTGTAACTGAACAGTCTCTGATCACTCTCCTTGCAAGTAAATCATACTAAAATTCTCTGTGTCTTCCTTTGTACAGGTTACTGCATAAAATGTTTGGTGTTTAAACCTAACAGGAACATAAAGATTAAAGCCTCTCAAAATTATTATTATTATTATTATTATTATTATTATTATTATTATTATTATTTTGTATTTTAACAACGTTTTGAAAGATTAAAATAAAGCTGATATAAAGCGCACAAATGATCCACATAAAACGCTATCTGAACAAAAAAAAAAAATGTTTTTAATCATTCTCATATATTCACATCTACAGAAGAAATACTTTTTAGACCAGAGGTGTGTAAATACAAAAAAATCTAGTTAATAAACGTTAAACGTGTCGTTTTTATTTTGAAAAGTCCAAGCCTGCGTTGGTACCGTATTTAATAGTGTATTTGTGGCCGATAAAAAGCCGTCCCGGAAGCGCGATCCGTTGTGCGCATGCGCTATCAGCTCATTTTCAGTAAACCAGGAAGTACTTTTAGCGCAGCCTTCCTTTCACCTCCTGCCTCTTTAACGCGTTGTTAACTGGGCTACGAGTAATGGGTGTCTGACCTTAATGAATAAGAGAGCTCAGAAAATGTGGCTATTTTCATCTGAATAACTAGAAGAGACAGTGAGGTAAATATGCTTAAGGTGTCAGCATTTCACGCGCTTCGTAGCGTTTCCCTGGAAAGCATTGGGATGTCATTTGCCCTGTTGACAAACAATGTTTACTCCGTAAGCACCAAACGATGCAGACTCAGAGGTCTGCAGAGCCGCACCTTGGATGTCATAAGATTGTTCAGCTCCAACCAACATAACCCAAAGTTAAGTTAATAATTTTAACTTTAAATACACCACCATCAAGCTCTTGCAACAATATATTTACTTTTAGAGATTTTGATTATCTTACAGGTCCCAAAAGTGCCAACATGGGAATCAGTAGCAGAGGAGCAGCTTCCAACGGTAATAATGACTAATAAAGAACACAATGCAATCACAGCCCTGAAGTAAAATAAAATTCATAATGGGTGTTTATTTATTTATTTACAAATAAGAGTTTTATATAAGAGTTTTTATAGATTTTTTTTTATTCATTTTGCCATTCAAAGGCCCATTCATAACACTGTACAAGGCAAAGGTTAATTTATAGGGAATGAAATTAAAATTTCCTCTTTTATGTCGCAGATAACTAATATTGAAGTTATTTCCTTCTGTTTTGTGATACTTCATATAAAATTATATCTAACGTTATTAGTCTGTTTTTGTTTACATTTGAAATTGCCAATTAGACGTGATATAACTTGTTTTTCTTATGATTTTTGGGGGCCAAATTCTAAACACTTTTATATACCAGAGAAACACATCTCTCTGCAGAACAGCCAAAATGATTGAACCCTAAAGTTGGTTGATATTTGGGCACAAGTCTCATAATTTACAGAATAAATGTCTCATTTTGAGCGTTTTGGAGCATGGATTAACCAACCTATCCAAGTTTGGTCTAACTATGAATAAATTTCTCAGGCATCTTCCTTTATTTTTTGCAGCCCACGAAAATCCCTGTTGACCTAGTGGACAAGCTGGAGCGGCTGGCCTTGGTGGATTTTCGGACAAAACAGGGGCTGGAATGTTTGGAGAAAGCCATCCGTTTTGCAGATCAGCTCCATGTTATTGACACATCTGGGGTTGAACCGATGGATTCAGTTCTGGAGGACAGGTGCTGAGCAGATGCTTTGAATGTACATCTTGCCCCCAAAGAATAATCTCTAATGGACCTTATTAATGGATGTGTTTCATGCGCTCAGGGCTTTATATCTGAGGGACGACACAGTTACAGAGGGTGACTGTGCAGAGGAGCTGCTTAAGCTTGCAAAAAATACAGTTGAAGAATACTTTGTTGCACCACCAGGTATTTCTAGCACCTGAATTCTCTTAAGATTTTTTTTACAAAATCATATTTAAAACAGCAGAGTCATGATAATTTTTCTCTTTCTTTTCCCCAGGAAACATTCCTCTACCTAAGAGGGAGGAGAGAGCTGCCATCCTCAGACACTCCGAGTTCTGATGACTTAATTGTGAATGATTTATTATTTTAAAATAGAGAACAGTGTATGTCTGCCTCAGCCTACAGTTTGCAACCCATCTGGGTAGAAGCTGAGCTGGTTTATGACTGCCTTTACTGCAGTTTATAAGCAGCTGTAAACAATCTGGAAGAAACTGTCAAACATCTTGCTGGTTTCATCTATTTGTCTTCTATTAAAACTTCCTGTTGTTGAAAAACAAGTTTAGGTTTCAGTTTTAATTTCACAGATTAACATAAAACATTTTTATTAAAGTGCGTGTCAAAACTCTTTTTTTGAGGATTGTTTTAAACTGCTATAACTATAAATCTAAATATTGGTTTTACAATAAAGGAATATAAATGAAAAAAACAACAACAATCTCTTCACATTATTTCTGTGTGAGAAATCAAGATATAAATTGAGTTTTTTATAAGAGAACTCAAACACTTAATCATAAACATCAAATTAAACATGTAAAATTTGCTTTATGATTTTTTTGGAGTTCTTAAAAACATCTTGAAAATCTTCATCCTTATGAAGAATTTAAATCAAAGCCCAGAGAGTGTCTGATAGTGGACTGCAGCTGGGCTCATTGCTTCAAAAGCCATCACACACAAACCGATCAACAAAATTGTTTCATAGTAAACCAGTGACATCAAAAGGTCTGACCTGTGCTGTTGCTCAGTGATCTAAAGGGTGAAGATTTGGCAAGCAAATTACTTGATTAATTATCTTGTAAAGTATCGCTACTCCTTCAGTAAAATCTCTACTCTGCCCTCTGTGAGTAATTTGAACAATTCCAAGACACGTTAAACAGTAAACAGTAGATATTAACAGTGGAAGATGGCTACCCTTTCCTAGCATATATACAGTTCTCATTGTGAGGATTGTTTTTTTAAGTTTTATGTGGAAGAGTATTCGGTAAAAGCATTTCATCTGCACTAATTTATTATTTTATATTCATGACATTTATTTATATTCTTTAGGCATTTATAAATACCAGAACCTGCACGTCCAGTTTTGCCAGCACCATTAATAAATATGCACAATAACTTTACTTTTATTTAAGTAATTTCTTGGATGATTAGTTTTACTTAAGTAAAAAGATGGTAAAATAGTGCTATTCTTCCTCGAGTACAGTTTTTGGGTACTCTACCCACCTCTGCTTATAAATCATACAAAAGGGACTGTTAGACTTATTTTTTATTTGTTTTCTGTTTTGCTTCAAGTAAAGTCTGTGCTTGCATTAATTTCTGATGAATCATTATCATCTGATTGCTAAGCCACAGGTAAGAGGAAAACCCCAGGTGTCTCACATCACCTGTCTGCAGGTATTCACAGCACGTCATGAAACTATGTAAATAAAAGCCATACATTTTAAGAGAATGGAAATGGAAACTTAAAGAAGAAAAAGGGAGGGAGGATGAAGGACTGATCGGACAGTAGCTATATAAACAGCCTCGTTGGATCAGCTTCATTAATGATCTGTGAGCACTTAAAGGAGACTTTATTCATTTGAAATTCATGTCAAGGTAAGTTCATCTCCCTTTTGACATCTTTAATTCAATTCAATTCAGTTTATTTATATAGCGCCAAATTCACAACACATGTCATCTCAAGGCACTTTACAGTTCAACCAGATCAAATTGATACAAAGTTTTCTATCTAAGGAAAACCAGTTGATTGCATTGACTCATTGACTCAAATACAATCCCCCACACTAAGCATGCTTGTAGCGACAGTGGAGAGGAAAAACTCCCTTTTAACAGGAAGAAACCTCCAGCAGAACCAGGCTCAGTGTGAGCGGCCATCTGCCGAGGCCGACTGGGGTTCAAGGAGACAGAAGCAGAGATACAAAAAGCAGCTGTAAAAGGCGGCCCCGTCCAGGAAACACACAGCCAGGCAGACGAGCTCCAAGGCAGCTCCCATGCCAGAGGACGAAGAAAGCACATCCACTCAGTCACGGTCAGAGAAACAGGACCACACTGGAAAACAGGCCGATCTCCAACATCTATAAACAAGGGTGTTGATAGAAGCAGCACAGCTGATGTTTCTTTCCAGGATGACGTCACAGCCAAACAGGAACAGACGAGGCAAAGCTACTCTGAGGAAAAGCAGAGAGAGCAGAAGGTTAGAGATCTTTATCATCTTCCTTGTGAAAAATTACAGTTGACCTAAACTAAATACTTTCAAATCCATTTTTTTAGATAAGTTTCATCATGGAAATCTTCATCAATTTGATGGACGGGGAGTCCCAAATGCTGATAGTCAACCCCAGTGACACAGTGGGACATTTGAAAAAGTGCATCGAAAAGGAGATGGAGGTCCTCGTTTCGAAGCAAAAGCTGAAATTCACTAATGACGATCTGAACGATGACTCCAGGACTCTGAGCTCCTACAGCATGCAGCCGGGCTCCCAGGTGTACCTGTTGATCACGAAGCCGCCAACCCAGCCCTCTACCTTCCAGGTTCTTCTCCAAAATCAAAAAGGGAAGAGCAAACCATATGATGTCAAAAGGGACGAGACTGTGGAGAACTTCAAGAGGAGAGTGCAGGAAAGAGAAGGGGTTCCAGTAGACCAACAGAGGCTGATCCATGACAATCGAGAGATGCTAAGTGGAAAACTAACTGACTACAATGTGAGCAAGCTGAGCATCATCTTACTTCTGCGTCTGAGAGGAGGCTGAGGACACAACATAAAAAAAGTTCTACTTTTTTTGGTTGTTTTGTAATTATTATTATCCAAAATTATTCCTTATGTTGTTCCTTTTACATGTATTAATGAATAACAACACATGTAGCCTACTTTAAAGAGTGTAATGTGATTCATTAATTCTAATAATAAAAGCGGTCATGAGAAATGACATGTCTCTTTAATATTGTATTTCTATCTTCTGATCAGGTTACGCTCAGAAACAAAAAAGTTATTCTTTTCCAATGTAATATATGAAATTCTCTATTTTAAGGCCTGCCTGTAGATAATTGGAATAGAAATATTTTTAAAATACATATATAATTTCCTCTTTACACCATTATTTTTGTGTAAAACCAAGATTATAAATATAATTCTTATATAGAATCTATACTAAAGTAATTGACTGTTCACGGGGGCTTCAGTGTATATAAAAAGAAAGTCTAGCGAAAGGAAAAAGTGAAAGAAATAGGTGCACAATGTTTGCTTGTTTTAATGCCTCCTTTAGAATAATTTGAATCAAATGATCTCCTAGAATTAATCTACTATAGGCAGGTTGGTGCAAAGAAATCAACTAAGGAAGCAGTTGGAGGAAAATAGAACACATACCAGATTAGTGATAATCTGGATCTGGAGTCCCGAGCAATATTCTATCCCTTGGGGTTAAAATGATCATGAGCAAAAGTTGCTAAACTGCACAGATGTACCAGATGAATAAGCTGCAGAGAGCTGGGACCAGAGTAACAAAGGCTGCCATCAGTAACATACTACACTCAAATCCTGCAGTGCCAGGCATGTCCCCCTGCTTACATGTCCAGGCATGTCTGGAGTTTATCAGAGAGGATACAGTATAGTACAGTATACAGAGTACAGTATCCAGAAAAGGATTGGGAGAATATTATATAGTTAAATGAAACTAAAACCGAACTTTTTAGCACAAACTCAACGTATTGTATTGGAAGGAAATAAAATGTCGAGTTGCATCCCAAGAACATTGTACCTACTGTGAAGCATGGGGGTGGAAACATCATGCTTATGGGCTGTTTTTCTGCAAAGTGGATAGGATAAGCAGTCTGTTTTAAGTGAAGAATGAAAGTGACCGTGCATTGTGAGAATTTAAGATGGAACATGGCTGGGTCTTCCAGCATGATAATAACCCTAAACACACTCCTCAGGCAACAGAACAGAGGTTTCATAAAAAGTATTTTAAGGTCCTGTAGTGGCCTATATTCAGCCTCCAGACTTCAATCCATAGAAATTTTGTTGAGTAGATTGAAAGTCCAGGTTTCCCAGAGACAGCCCCAAAACATCACCCCTCTAGTGGAGAATGGCATAGAGGATGGACCAAAACACCAGCTTCAGTGTAAATAAACCTGGAGAAGCCTAACAAGAAATATCTGACGTCTGCCATTGCGATCAAAGGTTATGCTACAAAATATTGAATAGAACATTACTTCTTAACCAATTGCTTACTTTCAACATAATTTACAAATTATTTATTTAAAATCCCACGATTTTATTTCCTGGATTTTTTTCCCCATTGGTCCCTAAAAGTGCAAATATAAACATATGAAAATGTCTGACCTGTATTATCTTTCTAAGTAGGAAAACTTAAACAATCAGTAGCTGAATGCATATTTTTCAAAATCTGTTTTGCATAAACTGAATAAATAGCATCCTCATTTGCAAACTGCATTTTGTTTTCTCTGTTTATGGTTGTCTGTTAATATTTGTTTAGTCATCTGAAAGGTACAAGTGGGTCAGTAAAAACAAAAATGAGGAACTAAAGGAATGCAAATATATATTTTTGTTTACTGTGTCTATATTCCTAATATGAATAATGTTTTTGAGAACAGAGTAATTCAAGTTTATGAGGAAATAGTTGTTTAGCTCCTGTCTCCTATTGCGCGCAACGTTTTCGTTTTCTGTTTTGCTTCAAACGAAATATGACCTCACATCCTTATCTGATAAATAAAAACCATGTGATTTGTTATGGAGCTGGTTTTGTTTTCCTCCTCCCATCGAGGTAAACCCCAGTGAGCTGATGCACATTCTTTGCAGGCTTCTGTGGCACTTCAGGACAGGCATTTCTGCAGACTCATGTTTGGAGACTGAAAACCGAAACTTAATGAGACAGAGCGGGGAAAACGAACCTTAAGTGAGGTGGGAGGGCACTGATGGGCTGGGCTCCTTTGTATATAAACACAGCTGTTCAAGCCTGAGGACAGATCAGCTGGATCAAAGCTTATTGCATGTTTGAAGGAGAATTAATTCATTACTGGATAATTGAAAGGTAAGTTTGGCTACATTTGAACCTGTTTATTACATTCCTTAAGAAAAATTACTTTAATAAATACTTTTAATATTCATTTTTAGATCAGTTTCATCATGGATATTGTCATCGTTATGCTGAACGGGACATCCCGCACGCTGAGAGTCAACCCAAATGACACAGTGGGTGATTTGAAGGAGCGCATCCAAAATGAGATGGGATGCCTCGTTTCGACGCAAAAGCTTGTCTTCACTAACGGCCAGAGCACCAATCTGAACGACGACTCCAGGACTCTGAGGTCCTACAACATGCAGTCGGGCTCCCAGGTGTCCCTGTTGATCACCCAGCCATCTACCTTCCAGGTTTTCCTCCAAAATGAAAAGGGGAAAACCAGCACCTATGATATCACAGGGGATGAGACTGTGGAGAACTTCAAGAGGAGAGTGCAGGAAAGGGAAGGGGTTCCTGCAAACCAGCAGAGGCTGATCCATGAAGGTCGAGAGATGCAGGGTGGAAAACTGACTGACTACAACGTCAGGGAGCTGAGCACCATCTTCATGACTCTGCGCCTGAGAGGAGGCTGAGGACACAACATGAAAACTTTCTAGTTTTTTGTTTTATTTTCATGTATCATGAAGAAAAATCATTCCATAAACATTTTGTCATCACACACACACACACACACACACACACACACACACACACACACACACACACACACACACACACACACACACACACACACACACACACACTAAGGATAAAGATGTATTTTATATTATTGTTTTAATGTATGAATTATTACTTATAATAATAAAAGTCACTCTTGACAAATGGCATGTCTCATTAGTATTTTATTCATTTGTTCAGATCAGCAGGTTATAAAAAAACAAAAAAAACTAATTTGTTTTTTGTAAAAATTACATTTTTTCAACACAGTCCTCTTTGAGTAAAGCATGAAAAATCCTTTTAAATTGTACAATTTTAAAGCGATATAAATTAAACCATCAAACAAGAGATTTTATGTATAAACAAAGTCAGCCATCTTAGGAAATAGGTCGAATCTTCTCAGTCGAAGCTTTGTCCAAACGAGCCCTCATTTCCTCACAGTGGCAAGGTAGGCATACCAGAATAAGGCAATCATGTTGGCGAACAGCACTCGAAACTGAAACAAACACACAGAGGGAGACGTGAAAAAACAAAGGAAGTTAGTGTGAGACCCATCCTGTCTCTAAGAGACAGGAAGCCAATGATAGAACGTACTTGAACAGGCACAAAGTTGATATTTATGAATGTGAAGGGGGTCCAAACTTTCCAGTTCATCTTCAGAGCTGTCCAGTAACTCCTCCTCATTTTCATCTCAAAATCTTCCCAACCTTTAGCCTATAAAAAATGTGTGAAAATGATTAACTGTAAAATAGTACTTAGTTGCTTAATGCTTAGTTATATTATAAACAATAGACACTGATTTTCTAATTGTACTTATCAAAATAAGACTGGTGGTATTTAAAATTGATATTCATAGCATCATCCAAATGTTGAATTGAGTATATATCAAATTTGTAGCATAATTTTGCCCAGATATGAAATAAACTAATTATTTAGATGGTACTAATTTATGGATTGTTCCTGTATGATAAAACTTTGACAAACAGAACATTTCATATTTAGAGATTTAAAAACTCGTCAATGTAAATATTCTCAAGCATTGATTTTTCCCTTGGATTTTAAGATGGGGAGAGGATGAGGCCTTCTGACAACTTTTTCATTTCCATTACCTATTATTGAAGCTTCAGGTACTGACTGATACCAACGTTAATCATTCACTTTTAGTAGAAAATGCTTAATCAAGTGACATTACTCAAAACAAACAACAATAACAGCTATGAGAACAACTGATCCATTTATTATTAACCAATGGTTAACATTAACTTTAAATAGAGATGAAGTGTTTCTATCAGTTTGCTAAAATCTAAGATTTTAGATGCAGGTTGATGATCAATACATGGTCAAATATTGAACTCTCTACTCTGCTACATTTCTAGGAAGCTGCAAGTTACTTGTTCCTTTTGGCTCAGCTTAGATTTATAATCCTCTGTTGCATTTGCATCATATTCCACAAATGTGATAAGCTCAGAGCGGATATTATTTGCAGTGTATACCTTTTATTAAGGCATTAGTTATTGCTATGTGGCCAAGTTGTTGAGCAGGATGAGTTCTCAATGCAGAGTTGCAGTTTCTTTGTGGTAATAGATTCAACCTTAAACCTCTCTTCCACAGCGAAAGTCTTTTTTTGGTTTGTTTTTTAATAAGAAATAATAATCAAAACAATTGTCCTTATCAGAAATGTACTGATATTAGAAAATTTGCATTTTTGGATTCTTAAGTACTTTTAAATGCATGTACTTTTGAATACCTAAGTATTTTTTAAAAGTGAGCACTTCAATACTTTGAGTAGATGTTTGAATGAATAAGATTTGATTATGAGTATCAATACTTTTACTCAAGTCCTGCTGTTGAGTACTACGTCCTCCACTGCTAATATGTAGCAGCCAAGATAACCCGATCAGTTCTACACAGAACATACAGTAATTATATAGTATTGAAATCAGTATATCTGTAGTTTATGTGCGTTTTGTGTTGAAAATGGCACCTCCAGAATGTTCATCACAAGGTAGAAAATGAACAGGAAGCCTGGTGCAAAGATGAGTCGGTCCAGTAAGAGTCTTTTGACTATACAGTATGGGTCTGTGGTTGGCATCCACACCTCCATCAGCTGGTAAAAGAAATGGCTCACTGGACCAGTGATAATCAATCTAAAAGAGGCAGAAAAGGAGGAAAACAATAACACAAAAATAAATCTCTTGATTTTTCCACCAGTTAACTTTTTTCTCTATACAGCACATCACAGAAAGCAATTATCGATGTCAAACTTTAAAGCGATTTGTAGGATTACAATCACACATTTTAATACATTTCATTGAGATTGTATGTGATAGGTCAGCAAAAAGTAGGTAGCACAACAAGAATGAAAGTAATATACAACAAATATATTACAAAAAAATAAAAATCTAGCCCCTGGACTATGCTACTCATGTATAAATTGCAATTCAGCTATTTAAATTCCGTAGGTACTGTATCTAGCTGGTAAACAGTGTCCGAGTTTAATCCAATCATAAAGTTTGTCTGTGAAAGGCTGCAGCTTTTATTACAGAACATCAATGGATAGTAGCATCATGAGGAAAAAAGGGCAAAAGATGTGAAAGTTTGAAGCAAGGTTAGCTTATAAAACAATCCACCAGATTGTAAACATCTCACAGAGCACTGTTCAGTTGATCATGGAAAACCAGAATGGCCCAATTCAACCACAACATGGTTTCCTGCCTAAATTAACAGGCCAGACAAGAAGGGTATGAATGAGAGAAGCAGCCAACAGGCACATAGTAACTCTACAGTACCTACAGAGAATGTATTACTGTATTAGCAATAAATGACTGAAAATTAGTCTTTATAGAAGAGTGGCATGAGGTATGAAAAAAAGAAAGCTGTAAGTCCTTTTCAAAGTTTGCTTAGCAAACACACACTGTAGATGAATGTGCTGTCGTCAGATGAGAACAAAACTAAAATTTTTGCTGTCCGTGCAGAATGCTATGTACGGTGGGGAGCTAATCCTGCATAAGTACACCATCTCCATTAAGAAACAAAGCAGTGGCAGCATGATGCTGTCGGTACACTTTTCTTCAGTGAGGACAGGGAAGCTATTCGGAGTCAGTGAGAAGATGAATATAGAGTTATGAAGAGGAATACTGGCATGGTTTGCATTACAACATTGTGAATTACACCATGCAGCATTGCATCTAGTTTGTGTTGGTAAATCCTACATAATCCTAAAAAATAAATTTTGGCTATAACATGTCTTTTTTTTTTTTTTTTTTAAGGTATAGCAGTGGATCGCTCTGTGCTCTAATCATTGACATCTCTTAATCTTAAAGCAGAGTTTAACCCCATGTTAGGATAATTATCACTGAAGATGTGCGAGTTTATAACACCTTGGTATTGGCTGCCTGTTGCGCATCAGAACTGATGTTTTAATCTAATTAAGACAGTTCCTCTCCCTGGATATACAGTTATAATCTTCATTCTGTACGTGGCAAAGATTTGGAAATGGAATGAGAGCAGTGTCCTTCAGCTAAGAACGAAGTGTAATATTTTGACAAGGCTGCAGCCATGGATGTCTAATCACCTGCTAATGTGTATGATGTAAATATGATGATGTGGCAGACTGGAGATTTATAAAATTACTTTTTAACTGTTAATCGGGGCCACTTCCTGAGAGGTGAGCCCAGAGGTGAGCAGCTGCCTTCTGTAAACTAAGCAATTTCTCTGATCTGAGTAAGATTACAATTTCTATCAGAATCCGTTGTCATGTCTCCTGGTTATTTAATACATATAAGTTATGACGTTTATTTAAAGAGTTTGTCCTGAGTGATCTCTTTTCATGGAAAAGAACCATAAAGACAGAGCATCAGGGTGCATACATAGAGCCTATATTTAACACCCAATAATTTGGCTTTTTTTATTTTAAGTCTCACCCAAAAATGGCATATCGTGTGGCTCCACCCACATCGATCTCATTGACTGGGCCTCCTCCACCTTTGGCCTTTTTTCTGGTTTCCAAATACTGTGAAAGCAGATTACCCAAAGCTGACAGGATCCCACTGGAAGTAAGAAAAGGCATACACATTAGACACTGCTGTAAATATGCAACCAAATACTTTTAAGGGAACAAAGTAAACCATAAATAAATCAGTTGGACTTCTGAGAGGGAGGTTTTCACGGCAGATGCTGATTGGCTGATAGCAGAAAACAGGTTGACAGTGATCAGTGCAAACAAGCAAACACAGATAAAATGCTTGGGAATACATTTTATAAAGCCACATAAAAAAGCAACAACATACTCTGATTAGAATATACTATTAAGTGGACGTTTAAACAGCTGGAAATAAAGACAACTGTCAGTTTAGGAGAAGAGAAACTGACCTGGTTACAGATTTAGTGAGGATCGGGTATTTTTTCAGGAGGATCAAATACTGCTGGAGCAGACGGAAATGAAAGGACCCATCTCGGACTGGCAGGCTCTGTACAGGCATTGTCATTCCTTAAAGTAATTGTGCATAACCACAGCAGCAGTCGCCCAAAAAGGGCAGCGACGTCTAGAAAGTTGTTCCTGTCTACGTCGTTACGTCAGCGCATAAACCACGCCCTGACGTTGAGGTAAAATCGGAAGTTAAAACGTTTAACAGTACAATTTCTTTAAGAAATCTTTTATATACCTATTTGTTTGGGTTTTACCCGTTTTTTTTCTTGTGTTTGTTTTTATGTAATGATGGGTTAATTAGCCGTCTTCGATACATTGCCAAACTGTATTGATGCTATCTTGACAATCTCACAGAATACTGACACCTGCTGGACCTTTAAAGACACTACAGGCAAATTATTTGATGACCTAGTAGTACAATGATATAATTTAAGTTATTGTAGATTATATTGTATTATTTCATGTCTATGTTAAAATTGACAATATCTTTAAATTTTTTAGATGCAGCCAATAAGTAATATAAACATATAACGTGAACATTTAGGGGAAAAAACGAGGATGCTTTCTGGACTAGGATTTTAAACATTTTAAAACAATAAGTACATTAAAAACCAGTAAATAAACTAAGAGTCAATTTGAAATTAACTTTAATTCAGATAATTTGGGCTTAACTGCGAAGAACAGTATGAAGTATGTAAAAGTTGAAGTACCGACTTAACCTCTTTACTTAAGTAAAAGTGGAAAAGTATGTGCTCCAAAAACTACTTAAAAGTATAAAGTAACCTTAAAAAAAACAGCCAGATGCCACTATATGAATTGAAAGCTAAATTTTTTTTTGACTATTTCGAAAAATTCTTTGAGATAGTGCCAAGGATGAGGGAGGTCTTGTTGATCTCCGTCTCCATCTCCTGATACGCTCTCGCCTGTGTCCGACCTTTTAGACATTTCAACATGTTTTCTGAATGCGACATTGTAGCATGACATAGACAATTCACGTGTGCAGTTTCAAGAACACTTGCTTGCTTCTGATGATTTCCTTTAGCTAACCAATGAGTGGTCGTGTTATATGACTCATCCAATTACACTAGTTTTCACTAGATGTGGATGGCGCCAATGATCTGCATTGGATGGAGCACATAATGTGAAATAAATATTGATGAACATTAAACCGAAGCCAAGAGTAACGAGTAATGTTTGTTTTAAAAATGTAAGGAATAGAAAGTACAGATACTTGTGTGAAAATGTAATTAGTAGAAGTAGTAAGAAAAATAATTAACTAAGTAAAAAGTGTACTTAAGTACAGTAACGAAGTATTTGTACTTCCTTACTTGACACCTCTGACAATGAGAAAATTTAGGCAGCTCCAAAATTCTTGATAATTTTAATGATAAACCGCCTGAGACCTTTTTTTTTTTAAAAGCAGATGCATCATTTTGTCATACGTTTTTAAACACAGTTTAGTGTGAAAAAACAAGTCCTGTTTCTGTCTCATGAATTTCTTGAAACGACCCGCACACTGATACGGTGTTTTGCTCTATAGGCTCGACGCATACACCAATGCGTCGGTGTTGCTGGACCCATCACTATTTTTATGTATTTCTTATGAAGCAACTTATACATTCTAAACAAAACTATTTCTTTCAGGTATTTTTTTAAATTATTTTCCCCTAAAAAATTTTAGTAAATATCTACTACTACAAAGATTTATGATCATAAATTAGAAATACATCCAGAAAGAAATAGAAAAACCTGTTTAATATATCAAGCATTACATAGAAACTTTAATCTACAAACTTAAAGAGCAGGAAGAAGAAAATTATTTACAAAAATGAAACAAATCAATGCAGATGAGCTAAACAAACATGAGGCTATGAAAACAGAACAATCTGCAGACATGGTCTGCTTCATAAAAACATGAACATAACATACTTGTGCTGAAAGAGCAACCAAAAGCTTATAGGTGTTTCTGGTCTGTAGTTAATCAACACGTGCTTTAGAAAAGCTGACAAAGAAGTCAGAGAGCCTTCCAGTCAATGGGAGACTTTCCTTGTTTTTCTAGCAAGTCATTTGCCTTTGAGAAATGCTTGCATCCAAAAAATCCTCGATGAGCAGACAGAGGAGAAGGATGCACAGCCTGAAGGACGTGGTGGCGCTTCTATAAATGAAATAAGCAAATCTTCCTCAAATACTTAGCCCAGGTAAACTTGTTTGAAATGATTATAATGCATACATTAGCATACTCACTCTGTTAATGGAAGCCCCTTTTTTTTGCGCATACGATCCCCACAGCATGAAGACGACACCCTCCAGGTTGCTGCTGAGCCACTGCACCACAGCGTCAGTGAAGTTCTCCCAGCCTTTATCTTTGTGGGAGTTGGCTTGGTGCGCTTTGACGGTCAGCACAGCGTTGAGCAAAAGCACACCTGGTGGGAAAGTCAAAGTTCTAAAATAAAGAATCCTACGTTGCAGTTGAATCATTTAACAGATTACATATTTATAAAAGTACCCTGTTTAGCCCATCCTGTGAGGTCTCCATGACCTGGGTGCTGAAAGCCTTCGATGTCTGAAGCCAACTCTTTGTACATGTTTTCCAAACTGCAAACAAAAAGCATTAAAAAAATTAACATTAAAAATAGGATTGAAACGGCATCGACTCCATTGAAAATCTGACTCCAGGGCTGTCCTCCAAAGTTAGATTAACTCTTCCGTCAGCCATGCTAAGGCAAAACTTAGCTTTCAGTATCTATTTGAATCTTAAAATTGGCAGCATATGAGAATCTTTTCAACATGGATGGGCAGGACAGGTTATGTTTGAGATTTCTACAAGGAAGAAAGTCATCTTATAACCTGTTGACTGATCTTATCGACCTACGAGTGATTGACAAGCAACTTTTTTTCCCCACATATCACATTATGGTCTAAATAAATTATTTTTTTAAATCATATTTCAACAATTTCTTGTGACAGCTGTAATTGATATTGCCAGGGGGAAAGAGAAAAAAAAATCAGGAACCTATTAGGTTACTGAATACAGAAAAGTAACAGTCTCCTCTGAGCTAACCTGGTCTGGAGCTGTTGTTTAATAACCTCAGAGAGTCCTCTGTCTCCGCTCTACTTAGAGCCAATCATGTTGTTTATTTCCTATTTTAGTCAGGAGATTTTTGTTGTAGTTTTATGCACACAATAAAAAGTCATTCACTAGGTTCATTAGACACATTAATTTTTAAAAACAAACATTGCAGGTTCTTTTGACAGTGTAAAGAAAAGCTCTGTGTTTTCACCTTTAAGCTCCCCCCCCCGATTCTTTCCTTAGTAGAGATCACTTGGGAAACATTCTTTAAAAAAACAGTTCATAATGTATACGTATAACATGACAACAGATTTTGAATCTTATTCAGACCAGAGAACTTGCTTAGGGTTACAGAAGGAAGCACCAACCAGGCTCGTTTCTCATTGAAGTTGACTCCGAATCACAGTTAATGAAGCATTTTACACCACTGCAGTATGCCGCATCATCACATCATTATATGATACACGTTTGTAAATGAGGAGAGATCCACGGCTCCAGCCTTATCAAAAAATTACACTATGTTCTTAGATCAAGGACACCGCTCTCATTCCATTCCCAAATCTTTGCCCGGTGCATAGATGCAAGATGACTTTTTATCCTGACAGAGGAACTGTCCTAATCAGATAGAAAGCAATATGCAGATGATATTAGGGTTTAACAGACTCAAACATCATGAATAAAAACAATCCTAACAACAAGGATCCTATTAAAGAATAGAATTAAATATTTATATGGAGAGGATTCTATCTCCCAGTTGACAGGATGAGATTAATTTGTTTTTTGTTTAATTAATATGATCAACATGCAATTTTTTTTTATTACAGAACATGAAGAACTTGAAATTATTTTCAGATAACACATAAATAGATTAATTAATTCCACGGGGAAACAAGGAATTACCTTAGGGTTAATATTAGGATTAATTTAGTGATAACAACCTAATCAGCCTACTGGACAATCCAAAGCCATTCTATGGGACTGATTACCACTAATAACTAGGGGTGGAACGGTTCACAAAATCCACGGTTCGGTTCGGTTCACTGTTTTGTGGTCACGGTTTTCGGTTCGGTATATGTTTATTGTTACACCGAAAAAAAAATAATAATAAAAATTAATGAATTTTTTTTTATGACAATAATGAAAAAATAAAAAAAAATGAATGAATTGTAATTATTTTTAATGATTCGCTGAAACCATGGATCATTTCCGCATGTTTTGCTGCTTTGAATTTAATCATCTCGTGCATGCCCTCTACGATCTCCAAGGAACTCAGAGCGGACGGGAAACACAGAAGAGGCTGTATGCTTTGCTTTGTGCAGGCGGTCTGGAGCGGGGCGGAGCGGAGCACTGATGGAGTATGTGGGATTTCGGGGTTAGCATGACATGTTGCTGTTAGCATAAACAAAACGTGTTGCACAATGCTTGCACACTGTTGCACTTTTATCCACAACTTTCTTTCCGCCGTCATCGTAGGTCAGTCTAAATGCAAAGCGGTACCATACAGCAGACCTATAAAGTGCTGCTGGCGCGTCTTCCAACTCCTGTTCTTTCCCACTCGCCATACCCACACAATTCTCCACAACAACTGATTTTTTTCCCTGCTACACGCGGCTAAGCTGCTTCGCTTCTTCTTCTTCTTGTTTACTACTGGTGGTTGGCTTTGGTCGCAGTACCGCCACCTTCTGCTCTGGAGTGTAAACGCTTCGCCTATGAGAAAAAGGAGCAGCGCATGAACCAAACACAACACACGCGAACCGAACCGAGACAGTCGAACCGAACGGTTCGGACGGTTTTCATAAACCGTTCCATCCCTACTAATAACAGCCATTTAATGGGATAACATCTGAAGCGACTGCAAACAGCCACTCAGTATTCACTGTTTAATGGACGACAGAACCAACATAAGGAGGAACCCCATGAGAGGATGCTCAGGTCTCACCTGTCTGATCGTTTTAGAAATTATCTTCACCTGCTGCCAGTTGATTTCACTCAAATAAATATATGGATGCTCTGCCATTCAAGCACTAAACTAGTTTTCTCTGTAATGTTATCGTGGTAAAAACAAGTTATGGAAAGCTGTTTTGATATGTGTTGGTTTGAAAAATGGCACTCTGGGTGTCTATAAATGAATTTAATATCTCCATATTACTATTGCTACTGGTCAGCATTTGTATTATTTTGACTATGAAGAAATGCATTTCAGATAAATACATATTCAGTCAAGCTGATAAATGTCAAAACTGCCACTTAAAATGTGTAAACATTTCTAGATACATAAAACTTAAGTCTTACAAGTACAATTTAGTTTAATTTACTTTCTGAAATTCAGTTTCTGCTGCAAAAATGTAATTTAGAACCTCTTTTATCATAGTTCCGAATAGGAATGTGATTTTGATCAGGAAGATTTCTATTTTAGGGATCTACAAATGGATCAAGAGAGAGGAGAGTGCTTTTAATAAATGTCAAAATGGATTGCTAAAGGTACTGCATAGAAAAGTATGCATTAACTCTAGCAGTAATATTCTCTTTTGAAGTTTTCCTCTACTTTGCAGCAGTTTTTCTCTGTTTTAAACACCCTCTGCATTTTTTTTTTTTATTCTGCATTAAAATCTGTAGTTCCAGGGGTGTGAAATTGACACTTCCTGCTGCCATGGTGACTCGTCTGATTGGGAATCCACTGATAATGGTTTTCATACTTGTTGCGCACGTGGTTAACACTGAGTGTATTTACCTAGAGTTGATTGAACAATGTCTCAGAATGGGAACTAATAAGGTGATGACTTAAGAAGCTTGTTAAATGGTTGAGATTTACAAAGAGAGGCACATTGAGTGCATTCTGCATCACTGTCAATATTAAACAATGTAAAATAAATTCAATACCAGACTTTGCTAGGATTATTCTACAGTTCTGTTCAGGCATGCCTTCAGCATGATCGTTTTTCTTACAACCAAGATGGTCTGGCTCTGCTTAAGGATGATCAGTTCTTCCCTCTTCTGGGTGGAAAACACATTACAACACTGAAAGAAGTTTGGTCTAAGCAAGATATATAGACTATTGAGCTGGATCTTTGTTTAATAATATCATACACAGCAATAAAGCAATCCAGTCACATCAAATCTTTGTTTACAATGCTGGTTACCTCATCACAGAGCAAACAGTGCATTTATATCCATGTTTTTTTTTTTTTTTTTTAACAATGTTTATGTCAAGCCTGTCCTACAGGTATGAAATGTTTACCTGCTTTGACATACATTCATGGGTAATAATGTTAATCGGAAATCATCTGTGCTGAAGTCATAAAAACATCTAAAACCAGCAGGACAGTGGCCCTCATGGACTGACTTTTGGACAACCTTGTCTATTATGAGGTAATCAGGTGGGATTGATTTTAATCTAAGCCAATATTTGATAAACAATTGTTCACAAACAATTAAGTTCACTAACAAACCAAATTTAGAATAAATTATGGGATTTAAATTGGACCAGAGGTTGATGATGAAGTTTTATGCAACCATAGAGATGCTAGTTTGACCCCCAAATCCATCTCTCTCAGGCTTTTGTCCCTGGGGAAGACTTTTCACCTGCATTGCCTACAGATGGTGGCCAGAGGTTCGGATGGTGCCTGTGTACAGCCTCCTTACTTCTGGGGCCCCAGGCAGTTGTGGCTTGTCACTTTCAGTGTGTGTGATTGACTGAATGTAAAGTGATTTGAGTTTTTTTTTTAGGAGTTTCTGCTCCTTCAAAAAAACAAAAACAAAAAAAAAAAAAAACAAAGAAAAAAAAAATAGACTTTGTACCTAGGAGGAGGGGGAACCGGTCTTTTCACACTGAAGCACAGACCGTGAGCTTGACCAGGACCATGATACGGATCTTGACCCAGAATGACAACTTTAACCTAAAATCAAAGACATGAGGGTCAAGTTCATTGCATTCATAACAATTAGTACAATTAAATAATTAATTATTTCTATACAGTTAAGCACTTATTATGCAAAACCCAAGTAGACACTGATTTAAAACAAGATTTAATTTGACCAACATACTTCCAAGAGCTGAGGTTCATCAGCAAAGAAAAACCTTTAAAATACAGTGGAATTATGCAGAAGCTTTGTCATCAGTTATCAGAGGGCCAACATAAACTATTGGCAATTCCATTCTGACATCACATTTCTAATATAGGCATGACAAGCAGATTTTTCTACCCAAAATTAGTGTTTATCTAAATCTTTCGACAGATACCCATGTCATTTCCTATGGGCAAAAATAATAGACTTAAGGCTTAGACAAGACTTTGTCATTTTGTACACACGGTGTATACAAAAACAAATTTTGTTTAGTAGAGCTGAAGATATATTTTCATTTTTTAAAGTGCAGCAGTGATAAAAGGTAAGCAGCAGTAAAAGCATGTCTGTACAAAAGGTGTGTGTTTCTTCTTATTGAAAAGGCCAAAAAGTGTAAATATGATTTTTGTCATGTTCCCTTTTAAACTCTTTCATTATCCTCTAAGACTAGTGTCTTCAATGTTATCCAGGCTAAGGATCCCCAAACTGATGGCGAGATGGAGCTGGGACCCCCTAATTATATAGATTGTATGAAATTGTGTTATATCAGACTGGTCCTATAGTCACTCTATTACAGATTGAGTCATGTAACCAAAGTAATTTCTCCCTGGGATTACTAAAGTATTTCTGATTCTGATTCCTGGTTGATGGGACAGGTGTTATGAATGAAATGGTGCCCAGTTTGAAAGAGCTTCTGTGTGTCTCCGAATGTGTGCATTGACGACTGAAAGACATCTTCTGCCTCCATTTATCTGTTTACTACAGTGTTTTGAATTCATGTTAATGTGAATTTAAAGACATTTCCATTGAAATGTCTTTAAGGGGAAAAATTGCATGGAATAATAAAAAAAATAAAACTAAAAAAAGTCTAATGAACCAAAACTTTCGCTACCCCCATCCAGTACCTCCGTGGGTCCCCTAGGAGTCGCGGACCCCCTGTTGAAGACCTCCGATCTAGAGATCTATTTAGAAATCTTGGTCCCATGGCTGTATAGAACAAACTTGATCTACCTCAAGCATGACTAAGTTGGAGTTTAACTTAAAGTAATTCTACAAATACATTTAGAATGTCTAAATCAACATTTTTGTTCCGCATTTAAATGACTTTACTATTGCTTGACATTATTTAATGTGCATGCAAAGCGTGAAGTAAAAGGAGCATGAGCTTCACTCACATCTCTAATGCTGCACATCTCGGTCCAGGTAAACACTTGATCAGCAGGTGGGTAAACTGTGCAGCGTTTCCTCTCTTCAGACACAAAATCCATCAGCTGTGGTAAAAAAAATTAAAAAACATTAAAACCCCAATGATAAACAGAAGCCGTGTGAAGAATCACATCCCCTCACCTTTTTAAAGTAAGGCTTTACAAACTCAGCTTGTAGCTCCTTCCTCCAGCTCTCCCCGAACCCTGGAGGCGTGTGAGCGGTAGCCAGCCTCTCCAGCGCCGCTCTCTTGTTGCGGGCGATCCTATCCAGCTGCTCCGGGGACAGAGGACACGGAGGCTGGCTCTCTGGCTCTGCTTCCACCGCAGCGCATTTTCGCTTCTTCCGGAGGATTTTGGTATATTGAGAAAAACACAGAGCCGGTGAGAATATTTTCTCTCGAAGAGAAGACGTTTGAAGCCGTGTTAGCACTCTCATTTCAAGCGAGCTGACGCGTTTGGCAACGTTCGACAACACAGCGGTGTTGAACGCCGCTCGGAGGGTTCTGCGCTTCTCGCGGGAAATATAAACAACAATGTAAAATACTAAATTAAAAGCAATGCGTGTTTTAATGGCAATGCGCATGATATAATGTTACCCGCCAATGTTAACTCAATAAATTTTAATGGAAGTAGTGATGCTCACCGGTTCTCTAGCGTCCTTCTCGGTTTCATTTACCTCCTTAGAAACCCTCTTTTTCGACACCGGCGAGAAAAACGAGTTGATAGTCTTCTGTCCAATCATTTTTGTTGCAAACACTTTGGCGGTTAGCTGCAGGAAACCTTAAGATATTAGTCTATCTAAAGAGCATAAAGCCACGAGTTAAACTTGCAGCACCAGAGCGATAGTTTGTAAGAATTCGCGCCTAAAACGTGACGAAAGGAGATTACTATAATGAGCTTGAGTAGTGTTCAAGACACAGAGCCAGTGTTTGCTAATATTACACAACCTTCGTAAGACTGTTTCGGTAACGACTGCATTTTTTTGTACATAACATGTTCAGTCGGTGATTTATTAACTTCAAAAAGCTAAACCAATGTTTGCATTTACTACAGTGGTGTAGTTTATGTGTTTTCTCCTCATATCTATGTGTTGCAGCTAAGAACACGAGTTAAGATTCGTTGTTTTCAGTTGTATGAAGGATGACGCACTGAAAGTAGTTGTTAGAAAAGCAAGCTTATAGTTGAGTTTGTACAAGATCTTAATGTGAAAGTGTTAAGGAGTGTTGCAGAATTGCTGAAATTATAATGCTGGATATAAATTCGCTTAAAGGAGCGATAAACGATACTGACACCTATTTTTATTATTATTTTTTTTTAATCATATAAACCCCCCTTTTAAAAGGGTTGTGAGTGTTAAAAAAAGACAATGAGGAAAAGCTAACTTCAAGGCGACACATGAAGATGATTCGGCTTCTTTTGGGTACTTTCAAGACTTTTTCTGGTTTGCTTCTTTAGCTGGTTTCCATGTTTGCGGGCTGCTTTTGGTGATCCTGCAAATTCTTATTAACCTGACAACAGCCAGATGCGGAGCGAGACATGCATCTGGCTGTTGTCAGGTTAAATTCTTATATGATTGGCTCGGGAACCAAAAAGTGAACATGGGCTACTCACACCTAGGTAGTTCTGCACCATGTCTAGGGTTGGGAATCGATATGATTTTCATGATTCCGATTCCCTTATCAATTCTATGAAACAATTGGATTCCCTTATCGATTCTGTGAAACGATTCAATTTCCTTATCGATTCTGTGAAACAATTAAATTTCCTTATCGATTCTGTGAAACGATTCAATTTCCTTATCAATTCTGTGAAACGGTTCAATTCCCTTCTCGATTCGGTGAAACGATTTGATTCTGTGAAACTGTTCGATTCCCTTATCAATTCTGTGAAATGATACGATTCCTGCCAAACGGTGCCATGGAATACACAGAACCGGTTCTGAACAAGAATCAGTTTTCGATTCCCGTCCATAACCATGTCTCTAGAGAAAAACCTGACTGTTTACTTCCATGTAATACATAATAGGTTTTTTTTTTTGTCTTAACAAAATTGGTGATATTGGCAAGATTGCAACTTTTTCCACCTGAGGTTTGAGATTACAGCTCAACTAAGCAATGTTGGTAGTATGGCTAACATATTCTAAGGTTATGTTTAAATATTGTTAGGGGTATAGTTTAAATTTAGGATTTTATTTTTTATTTTATTTTAATCAGTAATTATAAATGTAGACTGAAATGAAAGGCTTATATAGTGATACAGGTTGCAGCCATATTGCACAGCCCTATCAACAACTAGATATCACTACTGGCAAAAAGGATGAAGAAGATAACGGGAGGTAGTAGGGGGATGATAATGCGGCATTGGATTTTATTTGAATCTCTTATTTTATTGAAACACCACAATTGTGAAATTGTGAAGTAGCAGAATATTGACAGAGTTAGTTGCCTCTCAGCTACTGGTAACCACAGCTGTTGATGCTTCTAGAGCAGAGGTGTCTAAAGTGAGTCCTTAAAGGGCCAGTGTCCTGCAGATTTAGGAACTTTTCCTGCTCTAAACACAAGTGGAACAGATGGCCTGTTAATCAGGCATCAAAGAGGAGCACATGTTCTTAAGCAGAGAAACACCTAAAACATGGTTCCTCAATTTCAGTCCCCAAGGTCTGGTGTCCTGCACCTCTTGGGTGATACTTTGCTCCAACAAAACTTGAGCTCAATAACAGCTCATTTGCAGGACTCTGGAGATCTTCCCTCTATCAAATATACATCTAATTGTAGTCTGTAGCTCCTCTCACTTGCTTCTCTTCATTCAGCACTCATGGGCTCAGCAGTAAGTTTAGCATTTTGAGAAGAGGGTGAAAGACACCAGAGCCAACAATGCAGCAGAAGCTTCCTATTAAACCTGGTTTCCCTATATGGCAACAGAACTATAGGCTGATTTCTTTTTTACTTTAACGCATTAATGCAATAATTCATGCAAATGGAGGCCCAACCACATCAGGGCACATTTTGTGCAATACTTAGACATAGTTTTTACTAGCCTTACATAATGGATTAACATTTTTGGGAATCTTTTTTAATATCTAAAAATTGAATTTGGGGTTTTATTTAGAGGTAGGCTACAGTCATAGACATTAACAGAATAACCTCCATGTGAAATGAATCTACTTCATAACTTGCCTAAATAAATGTTTAAATCGCAGTCAGTGTTTTTGTCATGCACCTGTATAAACATTTTTTGTTATTCATAAGTATAGAAGAAAGAAGTTTGATTTGTGTCACATCAAGGGGAAAAAAAATGTTTCTTATGGTTCCTTGTTTTATAAAAATCTGGGTATTTTCTAGCCAAAGAAGCGTATTGCTGATTGACCCTTATTGATAAATCTAAAAGCAAGAAGTTAGGAGTTATTAGTGGAGTTAATGGACAATTATTAGTGGGATTAGTGGAGCCATGGCATAGAGATTGGAATCCTGAGGTTCTGAGTTTCAGCCCCACTCCCACAGAATGCCACTCTGGGTCTCTGAGCAAGACCCTTAACCCCACACCGCTCCCCGAGCGCCCCCCAATGGCAGCCCACTGCTCTCCAAGGGGATGGGTTAAATAGAGAGGTAAATTTCTCCAATGTGAGATCAATAAAGTTCAATTATTTATTATTATTATTATTTAGAAATATTGAGCTATTTTAATCAAAATCAACATAATATCCATTTCCAAAGAGCAATGTACAGGCATATATTTTTTAAGTTTTTTGCTATTATAAAATTTATTTATTTTTTTTACTATACAGGGAAAAGCTGTTCATCAGTGTCCCTAATGGAGCAGGTCCTTCGAGGACAGAATAAACATCTGTGCAGCAATGATGTCCCGCGTAGAAGTCCTAGAAAAAGGACTAAGATGGAGGAGCATGAGAGCATGAAGGAGGAGGAGGACGCTTTTGAAGGGTTCCCGCATCCTATTCCTTGGCAAAAACTGGAAGCGGAAGGACTGGACTGTGATTATGCTTTACTCTTCACAAAGGAGGAGGCAGATAAGCTTTTCAGACAGCTTGAGGAGGAGGTGGTGTACTCAACAGGTAGAGGTAACTTTCGTAATGGTACGGCTGTAATTTGCAGTATAGTGGTGTGATACCTGGTTGTTTTTGTTCTCACAGGAGAGGAATCAAAGGTCCAGATTTTCGGACAGGTTTATGATATACCAAGAAAACAAGCGACCTATGGGAATGCTGGCCTTACTTACACTTATTCAGGGGTAAAGCGTCTAGCTTGCCCCTGGACTCCGACCTTGGAGTATATCCGAAACGCAGTCACAGATGCAACCGGCCAGAGTTTCAACTTTGTGTTGATCAATAGGTATAGTGGTCCTTTACAGCTAATCCAAAGGTTGGAGTTGAATGTACTGAGCCTCTCTGTCTCTCCACCAGGTACAAAGATGGACGAGACCACATGGGGGAGCATCGGGACGACGAGAAGGAGCTGGACCCCTCCTGTCCCATTGCCTCTGTCTCTTTAGGAGCAGCTAGAGACTTTATCTTTAGACACAGAGATGCTAGAGGGAAACAGAGCAGCCGACAAATTGATCCTGTGAAGCTGGAGCTTGCTCATGGAAGTCTGCTCCTCATGAACCCTCCGACAAATACCTACTGGTACCACAGCCTCCCTGTTCGGAAGAAGGTCCTCTCGCCTCGCATTAATCTCACCTTTAGACGAATCCTGGTGGACATCAAAAAAACAATAAAAAAGGAAAATAACAGCAAGGACCCAGGTTAGAGAGCTAATTCTGAAAAAAAAAATTTCTGTCAAACTAAATAAAGACTTAAAAGAACTTTCAAACTTTTCTGATAAATCTGTCCGACCCACAGTATATAGCCAGTGACATATAAAGCTGCGCATCTTGTTTAGTTCATCGATCTGTTTTTGTTGTAAATCTGTATATTTATATAATAATGGTAGAATCTGAGCATCACAAAAGGTTTCTACTCCTTCTCTAATGACATCACAGAAGTAGGACTTTTTGAGTCTTTCCGTTCCTTTTATTCACCTCAATAAAATGCACATCTATCAGCGTTCCACTGGGGTCATCTGACACACTTAAATCTTGTGCCTTTCTGTCAACAACCTAAATCTACACAAAGTTTTATGATTTTTTTATTACTTTTCAATTTGCATACTCCCACAGTACAGAGGATACATATACATATTTTATTACCCAGTTGTGGTTTTAATGTTTGTGTACAATTGTCAGTAAGAAATAAAAAATAGTGGCTGGAAAACATTGTTTATGAAAGCTCCTCCACAAGTAGATCAAACTAATTTGTAGTTTTTAAGGAATCATTTTTACCTTCAGTGCAATTACAGTATGCCACGACGTAATGCACTGATCTGAAAATCAACCTCAGACGCAACGCACACAGTGACGAGGGTTTGATCCGTCAGAGTTAAATCACAAAGAATTCAATGTTGAATCGGGGCGGCAGCTAAATGCTGGGCGATGGGTAGCAGCCAAAACGTTGCAATTTCACATAATCCTGACGAGATCCGAAAAACCGTAGCAAAAACTAGCAAGCGGGTGATTATGTATGTTCACTAAGTAAATATTATGACTTAGACTTAGACTTAGACTTCATTTGTCATTTTGTATGCACAGAGTGCATACAGAACGAAATTGCGTTACATACAGCTTATGAACGTTGCATTGATATTTCAGATGGCACAAGTTATACAAAAATACAAAAAGTGCAGGAGTGGTCAAAGTGTGAACAGTGCAGAGGATAAGAGACAGTGTGCAAGTTGCAGTGGTTCAGTGCAAATAGGCATTTGTGCAAAAAATGCATTATTGAAAATAGAAATGAGATGAACAATTAAAGGGCTAAAAGTTAAACGTTCAGCAGCATTGATGCCCGATAACGTGCAATAGGTGCAGAGTTCGGTTTGTGGATCAAAGGTTCAACAGTCTGATGGCAGTGGGGAAGAAGCTGTTGCACAACCTGGTGGATCTGCAGCGGATGCTGCGGAACCTCTTTCCAGAGGGCAGCAGGGAGAACAGTCCATGGTGGGGGTGTGAGGGGTCTTTGATGATATTACGGGCTCGGGACACACAGCGCTGTGATGAAATGTCCTTAATGGAGGGAAGGGGAGCCCCAATGATTCCTTCTGCTGTCCTCACCACCCTCCTCACATTCTTCCAGTCAGAGGCTCTGCAGCCTCCACACCACAGAGAGAGACAGCTGGTCAGAACACTCTCTATGGTGCTTCTGTAGAAGGTTGTGAGGATGGGCGGGGGCAGGCGGGCTCTCCTCATCCTCCGCAGAAAGTACAAGCGCTTCTGTGCCCTCTTCACTAGAGATGAAGTGTTTACAGTGTTTATATAAATAAACCCTACACTTCTCGCTATAAATGTAATCAAAACCCATTTAAATGCAGAAACTGATTGAAATTATTGATTTTCCCACTAAAAGTTAGAGAAATCTCGGCCATGTTTATACCAAAAGGTTACAGTTTCACATTATCTTGAAAAATCTTTGCAAGAAACGAACAACACTGCATGAAAAGTGAGATTTTCGTCCCCGTAAACTCCCGCAGATCTCCCTGATTTTCGTCAGTTTCCGACAATTTGCAACCCGTGCTTGTCCGCGTTTGTCGTGCCACAAATTGTCGGAAACGGACTCTGACGTATGTGGAGAGCGATCAGCTGTATTAATGGCCCTAATTAGCATATGAATGCAGCAAACCCGGGCGGCTGGCCAGGTCTGGCTTGAATAACCTACTCAGTATTGGCTGAAACCACTATTCTCAAACAAGTGAAATCGCTCGTGATTGGCAGCAAAACCACACGTGGCCACGCCAGGCTTTAATTTTCTTACTGAGTATGGGACGGAACCACTTCTTTTTAAACTAGTTAAGTCACTCGTGATTGGTTGGCATATATATATATATATATTTACATATAAATTTACATATATATATTTATGAATATACCGTAAATTCTCTAATATTGGCCTGTATTCCATTAGCGGCCGGGACTCTAACATTGGCCGGTCTCGCTGTCAGAGGAGGTAAATAATGGCCGGTCTCTAATACAGGCCGGGGCTATAAACGTTTTTTCTGGGCATACCTCAACATTATACTTGTGGTAGTAACATACAAGTACCACAGCCCTGCGCTGCTGGACAACAGGCCCTGACTGCTGCCCGTCTGCGCGAGGAAGAGAACAGACACGCAGCAGAACATGAGGAGGAGCGAGAGTGATGAGGAGATTAAAGGGAGAGATGAAGAGGAGGAGGAAACTGAGGAGGAGGATTAAACAGAATTGGAGGATTTTTTTTTTTTTTTTTTTACTTCAAACCAAGCGAGACATGGTAACTGTACTTTTTCAATAAATGAACCTAGTGTTTTATAGGTTCAAATAGACACAAAATCACATTTTTATTCATTCCACTGGTGGTCTGTTTTGCTCAAATAGCAATAGAGGCCTGTCTCTAATTCTGGCCTCTTTCCAATAAAGGCCTGGACCGCGATGCACTTGAGTGAAATAATTCAATTCAATTCAATTCAGTTTATTTATATAGCGCCAAATTCACAACACATGTCATCTCAAGGCACTTTACAGTTCAACCAGATCATACAGTCAAATTGATACAAAGTTTTCTATCTAAGGAAAACCAGTTGATTGCATTGACTCATTGACTCAAATACAATCCCCCACACTAAGCATGCTTGTAGCGACAGTGGAGAGGAAAAACTCCCTTTTAACAGGAAGAAACCTCCAGCAGAACCAGGCTCAGTGTGAGCGGCCATCTGCTGAGGCCGACTGGGGTTCAAGGAGACAGAAGCAGAGATACAAAAAGCAGCTGTAAAAGGCGGCCCCGTCCAGGAAACACACAGCCAGGCAGACGAGCTCCAAGGCAGCTCCCATGCCAGAGGACGAAGAGAGCACATCCACTCAGTCACGGTCAGAGAAACAGGACCACACTGGAAAACAGGCCGATCTCCAACATCTATTAACAAGGGTGTTGATAGAAGCAGCACAGCTGATGTTTTTTTTCCAGGATGACGTCACAGCCAAACAGGAACAGACGAGGCAAAGCTACTCTGAGGAAAAGCAGAGAGAGCAGAAGGTTAGAGATTGAACTAACAGATTCTGCAGAATAGGAGAACAGAGAGAGAATGAAGCAGAATGATGAAATGGGGGTCCCTATGTCCTCCAAAAGTCTAAGCCTATAGCAGCATAACTATAGAGATAGCTCAGGATAACCTGAGCCACCCTAACTATAAGCTTTATCAAAAATGAAAGTTTTAAGCCTAGCCTTAAAAGTAGACAGGGTGTCTGCCTCACGGACTAAAACTGGTAGTTGGTTCCACAGGAGAGGAGCCTGATAACTAAAAGATCTGCCTCCCATTCTACTTTTAGAAATTCTAGGAACCACTAGTAAACCTGCAGATTGAGAGCGAAGTGCTCTGTTAGGAACATAAGGAACAATCAGATCTCTGATATAAGATGGAGCTTGGCCATTTAAGGCTTTATATGTGAGAAGGAGGATTTTAAATTCTATTCTTGATTTAACAGGAAGCCAATGAAGAGAAGCCAGGATAGGAGAGATATGATCTCTCTTTTTTATTTTCATTAGAACTCTGGCTGCAGCATTTTGGATCAGCTGAAGGCTTTTAACTACAGTTTGTGGACTTCCTGATAGTAAATAATTACAATAGTCCAGCCTTGAAGTAACAAATGCATGGACTAGTTTCTCAGCATCACCCCTGGACAGGATATTTCTAATTTTTGCAATGTTCCTCAGATGAAAGAAGGAAATTCTAGAAACCTCTTTGATATGGGATTTAAATGACAGGTCCTGATCAAAAATAACACCAAGATTTTTTACTTTATTATCTGAAATCAGTTTAATCCCATCCAAATGAAGTGACTGGCTAATCAGTTTCTTTTTCAGAGACTCTGGTCCAAAGACTATAACTTCTGTTTTGTCTGCATTCAGAAGCAGAAAGTTAAGAGTCATCCAGGTTTTTATGTCTTCAAGACATGCCTGTAATCTATGTAATGGGTTAGCTTCATCTGGATTTATAGACAGATATAGCTGGGTATCATCAGCATAACAGTGGAAATTAATCCCATGCTGTCTAATAATTCTACCAATTGGGAGCATGTATAAAGTAAAGAGAATTGGTCCTAGCACGGATCCCTGTGGTACTCCACAGGTAACCTTTGAGCGTGTTGAAGATCTATCATTAACATGAACAAACTGAATTCGATCAGATAGATAAGATTTAAACCAGTCTAGTGCTGTTCCTTTAATTCCAACAAAATATTCAAGTCTTTCTAAAAGAATATTATGGTCAACTGTATCAAATGCAGCACTAAGATCCAACAGGACGAGCACAGATACAAGTCCATTATCTGAGGCCATGAGAATATCATTAGTGACTTTCACCAGAGCTGTTTCAGTGCTATGATGAGCTCTAAAGCCAGACTGAAACTCTTCAAAAAGTTCATTATGGTGGAAGTGATCGCAAACTTGTTTGGCAACTACTTTCTCAAGAATTTTGGATAAGAAAGGAAGATTGGATATAGGTCTATAATTGACCAAGTCATCTGGGTCAAGAGACGGTTTCTTAAGCAGAGGTTTAATTACAGCAATCTTAAAAGCTTTAGGTACATATCCCTGTAACAGAGATAGATTAATCACATCTAAAATGGAGGAGGAGATCAAAGGGAATACCTCCTTAAATAACCTGGTTGGAACTGGATCTAACATACAAGTTGAAGGCTTAGATGAAGACAATAATTTTGCTAATTCAGAGAGTTCAACTGGATCAAAGCAGTCTAAACCCGGTTCAGATTCCATGACTACCTCAGGTACAATCGCGGAACTAAAGGCCCGGGCCTATATTAGAGGATTTACGGTATATATTTATTCATTCATATGCTGTGTATTTATGTTATCCTACACTACTACACAATTATTAGGCTACCATCAAGGACATGAATGAATTTATACAGGAAATGAACATTTGCCAGGAAGCTGTTTATGCAAAGAAAGAGCTTTATTAAAACACACACAACTATATACAACGCGTATCCAAACACACCTCCAGGCACCCATTGCAATGCCAAAATAATTGCCAACATCTCTGCTGAAAAAATTGAGAAGTTATCTGTTGTTCTTCTCTTGATAGAAATATTTTTTTTTGGAATATATACTGCTACTCCGGTTTTACCATTTTCCTCTTTTGATGCATCTGTATATATTTGCTCCAGACCGCCTGCACAAAGCAAAGCATACATCCTCCGCTGTGGCTCCCGTCCGCTCCGCTCTGAGTTTCTTGGAGATCGTAGAGGGCATGCGCGAGATGAACCAGGGTTTCCGTGGATCAATAAAAATAATTAAAAATTCATTCTTTTTTTTTTAAATCAAGGCCTTAATTGGCACTAAAATTATTTAAATATGTTTATCGAAGTATTTATAATTCTTTAATAAAAATGCTTATAAAAACAATTTCGTCAGATATATTATATCGCTCCAGGGGGAGAAAAAGCTAGAGGATATTATATATACGTATATATGTGTGTGTGTGTGTGTGTGTGTGTGTGTTTACATACATACAGGAGTCATGGAACTCTGCTTACAGCTCCTTCATATTTCATGTACACTAATAACTTGTGTACATGGTTCTTGTTGATGGCATTAAAACCATTTCTAATAGCATTAAAATAGCATTAAATTAGAGTCACTCATTCCTGTATGAACCCTGTGAGCGCTTAATTTAATATGACATATTAAAAAAATCCCACCATCATCCAGCATATGTTCAGTTTCTGCCCAAATATATATTTATATATATTTTTGTAGATTTTTGTAACGGGGATACGGGTTCTCTACTCCCAAACTCAGCATCTCTTTTCATTCCTGTAATAAGAAGTTTCTGTTGGGAGCTGGAGAAGTACCAACTTCCTCCAGCAGAGTCCGCCGTGGATCCTCCTGAGTCGAGCCTCCTGCACAGCTGGAGCTCATTCCATCATCAGAGGATCCACAGTATTTAAGCTGTCTTCAGACCTTGCCTCAACGCCGCAGTGTTGATCCAGTTGGTTAGCACCTAAGCCTAGTATCTCTGAGAACCTTTGTTGACTTTTGAATCCAGACTGGATTCTAACCTTTGTCTCTGTTTTCCAGGAAACCTGTTTTTCTCCTGTGAAGCTCAGGAAGAGCTTAACCTGCTGAGCCTGCCCTCTGAGCCAAACCTGAAGTCTCTCTCTGGATTCCCATGCAGCTCTGGACCAAGAGCTGGAAACTCAAAAGCCAAGGTCAGCTCACTCTCAAGAAGTAAGACGCTGAAGCAGCTAACGGACTCTGCTGAACAAACTATCTCCGGACCCAACAGTCTCCCTCTCAAGGCTTTAACCAAGAACCCTCAAGGTACAAATCAGAAACTGTCAGAATTAAACTCCTCTGAGCAAACGCTAACTGAACTGTCTCCCACGCAGACTCCAGTGAACCAGTTCCCCAGGCCTGAACCTGAACCCGTGGTTGACTCTGTGCATGTGACAATAAACATTGTTAAACCTTTTACTTCTGTTTCCGTCTCCGTGGTGTTCTGCATAACTGGGTCTCACTAGTGAACCCATCATGACAGTTTCTTTTGAATGGATTTGATTAAAGTTTAAGTCCCTCGGTATAAAATAAATATTTTGATGGAGATGAGAAATCTGCTTCCTCGTTGGTGAATAACCAATAGTTTGGATCCAATCATTTAAATAAAGGGTGTTGGCTTTTTTTTTTTTTATATATATAAAGAATTGTGCTATAATTTCTAGTCACCGATCTGTTGCTGCTATATTTTAATTTGACGAACCGGAATTTGTCGATGTTCTTTTTCCTGTTTGGTGCGATTGCAATTGCGGATCTTGACCTGGCCGGACCTTATGACCACAGTGTACCAATCTTCTGATGGCTACTTCCAACAGGATAATGCGCCATGTTATAAAGTGAATCATCTCAGACTCATTTCTTGAAACTTTTCAACTTAAGTAATTGTGAATTGAGCATATTGACAGACAACATTTTATTTTTTACCTTAAATGCAATTTTTTTTTATAATTACTGC